>NW_024499351.1:5006974-7406974 GCF_017590055.1 Onychostruthus taczanowskii
GGAGGGGGGGAGGGGGGCGTTGGGGAATGGTGTGATGGTATCTGTTATTTTTTACTTTCCTTGTAGTTATAAGTTCCTCTTTGGCTCAGTGTATGACTGAAAGTCGTTGCTTTTCTGAGTACAAAACCTACATATGAACTATTTATTACATACTTGTGGGTATTATTCTTTTGTTTCCAGTATAGAGATTACTGAGGTGTCTGAAACTGCCCATTTCTTTTCTCCCCTTGAGCCAAATTCATACATTGTGCATCCACCACTTCTCTGGCAGAGTTTTCCAGAAGGGCTGCTGCTAGTAGTGTGGGCAAACATAGTGCTTTTGCCTATTTTGAACATAGTTCATATAAATTGATTATGATGCGCCATAAATCTTGTGATGGAGGTGAATCTCCTGTCCCTACTCACCCATTCTGTGCTGCTCATGACTTTGTAGAATACTGTCACCTGGTACATATTTAGAATTTATGAATAGTAATGTCTTTCTTTCCCTGAACAGTAGTTTGAATAAAACCCACTTGTTATTTTTATTTTAAAAGTAAAATAAAACCATCAGAAATCTCAATCTTATGAGTTAAAGATCAGGGAACATTTTTTTATGATATTCATTTGATGTTAGCCAGCACTAAAGATGTTTTCCCGAGAGTCTATTCCTTCCACCAAGGATGAGGTTTTATAGATGTTGTTTATTTTAGATTACTACATCACTCTGTGTGACTACATCATAAAATCATTCGTTAGGTGAAGGTAATTTACAAATGATCAGAAGCAACCAAATTACTCCAGCTTAATGAGTTGCCAATTATTGCCTGTGTAGGCTCTTTTTCTGCTGCGGCTGTGAAGTTGGCTTACATTAGTGTGCATTAATTTTATTTCACAAATGCAGTGATGGAGGAGACCTAATCCTTCCAGTTATCATGGCTCAGCAGTGAGTGGGAATGCATTAAGTCAGGGTTAACTTCATTGCATATACCTGTCACTCTGGACCTGGTGCAAAAAACACAGCAGGGCATTTTTCCAGGAAAATGTCATACCAATGCATTGATAGCTGCAATGGCAACCCATTCATCTTGAGGTAGTGTTGAAACTGTTGATTTTTAGCCATAGAGAATGAAATGTCTGAAATTTCATTTATTTCTGAGACACTGTCTCCCTCCTTCTGTAGACAGCAAAGGTTCTGTAGTTGGATTTCCTTCTCTAAAGAAGGGAATTTTTGGCAGAATGCTCAGTGCAAGAAGGGCATCAAGACTAGGGATCCTACTATCTCAACTTGGCTCCAAATTTTTGGAATTTGGCAACTTTTTGATGAAAAGACATCTTTTTGAGGGTTTTCTTGGAGAGTGCTAAGGATATTTTTGCTAATTGATGAAAAGGATACGTGAATTGCTATGGGACTGGTTATTCCAATGACTATGAGATTTTATCACGTATTTATGTCAAGGAAAAAGTCAGGCAAGCCAGTTGGCCAGAGCTTTGTGACAGTGACAGCCTCCAAACTGGGACTTGATGTAGTGGAAGCAGGGTAGAAACTGAAGTGTAGGTGACTGAACCACCCTGCTCTCCAGTGCTCTTGGGAACTGAAGGTGTTAGGAAGGTCTCCTCTTCCAGTGCAGAACCTAAATGCAGAGATATGTGAAGAAAAGGACCACATCACTTCCAGGCTGCTTAAGTTGCTGTGGAAAGTCATAGTTCAAAGAACTTTGCACATATTTGTTTAACCATTTGATTGGACTTTCGTTAGCATGTATGAACTGATTGTGCAATACAAACCTGACACAACTCTGAGTTATTCCTTTCCAGTCCTGACCTCAGCTTGCACAGTATCTTCAACCCATATTTTTCTATTTTTTGTTTCTCTTTAGTCTCTCACTTTACTTCTTTCCCTTTTTTCAGTTCCCCTAGCATCAGGAAATAACAATAAAATGTTGTGGAATAAGATTTAGTGCCATCCCATTATCTTGTGTTCTGCTGCTAATTTCTCAGACCACATAAATCCTACAGTTGCATGTCTGCAATTTAGGTTGTAGAAATTCTAGGCAGCAACTGATATTGACTGAGGTTTTTAAACTGTCCACAAATGTATCTAATACTAATTGAGTCTAAAGATTAAAAGACTAGAACAATATCATGTATGATTGAAGATGTAGAAGCCCCAGGGATACGAAAAATATGTTATATATGTTTTTATTTTATTCACTGGAATAAAAAAGATACTTGCAACAGCTGTCTCCATCCTGGACCTTGAGAGGTGATACACAGTTGGGTGGTAATAGAGAGACTTCCAGAACAGTTCTGCACTACTTTATCAGCAGGCAAGGATTTTATGTTGTCTCAGTTCTTACCTTCTCTCGCTTTATTTATCCTTTCTGTGAATTTTCCTGGTTTTCATCTGTACTAAGCTGGTTAGCTATATTGGATAAATTATTAATCACAGTTTATGAGAAAAATTTAATACCGAAAAGGAAGGGATAATACTTTCAAGTGTGAAATAGTCTGGATATAGGTTTTTGAGCTAGGAAGAGTTGTGTTCTCAAGTCATGTGCTGAGGCAAAGAGGATCTGATCACCACAGACAGATAATGTCACAAGATATATTTTTTCCCCCCCAGTCATAGGAAAATAACATGTCAAAGGTCTTCTTGCAAAAAAAAGTTTCCCATTCTTTAGGTTAAACTTTTGTGATTTTTTTTTTTTTTTTTTTTTTTTTTTTGCCATAGGAAGAATGGAGAATTAGACCTTATTAAGATCTTAAATTTTAAATGTGTGCATTCTTTTCCACGAATAATACATTTATATTACAGGTTTTCTTTGGTATGCTGCAAAGCAGGATTGTGTGATTCACTACTTTAGCAAAAAAAAAATTGTAATTGTTTTTTTTTATGTAAAAGGAAATTTGTGTTGTGCATGCAGCAGTGTAAAGCTGTCTACAACTTCCTTTCATTCTTGCCCCAGTTCCTTCTGTTGCTTTGCTTCTCTGTATCAAGACTGTGCCTTCACAGTTTGTTCATAGGCAAGGCCTGAACTTCTCCAATATTTTACACTGGTCTTCTCCTTTAACAACTGGAAAACCTGTTGGATTAATAACAACAGGGATTAAAGCTTTGGAACTTTTGGTATGACTTGCCAGGGAAGACAGGAGCTGAATCCCTGGACTCCTTGTTGAGATTCCAGCAGGGGTCCATGCCCCCAGGGTTTCTTCCAACCTTCACTGCAATTCTGCATGTAAAAAAAACCTGCCCCATGTACTTGTGTCTGAGTCACTCTGTTTATTTCTTTTGGATTTCTGCCAGCAGTTTAGGCCTCAGGTAAATTCTCTTATCTCCTGTTAAGTCAATATTTATTTACATTCCAGTGGATAAACTCTATATTCTAAGTCTTTTCAACATATGTATTGTTTAGAAGAGGTCTGGAGTGTCTGCACAACTTCACCTATGATCTCTTGAATAACGTGTGTTAATATCAACTTGGTATTAATTATTTGTTTATTGAGGTGAAATGTCAAAAAGAAAATAAGTTTATTTTTCCTAAAAAGACAGCTTGAAATATTATATTAATGAAATTCTGGTTTTATTCCACAGACTGAAGGTTTGTATTCAATCTTTTTATACTCTGTGCAAGTAAGCAAAGGTCTCTTCTGTTCTTTTGCATTAAAAAGAGTTATTGGATAGCAGACTATATAATAGAATAAAAGTGCTTAAGGGCAAAATATTTGAGGCTTAGATTTTTCCAGCAAGCAAATTTGGCTTTTTAACATTTTTTTCCAAGTTAGGTCTTCAGGCTTCTGTGCTGTATAGTTCAAAATGATGCACTGACACTCAGTTCCCATGTTTGCTTGTAGTAAGAATTGTGAGACTAAATTTCTGATACCTCATACACACTGGGAGGAGGAGTTACCTGCTATAACTAAATAAAAATAAATTTATTTGAGAGAAGAATTTACAGTTCATGATGTCAAACTTGACTTACACTTCCAGTAAGTGTGTTTGGTTTATACTGCCTTAAAAAATAAATACATAAATACCACTGTGCAATTATTTTAAATGGTGCTGTCTTTATAAATATCAAGCACTTTGCTTTTACCACTACATTTGAATTGTTGTCACTGTGTATGCTGAATTTTTTTTTTTTCATTTCCAAAACCAACAACATTGGCTGTTGCAAGACTAACGAAAAAGAGGGCTATGTATTTGTTAGGAAGAGCTCTTTGGAGATACACATATATGCATTTTATGTGTGTATGTGAACATATCTATAGTTTAATATCTATATATTAAAATATATATAGTCACAGTGTAGCATATAAAAAAGTATAATCCCCATTGATTTAACTATATATTTGCTATTGGCATGGATAATTTTATTTGCAGTTGAACATTGTGCATTCCTTAAAAGATGAGAAATGTTCAGTTGCCATTGGGTGTAACTACTTTTTGTCATATACATCCTCCTTTGGTCTCCAAGCCATAATCAAAATAAAATTCAACTTCTCCTGATTCTTCTCAACAGTCTGAATATACAACTTGCACAGTTATCTCCAGAACATTCTTTAACAGAAATCAAACCCCATAATGAGATGTTCGGCAGGAAGCTGCAGAACACACTGCAGGGCACTTGCCTAACACTGTATTATGAAATCTTACCCTGAATTTTAGTACATTAAGAGGGTACTTTCAAGTACTAAACTTAAAATGTTGCATATAATTTTACTGGAATATGGCCTTATACTTTAAAGCCAGATCTGAATTGAAGATGTGAAATTGCAAATACTTACAACATTGGTGGCTGAGAAAAACAATGGTAGCAGCCTCAGCCATACTCAAATGTTCTTAAATGGTCTGACACCTTTGGAGTTGTCTGGTAGACTGTACAGTGGAAAAATAATAAAACTCCTATTTTTAGTTTTAAAAATAGTTATTTCTTTAAACTCTATAAGTACTTTTGAGCTTATGCTTTTGTCAGTCAACAAAAATGCAAATGAGTAACATCTTCAGCTAAAACATTGTAGTGGGAATAGGAAAAATAAATCTTTAAAAAGCCTGGTTGTTGCAATCAATACCCAGGTAGTTTAGGTGACAGGTATAATTGATATAAATGATTTTTTGTTTTATATTGAGTTTTGCTAATTCCTTTGCTTCCTTCCTGAGAAGGTATTGGTCGAAGCAGTCCACTGGGAACATGTCTACTGTACATACAACCTCCATGACTGATATGGATGTAATGAGGTTTTTTTTCTTGTTTCATAGGTCTTGCAGTCATTCCCCTGACCAAGTGCTCAACAAACACATTCAGGCTTCTTATGAAAAACAGCTCTGCCAGCTGAATGGCAGGAGGCTTATGGGTTTGTTTGCCAGGCTTCTCTGGGTGTATAAACCAGTTGCTGCAGCTCTAAAAATGATATGACTGGTGCAGTAGTGATTTTCTGCACTGAAGGTGGATGCTGACAGGAGTTATGTACTGCAGATATTTTAGTGAACTCTGAAAAGACTGTGCTGTAATACAACACTCCTCGATATAGAATTCTGTGGTTCTGATTTCTTCTAGCGTGTGATATCCTCTCCATCATTATCTTCTGTAGAATTATATTTGTGGGAAACCAGTCTGTATGACAGTGCTTTACCTTGTAACAAGCAATTGTTTTCCATTGTTTTAATTTAATATATTTTGGCTCCAGAGCATACCTCAGTTTCCTGCATTTATTTATGTGTTGGGGAAGTGCACGAGGGGCACAGAAAATGCATGTGCCCTGTGCCTGTGAAGGTTAGGACTGAACTTAAAATCTGTTGTGCCAGGAAGCAACTACTTGGACAGCTGCCCAGCTGGGTTTCTTTTGGTTCTAAATGCTCTATGTAATTTCTAATACTGCCAAGGGGAAGCACATGGGTTTTATGTAATGGTCACTAACTATTCCGTGAGGGAGTTAAAAATACCACACTGGAGTATTAATAGCTTTTCTCTGAAAATAGTAAATGCTTCCTGTAATTGAAGAGTAAGCCTCTTGCCGTCATTCTAGTATAAACATGTCATGAGAAATCCTCGCTGAAAAACATCTTTTGCTCTTGTTCAGTGTTTGTCAGGTTCAACTCCAGCCATGGCTTCCCCGTGGAGGTTGGTTCAGATTCCAGCATCCTCCAGCTGAAAGAGGCAGTTGCCCAGCGACAGGGAGTTCCAGCTGACCAGCTGCGGGTGATTTTTGCAGGGAGGGAGCTCAGCAATGACTTGACACTGCAGGTAAGAATTGTTGGTAGCTTCTCGCCTGGACTGCTGCCAGCTACACTGCCTCTGCCTCTAATGCTGCCAATCTGATGTTCATGCCTGAGATCTAATAAAATAAATAGTGCCTGGGGATTCCTTGAACTTTACTCCACACTGCTTCATTAATTCTGACCTTCTTAATTATGCATTAAAACAGCAAGCAGGAAGGGTAGGGAAAGAGAGAGAATATGAGAGAGAGAGCATGAGAGAGAGCTGTGCCTAGTGAATAAATGTTTACTGACTACAGAAGCAAGCCATGCACAATTTCTGTATCTGTTCAATTTCTATCTTACTTATTCCATTTGAATCTTAATGAAGAAGGATGTGAATAAATTGCTCTAAATCAGGCTGCACAGTCATCACATTTTATAGAATTTGTAACCCAATTGTGACCCCTGGAGGATAGCTACATGGCTGCTGCTGTGCCGTGTGCTGCTGTGCCTGCACAGGTGTGTGATGCTGGAGGGGTGGTTCCAGATCAGAAAGCCCATAAAAGTGTTCTCCAAACCACTGAACTCATAAATGTGTGAAGCTAAAAGCGGAGAAGGGAGCACAGAAGAGAGCTATAAGTAGGTATCTGAATTTCAGCTCCTGAAGGTTAGCAAAGCATTCTCTTCAATAGAGAGGGCTGTTCATCTGTAGTGAGCAGTAAGAAGCACTGAAAGATAGGTTCAAGTTGCTCTTTGCTACTGCTACCAGGGCAGCTGCAGTTGCTTTATTAATAGTTTTGTTTACCCTATGTGTGTGCATTTGGTAGTATATTCCAATAGCCAGGGATTAGCATAAGATCACACATTTAAGACAGTTGGAAAACTTTGGGAAACCTGACTGGCCTTTCAGCATAGTGCAAATACTTATTTAATGAACTTGCCATCCTTCTCAGTTATATCAAAGAGCTGCAGATACCACCTGTAGTAGTGCAGGTGATTGCATAAAAGATCCCTCACGTGTAGAACTATTCAGATTAATTTGTACTCGTATTTCAGGCATATTTTTGTACTCAGAATCGCTGCTAAGTGTGAGTACAGAAAGTCACTACCGTATTGATGACCTATCACTGTTTCTCCTTGGGTATGGTATTTGTTGCTTTGCAAAGGGCTTTAGGGAATTCCAGCACACAAAGGAAGGTGTAGAAATGTGAATTGCTTTTAGTCTCCAGCGCATCAGCTGTGAATAGTGTTGATGCATACCTGCAGTGTGCTCCACATACATGTGAATACATATATATAAAAGTGTAAGAATTAAAAAAAAATCATGTGAATTGTAGAACCTGTCAGTTGCCAGTTGCTGGATTGGAGTGTCTGTGTTCTGTCAGAAGCTTCTGAACCACTCTGCTTTTCCTGGCAAGCTGCAGGTGTTGGTATTACTACCATTTTGCGACAGCATGAAACACAGATTTTCAGCCCAGTTTGACACTTGCAACCAAGTTTGTTGTTGGCTACAGCATACAGTCTGTTGCCAGGGTAAATTAAAAATGGTGTTCCAGATATATAGACCTCCTGATAATGTAATTTCTTTGTTTTGTCATAATTATCATGTCTAGTGAAGACTTCCTATTATTTAGTGAACTGGATCTAGATTCGTTGCTTAGACTCTTGATTTCTAACTCAGATAGGAAATTCAAAAGCTGTTTAAGATGATCCAATTCATACTTCTGTATTTAGGTGTCTTAAAAATTGCATTGATTGATATCATCAGCATCACTTTTATTCTAGATATTTTAATGCATTCTACTTTGCTGCTGTGTTTCTTTATTTATTTTTTTTTTAATTGTGTATATTTATTTATCTTGGAAATTTGTCAACACAAGAAGAAGAGCTGAGTATTTGAGGTGTTTGGGTTCCTGTGGTAAGCTGTCTGGGTTTTTTGCAGAAGCTAATAACAACTTGTGTGCTAATGAAATACTAACTTCTGGCATTTATGTTGCATTTGTAGTTTTCGAATTAACATCAAATATGAGCAAATTAACTAACTCAAATTTTGTTTCATAGATCTGTGGATTTGGATGCAAAATAAGAAATATTCTACTCTGCCAATGTTTTAAATTATTTCCTTTTACAATAGCATAGAATTTCTGGTAAAATAATTCTGTCCTCTTGTTTTTCGTAAATTACTTTTGAACTTATTTGCCCAAGGTATTGTGGAAGAATCTTGAGGTCAACAAAAAGACCTGATGGTATTGCAGATAATAAGATTGTAGAGGACATGAGAAAAGCTGCAGTAATTTCAGGAGTGTGGGGCGGGTATATAGGAAATACTCCAGAGCAGCAAACTTTACTGGTTTCATGGCTCACAGAACAACTAGATTTGGCTTGACAGCTACCTTAGAATCTCAGGCAGCTGATACAAAACATAACTGAGAATGTGAAAGCTGTGTTTGTTTTCCTCTTTGGATAGAAGGAAAAATCATTCCAGGTAGCTGAGACTTGTAAAAAATAAATGAAGGTGAAATGGACAGATGCTAAGGAGAAATTGTTATTAGAAAGAAAGTGCCAAGTCGAGATCTTAAGAATTTAATATCAACAACAGTAAAAAATTTGTAGGAGGGATAGAAGTGAAATATGCGTGGAGACATTTAATCTGGTACCACAGATATGTGTTTTTCCTTGAAAAAAGAACAGAAGATTAGACACTGATTCCACTGTACACAAGGGAGATCAGTATCTGAGCTGGTGACTAAGGGACAAGTAGTGAAATTAGAGCCATGGTAAGCAAAGATTGGTAATGACTGGATGAAGAATGAGACCTGCAAATTTGTATCTCATAAGAAGGAATTCGAGCAATAAGGTGATTCCTAAAAGCCTAGCAAGCAGTGTCACTTAAGTGTGCTAAACATTCCAAAGAATGATGAAGAGCTCCCTGCTGATTACAGTTCACTTTGGCATGAGTAGAAGTAATTAATTAATACAGACCCAAAAATAGCAATTCTTTCAAAAGATTGTCGTGAGTGTGGAAGAATAGTGGAAAGATCTTTCTGTAGGAATCGTAGGATGGAAAGAAGATCAGAACCATAGCAGAGTCACCAACAGAATAAAAAGGAGGTAGCTGCATATCAGGGACCTTGAAGTGTTCTAAGAGGAGGGGACTGCTTATAGTATTGTCATTGCCTCAGATAATGGCAAAATGAGTTAACAAAGCTTCTGGTAGTAAAGTCTGTAGCACGTATCGATAAACAATTTTGCTCAATGCAAGCAATTTAAAAGTTACTACTGATAATAGCAGTAGTATTATATTAGTGCAGACTTCCTCTTTCTTGGAGAACTCGAAGTCCCCTTGTGTGAAGGAGTTCTTTGCAAACAGTTTGCAGGAGAGATTCCCTTCCTTGCCAACCTTATAGTGTAAATGAATAAAGCAGACAAATGATGTGATGGGAGTCAGTGGCTTAGCTTGTCCTCAGTCAGTAGCAAAAAAGGGATAGAATTTAGTCTGGTTTCACAATTTATTCTGTTCTATTTTTGGCAGTGTTTCCTCTGTAAGGTAAAGCTGGAAGATACTGTTTTTTGAAACAGAAAAAGACTAAGCATGTGTTAAGTAGCAGAACTTGTTAGCTTTGTGTAAAGCTGTGCTCCCCTGAGACAGCTTCTGAGTCAGTGTTAGCTTGTATTTGACTGCAGCATAGGCTTGAGGCTTGGAGCATAGGTTTCACATTAATTTGGCTTTGACTGCATCCATCCATATAGGTGCTTGCCTAAAATAATTTATACAATAATTCAAAAAACAACAAAGCACAACTAGAAGTTATTGTTAAATACTGTGAGCTCATCAACATAACTGAAAGTGAGTAAAAAGGAATAGCACAACTGCAGTAGCAACAGATGATCATCTTTACAGAGGGAAAAGAGAACTGATAGGGAGAAATGATGCTGTCTTTTAGCAAGAACAGGTACTCGAACAATGGAATATTGCATTTCATCGAAGAAGGGCCTGGTGTACATAAATGTATGGCAACTTTCTTGCTCTCTAAGCACAGTCAGTACAACAGAGCTTCCAGGAGTTCTTATAGTGCTTTGTTCAAAGAAGAAACCAGGTGACACAGTGTGAAATGTGTCCCTAACCAGGAAAAAACCTCCATGTGTAATTATAAAGTACTGAATGCTAAGATTAGATTGGGTCTTTTGACATAGTTACTGCCTTGTGCTACAGTTTTATGTATAGGATACCAAATCACTCACAGAAACAACTTTGATACTCAGCAGTTCTGTGGGTTACAGAATACTGTTGAGCCAACATTTGCATACTTAAATGCTGTTTGTAGAGAATTGCCCGTAGACAAACTGACTAAATCAATCATCATATGTGAAATTCAAAGAGAAAAAATAATTTTATGTGTGTGCATGTTTAAATCAGTATTTTTGGTCAATATTTGATTGATTTGTGGGTCTTCTTTTTTCTTGTAAAGCTGGAAGAGATGTGTGTTGTACTTCAAAACAAGAAAAGCAAGCTGAGGTATACTGAGGTATATTATAGTAACAAGGAAATCTAGAGATGCTATGTGTGTGTTGCCAGGTAATGTGGATTTGGCTAAAAGAGAGGACAGCAGTACTGTTAGCTCTTGGTTCTTTTGACAGCTGCAGACTCACTGTGACAACAGAGATGTGTTGAATAAGTGTTTCCAAGACTTGTGTTAAGCCTGATGGTATTACACACTCACAATGCATGTGGAAAGTACCACAGAGCCATGTTTGCTGTGATATTAAGTCAGGGCTAGCTTGGGTCTCCAGATTTTCCATATTGTTACTTTGTGAAGTATTTTCTGTATTTCCACATTCCAAAGAGTGTTGAAAAGCTCCCTGCTGATTACAGTTTACTTTGGAATGAGTAACAGTAATTAATTAATATAGACCCAAAAATAGGAATTCTTTCAGAAGGTTGTTGTGAGTATGGAATAGTGGAAAGATGTTCCTGTAAAATTGTGTGCAATTAAAAAAGAGGATACATTGCTCATTAATTGTTCTGCCAGATCAAGACCTAATTGCATTTATAGATGAGACCTTCAATCTCAGAAATGTATTTCCATTCTGCTTTTAAATGCACTTGTGTTCCAGTCTTGTTATGCTAAGTTTTCCCTCAATTTAGAAGACTATGAAAAATATTTATCTAAATGAGGGGTAAATTCTCTTCAAGTAGTTTGGAAATTTCAAAAAGTGAATGAGCCATTTGTGTTAAGGGCTACAAATTCTAATAAGGCCTTGAAATTTTCTGGGTCCTTCTTGATTCTTCTGACATTTCTTAATGTGTTTTTGTTGGCCTGCTGATGATTGATTAAACTGGGACAGTGTTTTCTTTGCAAACTTTCTTCAGTGTGCACGCAGTACAAATGTGGTCTTAATTTCTAGATGTATCTAGGTTTTGGTACCTAGATGAATTCTGTGTTGTCTGTTGAGTCTGGTTCAAGGGTTCCTGGAACAGGGGAGCTGGTGCCAGTGTTCTTATAGGAGTCTTACTGACTCATAATATTTCTGTATGTCCTATGCTGCTCTTTTAGATTAATTTCCAAATTTCTAAATTTGAGTTTATTTTGTTTTCCCCTTTGCTGACAGTTTAAGTAAGTTGTAAATCTATTCAATTAATTTTTATTCCATGGATGGTTGTTATTACTTTCTTTGTGTGCAAACATATTCAGGCAACAGACGACTTTTACTTAAACTTCATTTCTCCTAGGCTGTTAGAATTCCCTGTATTGAGGCCATTAAGTGAATTTTGTGAAATATATTTTTGAAAGAGCTGTTGCTTTGTGTGGGTCTGATAGAGAAAGTGCAATACTGCTTGCATGAAACACATTATGCTGATAAGAAACTCCTCTGGCAAAACACTCTCGTTCTTTTCAGGACACATATCACATTTCAGAACAAAATTATCTTGAAAATTGCCACAATATTAGATGTGTCTTTTGTTTTCCACCTACATACTTGCATTAGGCAGACACTTGTTGAGTCTTTTCCCCTTGTCATGAGTATAGCTCAATTCATATGTTTACAGTGCTGTCCATTTCATCATTTGGATCCATCTTTAGGTTGCAGGAGAGAAAATGTGTAAGCAAAAACTTTAAAAAGCAGTAGTTGTTAAAGTGGTGGCAGTGAGTAATAACTTTTATGAGTCTCTAAATCATGACAGTAAAAGAAAGGTCAGCCCAAATCTTTCATTCATCACCTTTCTAAATTGCTTTGGTGAAAAAAAAATGTTGCATACAGAACATCATTACCAAAAACTGTAGTTGAACAAGCAGAAGGTGAGGGATGGTAGGGACATTTTCTACCTTATTCCTTTCCTTCTCTCAAAGGAAAAACATGGTATTCATTGTTCTACTAGACTACATTCATAAGGAAGTATTGATAGAGATTATGTACTTTATAATTCATAAATGAAATAAAACAATAATTTGCAAATATTTGTATTGTCTCAAAAAAGAAGCAAAAATCAGGATTTGATTAATGCTTTACATAGTGAAATTACAGTATTAAGAAATGGGAAATTGTGGCAGAGTATCTGTGAATTCTTTCTTAACATTGAAAACATTGTCTCGGGAAAATAAAATTGTAAAGGAGGAATGGAAGGTGTTGGAATTTTTTTTTTTAAATAACAGGAAGCATACCAAATATATCTCCTCAATGTAAAGGTGGAATGTAGTTGCTTACCATTATTTCTTTGCTTTTGTTTTAATTCTACTTATCTAAATCTTTACAGCTCTAATTCTCTGAAATGTCATCTGCAATAAGTTTATATTTGCAATTATCAAGGTCACTCAGCTATTTAATAAACCATTCTGGGTTTCCCTATTATCTTTTTCTTTTTCAAGCTTTTTCACTAATTGTAGATGAAAATGTCGGAGGGATGGAGGGAAACTTGAATGCTTCATATCTGGTTACAGATTTCATCACAGATGAACCTCTGTAGTCTAGGGGATGCAGAATTGTTCCTGTAGGGCATGGCTTTTATGTGTGATGGGATAAAAAAAACCCTGGAGTTGCATTATGACAGCAAAGGCCCCATGAAAGTAAATAAAATTGGTCATCCTAAGGAAAATAACACAGGTACAGGCTCAAAGAGAAAGAAGACAATTATTTTAGGACTTATTGAAGCAAAAGTATGTGTGTAATTCCTTATGTGTCCTTAGAGCAACACTCAATGAATTTACAATTCTTAGAAGCTTTCTTATGCACTCTAAAATCAAGTTGAAGAAATGAAAGTAAAGTGTTTTTTTAAAAAAAATCTGTACTAAGGAATACAGTAGAGCAATACAATTTTGTCTCCTCATTTAGACTAAATAAAGAAGCAAAAGTACCTGTTCCTCAAATGAATGATTTTACTCCTATACACACCAGGCTGTTATTTCATTTTTTTTCAGGTAAAACATTGGCTTCTTTGATTTAGTCAAAATTATACCACTGATTTTCCATGAGACAATTTTCTCCCTCTCATTTTCTCTTCCTCTCATTTTCCCTCTCACTTATTCTCTGCCTCTTTTTCTCCCTCCCTTTTTCTCTTACAAACACACAAAATCCTTACTGTCCTGGGGAAGCTTCTCAGCTAGTGTGAAATGATAGACCTTCCATCCATAGAGGTTATGGGTGTGATTCCCATTCCTGTGGAGTCCAGTTTTCAGTGCTGTTCCTGAATGAACTGATGAGTGCTTTCTTCATTGCTTTTCTTATTACTAGTTTCCCACAGTTCAAGCCATTTTTCCTGCATCCATTTCTGCTTTTCCGAGTCAAGTTCAGGACTTTGAATTTCTGTTGCCACCCAACATCTGTTGCCCATTAAACCAGCTTGGGGAGATTTGTCCTTTCTTACACAGCCTAAGAAATAATGGGGAGAGAATGACAAAACAAAGTTGCCTTTCAGATCTACTCTACCTGACAATGAGTGGAAATTTCCTTCTACCCATGGTTTCTGTCATTTATTTATGCTTCTGTGTCACCTGGTGACCTGCTTGTTTCCTGATCTCCTTGTATGAAACCAAGGTATCTTTGTGTGCTAATGTATAAAAGGTCATCAACTTATTTTAAGTAATTTTTAAAAGATGCATAAATGTTAGCAGATTTGGAGTGATGAGGTTGTACTTCTCATGCAGAGATGTAAAAAACCCCCCAATCTTCTGGTTTTATGGTAGAATTAATACCAAAAAAAAAAAAGATACCAATAATGAAACATCTTTAAACTGCAAAAACATTTCTAATACAGTTTTTCCCTATTAACTATTTGACATAAAACAGTACGATGGAAGCATATAAAAGTTTTATTGTCATATATTTGGTACGCGTTATATACCAGAGCTCTGACTTCATGATTTGTTTCTTATGCAGCTCATCCCAAATTATCCTATAAAATATTTTTACTGTGCTACCTTGCCATCTTTAACATAGCAATCTATTCATTTGTGTCTTTCATGGTATGCAGCAAATTGTGTGTACAAAACAAATAAATGTATGCAAGTATGTTTAAGGAAAGAAAATAGTAGCTGCTCACCTCTTTAACCAATATCATATAACCTTTATTCCTGCCTTATTTTCATTACCCTACATGGTAATTTTGGGTCTTTGTTTACTATTTATCTTGCAGCAGTGTGTTTAGTACTACAGTTTAAGCACATCTAATTTAAAGTGTCAGAGCTTTAGGAAAGGAGGAAACAATCCAATTTTAAAGCATCTTAATGTTTCTGCTGTTGGAATCTTATAGCAAAAATGTCTCAAAGACCATAAATGGCAATAAATAAGTTAAACTGACCAATTGAATATATATCATTCAAAACATCATTCTTTATGAAAGTGTCCCTTCTTCCGTATAAATAGTGAAAACTGCAGTGCCTTTCTTCTGAATGTACTAAGATGTTTAGCTTTATAATGCTAGTGTAACTTTTGTTTCTGGTCACAAAGTAGTAGTGGAAACTTCTTTTAGTTTTCTAAAAATAATTTTATCTTTTTTTGTGCTATGAAAAATAAGGGAAGTGAGCAAGTGGTGCAACAACACAGCACAGTAGTGGTAACAAAGGGAAGAAAGGATACATGAACAAATATATACCACGCTTAGTATCAGAAATCTAGAAGAATTGTGGGAATTTCAGATAAAAATGTTTCAGGTGGACCTGAGCAGTTCAACAAAGAAGATTATGCCTATTTATATGATATTTACTAAATGTGGTGGTGATTAGATGGGCAGCCAAAGGAAAAAAATATTATTTGGCAGGGCTCATGAAGTACCCGAGTGCTTTGTCCTACCAGGCAGGAAAGCAAGAGATAAGATAAAGGGTGAGATACACTACAGATGACTGCAAAAGCATGGAAACTCAAGGAATTGAATTGCAAAAATATATGAATTGACAGCAACTACTGGCAAGCCCATTACCTAAAGCAAATAAAACAAAACCAAACAGTAAATTTTCAATGTGTTAATACTATTTGCACTGTAAGGCTGTTTGTGGAGGATATAAAGAAATGTGTTTTAAGGTCTGACACCTAAAATCATAGAGATGAACACATTTTCACTTTTAAAAGAGGTGTGATTTTATTACAGCAATTAAGCTTATGTGGTAGACCCACTTAATGGGTAATCAGAATAATGTGATTCTTTAAGCCTATCTCAGATAAGATTAAACACTTTTACCTTGCAAAATCATAATTTTTTTTAAAAATCAAAAAGACTAGAAGTTTATTCAGTATCTTTTTAAAGAGATTAAAATAAAAATCCAAACTGAAGAGCAGTAATCCATGCAGGTCTATTATCAAACCAATTTTGAAAATACTCCAGCTCATTTACCTGACTTGAGCTATGCAGTGAATGCATTACCTACAACAATAAGTTGAAACAAAATATTAAACTTGCTCAGCATACTTAATATTTATTACCATTTTTATTGAAGGCAGATGCTGGGAATTGTTATCCTATAATCCATCAAGGCAACTGAGGAATTATGTAGGGCCGAAGTGCCTGCAATTCTAAATATGTTATAGGAAACAAGATTTGGGGAGGTTGAACTAGTAGCCATTGATTATTTTTTATATTTTCAACCACAAATGTTGGCCATATAAGCACTGTTCAGCCAAGTAAGCATTTAGCCTTATTATGAATTAGAGCTACGAGTTCTGATGTCAGAAGAGTGGAGAAACTGGATGCAGTAGCACATAACAGTGTTACTACCCACACTATATACTTGCAATGATTTGTGCAGTTGCTTTTCAGAGGACCATTCTGTAAATGCCATCCTTTATCACTGCAGAGGTAATAAAAACAGCATCCCCAGAAGTGTTCATTTCCGATGGAATTCATTGCTGATCTCATCTATTTAAGTGAATGCAAATGAAAGCTCTCTCTCCCCTGTTTCTCTGAAGGATTGATGCATTTCTGACTCGTGAGCAATGCTCAGTGTCAGTCTCCAGAAACAAATGGAGGAAGATTGACACAGAATGTGTTCATGTCTCAAGTAGCCACAGGATTTAATCTCCTTGCATCTCTGGGTGTATGTGTGTCACTCATAAAGCAATCTTTGAATTACTTATCTCCTGACATAATTCAAATCTCTCAGAAATGTTATTTTCCTATTAAAAAGAAGGATTGGCTTTGCAAGGCCCCAGTGGGCTATAGTAAATATTGAAAAAATTGCTATCAATAAATAAATGAAATATAGAACCAGAGAGAGACTTCATTTTGTTCACATTTATGGAAACATCCATATGTTCTGTTGTTTCACTGCATTAGAGACATGCTGCTTTCATTGTGATGTAATTTAGTGTGATGTATTGTGTATTTGTACTTAAAACTAAAAAATGAATTTTTCTAGACACAAAGAACAGGAACAGCCCTGCAGGATATACACCAGCTCACTAGTCAGGCCACTACCTGCCGTTTTTAAGTTGTGCTGTACTGGAGGCTGTTAGTCAACATTAGGGTTTTTAGTGCTGCTTACGTAAGAGAAGTTGCATTAGAGTCCAAAAAAAGAGAGTATTTGAGAAGGAAGTCACCTTCCTAAAGTGAAGGAAGGATGAGGTTTTCTTTGGAGGCTTGTTTTGCCATTGCCCACTTTGAAATCTCTTTGTGGTAGGTTTGTTTGGTCCCTTTTGAAATTGTCAGCATGCCAGTGCCTTTTTAAAAGATGCATACTGGGGACAGCATGAGAGGTCCTGTTGCTGAAGAATTGTATATCATGTCCTGACTTTGTTACACTACAGGAAGGAGGCTGAAATATGCCTTTCAATGCCCTTATAACTCAGTAATCCTTATAGTTCTGTAACTTTTTGTTGTTTTATGCTTCCATTTTATTGAGAAAAATATTATTTAAAGACATGACTTATTTGGCTGTTAGGCTAGAAGCTTCCTGCAAGAGTCAGAAAAAACTTGTGACATTCACTCATATTTCTGATAGAAACATGACTTATTTGGCTATGTTAGGCTAGAAGCTTCCTGCAAGAGTCAGAAAAAACTTGTGACATTCACTCATATTTCTGATAGAAATGTTTTCTACTTTTTTTTTTGCCATTTTTCATTGTATTAGTAATTTATATCCCTGTGATTTGATTTGATTGGAATGCATTAATTAATTTGCAGCCATTCATTCTGGAATGTGGACTGATGATTTTGAGCTGAAAGAGGTGCTACAACCTGCTGCTGTGAGTCCAAGTGTGTTACAGTGTGAGCTGCCAATATTGCTGCTTTCGAATTTAAGTCTACTCTTCTGTAGACAATGTGAGAGGTCCTTTTCAGTTCTTCTTGGGTAATCAAGGTACACTGACTGTGTAAGAAGTACTCTTTCTGCACACCCTGCTTTATTCACTTCTTATTCAAACTTTTTGTTCGTTGTTTGTTGTTTTCAATTGAGTTTGCTGTAGTCAAGATTTTCTCCAATGCAGAGTTCAGGTTGATGATCTGAGGTCTCACAGACCAGCTTTTTGCACACTTCCTATCCTGGGGCTGAAAATGTACAAGTCAAACTTGCAATCCTTTTTATCAAACTTCCATTTAAATGTCTGGGCTTTGATGTTTTTGTTACTCCTATGCTTTACATCTTCTTCAATTTATTCTCTTTTATGTAAGAAAGGTCAAACGCTGCATGTAAAGGAATGCTTGCATTTTGAACTGAGTGCTGCTACATTCTTCCCTCCTGCCTAGAGCAGTCTTCCTTTCAGTTCACTGGAAAGATGTGCATTTTGTTATGCAATATGTGGCTGGTTAATGCATAAAGTTTGCTCCCAGTTAATTTTCAGCTATCGGTTTGGGAACAAGAGAACTGGAAAGCAAAGGCATATGTTAATGATGAGCACATACATTAGAATGCCCATAAGGTGACCCTGCCTTGGCAGTGGAGTTGGAATAGATCCCCAAAGGTTCTTTCCAACCTTAAAAATTCTGTGATTGCTTGATATTTGTTTAAAATATTCTGGTTCTAAAGGCTTTTTATATATTACAGGTTCTGATAATAGAAAGCCTAGTTGTTTCAATTTCTTTTCATGCTTCAGAAACCAATGGTGTTCAAATTCTAGATGAACAGAAACAACCTGAAGCCATTAGGCAGGAGTTGCATTACTTTAGATTGGAAGCAATCATTTCCCCATCCTTCATTTTATGCTAGTTTTCAATTGCTAACAGTTTTCAAGAGAAGACATGGAATCAAGCTGTAGAATGTAATACCCTAGTTTCTTCTAAGGTTTTCCACGTAACTGAGCACCAAATGAACACAATCTCTGTATTTTCCAGGTAAAAGTAATGTGGAATTAATCTGGGAACAGCTATATTTGCTCAACTCTTTCTTTGCAAGATGATTTTAAAAGAAAAGAGCAATTGTTCAAAATAAGTGTATTCAGACAGAGAATTATTTAGGAATATCTGGAATTGAAAGTGCTTAAACACCTGAGGCATGAGGAAGTTCATGCTTCTCTCACACCAAAATAGCAGCAGAAAGTCATCATGTCACAGTGGCATCTCCTTTCCATGCTCTGGAAAGCCTTGGAACCTCTAACAGATACATCTTATGGAGATAATTGTTGCTAGATGTGCAGGAGGAAGAAACCTCAAAGCATACCCTGATTTACCCCCATTTTTTTTTTTAAAGGGTGGTTGTCTTGCAATGTGAGGTAATAGCTGACAGTAGTATATTTTCCCTCCTAAATACAACCATAAAGTTCAAAATAAATTTTTATTTAATGAACTTTAAATAGCTTTAAATAGAATTGAGCTGGCAAAAATGTGTACTAATTTAGCTTGAAACGTCCTTTTTTTCCCAAGTAAGACTCAATTAATTGACAGTTTCTGGATGTAAAAAGTGATTTTTTAGGCAATTTCAGGGTATTACATGCTAATACTATTTTAGCACACTTTGCTACAAATTTCTAATGCATAAGAACTGAGACTTGGTAAATGCAGAGAAAATAATAGTTCAGAAAATAGTGAAATTTATGAACTATAAATGAGATTGCTATGCCTCTGTTATAAACAAACAAATATATAATTTGTTGCTGCATGTTTGTTGCTAATTCTTTCCTAAACTAATGAACATCAGCTAAATTGCTGGCCTCAGTCACTTGTTTCATAATCCAGACACTGTCCACACAAAGACACTCTTCAGTAATCATACTACTTTGTCTTCATTTTCAGCATGTGATGTATTATTTTTCACCTAGTTACTAGTTCTTTGAACTTATTGATTTCAAACAAATATTGTCTCACCTTCACCTGGGCAGAATACCTACATAATTTACACTATTTATTTTACTTCTGTCTGTGTTGGAAGTGTTGGGTGACTTTTTTCTCAATTCATAGACAGGAGGAAATATGAAGAACATGCAGACTTTAGGAAGCCTTTGAAGGGCCTATTAAATCATCAGGGTAAGTGCAACAGCTATAGTAATATTATGTTCTGTTGCAAAATACATACAATAGGTTTTATCTGGATGTTATAATTTCAGATAAAGGTCTGTCATTCCTTGTGAAAACTTTGCTATTTCTCTTCAGGTTAGATAGCAGGGACCTTCATGTCAAAATATTGAAGTGTCTTTTTGAAAAGAGCTGAAAAGTCCTTATTATTCTTTCTGAAAATATTCAGGGTTTTTCTTATAAATACCTCACAGTCACTGAAAACATCTGGCATTTTATCCACTGGGTATTTCTCTGCAGAAAGAAAAAAATGTCATGTTTTTTTAAGTTCTGCTACCATACTTGGGCTGTTAAATATTTCAGGAAAAGAAATATATACTTAGATATTAGTTAATATTTGGATATGAATGAAAGTCAATGGAATTTAATAGATTGCACACCTACTGCTGCCACATGCTACATAGATAGTCCTCTTCCATTATAAGGAAGGGTTGTTTTGTTTGCTTGTGTCACTTTTGAGGTGGTTGAAGCATAACTATAACATCTTAATTAAAAAAAAAAAAAAGTGTGAACTTGACTTATTCAAGTTATTAGCATATATTTATTAGCATATTTGGTAGATTTTTTTCTGAGTAGAGAGACTTTCAGGCAGTATTATCAAAACATGAATCTCAGAGCAAGCTACCAAAGCTCAGGATCTGGGGGAAAGACCAAACTGAGACTTGCATTTAAAGTGATGTGGAGGATGAAAGAAAACTGGAATTCATGCTCCTTCCTGTGATCCTATTCAGTCCCTTTTTTAAATCCAGGAAAAACAGGGAAAAAGAAAAAAAAAATAAATCCAGTGCTGCAAGGTTTCTTGAGAGGGTCATGGTAGCTATCTGCTTACTTTGTACACTTCTAGGGCATATAGTGAGCACTCTTAAAATTTGCCCTCTACTGATTAAAAATAAATAAAGAAATATTTTGTGTTGATATTCATTAATGGAAAACATTTTCTTTATCCAATATTAAAGTCTAACTTCCTAAGTAACTTCTCTTCAGAGTTTGTTCTCTATTCAATCAATAGAAGAAAGACAGCAATCAAAAAAACTATTCTCAGACTTCAATCCCCAGGCCTGCAAGATAAAACACAGGCTAAAATTTTGTAAACTACCATGTGCTCTTGTTCTTTTAAGTAGGTTAAGTAAAAAAGTTAAATATAGATTAAAATGATTTATTGTAACTATACTGCAGACTCTTTGACCCACTTCTACAGAGTTTGCTCTTCAAAATTCCTGCACTGAGCTCTGGTCTCTGGAGCTCATGTTGCCTCTTTTTTGTGGACCCTCATTCTCCAGGCTTTTTTGGCAGATGGATTCATTCTCTGACATCTCTCTTCCAACTTCAATCTGGTCAATCAACACTTGCTGTTCTTATGCCCTCACTGTTCTGGTCCCTGCAGTTTGTAGATGTCTGACAAATATTTGATCAGTTTTACCGTGTCACAATGAATGTGTTTACATTATGTAATTATGAAATTGCTTACCTTTTTGATTCAGTGTAAACTATCCCTCATTAGACAATCATTAGAAAGTACACATACTTTTTTTTTAGTTTAAGTGCTAAATGTCTTTCTGTACCATTGCTGGCTATTGTTTGTATGGCATTAAGTGCTTTTTTAGTCTGTGATTTCTAATAGCAGGCTTTAACTCTGATTAGTATCAATTATTTCTTCATTATTAGCAAATGTCAGGAAATGGAAATGTATTCCTTAGTGTTTCCCAGTAAAACACATTCTAATGCATGCAAAAACACTATTATACAAAGCATTTACAATTTACAAATATATTTTAAGCTAAACATATTTTGATAACATATCTGATTATTTTCATGATAAGTTTCCACACCATGCAAGATTCTGGTGTTACACATGAAAGACATGCGTTATCACTCAGGCTGGCACACACTTGGGTGTCTTGCTGATTTCAAGGACTAGCACTCCTTGTTTACAGTGTGACTCCAATATGCAGTGGATGACACTTGGTATCTTCCCATGATGAAAAGCATGAAGCAGCATCCTGCTTTTTCCAGAGCAGTTAGTACTCTCTCAATGAACAAACAGCTTAAGGATGTCTGCAGCTACCAGCTGAGTATCCATGTTAGGTGAGGATAAAGGTAACTGTGTCCTGTACCCAAGGTACTGCAGTTATAAGCTCCAGGAATGCTGCCAATGGATAAACTTTAGCTTCAGAAACAGCAGATGAAGAAATAGCCACTGGAAAACTGCCAGCCTACTTTCCAGACTATTCCAATTTTAATTATCCTGTGTTTTGGATTTGTGTAAACACAGGGTAAATAATATTTTTTAATAATGTTAATAATGTTTTTGTTATTGTTGAGTAGGGCTTACACAGAACCAAAGCCTTCCCTGCTATTCTGCCACACTGGTGATGATGTTGGGGTTGCATGGGAAGTTGGGAGGAGACACAGCCAGGTCAGGTGACCCCAGCCGACTGAAGGGATATTCCTGACCAATGGCATCATGCTGAGCAAAGCAAGGGAGGAGAAGGAGAAAGTGAGGGACATTTGGAGTGATGGCGACTTCCAAATAGCCATTCCAGTGAAGTAGGCTGTCATGAGAAAATTCTTGGAAAGAGGCAGGGAACAGGCTAGCTGATAGATTCTGTGTAAGCCCTGCTCATCAATAATGAAAACATCTCTCTATTATTAGCCCTGTGTTTTACACAAATCCTAAACACAGGACAAATCAAATTGGAATAGTCTGGAAAGTAGGCTGGCAATTTTCCAGCTGTATCTAGATAACTTGTATACATGGAGAATTTATTATTTTTGAAGACTAAGCTCCATTAAGAATTTATTTGGAGGCTCCCTCTTCTGTGCATTTCTTCCCTGCCCTGGTAATAAATGATGCAGTTCTGCTGTAGCACATTAATCCAGTCCTTATATCCTTAATGTACCAGCTGTTTGAATTTATGGTCATGGTCTCCAGCAGGATAGTAGGAGAAAGCCTTTGCTCCTAGGTGATCTTTCAAATGTTTCCTGCCCTTCTGCCTTTCCTGTTTTGTTTTTCAGCACAGGTTCTCTATTACAGTCTCCTTTAGAACCCCAGCGATGCCTTAAGCAGATGGAACAGAGGCTAGACAGAGTTAAGGGGAATAAAAGGACATTTATTGAAGGGCTTTCAAAGGCCACACCCTGGCAGTACCAGAGCCATGACTTTGGCTCTACCCAGATGGCTCCAAGATGGAAGCAAAAAGAGGGCTTTGTCACAAGAGCTCACATTTTTATAATTTTTGGTCCATTAGCATATTGAAGCTACTTGTCCAATTACAGCCCCAGCCCATGAAGTCCCATCCTTCTAACTTTTTCTCTCTTCAGTCCACGTTGTTTATACTCTTGGGCCTGAGATCCAGATCTGGCTGGTCTAGGGTCTCCAGCTAGAGAAGGAATTGTTGTGTCTACCTACTATGTGAATAGAGCTTACCATTCCCATGTATGAAAATCTACACCATACTATCCCCTTACATGAAACTCAGATCCACATACCAAAACAGCACAAAACCAAGAAGAAGAAGGAAAAAAAAAACATTAGAAAGCTAAAACCCAAGGTATCACAGAGTGTTATTTGAATTTCATTTAAGTTTGGAAATTGCCTGCCAGTTTATTTGTTTTCCTAAGATGTTATTTAAGGTACAAGAAAAGCTCTTTTTTCATTCATTGATAGAAGAATCCCTTCTGGAAGACTTCTGTTCTCATCTCTAATTCAAGAAGTACTTTTCCCTTGGATGACAGTTTCCTGTCTTAGCGTTCTAAAAAATAGTGGTAAAGGTACAACAATTGTTCTGTTTGTGGCTACCTTACCTCTTTGTGTGGCAGTTTAGCACAAGGGGGATTATTTTATTTAAAGAAGCATTTTCCCTACAGCTGCAGAGCTAGTACTGGGATCTTTACACTCAGGGAAGTCTAAAGCAGAGAAAGGTTGCAGCATACCCTGCCCTTTTTATTTCAGTGAAAACTGAACACAGAGGGCAGACCCAGCAAGGTTAAAAGTAAGGTTTAACCTGCAAGGTTAAAGGAAAGTATGTACAGAGTAAATAAAAATGCAGTAAAAAAAATACACACACAGAGTAAACCAGCCTTCCTTTATTCTTTTTCAGTTCAGAAAAAAGTGTGACCCTAAACCACTTCACCTTAAAGGTAACCCAGTTCTTCTCATGTCTGAATTTCACATTTAACTGGGTAGAGTTTTGTTGTCTATGGTGGATTTCTTTAACAGAGGAGAGCTTGAAATTATGGAGTCTGTTATTCTCATGGAGTGGTTTTTCATTCAAATGGGCAGCATCAAATGTAATAATCTATTTTTTTTTATTATTAATATGACTTGAATAATTTCAGCATCTGAAGTCAATCAGTTGTGATTTCCCGGGAAAGAATTAACAGGTCAAAAGGACCCTCTCTTGGAAAAAAAAAGGTATCAATGGATCTTGAGCAGCTTCCAAGGGAACCCATCTCTATCATAAATAAAAACAATCTCAATACAATCTTAAGTATTTATTCTTTGCAGGTCATCTCTGTAGCAGAAGAAAAGGAAGTGAGAATTTTTTTTTTTTTTTTTACATGAGAAGTGTCTGTTCATACAGCTGTAAAGCATGAAATCTTAGAGTTCAGGAGAAAAAGAAAAGGTTTGCTTATGCGGTGTTCTTATTTTCATCAGTAAGATATTTTGATATATGTGCTGGCTCGATGAAAGATGCTCAGTTGAGAACTTGTTTTCAGTTATGAAAATAAAATTAGATTGTTTCTTTTTTTACAGTTCTTTAAATGCATGCTCTTTATAGAAACAAAATCCAGCCATGCTTTCTTTCTCTCCCAGAACTGAATTTTGCACATCAAATCCTTGACTCCACTCCGGATGTATTAATTTCGAGACGTTCTTATACTGTTAAATGTAAAATAATTATTTTTATTGGACTGTTGCATGAAAAAATCATCAGTTAGAGCAAATTTTCAGTGATACTGTGTTTTGGACAATGTAATGGAGTTAGCAGAACAGAAAGAATTAAGTATACATGTGACAGCAGTGAAGCTTTAGATAGCAAGAAATTCCTGTAGTGAGTGTATTCACCTGTCACTTGTGAACTGCTAGGGAGCTGCAAGTGCGTCTGCAAGAACATGAAGCTATATTTTAAGCTTCCATGTGAGGCTTGTCTCACCACAGCCAACTACATGTTCAGATCTTTGCAAGAATCCTTGCAAGACTTTACAGATTTTTTCAGTCAGCTGATATTATATGTTAATTGAAATTGCTAAGGGATTTTTGGGGTTGGTTTGGTTTTTTTAGGTGCAGATGGCTTTTGAACTGTTGCTTTAACTCTGGTCTCCAAGTTTTTGTATTACAAATTCTTTCCCTTACCTTTCCTTGGACCTCTGGTGCTTCTTACTTTAGCCTTTTTCAGTGAACACATATTTGGTGCTGAGTTACATTTTCTTTATAAATGTTTATTGCATTGTTCTAAATACCTTGTTCATACTTGGAACTTTGAAATAAAACATTTTCTTTGTTTGATCACTGCCTGAAATGGTTTCTGGCTGACCTGTTCCAGGAAGGGCAGAGCTTATTTAAGCACAAAAAAGACCCTTGCATCTAAATAGTGGGAACAAGGCAATGATGAAATCTTTTTCTCTCTGAAGCAGTATTTGTTGGACTCCCTTATACTGTGCCCTATGCAAGATTGAGGAAGATCATGAAGTATGGGCTCCTTACATTCATCTAGAGAGGTTTTTTTTTGAATTTTATTTTATTCATCTGTTTCAGACTGTTAGTGCTTTTAGAACAGTCAGCTGCAGTTGGTAAATTCCTATAAATCAAACTAAGGCTGTCACTGAAAAACTGAAATATAATGTTAAGAAAGAGGTTTAGATGAAGTTTTTCAAAACACATGTGAATTTTTTAATTTTATTTTTTCAGAACACAATTTGTCCTTTATATTTTTTAAATTACCATTGGCATTTATTATTCCAATGAACTACTTTGGGCCTGAAAGGTAGGAAAGTATTTTGTCCTCTGTCTATGGGTAGAGAATTCGAAGGGCCTCAGAAATCACTGTTCCTGATAATTGGCTTCACCTGCTGTTCCCTGTGTGAAGACAAGAAAGGCAGATCCATTCCAGAACTGTGAAGCTTGTGGGAAGCAATACAATTTACAAGAATCACGCCACCTGATCCCTCAAGTGAAGATCTTTCTGTAACAACGTTTGCAATGTGGTTGCAAGAGGTTCCTTGCTCTTGCCTCACTTCTATCTGCTCTAGCTGTGGCTTTTGCCTGCTGTTCTTCAGGGACTCAAGGTCTTACACGTCCACGTGCTGATAACAATGATCCTGTCAGGCTGCGTGCAGGACGTGTTTCAGGAATGTCCAGCCAGAGCCCTGCTCCTGCTGCAGACAAGGCAATGATGCCTGTAGCCATTCCTGGCTCCATCATGTGGGCTTGGGAACAAACACACTGAATCAAATGGTGAATGCTCTGCATATTTGTTTTGAGCTTTTAATGTGTAGCAATCTTCAGCTGAAACATCTGCTATAATGAACTTGACATTTGCACTAATGGCAGCATCAGTTTACTTAATGTCCTGCATTAAATTTGCTTCCCATACAGTTATCCTTTATCAAAGAGGAGTGTGAGTTTGCTACTTGTGTTTTCAGAAACAGTGAAAGAACCAGCCTTGTAACTGCATGGCTGATAGCTGGTGTTGAGGCTGGACACTGGGAAATGGAAGGGGAAGCAACAGGGCTGGCTGAGAAGTAATATTTCAGATTTGGTGCTGACAGGATAAATTTGTGAATCCAGGGAGCAGCAGTGTGTGGAAGCAATTAATGAAGACTGAATCCAGTCTCCAGTGCTTCAGATTGATTTTTTTTTTTTTTAATGAGGCTTAGAAGATGGGACAATTAATTTTAAAAAATAAGTAGAATGTGACATAAGACTTTCCATATAATTTTGTTCTATTTCTAGTAAAATGTCAGCTATTTGTTTAGAAATTCCTTTTGTCTTTGTAGAGACTGTTGAAAAACTTCCTTCAGAGCAGCTAGCCAGAAAGAAAAGAAACAAACAGTTTTGTGTTATGCAAAACAAAGAACTGATATAATCAGGTGACTGTATCTTTATCTACTTGATGCATGTTTATTCTTAATAATTTTTTGTTTGTAGCAGAACCTGTGAGATTAAAAGTATCCACTGCAAGAGAAAAAAGAAAAAATATATCTTGGTTACTGAGTTCTGTTCTCTGTCTGAAGGGAGATGTTTGGATTCAGCAGTCTGTATTACAACAGAAGAGTAAGGATTTGTTTTCCACATGAGAGCCTTTTTATTTACATTTTCATGATTTTATAGTATGGTAGTGCAGTTAATAATAACATGATGCATCATAGCAAAGTGATGAGACAAAAGGAACTACCTCTTTGATGTGACATCAGGTATATGGCTTTGAATTCAGAGGAGATTTGTAAATTGGGGAAAGCATTGGACTCACTTCCGTGCATAAACAAGCAAATATTGTGTTAAAAACTCATTTAATCTGAAATAACAAATTTAGCCTGGATTGTTTCAGCCATAGTTGATTTTTGCTAATAAAAGCATGAAAATGTGAACTAAATGTAGCCTCAATTTTCCAGATGACTGACTATGCCATAGGGCTGGAGCTTTTGACATTAGTGTGTCTCTTGGGTCGGTTTCTGGTTCTTTTTCAGTTACATCTTTTATGTACATATATTTTTGTAAAACTAATGACAGTAAAACCCCAGTGCATCTTAGAAAGACATCCACTCACTTTTTACAAAAGGACAGATATTTTCCCTTTTTAGATTGTTCTAAACTTGAAGAATAAGCAGCGCATTTTAGTGTGTACCAGGTTTCTGTTTTGGTCGTCATTATCTTTCTTATACAGCAGCTTCTGCAGATTATTTTGTAGGGTTAAGGTCACAAATAGTAGTATTGTAAGTTTGTGAAATGTTTTCAAATATCTAAATTACAACAATGACTTTGTGTTTGTAAAGCATGTTCAACCATGTAGATATTAACATCTCCTGCTATTTTATGAATCACATTGATGCTGGTCATATATAAGTAATTCATGCCTTTCTTGCTGCATTATTCCTTCAAATCTGTGTATTTTTATATAATTCAAATTTTATTCAGATTTGTGTCAAAAGAATGTAACTTTGTTGCAAAGTCAAGCACCTGCAAGTGGAAAATGGCATTTTTATTGCTGTTGGTACAATATTAATTCAGCTGCTTTCTTCATTAAACTGGTGGACAGAGTGATGTCCTGTGGAAAAAACAGTATCCAGTGGGTAATTAAAATTATACCACAATGTGTAGACATGTCTGCAGCAAGGAGAGAATTAAATTTACACTGCCAACTCTGTAAGTCTGGCATTTCCCAGCTCTCAAGTGCTTGACTTCCCAACCCCAGTGTGCTTGTGAAATATGCTGTTGTGGACAATTCCTAATTTCCTTTAAGAAAGCTGTGGCAGACTGGACTACTGAAAACCCCTTGCCTGACAGTGTCACTCAGAATTTTGAAGACTTGAATTCTTAAACTAAACAGTTACTACCCCCTGAGCTACGTGACTCTCCATGTATTAGTTTGGTGCTAGTGCCAAAGGGGGAGAGAGTCTATTGATACAGATTTCTTATTGACTAATCAGACTCTAGTCTAGTTTCCAGAGGTATGGATTTCTGTGTGTTGGAGGGCTGGAGTAAGTGCTGAGTTATCATCAGCTGAACATGGGATCATTTAACTGGCAGGCTTAATTAGGTTGTATCTCCACTTACATAATACGTGGCAGAAATATTTTTAATGCAGAAACCAATAAATGCAAAACACAAAGAAATCAAATTCTGTCCTTCAGTATAAAGGGAGCTTAAAGGTAGTTTCAGGCACAAAATGAAGAAACACACTGCACCCAGCTGAGGGGAAAGAGATATGTAAAGAGTGCATAGTGACACTGGGATTTGGATACCTAAGTCAGTTTTTTGCCAAAATTCATTTGAGTTTCATGTTCTTTCTGAAATTTTGCACCTAATCTGAAAAACTCATCCCCTACTTGCATATTATGAACTTTTTTTTGTTTTTTTCATAAGCTTCATCATATTAAGAAGGGTCAGTTGCTGGTTTTTAGGTTAGGGAAAGTAACAGGACAATATTTCTGTCTGCATAATACACAAGTTAGTAGTTTTCTGTTGCTTGGTCATTTGGTATTATTGTGGTTACTTTTTTTTGAAGTCTAAAATAATACTGGCGGAGGCACCAGAAGCTGTGTCACTGAGGAAAAGTATGAGTTCTGTATCAGCATTAATAGTCCATACATATACATTCACATGAAAAATTGAGACATTACTTTCTTAGAAGAAAACAAAGAGGTGTTTGCTTTATGAACAACAGGGAAGCATACTGGAGTTGTTGCATCATCTGGATATCTAAGGAGGCTGATCAGCAATGGTTAATAATATTCTTGAATGAATATCTCTGTTGTAATTTTCCTTTACAAATCCTCATACTGCCTTCACTTGGCCCCAAGTTTTCTTCTGAATTGTCTTTTTTAATTCTGTTCTAATTTTGTGGGGTTTTTTAAGCTCATAACTAACCCACAAAATAATGGGTTAATAGACATGTGCTGAGGCTTACTCTGCTTTTAGGAAGTTGCATGGATAACTGTGTAGGTTAAGAAGTGAATAAAAGTAGAAGTGATTCAGTAGTGCTGATAAAATGTTGATGCAGACATGGGTCTTGGGGTAGAAGAGAAAATCTTTCTTTTACTGATATTTCATTCAGAGAATTGTTTCAATGCTGTATAATTAGGAGTATTTTCACCAGCATAATACACTCCTGGGTATTTACTATAATGCTGTAAAGAATTATTTATCAATGTTGACAAAGAAAAAATTGTCTCTTCCATTTACTTGAGGTCTGAACAACAGACTTTTGAAAGTAACTCAAAACATTCAGAAGGTAAATATGAGAAAACTCTCCTCATTTTACAGTACAAATTCCACAAAGCAGTTTCCATATTCATGCAAACCTATCATTAAATGCTCTTTCCTGCAGCTAGGATTCACTGTCTCCAATGTGGGCTTCTCTAAAGTTAGTTTTGTTTAAAATGTGCTACAATATTTTCTTGTTTCCTTTTTCTCTTGGTAATTCAAAGTGAGGTAGATTTTGCTGGTACTATTAAGTGTAAGAGGATTCGAAGTAGGGCCTGAATCTGAATCTGAATCTTCCTCTGTACTTGACTGAGCTGTGGAAAGGATCATGAACTGGTATGTTAAAACTTCAGGTATTGATTGTGAATTGCCCCAGCACAGAGGCAGCTGGCTGGGACCTGCACCCAAGTACAGGCTCTGTCTGAGGGGTATGTGGGAACCTGGGCTTCCAGGATGGACTGTGGATGGATATCACACCAGAAATGCCATTCATGGCTGAAGAAACCTTTCCCTACAAACAAATCATCAAAACTAGTATGGTTCTACAGTTAATTTAACAAGTTAACATCTTCTGATGAAATGTATAGGTGAAAAATGCCTGGGCAGCCCTGTGTAGACCCTGTTTTCTTGCTTATTATGTTCTCATTTTGCAATTTACATTGTCCTATGTGTACTGTTTAACCAGCCTAAGCATTTAATGAGGCTGGATGATATTATTTATTTTAGGCTTATATATATACATTAATAAAATACATCTTGCCTACCATTCACTCTTTCAAAAAATAGTAATTAATTTACAGCAGCATCAGAAGCCACTGTGAATCTGGATCCTGAAGTGTAAAACTGAAATTAAAAGTATGTGTACTATAACTGTGGGGTTTTGTTTTTATTTTCTTCCAGTGATTTTCATTATAAATTAATTAGGTTTTTTCTGATTAAGAACACATTTGCTATTTAATTTTTTTTTCAGCTAGCAAGCATTAAACACTTGATTGGCTTAAAACTAAGAGGATTCAAAAAAAATTCTTCATGCATGGTTTTCAGCTTCAAGTAAAATATAATAGAATAAAATAGATGTTAATTAAACACCTCTGGTGCTGTCTTAGGTTATGCAGGAAGAAAATTAGAAGGGCCAAAACCCAAGTAGGACTTAATCTGGCTTGTGCATGAAAGACAGTGAAAACGTTTCTATAAATACATCAGCAACAAAAGGAGGCTGAAAGAGAATCTCCATGACAAAGGATGAGAAAAAGGCTGAGATACTTAAGGCCTTTGCCTCAGTCTTGGACAGTAAGATCTCTTGTTCTCAGGGTACTAAGCCCCCTGAGCTGTGAGAGGGCAAAGTTGCCACAAAATGCAGCCCCTGTAATAGGAGTGGAAATGGTCAGTGGCTGGCTGCACCCCTTAACACCCACAAGTTTATGGAGCCAGATGGGATCCACCCAAGTGTCTGGGAGACCAACAGAAGAGTTTCTTGAGCCACTTTCAGTCATTTACCAGTGGTCCTGGCTAACAGAGGAAGTCACAGCTCACTGGAAGTTAGAAAATGTGACATGAAGAAATGAAAAAATATGTCTTGCAAAATGTTATATCCCTGAAATTTTGCGACATAGGGATGTAAAACTTTAAATAGAAAAAGAAAATCAATTATATTAAAAATACAGTAATTACAACTCAGACAAAGACTAAAAAGTTCAAATTCTCATAGTAGTACACAGCAGTTATACTTCTTCAAAGCAACAGAATCCTAAAGGCTCCTGAGCCTCACTTCAGTAACCTGAGTTGAAAGTAAGGCATATAAAAAGACACTTTGAGCTCCAGAGTAAGTTATGAGGCTCTGCTGAAGCTATACCAGCATTGGTGGAAACTTTTGATAATTCTCCTGCAGTAAATCACTGTTATAGACCTATTCCCTACAAAGTACATGTATGGATGGTGCAGGGCTGGGATGTTTTGCTGTCAGCTGTTCTCTGGGCAGTGGACAGTCTTTCTATCAGTGTTTGATAGACTTTAATTAGCTTTCTGAATTTCCTTAGTTTGAAAAAATTTTAAGGGAATCCTTGTTTCACTGTCTCTCAGTATGGGATTGATAGAGCAGGGGCTCATCGGGCAGTGAGCTTCCTGGGAAGAGAAGATAAGTAAGGTACAAGGGGGCTCCAAGAAATGCTGCTTGTTTGGCTGAATCCACAGTCTTTTTTTACCTTGCTGTTTGTACTCTTGTAAAAGCATCTGTTTGTTCAGCCAGTCTGTTGGAGGGAGATATTCCATGGGCATAAAGGAATCCGCCTGTGGCTGTGGCACTCAAGGGAGGCTGGGTATTGTGATCATCTCTGAGGCACCCATGGACTCTCAGCTCCTTTGCCATTTGGTTCTAATGCTGCTTCCGTCAGATACTGAGCAGGCAGATACCTGACACATGACTATACTTGGCCACTACAAAGGAAAATAAAAGCCTTTTGTACTCACTTTCCTTCTTTTCATTGGGACAGATGAATATCCCGTAGCATCCTGGTTTTATAAGTAACACATATGATTCTGGTTTTCCGTTGATACTGTGGTTTAGGATTTTATTTTTTTACTTCTCATTCATGCTGCACATTGATAGAGCATACACAGCCCACAAGTCCTTGCTGAATTTTGTTGGAGAGTGTATGTAACTGAAATATATCCTGGAGAGAAACAGAAGAGCAAAGCTGCAAATTAGCCATTTTGCTGGATTTCCCATTGCACCTTGAGGATGAGTTCCTGATGCACGATGGTACCTTTACAGTCAAATCACAGGAGTAAGGTGCCTCTGGCATTTGTCAATGACAGACATAGAGCCATGGAAATTTGGCTGTGTCAGCAGCATGAAACATTGGCCAGAAGCCTACTAGTGTGACCCTTTGACTGGTTAATAGAGAAACACTTGCATTGAAAGGATTTCCTGATCAATCAGTTTAATTGGTTTGCACAAAGGAGGCAGAAGTGAGCAGTTGCTTGCTTGCTTGCTTGCTTATTTACCACTGTAGTGCTGTAATTCACTGTAGACTCCTGAAAAACCTAAGCTCGTTGGATTGCATAGGATTTATGTTCTTTGTGAGTATGCCAATATTTTTACAAGGAAAAAACTCAATTATACTGCATTGACTTTAAATACCAAATAACCATATCATACACTAACTCCCAAAAATACTTCTAACTGTAAACTTTGAAGTGTTTTTAGCCTTTCATTTGGATCTTTTCTTATTTACCTTGACGAAAAGTCTATTCAAGTAGACATCTCTGAAGGTGAAGGGTGTCTGGATTTCTTTAATTTTCCAATTCAAGGGAATTTTTAAAGATAAATTTATATTAGTTCTATAGATTTTAATTTCTTTCTCTTTTTACTCCTAAATCTGCCTGGGAATTTTTTTTAAATCTTTTTGCATTTTTTCTTATGCAAGATATCCAAAATTTCAAGGGAAAAAATGGGTTTCATTGCCAAACACAAATGCACTGTGGAACCGAAGGTGATATCTTAATGTCAGTGTGGATGTGCAGAATACAGGCGTACTGTAACATGTTCCTGCACAATTTTTTTCAAGCTGTGTTGGATAAGAAGGACGTTTAGAAAGTAATTATTAAGCATGACATTTCAATTTTTTTATAAATGCAGATAGATATGAAACACCTATTGATTGACATCTGCATGTAATCCTACTTATCGGATTTAACTAAATCGCTCTTTGAAGTGTTGTTAGACTGAACTGAGATGCTTTCATGAAATTTCACATTAGATTATAATGTATTTTTGAGCTGGTCATCTTTTGAATGAAATATATAAACTTAAACTCTTTAAAATGTAAATAGAAAAGGTAAAAAGTATACTTTTTCTCTAAAAAAGTAAATGATTAAGTCATTCTGTGCATGTTCTGAGACTTACTTCTTTATTTTAGATCCTTACAGGGAGCAAATGCTAACAAAATTAGAGTTTAATCAGTGTACTGGTCTAGGTCTATAGATTTTGACTAGTCTTTCTATCTTTACACAATGTCTTAACATCTTGTTTTTCACTTTTCATAGTGTTTTCTAGCACTGTATATTATTTTTTACTTTACTTTGTATTGATTATTAGATGAATACTGTTAGCACCAGGCTTTCTTTGCACTATCTTTTCAGTACATTTCAGATTAATGGGTTTTTTTTTCTGTTTTTGTATAATTTTTTGCGTACATAGTGTTTGCTAATCACATATAGTTGCAGAGATGGATTTCAGTTGATAAGGCATTAAATCATAATAACCAAATGTGTTTTCTGTATCAGTTGATTTAATATCTGAAATAATAATTTCAACTAGCATAGTTGGGTTTTAGTGTTGTGCATTTACTTTGCTCATCTTTCATTCATTTCATTTTTAGCTCTCCAGTTTTTTACCACCTAGCTGGTAATTCAGTCAAAATTATACTACAACTACTGAACTGAAAATATACACAAAAATATCTCCAAACTTTATGGATTTATTGATCCCTTTATGAAATGTTTAATTGACCTGGTATTTCAAATTAGAGAAGTCAGCTTCTTCTCCTGGCAGACTGTATGGAAATGCAGTCATCAGCTAACAGCGTTATTTTGTTTGTTTTTCTAAAGCTCCACTGTAAAGAAATTAGGCATATGTTTGCACATTATTTGGGGTACTGTGCAAGCAGCATTTGGGGCAAGCAGCCCCTATGTCTGGCTAGTCTGGGTGATGGTTGCAGTGTCAGCTCTACATGGGCAGACTGAAGGAGCTTCTCTGAGCAAACAGACTCAAAAAAAATCATATTCATCCTACATTTCTGTTGAGACTGTTACCTGAGGTAGGTGCAATTAAATTATGTTTGAGCCATGCCTACCTCTGTTAACCTTTTCTGGATGTAAATTTGAAATTCTCAGAGGCACTGACATGGGTAACGGCTGTATAGTATAAAATGTCTGGAGAAACAGAACCGAAAAATAATCTTTTTAAAAAAGGAAAGTCAGTGTACTGATGGCCTCTTTGGATGAAGTCTTTAAGAAGGGTGTAAGTGTGGAAAGCAAGGCTTTAGGAATGCACAGAAAGCATAGTGGGTGTTAAAACAATGCCTGTAATTGAAAAGAATGTAATAAGCTGGTTTGTGTAGTGACAGTAGCAAAGCAAAATAAAAGATGGCTTTTGTCCTTTGTATTACTCAAAAAAATGGTTGTTGAAACATTAAGTGCTAGAAGGAAAATGGTAATGAAAATGAGAAGGCAAGGAACAAATCAGAGTACATTCAAGTATCAACAGTTTACAGGATAAATATAGGAAGAGTAAAAGATAAGGAATGAAAGAATTCTCCTGACAATTGCTCCAGGTGAATTGAAAGCACTTTTTCAAAGGGCAAATATAACACAAGAGGACTAGTAGTAAACGAGTTTAGGAAGGGAACTCTCTGGTTACTACCTGAGAGCCACATCTTCCAGGCAGTGGGGAGAGAGACTGTTTTAAATATTTCTTTGGCAAACAATTCTGTCTTGCTGCCTTTTTCACCAGAAACAGCTTCTTTATATTTTTATTCCATCTGTACCCTTAGTTTAGCAAAGGGAATAATTACTTTTTTCTGTATAGTTATCTTCTTATAGCTAATTCAAAAATGTTGTCGTGCTCCTCAACTTGCCCTGCCTACAAGATGAAGGACAAACCAATTAATACGATTTTCTATCTCCGTGCATCTCAACTTGCACCCAGCTGTGGGACCAGAGGTCTGAAGGTATGGAGAGTACCAGAGTTCCCTGGTACTGTCTAAAGGCAAATCCTCCTGAGTTTCATCTGTGCTGGGAATGCAGATCCTAGCCACAGCCACTCTGTGCCTGCCACCCACAGCTGTATCTGACACCTGCACTCTGCTCCAACAGCCTTATTGGTTGTTTGAAAACACCGTAAATCTTCATCAGTTTATAAATTTCAGGATTGTTAATCTCAGGAGATTTTAGCCTGAGATTTCACAGGATGAGATTTATACCTCCAATAGAAGCAGCTTGGCCTTTATTATGTGAGGTTTGTTTAATTCACTCCAGAAGTATGTCCATCTCTCTTGGCCTGTTGTTTATCCCAGGTGGGTAATAAGTGATAGCTGCTGTGTCAGTGATCCGTGTTGGGGAGTGGTGAGCCAGCTGTCCCATGCCGTGCTGTGTGGATGCCATGGAACAGAGAGGGAGAAACGGCAAGCGTTTCTCACAGTGGCTTGTGAGAAATTTTAGAGAGTTAAAAAGATGTGATAACTTGTTAAGTATAAGCAACCTGCAAGTAGTGTTTTTCTACTTTGTTTTCCTGTTCTCTTCAAGGACAGTGTGTGAAGAAGATGTTTTTATTAGTTAGCCAGTCAAATAGAACCTATCGTATTGCTCTATAAAAACCGTGCGGTTCTTTTGAATAAAACCTTCTTTACCTTTTCTACCCTCTCGCCTGTTCCTGTGTCATTCTCGGCACAAGAGCGACAGTGCTGTGCCAAGCTCCACGTGCAGGGAGCCCGAGCGCGACCCACGGGCAAGGCACGGCGTGTGGCAGGTTGGAGCACGCCTGCCACTTTGAGTTGGGGTCAGGAGATGCACGGCCAGGCATCTCCAGGGATGGCTGCAGCCCCTGGGCACGGGTGAAAGGCAGCTCCCCTTTGAGGGGGCTGGACCCCCGCTCACAGCCCCATTCCAGCAGCCTGGTCCTGCCGCACTGCCCCGTGCACAGAGCCAGATGTTTGCCGCTCATTCTGGCCTTCCAGAGTCCTTCTTACTGTCTGGTGATTTTTCATCCGCAAGGAGCTGTGATTGCAGTCTCAAAGGAAAAGCTTTCTTAGCAGAAGGGGATATAAAATTTTCACTGTACCGGCCATAATGATTGAAGAGGGCATGATGTTTTTGCGCAGCTTCCCCATGTGTGCAGCCTGGGCTGTCTCCATGTCTTCAAGCTCTCACTGTCATAGATGAGCTGCAAAATTCTCTAATCCTTGCTGCAAATTGGCCCTGAAGTGCCACAAGATCCCAGGAGCTTTGTTTATATCTCATCGGTCAAAAATAAATACGCCTGATACATCTAGTTATTTTGAACTGTGATGAAATGCGGTAAATAAATGTCACCCTTGATGCTAGTAGGAGTAATACAAGAATATTTTACAGACATCTACTGTATGTTCTAAAATGCTACCTAAATTTAAGATTGCTGAAAATGCAAAGTACCACATAGGGAATTTTGTGCTAAATATGTAAGTGAAACAATTCCTAGAAGGCAAATGGGAATGTTATGATATTGTTAAGAGTGCCAGCATAGCTTGACTAACGATATTCAGAACATTCTTAGTTCAGAATCGTTTCTGTGAGGTTTGATTTCAGTCCATGTTCTGCAGCATGCTGGCATGTTTTCTATAGTCTTCCATAGCTGTTGTCTACATGAACAAATAATTGACTGGGATAGGAAGGGATCAGTGGATCAAGAATTTTTCATTGGAACATCAACATCTTTAGTATATGTAGTTGAGAGATGCTTTTCAAAACTAACCAGTACTGTGAGCCAGAATGTTAATGTAAATACAGCTTATGTAGTCTGTATATTGAAATGTTTGAAAACTTAAAGGGATCATCTTCTATTATGTAAAAAGATCTGTGTTGAATGGTTGCACTGCACTAGTGGTAGAAACGGTAAGACTCCTTTCAAATAAGATATTATCCAAACCCAAGACTAATTTTATTTTTCAGGATGTAACTGATTCATGTTTTAATGCTGTGGGTTTTTGTTGTTGTTGTTGTTGTTCTATATTCAGTATCCAGGGGGAATTGAAAACAACTGGCTGGGCTACTTGGTTTAATTAAAAGTCTTCAGAAAAAAATTAATTAACTGGTGACACATTATTCATGCTTCCCCACCCCCTCCTCCCCATAAGTTATTTTGATTTTAGAGCATCATAGATAGATGGTCTGTATATGGACTCTGTGGCTACCTAAAGTGAATTTCATATTCCAGGCTGTGGTGATGAAACAGCAAAAAGCAATATATCAGCAGTAAGGGGAGAAATTGGGCTTTTGAATCACAGGAACAGAAGCTGACGTTAGGAAGCAGATAGTATATGTTTAATATCCTTAAATAGAAAGGGGTTTTTTTTGTTTTTTTTTGTTTTTAATGCTATAGAACAGCTCAAAATTTTCCACACCTGTTCAGGACTCAGGAAGTATAATAATACATAAATGGCTGATAGCTAGATGTTTTCAGTGTAAAAAATGTTTTAGTTCTATGAAAAGACAGAAAAACTGTCTGGCAGATCTACTCTCCACTCTCCACCTGTGCTTGATAAATAGAGGATAACAACAGTTATTGCTTTTAAACGTGTCTTTTGAATCTCTGTCAAAAACCTGTCATTTTCTCTAAACTTCTTTTTGTTGCCAGACTGAAGAGGATGTTTGGAGGATGGGGGGAATAAAGAAAATATTTGAAAGAATCAGCCTGTTCATATTGTTAGAATGAGCAAATCATGAGGGGAAAAAAAATATTAGGAAGCTGGAAGATGCATTCTGCCCTGTCCTAGCTGATGACTGAGAGTGTTGTTTTGCATACTGTAAATTGGCAGTAGGCTATCATTATTCCTTTGAAAGTAAATCAGAGCTTCAGCTTATGCTGGGAGACATTTAAGCCTTTTTCTTCACTTTCTTTTTTCCCCACAAACATCAGTCACACAGCCATCTTCTATTACAGATTTGAGAACACTTCAGAGAGGGGCTGATTTCCTTCCATGTTAGGGTAATCCTGTAAAGGTCACCGTCTAACCAGTGTGAGCTTCCAAGATAAGGTACTAAGAGTGGGTATTTTTTTATTCTGTGATTGGATATGTGAGAGCTTTCTTTGAAGTTTGCAATTCCTTTGCCAGCTTGTCCCCAGCTTGCCAGAGCTGACCTAATAGCTCATAGCTGGTAACTTGGAAGTTTGTGTTAATTACAGAAGTACTGGAATGAGCTTCCTAAGCTAGCTGTCTCTTGGTCACACATTAGTCTAAAATCTGAGAGGAAATTTGATTGCTTTGAATATTCCAGATGTGGCTGTTTATCTGACAAGTGAATAGCTGCTCTTTATGTTTTCTAAGAGGCCAGTGGAGTTACCAGGCTTTTCTGGGATTTATGTTCTCCTACAGCACTTAAGATTGTAAGCCAATAAAGGTGTGGATTTGGCTTTGTTACACGACTTTCTGAAATGAATAGGGATAAAGAGCATGAATTATGTCGGTTTCTCATTTCTTAAGTGAAAAGCAAGCTCATGCTTCAGTTTCCTGTTGGTACCTTTTACAGAAATTGCTCCAGAGACTGTTGGCTGCTGGAAAGCAGTTTGTTCTCCTTACCTGGTGTCTGCAGACAGCCGCAGTGTGCTCTGGCAGGACTTACTTGATTCCTTTGTTGATCTGTAATTTATTTGAACAGCTGGCATTTTTCTTGCTTTGTGTTTAATTGCTCTACCCTGGGGCTTTAGAAGGAAAGGATTCTTTGGTTTAAGTGTATTTCTCTGGGTCTCACTTCCCATTTTAATTTACAGGCAATTGGCACTGTATGTATTGATCTTTGAGGTTTCTTTTCTCTTAACTTTTTGGCACATTGGCCAAGTATTCTGCATGTAGTCCCCACTTATCTGTTCATTAGCTATTACGTAGAAGTGGAAGAAAGAAAAGCTTTGCTTATCAAATTGATTTTGACATCAATTCCCTAGTCAAAAAACCAGTCTGGAATCTCTTTAAAGAGCTGTGGACAGTAAATGACCTGCCAAATTAACAGGAAAAACTGCTGTAGGCAACTCCACAACTCTGCATGAATTTTGAAGGTGAACATGGTGGTCTTTGTTTACAAACTTCTGTTGCATCTGTAATCAAAAAATACACATTAAATTCAATATTTTTCAGATGATGTGTGCAAAAATCCTTTCCTCTCTTTCAAAGCACCTGGCACTGTAAATATTCATGCTAATTGGACTTTCAGGTGCAAGATAAGACTCTTCATTGCCTCTACTATTGACTCTGCTGAAATAGTGTAAGAACTTAATTTGGTTGTAAATGAAAATTTCCATCCAACATGTTCAGTTGATCTGAGTAAATATTTTTTTTTCTGCCTTCTTCTTTTTTTTTTTTTCTTTCTTCCTTAGTCAGTTTTCCAGAAAAAAACAAAATAGAAAAGAAGTGGAAATGCTTTGAGCTCCTATTAATGTTTTCCTATTAATGTCTTTCCAACTGAATCCCAATTACAAAAAGGCCCCATTTGTCTTGAATTGTGGTACCTTCAACAGTGTTTGAGTTCTTCATTAATAAACTGTATAAATAGTTTTCATAGGTACTGAATTAAAATTTATTCAGAGGTGACATCGTTATCTGCTTGTAAAAATATTGGAAAAGAGAAAAAAAATTTAATGTAGTTTAACACTGCATGTACAAAAATTCAAATACTACAAAATATTTGAACATATTTAAAAGAGATTGCATGTAAGACTTTAATGGCATTGACTAGTACTGATATTATCATTGAACAGAGTCCCACAGAATTAAATATTCCTTTTTAGGACATAAAATGGTAGCTATGTATTTTAAGAAATAATAATTGATCTATAAAACTAAATTTTAAGAAAAAATGTAATTTTTAATAGTATTTTATGAAAAAATTCTTGATGTATTTTGAGTCTTTTTCCAAGTCTTTACTGTTTTCATAGAATACTGTAATATAAGCTTTGGATGTGATTTCTTAAATTGATTCAGTAATACCTTTTCTAAATTAAAATGATACTTGAACCCTATTTTTGTATTAGTTTTCATTTAAATTTCTTTTTATGTGCTTATGTTCTGTTTGCCTTGAAAGTGTGACTTTGCTATTTTGACCATAATTACTCACACAGACATGAACAGCAGAGGAAAATAGTAAATTTTCATATAGTAATCTTAATCTGTATATATTTGGTCCAAAATTTAGTAGAATCCTTTTGACTGATTCCTCTACAAATACTCAGTCCATGTATGCCATCAATTCATCACAGCTAGCTAAAATGGTGGAGTTAAAGACAGAAAGTTTCTTAATGTTTTAAAGAAGTATACTTCTAAAACCTGAGAGATAGTAAGTACAAAGCCGATGTGAAAATTGGCTGGTGAAATTTCACGTAGTGAAAATGCAGCCACTTCCAAGCTGACTGGTGTTTCAAGCCGTGGTTTCGCCACTCTTTGCAAGGCATTTCTACAGCCAATACAATGGATGGTCTTGCTTTGCAGCCAGCTTTCCACTGAGTGGAAAGCCAAAGTTTCTTATGAAAATATTTCAGTTGTGATGAAAGGCTCTTTTAGTATGTTGGAGTTTCTTTCCCCTTCTAATTTTCACTAAAGCTTGAAGCTTTCACAGTATTTCATTCTATAAGTCAGCACTGATCAACTTTGTCGTGAAGACCAACTTCCATTCATAACAAAAAGTGTTTTAAAGTATCAGTGGTATCACTTAGGAGTTGAAAGTGGAAGGATGAAAGTACTGTTAATGATTAGAATCAGAATATCTGTCCTACCAGGCTTATTTTATGCTTTGAGAGTTAGCTTTGATGATATTCATAAGCAAAGGTTGAAAAAAATAAAGTTGGAAAAGCAAAAAAAAAAAAATAAAAATTAAGTTTTCATGGTTTGATTTTTTTCCTGCAGTGTGTTTTACTGTAGTGCCTCCTGAGATTCCTTGTAATTTTCATGGCATCGCTCCTTTCTCACTGATCTAAATAGATGTTGACGTTTGAAGTTTGTTGATTTACAAAATGTCAGATAATTACAGAGAGAAAATGAATTATATCCTCCTTTCTCCAAATAAAAGTTAGTTAGTGTCATGTACTGACCTGGGATTATGTAAAAGATAGTTATAACTGCCATGTTAAAACTACTGTTTTATAATGAGCTTATGAGTCTTCCTGTGGTCTTATAGGGAAATCTACAGTTTTATATAACGCTTTTGCTTTTGATAAATAAGTACAGCTGCTGATAATTTTTGGGGGGAAATGTTCTCCTAACACTGCAAAATGTCTCATTTTGTAAAAGGCTATGAGAGTCATTCTAACAAAAATTTTCTAAAAATAAGGGGAAATTAATGCAAAATACAAAAGTGAAAGAATGTTTTTATCTTCCGCTTTTAGTTCACAACATGTTAAAAACATTATTACTATGAGTGACTTCCCTTCCAATTGTTTTTTTATTAATAATTTTGTTCTGGCCACTTGAGCCCTTTGCTAAATGTGACTCTCTGGATTCAATAACTGATTCAATAATTCTCATTCCTTTCATTTTCCATTGTGTTTTGCTTGGTAGACCACTCTGTGTATTTGACATTCTGTAGGATTGTTTTCAGCCTCATTCCCTAACAGCACTGATTTCATTCTTAATTTTAAAAAGATATATGCATCTCTCTGTCCACACAGTCTGTGACAGCAAAGCTGCAGATCTGCCATACTGATCACCCATCATGGCAAGGTGCAGTCAAGCTTTAAGGATTCATTTCAAAATTTCCTACTGTTCCAAAGATGACTTTCCAAACTGTGGGGAAGAATGTAAGCAGGAGCTGTGGTTGAATATTGCTGAACTTATGATCATTCAGGCAGCTTGAAATATTTCTGAGATGGTGGGATGGGAAATTCCTCATTTATATGTAGTCATAGGAAGTTTGAATCCAAACTGCTAGCTTTGAAATGTCAACATCATTCATTTTGAAATGGGAGAAGTAGCATATGCATAAGAATAGTAATGTTACCTAGGAGACTTGGAAACTTGTGCTTCCATTTGCCTTTTGGGGACATTTCTCTGGGCCTTGTGTTTTCACAAGAGTCTTATCTATTCCAGGCTCTTTGCTCATTTTTTTTTCTTTGGGGAGCGTAGTAAAAAGTAGCCTAAATTTCAGCTGAGAGCTCCAATCATGCTGAGCTATGAAGAATAATAATTTAAATTAAACTGAGTCAGTTGGGCAAAATTATGGTTAGGCTTTTCAGAAGAATACAGTAGAGAAGCTGGCTCCCATTCAGAGCTCACTTTCCAGACTTCATATTGGAAAGAAAAAGACCCATTTTCTCTTTAAAACCTTAGTCTCCCAAGTGTCTAAGCTATTTATCACAACTTCTTAGGTAGCCAGAGCTCCAACTGCACCCATCCTGGCTGCCAAAATCTCCAGTTTCAAACCTGACAACTTCTATAGTTTTTCGTAGGTTTGGTTTTTTTTCAATCTGTGACCTTTTGAAAATTTGTGGCAGCATGAAATTCAATTACTTACCTATCTAAATGAATAACAGAAAGGATTCTTAGGTGCTTGAATTTTTCATTTCACATAAATTTCATAAGACTTTTTTTCTTAATACTTTTTTTCTTAGTGCTAGTATATTTGAAGTTAGCATGGCTGGAAGCATCTTTCATTCTGTGTGCAACAGTGTTAGTATTTTATAATTTTATACACACAAAAGGACTGTATATCACCCATATCGCTCCTGAGATGTTGATGAGTGGCAGGTATCATCATGCCAGCTGTTATATGCTGACAGCTAACAGCAAAGTTACATAAAGATACTTTCAAAGAGTAAAAGTTTTGGTTTTTCTTGGTTTTGTTTTATTTTGTTTTCTATTTCATTAACTGTGCATCAGAAAAGACATGTAATTTTAAATTATTTCTTTCTTTGGCTGCCTTCAGAGCATCATTTTCAAAGAAACCCTACCCTTTTTCAGAGAGTGAACCCTTAAGTTAAACAGAAGGCTTGAATCTGTTCACACGTGGATTCATTTCTCCAGCCTCTCCTGCTGGGAAGCATATGGTGACATAGCAATGCAGTGACTTTCCACCAGCTAGATTTATGTGCTGTACTGCAGGATCAAGCAAAACCAGAATGTTGTCATGCATCTAATTCTGGGAAATAACATGAGACTGTGTCCAGGTACTTCACTGCTGAATGATTTTGCGGAACATGAGGTGGCATTACCAGATGGTCAGGTGATAGAATTAGGGACTGAGCACTTCTGGAAAGCTTTGCTACTGCTCACAGTATGATTTTGTTCTTTTATTAGTAATTTTATTTTAGGGGATCCTTCTTCATAACTTGAGAAAATACACCAGTGATAAAAATGTTGACTTGAAAGTTCCTTTCCAATTGTACAAAAGACTAGACTGTGAAAACAACACTTTTCCCCCTTTTAAAAAAATTTCAAAACAGCTTAAGAAACAGTAGGTATTTTAAAATGGATAGCCAAACTGCATTTTGTGTAAGTCTGCACAAAAATAAAGGAACATAAAAGAAAATTAAGTGTAAACTGTTAAGAAAAACTTTTAAATACACTTTTAGGTTTTCATTGAACACAGAGAACTAAGGAAAGTTATTAGTTTTGTCATTGAATTAAGAGAGGATAGAGGCTAATCAGATATACAGTTGTTTATAAGTAATACTTAAGACCTTGATTTAAAGTTCCCGTTGATAAATATTTGACAATATTTCTTCAGCATTTAAAACAGATTAGTTCTTCAGTAAATGTACAGATGATTATTGGGTTTTTTCCTATATTTGTATTCTTTTCTTACAGCCATTTACTCACTAACCCATTGTATTTTTCATCAGTTTGAAAAAAATTAGTGGAGCTCTGTGAGCTGAACACTCATGCATGATATGAACAGAAAATATTTCAATGTTTTACCACTTCATAGAATATCTAAATAATTAAAACCTGGGGGAGTAGAAAAGATGTACTATAATAGAAACTAAATATTAAATAGAAGAGAAACTGTAAAAATATTCAAAATTATAGTAGCAAAGGTTATTTTATAGTATTTTAGTCTTCATACAGAAAATATGATCTAGAATTGTTGGTATTTGGCTTCATGCTGAAAGCACAATCCAACCAGGAAACTAACCAAAAATGTTTTCATACTAATAAAAGATTATTTTTGTTCTAGTTAAACTAAAAATTTCTTCAGTATTTCTGAGATTTTTTTTGCTTGTGTTTATCTTTCCTTCATCTTGTGTAACTCTGTAAATCCAGTTTTATTTTTTGTTCATTTGAAAGTGCTTATGTACTTACTGTTAATATAGATGATAACCTTGAGAACACGGCTCCCAAATATACTACAGTGATTGAAGATCCATCTTTTAGCCAGATAAAGTACAAAAGCAAAACTCTTTCTATAATTGAGCATGAAATTCCTATTGAGTTTTAAAACTTCATTGAATAGCAAGTTTCTCATCTCATTTGTGAAGAGTAAATTCAGTGTTGAATAGAGGATTAAGACTACTTTCAGAGTATGCAACCAAATAACTGTTAATCCTTAATGTTTTCTTAGTTCTGTAATAGGCAGTTTATAATCAGAGCATTTTGATGTCAGCTCAGTGTCTTCTGAATTAGATTTACTGTCATTTGATAAAATGTAACTTTTAAACAAGAAACAAGATGAATAGAATCCAATACAAGCAGCAATCTTTTAGGGTGTTGACATGAAAGACAAGGGTACCCTGCTTCCATGAAATCAAGAATGAAGGTCCAACACAAAAATCTGATTTGCTGTAGTAGGATTTCAAAATACTCATTCTAAACCAAGGGAAAAGGAGTGAAACACAAAATTATGCTTGATGGCTTACACAATCACAGCTATTCCTACCAACTCTGATAATTATAATATATGGTTTCATTTTTACTTCATGAATTCTGAAGAAGGTGTTATATTGATCACAATAATTGGCTTTCCATTTTTTCTCAGATATTGTTGAAAAATGGGAGGAAAGGAGACATCCTGAGAAATAAAACCAATATAATTGGTACAAATTAATCTTTGTTTTCCTTGCTGTATTCTAAACAATCTACTTTCATTCTTGCTTACATAGCATTTGACCTCACAGTGTTGAAATATGTGTCTCATTGTTGTTGCCACAGCATCCAGATTTTGTCATTTGATTCAGTTTTCTTAGTTTTGTTTTGTTTTCAGTAACTTGTTAAGCAGTTACATTTTGGTTCCAAAACAGTTTCTGAGCCATTTTATGCTCTGCAGTAGGAATCATAAAAGTAAGAGGGAGCTGTCTTGTGTTGAGATTGTAGGGATTATTAAACGGCTCAGCTGGAGAGACAGGCTTTCTCATGATTTAGAAACCCTTTCTATGGTAGGATTTGCACTTAACTGTACTCCTCCTTTTCATGCTAATTCTGTGATATTTACAATGCTCCTAATCTAATGAAGTCAGAGTTTTCATCCAATTTTCACTGACCTATTTCTCACTCTATTTGTACACAACAGTACCCTCTTTGCTCCCCAAAGCTCTCATGTTGTGTATTGGTTAAGATTGCTAACACACCTGTGAAACCTGGTGCACTAGGTCAAGCATTTTGTTGCATAGTTCTCTTTTTCCCTGCTGCTTTTCCAGCCTGGCATTTTTCCATACATGCAGAATTTACCTCCAACTAATACAGTAAGAGTTTTAAAAAGCAAATAATATGAAAATAGGCTTTTATTTCTATTATTTCCTCCACCACAAAATGCTAGGATGCAAGTACACAATTGAGGGAAAATTTTCAAAAGTATTCAACCTTTCCTGTTGTTTTCATTGACTTTCAAAGTAAAACCTGATGAGAATAATATTCAACTGAATGCTGACTTTCTAAGGATTCTATGTGTAAGCTAAATATATTTATTTAGTAAGCGGAAAAGGAGATGCTAAATTGCAGAGTTTAAGTACCTAACAACTTAGAGGTTTTTTTAGCTATTGTATTTAATTAAGAAAGAATTAACTCAGGACCGAGTAATGGAAGCCTATGGTTAAAGTGTCCTCTTCTAAATTAGCATAATTTCTCATCAAAGACAGATTGAAAATAGTTTATCTTTTTTATTGAACCCATGCATGCTTGGAGAAGACATCTCCTAGGTTTTATATGAAGAAAAATCTGCATTAGTAGTGCACTTAATAATTTACTTTGATATTACGATGAGAAGTTCAGGCTTCTAAATAGTTCCTGGAAAAACATATTTCTGTCTTTCGCAGGTAACGTATTTAACAATATTATATCACTACTCTGGGATAAAAAACAAGTTAGTAAAGAAAATTATGCAACATAAGGAATGACTACAAGCACTGGAAAAATATCCTGGTCCACTTTCAGTCCTGGTTTAATTCAGTGTGAATGCCTAGGCCATAGAATAGTACCTGTGGCTTAATAACAATTTTCTTAAATGTATTTTCTAACACTGTGGGAACAAATAGCCCAAAGACATTACTAAAAATATAAGCTCAAAAGTCAGTGCTTTAAAAGTAGATCAGATGTGAAGTATGGACAGAAGAAATGTCACAAAATCCTTAAGTTTCCTGTTGAGTCTGCACCAGCTTATAGTTGCACACAAAATTCAAGACTCAAACTTTCAAGAGAGATTATTTAATTATTGTTATATTTTAGTAATTTGTTACTCACAAGTCTTAACAAGATAAGAGTGACTTCTCTTTAGGTTAACAGCTGTGAGCTTTTGCCTAAAACGTTTCCAATAACTGCTGAACAGTTACTGAGTACTATATTAAACACTGATATTATTATAGCTGAGTGACTATATGAGAAAGAATTAAGTTAACAGACAAGAAATGTGGATCTATGTGTGGGAAACATGTCCCTAAATGATGTAATCTGTACACTCAGTATGTCTAAAAATTTTCCCAGTTTTCCCAAATGCATATTTTCTTTCCATGGCAAACACATGTTAAAGTAGTATCCTCATTCCCAGTAACAATTTTTAATTCTCACTATATTGTTATAAAAACTGGAGAAATACAACCAATACCTTATTTACAGGGCAGTCAATTAATTAGAGACAGTCCAGAAATTTCCAAAGGGCAGGTGTGGTAAAAGTTAGAATAAAGGTGCTGAGTATTCATGGAAGTTTCCTAAGAGCAAAAAATGTTTTATTTCTGAAAATGATGAAGTCAAATTCCTGCATTGATTGAAAAGAGTGCTTGCATAGAAGTGGTAAAAATGAATAGTAGAACTGCTGCAGATCTCATTGTAATAAATTTTGCCATATGATTTGAAATTCAGGTTTCCAGTTGACTGAGTTTACAGTATTGAATTTTCCTTCAGTTTCTGACTGAAATAATTTCATACTACCTCCATTATTTATTGCTAGAAGGGTCATAAATTTTAACAGATCTGTTATATAGATGATGCAGCTGAGATGAGCAGAGTCAAAATACCCTTAAAAATGAAAAGATGTGGCTGTGTTTTGATACTGTGACACTGTTTTGTATGGGGAAAGCTCTGCTGCTACAATTTTGCCACTGGTAATAATATACACAGTATAAATTAGGAAGCCTGGAAAATATGTAGAACAGCAGTTCCACCCATCTGTAGCAAAACACTGAATTCACTCAAATGATAGTCTCAGCTCCCACAGATATTTTCTTCTAATTTTTTAGGGTCCAAAACAACCACTATTTGTTTGACTACTCTTGCCATGTTAGATCTGACCTAAAATAGATCAGGTTCTAAGAAAATGAGTGACATAATTTTGGGGAAAGTGAAACCCAGGCCAAACTAGCTTTCAGACAGCACTCGGAGAAGAAACTAGAGAGTAGAGAGTAGTTGTTTTTTCATGGTTTTGTTTTTTTTTTTTTTTTTTTTTTTTTTCCCCCCCAGTTCCTGGAATAGCATCAGTCTCAGTTTCATATCTGAAACAATCTCTCAGTGACCTAATAATTCTCAGGGAATAATAGGTCACAGTCATCTGAAGTGCCTTTGTCATTCCCTCCTGAAAGAATGAAGGACTAAAAAACCCCAGAGCAGTCATATTCTTTTCAACACACAGGAGATGTTCTTGATATTTTTATAGTATTTTTGTTAAATAATAGGTATCTCCTCAATATCATTGGATTTTGTTCATCAGCATAGTTTTAACTGCAGTTATTTGGGAATTTTTCTCTAAGTTTGAACTCCTTTATCAAATTTTCTCTCCTTGATATAGCTTTTTATGTCCTTTTGGGTGGAAGTAATTTCTGGCTTGAGAAGCTGCTATATCTGTAAATTAAGGCCATATAAAGACCACAGTATATTTTTTCCACATTGTAGCCATCTAAAAACTGGTGTCTAGCCTGATACAATTGCCTAAATTCTGTTTCTATTCAATAGGGAATGTTAGATGCTTCCGAAACAAGACTTGTCCAGCTTAGGAAACTGTCTTGATGACTTTCCTTGTTAGGTCTTTTATATCCAGATTGTGTATTGTACAGTTAATCTGTGTTGGATATGGGATTTCTTGATCTTTTCCATTGGCTTGAAATCCTAAGAGACCGTAATTTTCCATTTGCAATTTTTGCTATAATCTTTCAGGCCTCTGATACCTCCTGTGCTTGCACTTCCAAGGTAATTGTGATCCTGTGCATGTATTCATGGAAGCTTCTGCTGTGGGAGAAACCTTGCTAGAACTTTACTCTTAAATGAAGTTCAGTGGGATGTTTAAGGTAGAATTAGATGATGTATTTACATAATATGCTACAAATCTTTTTTGCTAAGGAAACTCCTCATCCTTGGTTAATGTTCTAATAGTAAACTCTTGAAGAAACATGATAGGGCTGTGAAAGCTTGTTCCCTGTCTCTTGGGTCAGCTTCAAATCCAACTTCAGCAATCCTGTGGATAATGTTCTATCTAGGATGTTCCATGGCAAGCTCAGTTTCATCATGTCTTGTGTCTTTATAGTTATAGTTTCTATGTCAGATCTGTATGACTTAAATCCTCATATAAAAAGTCACACTTGTCTTGATATATGAAAACTGGGTCCTGAGCTGCTGCTACTATAAAAAGGGTGAAATACTTTTCTAAAGACTCCTTAGCCTGACTTTGCTACTGCAGCTGAGTCCTTGAGTCTTGTGTAAGCCCATGCATCAGAGCAGGTGTACAAGGACCATGCAATGTGTTAGAAAAGCAGTGTCAGTTCTGGTACTGCTGTTTGCAGTGTAACAACTTCAGGGCATCACTTACTGGTCACCTGGCTTGTGAGTTTATGAGAGAATGGAACTGGGCAGTGGCAAGGGCTCAAGCACTGCTAAGCAGCCATCCATGCATTTTTATTACCAGCGTACTCTGTTGTAGCTTTGACGCGCTCCAGCCTAGTAATTTCCCAGACAGTTCTCAGGAGCAGCTTGAGTCAACAGCATATGCTGGGATCTGTTCCCAACAGGCACTATAGATGCTACTGTTCCATTTTGAGTAATTCTGGCAAGTGAATAAAAACTGCTGTGTTGCCAGCCTGAAAAGCAGAGATTAGTCTTCAGCACATTTTATTTACTGTTTTCCTTCTCTATAGCAGTGTCAAACTCAAAAGTATCAGGGTTTTTTTGGAAGCTGCACAGTCTGGCTGTGGGGTTTTTTGAGTCTGGTAGCTGTGTGGTATATGCAGGACATTACCTTTGTCCATTTAGGTTTTTGAGACTCTCCATCTCTGGTAGCTTGGCATCCCTTACAGGTTGTTCTTAAAGCCAAATGGTGTTCCTTAGCTTAAATGTGTTCACTGACCAGAGATCCCTCACTGAGAGTATTCCCATATTAATATTTCTATGTAATAGGAATTTGTTTGAAATTTAGATCCATTTAGGTCATATGGAGGTCTCAAGAGTGAGCATGTTAGAATCCCTATTCTTACAATGTCCCTTTGGGTCCAACTGGACTTAACCTATTGCAGGAGAGGCACCTTCTGCATCTCCTTGGAGTGTCCATCTATTTCTCCTCCCTGAGATCAAGTTTCTGTTCAAGAAAGTTATCACAAGATATGTTTTTTAAAACCTTACTTTCAAACTATGACTGAAAACAAGCTCAAGAAAATTTAAAATATCAGGACATACAAATAAAAAAGCATGAAGATGTTTGGAAGAGAGCAGAAAGCAACACACTTATTAAGAATTGCTAAAAATGTCATACTTGGAAGAAAATGTTCTCCATCTGATAAAATGATGCTATTAAAAGAAAAAAAAAATAGCATCAGTGGATTATTGGCATATCTGCAGGTACTGTGTGATTGTAAAGAATCTAAGGATGGATATGCCTGATAGTGGTAATGCTAAGAATAAGGTTTCTCATCCTCTGCAGGGTGTTCTAATGAAGAACACTGCTGAGAAGTGTAAGTGAAGTTGAACAATGGATTTGGCAGCAGATACGAGAGATCAGGTAGCACACAGACTGTGGCAGTCAGGCAGTCTGAAATTAGTCTAAAATCTCTGAAGATGTGGAGATTTTGAAGAAAAATTAGTACCTCTCTATGGATACAAAGAAAATATGTCAGCCTTACTGTGAATTGTATAAAAAATGGCTTGCTAGAGAGCTCAGAAAAAAATACTGCTGAAGTTTGGCAGTATTAGTTTTGTTTCAAAGTCTTGGCTTCAGAGCAAAAGCTGTAACAGGAACTTTCCATAACTGCCATTTCTGAATCTTGCAAGGCAAAAAGGTAATCATTTTCCCATTAAAGTGCAAGTTGCTGATCAAGCCTTTGGGGGAATTAAAAAATCATAAGAATTGGTAATGAAGACAAACAGAAACAAAAATACCAAAGTCAACATGTGACTGAAGTTCAACAGAAGCAAATTATAATTAGACAGAATACAATGATGTATTCCTTCCATTAGTGTTAAAGTGTCAGGCTTGTTCAGTTCCTGTTACCAGTGGGTAAAGGAAGGTGGGAATGCAAAATCATGTGTGGTTTAAACTTAGAGAGTATTTCTGAAGGAAAGGAAAGGCAAGGAAAATTCACCAAAAAATGTACTTCAGGATTTAATAACACATCTTGTATCTGCAAAGCCTTTTTCATCTCCTGTCTTCTGTCCTCAATGTCATGCAAAAATCCCTTTGTTGCTAGTATTATGTTAACATCCATTTATGAATTTTAAATGCATGGTGGTTGTTCAAGTAGCCAGTCATCAAGTGCGGAAAAATGAAATGGTAGAACAGAAACATCCAAACCGCTGTAATTGTGATGCTTCATTAAGGTTCCTGAAATGAGAACGTTCATGAGGACTTGACTGTGAAGTCATTATCCATAAAGGTGTTTTTCAGAAGCACTGCCAGGATGAACTGATCTAGTCAGACAAGCTCTTTTAAGACATAATGAACTATGTAGTATCTTTCTTGCAGTTGTGTCAGCTTCCATGGAACTGAACAGGATGTGGGCACAGGCACAGGCTGGCATAAATTTGGATTCCTTATCAGCCCTGTCATGTGCACTCCTCTGCAGTCAGCAAAACAAACAGTTCAGTAGAAGAAAGACATAGAAAGATGATTTGTTTTATATCAGAGTATTGGCTGCAAATCAAACAAAGTAGAAGATGTGCTTATACACAATGCCACTGTAGCTGAGAGACTCTTTTATTATAAGCACCACTTTACAGGGACACAGGACTTCCTGAAAAATTCATTCAGCTGAAGACTAGCATGCCTATTTTCAGCAAAGATGTGGTTTTCTTTATTTCCAAATGCATGAGAGCTGATTTTGTTATATGAGTTCTAGTACCTTATCAGATGAGTCCTTTTTCATTTTATTAAGATACAAATTTTAGGATAAATGACTATTCTGAAAGCTGATGTTTTTTAAGAATTACTTGGCATGTCAAAAATATGTTTTTTTGAAATATTTTCATTCAGGTGCATTAGTGCTGTATAGTCAGAGTAAGGGCAGGGTGAAGTAGGGATGTTGGTCTATTGTCTGTAACACTCCATAATAGGAATATAGAAAAGGAAAACAGACCATCTGGATAGAGAGGATAACTGGTGATATTTTTTAACTTATGGTTAAGTCTAAAAGGCATTGGAAAAAGTAAAAAAACACATGGATTTCTTTTGATTTCCTGGGACAGCAGAAAAAAAAAAAAAAAGGAAATCATGTAGGAAAATAGGAAATCATGCTTGAAAATTTTAAAACAAATAAATTAATTCCTCCCCAAAGTAATAAATACATTTAAAGTATGTTGCCTGAACAAGAAAATTTTTTTAGCTTTGAACTGTGCTTCTGCATTTTCTCTGTTTCCTTTCTAAATTGTACTTGAAAATTTTCAGTTAACAGGGAGAGTCTAATTGCTGTTTCTGAAGGCACAGCCTGAGGCTGGAGCTTTAAACCAAGATTTGGTTTTCTATATATTAGTATTCAGAATGCTGGGGACACAAGAGACACCACTTTCAAAGTCTACCTTCAATGTCACATATGCAACCCCTTTGCTGCCCACTGGTTTTTGTAGTGTTAATTCATTAGCAAGTGATCAACCAAAACTGTAATGTACAAAGGAATGTGACATTTTTTTTTTTTTTTTTATATTCTCTTCTGCCTGTGCTGGAATTAAGCACTTCCAAAACTTTGAAAACTTAGGGAAGGACTTTTACAACTTTTTTTCAGGGAGTCAAACAAGTCTTGTGGATAGGTGTACATCAAATTTACTGAGTAAAGCATTTTTTAAAATTTGTTTTCTTTATTCATCCTGAAAGACTTAAAATATTCGACTCACTAGTTTTACCTAGTCTTTAAAGCTTGCATACTTTGTTTTCCACTGATATTTTTAAATGATGCAAAAGTTACTGCTCTTCAATCATGTTCTTATATTCAATAACAGAAGATCCTCGTTCATTAGGTGACTGAGAAAGGCTTTGTTCTTTAGACTGTGAAATGGTGGTGATTAAATGACATGGATACAGAAGAAAGTTTATATTTGTGTATCTACTTTCCACCTTCTTTGTACAGAAAATAATTGAAATTTAAAGCCTAATTATATACAAATGAAAAAAATTGAAGCTTTCTGCACTCCAAATACGAATGCACTGAAATATCAATAACTCATTTTATGTAGTTGAAGTGTTAGCCACTATTTATAAAGCATTAAAGTAAAGCACTTCAAGCAGTTTGTGCTTTATTTTGCAGTTAAAAGCAAGCATCCTACATTGTTGATTAATATGCTGGGATTTAGCTATACAAATTGCTGTGTATTTTTTTAATAAAAAATGCAATACTGTGTCTGTAAAAATAAAAAGAGTCAAAATCAAAGAACAATAATCAAAATAAATATTTTCTTTTTAATAAGATCTGATGGGAAGAGGTAAGTCTAAACAAAGTGAATAAAGGCCATTAATCTGGTTCTGTGCACTTTACTTGGTTGCAGACCCCTGTTGTTATGTGTTTTTGACATCATGTTTTACTCAAGAATAGTATTGTTTTGGTGGGGTTTCTTGTTTGGTTTTTTGTGTTTTTGTGGGGTTTTTTTTGTTTTGTTTTTTTTTTTTTTCATTTCAGCACTATTCCATCTGTGTCGGAAAAGGACATTCCATTACACTGCCATCTTCACTGAAAGTCTTGGTCTTCTTTTTTTTAATGTGATTTGTAACATTTTGTTACCTAAGTGGGCACTGACACATTCTTGATAGTGAAGTGCATATTACAGTAGAGTAGATTCTTCATCAGGTAAAGTGTAAACCATGAAGGATGCATTTCAAACAGAAATGTTTTACCTCATACAATTCATAGGTTTTATGAAGAAATTACTCTGTAAAGCTTTGTGACAAAAACTGAATCTAGACCCAGATCATAATAGTCACGACAGACTTTAAAATCTGTGACTTTCATTTAGTAAAAGTCATAAATGGTTTAGTACCTGGTGATACCTTTGTCTTTTCAGCTTCATATTGAATTTGAGCTCATAAACTGGAAGTAAACACCCTGTTGTCAAACACTTGTATCCTGTATTCAACAACATGTTATGAAATCACATATTTTCCTTCAATTTTTATATGATGCATATAAAATATTTATACAGAATGCTACATTTGCCAACTACGCCCTAAGGAGTCTAAGAATAATGAAGTGGAAATTGCTTTTATCTTGAAAGACTAATAATAGCAAAACACAGATATAGGAGAGATTTTAATAGTAACTAGAAACTGTGGTGATTAAAACTGACATGACCTGAATGTATCTATGCAAATGTGTTTAAATTCAAAATATTTGGTAGTACGCTGTGCCAAGGAATTTTAAAAAATGTACTAGAAAATGATCCTACTTTGGCAGCTCTTGAATACTAAGGATTAGTTCTGAGAAAATGGTGGCAAATGAGATTCTGAATCAAATCTCCACCTGCACTTATGCTATTGTGTGGTACTTTAACAGCTTTGGTTTAAGTATGGAAATTTGGCTTTCTTGGTATTTGACACTAAGACATGGTCATATCTTGGAAGTGAGAACTATTTGGATGAGATTAATAAATTCATCACTATTTGGAATGAGATCAGGATAGAATGGGAACAACATAATAAGGATGGCACTGTCACTAGCTTCATTTGATCCAAGGCACATAAATTACAATGTGCCTTTCTTTATAAGGCAGTTTTGTCATGGCAAATATTCTTAGTTTATAAGGGATTGTGCAGAAATTTAAATACATCATCTTTGTTTCTAAATGAAATTGCTGCTTGTTCTAAGAACGGAATTGAAAATCTTGTGCTTTCTTGTAAAAAGCAAAATGTATGAGAATATGTTAAAACAAATTAATTATACCTGGTGAAGTAATTTTCCATTGGAAATGCTCATTTTACACAATAGAAATATTTCTCAAAACTGTCAATTCTGCAAAAAATGTCAGTGGAAGTCATGCAATCAGTAGTAATAGCCAAAAACAGAGGAATGTCACTTTGGAAAACATTTGGGGGTTTGGAAATCTACTTTATATCTGTAGACATTCAAGTGTCTTCATGAAAAAACCAGCACAGTATTTGAGAGACAGAATTATATCTGTGTAACATTTGATGTGGTGCCAGAATCAGTCTTCCCTATTTTTCAGGAGAGCCCTAAGAGCAGCTAAAGGCTCATTTGGAGAGAGCCAGGCTCAGTCCTCTTTCATCTCTTTTAAAGTTTTTTGAGGAATAAACTTTTGCTTGCACAGCAGTTTTATGTTCTCTAATGCTCCATAAACACGACTACCATCTTAAAAAAATCCCCATAGATTAGTAGTCATGCTATGAAGATCACAAAAATTATTATTATGATTTCCCTGATGCATTGCCTCTTGGATAAACATTGTCCAGTCCAAGATTCAATAATCTTTTGTCCTTTATCAACTTCAGTAATGCACTTAAGCTTCAGGCTCCAGCTTCCTGTCATTATCCAGGTCATCATTTTCATAATTTGGAAAAAAAAAGGAAAGTTTTGTCTTTTAGCCATTTTCTAATCCAAGGAAAAATTTTACTTATTTTATTTCTAGATATTTTAATAATATGGTTCTGTCACAAGAAAACGTTTTCTCACATCTGACTCAAAGAAAAAGTTGTAATTTTCAAAATAAAAATATTTTAATTTTTTATATAAATCTTTTTTTCTTTTTCTTCCTTCCCTTGTCTTTCCTGAAAATTTGGAGCCATAAATGTGACAACCATATCAAAATTTCATAGTCCAGTGGAGTAAGTATTTTTAATAGAATTTTTTTACCAGAAGCTTTTCTATTCAGTGATTATCACTTTCCACAATATAACTCACAGAACCGTGGCACACTGGCTGTATTCCAATTTATAAAATCGGAGTGGCCACAGTTCAGTAATTTTTCTGTGTAGGAAATAAAATTATTCAATGTAGATGTGATAAATATTGCTTAGTAATGGATTGTGCTGTATAAACCAACAATAATTGTTTTATGCTAGTTATTAAAATGTTCCTTAAGCCTGTGCCCAGAATCAAAGTTCAAATTATTAATATTTTAAAGTTAGCTGAAATTTACTGTACTTAATTTAAAGAAATCTCTGCTTACTGATAGAGTGCTACAAGTTTGGTGAAAGTATTCTAAAATTCATAACATATTTTAATATAAACTTTCTTTAATCTTAATAACATGGAATAAAATTCTCAAGTTTTATCTATACTGGAAAAGTTTATTAATTTTAAATTTCATAGAAACTTTTTCCTTCAGATTAAAATCAGTGTTTTCTTCTTCTAAGGAATGATTACAGGTTTTTTTAACAGCTTTTGTTTCAAGGTATTTACACTATCCATATTTGTTTCTATATTTCTTCATTACATATTATGTTGTTTTCCCAGGAGAAATATACTTCCTCTCTCATCCCTTTGTATTTGGAGTTTTTCAGGGAAGTATCATCATCTTATACAACTCTTGTATACAGGATTTTTTTTAGCTATAGCTTGAATTTATTTCAAAGTTGTTTATAGTATTTTTGTCATGTTTTATACCACTGTGTTCTTCTTGTGTGAATAAGAACTCTATTAGAATAGCATGGAGCAGTTGAAATTTGGGTTCCTTCTGGCATCAGAGACATTCCTGAGCATTCCTAGAAACAGTATGAGAGGCAGCATAAGGAGCAAGGGCAGCTGGCAAACTCGGTGTGATACACTGGGTGTAGTTCTCCCTCTGGGACTTCTCTCCCTGAGCATTTCCAGGGCAGACACTCAGCAGGGCATGGAGGGCCCCCGCTCAGTGGAGCAGGGCCAAAGCAGCGCTGGCCGGTCTTGGCAAATGCTCCGCGTGTCCTTATGCAGGGGACTGTAAGGTGAGGATGGTGCTGATGTTGTGGAGACCATAGTATGCTATGTTAGTGTAAAGGACTAATGAATTTAAATCCCATAGGAAAGGCACAATCCCAGATGCACCTTTCCTCTGTGCAGGTTTTGGACCATTCAGCATAAGGTGTTTTTTACAGGTTACAAAAGTATTAATTCTATTCAGAAGACTCATTTTAAAAACTGGTCGCTTTTAGGAACATCTCACTAATATTTCATGGATCATGCCATGGTTCTCTGTTAGAATATAAACTTCACCCTAAATACAGTCATTCAGAACATGTTTTTATTTTTACATTTACCATGAGAGTGGCAGAAGCTGTGATAAGGCTCACATTCTCAGTTACAAGTACTAATTACTTGATCCCAGACTCAACTGGCACAGTAATCATCATCAAGCCCAGTAAGTAATGATAATAGATGAAAACCTGCTGATCTTCCAGCTGCCACTGACAATGAGAGAGATATTATGGAGGCAGAGTAGCAATTTGTTTGTTTAAGACTGCATTGGAATATGAATATTATTGTAGCAGCTTTTCCCATCTTCAGTTATGAAAAAATAAAAACTTACCCCTATTTAATTTATGTAGAAAAAATTCCATACCTTGAAATATATTTTATAAATTATTTCTCTAGAAAATCCGTAATGAAGAGAAGTTTGCACATAGTATACCATCAAAAATTAACACTTAGAAAAATTTCTATAATGTTTTGTGATTCTTCTTAAAGCCCTAGTTTTCTCAGTAGATATTTGACAACCTAAAAATGCTAGTTTTTATGCTGTCATCTCTGTTTGATTAAGAAAAATAAAAGTTATTAATTTAGTCACATAAATTGTGGAATGATGTTAAGACTCAATTTGTGCTGGCAGGAGTCGGTGGCGTTGTGGAATTTCAATGACTTTCATAAACCCTGAGCTGAAATTGGGATTTTCAGCAACTGACATGGGCAGAGACACAGAGCCCTGCTCCAGACAGTTTCAGTAACATTTTTGGTCTCCACTTGGGAATTCTGAAAATACATATTTAATAGTATGTCATCTCTCTTGAATTGCATTAAGAAAAAGTATTGAAACTTAATGGAATCTTTTGCTTTGGGGTATTGACCTTGTACCATCCTAAAATTGAGTAGAGAGAGAACCATAGATTTTGATCTGGAAGAAAGTTATTATTTTTGAAAATGATGCTGTTTTCTCACCCGTAGTTGTGTGATAGTAGAGACACAAACTGTAGTTATTGAAACTGAAGCAGAAATTGGGGTGTTAGAAAGAGAAGTGAACCCTTGAGAAAAGTACATGTGAATAAATCTCCATAGAGCTGAGCTTTGACTGCACTGAGAATACCTGAGCGATGAGGTTTGTAGCAGTATATTTTTTCCTGGATTTCTATACAAAGACTGCTGTATCTCACCCAGTTCTTGATACATCGAGTAGACTTTTTTAGTCTCATTCTCTGCAATGGAATTCCTCAGTACCCTTTGAAATTATTAGGTTTTATTTGAGTGGGTTTTTAAAAATTATTTTCAAATTGTAATGAGCTGGAGTATCTTTTAAAAACAGCTAACCCCTTTGTTTGAGCTTTATTTTCAGTTTAATTTCAGTTTTTATTATCAGTTATAATGACTGTGTTTTGCAGCACCAAAGCTGAAAAGTAGCGCCATGATCCTGACAGAATGTTGTCTTATCAGTAGATAATTCACACAATCCTTATCCACCTTTGGAAATCTATGAGCTGAAAATAAATGGAGATTTGAAGAGTGAAAGGGAAGTGTCATATATGCTTGCCCTATTGTATTTCTCCCATCTGCACTTTGTAGCCGCTATTGAAAATAGGATTGTTAGGACAGATGCCTCTGGCCAGTTGAGATGTGGGGTTTTTTTGGGGTTTTTTTGCTTGTTGGTTTTTGTTGTTTTTTGGGGGTGTTGTTATTGTTGTGTTTTTTTTTTTTTTTTAAATACTAGGACAGGACGTACCAGAATATGAAATTTTGAATGGCTACCCTAGCATACTTATAAGATAGAAACACACATGCAACCTATTTGCTGATTTGCATTTGGAAAAATTATCATTCCTTTTGACATGAATTACTGTGGTTTTGAAAATTGTCTACCAATGTTTTTTGTTGCATTAAGACTGAAATGAAAAAAACACATTGGATCATAACTTACAGCAAATAATGAATATTTGTGGTATTTTAGTGGACAAGAGTGGGGAGCAAGAGCAACAATGACTATTCTGCACCTGAAACCATCCTCCTCAGGGCCTACCAGGATGTTGCCAGTCTTTTGGTCTTAGATCTCTGTTTTTTCCTTACACGGGCTCTATGCCTACAGGATCTGCTGTGTTATTAGAGGTTGTTAAATATTTAGTCTTATTGTACCTTCTTGAAGCGTTGTTTTAACCTGGCCATCTCAAGCACTTTATCACCGCTAAACCATCCTTTTGCAAGGTTGACCAGACACAGTACTCCATTGAATGTATGATTAATAAGGGCAGTTTATAATAACAAGTTAATGGTTTGAATATGATACTTAATTATCTTAATCCATTAGGTAGAATAAATAACTGATTAAAGAATATGCTACTCAAGTGTCAGTGTTTCCTGGTGGCTGGGGGTGTCAGGGACCAGGGCCAGTCCCCACCCTGTCCAGGCATGGGCAGCCCCAGTGCCAGGCATTGGGCACCTCCCTGGGAGAAGTCCAGGCAGGTCTGTGGGGAGCTGGAGACCAGCCCTGCTGCAGTCACTGGAGAAGGAGCTGGTGTGGGGTCCTGGGCCATGGGGGAACACAGTGAGGTGGGGAAAGGGCACTCAGGGCTGGTGGTGCCACCAGGGCACTGACTCCCATAGACGTATTTATAGATTTAATCCATGAAACATCAGAAAGACCTCTGAAATGTGTCTTTATGAATATCATAAGGTGCAATTCTACAGATTCAAATCCCTATTGCTCCCTTTGCACTTGGTCTAGCTTACCCCTACTAAAGCAGAAACAAGTTTCAGTATCTCCTCTTAAACACCATTCCAATATCATTTTAGAGAACACTCTTTGAAAGAGATGATTATTTGACTTGTGTTTTGTGGAGTACTTGTAAAATGAGCCAGAAAGCTGAACCACCTGCCAAATTCCTTACACAGTTACTGAAAATGTTGGCTTGACATTATTTGAATCATCGACTGGAGGTAAAAGTAGGAGATGCTGTTAATGAAGCATGCCTCAACCATTTTCATATAATAGCCTCCATATTCATACTACTGTTCTCATGCAAAACATGAAGAGAATTAGCATTTTTTCATGATCCTCTGTCAGTTCAGTGCTTAACAGTTGGCATCAAGTTATGTGCCAGATGGGTGGTTTTAACTTTTAGAACAGGAAGGGTTATTTGGATAAACTGTCCTGCGTTATCTAAACACACCACTGAAACATCCGAGGACTTGAGCTGTTTGAGAATTGAAATACATACATGGGTCAAGGAAAAGTATGCATTGAAACACACCCACAAATCTGTAAACCTCAATTGAATGTTTGGGATTTGGTGATGCATTATCTTTCATCCGACTATCCCTACTGCAATGAGAAATCGGTCCAATTGTAAAGTTGTTTATAAAAGGAGAGACCATACATTGCTTTTAAAAAAATTCAGAAAGAACACTGGTTTTATATATGTTTCTGCTTTTTTTCCCTGAATGTTTGTATTTTATGATGGGTTGAGGCCATGTGAAGCAAATGTCAAAATATCTTTTGACTTTGATGAGACAGTGGTTTCACTTACATTGAGCTTTTGGAATATAATGAATACTCCAAGAAACAGGGCCTAGGATGTAATATTTAAAAAAAAAAAAACTGATTTAAGTGCACAGCAATTTGTCTTGAAGAAATTTATGTAGAGCTCCTTTGTTTTAATGTATTATTGTAATTCAAGTTCCTCTGAGCTGGTTTTCACACTTTAAGAAATGTATAATTATTGCAAATGTAAAACCTAATAGAATTATAATTATAGATTCCTCCTTCCACACAGTTGCAAGAATTTGTCTGTGATCAATTTTTTTTCTTTCTGTGATCACTCAAGTAATGAAAATCAAGAAAAGAGACAAGCAATATTATTTCTTGTGTAATTATAGAAGCATTTTTAAAAACATAATGAGGTTGTGGAAATTGTTTTTTGAAGAGTTGTAGAAGAAAAGAAGGAAAATTATCTCATGATGGAACAAAAAGAATGAATCAAAATGTCTTTATGACAAGATAGGTGCAGTCCTGAAATTAGACATATGAGCATTAGATGTGCAGCAGCAACTGATGAATTTATAAATATTCCTTAAACATAACTAAAGAAAATATCAATCATTGTTCCTGTGTAACATATTTGTATTTCATTTAAATAATCTCATGGTTCAATGTTTTTGCTGGTCTGCTGCAGACAATAAGAAAAAATGCATTTTATTTTCACATGTGCTACAGATTGCGAACATTTTTCCTTTTCTTTTGGCCACAGACTGGTCAAGAAAGCTGCAGTTGCTGTCTAAAATCTCTCAGGAAAAGTGCTTGTTTGTTGTGTCTTATTAGGTATTTGTGATAGGCTGACCCACCAAAGGTGCTCTATCACTTCCCTCCTCAGCTGGGCAGGGAATAGAAAATAGAACAAAAGGCTCATGGGTTGGCATAAAGGCAGGGAGACATCACTCACCAATAACCATAACAGGCAGAACAGACTCAACTTGGGGAGAAAAAAAAAAAGTATTATGAATTAAAGTACAGTAGGATAATGAGAAATCTTAAAACCACCTTCCCTCTAGCCCTCCCTTCTTCCTGTATTTATTAACTTTTCTCCTGATTCCTATTCTCCCTGCAGTAGTGTAAGGGGACAGGGAAGTTGCAATCAGCTCATCCTACCTTGTCTCTGTCACTCCTTTCTCCTCAGGAGAAGGGCTCAGGACCACCGAAACACAGAATGGTTTGATTTGGAAGGGAGCTTCAAAGATCATTTAGGCCAACTGCCTGCCCTGGGCAGGGATATCTTGCATTAGATCAGGTTTCTCAGAGCCCCATCCAACCTGGCTTTGTATACTTCCACTGGTGACAACTTCTCTGGACAAGCTATTGACTTATCTCACCATTGCTACTGTATTCCTCACAGTCCTTCCAGGCTCCAGCCTGAGATCCATCTCATGTCATGAATCCTTCCCATGAGCTGCAATTCTTCAGGACTGCTCCAGGGAAGGTCTCTTCCATGGGGTGTAATGCTGTAGAAACAGCATGGTTCCCCCATGGGATCACAAATCCTGCCAGCAAACCTGCTTCTGCATGGGCTTCTGTCCTCACAGATCCACAAGTCCTGCCAAGAGCCTGTTCCAGCATAGGTTTTCCACAGTGTCACAGCCTCCTCTGGGCATCTACCTGCTCTGATATGAGGCTTCTCCACAGGCTGCAGGGGGATCTCTGCACCACCATGGACCTTCTTGGACATCAGGGACACAGCTCCTTCACCATGATCTGCACCATGGGCTGCAGAGGAATCTGCTCTGGCACCTAGAATACTTCCCCCATTCCTTCTTTACTGATCTGAGTGTCTGAAGGGATGTTTCTCTCACGTATTCTTACGCCTTTCTTAAATCATTATCCCAAATACTGTCACTGATGGTTTTGGCTTTGGCTGGCATCAGGTCCATCCTGGAGCCGGCTGGCATTGGGTCTGTCAGACACAGGGGAAGGTACCAGAAGCTTCTGGCAGCTTCACACAGAAACCACTTCTATAGCTCGCCCCCTACCAAACCTTGCCACACCAGCCCAGTAAAGCCCTTAAAGAAATGACTGAGATGGATTTTCCTTCATGTAGACTTAGAATAAACTGAAGAGATTTTCTGGTGTTTGTTCGTAGCATGGTTTAGTTCTTTTCTTTGAATTCCTGAACTTTCTGTACCTGATAATTCCCTTCCACTGCAAACACAGAACAAATATATTTTCCATTTTTTCCTGGCACTCCATTCTCTTTTTTAATATATAAATTTTGGTACTTATGTTTTAAATTTGTTTGTGGAATAACACATTGAAGTATAATTCTCACTTGTCAACTGTGAAGGGCAAAAAATGCTTTTTCTTGTGTACCCTTCTGGTTAAATACATATTATACAGTCATCTGTTATAATGAGGACTTAGATTTAATAATCAGGTAGCACCAAATAACAATAAGCAAATGGTGCCAAATAACTCAGTAGGAAGTTTTAATTTTCCTGCAATTAATTCAGCCAGCCTAATGTAAGTGACACCGAGTATGCTGAAGTACTTCACCAATTTTGTTGATATATTTTTCAGGAGAGTGTTAACCATGCCTGAAGAACTCTGGTAAAATATATTAAAATTACACAGCATAATCACATCTGTGAAATTCTTGACAAAATAAAACTTCCCAGAGAGTAGCTGCCAACCTTGTACCATCCCCTGGCATATTTTGAAAAAGGCTTCAACCTGATGAATAATATTCACAGTACAAGTTATGCTTCTTTGCAACTTGTCATCTTTGATTCTCATGAAACGTGTTGGTTCTCCACTGGAAATATTCTCACCATCTTTTTCTGTCTACTGATAACTTAGCAGCAAATGTGCATTTTAAATTCCCTTAGGATTATGGAAATCATAAGTCTAAATCTTTTGGGGAATCTCTTGTGATTCTTTTTGTCATTTTTAGTTTTTATATCTATCATTTTTTAAAAAAGATTTTCAGCAAAATTGAATGTAAGTGTATTTTGGTGATGTGAATATTTGTCTCCTCTCATAAACTGTAGAAGCATAAACAGTGGCAGTGCAAACTTATTTGTCCCCTTGTTATTTTAAGATCAAGCAATTGATCAGGTTTTACTGTGACCTGACTCTTTTACTTCTTCGCAGAGAATATATATATATCCATGTTCTGTGAAGAAATGTTTAAAATATTTATAAGTCAAACATATGCATAGTCATTTAATCTGTCTGTTGAATACAGATCTGTCATAGGAAAAATAAATATGTCAAAATGAAATAATAACCTTCAGAACATATAGGAAATAAATGTGGAAAAATAGGACAGCCATGGCAATAATTTTTAAAAAAGATTTTGCAGAATAGTCAGATTTTGCTGAATACTTCATTTCAAGAAATCTTTCACTCATTCTTTAATGAAGCCTACCTGCATGGCATTTTTTCCATGTTTATTGATCCAATATGTAAAGCTAAATGGTTTCCCAATTATCATGAACAGGTTCCAAATAGAATTTTAAACTTTGATGACATTCTTTGAACAGTTATCAGAGTCAAGTAGTAAGTTGCCTTTCATGGCAATGGAAAAAATGGAACAAAATGCAAATGAAACCTAACCTCTCTTGGGGTTTTGTTTAAAACAAAATATTTGTAGAAGTAAACTCAATAGAAATGGCTAGTTAATTATGAATTGGAAACTCACCATGGAATATGCAGTTTTTTAATACCAACCAAATCAAATACCTTATATTTTTTTTTTTCTTATGACAAGTCAGTTTAATTGTAGCTATATTTACTGCAGTGAATCACAGTAAATGTGCTCTAGAGAATCCTAGCACTACTTCATTAAAGATTTAAAGTCTACTCTCATGGTGGAATCTGTAAAAATGGTAATTATTCCTAATACTCTGAGTACACCAGGAAATCATATGTATTGTTTTGCAAATGTTACTGTGCTTATTCCTGAAATATGTGATGACACCCAGCTTGGTTGAAAAGGTGGTTCTAGGATTTACCTAGATCTGTTTATACAGTGAAGTATCTGAAGGGGAATGTCTTTTAAACTCACTCAGTTCCTTATTCAACAACTTTTCCTCACTTCAGGTTTTCATGAGCTTATAACATTTTAAATTAGGAAAACTCAAAAGAGATTACATAGAAAGTAATAGAAATAAAAGCTATTTATGAGCATCTTTGCTCTTTCTACAGTGTGTCCTTCTGGATGGGTTCAATTTAGAGTCAGCCAACTCTGAGTGACAAAACCCTGAGCTTTTCTCCATTACCTCTAGAGCTTGCCTTTTCAGCTTCCTTCTCTTAAGTGTCTCTTCCACTACTGTGTTCTTGTTTTTCTCTCAATCTTTCCTGTCCCTGATGCACTTTATAGTCTAATTGTGTGGAGCTTTCCTGCTGGAGCATACCAAATTCCCCTCCAAGCTGGAGCATTCTTCTTACTCATCTATCTCATGGAGCTCATCTGATAGTGGTCTAAGGAAAGCAGATACCTGAGTGGTTTAGGGACTGACATCTTGAGTTGTGGCACAAATACAGTCTGTATGAGGTGTCTAAGAAGTCCTACTCTCATTAGCCTCTTGCTCAGGTGTAGCTGTGCAATTGCTTCTGAAACCTTTCTGAAAAGTGAATTGGTAAGATGAGGAAAGTTCTTTACAAGAATGATTTAGTTTGGACCATTGCAGTCTTATGACTGAAATACAAGGTGTCTGGACTGTTCAGAGGACAGGATCTGGAAGATATTCTTCTGATCAAAGAAGGGCTTATAGACCCTTGAGAGTTAAGTCTCCAAGGAGAGCCTGAACACAGAGGTACCCATAGCTGTGATTTGGAGACCAGCTAAGCACCAGTTATATCCATGGGTGGCAGCTGCTTGCCCATGACTACAGACCACCTTATAATAAATGTCTACAATTCTTATGTATAGGGAAATTGAAGCTACTTTTCTTGCAGTGCTATGCTTAATTCAATTAAATTCTCTGTCTGCTGAACTTGTTCTCTCCCTCAACAAGGTCAGAATTGTTTCTTTTTTAAGTGTTTTAATCTCTTGAGGTGTTATTTCAGTAGTGTGAAATCCCACAAATGATGGTAATTTCCAGAACTACTCTGCCTGTATTACCTTATTTTCCAATCACATCTTGACTCTTTACATCTTCTGACCCTACAACACACATAGTTTGCAAAAAAATCAGTATTCAGGCACATTGCAAAATTAATTAAACTATAAACTATTCTTATCTATTTTTAATCAGTTCCTCAGCATTTTTGATCCAGATTCAAACCAGTTACGGCCAACATTTATTTTTCAGTGTACATTGTGCTGATTCACAACATATATTGTAAAATAGAATTTGTGGATAAAAGTTCACTTTTGGCAAAGGTACTGAAAAAATCATACTGTTTTCTTTGGACTTAATTTATGGAATAACTTTTGGTTTGCCTCCTTCAGCTTCAAGGGAAATAGTATTTTTTAGACATCAAGCTGGCTCAATCTTCAAGTCTGAGCAAGATGTTTAGACTTAAACAGTAGCTGAAGGTAGCATCTTCCAATTTTAGGGTAGCCTGCCAAAGTACAAAGAAGGTGCAGGTCTATCCTGTGTTACCCCATTGGCTTAATGAGGGTTTTGGACAAAGCAGAAGTAGGTGGGCACATCTGTTGCTTAAACTAAACCTCTTCATTTTCTATGAATTAGGGTACTTATTCTGCCATCCTTACAAATGTGCTTTTGTACACAGGAGTCTGCTCACCTGACAGACTGCTGGGCTTCAGCAGAGCTCCACAGTCAAAGTTGGTGAATCTAATGCCATACAGAAAATGGCTGACATCTCAAATGAGGGCATTTTTTAGCAGAAGAACATGGTTATTTTTTAAGTTTCTTACTGCCATTTTTCCATTTCATAAAGGCTTAGGTTGTTTTAAATCAAAGAAAAGTTATATGGTTTGGAGAGCTATTTTTAATCTCTTGAAATTTGAGTAGTAGGGACCTCAGGCAAGAACAATTCTCACTGTTAAGTAGGAGATTAAAGCTGAGGTATAAGATTTGCATAATGTAGAAGGTGTACGTCATTGTAAGTATCATTAATATTTTTTAGTCCTTAGGCAATTAATAAAAGGACAACTTTAGAATTTGCCTTTGGGTAGTATCCCCTAACATAACAGCATATGAAAATATTATTTGTTTAATTGTATTTGACTTCTATTTCCCAGTTTAGTGGTGTTGTTTCCTCAAAGGAAACCATCTAAATTCTGCTAATGCTTCCATAAAAGACTTATCCTAAGTGTTTCTTCTAATCTTCAGTATCACCAGGCCGATAGTATATGTCTTGATTTTTCTTTTGCAAAGGGCGTAAGATTTTAAGGCAGTCTCTGAAGCAGCAGATTACTGCTAGCACTTCACTGAGACCTTCAGTATGACCCTTGATGAAAGGAAACTTTCTCTCTTTTTATCTCAGAGAGCTCCAGGTGGTGGTTTGTCTCACAGACCAAATTCACAAGTGTTTATTAGACTTTTGTTTTAAAAATGAACATAAAGTAATTTCAGAGTACTTTTCTTAAATGAATGGGTTCATGGCCACAGCATTTAAAAAAGACTTGTAAATTTGCCCATTTATTTGCCCAGGCAATTGGGAGTGTGAAGGAATTTGTTGTTTTTTTTTTTTCCTTGGGGGTTAAGTGTGAAGTGGGGGGACAACAAAGGAGATGAGAGTTAAATGAAATACCATTTTGTTTATATCAATTGATATGATGTAAGTCATGCAAGTCAGTTTTTTGCATAGACTAGAATTTTCCTTGGAACCATGGTTGAAATCATAATGGATGATCACTGTGAAATTAAGCACTGCCATTTCTGAAGCATTTCTGCCTTCCATAGATGTGCTGTGAAATACACTAAAATTGAATGGGCTATGAAATTTGGCATCTTAGAGTCATAAACAATGTTTTGTGCTGATCCTAAGGAAACACGCTATTATGGACACCCAAATAAATAATTCATTGTTCACTTTAGCATGTCCTGAGAATGAAATCCAAAACATCTTCACTGTTCTTGCAGGTCTTCATGAAAGGTTGAATTGAACTTCTGACATACTGGAGGGAGAGTTTTGCTTTTTTGCAATGTATGCTATAATCCTTATTTATTTGTTTAGCCTTCAATGTTACCTTTTAATTCAAGCAGACAGAAAAGAAGGAGCCTGGAAGGTATGATGATTAAGGATTTTTTTACATCTTTGAGAACCTGTTTCCACACCCTGCCTAAGTACTAGACAGAGTAATTGTGCTCTGTTGACTTTAGTTTTCTGTATTTCTAGCTGGATTAGGTTTTATCCTTTTTTTTTTTTTTCCCTGACATGCTGAGTCTATCACAGCAATTGCCAGATCACAGCTCAGGTTTCACAGTGTTTCTATGGTGAAAAGAAGTGATTTGTACCTCTAGTGTTTGTATATTCTGAATTTAGATACCCCAGCACGGGTCCCAGTGAGACCACACAGAGCTCGATGTCTCTTATTGTGGCATGACTCAAAATTGTTCTCTTTGGGACCCAAGGACAGGACAGACTCTAAGCCCCTCTCAGACTGCTCTTTGGCTTTTGTCTCAGATGTCTCCTGAATTCACAAGGATTAATAGTTCTATGTTTGCAGTCGGTGAAGAGTTGTGTATATAGACCTCTGTAGATGTACATGGTTTTTTACTAAGCACTATTCAGGATCCCATTGTGGTGAGGGCACTGTAGCCTAAGAGAAAAATATGTATGATATTTCCTACCGTGGCATTGTTGAAAGGAAGAAGAAAGTGTGAAACAGAAATTAAAAATCAGGAGGTAAACCCTTAGCTTTCTTTCTACTGTTTTGGTCTGGGTTTCTTGTTTTTCTTTTTTTTCTTTTTTATTTTTTTTCCTTTGACATTTTACCCTCTCATCTATTTTCCATGATTTGTTCCAGACCAGCTGAGCTGTCTCTGTTTTAAACTGACAGTGCTGGTAAAGAAGAGGATCCTACCATTTTAGAGGTAGAACAGCCTTCAATATCCTAATTAAATTGTGTCCACAGATATTAGGCAACTGTTGCAGTTTAGTCAGGAAGGTACCTGCTTTAAACTTTTTTGAGTGGGACAACTAGTCCAGCTCTGACTGCCTGGATGGAGCTTAGTAGGGGGACTACCTTGCTTAGAAGGCCATCAGTAAGAGCATACACTGTAAATAAAAGCACATGCTGTACAGTGAGAGCCTTCTGCTCTTTTGTGGAGACTTGGAGACTTCCAGCTAGAGAAAACTCTTGGGATCATTTTGTCTCACAGTGTTAAATCACCATGTGTTAGTATAATTATGTATATGGGGAGTAAATCGAGGATAGCTGTTGTCTCCTGTTGCTGAATCATGCTGAGTGTAAATATCAGGGGATTATTCCAAAAGTGTGGAAGTGTTTTGAATGTACAAAGATCTATTTATATTTTGCTCTTACACAAAATATACAGCTAATTTAATTGAAAGAAAAGAGTTAAAAGTATTGAGGTAGAGAGGTAGGGGACACTGAATGAGTTAGGAAGTAGAAAATAAATACATGTGTCCTTTCTAATCAGTCCAGTGTTGATGGGCACAAAAATGTTACTGTGGTTTGTCATACAGAGGGAGTCTTAAGTTATAAGAAAATTAAATTCCAGAATTTTATTTTTATTGTTTATTTTTATTGTTTATTTGCATTGAGGTCATCTGTAAACTACTTTAATACTTATAGTTACTCTTATAATTTGTAAACAGCCCCTAATTTATACTCACAATTTAAAATAATTGCCTATCATCTGATACTGAAAATTCCTCTGATTTATTTCTGTATTAGCCTTATTTAATTCTCTGATTGAAATACAGCTAATAAAAAAAGTCTCAGATGTATCTCAAATCAGAAACTTTCTATTTCTTTCCTGCTTCTTCTCTCAGTAGTGGTCAACAGATGCTGATTTAAAGAGCAGTGGTTAATAGATGCTGGTTTAAAGAGCTCAGACAAGCAATTATTTAATTGCTCTCATCAGATTGTTCTCTGATCTTGACACAATTGTAAATTTAGTTAAAGAATATGTATGTATTAAGCACCAGTATGTAGTTTAACGGAAGAATCTACAAAAGTGTGTTTTCTTTGGTGAGTTTGGTAAAGCATTCCTCTCCAGTGCAGTGACCACGCATCCATGGCTGACCTGAGCAGAAGCCGAGCCAGACAGATCAAAGAGTTGCCTGTTTACAGACCCTAGAGAGGTAGCTTGGCAGGTTGTATGAGTGTGAGAAAGAGAAAGCTGGATAGCATTGTGTAAGAAACAGCGGTTCAATGCTCGGCTGAGCCAGTCTAGCTCATTGTGACTTCCTGGGACCCAGCCAATTCCCTTCACCCTGTTTTCCCTGCTTGAAGCCACTAGCTACCACTGCTCACCTCTCAGGCAAGCGGAACTCCTTTCTGGTGTTGTGTAACTCCCTAATCCAGCAAAAATTACTGCTTTTATTCTCAGGTTCATTTTTCTGCTGGTTTCTTCTTTGCATATCCTCAGCATGAAGTCCAGACAAGACTATTGTTGTGTCAGGGAGGGTGGGGTTGAGGGGACCCAACAGGCATCTATTGATTAGGATTCCCCCTAGTATTATGTTAGTCTGATCATTCAGAAAATTATGGCTATGATTAATGAGATTTTGATTGTCAAATTACAAGAGCTTGGTCATATTGAGGGATCAACAGAATGGTAATTGCTGCAAACTGGGAAGTAAGAAAGTCAGCTGTGCAACACTAACTGAAAACATCAAACTGACACTTCTAGAGAGGCATCTACCTATTTAATTTTTAATAAATATTGGAAATTCGAAAATATTGATGTGTTTCTGGCTTTACTAAGAAAGATCTGTAATACTGAAAAAGATTACACAATCTTTTGTTGCTCAGGTGCAATGCCATTGCATGTTTAGAAGCAATCTTTCCTTTAAAAGAAAAACAGTTCATCACATTGTGATAGCATTTGTATCTTTTCTGCTTAACATCTTAGCAGGAATTCCTATAGACCTGTTTTGAACATTTGCATTATCCAGCATTTAGCAGTGTTGACAAATCCCTAAAGGACACTGAAGCAAATACTAGTGTAAATCTAATGTGAGTAACATTTAAAGGAGTCTTTCATTTTTATAGTCTGGATGCTAATTCCTTTACAAAGTATCTCTTAAGACATGAAACCAGTTATTGTAAGAACCACTGGATTTCTCTGTCTTTCTGTTGTTAAGCTCTATGCCTTGAATGACTTCTCAATGTAATCTGCATATGATATTTCTACCTTATGCAACCAAGTCAAATATAATTCTTATTTGAAATGTTCAACACATTGAGTTTCTTGTCTTAAGTTATGAATTTTTTCCCACCAGTTGAAGCTTTTTTCTCTCTTCCCTGCATCCTTCCTATATTTCAAGATCATAGGAATAATTAGTATTAAAGCTGTACACATCAGCTACAATTGTGTATTTATTCATATACTATTGGTAAGAAAGTTTTGTACCGATGACTGTGGAAAAATCCTTATAAGATACCCATTTGAGAATGAATCCTTATAACAGCAGGTGATAGTTCTATGAAATGAGGGATTTGGTAGCAATTTTAGCTCATAGGAATGAACATTTTCACATTCAATCTCTTATTCCTACTTATAAAAGCTCCATGCCTTTCATTAAGATTTAAGTAACCATGAGTGAATTGGCTAAGGAATTGTGGAAGAGTTTAAAAATGAGAGGAAAGGTATTGTTTCAAATGTAGTTTAAATGTCTCATTCTGTTTTCAAGGCAGCTCCACAGACTTGCTGGAACAGCAGCTGGAATGCTGGAACAGCTCTGCAACAGGCTGAGGGGGAAGGAGAGGCTACTCCCTAAGTTAGCGTTATTGGCAAAGGAAGTTATCTTTCTCAGCCAAGCTGCTCATTTCCATGTTAAAAAATGAAAGTTTTTTTGGTTTTGTTTTGGTTTTTTTTTTTTTTTGCATCATGTACCTTTCCATACAGTCTTGTTGACACAAAATGATAATAAATCTATTTTTAAAGCTTTGAATTTAGGGGCATTATTTATAAAGTTTTTATTTTCTTCAGATTTTCATCCAGCTACTTGTCTTATGCTAGAACAAGCAGGTTCTCCTGGTCATTTTTGGAATTAAAAAATAGTGTCTCACGCTTAAGTAGAAATTAAAATAACAGGTCAGAGATCTTCCCTTAGACTACCCAAGTCTTTTGACTTAAAACTGCTTATATATGTTTCAACATCCTCACTGGATGCTATTAGGATGGAAACTTTTTCTTCACCCTTATAGGATATAGTTACTCTTTCACTCCTCTCTACAAATGGAGAGTAAAAATATTTTGTGGAATTCTTTTGCATTATCAATATTTTTTCTGTCTTTAGTGGGCTATGCCACTCTTCAAATTCCTTTTTCATTCCAGAATGCTTTTTAAAACCCTGCTTATTTACCAATAAAATTAATTTTATTTCTTTTTCATCTCATTAATTTTTGCATCAATATAAAGTGCTATTTCTTTAAGTTTGTCACCCATTTGTTTTCATGCTCTGTTTTCATTTCATCATTGAACAAGGAAGAAGAGAGTATTTTAAACAAAGTGGTTATTACTCTTGATTCTGAAAGCCTGTGATAAATAGTCATAAGATCTGAAATCTGTGCTTGTTTGCCACTGCATGACAGATGTATTCATTTGATAATATTTACTAATTAACTTTTCAGTGTGTACAGCTGAAAGTTTCCTCTCACTTATTTTTGGACACGGGTTTTCAAATATATTAGATCAGAAGTCAGAAGAGACATCAAGGTCATTTTAATTGAATACTAAAGCCTCACTGTGTTGCTGGAATAGCATCATGCACTGATAAAGTATGCTTATATGTAAAAAAGGTCCAAAATTATTAGGAATAATTGTGTTGAGTTTGCATGGCCTTGTCTTTGGTAGCAGGGGGGCCACAGAGCGACTTCTCTGAGAAGCTGCTGAAAGCTTCCCACGTGTCTGGCAGAGGCAATCCCTGATGGCTCTGAAGATGGACATGCTGCTGGCCAAGGCTGGGCCAATGAGACAGGCTGGTAACACCTCCGTGATGACATATTTAAGAAGAAATCAAAGCCAAGGTGAAGGTGCAATTTTAATCTTTCAGCCAAAATAGGAGTGAGAACATGTGAGGGGAACAACATGGTGCCACCAAGGTCAGAGCAGAAGGAGGGGAGGAGGTGCTCCACGCACCAGAGCCCAGATTCCTCTGCAGGCCATGGTGCAGATCATGGTGAAGCAGCTGTGGCCTCCAGCCCAGGGAAATCCATGAGGGATGAAGAGATCCACCCACAGCCCAGGGGGATCCATGGGGGATGCAGAGATCCACCTGCAGCCCATGAGGGAGCTGCCCATGCTGGAGAGGGTGGGTGCCTGGAGGAGGCTGTGACACTGTGGGAGAGCCAGTGGAGAAAGGGAGTCCCTGCTTCCAGGCTGGAGCAGCCTGGCCTTGGAGGACTGCACCCCGTGGAGGAGTGACTCATTCCACAGCAGTTTTGGGAGGACTGTGTTCCCATGGGAGGGACACACGGTGCAGCAGTTTTGGGAGGACTGCTGCTTGTGAGATTGGAACCATGCTGGAGAAGTTCACAGAGAACTGCGTCCTGTGGGAGGGACTCCACGGCCTCACAGGGAAAGGAATCCTTTCCCTGAGCAGCAGAAGAAAATCTCAGGTGATGAACTGACCAAAATTCTCATACCCTCTCTCCATGCACTGTCAGTGGGGAGGAGGGAGGGGCTGGAGAAAGAAAAGGTGTTTTAAGGACTTTTTTTACTTCTCATTATCCTGTTCTGATTTTTGTTAGTAATAAATTAACTTTGTACCTCTACGTTGAGCCTGTTTTGCCCTTGGAGTGTTTTCTCCTCATCCTTATCTCAACTCACGAACCCTTGGTTTAAACTTTCTCTCCCCTGTCCAGCTGTAGCAGGGGAGGATGAATGAGTGACTTTTGTGGGCATTTGGCCAGTGTCAAACCATGTCAATAATATATGCAATGAATTCCAAACTTTAATTCTTTTTTTAAAAAAACCCCAAGCATAAATTCTTCAATCAAACTCTATAAATTATCTGATTCTGGACTAAAACACAGATGTGGAAATAGAAATTATCTCTCTATATCCTCTTCATGGTTATATTATTTTCACAGCAGATTTGACTGAGAAGCTGGATATTTTGGCCAATCACTTTCAATACTCTATTTCAGGATTTCCTTGTCTGATGTTTTTGCCAGCTCAATTTGGAATAAAAATTTATGAAGGGGAAGTACTTTTTGATCTAGTGTCTTCATGTTGTATTCAGTTATATTTAGTCTGATTATAAATGAAAGAAATAATATATTAAAATAAAAACGAATATATGTCACTTATACAACCCTGGATATAGCTGAGAAAAACCTATTAATTAGTCCAGGCATTGAAAATTCCTCTGTTGCTGCTATAAATTTACTTGATTTTTCTTGAGCAGTTGATTAAACATTTAGGTATTTAATGTACACTGGAAACTGGAAAAGTTCTTAGAGCTCTCTTAAGTGCCTCTGTTTCTACATAGAAACACACAAAGAGGTTATTTCAGCCAGTATCAGTACTAACTTACATCGTCTGTGTTGCAGGACATTTGGCAGATAGAGGTATAAGTATCCTGTTTATCTTCATTAACAAATATTCCAATTAAATTACATTCCTCTTTGTGGATCCTGTACTGGAACATCTGGAGCAGAAGGTAAACAGGCTTGAAGCACAAGGAAAACTAAAGAACACTAACTAAGAAGGAAGTGTTTAGCTTCCTCTAAAAAAAAAGAGGGACAAATTCAGGTGGAGGACAACTTGACTAGTGCTATACTTGCACAAACTTTTAGTTATGCATATCAGCAAAATTCAGGATGTCTAAAATACAGATTCACACCAAAAAAACTCTATATAGGTCAGAAAGCTGTGTAAATTTTATGTGATGCTGCATATTACAACTACAGGAATGAAGAAAGAAGGCAAAATTCAGATCTTCATCAGTGAATATATGGGAAGCAGTGAGCCATTCTTCTATGAATTAAAGAAGAATGGGAATGCCATTTCCAAAGAGGAGAAGAATTTTTATGTTCACATAAGTGTGGGACAGGTAGATCTGTGCTCTTTATACCGGAGTTGGTGTTGGGCCCGGGGTCAGCTGGTGTGAATTCAGACCCAGGGTGCCGATGTGTCAGGACAGGAACCTGGGAGCAGCCACCCTGCACTCGGCTCAGCCTGAGCATCTGCTGGCACTTGGCTTCTGCCCTCTGTCTCTGTGGCATAATTAAAATCTTTTGGCAGCTTGTTACATCAGAGGTTCTCAAATAATAAAAGGCTATGTCATGACCTTACAAAGTTGTGATTTTTAGCACAGCACCTATGGACTTTGTGGATTTTCCATTTTTTCCATTTTCCACACTTCTTTCCACTTTGTCCCCTCATTTCCTATTTACACTCCATGCTTATAAATCTTTTATTCCTTATCTCTTACTGCATTTTCTTATTAAACTGCTCATCTTTGTGAGTTTTCCTGGTTTTTAACATCTGTATCAATTATTTCTTACATCTGTTTATGATTTCTTGAATGTTCATTACTATTTCTTAATATTCCATCTTCTTTTCCTTTATGCACTAGCATTCATAACTCTTTAAACCTTACTCATTTTAAAAATGCATTGTTTTCTCAACAAATCTGTTCCTTGGATTCAAGTACTGCCAAAAAATGGGCACCAAAACTGACTATTGAACTGAATAATTTCTTCAATGCTGTCACTTTTCTTCCTAGTAAAAAAGTGATCCAGAATTACTTTTCCCTGCTTAGGTTTTGTATTCTCCGTGTAATACTTTTAATTCACTAAACAGAATTGTGTGAGCAGGAAGACAGCAAAGTTATTTTAAAAAAATCTGAAGTGTACAGAAATACATGTTTATCCCATTGCATCTCTCTTTGCTGGAACAAAAATCTACTGTTCTTGTGTGAAAAGTTTAGATAACTGCTCACTCAAATAACTGAAGACTTCAACAGGTCTTCATGATAATATCTAAAAGATAAGTTAGCCCATGGAAGTGCCTCAAGCAACCTTCCCACATTTTTTACCAGCTTAGATTATAATGAAAAGCACTTTCTTAAGTGTTTTTCAGGCATGTTTTGTCCTTCTCCCTCTGTGTATCATGTCACACATGTACTACTTTGTTATTGCTGAAAATTGCTACTGCAAATGTAGGATTAATTTTTTTTTTTTTTACTTTAGTTGAAAGAAGTCACATCTTCAACTAAGAACACTCTTTTTATTAGATTTCTCTATAGAGTATTACATTTTAAAATATGAAAACAACATAGCTTTGCTGAGTATGCCCTTCAAATAGAGAAACAATAACTTGTGTCAGGGAGAACAAAAAAGAACAAATGTTACCAAGCACAATTTTATAAACCAAGATATGAAAAAACAGATACAATCCCTTAAGTTGAAGTGTCTTGTTTCTACTTTGAACTAATACTTGCCTTAGACAAGTGACAGGAAAAAACCCTGTGTAGAGAAGGACTGGAACAGCAGGAATTAGTGTCTGCAAACATCTGGCAGCAGACCCAATTTTTGTGTCCCCAGATTGGATCACAATACCTAGAAAATTACCAGGTGTGTTGCCAGAGGAGTGGACATAGGGTGACTAAATCTGGTCTGCTGCTTCCAGAACACAGTGTTCAGCTCCAAGAGGTACTTAGACCTTGTTCTGAGATGACTGCAGACTCTGCAGAGTGTGCTGTGAGGAGCAATGGCCAGGTCATCTGATGTTACTGTGAAAGCAAATGTCATTTACGGTGCTGCAGGTCTGTGGTGGCCACGGCCACCACTGGGCATTGGTGTACCCTGTGTGTGTGGGGCATTCACATGCTCTGAAAAAATTCCTTCCCCCAGGGTTTTTCTGCTGGGAAGCTGATAGGCAGTGAGAGAGGCCTCAGAGAAAAGGAAAACATTTCTTATCTCATTTGCTTCTCCTGTGTTGTGCTGGTGCGGAATGTGTTTGGAGATTGTTTACCCAAAGTTGATTGCTGGGTTGGCATCTGTTATGACTTGTTTTGACTCATTGGCCAGTCAGTGCCAAACTGTGTCAGGACTCTGGAAAGAGTCATGAGTTTTCGTTATTATCTTTTTAGCATGCAGTAAGTATCTTTTCTGTATTCTTTAGTATAGTATAGTATTCTTTAATATAATATAGTGCAATAAACTAATAAATTAGCCTTCTGATAAGATGGAGTCAGATGCATCATTCCTGCCTTCGTCAGGGCTCTTTGTTTACAATATGTGTGCAGACAGGATCCCCAACACATCTGCTCATCCCTGGGCTGCACCTGTGTCCTCAACACAAGGATGCATTCACATGCTGTGGATATGGTAGCGTTTGGGCTAGAGGGAGCACTTGTGCCCATCTCTGACATTCAGAATGTCCCTTATGGCTTCCAAGGGCAGACACAATAAAGGTGACATTCTCTCACAGAATATTCTGAAATTCTGCCATGTTCTCCCCTGTATTCTCCTTTCAGTTCTCTTCTCCATCCCAGAGAGTGTTTGTGTAAATTTCTCAAGCTCTCATATATTCTCCAACTTCTCATAATAACTTTCTAAGCAGTGCCCACTAGCTCTGGGACTTACCAGGCTTGATTTTGTATTTTCTGGACTATATTATCATATATTAGGCTTCAGCACAAGAGCTAGATTGTTATTAAAAAAAAAGAAAGCCCAAAGCAGGAGGCCTCACACCCTTTGACCTTCAAAGTTAGTTTTGTTTATTTACTATTTAGTAACTGATTATAGATTACCCTATAAGATGTCCTAAGTTTGGGGAAAGTCATAAAAAATATATGAGTTTCACATTGTGAAGCATGGTGTCACAATTATAAAACTAACAGACACTTGACATAAAATATTAAGACACCCAGCAGTTACAGCACAAAGTGCTGTCATTTGACTATTTAGACTTTGTTCTGAGATGACTTCAGATAGTTCAGAACCAGATTTTGATTTTGCAGCATTCTGTATTTTCCCATGATGGACTGAGCCAACTGCATCTTGTCTCTTTTGTTTACTCTGGATATATGGACATATGACCATCTTAGCTGCTAATGAGGTCTGTGGTAATGACAATTTGTTCGTTCATCTGTGTCCAATTCCATACCAAGCTGGTAACAGCTGAGACCCTTTAAAAGGAACATCCTTCTAAATATGACCATCTAGCAAATAGAATAGCATGAATAATATATCTCCGATAATTAGGCCACATAAAATTCCAACTCCTTCTTATGTCTGGTAAAATATTTCAAATTATCTATTTTTTCAAACCTCTGAGTAAAATAGAACAACTTGAAATTGCCACTGTCTTAATCACTTCTAAACACAAACAGGAGTCACTTTTAAACAGGAATGTGTTCATCATAGCTATCCCCCTATATGAGCTGGGTTTTGCTATCCTTCATACAAATTTTAAAAACACTCTAGCCTGTCTGTTCTCATTAAGGGACAGCCAAGTAATGCAAAAAGAAAAGAAGACATAATTTCTGCTCAGATGCATTTGTCTTGGAATAAAAAAGAACAGAATAATATAAGCTGGTATGGATTAAAGGAAAAATAGATTTTTACATCTTCTTTTAGGAGTTCCGCATGGTTTATGATATAACATTAATGACACAGCCAGACTCCTGTTTTTAACAGAATAGTCAGGTTTTTATAAAAGTAGGCTCTCAATTTTTTTCCAACTTTTTCACAAAAAAATTTTACTTCTAAGATTTTTTATTGTGTAGTGTTTATGTTTTAAGATAAATATACAGAAAATTGATACAACCAATTGAATAGCACATCTGAAGCATAAGTTAACTTGCTTACCAAAACACAACTTTTTAAGGATGCATTCTTTATACTTTTTAAAGAACACTTTGGGAGTTCATACACTTGTTTGCTCAATCCCCTTGTATTTATGGAAACAAAGGGTATTTCTTTCATCTTTTGCAACAGAGCTTCCATCACAGTCTCGCAGATGGTTCTGTTTCTGAAAGAAGCAGAGATCATGTGGGGGTGAAAAATAATTATGTGATTTATTAAATCAATAATTAAAGCCCTTATTGGGCCTGAGAACTGAAAAAAAAAAAAATTGGAAATCAGTAACAGATTTGAAATCACTTATATATCCCAATACATCCCACAGACCTTTGCCACATCAAATAACAGGATAACCAGTGTTGCACTATGTTACAATCATCCCTTGTCAAACTCAGGGAGGAGGTGAAGTACTTGGGAAGCACTTTGCCATCTAGTTTCATTTATATTTTCTAACAGATTGTAGCTTCCAGGTTCCATTGTGGTTCAGAGAAAGAAATGTGCTCTTGTGGCCTTTGACTTTTTTATTTTCTTTGAGCATGACTATTTCTCACACTTCTTTTTCTGTCTGACTTTGGCACCATTCTCCCTTTTTGTCTCATTTGGTGTCTAGTCCCTGTCTACTTGTGGAATTTCTCCCTGTGGCCATTTGCCCAGGCTTTTTCTTAAAATCCCGTTGTCCTTGTCTGACAACTTGTTTATTGAACTTCATGTATCATTAAGCTCTGAGCCCACTTCTCACATTCACAGTCCAATATCCTGTTCCAGTTACTGACCTTTTGTACCATCACCACCAAGTTCATTATCATTAAAAGTATTTCTAATGGGGTAAAAACATTGCATTTTTCTTTCGTCTCATTCTTACAAAGATCTGAATTCTTTAAGCTGAGATTTTTCCCTGGACATTGACTCTTATGCAGAATTTTGCTTGAAAAAAAAAAAAAAAGGATTGCAGATACTTGAAATTTAGCATTCTCTTATGAAAAATGTAAACCAGAGCAAAGTAATGATTGATGTTGAGGAACTGCCACAATTAAACCCTCAGCCAACAGGGCATTTTTCATGAAATCCTTCTCTATGTTTTGTACCTCACCATCCCTGTGGAAAAAAAAAAAAACCAAAAAACCAAAACCACAAACAAAACCCCTCAAAACAAATATAAATTAATGTCTAATAGGAACTTGTTTATTAAGTTTTCACAGCAGGTAATAGGAATCTTCATTTTTAGTTTCTCCCCAGGTTCAGTAATTATTACTGAAAATTATATTAATGCCGCATGTTTATGAAGCACATTTGTGTGTATATTCTAAGGCCTTTATATGTATTTGTAAGCTGTTTGAAATAATTGAGCTGAAACAACACATGACAAAAGTTTGCTGAAGTGTTCTTCACCAGAGTACAATTACTTTCCTCTGCATATCCATACATTAACATTCCAAAATTACACAAATTTAGCAAATTTTCTTCCTTAGAAAAAGATGTCATCATGTCTTTCAATATTGCAAAGCATATTTACCATGACAATTCTCATATACAAACCTCAAGATAATAACAGTAGGCTCTACCATTCTGTCTGTTTTGCATAAAATCAGGCACTGTCTTTCTAGTACTGGTTTAAAACACTAAAATCTTCTTAGGAGAAAGGCTTTGCAATTTTGTATCTTGTAGTAATTTAAGGATCATTATAAATATGCAGCTTCTAAATTCTTAATGTGATTTGAAGTGAAATATAATATGAAATTAGTTTTCTTTTACTTACTGTCAGCAGAAAAATGGAATAGTGTTTTAGTGACTAATCTTCTCTTCATAATGACAGAAAGTTATTGGTTTCTTAAAAGATTAGCATATTTCCTTTCATCGCTCACATCTTCAAGACCTTTATTATTAGTTGCAAAATCTGCTATTGAGGCCATGATAGAGGAGAAAAATCAAAAAGAAAGACATTTTGAGAGATTTGCCTTAGGAGTAAATGGTGGAAAACTTTAGCTTGAGCCTTAACCTGATAGCTACTGGTAACTTCCAGATAAGAAAGCATCATATGTACTTTCTCTCCAGCCTCCAGTTAGCAAAATTTTGCCTCTTGACATCAGGAACATGATGAAAATGTTAAATGTTTGCATTTGTCATAATTAAGTGTTCTCTAAAAAGAGAATTTTCTCGTCCTTTGTGTTACTAACACCTCATGTTGGAAGGAAAGTCTTCACCAAATCTGCCAATCTGTCCTGTAGGCATCATGTCAGATATAAAAATAGTTAATAAAACAAAAGCAACAAAACACTAGGGATAAATATAAAGAGCAGAATAGGAAAGAGTCCTTATACAGTGCTGGCTTTAAGAGATAAATTATCTGCTTCCCTGTTGATGGTGATTTTCTAATCCTCAAACACATCCCCCTCAACCTACTTGTACCTTAAGACTAGGGAGCTGTATAGAAATAAAATATCAAATTTTGTATGAAAAATTAAAGATTTTGTTTTATGTTATACCTGGCATTTTTATCAGATGCTTCCTTAGTATTTAAAGGTGAATAGTCATTCTTTCATCACCTTCTGTGTGCCATTCATGACTATAAGCTCCCCCCCGTCCCAGAATCTTTTACCCCCAAAGTCAGCACCGACAAATCAGCAGCTTGTCTCCAGCATTCTCCTAACACACTACACCTCTACCACTGTTGTACTGACTAGGATCAAGTCAAAACCTGTTCCTAAAACCCAGCAGTTTGAGTCCCTAATGGTGCCTCCTGCCTGTCTTCAGCTGTGCTCACATATATTGCCCGTGTGAGCAGGCGTCATGGCAAGGTGGGGATCTGTGGTGTTCCTGGCACTTGATTCTCCTGTGATTCACCTGAACACTTCCCTGCCATGAAACTTCTCTCCTTAGCAGCACTGGTTGAGCAGCTTAGGTGTAGTCTGCCCGTAGAGCTAAAATTTAACTTATGAACTTATCTCAATGAAGCTCTTTGTCTCTTTAGTTTTCCTCTGTCTGGGATATTCAAGGCAAGATTCTTCCTCTGAGTGGCAGGAACAACCTGATGCATACTTATGAAGCAAACACAAGCACAGCACTTTGTGTGTGGAGCACAAGGCTCCAGTTATTTGCACAAAAATTTAATTTCATTTTTAACTTTTTTCCCTTTTCTGTGTTATTTATGTTTATTGTGGTTTTTTCTGCCTGAGGAGTCAAAAATAGGAATTTTGCAGCCTCTGTTTCTCGTAAGGAAATCACTGTATATTCAACCTCTTGTTGCTGCAGCAGCTCACTCTGTTCTGGAGCTCTGTCACTATGCATTGGCCCCAGTGTGCTGTGAGGTTTTGGAATTACATTTATTTGTACAAACTGAGGATCTTGTTCAAATATATTGAAACCTTGGTTGCTGTCCAGCTTTAGCAGCAGAAAACGTTGTATTTCCTCAGAATGTTTTCTTCCCCCGCAGTCCTAGGTCGCCTTTAAAATGAGCCTTCGGACTGAATAGTTCTCAATGCATTTTGGGCTCAAGGAAACCTAGCAAGTCTTTTGGGGCAAATATTATGGACTTGGAATGTTACAAGATTGAATTTATCATCAATTAACAAAAACTTCAGAACACTGAGTTGAGTATTGAGTCAAAAAAAGAAATCAAATAAAAACCTTGTCTTCCCCATCCTAATCTGAAGTTACATGTTTTCACTGCTGGTTGTCGTCTGTTCCTCACACTCTTGTTGGTGATGTAATGGGCAGCACAGGTGATGTACATTATTGGAGTAAAGTACATAATGGTTTCTATTTGACACTCCTTTCTGCTTTTCCTTTGCTCTTTATGTCCCTGACTGACAAGGTTCACCTGTGGGTTTCAGCCCTTCAGCGGTGTTCCTCCTCAGTGAGGGGTGCCCATGGGCTGCAGTGCCTCAGGGGTCTCCCCACCCTGGTACAGCTTGCCCCTGTGGGCTGAAGTTCCCTACAAATAACCACTTTTGGCATGGGGATAAGAATGCCTCTGGCTGTGTCACCTCCAAAGCACTTGGAGCAGCAGCACATCTCCATCTGTGCCTCCAGCCATGGGTCTCCGTGTGCATCTTCATCACCCTGATGCCTGCAGGTATTTCATGAGTAGCTGGATCTGGGTGCTGCCAGCTCACCTGCCTGGTGGCAGGGCTGGCACTCTGTGTTTTGTCAGCCAGTTCAAAGGTGTTTGGGCTTGGCTGTGACTGGCGTGTGGCAGGTTGTGGTCTCTCCTTGCACAGCTCCCCACTGCAGACCATTTCTCTGTTCAGAAATATTTGGAAATGCAAGAATGCCCTGTATGAAGGAATATTTGCACGTCATGTAGATGGGCACACTTGCTTTCCTATTTTGTCACTCTCAGGTGCAAATATTTCTACTCTTTGCAGCTCTGCAGGGCCATGATATAGCCTTCACAGTTACTTGTTATTTCCTGATTGATGGAGGTGCAGCCACAGTCATGTGTAAAATGATATTCATGTACCTTCTGCCAAGAAAGAAAAACAAAAAAAAAACCAACAAAGGAGAGAGAGAAAACTTTGTCTGATAAGACTGAAATCAGAACAAGATTGCTTTTGATAAAAGATTGATGAAGAGGCATTCACTGCTTGCAGGAGAAAACATTTGTGAAAAACAATTGATATTGGAGGCTTTTGATAAGACACGCCAAAAAAATTTCATTTTAATATTTATCACTTGTTCTGAAATAGATAGGCAGCTTCAGCATGATGAGGTCATGAAATAAGAGATTGGTTCAGGCAAATTCATTACTTCTTTTTCTGTTTTTGATATTAGTTTGCTTCTTTGCAGCTTTATATAATGTATTTTTTCTGTCATCTTCTATAAAATACTTGGGTGCCCATCTGGTATGAAAATAGGTATAAAAATATTATTCAGAGCAAAGAGGGCCTAAGTTAACATTAAAAGTCAGTATTTGTAAATCATATTAGAGATAAGCTCAGTAAGATCAATCGTCTTCTATGGATTTGGGTTAAATTACATTGACTGCTGCCAGGGCAGTCTGCCCTGTTTAGTTTTTTTGTTTGGTGATTTTTTTGTTGTTGCTTGTTTGTTTGTTTTTAAAATCCATTAAATAGACCTTGAGAGTTTAAATCAATAAAATAAATTATTTTTGAGGTATTCTGCAATGTTCTTGTAGAATTCTTGTTTTATGTGGGACTAGATTTTGTCTCTAATTTAAATACAAAATAGGAAAATAAATACAAAATTCAAGAGCAGGGGAAGAAAAGGGTTCCATGAAGCCGAGGAGCATCATCCATTAAAACTGCACCACACTGTATTACAGTTCAGTCTAGACACTAGCTGCACAGATGCTGCCACATTATTAGCAGGGTTTTTTTTTTCCTTATTTCTCCTGGAACATTGCAGGGCTGCTACAATAATCAAATGCTTGAGGTCAGATCAGAAGAGTATCTGTGGAAAGGATCGTGAGTCACATACAATTGCTAGTACAAGAGAAAACTTTTCTAGAAGAGAGTACTTGAAATACTTGAAAATACTTGAACTCCTGATGTGAGAGAGAAAATCAGTGAATGACATGATAAGCATATCTAAAATAGTGGCTGTAAAGTGACTAGATATTACAAATTTTCATTTGCTTTATCTGTATGATGTAGAGGGAGTTAGAGTGTGAGTGCTGCAGCTTGAGCACAAACGTCAATACAGCTACTGTGTTGACTGCCCCATTAGGATTAAGGCAGTGATTTTCCTCACATTTTTCCGTTTGTGTTCTAAAATCATATATCTGTGTACAATAATGAAAATATCTAGAAAGATTAGGAAATTAATGGGTGCTAATGCTAAATTTAGGTATAAGATTTTGCTGTAACCGCCTTCTGCACTTTCTTACAAATTCCTTTAAAGTAACTGACGGTGGGTGAGATGGAAACCCTTTAGAGTTGTTCACTGTACCTATTACTCTTCCTTGTCATCAGATTATTCTTTGAGACCACTGCAGTTCTTTAACTGATCATTTTATTGTAATCCTCCTATTCCTTGCTACCCCAAAATTCTTCCTACCAAAGTATAATATTTTATTGTTCCTTAGAACTACAAAGATCACCATTAAGCAGTAAGATGAAAACTAAGAATTATTTTTTCTTACAATTAAAAGGACTGTAGAGTGAAAATTGTTGCACTTCATTGAGGAAGGCATTTGAAGATTCTGTTTTGCAGCTCGGAGGGAAAAGACATCTCACAGGATGCTAGGAATTTATGAAAGTAATTAATGATGTTATACTGAATACTAGATTAAATATTAGCTCTGAAAACTAAGTGAATGTCCTGAGTAAAAGAAAGAGCTGCCCCTGGGCTTCAAACATTTGCATATATTCATTTAGAAAAACCTTCAAGTGTAACTTAAATATGTATAACTATGTTTTCATCTTTATCACTCACTGATTTGTGCAGCTTGTGGAGCACAGACTAAAATTAGCTTTTTCTTTTAATAATGACAAGGCAGCTTTTAGTTGTGAATTACATAATTTTGTCTTTGTGGGTGTGTGAGTGCTGCCTGCAAAAGTGGTGCACTGGTGTTTGTCCTAAGCCAAGCTGAGTCTGCTTCCTGTGCCTTTTTGTTCTGCACTCCTGGGTGCCAGAGGTGGGCAGAGGATTGCTCATCCCACAAGGTCTCTGTGGCATTAGAGCTCCTGAAATACTGATGAATTATGATTAATACAAACACTGAATGGCAGGTGTTTAAGGATTATATATGTGATTTGGAAAATATGCTTTTTGTTAATTTCTTCTTAGTTTGTTTCTTTTTGTGCCCTGGTTAAGTGGGAAGTTGTCATTGCTGTCAGAAAATCACAGCACAGATTTACAAGTGTAGCACTCTCGTCTTTGAGAGTGCTAAACTCCTGCAGTAGAACCTGTATGATTTTTCAGGACTTTGGGTTTTTTTACATGAAGATTTATAGTGCAAAATTCCACAATTTTCATGAGTGCCTTGTGGCTGTATCTTAAAAGGTGATAAATAGCAACTTGCATTCTGGGGTGAGAGTGTGCAGCTTGCTGGAACTTGAATACATAGCTTGGGTGCTGCATCTCCAGAAGCAGCTAAAATAGTGCTAAAATCTGAAGAGATGAAGCTTGAGCCCAGCAGAGGAATCTCTCATCCTGCTTGTTTTGTGTGAAAGCCCCATCCCTCCATACCTAGAAAACAATATTGAACTGTCAGTGCCTTGTGACAACCAGCATCCAAAGTCTGAGCATGGATCCTAATTATTGCAGATAACATTGCAAACTTTCACCCAATTGGTTTCTCCCATCCCTTCACAGTTACAGGACCAGTGAAAAAAAAACAAAATAAAAAGTAAAAGTAAAGGAATTCTTGAATTCCTTTCTTGGTTGAAATTTACCTAAAGGCATGAAAGCCCTGGGTGCTCTGAAGAACTGTGACTAGAACACAAGTAAAATAAATTTGAGTCCCCTACTTAAATTAAAAAATATTTCTAAACATTTTAGAGATATAAAAAAAATAGTGTATTTAAATTTGCACATTTTTATCTGCTGTTCTTTGTGTTTAACTTACAGAAATATACCAGCCTTGAATAAGGAAAATTCCTTCATTTGGTAGAAAAACAGGGAAGCTCCCAGATCTGTGGCCCTCCACATCCACCCAAACCAGCCCATCAGTGTTTCCCCTGCATCTTTTGTGCTTTCAATTCCAGTGCCAGCTTATTTGAAGAAAGGATATTTTTTTGCTATACTTAAAAGGGTTTCAGCTTTCTTTCCTGTTAATTGCAGCCAGCCAAGTTTAGCATCATTCAAGTGGACACTGATAAAAGCATGTAAATATAAGCTCCAGATCACTCTTAACTGTGTACTTGTAAAGACACACATGCTCTCATTGAGTTTCAGAGCTTTTCTCACTCAAGGCAATGAGGATGAAAACAAAATTGAAAAAAAGGAAATGTGACTATGTTTTGTCATTGGCATGAATGTTTTTTGTCCCTTTTTTAATGGGGACCTAAGTTGAGACTGGAGAAGATCAAAGAGTTTTAGGAAGATGAGTTTGTATCATCCATACACAAACTGAATGCTGATCCTTGCAGGAATAAGAGGAGCGTTACCTTTTACTTCTCAGTAAAGTGAGAATTCCAGGACTGGTAAAGCTGGTCCCTGGCTGAAGTCAGAAAATGTTCTCAGACCATGAAACCATCATTAACGCTAAGAGGTGCTCTGAAGGTAAGGGTGCATTTTGCCCGTTGGAGCATGCATCCAGTCTGATAAAAAGTGTGCTACAAGGGGCGATGCTTGCTGTGTCTCATGGCAAACCCTGTCACAAAGAGCTAGAAGCTGTGCTGGTAGTCTCTCTGCTTTCTCCTATTGAAGTGTGACAGTCATTGGCTTTGTCTTGGATTTTTTCCTGCCCTTTATTGTAAGGCTGAATTACCTGTTTTCTGGCTTTAAAATGTTTTTGTACTGTACAGCTTGTATATCTTTAAGACAGAGCTGATTTACAAGTCCAGGCTTTCAAAGCTTCATTCCCATTGCTAAGGAAAGTTCACAGGAGTTTATATGCTTTCTTGGCACAACTGTTAACAAGACATTTGTTTTTAAATAATAGATTTTTAAAATTGATTTTTAGTGGAGCTAGCCAAGCACACCAGGTCTGATTCTCTGGGGAATCCCTCTTGTGGTTTTACCTAATACACCAGTAGAAAGTTAAGATTTGTAAACCTTCCACACTGTAGGAAAAAATGGTCAACTGATCTTTTAAACAGAAGTGGTTTAGTTTTGAAGAGAGGACAGCATAGAATTGCTGATCTTCATTTAGTCATTTTATGTACCTTACGTATTTCCTTTTCTCTCTGTAAATGCAGATAAATATAACTTCCAGCAAATCACTGCACAAAAGTATCCGACTAGGCAGCAGTTGTGACTGTTTTAATAAAGCTATTGCCTTTAATCAGCAATGCACCCTGTCAGATAATCTGAACTGTGTCTGCTGATGCCTTTGATGAGAGCTCAGAATCAGAAAATAAACGTGTGTCTGGACTAGTGTCTTAGTTTGGAATAGGAGTCAGCCTTTGAAATAGATCTCTCGATCATCCCCATTTACCGTGTTTTGGCTTGCATTGTGGAGCATCCTCAGAGCAAATTAAGTAGATGCCTTTTGATTGAAACTAAACAGGGAGATCAATTTCAGAACTTTACTTATTAAAGTTGCAAAAGAGAGCCAAGAAGGAAGAAAGCTTTAGAGGAAGACTAAACTTAAAACATCCCCAGTCATCCCCAAACTTTACAGTGTGTATGTCAGGTTCTTGACACAAACCATTTTGCTGTGCAGAGCTACTTCTTTTGGTCTGCAGTAGATGGTAGTGCAAATTAGGTTGCTTGCTTGTTTCAGACAAGCCTGACAGGCTTGGAGAAATCTCCATCTCAGTAAAACTTAAAATTCTTGAAATCTTTGCACTTCTTAATTTTACAGCATTTTCTCCTTCTCCATGAATGCTCATAGGCATTTTTCCTGCATGTGTTTTCAGAGTTCATATCTTGTTCTGAACTGAAATTACACAATTTCTCATCCACATGGCAAGGTCTTAATATTCCAGATTTTTTAGCAAAGAGTTTGGATTTACATGTGACATGCCTATGAAAAGCATATGGCAAACGGAATGTATGCAGGAGAATGCCATGATGCAAAAAGCTTCAAAATAATTTTCAGGAACCTGTTAGTCTTAATAATCTACGTTTTTCTAACTAAATCTGAATACTGAACCTCTCTATCAGAGCTTGATGCTATATCATTAAAGATTTCTGTATCAGAATTGAGTTGCCTCAGGGGAAAATTGAACATTTTTTCCCAGGGATGGGTAAAAATACAGTCTTGAAGCAGTTGTTTTTGTTTGTTTTTTTTTTTAATCTTTTTAATGGGTTGTAATTCTGTTGTGATGTTCAAAGTCATCTTTCATCTGTGGCTCAACAAGGTGTTCTCACCTCCCTTTTATAATGCTATGTTGAATATATATGTTGGTTATTTAGCAGAATCAGTCTGGATTCATTTATTGTCATGGTTTCCATGTATGCTAGACATTTTTTGAAAAAATCACACAGGTTACTTAGAAGTATAGAAACTGTTTTCATTTGAATATCAAATTTTAATTTTATTATATCTTCATAGCATTCACCTTGTTTCTATTAGTGTGTAATTATGATTTTGGCTGGGATAGTGTTAATTTTTTCCCAGTAGCTGGTAGAGTTCTGTGTTTTGGATTTAGGATGAGAATAACGCTGTTAACATGCTGACATTTTATTTCTTGCTAATCAATGTTTACACAGCGTAAAGGGCTTTTCAGCTCCTCACCCCACCCCAGCAGTGAGCAGACTGTGGGGGCAGAAGTAGTTGTGAGGAGACACGGCCACAAAAGCTGACCCCAGCTGACCAAAGGGATATTCCACACTATATGACCTCTTGTATCCATCAGTATATAAACAAGGGGGAAAGCTGGCTCAGGAACTGAGCTGCAGCCATTGGGGTGTTATTGTATTTGCAGGGTCCCCTGTGGCAGGGAGGAATGATGAATCTGACTCCATGTTATCAGAAGGCTAATTTATTACTTTATAATACTAAATTATATTAAAAAATACTAAACTATACTATACTAAAGAATACAGAAAAGATACTTACTGAATGCTAAAAAGATAATAATGAAAACTCGTGACTCTTTCCAGAGTCTCAACACAGCTTGGCACTGATTGGCCAATGAGTGAGAACAACTCACAGCAGAATCCAGTGAAACAATCTCCAAACACATTCCACACCAGCACAACATAGGAGAAGCAAATGAGATAAGAATTGTTTTCCTTTTCTCTGAGGCCTCTCTCACTGCCTTTCAGCTTCCCAGGAGAAAAATCCTGGGCGAAGGGATTTTTTCACAGAATGTGAATGCCACAGGGGGTGGTGAGCAATTGTGTTGTGTATGACTTGATTTATTATTGTTGTGTTTTTTCCCCTTTCTTTTCTGTCCTTGTAAACTGTCTTTATGTCAACTCACACGTTTTACGTTTTTTCCCAATCTCACTCCCCCATCCCACTGCGGAGTAGGGTGGGTGCAGAGGATTGAGGGAGTGGCTGTGGGATGTTTATCTGCCTGCCAGGTCAAACCACAACATGAGCGTTCTCCCTTTTAGAATTAGGTGTGATTTCATAAGGGGTGGGAATAAATGAGGTGACAAACTATGCCTATATGTACTGGGCACAGGGACTAACTTATTGTAAGAGTGTTGTCTGATATGTCATGGATGCCCCATTACAGATTGGGAAGAATCTATAAACTGTGTCTTTTGTACCATACCTAACTATATGCCTGGCAAACCAGCCCTAAAGTCCAGTTGGATATGTGGCTGTGCTGCACAATATTGCACTGCATAGATTTTCCATCATTATCCTGCTAGGATATTTTGGTAGGCATAGTCCAAAAGTCAAATCTAAGACCATTTTCACCTGTCATAGAAAATGCTAGTTTTAAAGCAAGTCTTCAAGTAAAATCAGGGAAAGCTCTGGAAGATATTTGATGTCTTGTCCATGTTTATACTAGGAAGTTAAGAAGCTACCAAGTAGGGCCACATAGGGTGCTCATCAGGCTTTATTTACAGCTGTTCTCATAGCAGCTGCTCAAACTGATATATAGATGCATGAACTGGGACAAGTAGAAGACCAGAATGTTCCTTGGTTGGGATGTATACCAGGTGCTGGCCATAAAGCATGAAAAAGGCATCTGTGAATGACTAGTGAAAGTAATTGAAATAAATATTTATAGCTATTAAACTTTTGATGCTCTAGACAATAAATTCACAGGAAAAATTTGCTTTCTCCAGTAGAGTATTTACAACACATAGCAATTCTTTCAGAGATCTTTGGAGAAGGGAATTTTCCAAATTCATTTCTGCAGCTTTCTATCTGCCACCAAAGTGCCCCATCAGCATGAGAGACTACTGAAGTCTTTAAAATATTTTCAGAGTTCTGCATAGTAAGTGACTCTCCAGATTTTCAAATAGAATTTATGTCTCAGTAATGTCCTGGCACTCATTAGGTATCAGTGTGAGGCCGCTTTTATGCCTGTTCCTCACGTACTAATACTTAATGTATGCCTTAAGTGAAGACACAGAAGTGTAAGCAGATTGGCAGTCTGCCTTGCTGAGATAAACCTTCTCAAAGAAGAATTTAAGGGGAAAAAGGAAATAAAAATTAGATCTTATGTTAGTCAAATAACATGTAGTCCCCAGTCCTGAGGCCATGCTGCAAACTGCAGACTGTGGACAGGGCTTCCTCATGAGACTTCTCAGGGCACCGTACCTTTTATTACCATTTAACCCAGACCAAAATGTGCCTAAATGTAATTCATTCAAACATTTTACACAATATGCTTGTTACTTGTTCTGTTTCAGTGTGGCTTGAGAAGAAATTAAAGCAATGGAAAATGCAATCCATAACTTACAAATAATAAGCTTTCTTTTTTTATGTTTACAGCTATGAGATAAGATGTTTAGAGAGTATAAATTCTATCAGGTAGTCAGTGTGGAAGATGGAATATAATGAGGTGCACTCAACTGTGTTTAGTAGGAAAGCAAATGGTCATGAGGACTTAATTGTATTCATTTTTAATATAGCATTATAAGCTTCTCATGTCCTATTGTTTTTTGTACAGCATTGTAATAGATGGTGGGTTTATAGGTTGTTCTTTGTGCACAATATATGAAATTACAAGAAGGGAAAAGTTGTTCATTTACTGAGAAAAGTTTTATATGCATTTAGTGTTCATTTCACTATTTCTCTTCCATTTTATATTGTATGATATGTTCTTAATGTCACTGTGGAGATACTAATAGCTGTGTAAACATAATATCAAAAAGGTTGTCTGCCTTCTGTGTCTTTTGTAGATCATTATGCAGTTTTGAAGGGAATAACAATAATCTAAGTAGGTATTTTAACGTTGCAAACTGTCTCATGTGCTGCCAATAAAACATTTTTATTTGTTAGAAGGGTTCATATATCTGTTGGGAATTCATGCTAAAAGATCTACATTCAAGAAAAGTTATCATATTAATGGTGTCATTTTATTAGTAATGCCATTTAGAAATATGTATATAGCATTGCTAAGGTCTTAGATTGTGTACAAAAAGTAATAACCCTGCAACGTTCCTAACTGAGCCTTAACTCTGCATTCCCTCCACTGAGCTAGAAATTAGCATTAAATTTTTGTGTTATAATGTGAAAAAGATGGAAATGAAGCATAAAGTGATTTGTAAGTGAAGGAAGAGGGGGAATTCTGACTTAGTTGACTACATTTCCATTTCCAGCAAATTATTAACTCATTAGGGGACTAAACAGTATAAAAAGTCTTTTGCTTCTCTTTGAAGTGTATCATTCAGAGCAGAACATTTGTAATATGTGAACTATTGTCTTGAGTGTAAATCAGGGAATTTTATTTTTGCAAATGCTAGATAGGGCTTCTTGCTACACAGAGGGACCACTGACTGAAGGGACTGTGGTAAATCCCATGGTATGTACTTATTTCCTCTTGTTCAACATCAACTGTTCTCTTTGCTAAAAAATAATAAAATCTAAATTTGAATGTGTCTGAGTTAACTCTTCTGCTAAGTGAAAGGTTTTCTGCCTTTTCATCACATTTATTTGAATGTGTGATGCTTTCAGTAATATAACTATTTTTTCTTCTACTTCTAGGTGTTGTTTGGCACCCACAATATTCTGAATGCTAAACTAGAACAGTAGTGTATAACTCTGGAAATGTTGAAAAGGTGAACTGAAATCAAATATAGATGTATTCCATAGCATCATAAAAGAGCAAGTAGTTCCTGATTGCTAGAATTTAACTGCTAAGTGGTCCATGTAATTTAAGCCTGGTGGTGCACTAGCTTTTTTCCCTTGCCCCATGTGGAGCAATATTTAGTTCACTGCCATTGAGCAGTCAGCATTCACACAAATGGATGGTGATATCAGATCAGAGTGCTGATTTGCTTCATTATTTTAACAGTGCTTAATTTTCCCTTCATGTTTCCCCTTGCCATGACCTGCATAAGATTCTCTGAGCCCAGAAGCTGATTTTCCTTTCTACATTAGCTGATAAAATAAAAGATGTTAAGTCTTCTTGCAAATCTTGCTTCCAATTTCTTAAACCGACATGGCTTAACAGAATGTTATTGCTATATCTGTATTTTTATTTTATGCAGTCTCTACTCTCACATTCATTGTACACCAGCTAATACACCATTCACTAATATACCAGCTTTAGCTTCCTATGTAATAAAGTGTATTATCATGGTGTTGCTTTCTTCTTCTTGCTTTTTTGCATTCACTGTGATCACGGGATGGAACTGTTCCTCTTCCAATTGATTTCCTTTCTGTTTCTGCTGCTTTTGAGACCTGAACTCTGTCCTTGTGAAAGGGTTACAGCAACAGTTGAGTAAGGCTTGCTGAGCTTTTTTTTTCTCTCTCTTCTCAGAACTTCATATGCTTATTTGTCTGTTCTGAAGGTCATCTTTAATGTCTCTGTACATTATCCTTGAAAAAATATTTTCCCAATAAAATCAGTGTGTCATCTACACTTTTACATGGGGCTCCATTGGTTTGAAGGGATGTGTTGTGCTATTTTTAAGGAAAAAAAAAAAAAAAAAACCCTCAGCAGAACTGGAAAGCCAACTTCATGGGTTTTGTTGATCATTCATAGAAAATACCTTTTCTTGAGCATTGGCCTTATGTGAATCTCTTAGGGAATGTCATCAGGCAGTCTGTTTAGATCTGCTTGATCTAAATAGGCAGCAGTTAAGCAATTAGACAATTCCACTGTTACTGTATCCACAATAGGCCCCAGGGATTCATGGGTAAAGGTATGAATCCCCAGATAGCATGAAAGTTGGAATTTCCAACTGAATAATAAGTAGTGGAGTGTGAAGAATTTTTCTTTGTGATTGATATGCAATAAGAAAATATACCTCAACACTTTAAAACTCCCAACTCATGGTTAGCAGGAAATGGAAATTTATCAAATTCCTTTTCAAGACAAAACACCACAAGCTTTTTTACAGTCACATACAAAACTTCAGATTCAAACTATTTTCTTCTCTAATGTTTCTTTAAATAAAAAGTTTCAACATGAAGTGTATTGCACTTCAGAAAATATTACTTCTGTAGTGGGCTTTACATTTGTTAGATTGAGAAAATTCCTTTCAGTATTGGTATTACTATCCAAATATGTTGTGATAAACAGAAATCTGTCAGAACCACAGAATGGTTTGGGTTGGAAAGGACAGTAAAAATTAAGTAGCTCCCACCCCCTCACTGTGGACAGGGATGCCACCCACTAGATCAGGTGGGCCCAGCCAGCCTGGCCTTGAAGACTTCCAGGTATGGGACATCCACAGCTTCTCCGGGCAGCCTGCCCCAATGCCTCACCACACTTTCAGTGAAGAATTGCTTCCTGACATCTAATATTTCTGTTAAAAATGTTCCCCATTGGCCTGTCACTAGCCCATTTAAAAAGTCCCTCCTTTTTTGGGTTTGTTTGTTTGTTTGTTTTTAACTTCTTCTAAGTCTGCTTCAAGTGCTGAAAGGCTGCAGTGAGGTCTCCCCAGAGCCTAAAAAGACGATGTCAGAGTAACTTAAACACAGTCATCTTTTCCCTTTTCATAATTGACTTCAGTCTTCCCAGCTGACCTTCTAGTTAGCCCACTGCTCTCAGAACAAAGGATATTGTGTTGTTCATTCAGGATGTGCTGATTCAGCCTTGTGAAATTCAACTTGAGAATTCAGGTAAAAGGTTTGAATGAAAAAAAGTTTTAATTTTCATTTTCTCTGCTATGAATTAATTTTCCCATGTTGGCCAAAATCCATTTTCTCTAAAGAACCAGTCCTTATTACTGAGTTTCATAATTTTATTTTGGTCTCAGTTCCCTTTGCTCTAGTGATAGAAGATACTTCACAATCTACTTTGTACACACTTGTAGTTTTTCCCATTGGAATATGGCACATAGACATTAATTGGAATCAACAGATAAGACAAGACACTATCTCTAGAATCATTAATAATAGATATACTCAAAAGCATGTTTCCTGAGGCATAAAACAAATACATGAAGAAAACAAAAGTGACATTGATATAAATAATTGTTTCTTACAAAAGTAACTTAAGGCACAACCTAAACTCTCACAGAAACAGTTAGAATTCTACCTCTTTTCTGAAAGAAGAAGCTTCAGACTTAGCCCATCTATTGTCCATGAAATATAATCTGCTAAAAAGCATTAATCACCCATATTCTGGGAAATGCTTGGTTATATTCCCATCCAGATCTTCACAATTAACATATGATCACAACTCTTTTTTTATTTTCTTCTTGTAGTGTTTTATCACTTTTCTTACAAAGGTTGAGGATTACTTTCCTCCTTTAAACGCAAGCCAAATTCAATTCAAATGTACTCAGAAAAAAAAATTACAAAACTGATGCTTTAGAATTCTGTGTTTGTTATTGCTCAGTGGCTTCCATATGAAATCTGCACAGGGTAAATATCAAAGGATGCTGTGTCTTTCTCCTACCTGCTCTTTGAAAGTTATCCTGAGATCCACTAATTAAGCTTTCCTGAGACCATTATCTGCACTGTCATCATGAGTAGTGATGTTCAATCTGTCAAAGCTTGTTTTTGTTTTAGATAAAGAGATGGAAGAAAGCTAAGACACAGCGTGTTCACCTGTCCTTTTAAAATTTTATTGAGCGAAATACCAAAAACCATTATTGCTATGGTCATATACAGAATCACAGAATATTCTGAGTTGCAGGAGACCCACAAGGATCATTGAGTCCAACTCTGAAGTGAATGGCCCATGCAGGGATCAAATCCACAACCTTGGCATTATTAGCACTGTGCTCTAACCAGCTGAGGCAATCTATAGGTCTGCCTAAAGTGCAAATTTTCAGCTTTTTCTGAAGTATGTAGTTCTTGATGTTACTGAAGAGACAATAGTAGGTAAGATGGGATTCTATTTTGTCAGCCCTTCCATTGTTTCTGAGATAACCACAAAGCCTCCAGATTGCAAAAAGAACCTGAAGAGGACCTATACTTTTAAAAGATCAATTTATATACCCAGTCAAATAAACATGTACAGCAGCCAAGATCAAGCAAGAATGGTTGAAAACGTTTGTAGTGGAATTGTGGGAGAATTTTTTTCGTTTAAGTAATTCTTTCCATCCTTTCTATTCTCTCATATGCACTATCCCCTCAGTGTGATTGTAGCAGCATCAGGCAGTAAGCTCAACCAGGAACTGATGCAAGATTTAAAAAATAAAAAACAATCTACTGAGAAGGACAGTAAATATTGAGAAAAAAAAGAAAGGCAGAACACTGTCTGCTTAAGCAAGCAAAACTGGCAGAAGAGGTGGTCATTAAAACAGAGTATGATTGATTGACAGTTTATTAGGGGTTTCCAAGGTTGTGAGTTTTTAGATAAATACCTGTTTCTCTTTTTAAACTCTCACTATAACTGAGCAAATCACTTTTGATCTCCTCATTTGCCTAGTTATTAATTTCATTATTAATTTATTTTACATTATTAAATTCTTTAGTGCTGCACAGTATTCTTAGTGGAAGAAGTTTTAGAATCACAGACAGGTTTTGACTATTGTGTTAATGAATGAAATGATTGAGCTATTTAAAGGGATCTTGTTAATACTGCATCTTATGGGCAACAAGATGAGGAAAGAAAAAAAAAGGAGAGACCTTTAATGTCAATATGATCTTTTAAGGTTGAAATCTAATAATTGCTTTGATTGAATATTAAGACTGCTGTGTCCTTGCTCTAACAAATATCTGCTAGCTGATTACTGCTTGACTAAGGAGAGAGTGTGTTACTGAAAATTCAAATAAAACAAAACATAAGCAAGATTTTTTTTGCTTTAAATTACATTGCACAAAAAGAAAGTGTGGAGGAATACATACTGAGAAATATTGTAAGAGAATGAAGGAAAACCACTCAACATAAAGGAGACCAGAACAGAAGTGGTAGAAGAGAGTGTGGGAGAATGAGGGTATAAAGAGCAGGTATAAAGCGAGGGTATAAAATATCTGTACAGGAATCTTTTGCAATTAAAGTGTGTGTAGTAGTTGCATATAAAAATGACAATTTTTAAATATTGTGTAGATACAGAGATCAGAAGATACAAATGTAGATACAAATGCATCAGAACTCTTTCTGTTTCTCCCAAAAGGATTCAACAGTCTGTCTTGACATTTCACAGCAGAGATGGCCAACCTAATGATGCTGAAGAAAGTTAGAAAATTAATTTTTTGACAGACTACCCACTTTCTGTGTAGTTTGATGCTTATTTCATTCATGACACTGAAGAATTAGGTGTGGGTCTCCAGAAAGTATCACCAAATAAAGAACAATTTTTCTTGCAAGGTGTGTTGTGGAAAGATCAATACAAGTCTTTCTTGAAAGACCTTTGTTTATGACAGGTCTTCCAAAATCTCTGTAATTTCTATTTCTGGCGTAATATTTGGCTTTTCTGTTCTGTGTTGTGAAAATGCTGATGAAGTTGTGAAAGACATCCTGATTTATCATGTATAAACCTTTCATTAAATCCTTATTTACCCTGCTATTTTCTAAGACACTCGATCTGGAAAGACTGTGTAAGAATCACGTCTGTTGAGGACCGAAAAGGAGGAGAAGCATCTGTATATGTGACAACATAAAATGGTCTAATTTTGGACTGAAATGACTAGCAGTTCTTTTGTTTTATCATGAAAAACCACAATAGCCGTGAGATCTTCCACAGGCTTTGTCTCAGTCTAAAGTCAACAGTTGAATGTTTTTCTTGGAAAGAATGGAAAACTCATACTGAGTCTACATCTAAAACCAGATTTAAACTAAAAGTTACATTACAGAGAGGAAATAGTATCCCTCTTCATCAGTAGCATCATCTTTCCTTTCCCTGATTATAAAAATATTTTAGAGTAGCTCATTCGTGAACTCTCTGTGATCATCAAGTTTGACCCTAAATTGCTACATGAATGTGTTTCACCATTATATGTGCAAGTGCCTCTTAAGTGTTGAATATTCTTAGTGCTTGATTTAGTAACGCTCCCTCTGGAGATTTTTTACTTTGTGCCAATAAACCTGACTTATTTAGAGCTGTTGGCTCTGGTCCACTATTTCTTTGTTAAATGTTTAGCACTTGTAAGTGTTGTGACCCTTTTGGCAATGCAAGTAATCCTAATTCCAGCAATTTACACTTGTCACTTTGCTTTAAACTCCATTACTGCACACTGAAATTCTCCATAAAATGGTTTGGAGACCATTTAACAAATAACAAATGGGAGATAGAGGGATTTTGTCCATTATGTCACAATTAATTATTTGTCACGATTTTGGTTTTGTGTTACAGAACTGTGACCTGGCCCAGCAGAGCATTGTTCATATTGTTCAGAATCCACAGAACTGTCAGAACAAGGAGAGGACAGAAGATAGCTGTGTCGGAGGTGTTCTGAAAACCTTGAAAAGAGAACCTGAGAGTTTAACTCGCATAGATCTCAGTACCAGCATCCTCCCATCAGTCTCTGCAGGGCTGGCAGTTATTCTGGATCCTGGAAAAAACAGTGTTTCACTTCCCGCTGAAAAATCAGGTAATTCAGAGACTTAGTACGTTTCAATATACATTTCTAAATGTGTCTTTGTCTTTCTTAGGGAGTACAGTTCTAGTATCCATACCACAAGGAAAAAGCCCCCAAAATATATGGTTTATTTTATTTATTAAACAAAAAATACAACAATATTAAGATGATAAGCATCTGATGTGTGTTCTAGAAAAATGATTTTGCTTTGTGGATAAAATTAGTGTTCTCTTGTGTTGCTCCTGTATCTAACTTGTATTATGCTGATATTTTTATAAATCATTATAAGATGTCAAAACTCCCAGAGGTCTATGATAAGGCAAAATATGGTCTCTGTAAAATTTCCATTATAGAAGTGTCCTTAACTAGAATGTTGGGCAGCTTATGCCTTGCAAATGTGCTTAATTCCCAATCTGTTGGGATGCTTTCATACCCATACACTTTATAAAAAAATATTTACAATCTATTTAAGATTTATTAAAGCTTTGCTGGCACAACACATGATGGTGATGATTCATACTATGGACATTTGTAGTTCTTCATCCACCAAATGGTTACTGAGAATATCTTAATTGTGAAAAATAATCTGAGGCACAAGTTACTGCAAAATGATCTTACTGACACTGTGTTGCCCCAGTGAAGATACATCATTCTGTGCAATACCAGATACTGTTGTGATTTATCATAATAGTCTATCAGAGATGTCTTTTTATAAAGAACAGTATATAAATACCCTTTTTGCACAGTGCAGAAGGTGATAGCAAACATATCTATACAGAGTACAGAAGATAAATTGTGAATATGACAGAGATACCTCTGTGACTAACCTGGCCACAGAAATCATCTTGCTTAACAAAATGGCTACTAAAACTGTTAAAATAACTTCTAGAGAATTTATTAAGTAGCTCATGCAGAAAATATACAATCCATGGGAGGGTCACAGAAGTATTCCACAACTGACTTGGTCAACCTCTCGCTGCCAACTAATGATGAATGAGTGCGGTTTAGGAGCAAATTAGTACCCAGCTTAATGATCCACATCTCCCAGTGTGAATGAGTAATGAGATAAGAGGGGTGCATGATAATTTAACTCCAGTAAACTAGGGACAGGGCTTCAGCCTGGGCTTACTCTCAGATGAAAGGCAAATGTGTGAGCTTTTAACCATTACCACATATTTATTTTTTCATTACTGTACATATGTAGAGGGATTTAATAGCTGTGCTTGACTTTACAGAATAGTTTATACATGTGCAAGGACTTAAAATGTGTCATGTGACATGTTTGTCCACAGACTACAAACTCTCTGAAGCTAAGCTTAAACTGATAGGTGTCTTCCATTGCAGCAAATATTTTCATAGCAGAATGCATGAGGACAAAATGTATTGATAAAATATGTGGGTTAGTTTTATCTGTGATTAAAATATAAAGATTTTTATCATAGATGAAAAAAAGAAGGAAGACCCACTCTAATGACTGATAGTTCTTTGTGGAAGGATAATAATAATAAGTTCTTTTTAAGGGCCTGTTAACTTCTTTCCTTCTTTTGATTCTCGCTATTTAAATTTGTCCCTTTTTCTGTTCAGCTCCATCCCTTTGTTCAATAGGGGAATTATATTTTTCCTTATGAATTTGGGGTGGGTTAATTTGTAGTCACTTAAAAAGAAAAAAAAAAGACAGAAAGATTATTCCAAAGATTAGTTTTGCAGTAAACTTTACTGTGTAGCAAGGATTTCCTTTGGCATAAATGAAATTACTAATAGTAGTAGGAATGAGTGGTTTAAGAAAGTAGGGTACCATCACTGATAGCTGAAATTATACTTACCAAGCTGTTGTCCTAGGAGATGAATGGTTGTGGCAACCAGTCTACAGCAGCAACCTAGACAGGTGAATGAAGTATAATTTTTATTGTTCCATGTGTACGTGACAAATTTAAGCATACAATTTAGAGGCAAACATTTAATTAATTGAGTAAATTAATATTGTTTAGTCTGACGTGCTACACATCTATTACATAATTGCAGCAGTAAACACTGAGACTATAAGTCTTTCTGAAGCCTAAATTATTTTTATTTGTTATGCTGATCCCATGTTCCTGCTCTGATTTTATTTGCCCTCCTTTGAATTCTGAGGAAGAAGGTTTGTGGTAATTTGCACATCACAAGAGCTTCTCTCAGAAGCTTTAGCAGCATTTGACTGCTAAAATAATATTTTTGGAGTATTTATCTGACTGCTTAGAGGCCAAAATTTCACCAGACAAACCAGGAGACAGGCAACTCTTATTATGCTGTACTGCTATTATATAAGCAATATACTTACGTAGTATGAGCTGCTGCACATGATGAGACAAAATCCCGTATGGCCTGGCAGTAACTAAAACCAGTATAATTCACTGTTTTGATGACTAAACTGTTAGAAGGATCAGAAGAAGAGTCATGAGAATCCTACAGAAGTGCTCATCATGATTGGTTTCTATTTGTTTTGGCATCTGTGGAGTGGAAGTTTGGTAATGTGGGAAAATGACATTTTACCAGCTGTCTTGAGATTTTAGCTCTCATTGTCTAGAAAGTGCAAGCCAGTAAATACAAATACCAGACATGGATTTTAACTTGCCAGGAAATCAACCACCAATGGAAGTTATCCTAGGTTACAAGAATTCTCCACATTTGTCCACTTAAAAAAAAATGTACAACATTTTTTTCTGAAACGTGAAGATTAGACTTCAACCTAGAAGTAGTATGGATGGTGCTAGGCAGGAAGTCAGACTGCAGAATCCCATTCCCTCCCCTTTTTAAATGTATGACTGATGTCAAGCAAATTTGTAATATGAAAAAAATAGTTAGTTCAACAGAATATGTTTTCTGTAAGCTGATGTGAATGTTGTTACTTACGTAATTTCCAGGTTAATCCATTATCAGCTGGTTTATTATTTTGCCTGAATCAAGTAGATGTGATCATTGTTACTTAGGGTTTTTTATTTTCAACTTTTAAATAAATGTTCATGTGGTCAGTTCCAAATGAAAATCATGGTGTTCTTTCAATAGAAAAATGCCTGCATGCAAGGCACCTCTGTTTCCTTATCTTTGCATCCTCTTCTCTTCAGAGAAGAGTTAATACAGTACTGGTATATATCAACTTAGTTATGCCAAGCTGTAAATTCTAGCAAAAAGGGGGATTGATTGTTTTCTGTCTAGTTAGGAAATGCTTTACAGAAGCTCAATATATGTTTAGACTTCTTGGCTTTCCCAATAATGCAAGTATCAGTTAAGGCAGATGAAACTGTCATTACCAAAACCTCAGTATTTTTAGTGATGCATAAAGTGATCAACTGGTGCCCATTCCATGTAAGAGCTGGATTCCATGAAAGAGACAGTAAAATACACTTGGAAGGGAAAGCCACAATTTAGGGTGTGGCCAGTCAGATCTGTTCATATTTCTGAGGCAAGCCCTAGTGAATAAAAAAATCCTATAGCAATTTAACCATTTAAATTGCTGACACTTGCAAATAGTTTTTGAATAGTATTCTGATGACTATGTGTTAAAAATTCCTGCGCCCTGTAATTGATATTACACTTTATTTTAGTTCTTTCACTCAAAAGCCTAAAAGGATAAGAATTTTTGTGTCAAAACTGTCTGAAGTAAATGAGTAGTCTAAACTCCTGAAGTACTGTAAAATTACTTCACAGTTTTATAGACCATAATCTAAAATTAGATCCAGGGATATGGTGTACATCAACCTCCCCATTTGCATGTGGTTCTAGGCTGAGTACCATGACCCAGTACCAAGCTGAGAACAACTGCAGCTTTTTCTTATCCCTTTCTGAGAATTTCAACAAAACGTGAGCACTCATCCTTTCAGAATGGCTTCCAGTATGGAAAGAATATTTTTATTGTCACTCAGAAATATGAAGCTCTGACCTAATACTGCTTTTCTGTGTTACAAATCCAAATATCTAAGAATTTACTATTCCCTTAAAAGAGATAAAAAAGGATTCCTAAAATTTCTTGTGTCATTTAACTGCTTTTTTTTTTTTTGAAAGGAAACTAATCAGTTCCCTGATAAAGTTTCCTTAAAGTTTCCTGATTCATTCCTAACTAATCAGTTTCCTCAGATAAAGATTTTTTTCCCTTTGGCACGTGTACAAATAATTTGTGGCTTAATTATGACATTAATTAATTAATTAAATATACTTTAAGTCCATGGTATTGTAAATCAGTGGCTTGAATAAGGAAAATCAGTATTCTACACCATTTACATTTAGTAATTAGGCCTTTTTTCCTAGAGTTATCAACTTTCTGTTTTAGAAACAAATTTCCAGAGTGCTTATACTGACCTTTCTTAAATTGCTTGAAATATTATTACAGCATTTCCTGGTGATTACATGATTCTTATGATAGTCCTCTTTCACAGACATCCATTTGAATAAGATTCATATTGCTGGACAAGAAAAAAATTACTTAATATGCAAACAATGTATTCTTTCAGTCGACATATTCAAGTAACTAGTTAGGTTACTATTTATTTTTGGATTTGGTGCCCTGACAGTTTACTTTTGTATTAGGCTTAAACTACTTTTAATTTAAATGAAAATGCATCAAGCAGCTCATTGTGATTTAGCCTACATTTGATTCAGATTTTTATAGTATATTATTTTACAAACTTTTAAATATTCAATGCAACGCTAATTTGAGGATCAATCTACAACCAGAAAAGGGAAGGTATTAATTTATCTTTTTAAGAAATGCAGAACAAAATACCAACTCAGAAATAATACACTAGTCCTGATTTTAACAAATAATTTTGGGGAAGCAAGGCTGCATTTTTCTTCATTACATAGTGTAAATTTACTGTATATAAAATTCTGTTTGAAAGTTCAAAACAAATTTTTACAAAATTCCTGCATTTGCAGCTCTCTGTGTGCTAGTGGTTAGGTCTGACACATTGTTAATTTCTAGTACTGTGCATTCATTACATACATTAAACTGTTAGACTTTCACTTTAGGCCTTTATCTTAAATTTGCTGTCCAGGTACAATGCCATAATCTGATGTTCATTGCAGTGATGTGTTGTAGTCACAGAAGTTGAGTTCATTGGCCTGAGAGCTCTTTTAAAAGAGAAACTGGAACTAAAGCACTTGTCTTCCTCTCTGCTTTTCCTTTCTTATTTGATAGTTTTATACTTCTTGTCCCAGTCCTGAATCTCCTTTGTGCTCTTCACTGCTTCCATTATTTTTTGTTTTGCCAGCTACCTTTCATGGGTGTTCCATACCTATGAGATGTTCTACCCATTTGCAGTCCCTCATGCATGTTTTGGGGGTTTTTTTGTTTTGTTGTTTTGTTTTGTTTTGTTTTACAAGCTTTTGTGGTGTGGATACCTCCTAAGACAAAGATGTGTGCAGCTACACACCTCTTTGTTGATTTGGTAGTCACATTGCTCACATACTTGATGCAAGCACATTGTGCCTGACTAGATTGTCACAGTGTTAGAACGTGTTTTTCAGAAGTAACCATCTTTTAAGTATGTGCATCTCAGGTCTAAAAGTCCATCTGTATTTATAGAAGAGTATGGCAATATAATTTTCATAGTGTTAAAGACACATTGGATTTCATTTTAACTGAATTGCACTAAATATTTCCTATGTATTGAATGAGAATTTTTTAAAAATGTTAAGTTCCCAAGCTGTTTGGTAAATGTTGTATGACAGAAGTTGTTGAATTATGATCCATGTTTGAAGCTGCAAGATCCAGAAGGGTTTTTATTGATGATCCAATGAAAAGGTGGTTAGAGTGCTCTAGCTCCACTTGCTTTTGACTGCTAAAATATATTGCAGTCCTAGAGTCATGGAATTGTTTAGGTTGGGAGAGACCTTAAGGTCATTGAGTCCAAAGGTTAACGCATCACTACCAAGTCCACCACTGAACTATGTTCCTAAGTGCCACATCTGAACTTTAAATACCTCCAGGAATGGTGACTCAACTCCTTCCCTGGGCAGCTTGTTAGTGTCAGTATATATTAAATTATGCCTCTTGATGCTGTACTTTCTTAGATTATGCTGTATGAGTACGTTCAGAGGAACGTACTCATTTTCCCCTATGAAAATGCTTCCTGTTAAAAATAGGATAATGTTTCTAAAACAGTACTCCTGTTTTGATGCACAGCAAAAAATAAGTTTTTTGGATACAAACCACAAAACCACAGAATTGCTATTATGTGAGATCAAATATATTGCCTATCTGAATCTGGTTCTCTTCTTTTAATACTTTCCTATTTTGTATACAATAATTCAAAAGAAATGATGTTCTTATTAGAGAAAGTTTTATTTAGAGAAGGAGTATTCCCCTTTTCAAATAATCACCCATGTACCCCTGTCTGATTATCGTTCATATTTGTTATCTGGCCAAGTTGACAAGATTGGTAATGGTATTTTCTATTTTGATCTTCATTGGAAAAAAAAAGAGTCTCCAGTGTCAATTCAAGGCTTGATTGGAGAAGAGAGGGAGAGTTTTCAGCCCAGAAATTAACTATTTCTAATTCTTTCAACATTTCTTTTAAGAGAGTTAAGCTTAAGAAAACTATTCTTCTTCCAGTAGGGTTATGAAAATTTGTCATTACAAAGTCCTTGGAAGTTTGCTTTTATGTATATTTTATCTTCTTTTAGGGTTATTAACCCTTGACAATTCACTGCAGCAGTACTTCCAAATTCTATATATAAAAATTGATATCCCCTCTTCACCTTCTAGCAACAGCAGAAAGTGATTTTATAAGACATTAGCATAATGGAACCTTTTCAATAAAATGATAAATTGAGCCCATTTCAGAAAACAGAACGCACACTTGATAATTTATTGCAGCCAGTGCCATGCTGGAGACCTCATTCATATCATATGCTTTTAACGCTGATGAGAATGGTGCCATTTTCCCATCACACCTTGCATGTCTGTGAAATTAATTTGAGAGGAAAAAATTAAAAAATGCTCTTTTCTAATAGAGGCTAAAGCTCTTCCGGGAATGCTTATCTTTACATGACATAATTATCTCTCATGAATGTTTCTAATTCCTTTATTGTTTATAGAGGCCCTTCCATGTTAATTGAAGAGTGCCATTTGCTGACTCCCCTGTGTCAACGGGTGGGTGGAACAGAGTTGTGCTCTTACAATGTATTTTGATTGGTTTTGAGGGACAGCATGGATGGACTTTCTTTTGCAAGTGTATCACTTGCCTCTTTACACCCCCATCTGGACGTGACATTTGTAGGTGGAAAATGTTCTGTACTGATTAAACAAAACTATGCATTGTACATTTTCCAGAATAATTGTTGGCATGAATTTATTACTGATGCTACTAGGAAAAATAGGAAAGTAACACTTGGGAAACGTCCCTTAAGTATAAAAATATTGATAATAGAGTTTTAGGGTGATTCTTGTTTGACAGGATGAGTCCAATTATGAGGCACAAGTAAAAATAATAAAATCATAGAATGGTTTGCGTTAGGAGGGATCTTAAAGGTCATTGAGTTCCAACCCCTCTGCCATAGACACCTTTCACTAGACGAGGTTGCTCAAAGCCCCATCCAACCCGCCCAGGGTTGGGGCATCCCAGCTTTTCTGGGCAACTTGTTCCAGTGCCTCACCACCCTTCTTCAGTAAAGAACTTCTTTCTTATATCCAACCTAAACCCACGCTCTGTTATTTTAAAGCCATTCTCCCCTGTTCTGTCACTGCATGCCCTTGCATAAACTCCCTCCCCAGCTTGCTTGTAGTCCCTTTTAGGTAGGGTAATGCTGCTATAAGGGCTTCCAGGACCTTCCCATTTCTGGGCACAGCAACCTCAACTCTCTCAGCTTCTCTTTACAACAGAGGTGCTCCAGACCTCTGGTCATCTCCTTGGCCTTCTGGATCCACTCCAACACATCCACATCCTTTTGTTGGTATCCCAGAACTGGATACATGACTCCAGGTGGGGTCTCATGAGAATACAGGGGGAGGATCACCTCTCTTGCCTTGCTGGCCATGGTTCTCTTGATGCAGCCCAGGATGGAGGAGGCTTTCTGGGCTGTGAGCACCTGCTGCAGGTCATCTTCTCATCCACCAATGCCCCCAAGCCCTTCTCTTCAGGTCTGTTCTCAACCCGTTCTCAACCCATGCCCATCCTGTGGTTGTGCTTGGGATTTCTCTGACTCACATGCAGGATCTTGCACTTGGCCTGGTTGGACTCCCTGAGGTTTGCATATGCCCATTTCTCAAGTGTCAGGGTCCCTCTGGATGGGATCCCTTCCCCCCGGTGTCTCAACTGCGCCACAGCACTGCACAGGTGACCCGTGAGGAGCATCACTTGTCACTTGTCTCCACCTGGACATTTCTTCATTCTACCGAACCATGCCTTTGCCTTCTGCCACTTGGATGGTGCATCTGGAGCACTTACTGGTAAAGAGTGAGATAAAAAAGTTACTGAGTATCTCAGTCTTCTCCATCTCCTGGGTAAACAGTTCTCCTGTTTCTTTTTTGAGCAGGCCCACGTTTTCCCTAGTCCTCCTATCACTGACCTACCCATAGAAGCTTTTCTTTTCTCCTTGATGTTCCTGAAAATATTTGATTCTATTAAGGCTTCAGCTGTCCTGACCTGAACCTTGGCTGCTTGGACAACCTCTGAGTATTCCTCCAAGGCTTCCTGTCCTTACTTCCACCCTCTGTAGGATTCCATTTTGTGTTTCAGGTTGTCCAAGAGTTCCATATTCATCTGTGCAGGCCTTCTGACTTCCTCTGTGTTAGGATACATCACTTCTAGTCTTTGAAGGGGTGATCCTTGAATATTAACCAGTTTTCTTGATCCCCTCTTTCCTCCAGGGCTTTATCCCATGGCATTCCAAGAATGCCTAAAGTTCATTAAATAAACGGTAGTTGCTGCCACTGTGCAGCTTAGTGCTTGCACTACGTGGTGTCTCTTAGGATCTCTGAGCCCTCGAAATGACAGGAATCAGTCTGTGCTCAAGTCATGTGCTCAGCATTCATTAATGTCATTGGGAGCACTGTGCACACAGCAAGGACACTGGGAGAACAGACCCATTGAAAAGGCTTGATCTACAGAAAGTCATTACATGGAAGAGATTAAGAAATTCTGTTGGTAGTAGAAGGTAAAAACAGCTTTGCAAAACACACCCTGCTTTCTCCTTATGAATACAAATAATTTCAGTGGGACTAAATTTGAATTTCTGTGAAAGAAAATGATCATTGTATTTGGCAGGGGAAGACAGATTCTCTGGTTTTGGTTTGGTGGGTTTTTTTTTTGTTTGTTTGTTTTTTTTTTTTTTGGGTTTTTTTTTTTTTTTTTGGGTTTTTGGTTTTTTTTTTTTTTTTTTTTGTATAGGGATTGTCCTAGTAAGCCACCATTTTTGCTAAGCACCATCAGTCACTTTCCGAGCTTCCATGGTGCCCTGCTGGTGCAACAGTCAATTCTCTGGGTCTTGGCATTTACTTGTAAAAAGACAGGAATAGAGGAAAAGAAACATATGAGTATGGAGATGGGGTCTTCGGGTTCAGGGTGAGGGAACAGAAGGACATCATGCTCCAAGCTGAGCCTGTTCATCATGCACTGTTCTCATTGATGCTCTGCTTCCTGCAACACTGCACAACTTGTCAGGGATTTTATTATAAGCCTCTGGTTTTATTATAAGCTCCTGGTTTTCAGTGCTGGCTGACATTATGTTATTGCCTTTTTGCTATGAAGGAAGTTTAACCAAAATTGTAAAAAAGATTGAAAGTTCACTTGGGCAACAAAAATTGCAGGAGGCACAGCTCCAGTCCTTTTGTTCACCACAGTTTGCTCTATAGGCTTGTCATACAGTAAATATTCAGCATGTATTACTGGAAGGAAACTCTGACTGGCAACAGTCAGGTTTCTGATTTAAAGGTATATCACTTGGCAACTGAATTTTTTTCTACTGCAACTCTTCCCTAATAATTAGCCTCCACTAATTATTTTTGGGGTAGCTGAATCAAGCATCAGTAATGTCTTAAATGAAGTCTGTGCTGGTGATATGGCCAGGTGAAGATCATGATTGACATTATCAGAGAGTTTTTTCAAGCAAATTTTACTTCTCTTCAAAAGAATGTTGTGTTTATTCTAAAAAAAATTAAATAAATAGGAAAATCTCCACTATCTTCAGCTGTGAAAGATCAAACTTCCTGATTTTGTGCAGATTAGTGATTATGGATATTGCATTTTAGTTCCTCTTGATATCCAAAACCAGCTACATATCCTGGTTTCTAAACCCCACAGCACTATTCACGGTAATCTTTAATTTGTTAAAAACATAATGAGGGAACATAACAAGGGCTGTAGCTGACCTATATTTGACTCATCTTGAGCCATGTCTTCTTTATAACTCTAACCATTGTGAAGTATTTAGGATAGAAATGCAAAAAATCTGTTTCAAACTGAAATGTTACCAGTCTTCAACATTTTCCTCCTAATCTGTAACAGAAATTTTTCAGGTACACTGAATCTAGGGGTGTAAATGTGAACAAACACATTTTGTATCTCCTATCCAGGCATAAAGATCTCTGTTTGACCAACAATATGTAGATAAATAAATGCTGCCATATCTAAAAACATCTAGCATTCTCTTTTCTGCACAGTGTCTTTAATATTTCATTTTGCTATCCCTATTCTTCTGTAGCCCCCTCTGGAGTCTCTTTCTCTGGCTAAATGGCTTATAAATATACTATAAATAGGGCAGAACTGCAAGGTTGATTACCTCTGGCACAAATACATAGTAGAACAGGAATCTGCATTAGGTACTGGAGATGTAGATATAACACCTTTATTGTCTTCTAGATTATCATAATTCTTCAAGAGAATCAGCTAGAGATGAAATGCTTACTGATGAAGGTGGTAGGGAGGCAATGGGATAAAATCTTTTCTCTTTAGAACCTGCAGGAATATCTTCTACTTTATAGTGTGAGTTGGGAATTCAGCACTAGAAAGGAGAACCCCTCCAGCACATAACTTTGTCAAACTGTGGAAAGAATTGTATGGAAAGAAAAACAACAAACCAGCTTTCTCAGGTTTATGTGAGATGGCAGGATGGGAACAGGCTTTTGTAGAGATTAAGAGGTATGAAGTACATCTCAAGTTCAATGTTCAAAATAGTCTTTAAGCGTTTCTGTTGAACTTCTACAAAATCAATTTGTTTAATTGATTGGCGTGGCACTCCAGGGAGAGTTCAGCTGGCAACCTCTGGTTTGGTGTCACACTAACTGGAAGTAGAGTAAAAGTGGCTGCTAAAGCTCTGTGCTGTTCATAGATAGGGTGGTGAGGTGTGGAGGCTCTGCAGGTCATGTGGTAGGAATGCTAACGTGGGGCAGAGGGTGGTTTCCTAAACTGATAGGTTGAAGAATGATAGCAGGACTTGGTTTAAGTTAATCCAGCAGAGAATTGATATGCAATCTGGTGTCTAAAATGCAATGAATATTTCATACTGATGTCACATTTGTAGACACTGCATATGTAGTATAAAAACATATATAATAACTGGTGAATCAAAGAACATGTTGGTAAATGAACCATATGTATATTGATAATATCTCTTACTGAGAAGACTCACAGGGCCTACACATTACTGCGTTCTCTCTTCATCATAGGTTTGCATTAAAGGAAAAAGGTGTAATTAGGAGTTAAAGTGACACACAGCTGCTTAGAAGCTTCAACATTAGCTTCATTCATTCTAATAAAGAAGCCATTTGATTCCTTCTGGATAATAAAGTGTGTTTTCCTGTTGTTTATGAAGATGATCAAGCCAACAGGTTTATCTGACTGCAGCCACCCCAAAGGGTCTCTCCAAAGCAAAGTGGGAAAAGGTCATGAGCTGAAGCTCAAAGGTTTCCTGTGTAGAATTATGCACCTTGGCATAGCAAGGGGGATCACTAGACCATAGGTACCATCACCTCTCTGTGAGAAATTTTTGGATGTGTTGAGGTATCTGTAAGAGTTGCAAGGATACAATTAGTTGGTTTCAAAGTCTGAGACTATTATTTCCATGCTTCTTATCAAATAACAGACGTAGATGCTCAGCAGACTGTACGTGTAAACATGTCAATGAGGAGTACTATGATTCCATTTTCTGCACATTTAACTTTAATGAGATGAATCTTGCTGCCTTTCAGCTAATCTGTAGATGGGGAATTCTGTTAGTTAATGCAGAGCTAGAGGTGCTTTGAGCTTTAAGCTCTAAGTTTAGAGTGCACTCTGTCTTTCTCTTTGTCTGTCTTTCCTTTTTTTCCTGAAATACGTTGTTCTGTGTTTTTCTTCCTCTACAGAAGGAAGTTATTTAGCATGTGTTACAACTGAATTGCTTAAAAAAGCTGGTGTTTCCTGCCCATTGCTTAAATACCTAGGCTGGTATTAATAGCCTGTAAAAACTGTATCACTTCTTCCCAAACCCTTTTGGTCAATCATAGAGATAAAGAAACCTCTTGACTTAGGTTTGTATTTTCAAAACTGTCTTCTAAATGCAAAAGTGTGTTGCTGCACATCCAACATTCCAGTTTAGAGTAAGTGTGAACAGAGTACGTCGAAATTCTAAGCTGACTTTTTTTCTTAAAATCATTCCTATTCTTTACAGTATAGTTCTGGTATTGCATCATATAAAAGTGATGCAATGACCGTGCAATTATGTTGACATAAGAGAGCATGGTAAAGTGCCATTTTCACTCAATCTTTTCCATTTTTCTGGACAAACCTTTAAGAAAATGATTGCCAATATATGTCTTTTCACTTGTAAAACCAACTAAGGAACTTCCTCAAAATATTATTTTTATTGAAATAAGTTACTTATGTCATTAAATAGCACATTTCAGAAACTAAATAGTTCAATTTTAAAAGTGCAAGTAGTGATATTTTCTGTCTTAATTGAAAAACATTGTATCAACTAAGTTATAGATACATCTTTCCTGAGCCATTTCCCATCTCTCTTTCATTTCTAAGAGAAGCAAATTGTCATTAAAATTCTAGTTTCTGTGGGACCTTCAGTGTCTGGAGCCTGACATGCAAGGCATTGAAGATGAAGAAAAGTATCACAGGTCATTTGAAAAGACAGTTTCTGTGGTACATTGTTATTGTGCAATTTTTTGTGACACACTGAAATGTCAGAATAAAACCACTAACAAATTATTTTGTATATTAATGGACAGTCCTGTGAAAGATGTATCTGCAGAATTTATGAATGCAAAGCAAAGATAGAATTGCACATGCTACTGAGAATGGAGCATATAATGGATTTTTACAGATTTTGTACAGCATTGTTTTCTGGGGTGGATTTTTTTTTTGTTTGGTTGGATTTCCTTCTCCATTCCTCTCTTAATAATTCCTAGCATTCAATTTACTTTTTTGATTGCCACTGAGCACTGAGCTGACATTTTCATACAACGAGCTATTACAGCCCCAAGATCCTGGTTTTGTGTGATAATAACTAGTCAAAACGATCACTGTTTGGGTAAAATTATTTTTCCTATGTATATCACCTCACATTTATCTACAATGAATTAAATTTTTCATTTTACCCTTACTCAGCACCCTGCAGTCTTCAATGTGTTTTTTCTGGTTGGCCTTAATTTTTGCTGCCCTGAAAAAAATTGTATCACTAGCAAACTTTGTAGCTCCACTGTTTATTTCTGTTTTTCTGATAGTGGATACTCGAGTCCTGGAACAATTTTTTGGGGGAGTGTACTGTAAAAACTGATCATTTATTCCTGAACTTTATTTCCTTTATTTTAACTATGTATTTGAACACAAGAGGATTTTGCATTTCATTCAGTGACAATATAATTTATATTTAAAAACTGCTGGCAAAGGTTTTTTGTGTTTTTTTATCATGGAATCATAGAATTACTTGGGTTGGAAAGGTCATTAAAATCATCTAGTTCCAATCTGCTCCCATGAGCAGTGATACCTTCCACCAGACCAGTTTGGTCAAAGCCCCAGCCAAGAAAGCCTTGACCTTCCAAGGATCAAGTTTTAGTACCTTGAATAAATCAATTACCTTCCAAAAGCCTTGCTACCTCATTATGTGTTCCTTGAGTTCTCTGAAAAACAAACTTTTCCAGAATGTCACGTATTGGGGTGACAGGCTGTAACAAAGCTAACAGGAAGAATGTTGCTGCTGGTTTCCAGCCTTTCATAGTTGTAATTAATTGATTTGTAATCGTAGTTGAGTAGAGCTAGAGTTTTTGGGACTCAGGAAGTAATTAGGCAGCTAATACAGAGAAGTAACTCAGTAGCCATTATTTTGACTTCTTCAACCTCCCTCCCTCCTTGGGCGTTCAGCTAGTTGTGTCAAAGGCCAGTTGTGAAATGGGCAGTTGTGTAACCTTGGGTCACACTTTTATTAAAGAGCTGTGTGAGAAAGAGCTGCTGGAAGCCTTGTCAGAGATTCTCACCTCACACATCCTCAGTGAGCCCACTGGCCCAGGAGCTACGTTTAAGCTCAGGTCCCTTCCTTTGTTGCATCACTGGGCCACGCTTCTAAGTGTGCTGTGTCTGGATGTATATCTTGTATTTCCTTGTTTTTCTGCCCTGACATGGGACCAGCCTTGTGCTTTTGGACTTTCTTGATGACCACTGGTTTAATTTTTAAACATTTCTTAGTTTATTTGCTGAAACTGTGATTAACTGGGTCTGCTGCTCATACTGAAGCCTACACTGCATAATATGCATGACCCAGGCAGACTTCTGAAGCATCTTCACTTCCCTTCACATGCTTAGCTTAAACTCAGAAGTCGCTGCCTTCAGCTGCAAATAAACCAGGCCTAGCCAGCTGTCATCACCACAGGTCACACTAGCTCCCCTCAATGATGTGAAAAAGCAGCTCAAGTGGACCTTGTGGGGATTATGATTGCTGCATAGTGGTTTCCTCATGCACGAGAAATATATTTTACGGGAGAACTTTTGACACTCTTAAGTCTTGAACACTTCGTTTTTGTATCATTGTTTTTCTCCCATGTATTGTTTGCCCAGCTTTCAGCAGTTTCATGAAATTTCTGTGTGTTGTTTTGTTTTGGGGTTCTTTTATTCCATGTTTTGCTATCTGGCAGAATCATCACAATTGGTTTTGGTGGTTTTTATTTTTTCCTCTTTTTGAATCCTTCACTCTTTATTGTTAATATGAGCAATAATGAATTTTGCTCCTTTTTCTGAAAATCAGAGAACAAGCTGAAGGAGAGGAAGATATATTGTGAGAGGTAAGAGAAAGGTGACCTTATATAGAGGTCAAGAAAGGGAATGAGACAGGAAAAAGGTAATTACAGAAGTTAGATAGGTAAAAAGATAATGAGGGATTTGGGTGAAATATAAAAGAAAGTGGAGGTAAATGATACGGGGGCTCAGAAAAGTGAAGCAGATGATCCTTTCATGATAATAATTGGAAGAGAAAACCTAATACACTAATGTCCTGAATTCCAGTAATTTAAGATAGATCAAATGCTGTGCTTTTTGCATTTTTAAAATTCATAGGTGTCTCCTGGTTGATTTTTCTCACACAATTTTTTTTTACTGAAAAGGCATTAAAAAGATAAGTGTGCCCCATTGTCTTTGTCAAGTAACTTCTGATACTCCACTTCTTAGGCATTATACACTCTTCAGCCAAATTTCAACTCTTCTTAAATTTTTAGTCCTTGTAACAGTAACAAGTCAGTTTTATTGGTTTTTTTTTCTGAATAGCTGTGTATTCCATATACTTGAATTACCTGAGATCCACAGACATTCTGCAAATCCTGTTTGAGTATCAAGAAAGAGTTGTGGTTGGTTTATTGGGTTTTTTTTCAGATTTATTCTGTTTCATATTGTTATCCGTACTGCAGAATCCTTCAGCTCTTAGCGATGAGTTCTTTTCCAACCATGTGGGGTACGTCTTCCCTAATTTTAGAGGTTTGCAAAGTAGATATTTCTACCACACCTTGCGGTTCTAAGTCCCCACAAAAGAGAGAAACAGACCCTTTTAGGCACAATTTATCTGACATGTTTGTATGTTTTTATATCTACTTTAGGATGAATTGAATCAAACCAAAGAAATGTCAGTTTTTTTCACTAGAATATATCACAACCAGTTTAGATTAATCTAGCTGTTAAATAAATACCATTTTCATGTTCTAAGTTAGATAGGCGTCATAAAGAATAGGTAAAATCTAGAACAGGTAGAAAAGTTTATGAATGTGTGCATCCACATACATGGCTCTGTGAAGTCTTTGCAGACAAAGAAAAGTGGTCAAAGGACAAAAGTTTTAAAGACAGAGCATACCAGCTGTATTTTTGCAAAGTGAATGAGGTCTTGTAAGTAATTTCTCTTTCTTTGGGTCTAGAAATACAACATAAACGTTTGTTTTGTTGTTTTTTTTTTAATTTAGCTTTATGTGGAAATTTTTACTAGTTTGAGCCTTCTGGGTTTGTATTTCAGACATTTTTCCTCCTACTGTGTTGAATCAAACAAAGTCCTTAAAGTGAACACAGTTGCAAGAATACTTCTTTTCTTTTCTAACTGTTTATTTTTCATTATGTAGGTGCAAATTGCTAAAATAATCTGAGATCTGACAGTCAGTCTACATTTTACAAATTACAACTAGTCTAAATGTAAATATAATGGAATCTGAAAAAATGCTAACTTAATGTAGTTTTCAATCTGTTGAAAGATTTCCTGTAGCTGTGTCCTGTTTTAAACAGGTGATTATAGGAAAGACTCAGTAATCAGTATAATCTATATGAAAATGCAGTTCAGATGAAAACAGTAGGTTTGCTACTAATATCCCTACTTAGATTTTATTCACTTAAACAGTCATAGAGATGATAATGGGTGTTTTGACTGATTAGAGATTTCAGGATCAAGTTTATAGTCATTATGACTAATGTTTTCTCATTAACTAGTCATGCATATCAAAATAATTGGTCTGTGCTATCACTAACCTGTACACAGCTCCCACTGCATGGCCATCATTAACAACACAGAAATGAGAAAGTAATTCAGGTCCAAAGGAGTTAAAAAACCTAAATGGGGAGACAGTATAAAAACACTGGGATACACATCAGAGAAAGCTACTTCCCCTTTTTATATAAAATACTAAAGGGAGAAAACCGTTTTAAGACTTTTTGTGTGTGTGTGTGGTATTTGTGAGGAAATTAGCTTTGAAGAGGAAGAAAAGAGAGAGTGTGTCTCGTTGGGGTGAGAGGACAGGTCCTGACACAGATCATAAATGAGAGGCCTCTTTTATTCATATCATCCTAACTTTTTTCTTTTATTTTTTTTTTTTTTTTTTTTTTTTTTTTTGGCCCATAAAGACAACTTAATTAAATGAACTCCATAGAGAAAACCATCACGCATTTTCCTAAAACTAGCATGTAATAAGTGGCTTTATATGATATTTGGAAGTGAAAACTGCAAAATAGAGATTGTTTTCTCAATTCTCATTAAAGCTGTACGCCCAAACAGTGTGTGCTTCATACATTTACTTATGTGGTTGGTTCTGCAGCAATTGTAGTGATTTTAGTGATTACTGGCACTGTGCCATAATTACATTCTTTATTAATATCGATGTGTCAGATCTGGTGCGTAAGACAGGTTTCTTTGTTCCTGTGTCTTTCAGTTTCTCTTTGAAAAGGGGTCCAAGGAGACGCAGTCTCATCCAAGGGCCATGGTGATATGGTCAGTAAAGTCAGTGAAGAGCTTAATGCTGGCCATCAGTGTTGTACTGTAAGCAGACTTGCAGCATTTGCATTTTTAATTAAGTCTTTGTTTTACCTGCTGAAGCTGCTCAGGACCTGCACCTAATGATGTAGCTGCACTTTGTGAGAATGTGATCAGCGCATCTGCATAAAAGGGTGAATTTGTTGCTGAAGAGCTCCACTTAACACATTCCTTCTAAAATCAGTGCATTCCTCTTGTCATGTTGTGCCTTTCCAGCTTCCTTGGTATAGCAGATATTTCTGAAGTTATTCTGTGTCTCTGAATAGATCTGTGCTGCTTAACTGCTCCAACCCATTATATTATAAATTTGTTTCTTGTGTTTCAAATTTGTGCACAGGGAATGTGTTTGGGGGACTTTTTATATTCATGAAAACTGAAAACAAAATTGAAAGTGCTAAGAAAAATGAATATTGAGCTAATGTAGTCTATTTCTGCACAGAGCAAATATCAAGCTAATGCATAAGATTTATCCTCTGTAGTAAATCACCAATATGTCTCATTTTAGGCCTCTCCTATGACTACTATTTTTTACTGCAGTATTCAGTCATGCTGATTTATATATACTATCCTGTGAATATTTTGCAGACTATTATCAATAAAATAATTTTATCTTTCAGTCCAGATGGAATGAGCTTAGAACACAAAGCAGAGAGAGAGCATGATTCCTGCCTCAAGTGTTTTAATCCTTGAAATAAATTTTAATCCTTGGCAAAAAATATGAGACAGGGACACAAGACAGCAGGGAGTGGAGGACTGGATCTGGAAAGGCATCAGCCAATTAACAAATTATTTCATGCTGTAAGGGCTCATGTCTCAATAAGATGGTTCTGTTTAACTGGAAAGATTTCATTAGGGTCATGCCAGGAATCAGTTTGGAGTGTAGGACTGAACTAGGACAATCAGCCCTGGCACCACAAAATTACTCAGGATGAGTGTGAGTAGAAGCAGCAGTTTCACTAGTCCCATTAGACAGCCCACAGAACAAATTGGAACAATGGGAGAGGACTGGTGATAACAGAATGGGTAACAGGCTCTGGTATCACTTCCTGCTGTTCACACCAAGTCAGGAATAAGTGTCTGAAATCATCATGTTTATTCTGGACCTCTACTAGCAATAGCATTCCTGCTTTCTTAAGTCATGGAGCATTCCCTTGGAATTGTGCTAAAGGCATTAACCTTTACTCTTATTGATTGATCTGCTGATCCTGCATAGAGGAATTGCCAAAAGTAAAATTAAGTCACTTGCAAGTGTCCTCCTTCTCACATGCAATACCATAGTTTAGATTTTTGATGTGGATTTTAGCTCAAATCAAGTCTAATCCAGACGTGCTTTCAGTTCCAGTAATCAGAGCATCCAGCAAAGTACGAGTGAATGGATATCCAGATGTCCAAAACTTTGTCATATTAAGTTTCACAACATTGAATTATATGTTAAATAGCTCAGCGTAAACCTTTCTTCCTTTTATTTAACTATTTTAATTCCAGAACTGTGTTTTAGACTGATTTGAGATGCGTGCTCTGAGCCTTTTGAGTTATTCATATGAAAAGTGTGTAAGTGTGTGAATATATGAGTGCGTGTCATTTTCCAGGAAAACGGAATTCCATTTAAATTCTGTAGTACTTTGTGTTCTGCCATGGTGGTTAATACTTTCCAAGGAAGCATAATGAAAGCACTTCATAGATCAGTTGACTAAAATTAGTTTTGGATACATCGCTGATATACTCTTATGTAGCTAATGTTTCTGAAAAATTGAAAAAGTGTTACAAAATTTCTTTCAACAGTGTACATCTTCGTTGTAGACATCTGCATGCTTTTTCTTAGAAAAGAAAAGATTTTTTGGATAACACAGTTCTCTGAGGCTGAGTTTTGGAAACTGAAAATATATATTTGAGTTACATTTATATTATATTCAAGCACATTTAAATCAGAACAGCCATGAATAGGTATAAAATGTAATTGATTGACATTTTGCATTGGCAGAACACAGGGTCTGACCCTTTACTGTGTGAGGGACATGTAAAAATAAAGGAAGTCAGCCACGTTTAAAAATATTATTCCAGGTTGTATTTACTGTGGTAACATGCTAGGGTTCACATATACATAAAACATATATTTCTGATCAATGTAGGGAGAAATAAGAGAATAGGGAGAAAGACAGTGAAAAACTTTTTCTTTCTAAGGCTTTGTTACTGATTCTGAACTTCACCACTGTGAATAGGTCAAATATCCTTTTGATATTGGGAAATTTTTATTTGAAACTTTATTCTGGTCTCATTTCAATTTCTGATGATAACCTTGAGTCTCTGAACTTGGAGATGTCCAGTCTAGATTAACACCATGCCAGGGATATTCCAACATTTTGTAAGGAATAGCCATAGCTATTCTAAAAAGTGCTTTACTCAGAAAGTGATCAGCATTGCCTGTGAAATCAAATTCATTAGCATTGCCCTGGGCTTTCACAATTCTCTGCATATCACATTCTGTTCCATAGTTTCACAGAACAGAATGCATTTCATTTCATTTTCCTTGAAAATTTGCTTGGCCTAATATCTTGGCAGCAGTTTGCAAACTTTACTAGGTTATAAGGCTGCCAGCAAGAATAAACAACTGGCTTCCAGTCTTCCATGAATAGAAGTAAATTTGCTAAATTGTTTTCTTGTTGTGATATCAGTCAAACTCATCTTTTAAACTTCATCTAAAGAAATTTTCATGCAATTTGACCTCATAAAAATTGCAGCTAGACAATTTTAGAGTAGAAGTGAGATGCAAATTATGGAGGGTTGGGGTAATTAATCTCATACATCACTTGCCAGAGATTTCAGTTGGTGCTGATCAATGGTAAGCTCTGGATGCATTTTACAAGTAGGTATAGTGTAGTTTGCCTATACTTATTGATCAAGAAGCAGGAGTTATTGGAAGGTGTTAGGAACTAGACCAGGCAAGAAAAGATGATCGCAAAGCTGTCTTCAGAAATTAAAATTGTTTTATCACTTACAGAGTAAACCAGAAAGCTTTCATGACAGTTTGCTGCTGATTTTCAGTCTACATCATAAGTGGTTGTTTTCTGTTTGTTTGTTTTTCCTCTTGACAGGTGCAGCAAGTTACAACAGTTTTTATGTTTTTTGCAAAAATTTCTGCCAAGCTGTGAAGCCTGGAAAACTGAGGGTCCGCTGCAGTGTATGTAAACAAGGAACCCTGACGTTGGCAAGGGTAAGCTTTTTTGGATTTGTTTCAAGATTTTGGCGTATATGGAGATGACATATTTAGTCTTTTCTATTTGCATACATATGCGTATGTATATATGTAGTCTTTTTTTTTTTTCTTGCTGTTTATAGCTGAGAAGAGTAGTTCAACGGATGTTGAATATTTCACTCACTTGTTTCTATTATTTGGAGCATATACAAGGAACATGGTGCAGACTAGAGCTCCAGTCCTTGAAAGACACACTTAGCTCTTTATTTAAAGGACTAATGATTAACCTGATTGTACGCACAATCTATGCAAGTACATGTATGCTAAAAAGATGGGATGAGACATGTTTATTCAAAGCTTGGAGCTGTTGTTAAGGCCTCAGAAACACCTGAATTCAGATCTAGGTTGTGACGATTAAGGGCTGAGGCCAGAAGTTTTTGAACGGGTGCGTAATTGCAGCGTGTAAAGTCAAGGAAAAGTTACTGTTCTTGGACAGAAAATTAATAAGAGATCTCTCAAGCTTGGTTTGCACCCTAAAATGAGAGAGTGTTGGGGAGTTGAATGTGCGGTTGTGTAAAGTTTTGAAGGGTTTTTTCTTCTGTCTGAGTGCTGCTAAATCTCACTGGTTGTGTTGCTGTTGAATGAGAGTTCTTCCTCTCTCCTAAATCAGTGTTAGTCAACATGGTTTGTTCTGTGAAAGGCTTAGGTCTTGAAGAAGACTCAGCCATACCATGCTATAGCTTGGTTACGAGGAACTTTCATATTCACCCCATGTTCAAGTGTTTAAATTTGTCTTTTGCTGTGGTTTAAAGTTTCAGATTTGTGTTCTCAATGTAGCATGGTGCTTCAATGTCTTTACATGTGACAGCACTGTAAAAAAATAGCAATTAAAGCCCCAAGTTTTATATTCTTCTTGAAAAGAATAAACCATACTATACTTACACACATCTAATTCAAAAAGCCACAACTACAGTGCCCTTCAGGCTTTGTGTGCTATTCCTGAATTAACCAATTTCTCTGATTTATTTCAGAGGCTTCAAAGTGTTGCATTTTTTGGTGTTCCAGATGAACACATCTAAGGGGATTCTTTTTCTCTGAAAATTTGTATTGAAATATTGGTGATTAATATAGGCTTGAATAATATATAAATCAAGACAGAAGACACCATTAATGTACATTTCTAATGGATGAAAACACAGACAATATTGAATTCAGCTTGTATACATGAAGTCAGTGCTGCTGAAAGGCATTGCTGTCGTCACTAGATGACTCTGAATCTTATAGATTCCATTGACATCACACAACATGAGTCCTTTGCTAGACTCTGTGGCTTCCTTCAGCATGTCCACTTTTGGAAATGATGACTTTCACATCTGTGCTGTTTGATTTGGGATCATTGCATTCCTTGTATTAAATAAACCTAAATACATTTCCAAACTTTTCAGCTTTTACAGAATCTATACTGTTCTTGGTTTTGGGGACTTAAAAAAAATCCCAAAAAATATCAACTCTGTATTGTCTCCCAGGAATTCCTCTTAACTCCATGGTGGAAATGGTATTATACGTTTCAGTTGTGTACACCTTTAAATAATTTCTGATTGCCTGGAGTGTACGTGGGCCTACATTCTTTTGGCAAATACGGGTTCAATGACACAATAAATATATGCAGGCTGATAAATTCGATTGAATGAGCAGATTACAGCTGCCTCTTCTTTCTATTAGCATATTTTACAGTACATATGAAAAGAAAGTAGCTGGAAACTTGTAGTAGAAGCTGTTCCAATTTTCAAGGTTGATTCAAAAATCCCAGCTTTTAGAAGTTTTTATAAGATACTTCAGCATAAAAGTACAAAAGAGAAAAGGGAGATATCTTCTGGAAAGTTTAAAATTATAATTTTATTCTGGTTTAGTTTTCAAATAATGCTTGGCTGTGAAAATAATTTGCACTTGAGAGTCTTGTTACTTTCTCCCCGAAACAGAGAAAATCTGTTATCATTCTCTTCCTCTCGAATTGAAGCAGAGGACAGTAGTTAGGAGCAGTGAGCATGCTGTTCCTGTAGTTTGGGCTGGCAGTCCTTTGGGCTTCCAAAGTGCAATGTTTGCAATATGGGCACTCCTAATGTCATGAATGTGCTATGCAAGTCAGTTTGTTTTATAACACAGCATCTCTCTCAGTCCTGTGCTTATAAAGATTAGGTGCAGATTTTGCATGTGCCTGCCCCACCTTCTTTTGTGCTCCACTTTCCAAGGAGGCAGAAAACAGTTCCAGCTGGAATGGCTTCTAATATGTACTAAGACTTATTTCTTACGTTGTATTAGCCCTGCTTTCTTCGATGCATTGCAGTCTACAGTAGGCAAAGTCTGCTGAAAAGGTTAAAAAGGTTCATGTTAGTATATTACCCCAAACCCTCTGTCTTTCCTCTCTAATCCCATAGGGCTGTACCAGTGATTGCCAATAGATATCCTCTCTACTGGTGCTACGGTTATTCTCATTTTATAGAGAAATTAGCCAAAATGAAGTTGACATAAACAAACTATTTAAAAAAACTTGTCTGTACCACTATACTACAGATCTGTCAGCAAAGCCACTTCTTTTTTTAGATCTCTTTTTTATCCCCAGTCTTGGAAAACTGTGCTTGACCTTTACATGGCAACACAGCAAGTTTCTTCTGTGCTCAGAAGCAGAGAAGCTCTTTTGTGTCCATAAGCACCAAAGCACTCTGTAAGCCAACATTTGTTACACTAAATCTTTTATTGAGATGAAAGTGAATACCTGTGTAAAACCTGCACAAAGCTTTGTGCAGCCTTCACTTACTCTACATTCTAATCCTTTGACTACCTAAGATACAAATGACCAGCCTAATTAAATTGAGCTTTCTTTTTTTCATGGTCTGTTGGCTGACATTTAAAATATTACTTACTCTATTAAGTAGTCTTATTCTAAAACCATATTTAGCAGTCATGGCTATTTGCATAGCTTTTTTAAAATATATGATGCTCAGATTAGATTTATGATACAATATTTCTATGAAATTAAACAGCCCGCTGTTTTTTATTTTTACCAAGGACATCTATCTAAATATTACATTTGTCATTTTACAGTTGGCACTTACCTGGCACTTTACAAAAATTTCATGACCTAATGTTTTATGGGAGATGTATGCAGGTTAATTTAAAGATAAGAAAACGTCACTGTACAAATATCGCATCTCCCTAGTTTTTCTAATTAATCAAACACAAAAGATATCTGTAAAGTTTGGTGCGGGGGAAGTCTCGTGTAGGCCACCTACAGGCCTACCAGGAAGTTTTTTCATATAGCTTGAAAACTTTAGTAGCCATCGTTTATAAAATCAGGGCATTCTTCTTTCCAGAAAACAAACAAACAAACAAAAACCAAACAAAACAAAAAACAAGTGACCAAAACCAATCAAACAAGCAAAAAGAGGAAAACAACAAAAAACCTCCACAAAAACAAACCAAAAAACCCAACAACAAACCAAACAACAAAGGAAGAGAAAACTCAAAATAAACAAACAAACAAAAACCCCCACAAAAAGGTCTGTTTAGAGCAGTCACATTTGCAGTCCTTTTTTCTGAGCTGTAACAGTGTCAACATTCACAGTGTTAGTTCTGTAGTGAAAAGGAAAATGTGTATCTGTGAATGGAAGGCTGGATTCTGAGAACTGATATGTACCAGGCTATACACAAAACCATACTTTTCCAGTCTCTCCGACTCTGTGTGACTCCTGGCAAAAAAAGACAGGAACATTTGATTTGGTATCTGTCATAGTTCAGAATTCAAGCAGAGTATGAATCTGGATTGAGGTGTGACAAATAGACTTTGGGGCTCCCTATGCAGGCACAGGTGCTATGGTGATGCCATTTGTACTGTGGGGAATCTACATCTCTACTTGGTCATTCTTCTTCTTCTTGTGTCCTTGCTAGTTACTACTGAGGTTTTGGTGTATCATCCAGCACAAGTGCCAAAGGAGTTTGTCATAGCTCCTGTATACTTTGCAAGCATTCACATCATTATGTCTGATCTTTTCAAGCACGGGGAGTTATATTCAGATCTAACTCCCTGCAGCTGAGATGAGATTTACTTTCTGTTACTTAGAGCACATCTGGTGCGTACTGTCCTATTGCTGCTGTCCCTACCCTCTGTGCTGCAGAGGAACCTCCTGATGTCACAGTTTTGGGGTTTTTTTTCTCTTGTATTGTTTATGAAATTAAGGATGTTGCTTACATCTATTTCTTTTCATCTTAAACCTAATAAAGAAACAGACATTTGCTGAATTTTGTTTCTCTGGAACCCTGAAAGGCTTGTGATTTGGCTGGTTGGTCAGCATAGGCTGTGTGGTACATCACAGTTTGGCACAAGAGTCTTCTGAGTGCCTTTCAGTGACTGAGAAATACCAGGTCATAAATGGTGTTAGTGGTCTTCCTCATAGATGATAGTACAGTGTTTGGAATTTGATACTTTCGTATTTCCTAGGAAGAGAAAGATCTGTAACACAGTAATTTGCCTTGAGTTCTTATTTCTTAGCTGCATTTAAGCTATTTTAATAAGATATTTTCTTTTTGATTAATATAAACTTAGCTGAGATTTTACAATAATATAAAATAAAAAGGCAGTTTACCTTTTATCTCTGGGGTTTTTTTAAATATGTCATTGTAAAACTCCATTTCACAGTGCATAACCTCTCACCACTGCTCATTTGAGGTTACTGTTTTTTCTGGAATTAATTACTTGTGTCTTCCCTCAGTGACAGAGAAAGTAAAGAGTACTGCTCACTGCATCAGAGCAAAGCTGACTGAAAGAAAAAGGGACAAGTAGCACCTCTGAAATTATGTAGACCTTGCTGCTGCTGAGTCAGCTTCTCTCTGATGGTTACCCTACTGGGGTAATGTGGCATACAGATTACAAAAAATCAATTTGTCCTTTAAAGGTAAACTGCAAAATAAACAGCCACTGAAGTGTATGTGAAAAAGTGTGATCTCATTTACAGGCTGGGAAGGTATTAAACATGTGATTGAATTCTTGAGAATGGGTAACATAGCTATTTGTCTCTCCAAAACTACTTGTGTTCTGGGAGGAAACAAATGTTTTTTGATATATATTATAGCTTACACATGACAAACACTATAAAACACTATGTGTTAAAATGCTTCTGTGCATAAAAAAGTTAGCACTGTAATGTGTGACTCCTTGGTCAAACTAACAAATGTGAAACAACCATTTATTGTTGGGTTCCTGCTAATGAATGTGTAAGTACAAAAATAGCTTAATTTCCCTGCATTTGGCTGACAAAAGTAGCATTTACAGGAAATTACACCTATTCAGTATATGTGCTTCTTTTTGCATAAATAATGGAAAATGCCTCAATTCTGACATCTAAATTGCACCACTGGGCACTGGTGTTAATGCTGCCTTGAGAAGGCTAGGCCAGAGAAAATAAGCTCTTGGAACAATTTTTCCCAGGGTTTACACAGAATCAGGAAATCCTTCTTCATTAGTTATATTAAGTCAGCACTGTAAATTGTAAGCCTAATGTTTTTTCCTAATGAGCCAGTGATTTTTGAGAGAGAGGGAACATCTTAAATACTGATGTGTTATTCTGTTGTTTAGGCCAAGCCCATCTGTGCCAGGATTCCAGAGAGAAATCAGGCATACTTTGGTCTCCCTACCTGCTGCACAGGGAAATGTACTCTTTTGTGCACTCATTTCTTTTATGAAATGATCTGATGGTAACAGGGGTGCTGGGACTGCCATTCACACAAGGAGTTCATATCATCCACTCTTCCTTATTGTTCTCACATTGCTTGCACTGACTTAGTGCACAATCAGCATTAAATAAATTTAGTGCTGAGCTGGCTCCAAATTTGAAGTTACTGATGAAACTTCCCTAAGGATGATCACAGGGCATCTGCAACTCTGATTCTGCCATTGCTCACCAAGTGTCTTCATTGCTTTTAATAACATGGATATCAGGGAAAAAAAAAAAAAAAGAACCAAAAAACAAAACAAACAAACCCCCACAAACAGGATAATTCTCGTATTCTATCTTTAAAAGTCTCTTTTCTCTGATGATATGTTAGATTTTCCCAAATCCAGATATACCATGGGGAGGCTGCTCCAACAAATATTCTTGGGCCCTGTTTACGATACCATGGCACTTACAGAAATAAGAAAGCTCAACACTGGGTGGCTGAAAATTATTATTTTACAACAATTTTTATCCTTTCTTCTCCACTTCTCTCTTTGGCTCCAAATCTCACTTCATTCTGAACCACTTAAAAGACAGCCTCACTCTTGCACCTGTGTCACATAGTCGCAATGCCATTAGGGATGGCTTCCAAAATGCTCAGCTCCATCTGAAGAGAGCAGTTGGGAGGATTCAGAAGACTTGACATGGTTTTATTCAGGCTTTTAGCTACCTCTTTCATTTATTTTTAAATATCCCTTAAGAAAAAATTCATTACATTGGATATAAATTGTAATATACTGTAAATGAAAATACATACTTGATTTATGAAAAAAAAAAATTCATCCATTTCAAAAGACAGGAACAGCAATTCATTCATGCAAAATAAACTTGGCTAAGGAAACAGTTTTGCCTCTATATTGAAAAAATGATGCAAGTTATTTTATTTTAATAGGATAAGAAAGTATATTTTAACTCAATTCTATTAGAAGCTCTGAGATATCTATGCATGATTTATAATATTTATTTCAGTATGTGTTTTCAGTGAGGTTACACGTTATAAAGTGTCTTAAAAGCTAGAAAAAAATACCATTGGAAAGAAGGAAAATGACTTCAGTATTATGTACTGCTTCTAGTCATGCTGTGAAATAAAACTGCCTTTTAATGTGAAGCCTAGAGTGAGTTTCTCCAGCCTGGGTGACAACAGTCATAAATGAAAAGGAAAACAGTTACCAAATTTACTTTCAGATAAGACTTTTACATGAGTTTCTGAATCAAATGTCTAATAAACCCTTTTGCCAGAGAGGACAGATTTATGCCTAGTAATACAGATGGTGTTCAGTGTATGTTGTCCTTGCAGTTGCTGTGATATCAGGAAGCACAGACTCACAGGATGGCTGAGGTTGGAAGGGAGCTCTGAAAGTCATCTGCTCCAACCCTCCCTGCTCGAGCAGGGCCACTTGGAGCCATTTGCCCAGGACCATGTCCTTTTGAATATCTCCAAAGACAGAGACTTCACAGGCTCTCTGTTCAACCTGTGCCAGCACTCAGTGACCCTCACAGAGGAAGTGTTGCTCCTTGTGCTCAGGCAGCACCTCCTGTGTTTCAGTTTGTGCCCATGCAAGGAGGGGAGATCGCCAATAATGTCTGTTTCAGTACATCATGAAAGGCCTGGGACTAGTAAGAAATACCATGCTAAGAGTAACACTTGTTTTGTCAAAAATACTAGTTGCTTTTGATTTTTTTTTCATGCAATATTGCACATTCTCTGAATGTATAAATGTAGATCAGATGTGGACTTCAAAGTCTTCAGTCTTCTAGATCTTGTGCTATTTGTATTAATGTTGTTATGTCTTTTTGTTCAGATATATACCTTTTGGGAAAGAAAGAAAAAAAAAAAAGGGGAGAGTACCAACAAATGTGATAAGTAAGCCTTATTCAGATTTAGTTTGGGGGGCATTTTGGGGCCCCCTCTTCTTGGGGGCAGAAATGTAACAAGAGAGGCAATGCTCTTTCCCTCTGTTTGCGTATTGCACCCACAAACATTATTGTTCTCCAGGGAAGTAAAAAGTTACAATTAATTTTTGTCACTGCTGTCATTGTCTTAACTACATGCAAAGATGGCCTTCTCTTCATGCAGCAACTCCTCCTCTCACAAAGAAGGGCCCCCTTTCTAAAGTTTCTTAGCCTTTTATGTTGAAAGGAGGTACAATGAATATTCATCAGCATTCTAGATATTAGAGCCATAGTTACATATGTTGGTAAATCCTTCTTGATCCCTCCTGGATCCCCTTTTCTACTCAATAAGACCAAAATGTGCTGTGGATGTGTTGCTGGAATGTATTACAATACAAGCAAATCATGGGTTGTAATAGTGGGCCTTTTTTTTCTTTTTTCTTTTTTTTTTTTTTTAATATGGCAGCTGCCACTGAGATTCAGATGTCCCTGTGCATAACTCCTAATTTGCTTTCTTTATTAAAGAACAGCCAGACTTCTGTCTACCCAGTATTATTCCTTGGATAGCTGTGGGTACAAAGAGATCATGCCCACACTACATTACTTCAACATTTTTGATAATGATGAATATTAAACAAATCTAAAGGGTCGGTAATTTTTATCCTAGTTTTTAAAATGCTGGAATATCTAAGGCACCAGCTGGCTCAAGAGGAAAAAATAAGTATATTTCCTTAAGGTATTGTAGTAGCAGAAGTAGCAAATATCAAACTATTTTTTTGCAAGTGTACCTTCATCTTCATTAAGAGAATGTGTATTTTCTTAATAATAACAGTAATGATCATCATAATAATAGCAATTATGATTATTAATATTTTTAAAGTTACTGATAATTTTTAGTGGTTAATTTAAAACAGTAAAGGGACTGATTACCTCTAAAAGAATTATAAATAGGTATTTTTTCTAAGTCAATGTGGAAGAAATCATTCCAAATCTTTACATTTGGAATGTCTCAGCTTGTGCTGTTTTTCCTAGTTTTGGACCGAATTATTCAATAAGAAGGGTTTGGGGTACTTAAACATTATATAAGTAAACCTCAGACATCTCTAACTAAAGAAAATCAGCTGATTTTAAGTTACATTGATTAGACTTCTTTAGATAGGTTTGTGATCTAAAAGTGTTAAGGTCAAATATATGAAACCTTTCCTCAGAGCTTCATTACTATAAAACATCTGTTAATATGATGGAGCCACAACCAGGGTAGATATATTGATTTGACTTTCTTGGCAGAGGTATGTGGTGTTCTAATGAGGGCTTTCCCCTTCTTCTTGGGGATGATGACCAGTTAGCAATCCACAAATAAATTCTTAGTCTTTATTTAAATTTTTCTGCTGCAAGCAATTGGATAGAACAAACATCCTTGGTCCCTTGTAGTAATTGCATATGTTTAAAACTTGCTACATCATGAAGAAGAAAGAGTTTAATGGTATATCTTGAATGTAGAAGGGGTTTTGTTTGTTTTGGGGTAGTTTTCAAATATTGTAAATGCTTCTGTGTTAAGAACTTGATTATCTTCAAGTACTTCTAAGGTACATTATCTGGAGTCCAGTTTATTTTTTTAAAATACCTATGCAAATATACATGTAACATGGAACCCTGAAAATTTTCTAGGCTTTGTTTGCACGCTGTCATAAAAGATGAGTGAAAAGAGAATCAGTGGTATGTTTACTTAGGTTTCACCTGCATGTGCACATCAGCTTTTTATGGTCTGATGGTGGTGGAAGCACTTCACATTTGTTTTGGATGTTTCTGTACATCCCCGAGTTCTAGATTTTATTGATTTAAAAAAGTAAAACTGTATTCAGGCTCTAATAATTAAAATCAGTATGTTCTACATGTCCTTATTTCCATAAGTGCACTCAAAAAAGTCAGTTCAGTTGGCAGAAGTTACCTTTTTCAGAGTGAGGTGCAGCATTTCAGCTGATGTCTCAGGTTCCTGTAAAGAGCACCAAGAGGTGTTTTTGCTGGCTTTCTTCTGCTTAGCTCTGCACACATCTTACCAGATGAAAACACTGCAGCCTCATCCTGACTCAGGAGTGTTGCAGAGGAATGTTTGCAACTTTGAAAAAAGGACCAGAGATGGTATTATTTGTCTGTTAACAATATAGATGGTGGGGCCTATTCTCTAAACATAAAAACCATATTTCCCTAAAATGTTCTCGCTCACATTGCAGATTGACTGTCTTGTCATACCCTCTGTCCTGTGTGTCTAAGAGGATGAACTATTTTGCACTGTCCTCATCTGAGCAACATGTGCTTTCTGGATGTTCATACTATCTGTGCATATTTTGACTTGCTTGATTTGAAAAATTTAGTTTCAGATAGAGAAAATGAATTCCCTTGAAGTTAGATTTTCCATTTCAGTCAGGTCTAACTGCTTGTTTTGTTTGAACTAACAGATTTGGGCAAATAGGCAGGAATGTGTTTAACCCAAGGTTTTTGTGGTGGTTAGGTGGTGCTTAAGAGTGGGAGAATAATTTTCTTTTAATATGCAATCTCTTCTGAATCTCTAGTTATATGTGCTTTAGTTATATGTGCAAAGAAGTTCCAAGCTTCTTTGATATGTGGTTAGAAATAATTTTATACAATTGTTCCAAAAGACAATCACTGAAATGAAAGGCTTTCTGGTTACTTGCATCAGTCTTGAGCCTCATGGACCTTTCTGTTGAGGTCAAATCACCAGAATGAGTCTCTGCCTGAAGGAAGCGTGACAGTACTTGTGGTGAGAAGGAAAATGGATTTCAAATAGTGCAGTTGGGTGTCATCAGAATAAACAGCTTCTATATACATCTCCTGCCTTATAGGTTATAAATTAATTCAGTCATTTGTAAGGTGACAAATTGAGGGTTGTTTTTATTCTGGAGTAATAGAAAAAGACACTGTACAGTACTAAAAATTATTTAAATATTCTTTAAAGGAAAGACACAATACCAATTTATGGAACCAAGGGTGTTTTCGCTATGCAACAGTTTTATTTATGTTTTCTTTCACTTTTTTCTTTGCTTGCATTTTAGTTAGTGTCTTTATTATGTGGTGTTATTCATGGTGGGGTTTTTTGGTATAAGACCATGCCATAATATACCATCAGTTCTTGATGGTGATATACAGATTTATTTATTGAGGATGGACTTTAAAAATAAACTAATGTTGCCTCACTCTCTGGCTTGGAACGCTGTCCAAGACTTTTTTTTTTCATTTTTCTCTTAATTTCCTTTCAGGGATTGATGCCATGACAACAATGTGTATTTTTAATTAATGTGTATTTATAATTAATGTGTATTTATAATTATTCAGTTGATGTCATCATACATTAGACCTGATTTCCTCCTATCCCTGTGGCCAGCCCAGTTGCGAAGAATGCAGGGTGGGGCAGTTCATATTCCAGGCTGAGCTGGGATCAGAAACAAGAGCCAGCAGGTTCCCTCTTTGGTTCTCTGTCCCCTTCTGTCTCAGTGCTGCTTTTTTTTTTTTTTTTTTTTTTTCTTGTTTAAGAAGCTCTTTCCTAAAATTCAGGCCCAGTGATGAGGGCTAAGACTGCTGACTTTGGCATTTTGGCAAAACAATATTTTAAAGAGGAAAATGGAATTCATAGGCTTTATTGACTTCAAAAAATGAAGTTGCTTGATTAAGATTCTTGTAACTCTACAAATTTTGTTGTTTTATTTAAAATGTTAGTACTCTGCTGGAAAAAGTTTTCTTCTGTTTGACTCTTATATTTCTGCTTTTACTTCTTTCTAGCATATTTCAATTTATATATTCTGTTGAATATATAAATAATTGGCACTTTGTTTCATATTTGAACTTTAACTTTGTGTGGTGAGCAAAGTCTTCCTGTAGACTTCAGGGAGGTGACATGGGTAGATACAATCCATTTTGCCCTGTATTCTCTGATAACATAAATTAGGAGGCCTGAGTGGTTTTTGTCTATCTTAGGTGACAAGGGGAGAAAAAGAGTAGGAGAGTGAAAATAGTTTACTTTTCACTTTTGCCAGTACAGATACTCATTTTGTGCTAGCTGCGTATGTTGGACATGCATGAAGAGTAGCATGTCACAAGAAAATTAAGCAAAATTTGGTATAGCTTCTGTTATATTCTGATAAAATCATGATTATTACTTCCTCATGCAAAATTTGTTGAATGCCAGCTCGTCCATAACTATAATAAAACCAACTAATGCATAAATGAATTCTGGCAATTTTCAATAAAATTTTAAAACTTGATATGACAGGCAGGAATGCTAAGAGGCAACCAAGTGTGTAAACACTAAATGAAGGATTATCCTTATTTGTGAAAAATCCATTCCAGCGAGAAATTGAATCGGGTTCTTCTCTCAAAAAAGGGCAACTGTGGCTAGTGAGCCAAATCAGTGCCTGATTTTACTCCCTTTTCAGTAAGAGGGTTATGTGAGACCCATAAACAATACACAAGTGAGAATAAATGTAACTGAATACTCTCCCTCCTCTTTAAAGATTCATCTCTAAATAGTCAAGTACTGATTAAAACTGAATATGATCAAGCATATCAGGAGTGATGCCCTTCATTTATTAGAGCATATTCAGTGAGCAGTCTCACCTCTCATCTGGCATTTTTTATCTTGCAACGAGGATTTTCTGTGCAAAGCTCATCTGTATGGAGTACATATAAAATAGCTAAATGCATAAAATGATATATCCTGTGTTTATTATTCTTTTAACTGAAGAAAGAAGATTTCACCTGAAAACTGCTGGTCCAGAATCTGATCTATGTCAGTATTTTAAGTGACATTGAGGTTAATGATAAAGAAAAGATCAAAAACCTTCATGCCATTAATACCGACTTTTAATGAGTCTCTACAATGTGTAGCTGGTAATTTCAAAAAGTAGACCTGTAAGGAGTTAGGCTGCAGCAATCTTGGCACTAGTTTACAGTAATAGATGCATCCCACTTAGAAAACAATTTGCATTTGACATACCTGTCTGTATGTGCTTTAATTATACATAAATGTTCTCCAATTATGCATAAATCCAAAAGCTGCTGGTAAAACACCCAAGGCAGTAGATGAACTTCTGGGAAAGGCTCTTTTTAATGAGCAAACTCTAAGCTTCCTGTATTGTTAGGAATTTAAGAATGTAAACTGTCTCAGTGTACAAATCCTATGTCTTAGGCAAAAAAAGGACAAGTTTTTAGCAGCTGGTAGAGGATGCACCAAAAAAAAAAAAAAAAAAAAAAAGGAAAAAGGAAATAAAAAGAAAAGAGAGAGATAGAGAAGAAGAAGAAAAACATATGGATCTGCTCCTTTTCAAATGCAGATTGTTGAGGCTGGAAGTCTACCACTTAGTCACTGTGTTCTCCATTTGACCATATGGTTGCAAAATCTAGTGGGATGATGTGAAAACCCTAGTTAGCCTCCTGAAAACAAAATGTTGTAGAATAAAGTGGGAAAAGGAAAGTATTCATTTTATTAATTCTTGCTGTTATGCAATATTTAGTAAGATTTATTAAATATTACCTTAACAATAGCTCTGATATGTTGTGGAATCTATATCTGTTTCTTGATATTTGACTCAGTTAATATCTTTGTTCTTGAAATATATGAGGTGAAATCTCTAAGTATGCCTTTACATTTAAGATGACATGACAAAGCTTTTTCTACTTACTTCATACAGAGCTAAAACTCAGCAGAATGTAACAAACCTATTAACAAGGAATCTCATATTTATATAAAAATTGGGAGATCATAGGTGAAAAAAGAAGTTATTTTGTGGTCCATCATAACCTTAATATCACCTCAACTCTACAGCTAAAATTTTGATGAATTTACTGGCAGGAGGTCTCCATGTGAAATGAAGAAGGACATGACTGTCTGTAGCAACGCCTTGGCCATCCTCCTGCTCTCACTTGGCAAACAAGACTCAAGAGAGGAGGGATAAGGCAGACACAGATGAGGACTTTTTCAGCAAGGACAGGGGAACATAGTTTTGCATGTGTCTAAAGTACCTTTCAAATGGGAATCATGACAGAAGAGGCTTCTCTGTCACCATCAGATGCAACACATCTACGTTGGAATAAAAGTTCAGTTTGGGAATAAGTGGAGAGAATCATTGGTCTCTTTTGGAGAAATAGCAACTGATAGGTAAATTGAATTTTAAACAGCACTTTCTTGGCTTCAACGATGTTATTTTACAATTTTAGTCTGGTTTCAGTATAGTGTAAAATCAAGATCCATAAACAAGATCCATGCAACGTAACTTTGCAGGAAGTCCCACAGGCTGAGACTCTCCTCAGGCTACAATCTCTGTGTGTGGATGCCTGACTGACACCGATACACAGAGACACACAACTTTTAACAGGGGTACTGAATAGGCAACAAGAATACAGTTCTCTCTTTATTTTAACATTATATTATGCCTACTCATGGTTTGAAAATCACAGTGCTATTGTAGACAGGGTCTTTTTATGTATTCATCAGCATACGGTATTTATTCATAGTTAATTAGCTTATCCTGTAAAAATATTAGAGTAATACATTTTTTCTAGTGTTTAGTAACCAAGCACAGTTATCTATAGACATTGAAAGTTCATAAAAAGCAGGTGGTTTATTCTCTCTCTTATAACTGTTTTACATTGAAACAAAACTTTTAGACCTACAATATCTGACTTGAGTGAAGTTATGCTTAATCCTCACTCATAAAAGTGAAAGGAAAATTAAGTCTCTGTGAAAAATTAATCTTCAGAAGTTTTACACTCCCTTTCATCACCTTTGGAAATTTTTATGGCTGAAGTAAACCTTTCCTGCCTTTGTATTGTGGTAGAAACTTTCCATCATGATTTTCTATCTTTGTAATAGGGTTAGAAAATAATAGTATTTGCTGCAGCAGTTACTCAGCACCATATCAAAGATACAAACTACAGACTACTACTTCTGGGACTGCTGTAAGATAAAATCTTATGTGGATTGGGTAAAGAGAAAATCCTGTTTGTTAAATTGACCTGTTTGATACAGAAGTGTTTTCAGTTCAGATGCCAGTAGGAAGGATGGAATTGAAAATTCTTCTTATGAGAAAAGTAAGTCTTTCATTAACTATGCTAGGAGATTTGCAAAGATGGTAATTTAGTTTCCTAGATTTAGATTCCTGTCACCACCTGTCTGCACTTGAATTTGGGGATTCATTTTAATTTTCTAGCAATTTTGTTTGCCAGTGAGATGGTCCTTATGAATTTTAGAACAGAGCAGAACTCATGTTGGTGGTTACCACTGGAGCATCCTAAACCCTGTGACACACCTGCCTTGGTGCTGAAAGGTCAGCTGCTCAACACTTCCTTAAGATGCTGTAAATCCCAGTGTAAAGTACATCTGTCAGTGGCATTGTAATTGTTTTCATTCTTCTCCCCTGACCCCAGGCATCAGCAGATCACTTTCAGAACATGTGGTTTCCTTCAACAGATAGGATACTGTAATGCCAAAGTTACTCCTGTTCTTTCTGTATTACCACTTCTGCTCTTAAACACACCAGGAGCTTTTGTTTCCCCTGTTCATGATTTAGGGGCTTAAGGGGAAAATATATGTATTTATCCAAGAAGATTCTTTTTCTCTCTTGGTGAGATAAAAGGGTAATTCTTTATAGGCATTTTACATAGTCTTTTATTTGCACAGTATTTTTCTTTTTAAAGGAAAATGTTTTATACTCTGGGTGTAGATATAACAGTATTCATGGAGAGGGAAATATATAAATTCAAATATTGAAATGCACTGTGGGACAAGGGAGAGAAATCTTAACCACACGCCATACAATTCTTCATTGCATTCATTCTAGTTCTACTGTAGTAGATTGACTGTAGGCCTGCAAATAAACTGAAGTGAGCTTTAAACTTGCTAACTTATACCCCATAGACAGAAGATCAGGAACTCAGTATTGGCCAGCTGACCCCACTTCTCTGGTATGTTTGTAGGCCCTGATGAACTCCAAATTGCCTTGTCTGGGCTTCTACCAGTACCTAACGTAGCCCTTTTATTTTTTACTGCTACAATTCTATTGCAGAAATAAAGCCTATTTTATATGAAAAACAGAGTAGGAACTTCAGCATCCCATTACACAGGATGAGCAGGCAGTTCTTTCCTGTTTAAAGTCTCAGTTAGAAGTTGATCAATTAATTAAATGCACTTTATTGAATTCAGTTACCTTATCTCAGAGAGATGGAGACCAAAGAGACTTACAGACTTATAGGAAGGAGAGTTACAGGTTATGACTCAGTCCTTCAGCTTAGATTCTTCATCTGTCTCCTTCAGCAGAAAAGTGTGGATTGAGTCCTTGGTTCCTCAGTATTAAAACCTTTTTTGCTCCCTATTTAGGCACTGAAAAATTCTGCAGATGTTTATTTGGTGTCTTCATGTAGTGACCAGGTGTAAAAGCAAAGGATAACAGAATTTGGAATTGCAGGAAGTAAAGGGATAGCTGTTGATAGGCCTAAATAAAAGTAAAATGCCTTCACTTCTCCTTTTCTTCTCCCTTCTTTCCCCATTGGTGACTTTTAAGGTCTCATTTCTTTGTTCCCAATTTTTGCTCTCTCAGCTGTCTGCATTTTGTTTACAAGCAAAGTAAACAATCTTCATTTACTTGCACTGATTTTGCTTTTGCTTTGGTGTCAGAATATAACCTGGCTAACCTTATATGTTCATATGGAAGTATACAATTTATGCACATGTTGTAATGCTTGTCCTAAACAGTGACAGATATGTGGTAACTATTAAAGAAGTTAACATTTTGCAGAAAATATGCAAATATTTTTATTTTATAACAAACTGGTAGTCAAGCCAGCAACTTGCTTTCAGAACCCAGGCTTCTGTTAATAAGCAGCTTTTCGAAGCCAGATTTCTAAAAATAAGGCTCTCTAGTCAGAAAATTTCAACTGTAACACATTATACAAATCATGCACAGGAGAGTAAAGAGGGAGATTTGGGTTATGGTTTTTTGTTGTGTTTTTTTTTTTTTTTTTTTTAAATAGTGAGAGTAATGAGGGAGATTTGGGTTATGGTTTTTTTGTTGTGGTTTTTTTTTTTTTTTTTTTTTTTAAATAGTCTATCTCCTACTTTCATTTGTCTCAGGTTTTAATGTGTAGTTGTAGTTGTAATCAGGAAAGAAGGGAGAAAAATTTCAGTGCATTGAGTACTGAAGGAAAAAACTGAAGCAAATGCTTCTCGAGTGAGCTTACTGCTTTTTAATTAGTGCCTGTGGGAAGATACTTTGCTGTATCAGTGCCATTTATACTAGTACTATCTTGCAACAGTGATGTGCAAAATGTTTCCCACTTCTCCCACCATCTTGTATAGCCCCAGAGCAGACATACATAAATAAGTAATGGAAAAGGTAGGAAACAGACTCAGTCATGCCTGTTTTGCTGATGCCTGATCAAGGGGGAAAAAGAGAGGGAAGGTACAGAGGAAGATGAAGAGTATGTACTTCATAAATTCACTGTAACAGCTGTTCTATGAAACGCTGGGATTTGCTATTCCACACAGCACAGGATGAAGGCAAAACTTGCAAGACTATATTTCTCTGCGTAATGAGGTAGGCAGCCATGCGGTTAAATCGTTTGCTTTCTCTGGGACACTGCTGGGTTCTTTGCTTTTGCATTTAACTGCTCTCAAGTACCAGAGTGTCATTCTCACCTTCGTTGTTATTATAATTTTTCCCCTTGTACTTCCCGGTAAATGAGAAGTTTTACAGTGGAGCAGCTGCCAGTGAAGACATTGACCTAAAATAAAGAAGTCAATATCTTACAGTTGGTTGAAGTCACTTCAAGCTTCTTGGTACAGGAAAACAGAAGCAGTGGCAGGTTGACAGCTGTTTGCTCAGGAGCTCTTTTGGAAAATCTTACTAGCATGGCTGCTGTGAACTTAGTTTGCCTGTTCATGCAAGTGAATTTCCAAAGATAATCTTAACTCTTCTATGAAAAGCAGATTAGAATGTTGAGAAAGTAGGATATTCTTTCTGAATTTGTCTTACACGAATAAAAACTATAGATAAATAAATTGATAAATGTTTTAAGGTTTTGTATAGATGTAAACATTGAGGGTTTTCTAATGGAGAATGGAAGTTACTAGTAAAAAAGAGTTTGATGTTTTATGTTGGTGAGTTTGGACAAAAGTCATCAGTATAACACTGATTTTACTTCAAAATAAGTCAGCTTAATGCTTACAAAAGCATTTTTCAATCTTTTGTTGCTGAAATAAGACAACTTGCAAAGTGTGAAAAAAACCCTACCTCGTATTTTAGGCATGTAAAGTAGCTGTGGCATGCCAAGTCAAGTGTGTAGTCTTGATTTATGTCTTTTAGTTTAAAATGCAGTCACATTTTTTGAAACTATTGTTTCTAACTTGTTATACTGTAACATATGATAGATTCTAGCAATGTCTTTTTATTCCTAACCATGGCAATTAAATTCAGATCTTGAAAACCAGGAATCCAAAATAACTCGTGCTCCTTTGTCATTGTCATGACACAGCATTGATCTCATTTCTCTAATAGAGGTTTTCAAGTAAAGGCACTACATGGACCTGCAGGGGGGAAAATGCTGACTGCCACCATGATTTTCCTGACAAGTATGTTTGCTCCATGTCTTCAGTGTAGAGTGCAGAATGTAAGAAATGGTATAATCCTCTCAGAGTGTTTGTAATTAAATATTATTTGGCCACAAAGCAATACTCTGATCATTTGTCTAAATATGTGCTAGGAGAGGTCTGTTTGTATATTAAAAATCTCTGTGGACTGAAGCTGGTATATTTTTATATGTCCTTTCTAATGGAAGTATTTTCTATAGTATAGGTTTTGACAAACCATCACTGTATTTAGCCTTTTGAGTTAATCTCCTCAAGTGAAGATTGTAATTTTTTTTTAAATGCACAATTCTTAAGGCTTTTCCAAGGTACATATTTTAACCACTGCATTTTTATAACAGCGTGATACTAAAGGAATGTAAGGAAGCTTTTAAATCTCCAAATCAAGGGTAAGGTACATTAATCAAGTACTTCAGGGAAATAGTCTTAGATTTTGAAGTATTTTGCCATACATTTGAAAATGATGATTTTTAATCCCCCTCTCTTTTTATTCTGAATAAAATATTTCTTAAAAGTGGAAAAGAAAAAAACAGTGTTTATGACTGAAAGGCCTTCCTTAATTGCAGAGAAATATTTAGGTTTTACCTCTGCAGGCAGAGGGTTAATAAAATCTTGACATTTGAGCAGAGATACAAAGGCTCAGGATAGGAGCTTGTTTTTATATCAGCTTTGAAAAAGTTGTTTTTTATATGAAATTCTCATGGATCAATAACTATGGCATCATTAATAGTTAGGACCTGGTATTGAAAAAGGTAAAGTGATAGTGTTCATATTAGTTCGGTGCTCCCAGAACTATTAATTACTTATATCCTTTTGCTGCTTTTGTGTGACTCTGTAAGCTCTGTAAATGCTGCTTTCACCTTTTATGAAGACTGCTTGAGAGAAATATATGAGTCTTCAGCAATATATTTTGATGAATGTCATCAACTCCTAAAGATTTTTAAACAGAATTTGTCACACAGCACACAAAGGTTACTAACTTTGTTTATTAATATAGATCTGCTTAACTTGGGAGAAGGATCTTCAGAAAATGTAAGCAATGTTGTGGAATAGATAGCGTTTATTAGAGAAGGAGGATGTTATGTTTTCCAGTGGTACATTTTTGCTTCTTTCTGAACACTTAGGAAAGTGCCTGACAACATGTAACTTCCTGTAAAACTGTAAAACTGTGCTGTTTGAATTCTAATGATTGCACTTTGAATATATTTTCTTCTTTGATCTTTTTCTGTATCTGAGGTATCCTGATGGATCCCTATGCAATGCCCCGGTGAGCTGTAGAATCCATAGATGGCAATCTCTCAGATTTCCAGCTCAGGACAGCTACTAGAGACTCTCATCCCTTAATTTACAATCTTGACATTCTCTGTTGTACAATGAAATCCACCCTGTAATATTGAAACCACACTCTGACTCATATTCAAGTTTTGGAATGTTCCTGTCTCCAGTGATGTCTTTAAAATAAACAAACAAGCAGCTTGTCCCAAATAATAACTCCAGTTAAAATGGTAGTGTTGGAAGTGTCTCTCTCAGGGATCCAGGTTCATCCTTCTGTAAAGATTTTCTGCAGGAGCTCAGAGGAAAGCAAATTTTTCCCCAAACAAATTACAGTTGCCTAGGGTCATGTCTGGTTGGGCTGTATCTCCAAGGATTGTCCACAATCTGTTCTTTGCCACAAGGTCATTGTTTGTTCATTGTCCATCAAGAGTACCTTTTTTGCAAAGGTCCTTTTTAGCTGGTCAGCCCCCTGGGTGCAGTGGAACAATGTGAACTTTGAACATTAATACCTGATAGAAGATGCATAAAACTGTAGGACTTACCTAAGAATTATCACAAAGATATACACAGAGTCTTCAAGGTATCTGACCTCAGATATAGCAGAGCATATGAAATATGAGCAAAAAATATTGCTAATGTTGCCTGAAAACTGCAGAAATACACGTGATCTAAACTAGATGCTTATTATCATTTTAATGTTTTGTTTAAAGGTTTTAGTTTAAACCATTAAAATTTTTTAATAGATATTCAGGGTTACCAGAGATAATGGGCAAAGTTGTTAATGCTGAACTGAGTAATTTCTCTTTTATACCACTGATATTTGGAATAATTTACAATACACTGGCACCAACAAGTGGGGTTCTCCAGTTCCTCCCAGGCAATGTATACCATAAAGCCCTAAGTCACCCATTAGAATTCTTTTTTCCATGATACCTACTAGATGTCACAAATACTGTGTAATTCACTGCTTAACATCTGGCCTTGCTTTTCAAAGATATGAGAGAAAAAGAAATCTCTGCAATCATCGAAGAACATGTACAGTTCAAGAACATGTACAGTTTTCTGAGGTCCTGGACACAGCTGCTCCAGCAGGCAGCATGGCAAATAAATATATTACTTCTCAGCATAAGTTGCCTGAAGCATTCTTCCAGTTCAGAAACAGAGGCAGCAAAAAGCTCCATGTCGAAAGATTCATTGTGGAGGCATTTCCAGCTGGAGACCACTCCTACAGCACCACTCCAGGACTGTTGAACAGATTCTTATTTTATTATTTAGAATTAAATACACATGAATTAAGTAAATTATTGTCATCTAAAAGTGCTGTCTTCATCTTCTCAGTATACAAGAGCTTTTCTTATGGCTGTTCTAGGCAGATTATAATTCAGTTTAAACTTCCTTGTGGAAAACTTGTCATTAGAAGATGTGGTTGGAGGCATCTTCTCCTGGCAACTTCAGAAAGGTTGCATAAACTCATCTCTGATGGCAAACCTCCCCATTTCCTCCAACTCCCCACAAGCTACCATATATCTAACATATCTTGACTGCCAGGTTTCTGTCCAGAGGGCTGGATGTCACTAGTAATATAAACAAGTAACCAACTGAAAAAACTATGGCTGAGTGACACAAAAGTCTTTTCTATTTGTCCCAGGAACATGCACTTTAGGATCTAAAGAGGACTGTGAAATGAACCTTACTCTCGCCATAGGTTGTTCAGCGTAAAATCATAATTTGAATGCATACACCCTCAAAAATATTCTTAGAAGAACATTGGTGGAAGTCCTTACAAATGTGAAGTTAGACATGCTGTCAATATGACTCTTCTAGAGCAACGTGTGATTGTATGCTCCAGAGATCCTTTGACTGATGCTTTCCTTTGAGTATGCACATTCCCATTCACTTGTGCGTGTTTTCTGCTCATTTTCTACACAATTTGCTTTGGAAATATTTAAGTGTGTGTCTGTGTTAATAGTTAGAAAGATGCATTTTCTGGTTAGGAAGATCTACAGCTCACTGTGGCTGACAGCAATAAGTAGAAGTGATGTTGTTTAGTAGCACTCTCATTCAAAAAGAGTTGTGTGGTGACAGCCTGTTGGACTAAATGTGTTTTTTGGAAGTGTCACACTGTTTTACAGAGCTGCTTAGATTTCACAATGTGCTGTGTACATTTTCTGGGTTACTGTCTGGCTTAAAAGCACTAGAATTTTTCATACCCTATTTGTGTAGTCAGCTGAATCATGATTTCGGGATTTTATCAGTCTTCAACTGCAGAAGATACCAACTTTGCTGTTTTCCTTCCACCTCACTTCTCTCAGCCTGGAGCTCTGTCATTTAAGTGTTTCTGTATCTGCTACAGGGCATGAATTTTAAGGCAGTTACTTAGACTACAGAAAAACAGTGGGATGTATAGTCAAAAAATGATAGTCATTAGGAAAATGTTGTAGGTACCGACCACAGAAAAGTTTTAGCAAGTTCTTCACATAAAGATAAAAGGAGGCTTTTTAAAGCTGGAAAACACTAATAACTTTCATCAGTAAATATACCTTAGCACAAGCTTCTTTGTTTCATGTCAATCCCTGCATTTCCTCATTTCCTGTGCCATTTCTGTGATGTTGGTAGATCCTTTGCCTTTTCCTTCCCTAGTACTAGCAAGCAATAGGTACAGGTTTTTTTCACTTTCATTGCCCACAAAAAATCCCCAGTTTAACATTTGTGCACCCTGGAGATGGGAAATGACAGCAGCAAAGCACTCAGCTCTGAAAATGCAAGTACTGTTGAACATAAAGAGCTGGCACTCTGCTTTTTCTCATTGACTTTTCTCTAACCATACAGTCGTGTTTGGATTCTCTAATACACAGTCACTAATTTGTGTTTACCTAAGAAACTGTTATGATTCCACTTTTCATAATGACACTGAGGTCTTGTGTGTGTGAACATACCCTGCAGACCTTCATTTCATTTATCAAGAATGTTTGAAAGATGCAAACTCAAGGTATAGTTTATCTTGCCACAAGCCAGCTGGGACACAGATGAATATTTTCTAGTTGTGGAAACAGATCTGCATCTACTGCACCTACACAGACCTACCTCCTCTACAAAGCCTAGGTGGCTGACCACCTTTTAATCTGTCAAGAAGCTGGTGGTCTGTTGTACTCCCTTGAATTTCCTAGACACTGAAAACAAGCTATTTTGATGTTTTTTTGAACTTTAAGTGATACCTTTTATATTCCTTTCTTGCTGTATTAGATTATTTTTGTACTGGATTTTAAGGGAACATTGATGTCGTGCAGATATTGCACTGTCTTTCCAGTAGATGCTGAGAAGTTTCTTATTAACTTTATTTTGCTTAGTCACACCACAGCAATTTTAACAATGTCCTGTGAGTTATAAAATTCCAGTTGTTTATTCTGAAGGATTCTGTGATTCTGTGTGCTTCTGCTTAACAACATTCTGGAAGCAAATGAAACTTATATTCTTAATCAGCTAAATAGGTAGAAAATAGATACTGATAAGCATAAAACTAGTAACAGGCAGATCAAAATTCATTAAGGGTTAATCTTTATATTGGTTTGAACACAGTAGCTTTGATGGAAGATTTTAGGATTTATGAAACCACAGACATTCCTCCAGCTTTGTTCTTGACAACTTTTGTTCATTTGGCCATTCCTTGTGTGCCCATGCCATGTGTTTCATGAGGGTCCATGCTCCCCAAGGTTCAGATGGGCTCTGAAATCCAAGTGTCAAATGAGCTAAGGATTCCTTTTAAGGATACAAAGGAACCCTTTATGGAAAACTGAAACTGGTTTAAGCTGTCTGAATAGGCAGATGCGGAGGTGGAGATAGCTGATTAAACAGTTGTAGAGGAAACTACCACATGGGAACAATTCAGAATTAAATACAATACAAATTTCTTAAAGCAACACTTCTGGCATTTTCCCTTCTCTCTGTTTTTCTCATACTGATTTAAATGAGTCTAGAAACAAATTGAAACATTTTCTCCTGAGCACAGAAGGAAGCAAAAGAGTGGTAGCCATTTCTATGTTCACTTCTCAGTGTTTACAGTGTTCAGTACAACAGAAATGGGCCCTGTTAAAGATGAATAGTTAGGTCTGAGTCGATTTGTCTTCCAATCAAAACTTTCAGCAGAGCCATTATGATTGATTTTTGACAGTACATTCAGCTACTGGCAAAGCAAAATAAAGTTTTTTTTAGAATTTCAATCTGAAGCACAGTGTAGACTACAAGGAGGAGGACACCTGCTTGAAGTATTTTCAATAGTACCAGAGAATACACTGATGTTTGTTGGTAAATAAAAATGGTGAGATGGTTCCTTTGGTGTTTTTACTCACACAGAACATTCTAAATGAAACTTGGTAAAGTGAAGAATTTCTTGGTAATATTTTCTACCTTCTAAAAAGTTCTTTAAAAAGATTTATATGTAACACCATTGGCATTAGGAATGTTATTTTTCTTTTCCCATTTTAATAAAAAAGGATTTATAGAAAGTCTGGTTAATATTAGTTTATGCAACCACCCAGCCAAGCCTAATTGTTTTAGGTAAACAAAGTAAAGATTATAAATAAGGAACAAAAATGGTAAATTAAATTTGGGATACAATCTTGATTGATATCCAGGATTTCACAGTTTCCTTTCAAAATGATGGCATAAATTCACAAAAATTAGGTTTTTCCTGACAGTGCTTGTGCTGACCCAAAACCTAAAGTAAGCAGGATCCAGTGGAGCTGGAAAAAGGGGCAGTCTGCTGGCTGTATTTTCAGAATCTCACTCCTCAGCAGTGAGGGACTCTCTCTCTGTGCAGGAGAAGCACCAGACCCTTCAGAAGCAGTCTGTTGTAGTGGCACAGTGCTTTCCAAGCAACCACAGAAAGGGCAGCTGTGAGAGAAAGGAACAAGCACGAGGACAGACCAATGCTCTTAGGAAGTCCTTCAGTGAGTTATACCATGGATTTAATGATATGAATTTCCTTTGTGATGTTAAGCTTTAGTGATGTTTTAACTTTTTGTCTTCCTTTTGTATTTATAGAAGCAGTAAATAAAATATTGCTTTTTGCATAACTGCTATAATTTTATTTTTGGAAAGCCTCAGAGCAGAACTGCCTAAACAAATAGACATTTTAAAAAAATTATCCTGGAGTTCTTTTGCTATTTTGGCAGCGATATTTGTCTACTACAAAATATCCTATTGTAATGTATTTAATAAAACTCCTTCACCTAGTCGTTCGGCTTTCCTGCACTACTTATTTATGTCAACATTCTGAACCATTATTTAATGAGGTTAAAATATAATTTAAACTACAGAAATGCTTTAGGACCAGATCACATAATTTTCATCACTTTTTTTATGAGGCCTTCAGTTCCTTCATAGCCACTTCTACATTCTTCTAATGTGTTCTGGTTTTATGTTAGCCATGCATCAAACTAAAATTTATTTCCTTTACCTAATATGCATTTTGTGTGAGTAAAATAGTCCATTACAGTTCCATGCTGCACATATCTGATGGAGCCCAAATGTTGGACAGGCTGTAAGCGTGGGAATATGGCCAGTATAATATGGTAAGATCAAAACACGAAACTGCTTTTCTTCCTGAAAAAAATGAGTTTGTAGTTTGTCTTAATTATTTCTGGTTGAACTGTTCCCACTTGACAGAAGAGAGAAATTTTGTAAGAACCAAACAGAAAAGACAGGTTTTCTCATCTGAATCCATCCAAACATAAATCACCCTCCTACTTAGTTTCAATAAACAAATGAAAAAGAAATAAAAGGCATTGGGTGTTCATAGGAAAGGGGAAAATAGATTCTCAAAGACTGTTTTCTTTATAATGACATTTAATGGTGGTATTATCAACAGCAGCATATTGAAACATATTGTTGAGAATTAATTTCCCATAGATTTACAGTGATAAAATGGCAAATGGTTTTTTACCATTTACCTGATTTTTTTTAAATCCCGTGTGTTACAGAGGATGCAGACTCTTCTTTCAGTGATTGCATCTTAGTGCTTTCCAGAGGCAGCCTGAAAGGACCAACCTGTCCCTGTAACCAAGGAGAGCCTCCCAGAATTTGCATTATAATCTAAAGTAAACTGCAACAGGGATTTTTTTAATGAGGCAACTGAGAGGATGGAGGTGGTAGTTAGGTTATGTGACACTGTCAGAATGTTGCTAAGCTTTAGAATGGAATAATTTTAATTGGCAACATCCTCATTAATCATGGCTAATGTTAATGATAGCTCCCTGTAGTGATTCATGAAGAGGTGATGGCCTTAATGAAAGCTGCCTTAGAGGCTAACAGATGGTGGTTAAATTTCAGTATTTTAAATATACAACTGTTCAGTTCTAAATAAGTTTTTTCCTACCAAATAATAATATGGGAAAGTTGGTATTCCGTCCTGTTCTTTACTGGGCTTCTTTTTTTGAATTATTGAGTAAATAATAGACAAGAGCAAAAGGAAGACAGTTCAGCATGTATTATAAATTCAGATACATGCACGCAGGTTAAGCTTTATGTTTTCTGATCTATGTTTAATACTATAGATGTCATTGTGAATTTACTGAATAACACCAGAGTGTTTACTGTTACATAAAAGAAATATTGGCAAGATGTGGGAAAAAAAGCATAATAGTCTGCTGCTTTGTCTCTCTGATAATGCTTGATATAGCTCAATATTCTGTGTTTACCAGTGTTGCTAATCTCCTGGTTATGTTTATGAGTGCCTTTGGCTTCTGCTGCTCTTTTTGTGAGCTCAAAGAATAGGAGAAAAAGAAAAATCAGCTCTCAGCAAAGGCATTGGGTTAGAACCTCAGTGAACTTCGAATTTTGGCTCTTCTGGTGTTTTATTCATAAGTATGGATATTTAAGGACTCTATAAATAAGGATCCTGAATAAGCAAGATATTTGTAGTTCAGTTAGAAAGCTGAAATTAATCAAGTGCTTAAATGTAATACTCCAGTAATACTTCAGTGAACTGGAAACCAATATCTATTGTCTAAAAGTAAAAAAAAGATAAATAATGCATCCTTGTTTCACTAGAGTATTTTAGGATTAATAAATTAATATTTGTTAAATGCACATATTTTATAAAAACAAGAATAAAACTTTTAAATAATTTTTCTGGGATTTTTTTCATATTTTGCATTTCTCTTGCCTGACAGTTTATTCTTATGTGCTTTCTTTTTATTTGCTTTATCATTTATTCTTTTTTAGCAAGGTAAAACCTTAAAATATGTTGGAATTTGTTACCCTGGTTTTTGTATGCATATATGTGAATATTCTGGAAAGAGGATTAAACAAAGGTGTCATAATGCAAGATACAGATAGGAAATGCATTTTATCATTCTTTCCAGGGATGGAGTATCTTTGATGCACCTAGAGGAAATGTATATTGGCCCTTTTCCTTTCCATTATGTTCTCATCTCTACATCACCAACTGCTGTGACATCACACCGCATCATGTCTTTCAGAGTTATCTTTATTTCAGAAAAAGGGGGTCTCAGAATCTATTTCCTAGAATTATTGTTTTACCTTTTGATATGTTTCAAGTTCCATGACATTTTATTGTTTTATGACCAGACTTCCTTGTGAATTTCCCACTGGACTTATATATTAGCTATTCCATCCAGTTAAGTATGCACAAGAATTCTAATTTTGGGAGATTCAAAGTAGACCTTTAAAGAGAAATTCTCAACCCCACTATGGCAATAATTTATAATATGGTGAAATAAGACCAGCCTGAAGTCACATCTCCTTAACATGCTGGCACCTTCTTTGCATACCCTTCAGTACCCATGTCACTTGTACTTGTGTAACCATTCGTGCAGTTGGTTTCCAAATGTGCCAGTTAGAAGGCCAAGCATATCTGGATTTATATGGAGATTTTCTGAGACATTGTGTCAGAACTTTATTGTTTAATGTGATGGGATCTCTTGATTTAGAAATGCTGTATGGAGTTGTCAAGCCTCTGAATATTACCATCTTTTGTTGAGAATTGGTATATGAAAAGGGTGTTATTTATGCAATGAGGGAAAACATTAAAAGTACTGTAAGATACTGCTGTATTTAATACTCCTTGATTTTGGACAGTTATAGTATTTAGGATTTCTATCTTTTTTTTGGCACAAAGACAAGATTGATCTTAGAATCTTCAGCTAATTCTCAGGAAAATCTGCATGTTTTCCAATTATGTGAGAAAACTTCATTGCCGCTTTATCTGTTTCCAAATGATTCCTTCTTGAACTACCCCTTTTTTCTCCTGCCATGACAGTCAGATTTTGGGAGAGTCAAATTATTCGTAGCTTATGGAATTAATTTACATGGCTTATTTTGAGGGATTTTACTACATGAAAGAATCCGACATCCCAAAGATCTGTGGGGCTGAGATAAGAGCTCATTTTTGTTTATTTTCCTCCATACTAAGTTTTTTCTTTGATTGTCTGGTGAGCACACTGGTATCTGAAGCAAAAGTTCTGACCTTTCCCTATATGTAATCAGATATGGGAAAATGGAGTGGGGGACAGGATGTCAAACACCAGAGGTCATTGGGATGCAGAGAGTTGCCACTTCCCTAGAAACACAGTATGGTAAAAATCTTCTGTGGAAGATTTGCAAGCTGAACTGATGAGACAGAAAAGTAGATTCATGATTTAAAAAGAGGAAAACAAAGAACATCCATCATCCAGACAGATAGCAGCCTTAATTGTATTCCCTTTTAATTTGGGCTGTTCAATAATGCATTGTGTTAGTCATCTAAGTTGCACCTCTCTGTGTTGCAGTGTGTTGCAGATAGGAAAGTAAGTTTATTACAACTAATCAAGCAATTACAGCAAGTTCCAGGGCAGGTGGCTGATGGAGCATTGAAATAATAGGTTGTAACTTTCAAGTGAAAATTCCAGACAGGAAAAAAAGCCTAATGCAAAGAAAAGCCATGGGCTAAAATTAGGCCATCTGAGTGTAATTTCAGCTGAGGGTAATTTCAGGGAGTCACATATAACAGCTTCTGCAATTATGTCCGCTGTGACATCTAAGGATGATCCTTCATGCCTTAGAAAAGCTGGTAAGATAAATGTATTTATTATATATAAAAATTTAAAAAAAAAAAAAAAAAAAAAAGGCCCTGCTCAGGAATGGTTTTGCTTCATCTGAATTAACTAAATATTTATGCTATTTAATACCTATACCACAGGTACATATTGCAGTATGACTACATTGTCCTATTGTACTTGTAGGTTAGTGGGAATCAAGATCCTATTCATTTACCAAATGCCAGAGACTTAAATTATTAATTGTTATGTTTATATTTTTCCCTTCATTTAATTATTGCAGTAATGATAATAATTCTCCCTACTATTTCTCAAGTTATGAGAGATCACAAATATTCAGTTTCTTTCATGGGGGGATCTGGCTTCAAATCTTTTTCTAAACAATGTGGGAAGGTAGATGCTGTTTCATTAAAACTTCAGTATTGAATCACTGAATAATCTGCAAATTTTAGTCACCTCCCTTGCTGTGCTTACTTAACAATAACATTCCTTCTTTCTTACACTCCAGGTATGGTTTCTCCACCTACTTATTCTGAGGCAACATTCTTCAAGGTGGTGTCATTGTTTAGGTTTCACGTTTTAACCTGTCAGTCCATGAGCAGACAATGATACTGCTGTGGAGTCACCTGGTTTGGAGCAGGTCTTAAAATGGGTCACAATTGTCATAAAGTTAATCATCTTCCGTGGTCTGCTAGAAATTGGAAGCAATTTCTTAGTTGTGCCCACCACAGGGCTGTCCACCAGAATTTTTTTTTTTTCCTCATTCTTATCAAGGTTTCACAATACTTTTGCAGTTAAGCTATATTCATTGTTCCATTCATAGTTCTGTTCTAAAAATATTTTATTCTCAAAAAATTGCATCTTTTCTTGAGCAGAGAATGAATTTCATGCAAGTCTATAAGTAGGTCCATTTAAAAATTAAATCCATTTAGGCAGGAAGGTTAAGAAATTTGTTACACTTTTGATTCTTGTGTCCTAATAGTATTCAGAATAAAGAATTCAATGCTTTTTCTTTGTTAAATGCATGTACTGTATTTTCAATAGTAACTGTACTACTAGTATGGGAAGAAAAAAATCATACTTCTTAAAGGGAAGTCTCTTTTGTTGCATGTTTGTTGCTGAAATACTTTCTAGTAATGTCAGACCTAACCAATATTACTGTCTGTAGTTTTGTAGCTTTATCTGATTTTTCTTGTTTGTGAATTTCTTTCCAGATCTTTTCCTAAGCAGTTTTGATCATATTTTGTTTATGGTTTTAGGTTTTTGTTTTTCTTGCATTCACATATATATTCTCTTCTATTTTTGTTCTTGTTAAGGGTTTGTTGAGTCCTTTTTCTGTCTTGATTTTGTGCTCTGCTTGTACCTTTTGCTGTGTTGTTATAATTGCTCCTTAAGACTTAGATAAAAGCTGCTTCCCTGAATATGGAATTATTTTAATCCGTTAAGATGGTTACCACCTACTATTTTTTAACACTATGCACTTTGATACAAACTTTGGTGAGACTTAGAGTTTTGGCTATACTATTATATCCATTTTTATTCTAGATGATTTTAGGCATTAACCAAATATTCCTTCTGACAAATAGTCTGAGATACTTTAAGGGGATCATAAAACACAAACTATTATAAGAAGTGAATTAAAAGTTGCTCAAAATGTATGTTATTGTTTTAAAACTGAAGCCAATTCTTCTCTGGATTACATGCTAAAATCATATGGAGAGATTCATAGGCTACAGTTCAATATTATTACATATAGCGAAGGACAAAATTTTCAGGAATATTATTGTGCAAAGGAATCAGAACAATTCACATTTATATAGCTTGTATGTTTGAAGTGTTCTTTCTGCAGCACAGCAGTCCCAAAGATCTCTTTTTTTCCCCTGTATGATGTAGTGATGTAATGTGTTGATGGGATGTAAAAGGAATCCCAACTTAAAGTACTTCCTAGTTCCTCACATAAAATTCATTGTAAAAAAGTCAGCATTTGTTTCAGTTATGTGGTAATTGAAAAATTACAATTATTATTTAAAACAAGGCAAACATATATACACATGCATATGTGTGGTACAAGTGGAATTTAACAGAAAACATTGGTTTAGTTTCAACAGTTTGATTCAGACTGCTTGGACAAAGAGTGGAAATCCTAACTTAGGATGTAATTTTTGTTTTCTTAGCAATTTGATTTTTGTTTTGTATCAGTAGCATTTACTAGTCCTTTTTCTCTCTTAAAATGCTGCGGAAAATAAAACATCAACAATAAAGGAAAGAACAGCAAAAACTAATTTTGCCAAATCATCCTGAATACAAAAACAATCAAATGCAATGAGCCCTTTTAGGCAGAGCGTCCATGAAATTAAAGGGAAATTTGAATCATATGTTGCTTATTATGTGTGACTGCCACAGTTTGATGTCTGGCTGATGGTTAAAATCAATAATCCACTTTTCAGCTCTGGCTTGTGCATCCTATCCTTCTCCCCTCCTGGCTCATCCATCTTGCTTATAGCAACTGTGAATACCTTTTAGTTATAGAAAATATCCAAGTATTAATTTTTCAGCTCTCCTTCTGGTCCTAGAAAGGAAGTAATTTCTGCACTTATATGAGGATAAAAGATTTTAAAATTATGTATAAATTTAAAATTATGTATAAATGTTTAAAATTATGTATAAATCTTGTAAGGTAAGTGCCTTTGGAGGCATAGGCATGTTTCTTTGGATTTCCAAAAATAATTGCTCTATGAAAGAAGATAAAGTGTCTGTCCAAATGCATTTTAGCAAATTATTTTACTCTTTGGTGTGAGATGCTTTAAATATTATTTATACACAAATCTTACCTGTGACATAATTAAACTATATTAATAGCCTTGGCAAGCAATCGTGTTTTGTTGTTATTAGAAACATAATCTGTCACTTGAATTTATGCATTTATTTTTTCTTGCTTGTGCATGTTATTTGCTTTCCTATTTACTCAGTAATTAAAAGGCCAACCAGAATAGTTTGGTACTTTATTAATCTGCTGCCATTCTGCATGCATTTTCCCTGGACTCAGTCTCATGTTGAGCCATAGGTATTCTAAATTCCCCCATAAACACAATTAATGAGAAATTTTGGAAGTACAGCAATGGCTTCATTTGCTTGGGAGAAAGCAGTTTGATAAGCACAGTTGTACCATATTAATTAGAACTAGGTTAGATGTGCTACAAAAACATGGTTGTATCAGTGGAGTAACAAGGACTTGCTTTGGCCAGATGTTGTCATAGTAAGATGTAGGATGTACTTCAGCCACTGGTTTGACAATTTCAAAAGTTTTTAATTGTTTGTCTGCAATTTGGAAGCAAATGAACAGAGTCAGTGTTATTTATTTTTTTTTCTTTTTCTTTTTTTCACAAATTTCTGAATATCTTCCTGATGGTCTTATGCTGACAATTAGAAAAAACAAACGGTGTTTAGGGTTTCTTTTTCCTGTTAGGAAAACAGACTTTTATCTCAAGGATTGGCAAAGCACAGGTAGGAGGGTGAAGAGAATAATTTTGTTCAGTGATTGCAGTTCTTTGAAGAAGTCATCAGAAAGGGAAAGCAGGATGAAAAAGAATGTACCCTGTGTTTCAGAGGGGTCCCTGTGTCGCAGGTGGGAGCTGCAGCGCTGTCCCCCTGTGTCCTGGTTTAACCCCAGCTGGCAACCACACAGCTGCTCACTCACCTCCCCCCACCCTGCTGGGAAGGGGAAGCAGAAGTAAAACTTTTATGATACGATAAGAACAGTTTAATAATTGAAACAATGTAAAATATGGCAATAGTAGTAAATAATGATAATAAAAAGAAAAAAAAAGTAATGCATATTACAATTGTTCACCACCTGCTGACTGATGCCAGATCCCACCTGGGTAACTTGCCTAGTTTATATTCTGGGCAGGATTTTCTGTGGTGTGGGATATCCCTCTGGCCAGTTTGGGTCACCTGTCATGTCTATGCTACCTCCCAGCTTTTATGTGAACCTCCTCACTGGTAGAGCATGAGACAGAAAAGTCCTTGATTTAGGATGAACAGGACTTAGGACCCACCTAATTTACTCCTAAGACACATTAGTGTCTTACCAACATTTTTCTCATATTGAATCCAAAACACAGCACTGTTCCAACTGCTGAGAAGAAATTAGCTTTATCCCAGCTGAACCCAGGACAGTGGGGAAAGCTTCCCCAGAGGCTGGCACTGCTTCCTCTGGCTCATCAATAACTCAGTTCTCTGTCAAAGCAAAAGTTTCCACAATCTTAGAGCCTGGTAACAAATGCTGAAAAAGTTATGAGGAACAGCTTGACAGGATCCTTCTAAGATAAATGTGTATATTAGAGATTACACACTTCAGTTCTAACTTGGATGGGTATTTTAATTTACAGCATGCTTTGGTTATTTTCTTAATATCCATCTGTTTCTGTGTTCAGTAATTTATACTTTATTTACTAGCACAAATTTAGCTCTTATGCTCAAAAATAGTCTATTTGCACTATCTTTTCTGGACTGCTTATGCCTTCCCGAATACCTGCAAGCCAGTGTTTGGCAGATCCCAAGTGTGTGCAAGGCTGTATTTGAGGCTTTACCTCTGTGGTGGTTCCAGGAGCTCACTTGGAAAGACAGTGCTCTGCTTTCTGCATCTATTAGAGCCACTGCTCATGAGCTGCCACAAAATCAGAAACGGATTTTTGAGACTTTTTGTTTAAGCAGCAATTCCAGAGAGCTTCAGGAGGCATGCTAGTGTTTCAGAGTAAAGTTTGGGGGCTCCTTAGTAAATTAGAGGAAGTCAGCTGAATTAAGGAAGAAGCTGCTTTATTTTAACATCATTGTTGTTGGAAATGTGTCTGGATCTTTACAGATCCCTACAGACCCAGCCTGGAAGTCATAACAGAGCTGAACAGGTGCAAGGATTAATGGTTCCAAGATTGCATCCTATCCTCTGGAACACTTTCTGTTCCATTCTTCTTGAATTACATGAAATATAAAAATCCTTTAATGAAAGAAAATTAAGTGGAGCGAAAAAAGAGAATTATTCAGTAATTTTCATAAGATTGTTTATCGTGGGAGAGATAGAGACCAATGTCTTGCTTAACATGATTAAATGGAGTATTGTATGACAGTATTTAGATATCTTAAAGATGTTTGGTTGTACGATTTTCAAATTATTGTCTTTGATTCTGGACAGCATCTCATTAAATCATCTGTGACATAAGCACACATTTAAAGATATTGTTGAATAGACTGTGTTCAAGCACAAACCAAGTATTTTTTATGTGCTTTTACATTGTTTTAGTAGTACGCTTTTGAAACAATATCATTTTTCCCTTTAATTTCATTACTATGAAGGGATTTGCTTTTTTTTTAGCTTTAGGTAAAGTCTTTTGTCTTTTCAAATTTCAAAGAAATGTTTGTTCTTACACTGTATTTTAAATATTTACCAATTCAGCGCTGAGGAACTTCAATTATGCTTTGCATCAAGAGTTTGTTGTTACTCATGGAGGAATTGCTCTGTAGAATATTGTACATATGTAGACCATTACAATCAAGAAAAGTGCCACTGCTGCTTATATACAATTTTTCTAGTATTTTGAATTGCACAGTGTTGTACTATATAAGAATTTATTATAAATGCATTATTTTATTCCTTGATTAACCTATTTTCAAAAGCAGAAAAGTACCTAGCCTCTCATACACATGGACTGTATGTGTTAATATTGTTAACATTTTTATGTGTGGTGTGTACATTGATGGAAAATATGGTTGAGTGAAATAGAATGATTAAATTTTTTTGTGTATATTGCATGTGGTATGTTGCCAACCTTATTTTTAATGTATTAATTCTCTCCTTCATAGTTCATGTGAAATTCATATTTCCCAATTGCTGCATTTCTTGGAATGCTTACAATATAGCCTCTATGTCTAAAAACCCCAAAAACTTCTTGTAGCAATAAATTTCTTCTGACAAAATTCATCTGTGTGTGCTGGAATAAATTGCTTTCTTTTTGTGCAGCTGTTTCAGGGGATTCTTTTGGAAATGCTTGAGGTTGTTTGGCACCTTTCATGAATGCAGTAGTTGTCACTTTTCTTCCACTGGCAAAACTATACTGCTTAAAGAATATGGGGAAGCTCACGTAAAACTCTTTAAAAATAAGTCTAGACAAAGTGAACAGCTTCTACATTCTTAGCTCTCTCCCTGCCCCCATCCTGAGTTTTGTTTTTCAGTTGTCATGATTGTTTTTCTTCACTGTGTGGCACAAAGCACCTCTGAAGCCAAGCACAATTTATATTGCCAAGACAGATCCTATAAAATGAAGCTGAACATAGCAGATGTTGAAAGAGTTGTATGTTTGCAAATGATTAGCTGTCATAATATGTTTTTCTGATTCTTTATTTTTTTTCTGAAACTATGGACTAGAAAAGAAATCAAGGTGGCCTGGTCTTTCAGAGCTTGATTTGATGCCAAGGAAGAGGAAGAGTTTAGCTGCTCTTCCTTAGACTAGAAGAAATAGCCGACATCATAAATTAATTCTAAATAATGTGTTGACAACAAATACAATGAAAAATATTTCATAACTTTGAGTAAAGATCTTCTTTGATTCCTTAGAGTAAATGAAAGTCACTATGAAGGTTTGGATAGACAAAATCAAGATGACAATCTGAAATTGTCCTTATAGAGCCTTCTATTGCATAAGCTCAAACAGTAACTTATTAGAAAATAAGTTACTGTTTGAGCCCATTTATTTTTAATTTTACTGAGACCTGTTCCTGAAAGTTTCACAGAAAACAAAAGATGGAAGAATTTTTGTCACACCAACTGTTTTCCATTTCAAAGTCTAAACAAGTGGGAGATGACATTAGTCTGAATTTTATTTTAGTTTGAGACATTTAAAGGTTTATTGAAAATATTTTTTCAGTAGAAGGATTTGATTTAAATTGTTCAGTGATCTGTTTTGCAATTCAGTTGGGTGTTTTCTTTTGAAATACCATGAGTAATGAATACTCAGGAACCTGTACCTCACCTGTCTGATATTCTCTTGATGGTGGAAAGTCTGTTCAGAGAAATGTTACAATCCGGGAAGTAGAACCAAAACTCCACACTTGCATCATCCTCAGAAACAGATGATTTTCCTAAGAGAATAGGAAGACTTGAGGGTGTTTGCTTTCTGTAAAATCTCGGCATCCTCCAGAGTCTCCTTGACAGTAAGACATTTCTCCTGTCAGTAACTTTTTCTGTACTCTCCTGGAAGTCAATATCTCCTTGATACAGGTGGATGCAATTTGCATCTGACTTTGCCAGCTGTTATCGGGGAGAGAAATTAGAAAATCAATTTTATTAATGCTAGCTGCCTCATATTAAGTACAAACTGGAATATTGTTGTATTCTCTATGAAATGGTTTCAATGAAAATTTTGATGAGCAATTTACCATTGCAAAAGAAGGAATGCAAAAATACCAATACTGTGTCTTTCCTCTTTTGGTAGTTTCCCCAGGGGGAATTTAGTACAAGCAATGTATTAAGCATCTGTATTTTAAATAGCTAGGAAAAAAATTAGAAAAATAATTCTGGAAAATATTTTATTTTGTGGGATTGTCTGAGGTGACAAATTTATCTCCAGAAAAAGTAATGCACTCAATCATCCCAGATGGTGTTAGGTCCAGCTGGCCTTGTGCAGTCTGTGCCACGTGGGTGCATAACTGGTGTCAGTTCATTGCTGGCTGCTTTCTAGAGCTTGCTTACATTCACATATATTGTGATTCTTGTTAGCAGAAGATGAATGACATGAATACACAGTGTTTCTTAAAACATAGATATCAAAGTTAATCAAAATATAACCAGCTTGAAAGAAAGTACTTTTCAGCAGAGAGAGCAGTGCCATAAATTGTATCTGTACAACAAAGAATAAATATGGGTAGAGGAGCAACAGAGGTTAAGGAAAAAGAAGCCAGGGAACACAGAGTGTACTTAAACACACATACACACACAAAAAGAATATATAAGTAATTTCAGTGTTATATCTTGCAGATAAGAGCCATGTGCATTATTTTTGTTTTATGCTTAGAGCACACCGCACAAAGATAGATTTGAAGGTGTTAGTAGGACTATAGCCATTGCAGAACTGACACCTTTCTGGGCTTTGTGACCAAAATAGCTGCTTGAAAACCCAAATGTCCTTGCCTGGCTGTGAAGCTCACTGCACAGGGTTTTTATTACCCCATTTCCTTTCAATTCCAAGCTTATTAGTTAAAATAATCTACATAATTCCTACTTTGTACCACCATCAATGTGAAAGAATAGATATTTTAGAAATAGATCTGTATCATATAGCTTATTAATTATTTTGAGAATCTCCTCTTGTATTTGCTATACTTAACAGCTTTAAAAATTATATAATAAAATTAATTGCTCCTATATGGAGTGCTCTGTGGAGTGGGAGGTAGGAGACATGTAATGAAGCTTTGCAAAGTCAAACATTTGAGCTATGAGAACAATGTGCTGCACCAAGGAGTCTGTGCTGCCAGAAGAAAAGGCTGGATACTAGGGGAAATAAAAAGACCTTTTTAAACCTGGGTTTGATCCTTATATCTATCACAAGGCAATGCCAAGCCTGTATAAACTCTAAGTTGCTCAGCTGCTGCCCTTAGAGCTTCTGACAAAGCCCGTGCAGATGAGTGACACCCATTTGCCTCCAGCTGGTTGTGAATCAGGGAGGCAGGATGGATGGAAAGGCCAGGCCATTTAAACTTTTGTGTTTGGACTCACTGTCCTAAATGTTTCCATTTAGCTCAAGATGTTTATTAAGTGTTCTGCAAAGAGCTCTCAATCTTCCTGTGAGTATAACTAGCTTGGGGAACTAGAGGTTTTGCCTCTTAAATGTGGATGGATGGAATGTAGGAGAATAGAGATAGTGATGAAGGGAATCTCACCCCTAAGGAGTTACAGCTGTGCTAATTATCAAGCATTAGGAACAGGCCTGCCCTTAATAGGCCACAGCTGGATCCAATTAGGATGGGTATTGTAAAAGAGTAGGTTAGCTGGTGAAGGAGTTAGGGTTTGTTGGCTGTGTTGTGAGGAGGAAGGAGTCAGCACTGCCAGGAGCTGCCCATGAGAAACCACCAGGAAGGTATGGAGCTTTTGTAATAAGCTGACAACACTTAGATATCTGGGTTTTTCTATGGTTTGGGACTCTGCAGATAATTATTTGCCAGCAGAACTTCCAAGTTCAAAATCTTGTTTGGTGTTTTGTTTGGCTTTTTTTTCTTTTTTTTTTTTTTCTGGTAAATGTCTTGGGTCAGGTAATGGCTTTTCTTAATGTTCTTATTTATACTTTGAAAGTATGAAAGACTTTTAGGAACAAGTTATTTTTTCTTTTTTGCTAGTTAGTTGATATCCTTGTGGAAAAGAACATTTTCAAAAGATAGGGTTAGCCAAACAGTTCTACACTGGACTTCCTTCTCTTTAATTGTGCTATTTCCTCAACATAAAACGTAGAAATGTAATATTGGTTCATTTTAGAGATTATGGGTAAGTTTTTCACATCAAACCTGACACTTCAGTTTTCTGCTGCACAAAGGCAGTTTTGTTTATTTGTTTGTGTCATAACAGATACTTTTTAAGATATTTCATGTCAACCTTCAATCTAATAGTCCCTGCCCATCTTATATGACTCCCTCACCAATTTACTGCAGCCTTTCTACCAGTTGTAATTCTTCAAAATGTCTGGTTGTATTAGAGTTATCTTTTTACTATCTTTTGGAAAGAGATTAATTTTGTGACCCAAACTGAAAAGATTATTTGAAACAAACTGCTGGTTAATATAATAGTAGGAAGAATGTATATCAAGACATGGCTATTTTAACGCAAACAAGTACCCATGCTTGTCAGTCTAAATCCAAACACTCCGTTTCTGTTAAGTGGGCTTCTGGCAGCTTCCAGACAGCTTTTGATTTTCTCCCTCTTTCTCTTCTTTGGGACCTTTTCTCTGTGCTTTTCTTAGGATCTCTGGTTTCTTCATGTTCCCCCCCCCCCCGTAATTTCCTACCTGCCTTCTCTCTATCTTGCACAATTGCAGTATCGATCTCAACATGGCCTGAGCAAATAGCACCTGCACAATTTACTGAAGGTGAGAGAATGGGGCTTTAGCAAGTATTAATCTGCTTTCCTGACTGTCAGCATTTATCTCTTGTTGGAATGATCGCCTTCCAGTTGCATAGCAAACATCATCATAATGATCAAAGAAATGAATGTGTTTTATAACATTATTAAACTATTATAGGCAAGTTCCAGATATTTCAGTTGTCTTGCTGAATATATTAAGATAGAACAAAGGGGCAGAGTTTCATTAAACTACTGAAAGCTTAGTTATTAGTTATGGTGATGGGTGATGAAAATGAAAAGGCAAAAAGAAAGGCGAAGATCTCTAAGGCCTGATTATCCTGAAGGATGTTCTTAGAGTGAACTAGTTTCTATAACTAATAAAACAAATTCATGTAACGGTGCATCCACAAATACAGGACTTCTCAATCTAAATTAAAAGCATTGTAATTACACACAGCAAATTTCAGCAGAACTCTGAAGAAAGCCTGGGAGCTGTGATGAGACATCTCATCTGCTCTACCACTATGCTTCATATCTGACTTAGCAATATTAAATTGTTTTCAGATAAAAGTTAAACTCCAACAGGGACAGAAAAAAAGACATCCTAAGTTCTCAGTTAATTAACATGAAACAGAATTTACGGAAGATGAAGTAATTTATTTCCATATTTTTCAGACAATTAAGATAGAAGCAATGCATGAGTCTAGCAATCCCTTGGTCTTTGGATTTGGGTGAAAACCACAAATAATGTGCCTAAGTGTAACTCTGAGATCTAAACTTTGTTTCATAAAACTGAGTCCATGGAGTTGAGCATGCTGTAACATTATTGGTGTGATATTGTGACAATATAAGACTGCAATAACAGGGTGTATAATTATTCATTGGGAAAACCTAAGTGAAATTTTAGGTGCAACTGTAATTCTAAAATCCACTTGTCCATAAGATATAGTTTGGGATAATTGTAGCATTTCTTAAACATATTTATTGTTAGGTATGAATATTCCTGGTCTTTCCTCTTAGTCTTAACTGCCAGTAAATACTTTATCTCAGATGTACAAACTTACCTGCATTTCTGTTAACTCTCACTCCAAAATAACAACATGGTACAGAAGCAAGTGGCTGATTGATAAGGTTAGAATTTTGAAAAATAAAATGGCAAATCAATGATGGAAGAGCCACCTTGCAAGGCTTTGTTCACATTGACTTTGTTCACGTTGTCATGACATTGCTACATATTGCCATATGTAGCAAATTGTAACCTCAGCATCTTGTATAGTCACAGCACTTCGTACTCTTAAATAACAAAGCAAGGACGATCCTCTGAAACATCAATTTCAATCCCCCAAAGAGAAAGCTACTGATATAAAAGGTCACTAAAACATGCCCTTTGCTCCACAGCGGTGTGGGAGAGGGAAAGGTGGGAAAACAAGAAACTGATGCTCGATGTTACAGTAAAATATATGTCTTATGAGCTGGAGGCACCACTCAAGGACAGCTCATAGGCTTAAAAAGCACCATATCTATAAATCTGCCAGAGTCAACAAGGGGCTGACTTGGATGTGCCACAGATAAGTGGGAGAAATAATAAACCTCTATTTTACTCCATCTTACTGTCATTCCCTAATTATCTCATTCACTGTTCTTTTTTCCACACCAAATATTCCATCAAGAGAGGCAGATAATTTTTCATACTGTTGCTTGTGTTGATTTTTTCCCCATTGTTTTTTTTAAGTAAGAGAAGAATCCTCTATTATATGTCTCTCAAGTATCTTCTATGATATTTCTCTCATAACAATGGGTACGTTGCATTTTTACAAGTGGTTCTTGCATAAGCATGCCTTGAGCAGCTAGTCAAAACTGTACAGTTATTCACTTTCAGCTCCAGCCCTGAGAAGTCTTTGTACTGCCTTTCTACAGGGAACAAAATCCTGACAGGTGCTCCTTAAAGGCTGAGGATCAAATGCAGATTTTCTCTCTTCCTGCCCCAGCCTCTGCCCCCTCCCATACCAGCACTGAGGGAGGATTTGTGGACCCCAGGTGCATGCCAAAGAACTGAGAACTGTGCCTGCAGTCCTGGTGCTTCAGCCTAGCAGAAAAAAAAAAAAAAAAAAAATCATTTACTCCTATGTCCTCACTGCTGTAGCAACTTGAAAAAAAAAAAGATGGGGGAATATTTAGGATCTGATCCAAATTCTGTTCAAGTCAGTGGGAATGCTTGTGTCAATCACTAGGAAGCAGCATGGGAAGGGTGCTTGATTTACAGCTGATGTCACACACCTTAAAGCGTAGGTTGTGTTCTGTTTGGATATTCAGTGTGCATGCTGTACTGCTGTGGGAACAGTGCAGAGATTATCTGTGAGGGAAAGCTTCTATTCAGAGCATTGCAGGTTATATACCCCCGTCAGTAATATGATAACATGATTTTAATCATGCTGAAATCCATGGAGGTTTTTACAGAAAATGTGTTGGAATTATGCATCACTGTACTTTACTAAATTGTTTATTAATGAATATGAGAAGGTGCCTATAGTTCATACATTTCAGACTCCCTTGAAAGAGCTTTAACTCAAAAATAGATACAAAATTGAAGAACAACAGATGTCATTTACAACTCCATTGTTTTGGTAAAAAACAGAGTATGAATTATATTGTTAAATGAACCAGAATATTTTATTGAGAAGTTTCTATTTCCTTTTTGTTCAAAAATATCACAGTTTAAGACCATGTTTTTTTTTGCTGTGGATCATGTATAAACGGAGACATTTCTCTCACTCCCCACAGATGAAAAGCAGGATCAGAAATAGGTTATGTAGTTACAGAGTAAGATCTTGCTCCTAAGTAAAAAACTATGTGTTTATACACAGAATATTTTGAATTAAAAAACAATTGAACTATTATAGCTCTTTTGCAATTTTAAACTAACACACTCTCTGAATTCACTTGTTCTTACAAACATTTTAAAAATACTGTATTTAGGAAATGCCAGCATGGAGAGAAGCTTTCTTTAAGATGAACTTACTAGTGCCTAGGAAAATCTTTTAAGATTTGCAAGGTTAAAGGACCATTTTTCCACCCAAAGACACCACTACAAATATCTCTTGCATGTATATACTGAAATTTGAATTGAAATACTGGATTTTGTTTCTTTTCTGTTCATAATTGTTCTATTTTTCTTGACAAGAAGCAAATGCAGAAATTAAACATGATTTTTGGATGTACACATTATTTTCTTTTTTTTTTTTTTTTACTTGTTGCAGTGACCTTTGCATCTTAATTTCAGATATCTCAAATAGCTTCCCAGATATGTTGATTTTTTGGTTTTTTTTTTGGTCATCATTGCCTTTAACTTAATTCAAATTGTGGTCATGCCGTGAAACAAATTGTTATCCTGTATGTTTTGCAGATGGTTAAACTAAGGTACAGAGACATAAAGAGCCTTTACTGTAAAGTATGAGTTTTCTCATCTTAGAGGAGTGTCTGATTCACAGGTCAGAGAGCTGCAAGCAGACAGAGAAATGGTGCATGGAGCTGTACAATAGGGACAGAGGAAAAGTTGCACAGAGCAGCTGCACTTCATTGTTTTGGGGGGCTTTTTGAAGTGTTAATGGGGACAGAGGAAAAGTTGCACAGAGCAACTGGTGCAACTGCACTTCATTGTTTTGGGGGGCTTTTTGAAGTGTTAATCATCAAGTTTAAGGCATGAAGGATGCTCCAAATACTTCCGATCCCACATCACTTTGACTTCTAAAGTCACTCACATGCTTTATAAAGGCTTAAGATAATTATGTACATGCAAATTGTGCAGTGTTGCCTTGGTGTGCACACTAATGCAAAACTGGACCAACTCACCTATTTTAAAGGTGCTGAGCAGGTACAATTCTTTTTAGGTCTATTAGAATTTCTGGTCCTCAGTACTGCTGAGCATTACTAGCTTTTAATATTTTATCTGAAAGGTGCTTCCTGTAGCGAATTGCATGGAACACACTTTACCTTACAAGTATAACAGGCTGAGACATTCCTGATGAAATTTCACATGTTAAAAGCGATCATGAGTTGAGGAAAAGTTGATGTAAACTGTTTCCAAGTAATATACATTTCCAGAGGTTTTCCATGTAATACATGGTTTTATTATATTTGTTGTACCACATGCAAAGGAATTATTTGGATGTCATAAAGCACATAATTATGTAAGTTAGGAAGTTGTTTATAGAGTCATTCTCTCTCTATGTAATTTAGTCTACAATTCTTTAGCTATTTATTATAATAGTTTCCTAAAAGGTTATGTGAGATTTAACCTGTGTCTTCTGGCTGTCCCCAAGCCTTTTCTTTCAGAATTCCTTGGCTAGACCTTCAATGATGATGGCAGCTTCCAGGGCAAGCAGCAAGAGCTAGCCCTTGTAACAAACTCCTTCTCTTTACTTGAAGGAACAGCAAAAACTACCACCAAGGATCATCTACACCCTATTCCACAGACTCCAACACATCTTCTGATAAAATGCAGAAAAGAAATTGAAAACCAGCTAAGTTCTTTGCAGCATAATTAGCCAGCTGCCACACTCATCCTTCTTTGCTGCCACCACCAAGCAGCCCCTGCACCCCATGCTGCTCACCTGCCAGTAAACCCTCACATATCCTCTTTTGAGGGGAAACCCTGTATTTCTTCAGGATATCAGCATCTGGTTATTTTATAGATTTACTTTGCTTTATCCAGCAAGTGAGTCTTAATCATGACAGAGCTCATTACACAGAAAGGTTTCTGGCATGCAATTTCTCCCTTTTGTCCCACAAAGGGATTGACAGCTGGTGGAACTGTGAAAAGTAATGATCTTGTTTTAGGAAATAAAAAAGAAAACAGCAAGCGAAATTTGGGAGTGGAGGGGAGAGTAAAAAAGTGAGAAGAAAACAGGAGCAAGGAAAGTTGGTACAGAGCCATCCAAGACAGAAGGTAATGAGAAGAAATAAGGGTTGGTGGGAAACTAACTGGCTACTGTGCAAAGGCTATTTAGCAAGGAAGTGGAGAACAAGGGTAGGCAGTGAGGCAGAGAAGCAAACAGAAAACTGTGGGAAACGGAGAACACTGTAAAAAATTATTATAAGGAGGAAGTGAAATAATAGTAAAAAAAAGAAGAGCATTAAGAAGTCAGAGATGAATATGAAAACATCATAAAACTGACTTTAATTTTAGTGTTTATCATACAAGTATTTGTAAACACCTGATGGGAGGACATGAAGGAGACAGAGACATTGTCTTCCCACTGGTGTTCAGTGATAGCAGAAGAGGCATGGGCATACTGTGAAACAGGCTGTCCAAAGAGGTTGGGGAATCTCCACCCTTGGACATATTCAAAACCCACCTGGCAACAGGCTCCAGCTGATCCTACCTAGAGCAGGGTGCTTGTTCTAGATGATCTCTAAAGTTTGCTTCCTATTTTATCATGTCTGTTATTGTGTGGGCATTTTCAAGGGGTTATGAGGATGGAATTATAGTTTTCCTTCCATGTGTTGGGTTTTATTATGCAATGATTTCAGGCTTTCTGCTAATAATTTGTAAGGGCCTGGAAGGATACTTCAGTACCTAGACACATAATTTGGCTTGAATTATTGGGTTTGAGGTTTTCCTCCTATTCAGAAGTAATGGGAAAAGCCACAGCTGGATTAAAAAATGTATGCAGTTGCTTTCTATTACAATAAAACCCACTCATTTTGCCTGTGATAAAACCCACAAATGTGTTTGGAGCTAAACTAATTTCCAGCCCCTGTGTAACAATAGGGTTGTGGCTTTTTCTTTTTTAATTATTTTTTTTTAACTGCACATCTTCAGTTTGTTTTTAGGACACCAAAGAAATGTTGTGGTCGTGGTGTGATAGTGTGTAGATATTTTACAGGCAGCTTTGAACTTGACAACTTTTTAGGGAGACATGCGGTTACATAAAACTAATTAATTTGATCCCTCTGCCACCCTATGCTTTTATTTCAGCAAGATGGAAGTAAATAGGAATTAATCCTTGTGATTTATAAGGGAAAAATACAAATGTATGGACAGAGAGACCCATTTTTGGAAACATGTTTCATCTGTGTAGTAAACAAATAACACTGATTGTGGTGATCAATTTCTTCCACGAATTTCAAGCTGTCTCCATTAAACTGTTTCTTACCCAAGATATCAGCAGTATTAATTATCAAGATGCTTTAGAGAGTTACTGAGTTTAAATACCTCTTTGTTTTATTCATGACATTCCTTTCTACAATATCTGAGAACCTGCACAATTTTTTTCTTTAAAATGCTGTTTAGGTGGAAGTTTCTATGTTGTAGAATACTTCAGGTTTTTTCTAGTTACTGTCATGGCCAAGCAGAAAGTTGTTACAGTGCAATTACAGATAAAACAAACCTAAAAATCGAATCTATTTTTGATTAGCCTCTGCTATGACTCTCAGTTGTTATCCATAGAAAACATAAATATTAAAAAACTAATGAAAGCTTTGAGACAAATTGTTATAAACAATAGCAAAAGAGTTTAATGGAGGAGAAAACCATAAACAACAAAGTAGACTTTGCAAATTTGAGTAAGTTTGTTGGGTCAGAGTTTTATCTTCTCACAAGATACTCCAGCTCATTGCAGATCAGATACTGTTCACTCTTGTCACTTCTTTGTAATGCATCATAACCCATTGCTTTTCTGCAAACTCTCTTAACTTTGTTAAATATATCAGAATTTCATCTCACATTTAAGCTACATGGACTTCTCATTACCTTGAAGGAGCTAGCATACCTCACAGGTTCAGAGAAATTCCTGACAGCACAATGCTGGGGGTGTTAAGGGTCCATGACAAAGTTTGCTGTGCCTGTTTCTTACTTCAGTGATACCTTGAAATATACAGCAGCTGTATAAGCTCAGGGAGCTGAATAAGACTCATGAAGCTTAACTGGGTCATGCCCAGGTGTAACAAAGCTCATTATTTCAATGGGGAGTGTTTTCATGTTGGAAAGTTAACCCTGTGCTTGAGTTGCTGGGTTAGGGGCTTTTAAGGATACACTGGTTACATAAAGAATGACTTACATTTACATTAATATGTTAGTAGCTGACAGAGCAAATTATTGTCAACGATTTTGTGTATATTATTTTTAAAACTATGGTGCTAGAGATCAATTTTAGATATTATAAATGCCCCTGGAAAACTGAAACAGAAACTTTTATTAAGTAACAAGGAGGCTGGCAGTGCAGGAGAGAGAAAGCTGAGCTGTGGTATTATGATCACAAACCTTATTCTCAAGGCTGTATTAACTTCATAATTTAGGTCTGTTTACTTTTTTGTCTGATTAGTTTTTCATTAGAAAATCTAGTTTGGTGGATTTTTAGAAGATTAATTTTGGAATACATTACAAAAAGGCTCATTGAATAATTGACATTTCAATTTCATGAAACAGAAGTTTATGAAATACTGTTTGCATATTTCCAGAAACCAAGATTTTAGATTGTGCGTTACTTTTTGAGTTTAGTCAGAGACTAAATTAGAATCAGGCTGGGGAAATAAAACCACTTGGAGAGGTTTGATTCTTTTCCTTTATGTATATCCATTTGAAATGTTTTTCAGTTTTCACCATACAGCTGCCCAGGCCAATGGCACTATATGTAAATTTCAAGCATTCAGTTAAATACCTTGCTGAATCAGGGCGATTTTCAGGGCACACATTACTGTGAAATGGCTTTATTCCACATTACTCACAGGGTAGTTCTAACAGCAATAGTTCTTCACAGATGGACTATTTTTCTTCCACTCAAGTAACTTAAAAGATAGAGGAAACATGAGCTGATCAAGTTCCTCCAATTTCTTGGTGGTAAATAATATTACTTGGAGTCTTTAGGAATTTCAATATGGGAGAGAGGAGCAGATTACAACAAAGTTTCTAGCTAGGTAAACAAAAAAAATCCCAAACGGAATAAACTTTTGCACATTATCCACTCACCCACTGATTTTCCATCTGCAAAATAAGATCCTTTTTTAAAGATAAGTAAATATTATGTCAACTCTTAGTGCTCAGTACCCAAAGTATATTTTTTATGGTCAGATGATCACAATTTTCATTTAATTACTACTTATAATTAGCTTGTTTTGTAACATGAAGCTGAAAGTCAGCTTTATAAAATTTGGTTTTAGATTTAAAAAGTTTCCAAGTACCAGAGAGGACATTTGCTATAAAGCTGAGTGTACACATCAGAAGTTTTTACATCTCTTACAATCCTGTCCATTGCTCCATAGCAGAACCAGAAAGTTCTGGAAATATTCCACTTGGGATTCTCACTTTAGTCATCACACATTCTTATCTAGTATGATAATGTGTGACATAAATGTTTTCAGACACAGTTTGTTATTCTCATGCTTCTCTCCAGCATGCAAACAAAGCCAAAATTATTTCTTGAAACCCTTGAAATACTTTATTTTGACATTTATAATTATAGCCGCTAGTTAACTGTCTTTGTGGAAGACTCTTTGTGGGAATTACTTATTGTACTTTTTTAAAAAATAAATGATTTGAATTTATGTTGCTCTTGAGGTAAATATTTACAATCTAGTTAAGTGAGAGAACAAACCTATCCCAAAGCCCAGTGGGAACATAAAGTTATCCCATTTAATTCTCTTATATTGCGTTATTTCCTTTAGAAGCTTGTTTTCATGGTAGTTACATAGTAATGATCTTTAATCATTTTCCCTCTTCTGTTAATGGCAGTCTTTGGAAACAAAAAAAAAAAAAAAAGAGGGATTAGCTTTTATTTTTCTTTTTATTTTTTTAAGCTTTCACTATTTTTCTAATCCAAGTCACAGTCAAATATAGAAACATAGTGCTATGTTCTTGCCTGCTGCTCACCCAACAGAAGATGACTGGATGCAGCATCTGCTCTCTCCTTTCTGAAGATAAGCATAGCTTGCTCATTCAGATCTGTAAACCAAACACCCAGACGCTTTCAATGCCAAAACCCAGATCCAGCAGCTCATCCTAGGCTCCAGTCCCCATCTGACCCTGAACAGTACCATGCCTGAGTACTGAAGCAACTCTTGTTGATATGTTGAGAACAGCGTTTCAAATATGATTTTTTGTGGCTATCAGCACTGAAGAGTTTTGGCTATACACATGTGTGGAGCAGAGAGTTATTTGGGGAAAAGAGAATTTCATTTGTGTGAGAAACGGATTTTTTGGCATTTATTTCCCACAGCTAACTTAAGCATTCCCTCTCTGTTACTTAGTCCATGCCCTTTTCTGGCTTAGTATCAAACATTGTTAAAGGCTGTTCATTTTCAGAAGAGTCTTTGAAGTGGCTATCTTCTAAAGAGCAGGCAAGGATATTTTTCTGTAACCTTTAAGAAGTAAATAGAGGGTTGTGATGATCACAGAGTGAAAAACAAGGATGCAGATTGACAGAAAGTAGTGCTTAACTAAGTTATAAGAATTTGTATTTATGATAATCCTACCTTGACAATACAAATAGGGAAAATAGCAAATTTTAGGTATTCTTAAAAACAAGCCTTCCTCTAAAATTTGTGATTGGGAGCTTTGAAATGGCAGAGGGATAGGCTGTTTTGAATGTAACTTTGCTATAAGATATACTGCATGCAGATAAAAATGGTACAAATAAAAACATCTCTCCTCCTGTTTACTTTAATAGAAATATCTCTAAGAAGTAACTGTGGATCATAATGTTGACTTTACAGCAAAGGAGACATTACATTCTAATGACAAGTCTGCCATGAATCACTCATAATTTGCTCATAAGAATTTACACATGGCTGCACTTTATTGTATTGAACAGAATGTAATCAGGCTTGATGACCTTTAAGTTCTCTTTTAGGTTAGGTATCTAAAAATGTGATCTGCACTCAGCAAGGTCTCAGAATTGCTTTTTTTACAAGGCTTTGAAATACAAAGCTCTGCAAAGACACAATTCATATCCAGTCTGTGGACTGGCAGTACATTTTAACATCTATTCTGAGCTTTGTGCAGAATTCTGACTTTCATTTTGTTCGTATCAAATCATAATGTCTTGTACTAGTGATTAAGGAGTGAAGACTGGAGCCAAAAATTACAGAGATAAAAATGCAAAATGTTTCTATAAGGAAAATATTTTAATAATAATAAAAAGTATATCAATCATAGATGAACTGTTCAGTACGGTACTTAAGCAATATACCAGGTTCATTTCTAGAAGAATGTACTTTGGGATAAAAGATGTTCTGCTGTTGCAAACGACAAGCTGTTTTGAAAGTGCAAAGTGACACTCCTATCTTTGTTGTCAAAGACCCCAAAAATCCTGGTACTTTTTATTAGACTAAAAAAGAGTAAAATTAAACTCGTGTCCCTCTTTTGTGCAGAGCATAATCTTTGGTATTGTTAGAATCGCTGCCAGCTTTGCTAAAAGCAAAAGATAAAAAGTACAAATCTCCAAATTTTTCTCATGAGAAGTTTTTTTCCGTAGGATACCTAAAGTGTCCTTTTAGGAAGACTCTTTATTTCTTAGCTTCCTATTTGAGATGAAGTCTAATGAGGCTGGACTCAGCTTTCCTCTTCTCTGAAAGCTTAAATCCTTCTCTGCCTTGCCACAGAAATACATTCTGACTTGACTAAGCAGCTGGACTGCTGTGACAGCATGTTGCTGAGCTAGAGTGACCTCTTCCAGGAATTAAATACATACACCTGCTCAAATAAAGAGGCATTCTCATGTCATTACAGAGGTGTAATTAAGGCTCAAGAAAAAGAGGATGTATACTTGTTTTGTACATAATACTTATTAACAACAAAAATTCACTATGGCCCCCTACCTTCAGCTATGAGGAGCCATATAAATCTAGGGAAAAGAGAAAAACTCGGCTTTGCTCCAGACCATTGCTGTTGTCCAAGGTGTACTAGGATCTGCTTGTTGCTTATTTCAATGCTCATTAATGTGCATTTGTAATGCACATTATCAATGAGTTTAAGTGTGTTAGTAATCTAGAGATTGATGAATACATCTAATGCCAGGGTAGCATGATCATCAATCAATTTGGCTTGTAGTATTCTGGCATGTAATCACATGCAAGAAAGCCCAAACATTATATCCCTTTTTAATTTTGTTCAAGCTGTTGTTGTGAGTTAGAAGGCAAAAGTTTTGTCATCTTAAATTAAAAAAAAAAAAAGCATTATCAAATGAAAATGTAAGATAGGTAGCAAACTAAGAATGGAAACTATCCACAGGAAATAAAATGTCAGGGTTCTCTTTAAAATACAACATCTTACTGAAATGTTATAAAATAAAGGTTCTTTCGGCCTGAACAAGATGCTCAATAATATAGTTGTAATGATTTGATCAGTCTGATTTCAGATTAATATTTCCAGCATTCTCAAGAAGGAAAAAACCAGGAAGAAAACTTCTTTTAGGTGTCCGTTTCATGCATTCATCCTTGAGCCAGAAAAAAATGCTCATTGCTGGTTATTTTTCAAATTGAATATTAGCAGACATGTAAGCATCAAATTTTGCGCCACACAAACATCCTTTTTATTCTGTTTTGAAAATATTTCTGATTGGATATTTCTTGCCTGCCCCTGCTTTCTTCTGTCTTCAGATACATATTGTTCACCTAATCTCTGTATGTAGCATCGTGGCCAAGGGGATTTGGGTAAGGCTAGACACAGTAAGTTTTCCCATCACATATTTTCCTCTTTGTTAGTAATGCTACTTTTCATTCCCATTATTATGCCTTATTAAATAAGCCTCTATTACAATTCAAACACTTATTTCTTTATTTGCTGTTTGAACATGTGCTAAAGACATATCACTGCTATAAACCCCGTTTATTATGAATCAGATTTTCCCTGACTTTGTATCTCCTGAAAAGGTGCGAACAATTAATATTAGCAGTTGTTTTAATGAAAAAAAGAACTCTTCAATAATTACTATATCAAAATCAGCAAAGCATAACTAGTTCTCTTCAATCTGAGTATCAGTAAGAAATAGATTCCCTGCGCCTGAACTTAAACATTTATCACACAGTTACTCATGTTGGAGTTCACTCTATGTCATGGTAAAAAGGAACAGACAGTTTCAGGATACATGTCATCTGACCTGTGCTAGACATTTACCTGAAAATAAGGTGATCCAACTCTGAAAGTATGTGTTTTTCTCCATTCTAAAGAGAACGCAGGCAATCTTGCTCACACATAAATGTCTATATTTAGTTAAATAAATGCCACTGAAGGTGGCATTCTGGACCAGGCTTTCAAAGAATATGAGTCAGAATGCCAGGAGCTGTGGTTTACTGGTTCATCGCAATTTCCATAGTGGGTCTTTGCCATCACAGTTGCATAACCCCTCCAAAATTAAGTGGTGCAATGTTTCAAATATTTAGAGCCTGCACCTCTTGTATCAACATAGACAATCAGTGCTTATGCAGGAAAAAATTGCCTCATTCATTGGTGTCACTTAAAAAGGATAAACAGGGAGTAGAAATATGCTTAACATGGTCAGTAGCTTTGGTATTTTGGATCAATACCAATAAAAAAGTTGCTAGTTTGCATAAATATTATTGAAGTCAAATAAAGGCACTCTCAGCTGGGTGAATCCTTCATGTCATTTACCTTGTTCAGAATTACAAGGCTTGCTTCAGGCAAAACAGAATATGTGGAATGCTGATGGATGTTCAGGGTTTTCTTAGGATCTGTGTACTGTGAGTTATAATATAGAGATTATTAAAAGTGGGGGCCAGTTTTGTACCTTTATTATGGTAATTTATTATGTGCCACAAAGATTATCAAGGCTTTCTGTCTTTTAGCATATGGTCATAAAATTGCTAAACTGAGCTGTGCTGGCTAGGATTTCTCCTCATTTTCATATTAAAACCAAATATGAGTTGGTTTTTTTTTTTGGTTTTAACCAAATAACCTGCCTCACTGACACCAAGTAATTTTCCTTTTGCTGAGTAAGCCTGCAGATCTAACTTCCTTGGGTTTGCATAGGCACAATGTCCTTTTCTACTCAAAGGTGCTTAAATGAGCCATTAAGAGTTTAATCTTCCTTGGCTGCCTTAACTGTTAAACAGAAAGTGCTTCCTTTGTGTGTTTTTTTTAAATTCTGAGTAATTTTCATGTAACTGCTTTTACCAATTTAGGTGAGAACAGCTGAGGATATAGTGTTGTCTGGACTTACTACTAGAAAAGAGTTTTTGTGTGCATCTTCCCAGCAATAATGCTGGCACCCCCCAGTATCTGGGTAAAAATGCAGATGTGACTAACCAATGTGTCCATTGCTCATGTTCTCTGTTCCCCACCAGCAAGGACATGACCTAAGTGTAGCCACTAGCATTTACAGGGTCCAGAGCTTCTGTCCCAGCTCTTGATTGCCCCAGCTGCTCCCTGCATTAGCCTGAGATGACTTCTTCTGCCTAGTCTGCAAGTGGAGCCAGGTGCTGTCAGCACGCAGGGCCCAGCCTTTGTGCTGTAGCTTTAGCACTCAGCAAGGGTTCACCAACCCAATGCCCCCAGCTGGCTGCCACCCTCCTGATTTGGGACTCAGCTGCATCTGCCTCACTAATTTGTCAGTGATAATGCTGCTCACCTGCTCTGGGGTGTCCCTGGGCCTGTGTTCTGCCTCGGTATTGAAGGGAAACTGCAGAAAGTTCAGTGGGTGAGCTTTCTTAATGTTGCGCAATGATGGAGTTTGATGGTGGACATCTACTGTGTCCAAAGGCTTTTTTAGGGTCCCTTTCTTACCCTGGAAAGAAAAGAGCAGTGCTTCTGGTAGGTGATTCCCCACCCCCACCCCCCCTTACCTATTTCTCTGCAGTGTTTTGGACAGATACAACTTCATAAGCCTGGAGTTACAAAATCCAGACACTTGAATGTTTCTGATTTTTTTTTCTACTGGAATCTTTAGAAATGTCATATTAGAACATATTTCTTTCTAATTCTGGAAGTTGCTTCGGGAAGCAATTCTTTTTATTACTCCTTCGTTGTTTCCTTCTTCTTGTGCACCTCCAAAGTCCTTCTCTGGGGGGGGGAAAGAAAACATGAAATAAAAAATAAACAGAACTGGTACCTTTGTTCAACAGCTATCTCTTAGTACCATCCAGGTTTGTGCTGCAGGTTTTTATTCAGGCTTTGCTTTGCACAGGAATGTCTTTATTAATCTACAGTATTGTAGGAAGATAATTACCTTTTTATTTTATTTATCCTAAAGGAGTATTGGAGTTGTGTCTTCAGTTCATTAAAATAAACGTGTCCTGATAAATAGAAACTAAATATGTCACGTTTTGAAATGCTCTCTTTCAGCTTACATCTGCTTTTTTTCAGGTAAAACTACTTAACATAAGATGTGCTGCAGGATTACCTGACTTGAGGGACTTTAAATCCAACTTACATCACAGATGAATCTCTTCTTCTTGATGTTTCTTTATTTATATTTCAATGTCTGTGTGTGTGTTTAAACAAAAATAGCAACACTCAGGTATGGAGTACAAATATTCAGTAGCTGATTAGTGCAGTATTTAAAGAGAAAGTTCAGCCAGTAAATATCTGTGATGCTCACAGCAGGAACCAGAGGACTGGAATTGCTGATAGGAGTCAAGAGAAAAAGTGCAGTTAATAATTTGTAGATATTTACACCTTTGCCGGTTTCTTTCACGGTACAAAGGCATTAGTGAAAGTGACAGAAACGAGTTATGAGCCATTTACTAGGGCTATCTGGAGGGATTTAATCTCACTTGGGTCATGGAGTTGAATTCTCTGGGAATTGGTGTTACTGTGATAGGCTGTATCTGAAGGCCTGGAGTGCAGAGATAAGACTTTAAGTCCAGCTGGAATTAGAAGCAACAGAATTAACTGGATTGTAGTGCTGTAAACCTTTTGGTTCAGATCCTGAAATGCCTCTGGATGGTAGTTCAAATCTCTTCCAGATGGACGTTTGGCTCTGGGACCTAGATGCAAGGCAAACATTCGCAATGTCAAGGACTTTTTTTAGGAGCGTGCACAGTGAAATCAGCCTTATGTAGCTCAGCATCCTTCTTGTTTTTGTTGTTCAGACCTACAGTTTCCTTAATACAGTGAGGAGGATGGTTTAGTTGTTTCAAAAGGCTAATTTTCCACTTCACTGACATTCACATGCATGTTTGTGGTTATTTTTTTTACAGGAAGGCTAGGAAAGTGTTTGAAAGGTCATTGCTTTTATGACAAATGAGACAAGGCTGAATATAGGTGACATATGCATATCAATATGAGATAATGGAAAACATAAAACATCTATAAATGAGCTATAAGGGCTGGGGATTTTGTTGTGGTTTTTTTTTCTTTTTTTTGTTGCTGCTGTTGTTTCCTCTCCCGCCTTGAGAAGGCTTTCCAAGGAAATGCTTTAAAATAGTGGATGCATGGATACTTACCAACATGTGCATATTTTTTGAAATGCAGTGTATTTTTTGTGACAAAAGTGACAAATCATGAGTTGATAAATTCTATTCTTACATTAAAGATGAGAAATTAATTGCAAACCATGATTGTAAAAGAGGAGATGGTTTTTCTGAGCTTAAAAGGAAGTAGCTTCCCCTGGTGTAATAGGAAATACAATCTCTAAGTCTGCTGAAAAGAACTAAAATTAAAAATTGAAGTACCAGACAGTACTGATTGAGGAATTTTTTTAAAGATCTGAGTAGAGAACAAATCCTTCTTCCAATTTCATTGGAAAATATAATTTTATAACAAGAGCCAGTAGGACTACTTCCAAGTTTCATTGCTGTAATAACATTTCTAAATCAAAGCTCTTATTAATATTTTTTTTTAGTTTAATGCTAAATTAGAAGTTATGCTAAATCTAAAAGCCAAGATTTCTCAGTTACTCCGAGCCAATATGAGGAAAATTAGTATATTATGGATTTAGAAAATGGTGGGCCAAGAAAGAAAGTCTCATTCCTACAGCCACTCAGTATGCAAAGAACTCTGAATAGAAACCTCTTTTTTCAAATCCCAGCTATTCCTGTTAGATACTGGACTACAAACACTTTCTCCAATACAATTATTTGATTACTACAAAATTGCGGTCTTCTCTTTCCTGTTTGTAATAGGAGTTACTACTTTACTTCTGCAACCCTTTACCTCAAAGGAGTTATAGCCAATGGGAATTTGTCCATTGCAACACATGGATATTTGCACAGTGTAATTAAATGCTTCTGAATAGATATCGTGCCTAAATGTCCATCTATAGTCCATGTGGTGGGAGCACCAATGCTCTAGAGAATAAAGCGTGTTTTAAAAACAATTTTTCGCCTAAGGAAGCTTGAAGGAGTTTAGCAGCAAAGAGCTCAGAAACTGGAGAGTATGGGTGTGTATTCTTTATTTTGCTTAAAGTTTTAAGGCGTGGATTGTTTTTGATTTGTTTTTTTTTTTCCTTTTTCAGATCTAAATGTTTGCCTAAATGCATAGTAACTTTGTAAGATTTGTTGGTGTTCATCACTGTGGAAAATTGTAGAAATTGCATGAGGGCAAACTTGTGATCCTCAGTTGATAATATGGAAATTGTTCCAATGGAACTGATGGAAGAATATGGGCATGAATTAAAAGGAGAGTATGTTTAAAATAGCACTCTTACTCAAGTATATTGGATGTTTTCTATTTATTATGTACTATTTTCCTGTTTTTGACTCTTACTGGCATTCCTCATCCATGAAGCTATGAAAAGAGACGTTAGATCCTTTTTTAATTTCTTGCTCCCTTTATCCCTCCCCAAAAGATTCAAACTTTGAGTAGCATCCTTTTTGGTAGCTTTTTTGTATAAATTCTAGGTATAGACAAGTAAAAGACCTCCTAACTTGTGGGATGAAGGCAAAAATGTTATACAAAGATGATGAATATCTTTATTTCCTTCTTATCCTAAACAAATTCCATGTATTTGACCCTTTTGGTTTTCATTAGAGTTGTTTACTCTGCAGTATCAATTTTTGCAACAACGAGATAATCCACTAAGATTTCTTGTGTACAGATTGCACTCTATAAAGGTGATGGGCTTACATATCCTTTCTCTTTGTGAAGAGAAGGCACTGCCTTAAATTGTAATTATATTGTTTACAGAGTTGCAATTTTGGGCTATTAGTTGCTCTGGAGATGTAGTGTCTGTTCACACCAGACAAAACTTGAAATAAAGATGAACAGCTTGTGTCTCATATAGGGACTGGGTCTCAGAGAAATATGTGAGACCTGGAATAGTGGAACAGAGCTATAAAGAACAGTCGTGCTAGTGTGTGCGTGTATATGTGTGTATTTGAGGAAGTTCTGCCTGGTTTAGTAATATATATGGTACTCCACATCTCTGTTCTGATTGAAGTGCCAGTTCTAGATCCCTTCCATTATTATAACTGAATTTGTTGTAGCTAAGCCTGATAATGACACATAAATAAAAAGTACTGATTAAGCCACTGCCATAGGCACTGAACTGTGAATTAATCATAGTATTAATTCCAGTTAATCAATTTTATCTGTCGTCATGGTTTATACTGAGCCATAAGCAAGGAAAACATCGCAGTTGTAGTTAAAATGTTATTCTAAAATGCCAAACATTTAAATAATATATCTGTTTTCTTTCCATGTGACAAAGGAGATACTGAATGAGATTGCAATAAAAGGGAACTCTGTCTTCAGAATAAAATGTATTCAAGTGTGTGGAAATGCAAATAAGTTTGGAATGACTGTCATTCCAGTGTAAAAGTACCCTGATTTTATGTCCGAGGGCCTACTCTTTTTGAAATTATTAGCATACTTGGTTTTACAGGTGGTCTTAGCCTGAAATGGATTCAGTAATTTCAATGCAAGTCATAACCTTTGTAAATGAAATGAATAGACAGATATCCTGTCTACAAAACCAAAATCTTCTACTCAGGCTGTTCAGAATTCAGTGGAAATCTGAACTTCACTGTGAAATTAAATGATGCCTTATGTAGCTTCTAGGTGATCTGTCCTGAATTATGCATTTCACAATAACCAGATAGCAGTCACCTTTTAAAGTAACTCATTCCTATACCTTCTAATGCTTCTGAAGTGGATTCTGATGTACCATCTGTGTCTAGAGAGTTAATAATTTTGTAGCAGAGTGTATCTGACTCTTTTGTGTGGAAGGAAATCAAAAGCTAAACCTAGAAAAGCCCAGCTGAGCCTGGAACAGGGTGGATGTGGGGTGGGGTTATCCCAGTGGTGTCCTGCTGTGTTGCCCTTTGAGCCTTGTGGGTGTCTCTTCAGAGCGCTGGAGCGCAGGGGAAGTCTATGCTTATGCCCCAAATTCCTCTTAGTTAAGAAAATCAGCTCCTAGAATGATATAAATTATTCAGAGCAGGTACAGAAAAATGAGTCATTTCTCCAGCTTCATATCCTTCAAAGGCTTATGGGGCAAGACATCTGCAGAGATCACCTTGTATGCACAAACTAGACAAATTTCTTACAAAATTCAGGTGTTGGGACACCCTTTACTGTTACATGGGGTCCTCAAGAGCTTCTGTTATAAAATAGGAGAGTTCATTTCAAATGTCCTTTAGCCTGAGTACATGCACCTTTTTGCTGATTTTTGTGAAAACCATGAAGATGGGTTAATTTATTTTCTGATTGTGCCAATATGTAGAAAATAAGTCAGGAATAATTCAAGATTCATGCATGGAGAGAGAGATAAAATGGAAAAATGGCTGAGCTGTTTGTTAAAGCACTGCTTTAGTGGAAGAAAAAGTTGGGAAATTTGATACTAGAATATAGGAATCAATCTCTGTGTTAATAAGACAGGTTATGCTGTAAAAATGGTGTGAGGGCTGGAGGACCTCTCCTTGAAATACAGACTGAGATAGTTGAGGTTTTTCAGCCTCAAGATGAGAAGGCTCCAGGGAGACAAGATTGTGGCCTTTCAGTGCTTAAAGAGGGCTTACAAGTAGGTTGTGGACAGAGTCTGTAGTAGGGCCTGTTGTGACAGGGCAAGGGTTATGGTTTTACCTGGAAGAGAGGGTACATTCAGATTGGAAATAAGGAAGGTGTTTCCCACAATGTGGGTGGTGAGATGCTGAAACAGGCTGCCGGAGAGGTGGTGGATGCCCGTCCCTGGAAACATTCAAGGTCAGATAGGATGAGGCTCTGAGCAACCTGATCTGGTTCAAGTTTTTGCTGTTTATTGTAGGGAGGTTGGAGTAGTTGGGCTTAAAAGGGCCCCTGCAACCTAAACAACGCCATGATGCAGTGAGGGGTTTGCATCAATTCCTTCCAGTATTTGCAGTATCTCGATGGCAAAGGCAGGGCCCTGAACAGCCTGGTACAATCTTAGTTCTTTAACTCTAGTTATGTTCTTGTGTAAAATGCTTAAAGAACCATCTTTTCTTTTATGTGTGTTAGCAGGATCGTGTTTTAGAGGAAAAAAACTCTAGAACCACTGTGCATGCAACATAGTCTTAAGTGGTTCCCAAATGAGTCTGAACAATGCATTTGATACTGGGTTGACTGTATTTCTTAATAGCTAAAATAAAGATATTTTTGTTTGTGAATACATTGATGCATATGTAAAGTTACAGTAATTGTAGAATTCAGAAAAAAAAATCCAAGGAAATATTTTTGTTTAGTTCTTGTTTTTAGCAAAAAAAGAGTATTTGTTATCCTATAACCTTTCCTTTTGGAAGATTGAAATATTCTTGCTGAAATGGATGTGGTTTTGTCTTTCAGGGTTTCTGATTATGTGTAAAATCAAAATGGATGATATAGCAATCTATTTTCCTCAGATACTGTAGTGTGTAATCTTGATTTTTACAGTTTTGTATAACCTCAGTAAGTGAAAAAAATGTTTGAACACCTTATGAAGTGAGTTTCTTCCTTGGGGCTTTAGGTTTAGTGGTTAATTGAGAAATTTATTCTTAGTAAAAATGTGGAATTGTTTCTGGGGTGGGGGGGCTGGTTTTTTGTTTGGCATTTTGGGCTTTTGTGTTTTTCTGGTTGGCTAGTTGGGTTTTTTAAGATGTATGTAGTATCCTTGGTGGCGGGGGGATGTGTCTTACCACAGCAATGGGAGACAGACCCTTTGGAGAAAGTAAAAAGATCAGAAATAAGGAAGCAGTAGGTGACAGAGAAAGAAAAGGCATGGCAGGAACATATAGCTAAAGGCAGTATCCATTCCATGTGGATTTACCATGGCCCAGGTAGTTAAATGGATGGTTGTCTCTGGACATGTTATCCAATGGTGCCTTGCAGATGTGAAGTGTTGGGCTGAGAGCTTCTCTAAGTATTGCCTACAGTGAAAAAGCTCTAGCTTCGTCTCTCTGCCAAAAGATTTTTAGATTTTACATCCTAGTAAAAAAATATATTTAAAATGTTATGATCTGACATGCAGTTATTACATCTGCATTAAATTATTACTGTGGAATATTCATGAGCCTTGGACTTTTATTTTCCATCTTTAGTTTATGGCCTTTGTTTAACTTCAACTCATATTAGTTTAATTGCAAGGTGTCTAGTTGGCATTATTAACAATATGTTAACTGCAGACCTTGACTTGTATATTGGCTTAGCTTAGTTTTTTTTTTTTTTTAATTTTTGTGTGCTACTTCATTTAGTCCATATATTTCCTATGCAGATGTAGCTAATGAAGTATCCAAATTGCAGGACTGGCATAATCTTTTCTGCCTAAAATGTATGGAGTTGCTTAAATGTTTCTGTAGCTCAAAGCTCTTAGATTATATGGTTTCATATTTGACATGTGATTGTAGTTGTAACTGGTAAAAAAAATACTTTCACACGGAAAACATTTCTTCACCTACTCTGTTTTGAGAGATTTGCCTTAAGAAATAGAAAGTTCATTGTAATCCTGGTTTATTATGAGTTCCAGAATCAGCAGCATGGTTTTGTAGTGAATTTAAAATATTTTTAGTGCATGCTAACACTACCACCCATTTCTGGAGAGCTGAGAGACATGAGGATTTCCTGCCTCATCCTGAAAGTGCTTCACCTCTGAATGGCTGACTCCTCTGCAGCTCCTCTGGTGCTCTCTGACTTGTAGGCAACTGATAATCTATCCTTATGCTAATCACTTCTTTTTCAAAATTGTGCCAAGTCTGTCATCGCCCCAAGGGCTCTGATCAGGCCCCAGCATCCCCCTGACACCCTGATGGAGCACCCACTGCTGCTGGGCTGCTCTTCTCTGCCCAGAGAGTCCTGTGGGACACAATCAATCTGCTGCAGGCAGCTGCAGCAGGAAAAGCTGAGGTACACAGTAAATTTAATCCAAGTTCTGTCAGCTTTTACAGCTTGGAACTGTGGCTTGGGAGGGAAAGCATGGGAACAGGAGGAGTGTTTTGGGTAGAGAAAGAAAACTGCCTTTGCACTTTCTGATCCCAGCCAAAAGTCCTCAAAATGTGCTAATTTTTGTGTGTTGACAGTTATGGCTCAAATAACTGTAAGACATCCCAGCTGGAGAAAAAACAGGGATAGGTCTTAGAAGTTCTGATTTCTCCTGTCCATTAGCTCCCTGTCCTCTGCCTGTTCCCCTGTGGAAGAATCCCTGAGAAGTCACCACAGCAGAAACAGCAACTGAAGCCAGAGGGCTTTAGTCTGTTCCTGGTTACACTGACCTCAGTGAGATCTGCTGGAGTTAACACTTGCAACTGTGGCTCTTAGTTTATTTTTTTAATGTTATAGTTTCAATGGACACAGTAAGCATGTTTAGAGAATTACAGGTGTTTTCTCTGGTTCTCTTTTCTTGTTTCAGCCTTGAAAACGTTTTTAATGCCATCTAGATAGAAAGCATTTATAGATTAGAAATCATTAGTCTGACAGATAATTTGAATGAAGTTTAGTTGTTTGGCTTAGGAGGCTTTATATCCACTCTTTCTTACAGCTCTATTTCTCTCATTCACAACTAAAGTTTAGAGCAGCAGCAGGACTACATTGTTCAGTTTTTCAGCTGCAGTTGTATTTGTATTGTCTTTATTCTTTTTTTTGCCCCTTTTTGCTGGGAAGGACTGATGAAAGGCACACTTTGAATAACTTTCTTGTGCTTAAATAAGAAAGTGTTTGTGCTGGCAACACAACGCATGCTATAAAATGTCAATGAAGAGATGAATCTGCAGAACTTTATCTTGGGTGTCTTTCATGAGCCTTCATTATTTAATTGAGATCCAGTGGGATGACTCTTGTAAATCCTTGAACTGTAAGCAGTATGAAAGAAAAGAAAGACCAGCACTTATTAAAAGCATTTCATTAATGTGTTGGTTTGGGTTTTTTTTAACATAGCGTTAAGAAAGAAAAAATAATGATCAATAAAACAACCTACTTATTTTTACTATACTTCCTACATTTTCAGTTACAGATGTGATCCTCTCATGTTTCATTTGAAATAACTGTCATGCAGGAAATGTTCATAATTACATGTCTGTGAGCAGTTCAGCTAATTGTCTGCTACTTAATTTTGGAAGAGTTATAACTATTGACATAGAACTGTCAATTTCATAATTAGGCTGGTCACTCTTAAAGGGAAATTTCATCTCTAAGATCCTACTACAAATCAAACCAGTAGGTTCAATCCCCACAAAGACTTAAAGCATGTGATTGACTTTTCTTCAGTACTGTTTCTCATATAAACAAAGCTCTCCATGTGCTTTATTGATTTGGTCTAATAACCAAAGTCAATAATAATAAGAACATTCCTTCTGATGGATTCTTTAATATGCTGTTTAGACTGAGCAGTTAACTCCAGTCATGCCAGTCCTATATCACAAACCTTTTTAAAACCATTCCCAAGATTCATTTAGTAGTATTTTTTTATACTTTTCTCCCTGCTGTATGGGAGATTCCTTGTCAAAGTCAGTCCACAGTAAATTGGTTAGCTTTACCTGCAATTATGTGTCCCCACATGCTAGTCAGTTTGTATCAGTCTCATCAGAAATATTAAAAAAAATGCATAGCTTTGGAACAAAAATCAATCTCTCCCTGCTGGTAATGGACTTTGTAGATCTGCATAAATTGTAGGCAAATTTTAATTACCTCTGCATTTGTGTTAAGCAGATCATTTTGGTCCTAAAAGTTGTCAATCTGTCAGTGTTTCCATTCAATAAATTATCTACCATAATAAATTTTCAAGGGTTTTAAGTAGAACATCTGTAAAAGGCCAGCAAGAAGCTCCTGGCTAGTTCAATAGTAACTTCTTTTATAAACTATTTTTATTTTCTGTTTCTCGTGAGGGGTGCTGATAGCCTTGGCTTTGGGAATTTGGAGAAATGCATTTTGTGCTAGATTGGATGTTGTGGTTCATAGTTTTACTTAGGGAAAAAATGATATTTATATAATATTTAAGCACTTAGTAGAAATCATAGGATAAGTTGGGTTGGAAGGGATCTTAATGATCATTTGGCCCTCTGCTATGGGCTAGGACACCTTGCACTAAACCAGTGCCCCCCAGTGACCCTTCCAACCTGGCTTTGAACATTCCAGGGATGGGACATCCACAATCTCTGTAGGCAGCCTGTTCCAGTGCCTCACTACCCTCCTAGTAAGGAATTATTTTCTCATAGTGAATCTAAACCTACTCTCTTTTAGCTTGAAGCCATTCCGCCTTGTCCTGTCACTACATGCTCCTGTAAAAAGTCCCCATCCATCTTTCCTGTAAGTTCCCTTAAGGTGGTGAAAGGTTGTATTTGGATCACCCATAAGTCTTCACTTCTCCAGCTTGAAAAAACCTCTAAATTGTTTAAGACTTTTCTCATAGGAGAGATGCAAGCTTTCCATTAGGATATGTCTTGGTTCCTGCTGTGTCTGGGAGGCAGAGTTGTCCAACCTGTACTGGCATTGGAAGCAGTGAATTGTGGTAGCTTGGTGTGGATATTGCTCTTAGAGTGCCAAAAAGGAAATACATTTGTTTAGTAAGCCTTGTATTTTGGGAGTTTTTTTCTGTCTTAGTGTCTCAAGATCCTGAAATCATGCTGAGGGTTCCTTATACAATGTCTAGCTCTTCAAATATTCTCACACAGACAAGTTAGTAGCCATAACTTTGCAGAGAAGCCTGAATGTTTGTATGATTTCCATCAGATTTAACACTTCTCCTGTGTCCTGAATTCTGATTTTTAAATTCTCTCAAGACCTGAAATTATTTCTTACATAGCTTTAAAAATCCTTCTGCATTAATAGTTTTTTCTTGGTTGGGTCATTTGCTCAACATTTTACTGATTTGTGTTTCTTATGTAGATAGTAGCAGGTACAAAGATGTGTTTTAATGGTATTCTGCTGCATATTGTTCACTAGAGGAGAATATAAAGTGGGGAAAATACAAAGTATTGAACACATGGATAGTTTCCAGCCTTTTTAGTGATTCAGAGTCTTTGATGAATCACTGGTTTCTATTGCTGACCTCTGTTTCTGACCTTTCCCTGACTTCATAGGTCAACAGCTCTGTCAGCAACCACGTTTTGGATAATTTGTCAACCAAGATCTCTAGATGGTATTTCTGATTTGGGGGATTTTTTTTTTTTTTTTTTTTTTGAGATGCTTCTGATGAAAATTTAGGTTTAGTTCTACAATACAAAACTGGATCTTGCCTACAGGATAAAGAGACACTGAGAGTAGAATGTACTGTACTGCACTCTGTACTGGCCATCAGTACAACATACTAGTGAAGTGTACACAGACTTCCAGTACTTCCCTCATACACTGAAAAAACATCTCAGTCCTCCCTGTTCTTCATATGCTGCACAGGAGTTTCACTTGAAGCTTAATATACCATTCACCAACCTTTTTCTTGTCTTCCCCCTCAAAAAGGAAAGGAACAACTGTCATATGTTCAAGGCACAGAAATTTCCATACCTACTTATTTGGGAAATACTCAAGTACATTTGAGAACTTTTTCTATTCAGTGGTGTTCTTTCTATTTCTTTCTTTTTTTCTGTCATTTTCCCACTTATACACCGGAAAAGCCTTCTCTGATGTGTTTATTTTAATGCACAGCTTTCTCTGTGAGCCATTTGGCTGGGTACAAGAGGGGCAGTTGCTTTAATCTCGCAATCAGAAGGCTTTGTTCCTCTCACAGTATGTTCTTGATTAATGCGAACTAATAATTACAAACACTAGAGCCTGCAGTGTTATAACACCACAAGTGATTGGCTGGCCTGCAGGTTGACAGGCTTTTCTTAGACTCAAGAAAGAACGATACAAAAATTGCATTTCAAAGTGTTTATCTTGCCAGAATTCCTAATTGTGTTTTGACGCAATTATAGCAATGACATTTAGTAGTACTGTCGCTACAGAAACATTAACATTTTGAATGCACAGTGTTTTTCAAGGACAAATGTCTTTTCTTCTATTTTTGTTTTGAAGGTGGAAAACTGAAATTTTCAAGCACACTAAGTCTTTTGAAAGTGTGTTAGATTAGCATTAATAATAAAATATGGCCATGAAGAATGCCAAGAACAGATGTGGAAAAGGAGATTTTTCCTCTTACTAATTTGGAAAATGAGGTGTGGAATAGGGGCTCTCTGGTTGATTGGGGTTTATTCTTTTATTGCCTTTTTTCTCTCCACTCATCAATGCTAAACTGGCTGAAACCCATTATATTCTGTCAGTCTGTAATTCCTGCTGAATCAATGCCATCTTGTGCCTTAAGAACTTGATCTAACTTTTGCTAGACCAGAAAAAAAAATAAAAAGAAACCACTGTTGACTTAAAACTGGGTGTGGTTAACATTACCAAAGTAGTTAAATGCTTCTGACTTTTTAATGGGTTTTATGTCCGTCATAGGAGTTAAAGAAGTGATGAATATTGTGAGGGTTTTTATGAAGGGAAAAATAGGAAGTTCTTAGGTACAGTGTGAGTGAACAGTTGATAGTGGCTGACAACATGGAACTGTGCTCCTAGTTCCTTTTGTATATGCTCTGACAGGCTTTAAGTAAATAATGATGTTTTTATTTCAAATAGTGGGGTGCTTTGTGTGCAAAGTAGTCTTGTGTGCTTGAGAAACATCACTAGGAAACGTTTGCAGAGAGCACTGCAAGTCCATATCAAGCCACATAGTACATTAGCTTTCCTTTGGAAATAGGAACTTTAAGGTGACTGCAAAATTCCTATTATTGTTACTGGTAATTAATAAAATATATTCTCACACTAAGCATATTTGGACCTGATATAGTACTACTTGTAGTGGTTCATTCTGATGGTAGTCAAAACTGCATCAATTCATCCCTTTTTGGCTCTTTTTAAAAATGTATTCTTCTAAAACCTCAACCTTATAAATGACCCTGTGGATGTTTTGGTTTTTTTTCCTAGCTTGAGAATTAATATACCTTCTTACATTTTTTGTGACTGTATACCCAGATCTGCAAACTAATGAATATTTGGTAAGTTTTCACCTGAAATAATTTCAGTGAAGTAAAACATCAATTCCTCTAAGAAGTTTAGTTTTAAATATTTTCTTCTTATAAAATCAAGGTAATTAGTACCAGAGCTGATAGCTTACTTGTGGAACTGCTCCTACACACTCTTTTAAATTATTTTGGTGTGTACCTTGGTGTGACTATTTCTTGTGTATATGCTGGTGTAGCATCATTAACTCTGAGAGCCTCCTATTAATCACACAAGGATGAAGAAACAGGAAAAAAAAATCATTGTCCCATGTTGCCAGTACCAGATAAAAAACACTTTTCTTGTGGTTTGAGTAAATATGTTTCTGGGTTTTTTCTTTGTTTAAATGAGTGTTCTCCCCTATCCCCATGCCCTCTTAGGATCCCATGTTTTATATAGCACACTTGGTTCTTATTTATATATATATATTTTTTGCTATCCTCTTCCCAAATGGAAATCGTGTAAGGATTAGCCAAAGCTGAAAAAAAAAATAAAAACAAAACAAACAAAAAACTATTGAATTCCTCAAATTTGGAAAAACAGGTATTTTAATAAATGTATGTTAATAAATATGACTTTGAAGGAAGAAGTGGAGATGTTAATCAAACTCAAACTTGTTAGTGTTGGTTGTCTTTATCAAGTCATTGAGTTAGATGTTATCCCTCAAAAGGGGAAAAAATATGACTCCCTATAAGAACTGTGTGACCAGATAAAGATAGCAAGCCTAACGTTCTGGGGAAAGCAACTCAACTTTACTCAGATAGGCTGGATCAACATTTTATCACTAAATTCACACTACTAAGAGAATTCTAAACTCATTTCAGCTGTGCCCACACAATGCTGAAGAAGTGCCTGATACAGAATTGAAAGGAGATGGATCTAGATATGACACTGGAGTACTTTACAATCCAGCTGTGTTTTAAATAGGCACTGATTTCACTAATGTGGTTAACGTCTTGACTGCCATAATTTCCCTTCTGGATTAAGATTTTTCTGCTGTTTCCTGGGCCCTGATTCTATCCCAAACACTGAGTAATCCAAGTACCAAATGCTTTCATTTTTCATGCCTTAGTTGGTTATTTCCACTATTTATGTGGATACCAGTAAGCTTCATATCTATTCCTCAGATTAATTTTGTTGTCTGTAAATTAAATATTAATTGGTGTGAAATTAATATAAAAAGAGAGAGCATACAAGTGTCAATTTTTTGTGATGCAAAATATTTTTATAAATGTTCCCATATATGCCACATATATAAACTTTCTTCTTTGATAGATCATCCTGTTCATCGTATTATTTTGCAGTTGTGAAATATTGATGATTTGCAGTCCTTATTTTTCTGCTTGGTAATATACTTGTAAATGAACTGTGTATATTCAAAAAGTCACTGTAGAGTTTGATAAGGATTTTCTGTTGGTTTTTTTTCTGGGTTTTATATTGTTTTGTTTGGAGGGGTTGGGTATTTTTAAATTTCCTAAATAATGACTGATAAATATTGAAGTTAATGTAAATATCCAGAAATCTGATAACAATTCTCACTTAATGTTTTCATTATGTTGTATTACAGTTAAGTAAAGGCATTATCTAGAGCCAAGAAATCTATTTACAGCTTTTACTATTTGTCTATTCTACTTCCACCTCTTATCTTTTTCCCCTTTTCCTCTTAGTCAGCTGCAGGTCCATGTGTAAGCAGTGTTGAACCAGACAATGAGTCTTTGTAACTTTTCAATTATGATTAACTCAGTCCCTGTCTTTAGCTGAGAAAACGTAACCTACTATTGATGCCTGTTCACAGCACGGACCTTAAGATGAAGGGACCACGTGTCCTGTTTGTGACTGGGCTTTACTGGTGCATATTGTTATATAACCTGAATGATATTTCTCAGTGTAACCATGATAAAACTGTCTAGCCAAAATCTAAAAGAAACAAGAGTAGGAAAAGCAGCAACAAAACCAAGTTTTATATGTTTATTTATGAAGTAAATTATAATCTTTCTATGCTTTGGTTTTATTTTGAAGGGCCCATCTTGCTGGGATGATGTGCTAATTCCCAACAGAATAGGAGGCGTTTGCCAGTCCCAAGGGTGCGATGGAAACGTAGCGGTAAGATTTTTGTCATGTTTCTCCAAGTACTGTGGCACTCATAATTCTTTGTAACAATTCTAACCACGTCAAAATTTCAGTAATGCATGTGAAGAGACAGGTATGGTACACTTCAAAAGAGCTGTTCAACTTTAGATAATAAATGATGTCTTGTAAAAGGGAGGAGCTTTGGTCAGATGCTATTTGGAATGAAGGAGGAAATAATTTTATTTCATCTTTTGCACTGAAGCATAACTCATAGATTTTCAAGTATGTCGAGGTTTAATATGGGATGTAATACTTAAATGTTTCTGTCAATGCTTATTTTATAATTATGTATAGCTTTGCCTTGAAAGCTTCAAATTTCCATGTCATATTGCACATCAGAACTTGCATGTTGGGCTTTGTCCTCAGGAGTAGGTTCTTCATGATGATCCATGCAGTTTTTCTCCCACATCTTGTTGCTGTTGCTTCTTTTGTTGTTTGAAGTGACATCAATGAAAAGACTAAGAAGGAGCATAGGTTTCTCATATTCTTAATGAAGATGTTTCAAAACATTGTTTATTTGTACTTCTATCTTCACATGTACTATATATTCGTAGCATCTAATACTAAAGCCTTAGAGGTAATTCCTCTCAGCAAAAAGCTTAATTTGAGTGTTTTTTCAGGACAGAGGTTTTAAACTCGAATTTCCTACATATGAAGAGATTCTATTCATCAATGATTTGCAGATTGGAGCTATACAATTGCTTTTTTCCAGAGTCGCTCACCTGCTCTGGTGTAACCTTCTCTTTGTCTTCCCTAGCCAAGACATTTGTGAAGTGGTGTGTCCATACAGTTCCATAGCTGTCTCCTGCTTGGCCACAGGTGGTGCCAGAAAATATTTGTCTCTAACTTTAGATATCAAATGATTGTTTTAATAGCATGGGATTTATGGCTGAGTCCATGTGCAGCCAACAGAAGCTGAGGTCTGTCAGCCTTTGGTCTTCTGCATCCTGCTGTGCATCTTGTAGCAGTGGCTGAGCCGCCCAGGAATCACAGAGTGTACTGGGCTGGAAGGCACCCACCAAGACCATGATCTTGAAAGTGGCAGGCATTAGACATTAAAATGCTATTCACTGGGCTGTACAATTCCCAGTTTTTTCACCTATTGGCAGAATATACCTGACTGACTTGCAGCTGCCAACTTACAGCTTTTGTTTTCCAGAGTATTTGTGAAAAAGGTACTGAAATAATGAACTTTTGGCAACCCTACCTCCTGAACGACAACCCATTCCCACATTGAATCAGTCCTTATTTTTTAAAAGCAGAAAAATGAAACAAAATTGAGAGGAGAAGGAAGGAAAAAAAAAAACCACTGACCATAAAACTAAAATCTGATGCTGTGGCAAATGACCAATACCCAGTCAACTAAGCCCCATGACTCCAGTTGCTGTCAATTCCTCTAGCAAGTTGCACAGTTAGCAGAGCCAAGGATCAGTGTTACCTTTCAGTAGGGCATCACTGAACAAATTTGAGAAGACACCCTGTATTAGACAGACATGTTGCTAATGCAGCTTGAGACAACCTGGACTACAGGCATGAGGCTGTTACTGCAGAAATGTGCTGTTCCTTTATTTGCAAACTGACACATTTTCTCTTTATCAGCTACAAGCCAGTCTAATAGTGTTAGAATGGAACTAGACTGAGGTTCAAGAACTCCTAATTTTTATGATTTTTCAACCAGAATTTCCAGCAATATCAATATAGTCAAGAAAAACTAAGCACTTAAGTTGATTTAACTTCTTTTTTTACCTAGCTATGCAGCAGGTTGAACAGATATTTGAATTGATCGCTTGTTGATCCTCTAGTTGCTGAAAGATATCTTTTGTATGTTTCGGAATGGTTTGGAGTTTTTTGGCCTCAATCACTGTGAAAACACATCTTTAATTTCTGGGAAATCTTCCACTACAAAGGCTTAAATCACTAAGTTTTTTGTGTCTTGCTCTAAGTGGGAAATGATAGAGATCCTACAGATGTGTTTCCAAGGATTTGCCATTCTTTTCTGCTCTGGTAAAACAGCCTAACATTTTGGAACAGAATAAAAATAACCTTAACTGAATCATGGATTAAAACATGTAGGCTTTTCTTACCTGTTACAACCTTTGGAAGATTAAATCACATTTTGTGATTAACTATTCATTTTTGCATAGTTATGATGAAGTTTGTGGACTTTTGTCTCTTAAATAACTCCAGAGTGTATGTGCTTCATTACCATGATGTGCAATGAAGAAGCTTTAAGGCTGTTGGTTGTAAGTTATCAACAAACTGCAAATACTGCTGTTTAAGGGGAAAAAAAATCCTCCATTATTTCTCCCCCAATACATGTTTTCAGTTAAAAATTGACTTTTTGTCCATTTTCGGTTTTTGTAAGCATCAATTTGCAACATGAAAAACCACAAGGTAATGTGTTTTCCCCCAAATTACTAGTTTGTATGTGTTTTGGTATGAAATGTCTCTTGACAGAATGGCAGACTTCAATTTATTTGGTTGTAAAAATGTAAATAAAATAATTGACTGTATGAAAAAAGAATGAAAATATCATTTCAGTTAAATAAAATTTTTAATGATTTGTAGAAGGTATAGTGATTATCTTAATGTTAAGTGCACTGTGATTTGAAGTGTTCCAATGTGCTCCCAAGCAGAGGTCACTGTGGGGTTTTTTCACATTAATTACAGTCTATCAGAATTGCTCTGACCTTCAGCTTCAAAAAGATGAAGCTGCTGTGAACATGAAGTCACTTTTATAACAAACTTTTGTTATATTAATTCGAAAATGGAAGAGTCAACTTTAGACATTTAAATGCAGATTTAAATCAATTTTTCAAACACTTTCACAAAGTAGGACCATTCATTAAATTAAAAAGAGCCTTGTACTTTTGATGTCTGTTTCAAAACACTTTCAGCCAGAAACACTGTGCAGGTGTGCTTGGAAACAGGTGTGATTCTATGAACTTCCACATGCTCTTCTTATATGAGCATTTTTCTTACTACTTTGAACCACAGAGTCATTTAGGTTGGAAAAAACCTTTAAGGTAATCAAGTCCAACTGTTAAGCTAGCACTGCCAGGCCTACTGCTAAAACAGGTCCCAAGGGTATTTCTGATATAATTGTTGTAGATTCATGCTCATATTTACAAGTGACTAGAATACATGTAAATACTAAATTCTTTATTTAGCCTTTCCTTATTCAAATGAAATATTACTGAAGGAGTGTTCTTCTTAGACTTTTACAGTTCTCTGAAATGCATACAGAGTATTTTCTGTTTATCACCCATTTAAGTGAATTTTTGATTAAGGACTTCTGTATGTAAAAAATGCTATTAGATTTGCTTTCTCATGTAGGCTCATGGTTTTTAAAAGTCATCAAGCACCACAGAAATAATGTGTCTTTTCATGGTGAGACAGACCTCTAATACCACCATAAACCACTGAAGTGGTGATTTCTTAGTAATCAGCTCTGTGTCAGTTCCTCATTCCAGTGAATATGCATTAGTTCCTGAAAGATATTTCCGTGTCCTCAGGGCAAAATGTAGAACAAACGTTTTTGAACTTTAGATAGCAGTGGGAAAAGTATTAACCTTCTGTTTGTGTTCTTGGGATACTCATTTGATGTGCAAAAAGAGTTGCTGTAGACTTGAAAATCTGAGAATTAATGAAAGGGTTAAAGAGGATTATATGTCAGATATGGCTTAAGCTACTGGGAATAAGGAAAAATGAAATGTACTCCTCTTCCAGTTTGATATATCTTACTATGTTACCTTGAATCCTTTGTTTCTGATTGACTGCATCTACTGTCATCATAACTGAATACCATTTTTGTCTCTGCTCCAGTTATTAAAGCATGCTAGAATTAAAAAAAAAATAAAAAACCTAAAACAAGTACCAGGACTTTTGTGAACTTTTGGAAGCATCTCTAAGTACTGGATTTTCTTTAATATCAGTACACTCTTCTTATCAAGCTCTATAGTAATCTCCCTTGCCCAAAGCAAAGATTTCTATTCCAAGTTTGGTCACTTTTTTTTTTTCAGTGTTTAGTATAGGGCATTATATGTGATTTTAAGTAGTTCAATTCCACTGTACAATAGTTTCACTGTTGTAGGGTATGTTTGAGAGTAAAGCATTTGCGATAGGAAACATGTTTGGTTTTTTCAATTATCTAGATTTCCTTATTATTATTCCCATTCTTCTTGTGCGATTTTGAATCTTGCAGTTTTGTTTTTCTACTATATTCAAATTTTTGAGCATTTCTCATATTTTTGCTTCCCTGCAGCTTGTTTGTCATTAGATTTGGCACTGAGGACAGCAATATGCGTTCCTTTCATAGTCTGTTCCACAGGGAACCTGTGCTCATCTGAAATAGTTTGGACTAATAAGTCAAGGGAACAGTGTTCAGCTTGTATGCTTTAAATACACAGCTTACCAAATTATTTTTTTTCTTTCAAGTGTCCAAAGCTATTCTTTTCAACCATCACTGTTCATATGAAATATGTTTAATTTTTCATCTCATTTTGCTTTGATTAGGTCAGACCTCCATTTCAGTTGAGAACAGAAATAAATCCTGCAGCAGTTCAAGTATCATAAGCAAAGTAGTACACTTAATGATATTATCAAAATATGAATATAGTAACGGACTATCATATCATTACAGGAAAGATCTGATACATTGCTATATTATTTATTCATTGTTCTTCGTGTACAATGATTATTATTTAAGGTACTATGTTTGTCCATCCCTGGAGCTGTCATAATAATTTCAATGTCATATACCAATACCAAGAAGCTTCTTGACTTTGCATTTTTAATTTATTTCAGTACCATCCATGTTAGTTTGCCTTATGCAATAGAGAATGGTCCAGATAATATATGTTATTAAAAAGAAATCACACTGGGTATGGTGGAGTAGGAGTACTAATTAAAATAACAGATAATCTTCAGAAATATTAAACTGACACAAGGATTATTGTCACAGAATCATTTAAGTTGGAAAAGACATCCAAGATGATTCATTCTAACTTTTGACCAGTCACTGCCTTGTGTCATTGATTGACTCTGGCACAGTGCCAGTGCCCCCATGAAAGGTGTATCCCCCAAAATGGTTGCTGTGAGATGTGACCTGGGAACAATTTCTCTCTCAGGCTGCGTGGCCTCCCCCTCCCCCACCCAGACACAGCTGGGCAGGGGAGAGCTCAGCCCCGCTCACCTGCCGGACTCCAAAGAGGAAGTCTCTCTGGGAATGCTCTGCTTTTAACCCCTGTGTGTTCTCAGAGGCGTATCCAAGTCCCCAGTGGCCACACCAGGTGCCAACCTGAAATTTGGCCACTGATTGGTTTGACCATAACTTCCCAAAACCTTACTTCCGGGTCAAACCATGACACCTTGTCAACTGGGCTGCAGCACTAAGCGCCACCACAATCTGTTCCAATGCTTAACAATCCCTTCTGTGAAGAGTTTATTCCCGATGTCCAACTTGAGCTGCCTCTGGCACAGCTTGAAGCCATGTTCCCTTGTCACCAGTTGTCTGGGAGAAGACCCTCACCTGGCTTCAACATCCTTTCAGGGAATTATAGAGAGAATGCAGTTGGCCCAAACCTTTTCTTCAGGCTAAACAATCTCAGTTCCCTCAGCCATTTTGACAGCTTCTTTATGCAGTCTTTGTAGAATTCTAATATGGCTTTGGTTGGAAGGCGCTGTTCATCTCATTCCAAGCTCCTCACTGTGAGCAGGGACACCTTCCACCGACCAGCTTGCTCAAAGCCCCATCCAAGCTGGCCTTGAACACCTTCAGGGTATGGGGTATCCACATCTCTGGGCAACCTGTGCCAGTTCCTCACCACCCTCACAGTGAAGAATTTTTTCCTAATTTCTAATCTAAACCTACGCTCTTTTAGTCTAAGTGTTCTGTCACTTCCTTCCCTTGCCAAAAGTCCTTTTTTAGCCTTCATGTAGCCCCAGTCAGGAGCTGGAAGGGTGCTCTAATGTCATCCCAGAGCCTTCTCTTCTCCAGGCTCAACAGCCCCCATTTTCTTAGCCTGTCTACATAGGGGAGGTTCTCCAGGTGCTGATTATCTTACTGACTCCGTGCTGGATCTGCTCCAACAGGTCCATGTCCTTCCTGTTCTGAAGTCACCAGAACTGGATGCAGTGCTCTGAGTGGGGTATCATGAAGGCAGAGTAGAGGGGGAGAATCTTCTTTGGCCGACTGGCCATCCTGCTTTGGATGCAGCCCAGGACAGTGGTGGCTTTCTGGGCTGGGAGCACATACTGCCAGGTTATCTTCTTATCTGCCAAGTCCTTCTCACCAGGGCTGTCTCAATTCATTCTCCTCCCAGCCTCTGCTTGTACTTGGGATTGCAACGTGTAGGATCTTGCACCTGGCCTTGTTGAACTTAATGAGGTGTGCATGGGCCCCTTTCTCAAGCCTGCCCTGTCCCTTTTGGATGGCATCCCTTTCCTCCAGCCTCTCAACAGTGTCACACAATTTGGTGTCACAAGCAAACTTGCTAAACGTGTGCTCAATCCCACTGTCCATGTTGCCAGTGAAGATGTTAAATAGTGCCAGTCCCAGTGCCAATCTGTGAGGAAAGCCACTCTTCACTGGTCTCCACTTGGGCATTGAGACAACAAACACAGCTCTTTGAGTGCAATCCAGCCAATTCCTTATCCACTGAGTGGTCCCTCCGTCAAATCCATGCCTCTCTAGTTAAGAGACATGGATGTTGTGTGTGACAACAAATGTTCTGCACAGGTCCACATAGCTGACATCAGTTATTCCTCCCTCACCCTGCACCACTGGCCTCTTCACAGAAGGCCACCAAATTTGTCAGGCACCATTTTCCCTTAGTGAAGGCATGTTGACTGTCAATCACCTTATTTTTCATGTGCCTTAGTATAATTTCTAGGAAGATCCACTCCCTAACCCTGATGGGGGTAGAGGTGTGACTGACTGGCCTGCAGTTCTTTTTTTTTTGTTTTAAAAATGGGGGTTGTATTTACCCTTGTCTAGTCAGTGAGATCTTCACTGGACTACCATGACTTCTCAAAAAGATGAGTAATGGCTTAGAATCTTCATGGACCCATGGATGCATCTCATTAGGTCCCATGGACTTGTGCAACTTCAGGTTCCTTAGATGGCCTCAAATCGGATATCCCTTAGTGGGTAGTTCTTCATTCTCCCAATCCTTACCTTTGCCTTCTGTGATTTGGGTGGGGTGGCTGGAGCATTGCCTGTGAAGACAAAAATAGTCCTTGAGTCCTCATAGTTTTCCATATATGAGAGGTACTCTCTTAAGAGGACATTTATTCAAATACCATACAGGACAAATTTGAGACTTTCATATTTACCAGATTCTTTGACCATTGCTTTTACTATTTAAGAACTGCTTTATTATTTTATGCCCAGTACTGTGGCAGGTGAAAGGATTGAAGTGTAAATGCAAGTTAGGTAACAAGCAGACCACACCCATTGTTGTAGTTGTTCTTATATATTTTGTGATACAAGGAGAGCAAACAAACAATTTCAGAAATGTTTTATTTATATATTTTTAAAGCTTTTTCCCTTCACAAACTTATCCATTCATCAAATGAACTAAAAACATGGCACAGTAGTAAGTGATGCTACCAGTGCAACCCACAAGAGTGATACACTCTGTGTACTTATGTTGATATCCAGCTGCTTAATTAGACTAATTTAACTATGATGTCATCCTGAGGTTTCCAGTTTGATTGATCATCTACCAAAAATCTCAGTCTTTTCATGTTGCTGCCGCACTGGACAGAATGGCCCTTACTTCTAAGAGTGTGACTTGCTTTCTGGCTGTTTTAAAATGCCATATCATGTTTTTGATCTCAGATGAGCTGTTTGTGTGGCTTTGTCAGTGACTTTTAGGTTTCATTTCTTCCACTCCCACAGATTTTGGGCCATCTGTAATATTTATGAGCAATTACTTTATACTTCCATCCAGATCATTAAGAAATGTTTTGAATAGCATGGGGCTAGGAGATGATCACTGCAAGTCACCTTGAAAAACAGACATTGGATGATTCGCCGTGGGAAATTACATTTTGAAACATATCAGTTAAATGTCTCTAACGTTGGTCTCATAATGTTCTAGTTTCTTAATCAAAATGTCAGTGCTGTATCAAATGCTACACATAAATCTGGGTAAATTCCCACATTGCTATTATCATGTTCTGCTAAATTTGTAATCTCATAAAAGTGTCAGGTTAGTTTGATAGAGTCAGGTTACCATAAATGCTCATTGATTGGCATTAATTACTGATCCCTTTTTTATTAATCAAGCACCATGTTAGCTATGTATTGTATGTAGGGCTGGTGTCAGTTATCCATGCTGATAGTTTCCTAGATTACCTCATATGAAGTTGCCCTAAATGATGATGTGATGTGGTTGTGTTTCTGGAAATCTCTGTATTTTAAACCCTCTCTGAATGTGGGTGAGTTTTTTAGCCATCAGTGCATTTTCTGAGGAGTAAAGAGATGAATAGTACTGAAAACAACACCTTGGGACTTTGATATAACCTGTAAAAGTGCTGTGATTGTGTTTTGCTGATTTCAGTTAGGCCTTTAAATTAATGTACTTAATAGCCAATAGAGATTAAAAATATTTACTTCAAATGCTTGTATACAATTGTATACAGCATTGACTTAGCGTGGTATTTAAACATGGTAATACCATGGTATTTAAACATTTTAAACAAAACATTATTTTTTAATATGCTTTGAGGTTCTTTCTTGTTCCAAATTATGTCAATTCTACATTTCTTCTCAGATTCTTCTTTAGGAAACCATAACTAGATTATTTTTTTTACAGTTATTCTCAAAGTAACCTCATTCAGGAGTAGATCAATTTTTCCTTTATAAAGAAATTCTATTATTCTACTTCTCAGTTCAGAAAAATCAATGATAGGTGAAAAACTGAATTATAAAATAGAATTAATTCTATACAAGGACAGAAAGCTAAATAATTTATCTTGAAATAGAAGTTAAAGATTTTATAATGAAGATCGGTCCTCTTTTTTTTTTTTTAAAGTGAATACTTATTCACTTCTCATCAGTGTAAACAAAATATTTCCACAATATATTGACTGGTTTTTTTGTGGGCCACAGACTGTGTCTGTATCAAAACCCATTATTAGCACTCATAACAGGTATGATTTGGATCAGTTGGTTATATTTATTAATTAATTTTTTTCCCTTTTTTGTCACTTTTAAAGTCTTAAAACTGAGACAAGCCAGCTCTTTGGAACTGTTTGTCAGTTTTCACATCTCACCAATAATTAAAAATCGCTAATAGTTTTTCTGAGCTGAATTTTCATACACATTCTGGAAAACCCAAAGGACCTCAGTTATGTTTGCTCTGTACTGAATGGTCTCAGGAAATTTAGCTCATCTTTCCTGTATTGATACCACCATTTTTATTTGCATGTGTGGAAATGCCATAATTTCGTAAGAGATGGAACAAAAAATGTTGAAGACTATAATGCTTTATTTAAACAAATCCTCTGCCCTTTTGGATGTCATTCTTCAGTTGTTAACACTGTCAAATAGAGGAAAAGACCACCACCACCTCTGTCTTAGTTGCTTGTATTTTTGCATCGTAGTTCTGTTCCAGAAAACCTTAGCTTGAAAACATGAGCATTAAGCATGCTTTTCAGTGTTTTATTCTCTCTTATATGAGCAATTTATGTGATTGCGCTCAGCTGCTAGGTTCTCATTGCCCTTCACAACTGCCTTTTAAAAATAAGCAGTTGTTTTGAACAGAACTTGGCATTTTCATCAATGGTAGAGCTCTTGAAAAATTTTTCAGATAGTGTAGATGCTTCATCATTTGATGAGAGGCAGTTTCAGGTGAGTTGAAAATTTGTCCTGTAGTAGGAATCAGTGAGACCGTTGGAAAGATTGATAACTGTGTACTAAAAAGGCAACAGCTTTTCTTCAATTTGTTCAATGCCCTTGGTTTCACTGAAAAAGAAGTTAATTTTTATAAATTATCATTTCTATGTCCTACTTGAGACTGTCAGTATCGAGGGTCCTGTGTTAGAGACAGTGAACAGAGCACAGGTTGTGTTCATCTGACCAAATCCTTGATCGTTCTTGTAATAATTCCTTTCACTGTGCTCAAAAGTAGATTTTGTATTTGCAAACCAAAACTGAATGTAAATTCACCTTTAATGTTTTAAAGGTATTTTACTTCTAGAAATGTTTGAAAAACATGCTCGTGATGCACTGCAGCAAGGAACTTATTCTGTACCGATGCTGTGTTTGCTGTCATAAAAACTTAATATTGTATGATTATAGCATCCTGTTTCAGCCTGATGCAGTATCCTTTTCCTGTTGTTGTAATGTTCAGATCAACCTCAGGGAGATTCCTCTTTGCCCATTACATAATTAAACTTCAGCACACTCTACAATGATATAGTGTGGAAGTTCCTATGTGTTCAAAAAGTGACAAACTAGTGGAAGAAAAATCCATTGAGAACTATTGAATGTGGAAACACTCCTTTTTGTTTATAAAGTCTCTGAACAACAAATTGCTGGAGATGAGGAACAGGTTTTTGGCAAATACTCTTTTCAATTTTTTATTGTTTTTACTACACATTCTAGACATCTACTGTTAACTTCCTACTAAAGACAAGATCTTAGGTTGAATGGACTGCTCTATGACTTCATGTGGTGAAATGTGTGTAACCAACAGTTCTCTTATGGAAGATGGTTATCATCAGATTGGTCATATTTATCCTTTCCATCTCAATGTATTTCTTATAATCCGTGTAATTTTTTTTCAATTTACATTCATCCATCCATCCCAAGTTTTAGCTACACCTAGCATGAACACAATAGGCAAGTGGAATCCAAATTCAGTGTGTTATATACTGCTGCCTTGGGAAGGAGGTGTGAGAGACTGTCACTGGCACATGTTGTTGCTATTATATGGTCTTGAGCCTAGCATTGAGAGGTGCATTACAGTTATTCTGTTTTTGCTGGATGTTGACCAAGTAATTTTCACATATTATTTGGAGGCCATTATCCCATTCACGTATTTTTTTTCTATTCAAGTTTTGGGAAACGTGGGTATCTAGGGATCTGAACAAATTGAGAAGCAGTAATTGAAAACTATGGACCAAACAGAATTATATGAAAACCAAAGAAAGGAACTGAAGAAGACCCAGTAGAGTCAGATCCAAACCTTAACATTGTATTTGCTCTGTCACTTGTTTCACAAATCAGACCCACATTTTCTTTCAAACAAAGCTTGTTTGATACATATTTTTGCATGTACTCTGCCAATGTGTCTAACGTGTTCAGGGACAGTTTTTTGTAATTCAGTGGATTTCAGTAACACTTTGACTGAATCTTTTGTTGCTCAGTGCACATGACATTTAAGCAGTATGTTACTGTCTGCAGCTGTTGCAAATTCATTGCTGATGATTGAAGCCTTGGATTTCCATTCAAGCATGCAACATGTTGCTGCAATCATCTCTCAGCAATCTAATCAGATGAAGGTGATTTTGTTAGGATACAGTATGGTTACAGAGGAGTCTCTCCTCAAATGTCAGGCAGCATTTGCAATGCAAGAACACAATTTCTTCATTCACATGTGGCAAGTACTGTTACAGATTGTTTAATAACTGTGTCAATTTGCAGGCTGACACACTATGCGAGACATTCTGTTAGATCTAAAAGCTGCCGTAAAATTTACCTTGGCATTAAATCTGTTTCCCACCTATAGTTTTCATGCTTAATGTTCTGGTCTGGGATTCTAAAATGTGAAGGCATTAGATTTTGATTAACAATTGTCTACTGTATTTTTGGTTTAGCTATTCCTAAGAAATTGTGCCTGTAAATGATTTAGGACCAGTTTGTAAACTTGAATTTCTGTCGTCTGCTTCTGTGCATGCACCTTATGAAATTAACTTATTTTTTACAAATCAGAACTGATTTTAAAATAGGCATGCACTGTTTATAGGATGTGGTGGTGTGAGATAATGCAGTCAACAGCATTACTAGTGCACTTCTCTCACCAGGGGCTGCAAGGTAATTCGTATTGGAACTGCTGCAACACATTATGGGCTCTGTCTCTCATGGTTCATGCTAATGTGATAGGTAATTATCAAATAGCTGCTGTCAGAAATGCCTGAATTCTCATAGTATAGCTACATGGGGCAAGGCCTAAGGGGTTGTATTCCGTTTATAATATGTATTTCTAGCTTAGCGTAGTAAAGTACAAGGAAAATTTATGTTATTTTGAGTATAGAAGGCTTACGTTGTAATAACAAATGTTTTCTGGATTCTATCATCTGCCTTAATGGCCTAACTCAGAAAGATACTTAAAATACATGCCCAGCTTTAAATATACAAATACTCTGCTGAGGTTAACTATGCTCTGTTTTAAGCACCTGCCTCATTTGAGACATCAGTCTGAATGTGTAAATAATTGGTTGGATGAATACATAAAAATCCTTCCATGAAGGTCTTGCAATTGTCATTAGAAATACTCAGTATTTTGGCCTGTTTGTTGGGAGGATGCTCAGAAGTGAACTATTTCCCTTGCTTTAGCGCAATGAATGGTTAGAAACGAGGTTAAAAAATCCCAAGAACTTTTTAAGAACATGTTATCCACAATTTTTGACAGTAAGGACAGTTCGCTTTCAAATAGTTGTGAAATACTGTGTTTCATGGTACTTAGAGCTGCTGTTGAGTTGTACGGTACATCATGGCAGCTCTTTCGGACTTTGCTAAATGTTTGGGGCATTCCAAAATGAAATGTCTGAGTTTTTCCACTGTGGCACTTAAATGCATCTGGGCAAACTAAATGTGTTTATGAATTGTTCTTAGAAGCTACAGATGGTTAAACTGCTGCCAGGAAATGAGGGAAAGAATGTTCTAGTGAAAAGTATATTTCTTCCATTTGATGCATAAACCTGCTTCACTCTCCTGCTACCCCACCTTTGCAACATCAGAAATGGCACAGAGTTCTTCAAGTTGCATCAGTGTGTTTTATAGTCATCTTCTCCACAGAAGAAATGGATATTTCAAGTGCTTATGGACTAATTACTAAGTAATTTTTTGCCAAACACAGCTGTTACAGTGCTATTAAGTGGAGCTGTAATTGAGTATATTTCATTCTTTACAAACAAAAATAATAGCCCCACATGAATTTGAGTTTTTAAATAGAGGAAAGTAATTAAATTTGCTGTAGAGATACCTATTGAAGGTGCTATGACTTTTATGTGTGTTAGAGGTGGCATTCACAAACAAATTGATTTCTAGAAGCTTATTCTTAAATACTGGTGGGGCAGTAGTGCATTGCTTGCAGGATCACTAACCTGTCAATAAGGATTTGTTGTGATAACTTAATTCTTGTAATTTACAGATTTTGCTGGAGCATTTGTGTTCTGTGAGAATCTTTTAACCTTTTTTTTAGCTCAGACAAACCTGACCTAATAAATTTGTATGGTTTATTTAACTTTGATTTAAAGTATTTTCTTTTTTAAGTAACTGCAAAAGTCATAAGTACTCCTTGGAAATATGTAGGAACATATATGCAAAGTATGTGAACAAGAGAAGAGCCATGATGGAAAACATTTGATCCATATTATTCTCTCCCCTCACCCCCAAAATAAAACCCTGACCAACCACCCCAAAAAAGCATCCACAAGTTAAAGTGGTAAAAGTTGCAAGGTTGAAAGCTCTTAAAACAAAATAAACCTCATACATTAACATAATATTTACAGCTGTATTTAAAGTAACACTATTTCCTCTGTTAATTTTTTTATTTATTTTAGAGATTATAAAAATATCATATACATCAGATACTGAGGTAATTTTGAGTATTTTAACTAGCATCTTGGAACATGCTTTCAATGACTTATAGAATGGTTTGGGTTGGAAGGGATTTTAAAGATTATCTTGTTCCAACCTCCTGCCATGAGCAGAGCCACCTTGAAGGTCTGTTTCTCAATTTGGTTTTGAGAAAGCTCCTGTGACTGGGACAAGATCAGAATGAGCAGTGTGGGTTACCTAGGAGATGGCATAGTGTAGCAACAAGATTGATTATTCTGCATTAGTTTTTTGCTTATTTTTCATGCATCTAGAGAAGGTTAGATTGTTTTTCGTACCATTAGGATGGACTTGCTGCCTGCCCAGTTTTGGACCATGACGTTTTTGTATGCCTGGTTCAGGTTTATAGATGGATGAGAACTATACAGCTGAAACTCTAAGTTTCATTAAAACATTGGTGTATTATATCAGTGTTATCATATTGTCCATGAATTTCTTTTCTCTCTGCTTATGTTCTTCAAGAGCAAGGGAAATACCCATTGGAAAAATTGCACTCATTGTTACTGGTCTCCCAACTCTCAATAAGGTAAAGCCACAGCTCATATCTTGATAACTGTCCATGCAGGGATCTGAACCAATTTAGTTAGGAGGGAGTGTCTGCTTCTTTGGAATTAATTTCTATTGAGGGTGGTATTTTGATATAAGTTAGCTGCTTGTTTCATGTAGTCCATGGAGAAAAAGGTGCTTTAACTGTTATGTTGCTGCAAAATCACTGTCACCACCATCACTACTGGCTTGTGACTGAGAGCAGCTGTGACTTCTGTGCCTTTTGTCTGAAATACACCAGAATCACCAATAGGAGCAGCACACGGGATCTTCTTTTGGGCTTAGCTTCTTTTGCAGATGATAATCTTGGGTGCATTGTGCCTGGGCTGTACTGTCCTGTGTTCCAGTCTCTGAGTTCAGCACTAATTAAGCATTTGGTGTGTCAGGCTGGATAAAATATTGAGCACATGAGCTAGGTATTTTTGTCTGTAGGAATGCAGTTGCATACCCACCCTGCCTGGAGCTGAGTGAAGAGCTCTGTGTGCTCAGGAAAGAGATAAATACAGCTTTTCTACTTTCTGTATAAATGTGTATCTTTTCCAAGGTGTTGCTGGGGCAGCTTCTATTATGCATTGGAAAAGAAGTGACTGGGCAGACTGCTTACCATTATATGGGCTTGGCCATCTTTTCTGTGATAGGGCCTGTTTAAGTGGGGAGGTTTATTTCCTCAGACTGGACCATAGCGTGATAGTGGTTCAATGAGAGGTGAAAACTGTAAACATGTGAGGAAGACAAGGCAAAAACACACTTGATATCCAGCTATAACTTGTCTCGGAAATTTAAAGCACACATTTTTTAATAATTTGCAGGCCTGAACATTAGAAGGAAGTGTGTGTTTTACAGACGATAGTAATTCTCATTTTGACTACTGATTGCCCCAAAGGGATTATTTTATGTGATGTACTTGTCCAAGGTCTTCCTACCTCTCTACTACATATTCGTGAATATGCAGGCTGCATGATGGAAAGTTTGTTTCCAAGTTCTGAGCTTGCTGCTATCAAATGAGATCATGTCTGTACAGAAAGAACAGCAATAAGGAAACTGAAGGCAGGGGTAAGCAGAGGGCAGTGTTTGGCGGACGCTGGCTTATTCATTGCTTAATAATTGCATCTATTGGGAGAATGTTGGAGTCTGGAAAAAGATGTGTCATAAATGTTATAATAGACTTGTAATGTTTGCATGAACACAACATTGTGAGACCAAATTTGTGCTGTTGGTTCAGCTACCTCTGCAAGCTCTACATCCTGCCCAGGAAGTGGAGTGAAACAGGTCAGTATTTCTGTGTCTGGCTCTGCCACCACACACCTGTCAGTCAGGGGCAGCTTCAAACCCATGTATTTGCAGCCCTGGGGACTCAGCATGGTGTGTTTGAAATCCTGTGACTAAGACAATGCATGTAGACAATTGTTTTTGTTTAATGTCTTAAGTAATGTGTCCTTTTTTACTTTTCTGGTATCCCATTACAAGACAATGATTTTGATCACACATTTGTATCTTTCAAATGATCCCTTTTCCTTACATAAAATTGAAGTAAAAATGTTTATTACTAAACACATTTAAAAGTTGTGAGGGTTCTTTTCTTTTGTTTTTCTTAAATAGATTTTTGAGGTAATTTTCAACTTTGTTTTAGTTTGTAAGGCAGATCTTACAATAAAAATAATTTTTGAAATGTCAAATGCAAAACTTTATGTATGTGGTTTGGGGAAATCATTCAATAGCTGTTTATGCTCTTTTAAAGATTCTGCTATTGTGTAAACTGATTTTTAGTCACATGTTCAAACTAAATCACTGTTCTTTTGGAGTGAGGGCATGAATTTCTATTAAAGTAAATTCTTTTGGCTAAGTACATATTTACATGCTATTTCTGTGGGTAGAAATCTATTTAAAAGAATTGTGGAGCAGAAACTGTTTTGCAGTGGAGAAGGGTAAAAGCCTCTGCCATCAGTTGCCTGGCTGGTCAGAAGACTAGAGGGAATTGGACTGGGAATTAGCAGCAGTTAGGAAGATAATGTGTTTCCAGAAGTAGAGAGATATGCAAAGCCATGCCCCATTTAGTGTTCCTCGGAGGTCGACAAGGTCAAATCTTGCTGAGAAAATTCCTCAAGCCTGAAGGCCATAGCTTATCTATAGTTAGTAAGTTTTCTCAGTCCCTGAAACAGGGATGGAAGCCACAGACCTGCCTGGGTGTGCCTGCTCCTTAGCCCTGCCTGGGCCATGTGCCTGTTAGCACCATCTAAAACCTGTCAGGGACCTTGATAACCCTGCAACTGTGTGGGTGACTGTTCAGTCACTCCAAAATGCCCTTGGATAGCTTTTAACAACAAACTGTTTGCTAGTATAGATGTAGCCTTACTCTCTTCTGGATTTTTTAATGTAGGAAAAAATATGGGTGGGGGTTGTGCTTGTTTTCTACATTGTGTGAAGACAATGTAAATACACCATGGTTTGTTAGAAAAAGCAAATTAAGTCACATTAGTAAAAACAGTCTATCAAGACTTCATCAGCATAATACTAAAGTTATGCAGGCAGCAATCTACACTAGATAATATGTCTATGCATTAAATTATCTTAAAGGAAGAATGTCGATGTATTTCCATATTTAATAGTACAAAATACCTTTTCAAATATGGCACTGCGCTGTCATCTACTGAGAAATGTTGGCTTCTTCTGTACTGGTATGTACATGAAATGTGGCTTTTATGTTAAATGCTTGTTTAACTTATTTACTGCATTTTTCAGATTTTTTATGCTATAAACTATAGGTAAGAGTATGCCAACATACATTTATTTTTTTTCCCAACAAGATTATACAGGGGCTAATTAATTTCCAACTATGACTTATGTTTTCTAGCTCATCTTGCATATATATTTCATCTAGCTCATCTGTATATATTGCATATAGAAAATTTATTTGAAAAAAGGGTGATGATGGCGTAAAATAAATGCCAGAAAACTGTCAGTTTGCTGCAGAGACTTTAGAGATTTTGCAGTACAAGATTAGCCAAAGAGAAGAGTGGATTTTGGTGGGATTTTTTGGTGAACTTTTTGTTTGCTTGTCCCTTCTATCCCCTACATTTCCTGCAGCCCTCTGTAATTTTCAAGAGCATCTAGTAGCCTGTAAGAACCTCTGGGGAAAGCTTTTCAAGAGTTAAGGCTATAGTGCCATTTTATTAGATAGGGATTTATTCATCTCAGAGCAACACTGTACATTTGGATTTTTTAATGCGTGAGTCATGTAAAACACTGGACATATATTTGTATTTCTTAAGTTTGTGAGGTGTTTATGCTAGATATTATAGTTCAAATTTTGCTAATTAAGGTACTGACTAAAACACTTATTTTGCCAATAAAACCTCTTTTTTTCATAGCACAGAACTGGAAGAAATAGTTGTTCCTTGTATAGCAGGTTTTACTTAGCTGAAACAAATAAAATTAGCTAAACATATGCATAGTCCTCTCCCCTTCTTGGAAGATGGCAATATGAGTCAAATACTAGCATAAGTGTGTTCATGTGATTACATTTGGCATAATTGCTCCTTTTTCTGTATAGCATATATTTTGGCTATTTTGCGGAGTATTTTGGTCGCTTTTTGTTTTAAGAAAGTCTCAGTTTGTGGGCTACCACACAAATATTCCATCTGTCTTCTCTGTCCCTGCAGAAGAAAATATTTAAACTAGCAAACCAGGGGAATGGAAAAAAATCCTAAATTGACTAAAATTGATTGCAACCCCATCAACTCTGGCAATTGAACAAACCTGAAAAAATTATCTATTGGAAAAACTTTGCAGAATTTGTTCAAATATTATAGTGTAGTGTGTCTTGTTCGATGTGTGTGAGACATTACCTTTGTTGGTAGGACACAAGATTTGCTCCTTAGCATTTTTGTAGAAAGGAGAATATTAGGAGCATTTACCCCAATAATTTAATTTAACTCAGTTAAGAATTGAGGACAGTATAGCTGTAGTTGTGCTAACAATGTAATGTTATGACAAAGAACATGCATCAGAAGAAAAGCCAGAAAATTCTGGGTGGCAAATAAAACTAAAAAATCCCCCATTGTCTATTCAAAGAACATACAGGAGGTGCCAAACATTTTTGAATATTCTGAAAAGGCAAATATATCATGTACAGAGGGAGACAATAATATTTCTGCCTTCCTCCCTCTTGTCCTCTCACTGTTTCCATTGTAACTGGGCAGTCTTGGCTGGTTCATTCTCATTCACATCCTGATCTATGGCAGGCTTTGGGAAGATGACAGAACAAACTGTCCAATTTTTCAAAGCTGAAGACACAGAGATGAAGTAAAGAGCCACTCCTGTAGTATTACAGCCTAATTCTATCTGCCCAGTGTCATCACATAAATACTGATGCTCCCCCTGAGGCAGCCATAGTGCTAAATGAAAGGTGTCTTAGTACTGTCTTTCAGCTGTGTTAGAGACTTGTAGATCATCTGTATGTTTAATGGATGGATGTGAGGCTCTAGGACATAGGTGATATTAGTTAAAGGCTGGAAACCTAAACCCAAAAATAACAGTCATTTTTTAAATGCCTATTGGGTTAAAAATACCTTTTTTTGAAGCTTTGAACCTATCCAGTTCCTTTGATATCAAGGCATGGATAAAACTTAAATTTTTCAGTTGTGACATGATCAGATGGATGGGAATCTGCTGTATATGTTGCAGAAAAACCATCAGTATTAACAGACTAGACTATGGAATTACTCCTGTCATATAGAATACTCAAGAAAAAATAATAGTCACTTCAAGAAATTATGTAGTTTACTTAGGCATTGTGATTTATTAACTCTATGAGCTTCTGAAGCTTCTTTGAGAGACCTTACAATCCAATGTCACCTGTGCAATACTTATAGCTCAAGTATAGGAGTCTTCTTTCTTGTACTTTTTAGATTTTTTTCTGTAGTTATTTTGAAGCTTTGATCACTGTCTTTTTACCCTAAGTGATTGCTAACATGGTTAGAAGATAAACAAATCACTCAAACCTGTAATTGCAAGCAACTTTTTGTGCTATAAGGAGCACAGCCTGAGGATCTGCTATCATGTAGTATCCTTAGTTTCTTCTCTCCTTGAGACCTTTTCATGGCTTTTGTTCACATAAAAATTCAAATCTGATTGCCAGAGGAAATTAAGCTCAAAGTAAAGGGTTTATTCTCTGCAGGAAACACTTGATAACAAATTTAGACAGTTGGATTCTACTTTAAAAGGGGCTGATGTGAAAGTTTTAGTCCTAGGAATCAGCGCTAGTGTCTAGGATATAATGGTTATAATATGTGGTAAGAAGCTATTCTGAAACTGAGACTTTTTCTGTGGCTCAAGCAATTCAAAGGAATTTTTCCAAAACAATCTGTTTCATAATGCTGGTGGACAAATTCAACAGAACCATTTGGGTTGGGCTCAGAAGTCTGGGCTAGGTAATCTCATCATCCTGACACCTGCAGTCTTGGTTCAGCCCAAAAGTTAGTGTTGATCAGAGATCGCATTGGATAGATGTATGGATGAAAAAAATTAGGAGAAGGGAAGGTGGAGAATTTGCAATCTTTCAGAGAAAGGAATGTGTAAAGCTTTCATATTATTTTATATGAAATCATTCCTGTACTGATTGAAAACTTACTTAAACTATCTTACTGTATTTTTACGTGCCACAGGCATTGCAGTACCTGTGACCTATTAGTTAGGCATTTTTTGAGATTGGCTGACTGTAGGACCTTTCATTCCACTACAATGTAACATTCCAGGCAAAGATCCATTATAAGGACACACAATGCCCTCCAGGCTTCATTTCTTTGCCTATACTTTGAAAAAATGGGTGATAGAAGAACTGGGTTGTTCTGAATTTGTGTCATGGAAATACTGCTAGGAAGGAAAGACAGCAGAATTAGGGACAGAATTGTTTGAGCTTGAGTCACCACTTGCAGAGAAATAAAGCATGTGCATTGTGAGGTTGCCTTTAGATGAGCAAAGCAAATGAGAAATGTTGCTGATAAAAATGTGAAAAGTCACTTTCCCACAGAGTATTTTCCTGCATTGTTGCAGTAGTACTGTGTGGGCAGCAGCAGCTAAGGGATTCCCAAGGCACTTGTGTTCCATTTTTCCACTGTGTTGTTTCTAGTAGACAAGAAAAGAAAATTGCATGATAGGTGTTACATTTCTTATTACTTTCCTTATACAGAAAATTCCTGGAAAACTATAGTTTCGTGTTCTGTTCAGAGACCAGGTGTCATTATAAAGTTATGCAGTTAATAACCCATCATGGCAGTAATTTTAATCTTAAATATATCTTTCTCCTCTCTTTAGATTTTAAAACAAATCAATAACTTGACAGGGTTTTAGTGTGGACAAACATAGCTAGGCAAGCTTTGTTCAATCATCAGTAATTTTTGTTCTGTCACATCAAATGTCTGAATAAAACTGAATGGTACTATAGCTGTCCTGTTAAAAAATTTTGAACAATACCCCTGCTCTTCCAATGAGTTGTGGAAAATGAAAGATGGAAATCTTTTTCCTCGGCAAGGGTAATAAATGCATGAACAGATTTGGTTTTAGCTTGATTTTGCCCTTTTTTTTTAAGAATGCGGATAAAAGTTGGGATTTGGGTATGATGATAATAGTTTGTTACTATTTTCTATCCCTAAAAATGCCTTGTGAAAATTATTGATGATGAGTTTTAGATGCATTTTATATTTCTAAACCTTGGTTTTAAGTGACTTGGTCCAAACTGAGATGCTAGGTCTTGTAAGGATTCACGAGTTGTATGTATATTTCCTGTCCCATAATCTTGCTACACTCAAATATTTTCCATATCAAAGGCTTTCTGTTCAAATAATTATTATGCAACAAATTGTTTTTTATATATGCAACAGAATAAAAGGCATGGTGAATATGTTATGAGACAAAGAAGTAGAACTTTGTACTTTTATTGTTTTTCTTATATGAACTTAATTAAAGTCAACCGATGATTAAAAGGACATATTGTAAAAGATACACTTCTTTCTCTAAAATATGTGTCTTTTAGTCACTTGGACACATTTAGATTGCAAGTGTTATAGTTCAAAAGAAGAGAATGTCTGGCAAAACACAAGAGGGTAGCATTTCTGCCCCTAAATGCTGTTAGTCTCAAAAATGTAATAATAATTTTAAAAGTTCATTCCCTCCATCCTTCACACAGGTCAAAGTTGATGTTTTCACCAAGACCAAGCCTGTGCAAAGAGTTGACAAAAGATACTCATCCTAAAGAGCTTTTATTATGAATAACAGATCTTCTTAGCCAGAGGCATTTTGAGAAGGGCAAAGGGGTTCAGTCAGAAAGCAGATATTAGAGAGATGCTCATAATTCTTCTACATTTTTATGCTGCTTTTGTTTCTTGCCAAATTAAAGGAGTACATAGTACTTACAGACATATAAATTTAATATATTAGCACTTTATTGCCTTTCCTTGCTTAGGAAGATCCTTCAACTTATCTTTGAGGTCATTTAGTTACTGGCAGAATTTTAGCAAGGCTTATTATATAATATTTTATCTCTCTTGGAATATCAGTTTTTCTCCTTACATCCTATAAAGGCATTTCTTTTCAAGTCCACACTTTTGACTATGAATTGCCATCTCTGGCATGTTCAACAGGGATTCTGTGAATTTGAAAGTGGAAGGGATGGGAAAATTCCTGTAGAAATGTATATGAAGTATGCTGTTATTGGTGGCATGCTTGTCTTTTCATTCTTCCTGATTTTTCTGATTCCATTCTGAATGTTTAGGTCTTGGATCAAGTATTGAGTTTTTCACAGGGTCTTCTCTTTCTAGCAGGAAAGATTACTTTCAAGTTTTTTTTTTAATGGTAAAGAAATGTTGTGTGTGTAATGATTATCCTTTTTAGAGATTTGTATTATTTTTTGTATATAAATGACTGAAGTGATCAACATATTTAATAATTACTTTCAAGTATTCCTAAAATCTATGCTAAGGGACTTCAAATCTGCTGTCACTTAACCTTGAATACTTTCTGCTAAATCTTAATAGAAAATTAGCAACTAATCACATGCATTATTATGCTGCTTGTAATGATCAATTCATGTATTTCTTTTAACATTGACTCAGACTTCAGGACCTGCCTGATTCTGTTTAGATGCTGATTTAATACTATGCATAAATCTTTTCCCTTTAAAATGTGTTAACTGTTTATTTGTCCTTAACCACTGAGCCATGAGAGCTGTATTTATTCCTTGTTTGCCTAGGAGGGGATCCACTTAGCTGTGTCCAGGGGAAGATGCATTTTTCAGTTTAGGGAAGTCAGCTGCCCTTGGGAATAATATTTACATCAATGATATCATGATCAAGCATCAAGTTTAAGAATCACAGGAAATCCACAGAGAAAAGGTTTGATTTTGATTGGAATCTCAAGTAGGAGAAAAATGTTCTTGAAAGGAGAGTCTTTTAGAAGGAAATAGTGCTGATGACAGGAGCAGTGCCTAAGGTTAGCTTCTCATCTACAAGTATTATAACAATTCCAGATGAATTCCAACCATAGAGGAGGCAGAAGAATTTGCTTATTTAAAATGCAGGTAGCTATAGGAAGGCTTTTGTTTTATTTATGTAGTTTTTTTACCATAAACCCAACTCTATGGCAAATATTTGATATTTGGGTAATAACTTACTCCTTTTGATCTTAACAGCTGTTTAGGTCTCAATGTTTGCTTAGCAAAGCCAAGCCATGCAGAGTAGCAGTCACCAATTAAATGGTACTAGGTGATGCTTACCATGCTCAGTACCTGATTTGAGGTTCTTGGTAGTATTTGGTGAGGTGTGTGGGAGAACTGCCACTGTTTTGAGCAAGATATCTTCCAGTAAGCAGAGATAGTCAAAATACTGTTTGCTCACAGAAGAAGGTGGAGCAGTCTTGTGTGTGTAATGCATTCAGGAGTCTATCACAAAGTTGTTTAGGACTTAAATCTTGAAGAATTGCTCTTTGGCTCTACAAGCTTCCTCTTGTAGTTAGCCAGTGTAGTTTGATGTTTTTTACTTACATATCATCAAAAGCAGTGCCTGTTCCATATGTGAACAGTGATGTTTTAGATATGTTTGTCACAGGGATATTTCTATTTCTTGGAAAACTATTGCCTGTAGCTCTTCTGGGGTGTGGGAAGCTGAAAATATCTCTGCACAGAGTTAAGCGCAGTCTTTCATATAACATCTCAGAAAAAAATATTTGATTCCACAGCTGTTCTGAAGTGACTCTCCTTCAATCTGTCACCAGATCCACTGAATATCTACTAAACTTTTCAGTTTCAAAAGCAAATGAATCATTACCACAGGGGTGTGCCACAATAGCACTGAAGTTTTCTCTCTTTCATGGGATAATTATGATGATATAGCTGAAATGGGATTCAAGTTTACTGATAATTTTAAAAAAATGAAAACCACACCTTTAATGGCTATAAAACATATCCATAAACGGCTTTGCCTATCAATCCTAAATAAACATGTGTGGACAATTGAGGAGAAAAGTACCATAAGGCTCTCTTGTTCTTTTGTAGCTTATTAAGAACTGGAAATAAAAAAAAAAAATATCTGCCTGAATTTCCTTAGTTTAGCCAAGTTACACAGCACAAAATGAGAAGCAAGAGGAGGAATGTGTTTTTATGTGTATATGTTTTACACCTACACCAGGTGCAGGCTATCTTGGTGGTACGTATCCAACACTAATGGGTTTTTTTGTGACAGTACAGTAAACTGGACTTGAGAATATAAATCAAAATTGTAAAGGTTCTTCTAGGCCTTCCCCTGGTGGTTTGTGTATGACTTTGATTTTACTCATGTTGATTACTTGACTATATAGAAAAGAGTTCAGTTATCATCAGCAGTTAGGACTGTGTAAACCCCTGGTTTGTTGGAAAAGACAGAGTTTACACAGGTATACTTTTAGTAAAATATGAAAGAAGATTGGGGGGGGGGGTTTGAAAATTGAGCATTTTGTTCTTTAGTTTCATGAAAAGGAGCTAACATTGGCCATGTATCTTCGAACCTTTTCTTACCTCACGCACTTGCTATGATGTTGTGTGACACAAAAGCGATAACAGGAGTGAGGAATATGACAGAGTATGTAAGAGTGATGCCTGCTCCCTTCTCTGAATAACAATCTTTCAGATACACTGCCAAAAGGAAGGCATTTATAGTGTTAAATAGAACGTTCATAATTTCATGGGACCTATGCCTTCAGGCAAGAAAATGATCTAAGGGTATTCACTGCAGTAGAAAATGACCATAGAACTGCTCACTTTTAGAACTAAGCACTAAATTTTCTCTCTGCTTTTGCAGTAATTCTTTGACATCCTTACTCATTGCTGAACAACAATACTTACAGTCATCAGAAAGTTTTTTGTGCCTAGAAACACATGTGCAGAAAGGAGGAATAATGTGACTTATTCTATTTTAAAATATTTTAGGTGTAGTCAGATACTAATGTAGACTGCATTCTGTAGTGAGAATTTTCACTCATTCCTTCTGTGTTATTCTGTGAGGTTTGGGGATTTTTTTATTATAACGTCGACATTATGAAAATACTGTCTCATATAGCATAAATTTAAAGACATTTGGATATCAACCTTAGAAGCAACTACTGCTTGTATGACTTTTACAGTTTGAGGCTAATTTAGAATGTTAGTCTTAAATTGGCTAGTGCCAAGGTCTCTATGGCTGTTCAGAAATGAACTTTGGTACAGAAATAATTTGGATTTAAAAATATGGAAAATTTCCCTCCCTAGGCTTCCATACACTGGGTGAAAGACTAAATAAAACAACAGCTACATTTACATGCCTGGTGAAATGCAAAGCTGAAGGGTTAGAAGTGGAAGTGGCTACACTCTTCTGTTTTATATTTTACTTTCAGTAATTTCATTGCCGGAAGCAATTGAGAAGCAACTTGTGCTGATGTAGTGATAGCTTCATAGGTATATGCCCTGGCATTAAAAAAAAAAGTATGTTAAATCTCTATAAAATCTGGTAGATTGAATAAATAAATACTTGTGGATTGTGTATTTATGCAATGTGCAAAACCAGGCAACATAAACTTTCATATGCAGCTGGAAACTTAATTGGTTTCATGACTTTTAAAAGCTTTTAAACAGATGGAATGTGTATTACTGCTGAGAAAAAGAAATATTAAAAAATCTGGAAATCAAGTCCACACTACTGGGGAACAGTCAGGCACTCAGAGCACACTGCATTTTTAGTTCCCAACTTTCCCTGTACTTCTGAACTCCCAGCACAGCACTGAGGCCTCAGATCTCCAGAGACAGACTATTGCATTGATGGTGTAGAACTGTGCTTTCTCTGGCTTGATGCTGCTTGATTTTCCAAGGGTATACTGCTAGTTTCAACATACCTGTTGTGAATAACTCTTTTATTCTTTAATCTTCAGGATTACTTCTGAAAAAATACTTGACACAATCTTGTGGGATTTCTTTTTCCTATATTTTAATGAGCTCTTTGTTCCGTTTGTATTTAATATTAAGATTTACTATTTCTTTTATTACAGTTTAGTCAAGCAGGGAGTCTTTCAATGGATAGCTTTGGAAACTGGCAAGATTTTCTTTTGTTATATTAAACAGTGTTTTCAAGTTCCATAATGTTCTCAATTCAGCAACTGAAGCACATCATAAATTTAATTAGAGGGGTTTTCTTAAAGCAGTGTTTGGGCTGATAAATAGAAATATTGAGAAGTAATTTTCCTAATGATATAGCAGAAGTATTTTGGGACTGTAGCACAAGACTCTTGACTGTTCTTCCCTTTCTGTCTTTTCCTGGAATAAGAATTGCATAGTTTTATTTATCTGCTTCGTAAGTATCTTTCATGACAAGAGCCATCATGAAGTATTAGCAAAACAATTAGAATCACGAAACAGATGCTCATTTAGGGACAAAAAGACATCTAAATCTATTTCAATTGGTTCAGAGCTTAATACATTTATTACTCTTTTTCTTTGTGATCCAAATAAGTTTTTATTATTTTGGGTACGTACTTTTTTAAAAAATTTTTTGTATGTTTCCTTGCTCATAGTTTACCTGTTCTGGAATTGTGATTTGCCAATATTCTTTTAGTTGTATGCAGAATGTGTACTGAAGCAAAGAAATATCTATCTTCTGCACTGAAATAAATCCTTCTTAACATTTAATTCAAACAAAATAAATTCAAATTAAAGGGCAAAAAAAAAACCTAAGCTCCAAAACCTATTAGCAAATAATGCAAAGATCAATGGATACATTTTTAAAGGTTGAAAATAAATTGAAGTTACAGATTGGTTAAGGTTATCATCTATTCCGGATGAATGTGTAGCTCCATTGACTCATTTGAAGCTGAAATGCTTCAAGTTAAGCTGATATTTAAAAGTTGTGTGTATATCTGTGTCCTGAAAAAGAGCAAATACTGGGGAAGTCTGAAGTCTTGTCTAAGGATGACTTTAAGCATTTCTTGTCTGGGAATACTTTCTTCCTTATGAAACAGGACACAAAGATAATTTAGCTGTGTAGAAATGTGTACTGGTGACTCATTTAAAAAGACTTGTGAACAATTACTTTAAAGAATAGGCTTGCCTTTAAACTGTGCTCTTGCCACATGGTTCTCTTAAACTGCTACTAAGACATGCATCAGACATTGTGCCCTTCACTTACTGTGGGGCATGAATATATTGGTGAATCTATTGCATAGATCAGCACTTCTGTGACAAGCAGCAGTGACTAACCTAGGAGGAAGGTTACATGAATACTTTTCATATCCCAGTCACCAGAGTCCATCTTAGAGTGGCATGGTAATGCATAGTACTGTATTTATCTTATGTAGAAATACACAATATGGCTAAATAGTCATCACCACAGAGACAAAAAACCCCAAACGACTAAATGACAGCTCTTTTGCAGACAAAGAACTCCATACTGCAAGGCTGTAGGCATTGAGAAAGTAAGAGTCTGTCTGGACTGCTTTTAGTACAGTATTGCATGAAATCGTGCAACGTTGTAGAGAGGGAAAAGGGATTTTGTATTAAAAAATCTGGTTTTTTTTCATTCTCATTCATCCAAACGTCCTCTTTTGCTCGTGTATTAGTGAGTGCTGCAATGTGTCCACACTCCTACCCAGTTGTAGGTGGGAACTGGGAGTGACACTAGCAAACACCTAGCATGTCTTTTCATGGCTTTTGGATTGTTCCTGATGCTGAGGCCTGGATGTGACTTTTTCACTCTAAAAAAGTTGACAGTAGCTGTATTTTTTTTCCTTCATCCTGTCCCACCTTTGAGAGTCATCAGCAAATGCTGCTGATTTTTTCCATGACTTTTTTTTCTTCCCTTGCTGCAATTTGTTTGGGGTTTTTTTCCTTGTTTTCTTAGTATTTTTTACCAAGGCCAGGTTTCTTGAGAATAAACAGTGATTTTATTATCTTGATGTCAACAATTGTCATTCATTATGCCTTCTTATCCTTGTTTCCAATGTTTTTATACCCTTAAGTTCCAATCCACATTTCATTTATATATGTTTTTCATTACAAACCTCCACAATTTGTTACTGGAAAGAAGGTGTCATAGCAACAAAGAAATTACAAACTTTAATTTGTGGCTCCTATTACAAAGCATGTGTCTTCAGACTTTTTTTTATGTATGCTTAGAGTAATTTGGACACTTAGAGCAACTTCTTGTAACAAAATCTTATAAAAGAATAGTGTGCTTCATATGGCCTTCCCTGGGGTGCAGTGGAAAAGAGAAGAAAATACACATTTGTGTGAAAAGCATTATGTTAATGAAGGCAGTCTAAGAGGCTAAAGCAACCTGATTGAAACACTGTGTACACTTGTAAATGTAAAGTGGGCTACAAGAAAGGTAGAGCTTTTATTAAGATGGTAAAGTTGTATCTTAAAGATATTCAGCATCAGAAAAGCAAGGCCAGACTTCACTATTTTGGATCCAAAATTCTATGTTGTAGAGTTCAGATAATGGTACTACCTGTAACAAGAAAAGATAGTGGCAATAATAATGCATACTGAAATTGGTTAGTATTTTGCCTTTGATTAGAGAAAGTCAAGATGAAGTGGTTTTTTTTGGGTTTTTTTTATAAATCCAGAAGATCACAGAATGTGTCACACTGATACCTTCTGTGCTAGGAATGGTTCTAAACAAAATAAACACCTAGACTGCTATTTTTGCAAGGGATGCCTTGTAAACCTTTCCTAATGACTGTCCTCCTTTGCTGTTGGCAGTGGTGATTTGTCTGTCCTCTCAAATGTCAGTTAACCAAAGATAAAGGAAGGACCTGAGCAGCAGGTATGTAATCTTCTCTTTATCTCTCCTTCAATATTTCAGGAGTTTTACTTTAAATGTGGAGCACACCCAACTGCTGACAGTGAAACATCTGTGGCTTTGAACCTGGTTACAACAAACAGCCGCTGTATCACATGTATAACATGCACAGATATTAGGTAAGTACAACAAAATTGTCAGAGATGTACAGTCTCAGTGCTTTAGAGAACTTATCACTTCCAAAGAGCCTCTTTTTCTTTGTTCATTTTCCTTTTTAAAGGCTGTGGGGTTTTTTTCCTTGGTAGCATGGTGAAAAATGGGTCATATTTTCAGGTATGTTATTTGTTTAGCTGGTAAAATTGCAGCTTCTATTTTTGCACCTTAGTCATGTTGCAGGTACAAATCTGACTGCTTTAGTTCTAACTAAAACCTTGGGAGCTCAAGATAGTGGCATAAGTGTGTAGATATTTTCTGCTAATATGTATTCAAGAGCTTGGGAAAGAGCTGGATTTTTGAGGGGAACAGGCTGCTCCTGAAAAAATTAACTTCTTGGTGGTTGTTCTATAAATCAAACTGAAATGCATCTGTTCTCATGTTTGTGTTTATTGTAGTTTGAAATACTGTAATCCATCTTTGCATGTGGTATTTGAGCACATACATTCAAGAATATCAATTACTTGAAAATGCATGGATTAAAAACCAATTGCCCGAAAAAGACAGCCACCATTGTAGTGAAGAATTACCTGAAACACATTTATCTACTGATTAGGAGATATTTTATATGAAAGTGTAAAGAGAATTGTGAAATGGTCGTTGTAGGTCAGAAGGGAGAAATGGGAAAGGACACTGGAACTCTGTACGATTCATATGGTGTGTGTCTTCTGGAAAGAGCTGGTTGTGGAAGCATCCTTTGTGGTGTATTTACGGAACTGGCTCTTAAGTACAGATTAAACAAAGACCAAATAGCAGTCTCTGTCAAACTGGTATGTCAGCATTTTGCAGCAAGGGTGCAGACTCAGGTACTCAGAAGTGGCTGGTTCTCCTGTCCCTTCTAAAAATTCCCTGGGCAAGAGAATGGTTTGGCTTCCTGAAGTGCAGACTGCTAGTGCATGTCTGTACTGCTAAATGCAAGAGGGCCAAAGGCTGATCCCCATTCCCAAGCCAGATGGAAATGCCTGGCAGATATCCTGCACAGAGCTGTGTCACCTGGTCCTTCATCATCGCCAGCTTGGGTTGGTTGTGGAGCTGAGACCCAACCATTGCAGATCTGCAGTGAAAGTACACTTTTTATCCTAGCAGTAAGATGGAATGGAAAAGGGTCATTCATGTCACCATATTTCCTGTGTGGGGCCCAGGAAGTTTTCAGAAGGGCTCACTGAAGAGCAACAACGGGGTAGAAAAAAAAAAATGTCTAAAATCTCCTTTCTGGATAACATTAAAAGAAGCAAACTGTAAGAAATTCATTCTGTCTCATCATGTCAAAATATTGATACACATTTCTATGATAACTCTAAATTTTTCAGAATGTATCCATACATGAAATTCTGATTATCTTTCAGAATTTAGATTTTTTTTTAAAGCCATAAAAGCCTCCCATGCCCTTTTGTGTAATACTACAAAAACACATGGTTTTAGTATCACTAAAATAGGTGATTTGTAGGTGATACTAAAACCCAAGATACTATTTTACTGTTTTATTTTTTGTATGGCAAATCCTGCAAGTTTTTAAAACAGAATTTCATATGTGGATGAAATAATTTTCCAATTGAAGCTGTGCAAGAAATTGGTTTAGTTTCTGATTTTGTCTTTTACCAATTTTAAGGAGGGTCAAATGTAAGTTTTGCTATTGGAAAGAGCAAGATCATACAATGAAAACATTTATGAGTTTTGAAAAGGTCCTTGTAAAATCTTGGGCTACTTAAAAAATCTCCACTCAGTTTTGGTGGGTTTTTTTTACTTTCTAAGTCCTTTCTCCAACCTAACATTCTTGTAATATTTGTATATAATTCCAAGAAATTGCATAAATAGCCATAATCTTTTTACTTCAGTTAAATATTTAAGTGATTGTACTGGAAATTACTTGTTAATATGCTTATGCAGTTGAAAAATAGTATTTAGGGCACTCTGCAGCTTAGAGTATTTTGTGAAACTTACCTTCATCCTGCTGTAGCATTCATGTGAAAAAGAGGATTAACTGTATTTGGTACATTTGTTATTACTTTGTGTTAGCTTCACTATAGTAAAATAAGAAATTCGGGTCCATTCTTCAAAGTAGATTTTTCTTCCTTTTTTTCTGGGAAAAAACCCCCAAACCAAAAGCAAGACACCAAACAGGAAAAGATGACAACGAGGTGCTATCTGCATTTTTCTTAAGTGTTTTTGTTTGCAACAACCTACACAGTATCTCTAGGTGTTTCCATTGATTTATCATGGACAGTCCACCACAGATAGAGTAATTAAGTTCCAAGATTCTTGGCACAGCATTTGTATGGTTTTAGCAAGGTTGGCAAAGCTTATAAAATCTTCCATAAAGCAGTAGTGTACTCTGCTATATAGAAGAAATACAAAGTGGAATACAATGATGATCTATTGCCAGTTTTTATTCTTAAGTTTACATTAGATACACTTGGTTTGCCTTAGGTTTATATTTTATATAAATATTTTCATGCAAGTCTGACCACTGGAGCGAAATAGTTGAAAGCCAAACACCCTTGTAGGGCTATGCTAAATCCATAGGCAGTATTCCATGTAGTTAATGCTTTCCAATGTATTCTGCTTATCTACAGCAGAGTTAGTGTGAATTGGCAGCCTTTATGCATTTTTTTTCTGCAGAATTCAAGGTGATGGCTGCTATTCTGTGTCTTTGAAGAAGCTTTAATAGGTTGAGCAAATGGCTGAAAGTTGAAACAAATACTAAAACTGTGCAATCCTCAAGGGAAGATCTGCTTTTGTCAACTGTTTCCAGTAGAAATAACATCAAAAGGGGTTAGGAGTACCCCAGGGTACCCATAAATCAGGCTCAGGAATAACAGCAGTTTTAAGCAGTGTAAAAATAAAATGTGTAGAACAGAAATGCCTCACGTCATCTTTCACGAACTCAGTAGGGCACAATTCCTAAAGGCACCATTATTTTTAGCTTTCAGCAGATACAGATGAGTGTAAAAGATATATAGGACATACTGTCACTTAACAGGTGGAGAGAATTCTCCAGAAAGACAAGTATTTGGTGTTGTGTTATCAGGGTTTTTTTTTTTTTTTTCTCTAATCTAATAAATCCCTGCTTTGTTGTCTTGAAGAAAGAAATATTTTGCTCTGTTTAAACAATGGAATCTTTTATATACTTTTCTGCTCTTTGGACTTCCTAATACTGGAGTTGGGAGTGAGAACTGCTAGTGGTGATAGTAGTGCATATGCTAGTTACAGTTCAAGGGTAACAGTGGTGTAATGTCTTCGTCATAGTTCTTTTCAAGCAAATCAATTTGGACTGTGATCACATTAAATTCCATGGGCAGGAGACTAATGGAGAAGGTCAGTACTGAGAGGGGGGAGAAAAGTGAATGTGCTATAGGAAATCCTGTTGGAAATTCAATGGGCAGCACTCTTCTCCTTCAGACAACAAAGAATGAATGGCTGCATGTTGTTGGGAATAAAAGTGTGTTAATCTGGTTTGCGTGGGGTTACTTTGGGCCTCCTAAACTTCTCACTAGCTCTTAAGCAGCTATCTTTTTCAGTCTTTTTTTTTTTTCCTGAAGTCAAAATACAAGTTAGAAATGGTTTCCCCCCAGCAGCAGTTTGTGACATTTTCCTATCACTCCTACTTGCTCATTTCCTCAGTTATAGAGTCAGAATTGAGACAGATGAGGTTGTTTTGGGTTTTTTTTTCTGGTTGTTTTGGGGGGGTTTCTTGGTTTTTGCTGTTGTTTTTGGTTTTGGTTTTTTTTTAATGGGATAGTGTTCCTAAATTGGTAAGGGATAAATTATTTGCTTCTCAATAAATACATATGTAAATTATGTTCTGTTGTGACTTTTACCTGTGGGTTTCTGCTTGTTTTGGGGGGGTTTCTTGGTTTTCGCTGTTGTTTTTGGTTTCGGTTTTTTTAATGGGATAGTGTTCCTAAATTGGTAAGGGATAAATTATTTGCTTCTCAATAAATACATATGTAAATTATTTTCTGTTGTGACTTTTACCTGTGGGTTTGATATGCCAAAAGAAGACCATCTCCTGGAGTTTATTATGGGGATTAGGGATTTTCTAATTTCCTATTTTGGATTTTCATCTTTATGATGTTATTGTTGATATAGGTGTGCCATGTTCCTTATTGACCTACATTTTGTACTGTTTTGTGCATTAATGTTGTATGTTGCTTTGAAGTAAAATATTTGTTGAATTACAATTTAAATATTCTTTGGAGACACCTCAAATAATTTGCCTTGTCTTTCTTTCCTCATGTAAAATATATATGGTATTAATGCAGGTCTCAAAAAATAAAAGGGGAAAGAGTATCAGAGGAGGAATATAGCAGTGACTATGGCAAGAAATAGATGAGGTAGCAGGTCAGCCATGGTATTCAAAACCTTTGCATTACAAATAATTCCAGATTCTTTAGTTGATTATTTGAATCCAGTGCTACAGTTGAAGAGACAATTGGCAAAATTCAGCTTTTGATAGAGATCCACCAATTAGCTCAATTGGTTAGAGTGTGGTGCTAATGCCAGTATTGTGGGTTTGATCCCTGTACAGGCCATGCTATAAAAGTTTGACTTAATGATTCTTGTAAGTCTCTTTTGACTCAGAATATGCTGAGATTTGTTTGAGAACTGTTAACATTTTCTTAGTGAAGAAGCTGTAGTGCAAGTTTGATTCAGCTCAATTTTGCTGTTATTTGGAGAGTTTTACCAGGGACCTTCTGTTGTTTTTTGAGATGAAAATGCAGAACATGCCCATTAAAAGACATTACCTATGGGATGTTTTCAGAAGAGTAAATAGCACCTTATTCTAGACTTATAACTACTATTTCTCTTTGCTTCTGGGACATAGGATCCTAAATTTACCCTTCTGGGCCATTATAATCCAAGTTATTAAATCTATATTTAGCTATTATTTTTTGAAGTACTTTTTTCCTCTCTGTGACCCATCTTGATAATGTGGTCTCTGCTCCAAATCTCTATTAAATTCTGTTGTCTTTATATACCTTGAGTACTTCAAAGAGGAGTGGAAAAAGATTGTGCTAAGAATTAAATCTACTTTGTCTAAGCACTATGACCATCAGGGACAATGTGCATAGCTTTATTCCCTAATGTTCCTTAAATTAATGAGATTTCTTAAGAATCACTTATTCAAAGCAGGAAATTAGATATAAAACTAAGAACTGTTACTAATTGATTTAGAGCTTTGAGCTTTTTTTTTTTTCCCAGTAAGGTAACTAATAGAATACTCCTGTTACAGCTGTAATATTTGAGTTTTGATACAAAAAAAACCATGCAGAGAAAGCTTTTTGCTGAGAATTCGGGTGATTTTTTTGAAATGTGAACCAAGTCTGATAATGCCAGTAAGTGACCTTCATTTCCTCTGAGGTGTGCACACTGTGGATTTCAGACTCAAAGACTTGTACCATGAGCTACTGGAAGATGTGACTTGTGCATGAAATGCAGTTGCCTTAATCTTTCTCTTGAATGATAATCACTAGAACACAGCAGCCCCCTATGGCAATGGCAGGAGAGCAGTGCAGTTCTTACTGCTCTGCCTCTGAATCTGTTAAGTTCTGCACTGCAGCTGCATCTTAGTGAGACAGCTCCTGGCTTTAACACATCTGGGAACAGAAGAGTGCATTGGCACAGCTATTGCGCTCTCACATTGCACAAATCCTTTGCCAGCAGGGGATAAGTGAGGAGGATTTTATACAACCTCATTCGTGTCCTATGCTGGACATAAAGCATGAATTTCTCTTCATCTGGGAGAATGAAGCCTGCCTGCCTTTCTTCTGTATGAGGCTGAGGTTTTTTCCTATGTCATTGCTTTGCTTGCCATATATGTTAGTGTACAGTTGACAGAAAGGACAAATGGAAAGCAATGTTTTGACTGCCTGCTGGTTTTATTTATTTTTTTTTTAATTTGCCTACGTGTTTGTGAACATAAATATAATGGTGTGTGGTATGTCTGAGTGTTTGAAACAGCCATGAGTGAGGATTTTTATGTCACAAGGGAAGTTCATTTCTGATTTGAATTTATTTCAATGTGCATCTCCTGATACACCTGGGATAAAATAAATGTCATGAATTTCATTTTGCATTTGACATTTCATGTGAAGCCTGCAGATTCCAGAATATTATCAGCAGGGTCTATATTGTATGCTGCATGCTCTGCCCTGCTAATTTGTGGTCATTACTACAGTGAGCTGTTTTTGTAGATTTTTTCACTTACGTATTTCATTTGTATAACTCATGACTAGCATTAGTCAGATATGTGTAACATATCAAAGATTTCATGAATCACACTTCCAAAATGTTCTTAAGAAACCTGAGTATGAATACTTGCATATCAATGAAAAATAATAGCTAATGGATGTAATTCTGTTCAAGTATTGTAAATTTAAATGTTCACGTTAGAATTTATTTGCAATGTCCAAGAAGAGCAGAGTAGCAAATGTTTTTAAAACCTTGTTCAAAGAGACCAAGTTTCAAAACCCAAGCCCAGTGTCCCTTTTCTCCCATAGATGTTTGCAGGTTCAGGTGTCTGGGACTTTCTTTTCCTTTTTAAAATGAATTCCTTAACACGAAAGACAAAATATTTTCATCTCTGGTTAGTTTTGCTTCAGGCAAGGTTACTAATAGCTGAATATTTTCACCATCTGATAGTGGTGTAGTGACCTATGAGAATTGGTATTGGAGGTCACAATCCAGCTGTCTTTGGAGAGATATCTATATTGTAAAGGAACCATCACAAGAAATACTAATTAGCAAGCCTCATCCTTTTAGCAGAGACCTGAGGTCTGAAGGACCAAGGTGAACAGATTGCAGAGATGTTCCTTTCAGGCCTCCGCTGAAGCATTGAGGGAATGGTTTGGGGAGGAACTGGTTTGGGAATGGTTTGGCATCTTGCACTTCAGTAAGGGGAAGGAATGGCAAGTGTTTGTGAAGGATGTGGTTGGCTTTTACACAATAAGGAAACAAAAGTGAAAATATCCAAGAAAGAATGAAGCTGCCCAGCAGCAAAAAACTAAATATGCACACAACAGAATAATTTAATTTGCAGGAAGTTAGGAAAAATTGAAAATAGCGGTATTGGGCAAATGTGCCAGGACATAATTTCTGAAATAAAATATGTGAAGGGCTATTCATAAGACAGAGAACCTGTAATAATATGTAGAGAACTTCATGGAATGTTACTTGATACTTCATAGAGTCACTTAATGATCCTATATGGAACACTGTCTGCTGTCCTGAGTAGTGTCTTGGAGTGCTATTCAGTTCCTCTGTCAAATAGCTCCATAGGAATTGTTTTGAGATTTCAGAAATGCATAATTCAGATAAACATTTTGATGGAATTTGATAGCAAGTGTTTACACACTGTTTTCGTTTGATGTCTGGAGCAAGGCACTACTCTCAAATTCTATCTCAAATTTTGATGTGTAACCCATTCGGGGGCTTATGGGTACAAAATTTTGGGAAAACAAGGGAGGGATTGAGGAATGTGTTGGAGAAATGTGTTCATTTGTGTACATATAATCAATAGGGATGCCTACTGCTACATTTCTCTTTAAACCATGGTGCAGAGTGAATTGTCATAGCAGTGTATTGACTGACAACAGTGTAAGGAAAATATTTCACACATTTTCTGCTGACAGTCTGCACTGAGTATGCAAAGCTCTTGGTACATTACAGTCTTGATGGAACTGAAATGGAATTTAATAAATAGAATTACTTTTTTTGTTTTTACTTAGCAACTCATGATCATTGATAGCTCTCTTTCCTCTTGTTAATTCTTTGGATGTTGTTCATGGTTGCTTCTGAAAACAAAACAGTTTCTGAAGTCAGTCTTAGAAAGAGTCTGTTATTTATTTTGTTCTGTAAGAGAAACCAGTAGGGATGTAAATTTTTTACATCTTCAGGGAAATTCCTTCTACCTCCTGATGAATGTATTTGTATAAAACTTCATTTAGTAAACCTAATTATATATTTACTTTAAAACATAGCAATTTTGGAATAGTAAATTATTGCAATTATTGTTTTGTAATGATAAATTATAGTAAAAAATTTAGCGTAAATTGTGCTGTGATGCACTAAGTTCTTGATCAACTAAGTTACCAGCACAATTAAAGATTCCTTATGAATGGAAGATCCAGGTTACGTTTCAGGCGGGGCATAGAAAGTAATTTCTGTCCCATAGTGGAAAATAGACAAAAGTCAAGTGAAATTGTTTATACATAACTGTTATGAACTTGCTGCAAAAAGATGCTGATTTGCAATGTGGTTTGAAAATTACAAGAAATATATCATAATCAAAGTTAATCAAAATCTATTAAGTTCTGTCAATATCTGTGACATAGTAAGGGACCTGTGTGCAGACATTTGAAAATGGTTGAAAATGTGCACAATTAAGGGAATAATCATTTTCCTAGTAAAAGTTTGTAAATGGTAGTGATACTGCACTGGCGTGTCAATGTCAATACTACTAGCAAAATTACGCCAATGAAAACACATTTTTATATTGTTACAAACTCCTGTGCTGAGGCTTGTACTTTAGCTTGACATGTTTGTTTTAGTTCATGTTAAAGTAATTCCGTATCATTGTACACTGAAATGCAGTAAGCAGGATGAAAAGAAGTACATTTGTCCATCAAAAGTGTTTGAGGTATTTCTTTATATTTCTCCAATTACACTGACATAACTTTCTCTTGCCGAGGGACTAAGACTTGCAGCTGATCTCTGAAGATCAGCTGTGAGCGTGGTTGGACCTGTGCCTGAAAGAGTTCAGTGGTAGTGAAAAGTGAGAAAAATAGTAAAGAATATGTGTTGCTGGATAGCAAGATTGGGGAAAAATTATACCTACTCTACTGAATACTACTGTATTCTGCTGAATGACTTAGCATAACTGTTGCTTTTCTGTGCAGAGGTTTCAGAGGTTTTCTACCACAGCAAGCTTTTACAAAACCCTCCTCTGATTCGCTGTCTGTTTTGCTTTCCTTTAAGGCTATGTACTCATACATATTTACTAAGTAAAATGGAATTTTGATTAATATTTCATACATATTTATATATAATACATACGTGTGTATTTATATACAATACATACGTGTACGTGTGCATATATGTACATTCTTATGTATATGTGCTTGTTTCTTTCTTTGTCTTCCTTCTCTACAAGCAATCTTCAGTTATTTGAAGTGCATTGCATTTATGAATATTTTCCCCCCATGCTATTCTAATTTCACTTTACACAGGAGACAAATCTGCCCATATTTCTGGTGAAGGTAGAAACTAGACAATGCTCCTTTGGCATGCAAATTCCATCTGAATTTTACAAATCATTCTTTCTTCTTGTTTTGTTTGAAGCAACAAAGGGAACAGTCATATCACTTCCCATAAGGTATGTTCTGTATAACCACTAAAGGCAGTGTCAGCCAAAGAGCTGCCAAGAAAACCAGGACCAGCCTAGTGATGTGCGCAGTGCAGGAAAGATGACTGCACTCAGATGTCACCTCTATGAATCTGTCCAACCTCTTTGGAAACAGGCTGACAATGCTGATGTCAATCTTGAACTGTGCTCATGAGCAAGACTGTGCCTTTGCTCCCTATGGGTTCTCTAACCTTGCTGGAGTTTATTGGATTTCCTGACAAAAGAAGTTATATTTATTCACATTTGCTATATGTGCCTCAAAAGGTGTCAGAGCATGTCCTGATCAGAAAGCAGGTGGTGAGAGTGATGCTGCAATATGGTTCAGTCTGGTTATATAAAATAGAAAACAGCTTCACAAAGTAATTTATTCAGCTCAATGCATTTGTAATTTAATTTTGTTTTTAAAACAAAATACCAAAACAGACAAGAGAGAGCATTTTAAAGACCCTCATCATTGAGATTTTGAGAAATAGATCTTTTCCTCCCTTGTCCTTCAAATATATCCATAATTTCAGGTAAAATAGTCATTATTGCTTTGTGAGGACATAATTATGCATGTATCTGCTAAATTCATGTTAATTAAAAAGACATTTCTTTCACCTTGACCCTTTAGACTTCAGTTATGCAAACAATTTTGTGGGTTTGAATATTTTTTATGATATAAGTGTTTGCAGGTTAAGACTTATGTGCTGCATAACTGCAGATCATTTTCACATAAACAGAACTCTGACTTTTCCAGAAAAAAGTATCTTCTACAGATGCACAGCCTGTCCCTCTTGCATTCAGCTGTGACCTTGAAAACTGATTAACAAAATTGTACTCTAAGGGATGCAAGGCTTCACATAAAACAAGTGAAGCATGTACAGGCCCTTGAGGGGTGCTTAGAGTATCTCATAGACTCTAATGGTAATTCCTTTCTCTTTTAAAGCTATTAGTTGATTCTGGCTTGAGGCAATCCATACTACTTTTCTCTTTATTTAATTTTTGTGCCACAGATTTTATGTATTATCTTATTACAACCCCTGTTTCATGTTTTAAAGACAGAGCTTGTCTTTATGTCTGGTGTCTGTATGTCTAAGTGTCGTCTTCAGCTGCTCAGATACTTTGCGTTGTTTTGTTGATTTTATGTGGCATAAACTTTGGCACAGTAAGAAGATGAAAAGTGGAGTTATGATTGTCTAAACCTGAAAACAAAGTGGTTTTTGTGAAAAGCATGTAGAGTGCCCTGCATTTAAGACCTCATTTCCTTCAACAGTAAGAAGGGTTATTTGAAAATATGCCATTTTCTACGTTCCAGAAAGTGGTACATTTATTGTTATTTAGTACCATTGGCAAGCTTTGAAAACCTGATTTCAAAACATAATTTATTCATTAACTAGAGACTTGTAGATTATTGTACTTTTGACTTTCTCCCTCTCTACGATTTTGCTTGAATTATGTTTTGGTTAATGAAACACGACCTTCTCAAAGTCGGAATTGAGAAATAAAATAAAATTTAAAGCATCCTACACATCCCTCTCAATCTTACTGCCAATTGCTGTCTTTAAAATCAAATTTATATTACATGAATAAGGATATAAGGCATTGTTTTAATAAGTCATTAAACTAGTAGAAAGCATTAAAAGAATTTTTGCTAGTGATAAAATAGAAAACAGAAGGCAAGACTGAATAGTAGCTAGTCTTAAACATCTGTAATATGCCAAGGTATAGAAGTATAAAATGTAGCATTCCCTGCACCCCTGCTTTTTGTGTTCCTTGTTAAAAAATCTGGTACCAAAATTGGAGACAGTTTTGTTGAGTTTTTAACCTCTCCAAGTTAAGGTATTCCAGTTTCTGAAGCTAGAAAGATTTGGGACAATATGCAGATGTTAGATGGCCACTTGGCACTTCTGCTCTGGTTGTAGTGCATTTCCCTATCTGGGACAAAGAAATTGAATCTCCTGAGAATTTTTGGTTTTCCTCTCTGATATCTTTCATTTAATATAATGTGCTGTTTATAATAGCAAGGAATAAAATATTTCTGTGGAGGTGTCCTTACTGTGTTGTTAGGGTCTCTATGGTGGTTTGAGTTCTGCAGAACATTTGGAACCAAACTGTGACCTCATGTCAGTAAGTAATTAAACCTGTGCTTGCTGCATCTGAGTAATCCCATCAAAACGAAGAGGATATAAATGCAGGTGTATGTGTTTTGCTTGGTCTGAGCCTAGACTCATCCTATCTAATCATCCTGCACTTTCTGAGTGATATCCTCACATCCAAGAGGTAGCCATGGAATGTCTTTAATGAGTCTCTCAGTGTGAGGTAGGATTTACAGGGCTTTTTGTCACAGGAAGTAGAGTGAATATTCAGGGGGGTTTATTTTTCTTCTTTTGAGAATAAGACAATAAGCAGTTCTGGAAATGTCTGCTGTCATGAGAATGAATTTCACTAGAAAGAGCTCTTGTCTCAACCCTTTGCTGTCTTTCCTGATTATCTGAGCTAATCTGTATGCATATGAAAAATGTGTTTTGTATGATTTATCTTCCACTTTTCTGGGTGTTCTGGTGTGTTGTAATGACCCCCTGTTTTCAGAGAGATATTTATGGTTTACATCGTACTGTCTCTTCCTGTTTTCTAGAAAATACGTTATCCATATTTGCAGTTCAGATGGTATTTGTCTAAGGGTTAAAGCATTTACACTAGTACTAATGCATGTTAAAAATGTTTCTGGTGAAAGTGATTATTTTTCTTAGCATGTTGAACAATATTCTTGGCCTTTCGAAATATGTTATGGAAAAGTGAGCATTCCTTTGGATTCTAGTTGCTGATCAAGAAATAGGATACTATTACTCTGTGTTCATGTTCCTTTCTTTTTTTTGAGTTTGTTTGCTCTTTTACAAATGTATGAATGTGTTTTCTTCTTTTTCTACAAGGTTCATAAGATTGTATTAAGCTCCTAAGGAAGTCAGGAGAATATCCTTTGAACTCTTTTCTTTCCTTGTCTTTTTCCTTCTCCCTGCTGTGTTTAATAGATACTGCAAAGAATAATTTTTTTTTTTCTTAGTCAAAGGAAAAAAAGGAAAGGATGACGAAAAACAGATTGAAGGCTTTACATTAGATCTGCCAAGAATGTTCAAGAGGTCCTTTTTCTATACCAGCAAGCATCTTTACTTCTTTTTTTCATTTTAAAAGAAAATTATTTTCTAATTGTTTTATACAAGCAGTACACAGTCATGTAGTTCAATTTTACTATAAAAAGATTTTTTTTAAATGGAGTATGAATCAGATTGGGCAGTATTGCATTGACCTTGGTTTTAAGTACTAATGTTAAGTAATAGTTTTTTGACACTTGAGCAGAGTATTCCATTAAAATGGCTATCTTTAAAAAACTTTTTCCACTTAGCATTTATTGATATCTGTCTTATTGTTTACCATATACCAGAGTGAAAAAACATCCTACAGATAAAAAGGTTTATTTTCTGAATTGGGTTTGTTTTTTGGGTTTGTTTTAACATTCAGTAGCATTTTTAACATTGCATTGCAGTTTATTAATTTTATTTTAGCATGGCTTTTCCTACTGTGCATATAATCATATGCCAATGAAAGATTGATTCTGCAAAGCTGTGAGTACTCAAGTTCTAGAACAGGATGTCATTTAAACATATGCTTGACTTTGAACACGTGAGTCGTGGCTAAATACTCCAACTGAAGAATGCTTATTTTCATTAGCTTTTTTTTTTTTTTTTCAGTTACCCCTTACAAATTTTTTCTTCTCTAATAGCTTGTCTTGTCAAGGTTACATCACAATATCTAAATTTTTAGAGCAAACGTACACAGATACCATAAGAAGGAGGTATTTGTAAAATCTCAGTGGGGGTAACTGTCTTTGTCCAGGTAGATGAATTTCAAGACCTGAGGCAGATGAAGAATTACCTTGTAAGTGGTAATAAGCTTAAAATACAAAACCAATTTGGGGACTAAAAATTGGAACATTCCGTCCTTGTTTGGTTATTGGAGGCTCTCTTGTGGATGTTTCTTTTTAAAAAAATAACTCTTGGTCTCCATACACCGTCATATTTCTCTGATATTTAAACTTTCTTTGCTACTTTAATGACACTATACTTTTCTTAAGTTTAATTAGAGTGGGGTTACAGTGTCAGTTCTTAAAATAAGCATGAAGTCAATGGTTTGAAGGAAGAAAATGGTTATTTAACTAACAGCAGAAACCAGAGAAGTAACAGCTTGATCTACACTCAGTTACCTGTGGGTGAAATATTCTGTATGTATTGACATGCTGTCCACTTTGTGCCTTGGATTTCTGAAAGGCTGCCTGTGTAACTGGCATTGCAATAGCTGCATGGGGAAAGGAAAATAAATGAAGGCTTTCCAAACTCACACCTATACTAACATTTTTTGAGTTTTTGTTGCCTGTCAGAGAAAAAATATTGGGCCCAGGACAACAAAAATTTTTTAAAAAATTGACCAGTGCTGGAGCACAAATGTGTGAAACTGCTACACCTGTATGAGGTTTCTTCACGTGTTTTTGTATTGCTTGTGAAAATGGAGCAATCATTCAGTGATGATGTGTTGAATACTGAGAGGTGGAATGAGTACCTTTTGCATGTTAAAGGTTATCGTGTAGTGTGGCTTGACTGATGCTCTAAACATTCCAAACTTTTTATTGCAGAAAGATGTGCTGTCAGGTTGGGTCTGAGTATGCCAGCTGCTTCCCTCAGGTGCTGAAAAAAATATTGGAAAGCTTGTTTGCTTGCCACCTTCAAGGTTTGACTTACAGCAGAGCAAAGTGAGGAAGCCTACTTTTTCCTAACTGTGGGACCTTGATAAATTATAATTTTCCCATGCAGAACAGCCTCTTGTTTTTCAACATTTTGCACATGTGGGAAGTTTGTCTGTATGGTTGCAAATCATTATGTGCTTTTTTTCATTTATGCAGCTTTGCTGTTTTGCTCAGCTAGTGGGGTTAGCATAAAATTGGCACGATTTCACTGAATCAGCTAACATAGGTGGCTGGCTGCTTGCAAATTGTTTGACGAGGCAAGCAGCCAGCAAGGGTTGTTGCACAGCGAAGAATATGGTATACATTCAGGTTCCACAAAAAAATTTAGGTTTTAAAAATAAGATTTGTCACTGTTCATTCTTGGCAAATTCTTTCATGGTGAAAATTAATATCTGGTCAAAAGTTGTTAAACCAATCAAAGTACGCATGAAGCAAATTGCAAGTGTTTTTATCCCTTGCTTTATCAGATTTAAAGGATTTCTTGCAGTGTGAGGCTAGGGATAAAGTATCACATTCTGGTGAGAATGTTCACTGCTGCCATGGGTGGGATTTTGATTCTGGGTTTGAGGCCCAGTGCAGAGAGTTCTATAGGGTTTATTGGTTGGTTTGTTTTGGGTTTTTTTTTTTTTGGGTTTGTTTTTTTTTTTTTTTTTTTTTTTTTTTTTAAAGGATCTTTTCTGTATTATGTTTTTACCAGGAAGGATTCAGAAAATATTTGTCTGAAAAACTGGCTGCTTGAACAAAATTGCTTGCAATTTCAGAAAAGGAGACAAAAAACAATAACAGAACAGTCAACACCGCCATCCTTATTCATTCCAAGGCAATGAATTTTAAAGATAGTGGAAAATTTTATTCAACTATGTTTTTATACACAATTGACAGTTCATGGATTCAACATTGAGAGATCTAAAGAAAAATAAATTTTGGACCTTCACAAGTTTTAATTCAAGTGACATTATTTTCCTTAGCCTGCTTCACTGCTATCAGATTCCTGATGCTTTATTGCTTATGTATGTTTGTGCTTGAGTATGTTCTCCTTGTCTCTGCCAAGTACCTACCTCTCCAACTCATTCTACTGTGAAAGTCCTGACTTAATTTCTTCTTACATTAGTAAGTTTTTCCTTTTTATAAACCACCCCAGAGTTGTAGTGTATTTGTATTTGATTGGCAACTTCCAGTTTTGTTTGTTTGATTTAAAAAAAAAAAAAAAACCAAGGCAATTAGAAAGTTTTATGGAGTGAAATATTTTATGTGCTGATTTTATGAGTATAGCTTTATTGTCATAATCTTAAATGGCAATGACATGAATTTTCTCTGCTGGGTGAGTTATTAACAACTTCTGAACTCCTGCCTTCAGAATGATTTTTTTTTTTTAATTTTATTTTAGTCTGCTTTTCTAAATCTCTTTTAATGATGCCTTCTAGGTAAAGAGATAATTTCATGGGAACTTCTGAAAACAGAGCTTTGTGGCTGAAGCTTTTCTTTGTGACCTACATGTATATTTTGACAATCAAGATTATTGAAATACTTTTGCCCTTCAAGAGAGTAAAATAAATAATTCACAAAGCATATTTTAACCAAATACCAAAACAGAGATAGATTTACTTGGGAATGTAAAGGCTTATTAATATAAATGCCTAATAATTTAGTCAAATATAAAGCTGCAGTTCTCTTAGCTGTGGGATGCTGCAGCAATGAAGGTAATGCTTGCAAAGGTACACCACAAAAGCAGATTGATCTCCTGCATTCATTTGTGTACTTCTTTACATTTTATCTGGACAGACCATCCTAGTGTCCAGAATCACATCCAGCTTGGTATTAATTACAGAATTGAGCCACTTGCTTTCTGCTTATCCCAAAACTTAGCTTTTCATAATGTCACATATCCCAGGTTTAACTACATTTAGCTCAGAAAAAGGAAAAAAAAAACCCAAAGAAACAAAAAACACATAAAAACCTCCAAACAACAATATTGTTGAGCTTACTAAGATTACCTTTCCAGCGTAAGATTATTCTGTTAGAAAGCCCCTGAAGTTTTATCTAGATTAAAAGACTCTTAAATCAGGATCTGTAGACTACCCAAGTGAAGTTTGTATTCTACATCTTTGTAAGTTTTACCTTGAGGAATTATTTTCTTTTTTTACCCTGAAGTTTCTGGTACTCCATTTTACTTAACTGTTTCTTAGCAAACAATATGTAATTTAGTTGTTTCCCACTATCAGTTGGCTGTAGAAGGATATATTTTGCAGTTTGTGATTCTCATTCCCAAAACAATCGGCATGCTTTCTTTTAAAACTATAGTATGTTTGTTTGTTTTTTTTTTCTTTATGCTTCTCATTTACTCTGCTTCTCTGGACTGGATTGGCTTCTTTTTATCTATTCTTATATTAGACTTTTTTTCACTGTTTTCTTCTCTTGAATCTCTGCATTTTATGTGAGCTTGCAGTGTTTGATTTGAATCAAGAATTTCATCCCATTTGTCGTTTATTTACTATCTGGAGCTCTATTTACCCTGAGCACATGAAAATTATTTCCATGTGAATCTTCTTTTGCATGTAGCATTTGGATTTTGAGCTAAGCTTGACCAACTGCTAGGTAACAACTTTTGACGAAAAAATTATCCATATTTCATTCATTAGAGCCACAAAAATAATTTACTTTTCTCCAGTAAATATCTTCTTGGAGATTGTGCAGATTTGGCTTTTCACTTTTGATACTTCATTATGCCTTTTTTATTTTTTTTATTTTCCATCTTTGACAGATTTCTTCTGCCCTGTCTTCATTTCAAATTCATTGCAGTGACTGACCGTTCATTTGAAAAATTAACTTAAAATTACCATATGTCCTCTCTGAACTGAACTGAGTTCTGTTCTTCACTGCTTCCAAATTTCTACAAGAATCTGTTTCTCTAAATAGTTGGCACTTCTAGGTGTTGGATAGCAATTCCAAAAACCCAGTTCTATGACAATTTCATATTTGAAGTATGACTAAATGAAATAGCGTCGTACTTTTTCAGCTTTTAACTTAGTGTTACAAAATTAAAATACAAGGAACTTCATAACCATTGTAACTTTGTGGGTGATTGAGCTGAATATGTGCACTTTTAGTTTAGTAGATAGTAGGAAATTGACATAGAGACAAAACTACCACGTATATCTTCTTTTCTATTTTTGCTTTTTCTTACTGTACATCCCACAGCAGTACTCCATTCAAAGTTTGGGCATAAACAATAGTAGTAGTCTTCCAAAATGTTACCACTGTCCCCTCTATTTTAGAAGTTAAGTGCCTTACTTTCTCCAGTAATTGATTTCTAGCTAAACTATTGTTAGGCTTAAAAAAAAAAAAAATAAATAAATAAAACACCCTCATTTTCTTTCTTCTCTTAGATTATTGTTAGGGATGTATTATTCTTATTGTTCTTTTCCATAATACTTTTCAGATATGTGTTCTTCCAGAAACTTAGCAATCACACTTCAGTTCATAATCAGTCCATAATCAGTCTGTGATGTGTTGTGTGTGGTGAGAACGTCACTGACTAAAGAACTTGGCTGTTGCTGGCAGTGTCTGAAGAGAGATCATTTTTGTATCACTCTGTGCAGTGTCCAAGTTGTTGGACGTGTCTATGTGGGCATCCCATAAAGATGGCAATAAGAGTCTCAGCATAAGGAAAAATGTTTCTGCTTCTCACTAAGGAATCTGACTACTCAGATGCGAAGTGACTCCCCATGCATTTTGCAGTATTTTTCAGTTCCATCCAGGATGTAGAAAGGTTCCTCAGATGCCAAGTCCATATAAGCTGATCCTGGGCATCATGTTTTGAAAACTGAAGAATTCACAATTTGCAGTGATGTTTCCAGACTGTCTCCTTGACTTCCTTAGAGTCCTGTTTCTTGGAATGTATCCATGCCGCAAATGCTGCATTACAGAAATTTCACTTTATGGTGACAATCATGTGTTTCCTGTTGTTTTGGTCTCATACTTTTGATCAGTCAGCCAACTAATGTGGAAGATGTGTTTGTGAAAAAATACAGCAGAAGCAGCTCAGATATTCTTCATGTAAACAAGGTAGTGACTGAGATATAGGATGTGTGCCACTGTAAAAGGCAGTGTTCTTGTAGCTGAGATAAAATTCAGAGATTTTTGGACACTTGCATGTTTCAGCAGCAGCCTGCAGAAGGCATGGGGAGCAGTTGGATAGTGAGTATTCATTTGCTGAGGCAAAAGCAGATTTAAACCATTACTTTGATGATGCCACAGCCAATGATGTATCAACTAGACCATCTAATTTTTCTATAGGTAGGAACATTTTTAAATTAACTGGTGTAGCATTTTATTTTGGGAAGTGTTGAAAATATCCCTCACTGAAGAAGTAATTTCTGCTTCAGTTTTTTTTTTTTTTTTTCCCTGAACAGCTCACCAATCAGTGCAAGGGACATTTCACACTCAATGTGAAAAGTCATGGCTCTCCATTTTATGGCAGGGATTTTCATGGACAGACAAGGAAAGTCAGCCTATCTCATCCTTTCTAAAAGATTAATTGCTAGTTCACAGAAGAAACATTCTAAAATGTGCCTAAATGTAATTTTCTTTGTATTAGTAAAATATTAAGGAAATTTATGGATATGAAAAGTGAGGGTCTTTTCCACTGTGAAAGATGTGGTCTTGTGGAACACCTTGCCTTCATGAGGCAAAGCACTGCAGGGGTGACAGTGTCAATGATGTTGCTTTTTCTTTGCTTTGCTCTTCCAATAGGAGGAGCAAAATGGGGAGACAAGCTGCCCTATCTGTGTGCCAAAACCATAAGCATCAGTGGATTGATTAAACTGGCTCTCCCTGAGTCCTTGCTTGCATTTTTTTTTCTTAAGTCTGTAAGATTAGAAACAAGCATTTTAAAAAAACCTAGACAGGTGAGTTTGGTAATGGTGCTTTGCAAGGGCAAGGTTGATACTGGCCTCCTTTTCTTGACAGGTGCATTTGCTGACCAATATGACAAGCCAAAATTCTGGAAGAGAGGAGTACCTTGCACATTTGGTTGCACCTCTCATGCCCTCTTCTTAAAAAACCATTTACTGTTTATTATGATGGGAAACAATAATGCTTAAACAAAACATAAGTAACTCAGAGTAATCAGCTGCTTTGCAGGCAGACACTTCCTGAGGTCCCTGGGGTTTCTATCAGCAAACTGTAGTAATGATGCTGATTTGCACAGAGCTATTGTTTCAGCTGTAAATACCTGAATTGATTACCCAGGAGCCCTGGTCTCAGTGTAGCACTGTTTTCCTTTGTTCTTTATTGTGTTAGCTATCCTGCATAGCAGGGGGTCTGTAACCAAGGCAGAGTCACCTTGGGACTTCAAGTATGGTAATCTAAATGAATTCTTTGTTACTGTAAATTACAAACAGAACAACAGCAGTCTGCTGCTACTTTTATAAATATGTATGGTTTACCTGTCAATGAAATTATGGTGAGGGATAGATCAAAGTGAATTAGTACTTGTCAAGCAAATTTGATTAGTCATTTTGGACTTTAATTTTATTCCTTTTTCTCTGATTTGTGACACAGTAACAAAATTAATGGTTTTGCTCTCCTTATAGGAAAAGCTGTTGATCACACTAAAAGTTGGGGTTTTTTTTTTTTCAGAAAATGCAGCATTGACAAGTGATTCTTCTATGCAGACCATCTTGACACCACATCTGGTGCATGTGTAGTGCCCATAGTGGTGGTGTGCACTTGTACATGGTGAGGTGTCAGCTCTGTCTTGTGTACATCTGCACAGCTGGCTGTGCAACACAAAACCCCTGCTCTCTTCTGCTTCTTGCAGTAGGACTGCTCTCCTCACCATCTCTTTTTTCCTTTTCCTTGTAAAATGGGAATTTCTGGTTCAGCCTTGCTTTAAAGTGGCTGAAATATTCCAGGAAGCCATCAACATTTCTTTCTTTGTTTCCATTTTCGATTTCAGCCTGTAATTATCACTTAGCAAACGAGACCTCTTTGTAGCAGGTGGTGTCTCTTCATCTTGAAATAGTCTCAGACAATAAATTATCTACCTGACAAAGCAATTATTTTCTACTGTCTTCACATGCCTAGAAAATATCTGAAAACAGGTACTTGGAAAGAAACATTCCTATGAAGATCAGATATGAGAATAAAGAAAACCTATCTACATTTGGTAGGGAGAGCCAGGTCTCACAAACAACTTTTTTATTGTGCTGACCCAGGTGTGCAGATAGAGCCTAAAGATACATGTTAGCCAAGGGGCACTCCTTCCAGAAGCAATGCAAGACAGACATGAGAAATCAGAGGAACTGGGACAAAATAGCAGGAGTTTTCTGTTGTTTTTTTTGCTTTTCTTGGTATACACTGAGGCTAGAATTCATTTATCTTACAGTGAAAGGAATGAAAAAAGGAAACATTTTCATTACTCTTTGTTGCTGGTATTGTTTTGCCAAAGCATCTGAACAGTTCTACACATGCTTCCTAAAACCAACAATCCCTTGAAATTAATTTTAATAAAACATGAACGATTCTGTGATCGGTACATTACTCAACCCTGCAGCAATAAATTAAGGACACACACCCCAAGGGGAAATCCTGCCCTAAACAATCATGTTCCCACAGAGTAGAAGTCTGAGATACTGGAACATTGAAATTGTGAGAAATTAGATCCTGATTCCACAAGCATATGTTAGCAACAATACTGTAAGTAGTCTCCAGTGGCTTTAACTGGCTAGCTGCTTATCTCTGCTATAGGAGGATGCACAGTCATGCCCTCTGTAGATGCTTTTGCAGATGCAGTCTTTGCTGAATTATTGGCTTTTTTCAATGAAAATACTCATACACCTCCATTTCATGGCAGGGCTTTCCATGGACAAGTGAGGCAAGTCAGTTTGCCTCATTATCTCTTAAAAGATGAATTGTAACCATCCTGAATCACAGGTCCCAAGTTTCTATTCTACATGGAAGGCTTTTGTGCTTGCTTTTACTTTTGCAAAGTAACCAATGGCAAGAGTTAGTTGTTAAGAATATGCTGTATTGTGTTACACTGCATTTGGATATTTCAGACACGTTGTGGTAGTTGATACAAACCAAACTATTATTCCAGATGAGCATTTAGTGCATCCATTTTATAGGCTAAAAAATTGTGTAACAGGAGCCAGAACCAACACAAAAAAAGCTATGGGCTTGCAAGGGGATTCTGAAGTAAGCAGCTTGTGTTTGATAACTGCTGAGCCCTTGGGGATCTTGTTTGCTCTCCAGCGACTTAGACATCTTCACAACCTTTATCAGTGAGATTATTTGCTGAGTTAACAAAATGGTCATCTTCAGGCTTTTCTACTAATCTCGAATTTCTCTGGCTAACAGAGGGAATTGCAGAAAAGGGACAAAAATCTTTTCTGCACCGCTGCTTCTGCTGGCAGCAGGATTCAGGAGCTGCTCCTGCCATGGTGCAGTGTGGGGCTCCCACAGTGGAGTGCTGGCAGGCAGCTGCAGGACAGCTCCTGCAGGCAGCAGATGGCAAAGAGATCCAACCCAAGCTCTGGGCAAACTTCAGAATGCTCAATTTTGTCATCCTGCTTTAGTTTAGTACTTAGTTCCTCAAGAGAAATATCATCTGTGCCTCTGTCTTTGATTTTATCTACAGCAGCAGTGTAACTCCCTGACTGAGGCATCTGGTTATTTTAAAACAACAAATAACAAATGTTATTAACATAGAAGTTGTGCTGTTGTTTTCTTATATGCCTCTTGTGGCCAAGCAAGGACTAACATGAATTTAAAACCAAAAAGAAAAAGGTATTCTAAGGGTGTTTAGTCCATCTGGATGCATAGAAGTTCTGTGTACATTTAAATATCAAGCAGCAGGAACAGAGAATGAAAAAAATGTAACCCAAAATAACTCATTAAGTGAAACCAGTTTTACTTCAGATATATTTTCTGTAGCTGAATTATGTTTGTCAGGCTCTGGCCAGGAAGATCACAAGACTTCTTCCTCAGTGCCTTTTATTCCAGTAGTATCAACAATTACTTGCTTTTCAAAAGGTTTGTATAATTGTTACAGGCTTAAATACATATTTGGAGTCAAACTGGTTATATGGAAACAGGCTTTTTAGGATTTCAATTCAAGAACAATATATGGGATAAATTACAGTGTTTGGATATCTTCCAGCTGCTGTATCTTAGACAGTAATGTTTGGTCCAGATTCTTCTTCTTATAATTTTGCCAAGCTCCAGTGATAAGGCAAGGATTAGTTAGGCCTGTGGAGACTATATGAACTAAAATTCCATTTTGCATGAGAAAACACAAAAAGTGATTATACCAGTTGAAAAATTACTTTGGTGTTGGAAAGGGCATTTTAGTACACATTAAAAATATATGGTTATTGAATTGCATTGGGACGGAAAGCACATTTTTTAAAAGAAAAACAAGAGGAATTATTTCTTGTTGTTGTTTATACTCTTTCAAAGAAATCATGTTGAAATGGAGGTCAGGGAATTTGCTGTCCTACCAGGAAGGAAAACCATATTCTGAGAAGAAGGCTCAAATGACTGTATCGTATCAGCTGTTGATCAGTGAGTGTGCCAGATTAGGCTTGGCTGCCTACCCCATTATCGTTCTTGTTCCTGTATCTGCTGCTCCAGTGGAGCTGGCTCCTCTGGTGGCCTGCAGCTGAAGAGTTTTAAATGGCACCACAAGGTCAGGGAAGTTCTCTTGGACATGACTTTTTACTAATTAGTATCTAAAAATATTCCACCAGTCAGGATTGCAAGTGGACAGATGCTATTCTAGTACCATGGTGGATGAGACTGAGACAAGTTTTCTGGGTAAGTTAGCAGATGGCAAAAGAAACAATTGCCTTTTTAAGCTTAATGAGCCCAGAAGCCTCTTTGCTCAGAAGTGTGTGAGTTTGTTGGGGTTTTTTTTTGAGATAGCTGGTAGCAGAGTGATGTTGTGTTTTGTTACAAGTTGGGGAGTGAAGTGGCATGTGAGGCTTTAGGCTGATGGGAACTGTGCTTGACACAGAGGTCGGGTGCAAAATGCTGACGAGCTGCCACAGCTGCACTTGGCACACAGCATTCTCTGCAGGTATAGGCCAGTGTACACCATGGCAGAATGACCAACTAGGAAGTCATTATGTCTAGGTTTATGAGGGCTTTCTGAATTAGTTACATGTTGAGGATTGTATGCCCTAATTGTTTCTTTCCTTAACCAGGAACGTAATTTTAATGCTTGCTTCCAGTTTTGTACCTTTTTAGGATTGCCTTTTTTTCTCAGTTATTATTTTGTATATGGGAGACACTTGTGAAGAAATAGAAGCCATCCTACTCATATAAAATTTTTCCAATAATGCTGTAGTCAGTAAACTTTGAGATGTCTGCATTTTCCTGACCTTGCAGGTGGCTGAAGTCTGCTGTGATACCAGATGTTAGGCTAAAATAAGAAATAGAAAGAGATGTTATTGGGACACAAATTGCATGGTTTTTACTGCTAGAATTTAATTCAAAAATGTACTATATAGGCTTGTCTCTGAGACTCCAGAGTGTTTATTAGAATATTAAATTTTATATGTAAGATTTTCAGGATTTAAACTGTTCTATTGTACATGTACTTATGATCACATTTGTGCTCTAAATCTGAATGATTGAGAACTTTGTCTAATAGTATAAACTAACAATGCTGGAACTTAAACAGCATCACCTGATTCTTCATTAATGGGTGATGTTTGGTCACTTTTTGCCAATTAAGTAGATGGTGAAGACACATACTTTCCCTTCAGTTCCCATTGTCCTTCTTGAATCCTCACAAGTTACTTCAAACAGTAATAATGGGAAAGCTGCAAATAAGGTTTGATGATTTTAATTCTTAGGAGAAAAAGGACCGCACTCTGAATTTCAAAAATGTAAATTATATTTGCTAAGTATTCCTTATTCATATTGAGTGCTAGAAAATTGAAATTACAAAAAAACCCCACAAACATCTGTGTTTATTTATAACTTTTTTCTCCAGCAAATCACAAACAAGCTTACACAAAATCAAATTTTGTGCCTTCTTTGTTGCAGTGTAACCATACTCCCTTCCAGTAGAATTAATATAGTTAGTTCAGTATAACAGTACAAATGCTTCTTTCTTTGGAAATCCTTTCCTTCAGATACATTGCTGAAGAGTTAGGAGAACTACATTAAAAGTATGCTGCTAAGTAAAACCAGATATATGACTGGTGCTAATGTCATATCCACTGTTCCTAAAATTGTTAATGTGTGTAGAGAAATCTGTATGAATTCTCCATCTTTGCTAGACCAAAAGAACAGCAAAGACACTTTATAGAATGACGCATGAATATTTCCCATGTCCCAAGATCTGCGAAGTTTGAGATTTTTAATGCATATCAACTTACGTACTTTACCACGTTTTTTTGAGTTATGTTGACTAACTGCAAAGTTAGTTGGTTTTGTTTCTATACTCCGAGACCAATTTGTCTAAATTTCTAAATAGTATTTGCTTTCCTCTCTATTATTATTGTTAATTTCTTGCTGTGCTAATAGCCAAATTATTCTGTAAAAAAGAAATTTTCCCCTTCTGTGACTGTGTATACAATCAGAGTATGTGTGTTTTTGTGAAAAAGTGCACGTGCATTTGCACATTTGTGCAGGTGTGTGGATGTATAATATATGCAAGTAGATGTATAAATACTTGCATTTACATATGCATATTTTAACATGTGCTTATGAATGAAATTCTTTAGTAAGGAGCTAAAAATATAAACTGGTTAGATTTGTTTATCTTTGATTTTATTTTGTTTTTTAAATACATACCAATGATGATTCACATTCTTTAATTGGCATATTAATTTCAAGTCTGAACTAATTGTCAGATTACTTTGGGTTTTAATGCTATTAGCAGTGCCTTTGCCTTTCAAAATAGGAAGGTAAAGGCTATGTAAAAGAAGACAACAAACATGATACATGATCAGAGGTAACAGCGGCCCAGAGGAGATGAGGTGTCCGTGGAACACTAAAAGATCAAAGGAGAGTAAAAGGCTAAGGAAGACCAGCTGGCTCTGTAACATGTTACTGTTCAGAGTGCATTACTGCTAAATTGAAAAACAGGTTCAAACTGCAGGTTTCCAGGATGCTGCAGAGTGGAATGCATACCAAATGTGGTTACTTCTGCCTGGGTAAAGAGGAAGGGAATATGAACTGTTGAATGTTACTGGCACTGTCAGCAGCTGTTTACTCTTTCTCTGGGGCATAGGTTAAGGAGAGGGACAAAGCACAAAAATCAAGAGAGGGAAAATGGATAAAACCAAACAGACTTTGGGGGCACTGTAATCCCTTATCAATTGCAAAGTAGGAATGATGCATCTCCTTTTCTTTTTTCTAAATTATTTATTTTTTATGCATGCTATCAGAATAAACCTACACAATGTGAGCAGGAATTTTTTGACATTTACTGAGAGAGGGTGATTCTCTTAGCTTGGAAGTACAGATATGTTACTTTAACCCCTGTCTTTATCACAAATGTCTGTGTAACCTAAAGCCCATCTGTGGCCTACTGCCACAGGGTTATAAACAATGTCAGCGAGAGTTAAGGAAAACATGATGCCCAAGTGTGTCCAGTCTAGATCTGGATAAGCTTGCATTCATGTTCTCTCTCTGACACAAACTTCTGTGACCTTCAAAAACTTTCACTGTCTCCTCTCAGCTGGAGGTGCCCATCAGCAGAATAGCAATGACAGTGTGTTGTGAATGTAGGTGCCCTACAGATTGTGGCAAGACATTTCTGATTAAAGTTAGGACCACACAGAAGTGTGTTATACTGTGGTATTTCTGTAATAGCATATCAGTAGACAGATTAGTTTAAAAAACCCCAAAACAACTGTCAGTTGGAAATGGTGTGTAAAGGTCTCCTTCATAATTGTGACATGTTGGCCTGTGTAGCCACACACATAGCAAAAGCAAAAGATCATTCTCAAAATGGGATTTTTCCTTTATTTTTTTTTCCATATCCATTGAATGGAACTAAAATAAGTTAATTTGAAGTCAAATTAGCTAATTTTTTCACCATGCCAAAATAGCAGATATACATGTGAGGAATGTGAATTCTTCCACAGCAAAAAGGCTGTGTATTCCCAGGTGGACACTTAGCACTCCTGTTCTCTAGGGGAATGTATTACTTAGAGTGCAAGATAGCAGTGAGCATGGTTTATAAAACTGTACTTTAAAACAATCTTTCCACTTTAATATTTTGTTGTAAATTGGTGTTCACCTCTTCATGTGATTAGATCAAACTTTGCTGGGAACAGCCATCTTTATCCACATTCTGGCATAACAGTTTCAAAGTCATTTTCCCAAAAAGCATCTTTACTATCTGGTATATTTTGTGTGTTTCAACAGAACATCTGTTCAGCTTCTTCAGCAGCAATGTGCAAAGAGCAGATTAAGTTTCATTATTTACCCTTCATATCAAGCAAGACTCATGAGATATATAAAAATAAAAAAAATACTTCTAAAAATAATTAATAATGCAGAAGAAAGAATAGTTTGTCTTCTCTTCTTTGAAAAAAATGAGATTGCGTGTTAATGTAATTTTAGTGTATTAATTTACTTCCAATGTATCTGTCAGAGATTAAAAAAAATCTTGAAAACTAAAGTTTGTGAACACTTTAAAATTAAACATAACATTTTTAAAATCACAGTGGTAAATATTAAACTATCTTTTAACATATCTCTTAAAGTAATTAGATTACTGGTACTATCTACTTAGCCTACAGGCTTATCATATAATGTTCTCAGTGCCTCCCTGTAAACTCTAAAAATGCAGAGAAATTATAACCGTCATCAATGAAATTTTAACCATTTACTGAAGTAGCAACTTATTAGGGTAAATAAAGTGGCATTAGTATGACAGGCTGACATTGACACCTAAATTAAAACATAAAGGTCTGTATTATAGATATTTTTTCTTCAAGGATATTAGTGTATTATTATTTAGGCACTAGAAAAAAAATTGGTTTTATATCGGTCTGTATTGCAAAGTGTACATACCTTTTATGATTGCAGTTCTTATGGCTAAATATGTGTCACAGCCATGACAGTGTGGCACAACTGGCAATGTGATATCCTGGATCTGGTCCTGGAATGCAGGGCATTGCACTGAACCGATGCATTGCCAGAGGAAGATAAGGTTAGGGTAGAAGAAAGAAAGGCCAGTTGAGACTTTTCAGACTTTCCCTTTACCAGAGGTCTTTAGCATCTCTTTCAGCCTGCATGGGAAGATCTCTTTTCCGGCATCTCAATGTCTGATCTCGTCTTTGCCTCTTCTAAGATTGTTTTTATGCCTGTTTTTTCAGCCTGTACACACTGAATGATGGGAGATAGGTGGGAGTGAAGATCAAGTGGCAATACATCCTGGTCCCTTTGCACCTGGCTCTTTTAACACAACTGAACTGTCTTTCAACAAATAAAAAAAGGGGGGAAAATTACTTATATTATTCTTTTCAGCATCTGAAGCAGCTCCGAGTATTCCCTTGGGGCTTTCAGAAACACAGTTGTGATGTTGTCAACAAAGGATAGATAGCATAGCGAAGTGAATGCAGTGCTGTTGTTCATCTGTATGTGGCCTGATGAAGCATTGGAGTGGCAGCTGCTGCATTTTCTCAGCAATAAGTTCTGTCTGTCTGAGTGTAGGGTAGCCATGACAATCCCTTATCATCTCTTTTAAAAACAGCATGAATTTAATAAAACCCAAAGAATGGAGATTTATTCATTATTAACACTGAATTGTGAGCACCGTAGTGTCCAAGTGAGTCTTGCCTGGGAATATAATGAGATTTCTGTTCCAGAAAATATTTTTTATTTTTTCTTTGATTTCCTGACATGTGGTCAAGTTGATCTGCAGTTTGATTTCTTGTCCAAACTTAGGGTCACAAGCGAAGGAATGGACTTAAGGCAGAAAGTTGTGGCAACCCAGAATGAGGAGATAGGTTTAAGTTCTGGAACAAAAAAGATACTGATACTTAGCTTTTATCTATTATGAGCTTCAGAAAAACACTAAGATGGTTACAATAAGAGGGAGAACAAATAATAAGACATATTAAGCTTGGGGATACTTGTTCTCCCAATTCTGTAAAGAGTGAATAACTGCCTTTGTGTGGCCTAGTGTAAAATGTACCTGTGTAATTACTCCAACTGCAACTCTGCTTGGACATGAGAAAATCACTTGGTGTTTTGCTGCGACCCCTATCATACAACCAGGACATGCTAAGAGTAATACAAAGTCATCCCTGTAGGTATCCTTCTGTGGTGGGTTGGACTTGGCTAAAATCCACACTCCCACCCAGCTGCTTGCTTACTGCCTCTCTGCTATAAAGGAAGAACTGGATGAGGAAAGCTCATGGGTCAAGAGCAAGACAGTTACTGTCTTGGGAATAATGGGCTTCAATTTGGAAAAGATTGACCTAATGTGTTGCCAATTAAAATTAATATTTAATTAACAAAGGCAAGAATCTGTCACAATTCCTCTTCATAGTGCTTGCTGCTCTTCAGATAAAGAGTATTTACCTGTTGCTGCAGACAAACATTTTCCTCATTGTCAGATGTTTAGCTTACTCCTGAGATCTAGCAGAAAAGAGAAGGGCACACTCTCAGAAACAGTGGTCAGATTCATGTGGAGAATTAAAAACAAATGCAGATACGTATTTGAAAGGCAGGATGAATGGGCTGTTTAAAAACAGTGATGGGGAGAGGTGTTTTGGTATGGCAGGCGACACTTTAAGAAGAAAACTTATTTTGATACTTGCCAAGTCCACCCTTTCTTCTGGGTGGCTATTGCATTCCCAGGATTATGCCAGTATTAGCACTGGCCGCTCTAGCTCCATTCATTTCCCAAGTAGAAATTACAGTGGTCATTCTCTGTGACTGCTTTCACAAGCAGTGATAGTTCTGAGACTTGTTGTGTCCCTTCATGTTGGTATATGAGGACTGACCTTGGCAATTATTGTCATCTTCCAGATCTTTCTCACCTGTCATCTCCATTGGAAGCAGACTTAACACAAATACTGCTTCAACAGCTGCGGATTTCTGAATGGCTCAGTAATGATCAGCAGCTTCACTGAGTGGCTCTTTCTCTGTCTTTCAGTGATTGGCTACAGCTGTTCTATAGCTGCCACAGGACTACAGCTGTTGTACAATGAAGTCATTGACCTATAGAATTTTAGAACTCAGTTATAATATAATACATGTGTATATATGTTTATCATTTCAAATAATTAAGGAGATAGATCAAATATTTGTGATAGTATGTAAATTATTGTAATTGTACCCTATCTCAAAAAGAATATCATGAGATGCTTCACAATTTATGAGGTACTATATAGATTATGTCTTCATGTTTTCATCAAAAGACTATGAGGGTAGAAAAGTCAAGCACTCCAAAACTGGAAAATAAAGAAGCTTAAAGGAGGCTGACCACAGGGGTTTTTTTCCCTCAAAAGCCTTTCAAAAATAATTTCAATTTTCAAAAACTTTAAAATGACTATTTTCCTTTTTGTTACAAATGAAGGATCCAAAATATTTTATTAAGGAATGCTGATGCAAAGCCTTGTGGCAGCAGGAAATTTATTTGTATGATATTCCTGCTGTTCTGTACTGTTTTAACACTGTCATTCATGCACTTTTTATATCACGAGGAGAGTAGGCTGTGGTCCATCATGGAAGAATCAGTGTGATTGTGAAGCCAATAAATGCTCTTCTGGAAAATAACAGTTGAGTGTGTTGTGGTAGCAAAACAATGGTTTACAGTGAAAATCATGCCAATATATTTGGCATATTTGATCTGGATGAAAGTATTAGACTTGACTGTTCCTTAGTTGACATCTGGACTTTGGGTTCTATTTGAAGTAGGGTTTTTTGGCTACTTTGGTTATTTACCTTCTTAAATGGAAGACATTAGTGAAGTTCTACTGGATTAATTTGTTAAGCAGAAGACCTGGTACTGCTGGTACCAGCCTTAATATTGAAATCTCCTGGCTTTTTAAAAACTAAAAGCAAAGGTATTGTTAGTAGTCTTAGCAGAATTTATCTTAGAAAAATACAGAAAATTACTGGGGGGGAAAAAAAAAAAAAGGAAGTGCAAAAATGCCGTCTCCAGGAAAGAATAAATAAACCTCTATACTGCATGAACTCTTGCAATGGCATTTGGCGCTCATCTAGAAATAGAAAAGTCAGTGTAGGAGAACAAACCAAACAGCTGTTTAGCTGCACAACATAATGATAGTGCTTTATGCTTTCTTTTTTTACATCCATTTTAGGAGTCGTGGAGTTACTAATGCAAGCTGGGCACTTAATGTTTGCCTCAGTGAACTCACAGTGAATTTCAAACTGCCAAAATGGAAATTGAGAATAAATTGTAACTCAAAAAAACCAATTTTTAAGATAGCACTTTTCCGTAGACTTGCATATGAACACAAAACTTCACAATACATTGCAAGAAATTCTAGATAGCTTTACCTAGTTTGTATGTATTTAGTTTCCAATGCCTTAAAATCTATTCAAATTTTTCTGAATCTAAATGTAGTTCACTCGTAGCAAGTCATCTGGGACAAGTATGCAGGCTATTCCACCTCAATTAGAGCAGCTATGCATATCTACTCTCTTACTGTGATTATTCTGTACAGATTAAGGCAGTAGTTTTCTCAACAAAGATTGCAAAATACTTCACCCAAGAGCATCACTAATTCTTTTTAATGGTTTCATACCCCCATACAGGTTTTACCTGTTCAGTGTCTCACATCACTAAATCTTTCATCTGCTTGACTTCTTCAATATTAGACATCTCAGATAAAGCATTTCCATTTTGATTACTACCTACAATAGGCTGTATTTCACTCTTTTAACTACATTCTCCCAAAATCTGCCTTGTCATAACAGGCCTGTGTTTAAAATCCTAGTCATCCCTGAATGACTTGTATCTCATAAATTGGTCTTAACACCCACCAACACCAATTTTATTGTTAGAAAATACATGAACTAGATGTCAGTACAGATGAAGGAAGGATGACTTATATTCTGATGTCCTTTGTGGCAAACTGTTTAACACGTAAATGAAAAGCATTTCAGTGCTGCCAGAGATTTGATTCACAAACTTTGGACCAATAAACATTTTGAATTGTAAATCCTCCCCTGAAAAATAATTCCCTTTAAAATTTCTAGAGTGACACACTCTCTCGAAAATGGAAATTAATTTCATTCTCATGTAACAGTAACAGCCATGTTACATGTTAAAGTGTATTTCACATGTCAACATATATATAAAATATATAAAATATGAAACATATGCCAGAAAAACATCCTTTCAAATATGTCTTTTTACCCCAGCTTTGTCACTGAAGTACTATCCCAGTGCAGGAAGTGAAATACCTGGTGGGTTGCATTTCCTTATTGTGTCTTTAGGACTCCTGTCTGTGTCTGAAATGTATATGTGTTTCTAAAATTCCATTAAAAATATTTGGTTTGAACATGGACTGATGCAGTTGTCTAATCCAAACAGACCTGAGCCCTTTGGTATGCCTGCAGATCCAGTAACTTTGTCTATTCCATTTGGCCTGCTTACATTTTACTTCCCTTTGTTGATTGGATGAGCTGATTTTTCTAGGGAGGTAGGTACTCCAGAACAGTTGGCAGATAACTAACACCTAGAAACAGTTGCATTCTCATAGCACTTCTGGTGATTTTATTGTAGTAACAGTGATTTTTTTTGTTTCTCTAGTCAGCAAATGTGATTGGGATTGAATAGAAATAAATATTACCACATCTAAAACTGAAATTGTGAGCTTGCTTTCCGGGAGAAACCTCTGTACTTCTTACTGCAAGGGAAAAGACCTCACAGCTGCCTTGTGACTTCTTTTGGAACCCTAAACTGTATGACTCAACAGGTATCTACAGGACAGTTTTCACACATGCAATAGGAATATTCCTTCTGTGGTATAGTGGTGTACAATCAGATCGTGGGGTTACATGTGTGAGTCTAGATAGAGGCTGTGAGTCATTGTGAACACGCAGGGAAAGAAATCCAGTAACCTTTTCCTTTCTAAACTCTCTAAAACTTCTATATTACAGGGGATATAGTCCATTCAGAAATTGTAAAATAGTGCCACCAGGATTTCCTCTCAGGTAAAAGTTCAAAAGGGAATTGAATCACCAGAAAATATGCATGCTGTTCTTAGAATTTGTTGTGTTCACTTAATATGCAGCTTTTTGAATGGCACATCACAGAAAACTTTTGCTGATGCTGCCTCACTAAGGTAGTGATTTCTTCCTCTGTGATCATACAGCATGTTGTAAGGGGCTTCCCTGTGAATGGTAAAGCAGAATTAATACTTATATTGGTGGCAGGGCTGCTCACTCTCTTTACTATTCAGTTCAATAAGTATTCTTCCACTGATTTAATAAGGAAAAGATCAAGTCTTCATGATAAAGCAGGGAGTAAAATAACAGAATAAAAATAATAGGGAATAAAAATGTATCATTGAATTGTGTGGTGAGATAGTGTATTTTGGCAAATGAAAGGGAATTTAACAATGACAAATTTCCTTTCTGGAAAGAATATCTCATAAAAGCAAGTTTCCTTGACATAGATTTAAGAATTAAATGTTTAGGCCTTATTTTCATCATACATGCCTTCTTATGTGGATGGCGACAGCATCTGACTATCAAGTAATTAAGTCTAGTCATGAGGTGACAAGAAACTGTTGTCACTCCTTTCAAGTGAAATGTTAGAGTATTGAGAAAATAACAAAATAAAGACAGAACCTTAGTGGGTTGTCTTTTGCTTTGGTTCTGTGAGTTCAGTAGCTGCACATTTTGTCTCCTTTAGAGACATAAACTCCTGTAGAGTTTATTTTCTACTATCATGCTGAAGGAAATACAATTATTTAAGTTCTTCCTAAACCTTGCTGCTTTGTAGGCTATTCTGTTAAAGAAAAAGGACACATCAGTTCTCCATAAAATTTACCTAGCCACAGAAAGCTGATCATCATTAGGAAGGCTTTCAGTAATGTCTCAAATGAAAGAAGCAAGCCATGATACTGAAGTCTCATCTCTGGAATTCTGCTGGGGGGTGAAAAAAAAAAACAAACCTAACAAATGAATTTAAATATGTATTTATTCAGAAGTTAGATCTTAGCCTTGATGACTTAGAAAATTATTACTTCTAACATATTTTTTATTGAAAGATTTTTGACTTTAAATGTATGCAGTTAATGTTATTTCAAATTTTGGATATTGGTCTTCATTTATGTGGAAGACTGAAATAACTTTTTCAGTGTACTAATTCTACATATATTTTTTTAAATCTATCATGACTATCTTATAGGAACAAAGTTCTTGATTCCTGCTGTCCTTTGCATAGCCTTTCACTCTAGTTGCTTTGTGCAACTTGCTTTACAAACAATGCATTCAGGTAATAGAGAACTGTAAGGTTTTGTCCATTTCACAGAATAACAGGATAGTCTGGGTTGGAAGGGACCTCTGGAGATCATGCAGTCCAATTCCACTGCCAGTGCAGGCTCACCTAGAGCAAGTGGCGCTACGCAAGACAGTCTGGCACCATCCTCTGGGCACCCACCTTTGAGATACTTGTGTGTATTGATGAGGTCTGGGATCTCTCAGTCCTCTCTAAACTAAACAGGCCCAGCTCCTGCAGTCTGTCCTAAGGACAGAGCTGCTCCAGACTCCTCATCATATTTGTGGACTTCCAGTGGACCCTCTCTGGTAGCTCCTTCTCTTGCTTGCACTGAGGCGGCCAGAACTGGACACAATATATTACAGATGTAATATCACCAAGGCCAACTAGAAGGGCTCCCTCCAACCATCAGCTCCCTCAGCCTGCTGGCCACACTCTTCCTGATGCACCCCAGATCCCATTTACCCACCTGGCCATGAGGGCACTGGTGGCTCACGGTCAGCTTGCCATCCAGCAGCACTCCCAGGTCCTCCTCAGCAGAGCTGCTCTCTAGGTCAGTCCCCAGCCTGTGCTGGTGCTTGGGGTCATTCCTCCCTGCAGTTGTTGAACTTCATTAGGTTTTTCTTTGTCCAACTCTCCAGCCTATCAAGGTCCCACTGAATGGCAGCACAGCCTTCAGGGGATCAGCCATTCCCCCCAGTTTTGTATCAACAGCAAGCTTGATAGAGATAAGGATACAGATACTTGATAACTTGATATATGTGCTTCCTATTCCTTCATCCAGCTTGCTGATAAATTTAAGTTCAATAAGAATGGACCTAGTATTGGTCCCTGGGAAACCCCAGGGACTGACTACAGGCCTCCAAATGAATTCTGCTCCACTCATCACAACCCTCTGAGCTGTGCCATTCAGCCACTTCCTGATCCACCTCACTGTCCATTCATCCAACCCACATTTCCTGTGATTGCCTACAAGGATATTATGGGAGAAAGTGTCAAAAGCCTTTCTGAAGTTAAGGTAGATGACATCCATATAAAGTTCCCATTTTTGTTTTCAGTCATTTTCACAGCAACTTAAAAAGCATAGCTTAGCAATTTCTGGAAATGACATTGTGAAAAACAAGTTTCTTTGAAACAGGTTGGGATTTTATTTATTTTTGTTTTAATAACACAGTTATGAGCTTTACTTTCTTAAAAGTTTGTAGGAGGACTACTGCTCTGCTGGAAAAATCTGTAGTTCTGGTATGTGGCCAAACATGCCTGTGTCAGCCTTCAGCTTCACTTTGCTTTTCCTCTAGAGTTGCCTTTTTTTTTTCCCCCTATGTGATCTCTGTAGGAATCATATGTACTGGTGGTGCTCTCTCATGTTTCACACTGGATTTTATGAAGCTCTTCTCTCTTATGAGCACTGTCCTGTATAAAGGACACAGCAGAACCAACGTTTTCTGCTGGTTGGTGGCCAGCAGCAAGCATTCAACCAGCAGTTTCTGAAAGGACACAACAGGAATAGGGATTTGTTTGTTGGTTTACTGTGGCACCCATTGTACTGGGGCACTTTCCTACTTTGTAACTCACTGTAGAGCACAAGAACACATATTAGCATTATGCAGTTGTTCTTATTGCTCGCCCAGAAATTGTCACAAAGTGCTGAAGAACCAGATCAAGGGAAAGTGAAAGCAGATCTGCAAATACTCAAAAGACAATTGGCCCTTATGTGCTGTTAGTGGAAGCACTGACAACGGTTCATTCAGGACTGAAGCAGTTTATTTAGGAGAAGAGAGTTTTTGATTTTTGGTTTGTGACTATGCACTGGCTTTTAAGAAGACAGAGGTGCATCCCAAAAGTGCTATCCATGAAAAGAATGCAAAAGTAGTGGAATGGTAGAAGAGGCAGGTGGAGAATTGCATGCCTGACTTCAGAGCACATATGTACACATATGTGGAAATTAGTGACCTCATACAATGCATGTTTGTTAACTTTTGAAGAATTGGGGAATAGATGGAATCTGGACCACTGCAGCTTGACTACTGGTACCTGTTGGAGCATATGTATGGTTTGGGGTTTTTTTCTGTATAGAGGGTATAAGTAGATGAATAGTTGGGGTGGGTGTAAACACCAGAATTCACCTGTTCAGCGATTGTCATATACTTGAGTTCTGTACTGATGTGCCACATCAGTTAACGTTAAGCCATATCAATTCCTGTACAGTTAAATCACATTAATTTAGTCTAGTAGGACTGTTATGGTACCTATGAAGATCTCTGCCCAAACATGTAAAATAGTAGACATTTTATGGTAATTTCTCTAGGCAGTAAGTGATGCCAGTTATTTTCAGAGCAGAACATTTTTGCTTGGTTGCATTTTAATTTAAAAAAAAAAAATTGTAGTTTTGACTGTGGGAGTTTAATAATGTATTATAATTTTTTTTTTATTCAGCAGTGTGGACAGGGAAGTATTATGCCATGTCCTGAACACCAAGGGAAAAACATATCTGAGATCATAGATAGTAATTCAGCTGAATCCAGTACACTTTCTTTTTGTCTAGTTTTTGAGCAGTTTGCACATGATATTAACTCAAGCCAAAAGATGATAGGAATAACAAAACATCATAAGAATGTAGGTTTCATTGTACATGACAAGACCTGCATTTCACGTAATGTTATTTTCCAGAAATGAGTAGTGAAGGATGTATGAAAGAAAGCTGCAAAAACCCATGAAACACTACAGTCTGTAATATTGGACCACAGGGAGAAATTTCTTTCTGACCTATAATTTTCATACTCCTGAATGCAACTGCAGATACTGCTCTTACTCATCTAAAGTGTCATTGCAGTACCTCCTAGGGACAAGTACAGCACTGTGAAAACATTCACCTAGGGCTTCAACAGTTAATGACTGTTGTCTGAAAGAGGAGGGGAAATGGGCATTTATCTCTTTGCCTAGAGCAGCAAGTAACCCTACCTCTAGGATGGGTGCTGTGAGTGCCACTGTAGAGGAGAATTAGTGCCAGTACATTATTTTTCTGTGTGCAACAGCTGTGAGTAATCTCCTCCTAAAATCTGACTGAGAGCTAACAAAAATAAAACTAAAACATCTGTGCCAGCTGTGCACAGCTGTGTGTGCCTCTGTGGATATATCTGCAGCACATTCACTACCATAGCTGCCCATTTTCTTGTACCCTATCAATTCATAGGAGTCAACAAGAGAATGAAACTTAAAATTTGGGGAATCATTTAATTTTTTCCTTATTCCAGCGATTCTTCTTCGCTTCCCAGTTTTCTGCTTTTTTTTTTAGCCAAATACTTTCAGGTAACCTTGCCGGTAAATAAGTGAAAGTGTTGATAAGAGCAAAGGAGTTGTGCTGTCACTCCTGCACCCTGCACTCCTCCTTCCATTCGTCACAGTATTACTCAGAAATTACTTCTACTGAACCATGTTCAGTGAAGCAGCTGAGAGTACTTGATAAGAACTTTGAATATTCTCATTTCCAGTTCTTTTGGACCTGGTTATATGTTTCCTGTTGATATCCATGCACCCAGTGATCTTTCAATCAGATGTAAATCTGGAACAGGACACCTGGTCTGAAGTCCCTGTTACTTACACTGTTTTCAAACCCCAGATTTCAATTGTTTACCTTTGCTACTTTATCACCACTTCTGTAGTATTGAAATTCCCTCTACAGTAGTATAAGCTAGAGGTATGTCCATCATAGCAAACTTTGAACAGGTGTCCTATTTTTAAAAATTCCACCATTTTTTCCTACTCAATCACATAGGATATGTACATCTAATTTTATTTTTTTGTTAGTAAAAAAAAAATTAGATGTGCATATCATATCCTGATAGTAATACCAAATTAATATCCATCTTAGTTCTCCACATTAATCCTCCTACCAATCATATTAATGCATGGATATCTGTATCATTTCTGCTACCCTTTTTTACTACACTTGTGGCAGATTCTGAATCATAGGAAAAGGTAAACCAAAAATTAACACTTGAAGCCGCAGGAATATGGAAAGATGTCCTCAGTGTTTTCCTTAACCCTTAATACAAGCAGAAACAGCACATTTTATTTGCTAATAAATCCTTTATCTCTGTTACATACAAAGTTCAGCAGGAACTTCCTCACTTAGCCGAGAACCATTCATGAAAGGCCTACTACATGTCTGCTGTGGACATTCTCTTTGATTCTCTATGAATTGTTTCTAATTTATTTAATTTAGAACTGATCTTCAATATTTCCTAGAAGGTCAGCATTGCACTGGAATCATATTTATAGTATATTTTATTGAAATTAATGCCAGGAAATGAGAGAAAAAATTTCTTTGATAACTCTGAAGTACAAAAAAAAAAAAAAACCACAAAAAAAAAACCATACAAACCAAAAACAAAATAAAAAAAACAAACAAACAAAAAAAAAAACCAAACAAAAAAAGAAAAGCAAACCACTTATTAATGGGCAGAAATAAGGAAATTCATATAGGCTGGGCATGAATAAGTTCTAATGAAGAACTTAGGAAGTTTCAGTCATGAGAGGAGAGTTTCTAGGTAAGAATAGTGCTGGGGAACACCCCGACCCCACCCTTAACTAATTGTAAATATCAGATTTATTACTAGTGGGATAATATAATGTGTTTAATACAATAGAAGATGGATTTTCACTTCTTGCCTTCTAAAGTCATCTTAACTGTCTAGAGAGCCTAGATGAATAAACAAGGTGCTGTACAGGATTGTGAGACTTTTTTGTTAACTCTGTGTTGATAAAGATCCTTTTTATGGTTTGCTTCATGGTCTTCTGAGCAGCACGATGGTATTGGTAAATCCATGAACTTTGAGCTCCAGGAGCAGTCACACAAGATTGGCGTGCCCCACTGGGGATGGACTGTGTTAATAAACAGTCTCTGTGCAGAGACAGAATTTGTCCATTTCCACTCTTTGAGAAAGCCCAAAGAATACCTTCAATTTCTTTTTGCATGGTGCTAACATGCACCTGCATTGCAAGTTAATATGAAGTGAAGGGGAAAAGGAGTTGTATTTAGGTTAGTGAAATAAAGAGTAATTTTATAGCAAGGATGACTTGAAATATGTAATGTGTGAATTGTGCTGACTCCTGATTTTTGCTGCCCACTATAATTACCCTGGAGAAGAAGTTGTTTAAGGAATCATCTGGAGAAGTCAAGCGTGCAAGAATGCACTTCAGTCATTCACTTCTCTGTTCACTCATAACACAGATTGCATCTTTCTAATAGCTCAAATAAGTAACTCCGTTTACCAAAGTTGAAAGTATTTGTGTTGCTAAAAAGTGGAGGTTTGAGTCAGTCATTTAATCATGTCAATATTTTTATTAAACTTTAAAAGTAAAGAGAAAATTAAATAATTTTGATTACATATTCAATGTTATACACATCTTCTTTGATAATGCCCTCAAAACATCATAGATTAATATTATTAAAAATAGTGTCTCTTTTCCCTTTATATTTTATTATCAAGCTTTTACAGGCATAGATTTCTCTGTGTTTGAAAAAAACTCTTGAAAAGTTGCCAAAGCCTCAGCAAACACAGAATCAAAATATGCTGATTTCAAACTTAATCCAAACAAAATTTAGAGCTGAAAGAATAAGGTAAACTTCTGTTATTGTTACTTCTTCCTATTATTATTCCTCATGTATTTGGTTTAGTTCTATTTATCCTTGTAAAATTTTCATGGTCAAATTTAGTAGGAGTTAGAGCGTTTGTGTGTTTATTGTATCAGACTAGCTCTGGTTCCTACCATATATTCAGTCCTTTTTAAAATGTACCTGCAAAATACCACACCTTAGTCAAATTTATTTAGTGTTCTTAGTTGGAATGGAGAAAATTATTGAGATAAGTTTTGAAAAAATAATTTCAATGCTTCTTTAGTTGTTAAAGTTTTCACTTCCAATTAATGTTCTAAACTGTTTATGGTATACAAAAGTTTCTGCCCATATAATGAAGATCTCTGGATGACAAAAGAACAAAAGGTAGATGATAGAACAGAGTCTTCTAGCTCAATCAAACATCTTCTAGCTTAATTTGTATATAAGTAATTATCTACTTTTTGCTTCCAAATTGCATCACTATACAGTTTGGCATTTCATGTGAAAAAGAGGCATATTTCATAAAATGATTGAAATAATATTAAAAATTCTTAAGTAGTTATAATGAGGATCTCTTCATAGGCAGCTTCATATCATTTTGTGTCTTTTTTTTAAAAGGTGACTTGTCAGGAGTCAAAATTTCAGATTTCTGGAACACTATTTCAACATCAAGTAATACAAAAGTTTTTTCACCCTGCTGGTGTAGAATTTTTTTTTGTTTATAATCTTTTAGTTTTGCTGAATTACCTGTTTGTCCTTAATACTAGATGCATTACTTCATTTTATGTCTCCCAGTAATGGGCTTATTTACTTCCACTATTATAGAGAGAACTGGAATAGAGAGAACTAGTTCTATGCTCAAATTACTTGAGAATGCCAAAGCAGTTGTTTAACTTGAGGTAAGCACAGGGGACTTTTAGCATATTATCATTAGAAAGGGAAAAATAGAGTAAAACCTCTATGAGTCTGCAGGGAGATGAGAACTCAAAAGCTTAAGACTTCATTTGATTAAGAAAAGTCAGAATGAAGACTGTCATGGAAATGTAGAAGTAGATAGACCTCAGGAGGCCACTTAATCAAACCTGTCATCCATGGCAGGATCAAATATGTTGAAATTAATCCAGACTGATACTTGTCTAGCTTGTTCCTAAAAACCTCTGAGGATGGAGATGTCTCTTCCAAACAGTCTGTTCCGTGGAATATGTGTTCTTTACTACAAGAAAGGATGTCTTGTGTCTTCTGCTCTGGTAGGCAAGCTGATATTTTTAAGTCCTGCCTGTGGACATTAAGAGCAGATGGTCACTGTGTTCTTTTGTCTGTTTGCCTATTGGAAACTCTCCATTCTATCCCCTTTATCTCTTTGTTAATTTGCACAATGTTAATCCCTTCAGTCTCTCTATATAATTTATGTTTACCAAAAAACTTAATGCACTGTTGTTTTCTTTTGAAAAAAGCTCATTTAGCCATATTTTCCTTAAATTGAGCTGCTTAAAACTAGGCAGGGTATTCTTCAGCAGTGGATAGAGCACAATAATTGCCCTTGGTGTATTACCTATATCATTTGCGTGCCAAGTATGTCTGAACTTGTTCTCTTGTTCTACGTAAGTTATACTTATTTAAGGAGCTACTCAGTTTTTTTTTTTTTTTTAATTTATGCCTTAGCGCAGCCTAACAACTTGTTCTGCATTTTTTTCGAACTTGTTTCTTTCAAGTTGCTCTTTTTCCATTGTCTGTTTCATTTGGAGGCTATCTCTTCAAGTCTGATCCTTTGTTATCTTTCCAAGAATAGTGCTAGAAGTGAAACGTGTGTTCCCTGGTGAGTCCTACAGGATGTTGTAAACTTTGGATAGATGAAGATTCAAGGCTGATACTGATAATTACTCTGAGAAGCATTAAATGGTGTGTGCATATCATTACAGAAATTTTGCGTAAACTCTGTTTTCCCCTATTGCTTGTGCCGCTGTTGTTGAGGACGCTGTTGAGAAAAGACCTAATTTCTAAGGTACCCAGACTAAATTTGAATTGAACAGGCAATATTCTCTGGCAGTCAGTTTGTACTTTAGTAAATTTTTAAAGTATATGAAATACTAGACAGGAACCATGGCTAAGCAGAATGTGACTTCAGGGTTAGGTAAGAAACAAAGCACAGAAAAAGTGACCATATAATTTATTTTTAAGGAATGAAGATAAACCACAGGAGTAAGAGTTGAAAGAATGAATGTTGAGATTGCATCCTAAATGAGAGCAAGGAAACACTGTTCTGGGTTGTTTAGATGGCTTGCTGGCTTTCTCTGGTTCTGGCTGTGTCCTAGTATTCTGTGTTTGCTGTTGTATCCTTGGAGATTTGTATCACTGACATGCTCATAGAGGATGGTGAGCTTTTTCTTTGCCTGACTGCAAGATAAACTTTATATATAAAGAAATATATATAAGAATATATAAAGGAAACTTAAGGGTTTTTATCATGACAGCTTGTAAATGACATTCACCAAAAGATTATTTACCCATCAGTGGTAGTTAGAATAAAATGGTGTGAAAACCCAAACCACCTGAAGCAAGAGTAAAGATCACCTGAGTGATGTCATGGTCACCATACAGTTCCCCCATCTATGCCCCTATAAACCTATAGGGCTATACCTATGAATCAGATGAGTTTCCTGTCTTATTCAGAAAATCAGAGCTAGGGCATGAGGGAAAGTTTGGTTAAGGAATATGCTTGAGAATCCTTCTCAAACCACTGAAGCAGTCCATATATGTTCAAACTGGTAGTATTTTTCTTAAAAGTAGGACACACCACTTGGTTTTACTGCCACAGTACCTAGTCTTATGCCTTTTGAAAAAATGCCTTTCTTCTTGACGTGGGGATAGGAAAGAGGAATGCCAGCTAATACAGTCTGTCATTAGCACTTAGCTTCTGTCCTAGAAGACTCTGAGAGATTTATCATAGGTATTTTTATACTATTATTCTTTAAAAAACATATTGCAAGTTTTGTTTAACTGTATTTGATACAGTATTTTCAACTGTGTTTGATGTTTTTCATCCTTCCTCTGTAGCTGAATTTGAGCACGTAAGCTGCTTGTCAAAATAGAGGACAGTAAGGATAAAGGAGAACTGTCCCACTGAAACATCTGGAAGTCTCTTTATTAGTATGAAATGCAAAATGCTGTAGTATTATTTGAAAAATTTTCTACTGTTCATTTTGGGTTTATGCTATTGATCTGTATTTCCTGAACTTGTGGTAATAAAATATAACACACAACCACTTAACCAGCTATTCAAATGTGCAATTACATGCAGGGAAAGCTAATCATGCTTATTTTTCCTAGTGTTACTAGCCTCACTCTGGTTTTAAAGCATAGAATGCATTAAGGAGCAAAAAAAAAAAAAAAAGGTCTGTGGCCCAATTAGCTACCACATTATTATTTATAGATTTATCTAATGCCATTTACAAGATACAAAAGAGTTAAACAATAAAAAAGCGCCACAGTGATTATATTGCACCATAAAATAAAGCATGCTAGCCTGTTAAAGGCTAAATCAGTGTGAATCTCATGCATCTTCAGTTCCTTTCTAAATATTTTTGTTCCTATATTGTGGCTCTGATGATAGATAATTTATATTCTACTTTGATTTTCTGTCTTTAAGTGGTTTCAAATTCTAGATATGATCATCATGTTCCACAAATCATTGATGAAATTCAGGATCTGTTCTTAAATATAGACTCTGTATGCTTTCAAAGAAGAACTAAATTGCACTAATTACCTTGCAGTCCCTGCTTTATAAGATTTAGGGTGGTATTTGTAAATGGCTTATGCAAAATTAATCATAACTTGCAAACTGCATCAGGAGAATCGTTCTGCAGTGCAGCTCAATCCACTGGATGAAGTATTGGTTAGAAGACAAGAGAACAAGACTGATGCAAAATGCTTCTTGCTATTGCTCTTCTGCATGTTATCGTGTAAACAATATCATGTCCCTAACTTAGTCTATTTTTTTAGTCATCTTTAACATTGTATACGTTTTGGAAGAAAAATGTTTTTCTTCGCTACCTAGAAAAACTGAGCTTTGGTGTTAGTGCAAATTATTAGGCACAACTGTAATGCAAATACTAAGTCATATTTGTCATACAGTGCTCATTAATGGAAGTCATTTATCATTCAGGATTTACCTGATATTGCATCCTAAAGGCACCTAAAGTAGGTGTGGTGCTATAACTAAAGGAATATGTAAACTCGTGGCTAGGATACCTCACTGGAAAGGAATGGAAATTCCATGCAAATAAATGGAAGCAATAGGGTGATTTCATTCTTCCGGTCATAGAGCTACGAAATAATCTGCTGCAACACCCTAACAGTTTGATTCTCTAGTAGCAACAAGAGACAGAGTACTCCCACATTGCAAATTTGAGTAAAAAGTAGGCAAAGTCTCAGAAAAAGGGCCTTGTATAAACTTGACATTAACTCTTACAGCTTCTGTCACTCTGCTGGTATCACATCCATTTCCTTGAGATCTAGATTTACCAGCTAGTCTCCAGTAATATGCTTCAGTCTTGACCAGATGCTCTGTAACATATTTGACAGCATTTTCCATGTTAGATGGAAGAAGGGACTAGGCAGCTGCTTTTCAGTGATGTGCAGAGTACAAATAGCTCTGCATCCTCACTTTGTTTTTCACCACCCAGGTATTCATTGATAATTGTGAATAGTGAGGAAAACAGAAGAGACCTTATAGTATTTCATGTAAAAATATTAGAAACCACTGACAGTTCTCTTTTAGTACTAAGTACAGAAGGATCAGAGTTTCTTGTAGAGCAGCCCTATTTGTTCCCTGTATACAGTTATTGTTTGAAAATGTAGGGCTGGTAAAGGGATTGACATGGGCATCCTCAGAAAATACTAGAAACTCATGTTGTACAAGGAAAGCCATGAATTCAGCTCTCAAAATCCTTGAAAAGGGACTATTTGAGCCCTACCAAGAGCAGCACATTTAAAATCATCAACTGATTCCTGAAAAAAAAAAAAAAAAAAAAACAAAAAAAAGATTACTTTTCATAGTTGAAAACAGTGAAAAACAGTCAATGTATTATTTATTAGTCCAGGCATCTGTCTTCCTCTGTCATGTCTTATTTTTGTTTTAAAATCTGCAGAACTGATAAAATATTCATCTTAATATGCAGTATTAATAAAATGCTTGGCAGTTTATTTCTTTAAAATTCTGGGTGTGACTGTGAGAGAAAAATTGAGACCAACACCTTTTAAGATTAGACACTTTCTAAGTTATACTTTCCTGGTATAACAACCTGCCTGGCAAAGCATCACAGTGTCAGTAGCTTTTTTTGTTAAAAGCTCTTCTCTTGTGCCTGAAATAATTTGTGGGTGCTGGGGTTTGCTCTATGAGGTTTAGGATGAAGTACCTAAATTATGAAGTATTATCTATGATCTGTTTCTACCAGTAATATAAAAATTCATATTTTGCTGAGAAAATTGGGTAGTTAAGTATGGAAAAAGGTCACAGAGTTACCTGATCGGCATATGTAGATAGACATTCTAAATGAGTGCACATTTGGACAAGATTATTTGAATAGTAACCTAAATGCTTGCCCATGTTCATATGAAATATGTACAAATATTCAAGACAAAGGCATGAATATATATTTGAATATTTTGAAATTGTTCATGGAGACAGTTGTGCAGGCTGCAAAATAAAACACCTGCATATTAGTGAATAAGTGTATTAGTGAATTCTTAATAGATTTTCTCCCTTCCACTGGTTAGGTTGCTTATTGCATTACTTGTTCAAAATAGTGTATCTTTGTCTGCTTTCATTCATTGAATAGCAGAGATAACCAGAAAAGTAAAGATTTAGTGGTTTGAGCATCGACAAATTATTTTCGGTATTTTGGGAATGTGCTTCTGTGGTTTTCATTAGAACAGAATTCCATATTCTTTGTATGATATTTCTGTCATAAAAATTGAGTATCCTTTTGGGATAAATGGGTCAAGAGAAAGGCACATCACAAAAATAAATGGAATAATTACAAGTGAACAATTTTCAGCTTGTGTTCTCAGGACTCTTATTTTTATTGATGCTTCACTCACTCTGGGAATCTTTCCTGATAATGTAATCTTGAAAGCAGTTTCATTCTTCTCTGACCTTTGTATTCAGAAACATTTGTTTGAAGTGGTTTTGCATGTATTTTTTCCCCCTAAGGAATTGCAGGAAATTCTGATCAGGGACAATTTCACTTAAGTGTAAAATGGCTCTGCAGAAGATCACAGGTTTAAAGCGGGCATAGAGATACTTCCTTCACAGTTTCCAAATAATTCCCTGTTTTGTCATTCTGGCATTTTTGTGTCTATCTCCATAGATTAAGAAATAGCAACTCCTATTCACCATCAAGGAAATGATACTTAAATTTAGTTTCTCTCCAGCATGAGCCTTGACTGGGCTGCCTTGCTGTCTTTCTGGTTTGGATCAGTGTACCTGTGTTCCAGCCCCTGAAGCCCAGTTTGCATTATATCATAAAAAAAATCTGAGGCTGATTTTAGTTACTTTTTCTTGATTCTGGGGTCTAAAAAAATAACCTCTGTTTTTGTTGGAAACAAGGAATAACAAACAATTGCTTTTGTACCTTACCTGTGGGCTGCAGGGCCCAGGGATGTTTTTGGGCTGCTCTGATTTTCAAGGCTGCTTTTCCCTGTGCCACTTTGCTATGCTCTGCACACTGGGTCTGCAGCATCTTCACACTGCTTTTCTGAGACAGGAGGGGATGTCCAGCTCACTCTCCAATTGTACTTGTGGTAGTGCATCAGCTCACTGACTTTTTTTCTTTTAATCTTACTTTTCTGACAGTAGCTCGGTCTGAGCTATATACTAGTATTGCCACCTTAGGGTAGAAATCAGTTTACCCTTTCCACATCACTTCATCCAAAATGCCAAACAGTAGAAAAGGAGGTCTCAAAACTTGTTGCATAGCACTGACATCTAAATAGAAGAGCTCCTTTTTCATGGCAAGATGACTCCGAGTTTTCCTTTCTATTAAAAAAAATATGATATATAGTGTCTTTGTGGCAGCTGCAATGGCTTCTCACATTAATTAATTAGAATAAAGAAGCCATTCTAACAGAGGAAAGAAAGAGAATGTGAATTAGTATGTTGTTTAGTTATCCTTAACAAGTGTTTCCCAATACCAGTCTTCTAGAATAAGCTGTTATATGTAAAAGTTTAAAAACCTTACTAACAAGGATAATCAAGCTTTTTAATGACAGTCTTTGCAGAGTCACAGTGCAAAATTGTGATTACGATTAATTTCCTTAGGGGATGCATGACTGACAGCAACTAAGCTGAAGCTGGCTATCACACAGTCATAAATTGAGGTATGGTTAAGTTGTGCTGTTTGCTAACCAGGGGCAAGAAAAACAGACTGACATGTTGAACTGCACAGGGCATACTATATCTTTTACCATAGCAGGATTAAATCTTCAGTACTTTTGCCCCAAACTCTTTCTGACCTTTTTCTGTGCTCTCTGCTGCATTTGACATTCCAGAGGAAGGCACAAACCAGCACAGTGAGCACTTTCAAGGTTTTCTGTAAGTGAAGTTGTACAAGTTATCCTGGATCCCAGTGGATATTATGTTCTGCCATTTGCATTTGTTGTCTCAGTAGCATTAACTGTATGTCCAAGTCTAACTAGACTTTTCACTTTCTTCTTTCATGTAAGGGCAACCTGTAGCTAATGGTCCTTTTTAGCCTCACCTTGTCAAGCTACCAACAGAGGAGATATGGCCAGGATGCAGAAGTTCCCAGCTGTCTGTGGTGCTCAGTCTTTTGGCATTTTTCTGAAAAGTTTTACGGCTTCTTGAATGTATGGCTGTAAGAACAGGACTGAAACATTCTGCATGCCATGAAATCAAGTCCTCTCTCCAGAGTTTTCCTTCTTGCATTTGGTATGGTTTGAGCTTGGAAATCACATGTAGGATGTTCTAAAGGATGTAGGATGTTATCGTTACCCATAATCCAAACTTCCAGGATTTTTAAAATACTTCCTGAATCTTCATATGTGCTCTGCAGAGTGAAATGTCTTTTATAAGAGTTTTTAGAGACAAGCCCATCATTTTGCATTCCATACTAATAAAGAGACTTACAGATGTGTTAGTGGGACAGTTCTCCTTTATCCTTGCTGTCCTCTATTTGGACAAGCAGCTTACATGCTCAAATTCAACTATAGAGGAAGGAGGAAAATAATCAAATACAGTTAAGCAAAATTTGCAATATATTTTTAACTCCAGCAAGGAGTCACCTAATACACTTTTCTTTGCAGAAGAAAAGGATGCAAGGTATAGAAACGAGGAGTTTAATGTCATAGTTACAAAATATTACCTCATCTTCTATCTGTGTTCCTCTTTACACTCTATTCACTATAAGCCAGAGAAAATCTTATTGTGAATTTTTGAAGGTAGATTTGTTTGTCTTTAAAACATTTGTTTATTTGTTTGATTTTTCTTAAAAGCATATACCAGACTTCATCACCTGTCAATGGGATTGGTGATGATAAATGACTTGAACATTTTGAAAATCTTATCTGTGTTGCCGTTTCAGCTAGTCCTTCAGTCTTTACAGCATTAGGAAACAACCTGCTTGACAAAGAGGTGTCAGCCCACAGCAGGATAGCTAGCCTGTTGTGGCATAGCAGCTGTCAGGAGAAAAGAAAAAGAACTTCAGTCTTTCTTTTCCTTAGCACAGGTGACAGCTGAGGGAAATAGAGCTAGTTTTTAATGCTGGAAACAGTTTTTATTTTGGAAAACATATTTGTATTTTCTTTTTGGTTTTCCTAGTGTATTAGGATATACTGCGCCAAAAATGTTAGAGTCATCCCATGGAAGAGAACTCTATTAAACTTTTGGTTTTTCTTTATGTATATAAGCTTTATCAGATTTTTTCTTTCTTGAAGGGTTTTGCCTCCAGTCATTTTGCAAAAATAAATCTATTATAAAGACCAGTGTAGGCACTAGTAATGTTACAGGGTTTTCCTTCTCTTTGAGACGTAAAACTCACAGAAAAAGGTTTTGTAGTGAAGTTATGTACTGTCAAAAAGGGTTCTTTATCAATATCAATTTTCTGTTCAGAAAACAAAATGAAGACTGAGGTGCTTGGGAAATTTCTTGGAGAAGTGAAACATTCAAGCTGACTTGCGTGGCTAATCAAGACAAATAAACAAGCCTAAGCTTAGTTAACTGAAAAGCACGACTAAGCAATTACCCACACTGTATAACACTGTTTCCATGCAGCTACCCACACATTGTACTGATCCTGAGGACAATAATGATGCTGTTCTATCTCCTTTTGAAAGGAGTAAAGAGAAGCCTTTTAGAAGAACGGCTTTTTGGTACCTACCTCATCAGAAAAATAATATGCTGCTCAAAAAACCCTTATGTCGAGGTCCTAGAATCATAAAAATATCATCTGCATTGTGATGGACAGGAACAATTATTTGTTATGTAGTGGGTAGGCACCTTGTAGGAAAACTGACAGGCTTACTTTCAATTCCTTGCAATATTTCAAAAAATTACTTAATAGACAGAAAGTGAATGGCCTCAGTGGTTAAGTAACTGTTCAGTAAATTATGTGGCTGTCTTTTAGACTGGATGGTCCTTCTCTTAATTCTTTTCGGTGCTAACTTGCTGGAGATGATACAGGGATTGCTAGCTGGGACATGATACAGGGATTTCAGATGACTTTATGAGTAAACAGTAGCAGAAAAATGTCTGAGTTGGTAACCACTGGATTTCTGGTTGATTCAGGTACTATTCAAAAAGATACTACAAAGTTGAGTGGTGGGTAAACAAACCAGCAGTGGCCTATTTATCACAGTCTGGGATCCAATGATCCAGGGTTTGACTGGTGTTCAGTAAGTTGAAACTAAATATTAGGGGGAGGTCTTGTTATCCAGTGCTTTAAAAGGAGAAATGCAGTCATGTTTATTGAATCAGATAATGAAGATATCAGAAGGCTTAGAAGTCAGTGCTGTAACTTAGAATTAGGCATCTTTCCATCTGTAAAGCCATATAGTGGAAGGATTTACAAAGTACTTCCCTGTTGAAAATATTTTTATTTAGACTGTAACATTGATTAATAGAACTTTTCAAAGCAGAATATATCTTCAATTTTGACATCTTAGGAGGAGTATAAGTCTCTAACCCAATTTAATGGATATAATCACTTTTTGAAACACTGGAATGTGCATCGTGGGTGTTAGACAGTCAATCTCCACTTCTACCTTTATAAATCTTTCTGTGGCAGTTGTACAGAAATATCATAAGAGTGTGATCTAGGTATATTTTGTTGAGAAATTTAGTGAGAAAAACGAGTATAGTCTTCATGACATTACTGTTCCTCTTTTCATATTTAGAATTCTACTGCATGTAGTGACTCCTTTTAGTGTCAGCCCAGGATAGAGGCTTATTTAACAATAGAATGGTCCAATCTGCATGGCATTAATAAGACAAATCTGAGTTGGCATTATTCAGGTCCTAGATCTCATGGAAATTTTTTCATATAGTTCAAAATACATGCATCACTATCATCAGTTTGTGAGTTTGAACAATTTGGAAGAAGTTACCCATCCATGATTTTGAAAACCTATTTTTCTTCTTCCTTATGCAGGGTTAAAATAAGGAAAAGTACTGAAAGTACTGAGTGTCACATAGGGATCAACTTGTTGTAAATGAAAAAAAGAGTCAGGCCTCAGGGATTTGACTGAGATCCTTCCCTTAAATGTGTTCATTGTAAAATTCTTCTGTAAACTGTAGGCAGCCTACTTTGAAAATTATTTCCTGTAACTCTTAGCCTTTCAAGGACTATGTCATGATGCTACCTGCAATGAACACTGTAGTCTGTGGATAAATAGAAATCTATCCCAGGATGGTGATTTACAGTCTTGACAGATCTCAGTGGGATGTGTATTACCCTGGCTATCCATTAAGTGCCTTCCTGCCTTGAAAAGGCCTGTTTTTAAGAGCTTGCTTAACTCTCACTGGTTTAAAATGATGGAAATTAGCACAACTACTACCAGATGTTAATCATGTAGCTTAATGCACTGCTGGAGGGCATTTGCATTTTGGTGGTGAGCATGGTGTAAGTACCTGTACAGAACAGATTAGACCATGTTGCCCTGTGTGTTTTCAACAGATGCCACACTCTCCACTCCAGAGAATCTGCTTCCAATGCAGCCATAACTACTTTTATTCTGGCTCAGTGTCAGTGTTTTAAGTCTACCCTAAGTCTCTAAAAACTTTTGCCTGGCTTTCTTGTTCTGGGCTACTTAATTTTTTTCTCTTCCTCAGCACCTTTATCCTTTAAGCTCTCATGAGAGCCCTCACTCAGCTCTGCTGTCACTCCCCTCTTTTTTTAGTGGCTGTTCTTGAAAATTTTCTTGTGTAAGTCCTCTATTTTAGCATGCTTTAAAATTTTGCCCTTGACCACTTTTGTTGCCTCATTTTCTACTTTTACCTCTTTAATTATTTCTTTGCTAATTATTTCTATACCTGCTTCTTCATTCTGTCTCCCATGGGAGAAGCCCACAGTGGCCTCTCTTGCTCACCTAGAAATTTTCTTTTTCTCATATGTAACATTTTTGCTTTCCAAATTGTCCACCTGGTATCCCCTCACTAGTTTTGCTAACTGTATTTCCACTCCAACACCTTGTGCCTGAATCAGTCAGCCTTGCCCAAAGCCTTGCCCAGTCAGGAGACTTGCCCAAAACTGAAGTTAAAATAAAAAATGTCAAAAGTTACACTCAGGAAACTGTAGTAGGGAAATTCAGTACTCTGAAAAAGGAAGCATTACACATAGTTAGCTTTAATTTTTCAATTAATTTTAAAAAATAAATAATCCCACTGGGCAGTCTGCTTGGGTCCCAGGACTTGGCCGCTGCAGCTGGCTCACCCAAATTTTTACCTACTCAGACCTGCTTTTCTCACAGGACAGAGCTTGAGTTTTGTTTCATTTTTTTTTTCCTGTATTCTATAACACAAAAAATTTTGAAAATTTGGTAGTTTTCTAAATTCCAAATATTTTACTATATTTAAGGGAATATTCCACACTAACTAAAACCTAGTCCTTTCTCTCATTCTTCCTCATTAGAGAAAACATCTATCAGCTCCTTTCTATTTTATTTTCTAAATCGTCAGTGCTAGCAACTGTGATCTCCTTCCCTCCAGTTTTCTTACTCATCCCTTAATAGCAAATATTTCTAAAGTATTGCTCATAAGTAGTCCTCCTCTCCTAGCATTCTGTTGGGCAGTGTCTTTAGGGTCTCAAAATTAAACCTAAGCTATATACAGTTGCCAGAGAAGCTTGATCAACTATTTTACAGTAACATATTGTTTTGGTATTAGAGGAAATGGATTTCATTTAAGTTCTCTATATATCAGTGTAATTATGAGAATCAATTGCAGATGCTGCAAGGATTCCTTAGCAATACATTTACAAACTCAAAGCATGATGAAGACCAAATTGTATGAATGTCTGCTTTCCCTGTAATTCTGAATTTTCATTTTGCCACTTAAAGCATTCATTGATCATTGTGATCAAGTTCTTGAGCCTGGTGATTTACAACCAATGCAAAGCAGACAAAGTGAGTTCCCATGAACTGCAAACAAATTATCTCTAGACATGGAATTTTCACAGTTCAGAATAATTTTTATTTTTCTCCATGCCTATTACATATAACAGTATTGATGGGGGGGGGGGACGGGAAGTGCACATGTTCACGCTCTCTCCCTATTTATCTCCCTTTTATGTTTTTTCCCCCTGGTTTACACATATCTACTATTTATGTTATGAAAGTACTGAAGTATAAACATAGTATATCTCTGGAGTTTTTCTTTTTTTTTTTCTTTTAAGTGTCAAGTTATTCCTCAAGTGAAGAATTGGACTAGGCTTTTTCCCAGGCATAGAGTGTCCATGTTCCAAATGCTTTTAGCTGGTATGACCTGGAGTGTTGAACAGCCAGGCGGATAATTTCTCATTCGCTTGGAGTGAGGACCTGGACAATTTATATCCAGGCTGGTAATTAAACCACTCAAGGTCTGGTAGTTCCCCAGTGACCTCCTTCACTTCTCCATGTGCATGGAGAGGGGAGTTCAGTGTGCTGAAGCAGGAAGGATTGGGTGATGTGTCTCCTCTGGAGACGCGGGGTGGCAGACAGTTCTGCAGCCCTGTAAAGACAGGGAAGGACGCACTAAACTTATGTAGGACTCTGTGTAGCTGCTTATACCTGAGCTAGGCAATTTTAGTGAGGCTGGCTGTGCTGTGAAATCTGTGTTAAAACTTAACAAGGTTACTCTTGAAATCTCTTCTGACAGCTATTTAATGCCTACCAAGTGCTGAGGCTATAAAAATGTATTTTGCAGCAGCATTCAGATAATAAATACTGTGTACAGTTTAAAGTCACTGGCTTGTCTTTACAACTTTATGCTGTAACAACAGTAAAGTTAACTGTATGCCAGTTCTTGTTTCATTTAAACAGACTCAAGTGTTATCTCCATGTTCTTGATATGACATATACAGCATCTTTTAGAAAACTACCATGACAAAATCATTATACAGAACACAAATGTAGTGAAGAGGAGTACTTAAGGCATAGCACTGTTCCTCAACAGGTACAATTCTGTATGCATTACTTAATTTCTTATTTAATTATATTTTGCACCTATGGATTGGAAATATTGATTAAGGGGAAAAAAAATGTACAGGATTCTTTGGTTAAAAATGTCAATGGAATTGTTAGACTATGTTCAAAGTACTTTACCTTTTGAAAGCTGAGAAATTGAAAAAAGCAACAGTAATAAGTACAATTTAATTTTTTGCATGGTGACTGTGATCTTATCCCAGGTCATTAGTTTTCCAGCATGTATCTAGGAGGGTTGAAGCTAGCTGAGTTCCTACTATGAGTAAATTTGTATTGCCTTGTACATAGACAAAGCCTCAGCTGCTTAATGCAGTATTGCTCCCAAATTCTGTCCAGTAAAACATATAATGTACTTAACTTGAACATTAGGGTAGTTCTTGGCCCCAGTGTATTTTTAGCACTGTAGTGGATGTCTTTATCATGTATGCAAATACAGTGCTCTCTGAAATTTTATTGTGTACATAGAAGGATACTTGTCAGGCCTGTCTGTCATGATGGAGGGCAGTTTATTGCATGTTCTTAAGGGACTTTTTATACTTATGCTTTAGGATTTAGCTTTTATATTTTTCAGATCCTGTACTGCTTTAGCGTATAACTCTAAAGCTCCATAGCCTGGCAGCTACTGTTCTCCCATTTTATTCAGACAACACAATTCCTCTCTAGGCCTGAAACTTGAGGACTCTTCATTGTCTCAGGCCCTGAGAGATGTGAACAACAGTGAACTGAGGGTCAAACTTGGAGTAAATTACTTCATTACCTGAAGCTGTAATTGGAGGATTAACCCCTGATATACAAATGGATCAAACTTATAACTGTGTGAAAAACTCGTGACTGTTGTCCGTCTTGGGTGTAGTGCCTCGGAGGCTTCTGACTGCCCAAGGTGAACCTGTTGGAGTCCTTCAATAAATACCAACTTTTATTATCTTACTTTGGTCTAGCCTCTGTTCTTGATGCTTGTTCTTGGCGTCAATACCCTACAGTGTTTTTTTAAGTTAACACACATTTAAGGAGAGTCCCTCAAAGCATTCTGACTGCTTCAGTTCTATAGCAGATATGCAGTGGAGGTCAGAGAAATTCCCCTCAGTGCACAGGACTCTCTTCAGTTTTCTCTCTTCTGAAAAAAAAAAAAAATAGAGGCATTCTGTAACTACCTGAGTAATTTCAGTAATCCAGTCATCATCTTTCCTTTTAATTTTCTCTAATTTCATCTGGAAATGCAGAAGTGTTAGAAAATTATCTGTATTACCATCCAGAATATTAATATTCCAGAGTAAGTAATTTGGAAACTTTTACTCCAAAAACAAGCAAACAAAAATTATCCCCTCTGAAAAGAAGAAGAAAAATTTAAAAATGCAGGTTCATCTGATTTTGAAAATCAGCAGTATTCTTGGATACCTGAACTGCAGCCATAAATACCTGTAACATTGTAATTTAATGTCTTGTATAAAGAGTCAGATTCAGAGGAACCAGTGAAGCAGAGTTGAGGCATAAAAGAGGAAAGATGAAAAATGTTGGCAAAAATATTTGGTGTATTTTGTATGGCTTTAGTAAAAATATAATATTGAAAATAATCTGCATTAGAAAATTTCACAGTCTGAGCTGGTTAGAATAAATCCTTCCTTTTCACTTCCCTCTTCCTGTCAGATTTCTGATGCATTCAACAGTGCTACCAGGCTGTTTATTACCTTTATGGATATCAGAGCCCTGGAAGCTTCTATCTCTGAGCAGAAAGTCATATTCAGTAAAATAGCCTCTGAGAAAGGTTGCTTATATAAATAAAAAGAAATCTTTGTCATAAAGAGTAGGTACAAATGCAGTTTCAACAAAACAAGTCATGATGACATTATTTTAGATTTCGTAAGGATCACCCCTGCACTACAGCAAATTCCATTGGCAAATAATTTTATGTTGTCCACCCTCCTAGAAGTTTTCAGTCCCTAGCTTCTGAAATAGTGCAGTGACATAATGAAGTATAATGTATCCTATGCAGTTCAACACAGCAATTTATTTTTAAGGAGTCAAAGCTGAAAGTTTTATTCTTTACATTTCCACTGGTTCTAAGTAAGCAGCAAATAAACTCAAAATACTTTTTATTGGGTTCATTACTCAGGGAGTTTTAAAAAATACTCAGAAATGGGATTTTTCTTTCTTTAATTACCCTCCTTTGTGAGGTGGAAAAATATTATTTTTTCAGCTCTTTACCAGTAAAACATGGATAAATTGTGCTACAGACTCATTTTCAAGAAGATATTTAAATGGAAAAACTATTCTTATAATAAATGTTGCAGTCTGTATGTCTTGCTATATTTCTAAACAAGAACTTATTATTCTGGAGCAGAATATCTACATAATACAGTGACTACAAACCTGGTAACTATATAAGGATTTTTATTGTGAGACAGTTGTTCCTCAATATCTCTTCTAGTTAGTTGACTTATAGAAAATATCTCTATGTGTATGTTCAGCATATCTCTGAAGAACCTCAATATACTTCTTCCAAACCTAAGGTTTCTTTCTAATTTGCAAGGACATCAAACTATTCATGAAAATATAGGTTACAAATTCTTGAGTTCTTGTAATGCTTTGACAAAAAGACCATTTTTTTGTAACTATTAACTATGTAACGTTTTTCAATTTACTTATTTTGTTGAGAAGTATAGGATTTTTTTTCTATCTGGGAAACACAGAATTGCTATAAAGGTGCAAGTTATTATGCCTTTGCTTGCATAATTATTGTGATTGTCAGCTACATTCTGATTGCTTGTTTTTTTCTTAGTGGTGTGATTATCAAAGGCAGAAGTGCTGGGATTTTTGGGTTCCCACATGGCTTGATGAACTAGAAATGTAAAAACATCTTTTCTTTGACAGGTAATCTGAACATTTCTGATGGGCAGTCATTAGAGAATAAAGCTGGGATTTAGCAGTTTCATTTACAGGCTCACTTTTCTACAGCATTATGCTAACAAAAATCCTGATGACACAATGATTTGAATGTGTTGAAAATGAGGGACATGGAGCCCGAAGAGACATGTAGAGTAATTGTGAACTTGAAAGGTTTTCACCTGCGCTCTGACAGGCTCTTGTATCCTGAGCAACTTCCCCTATTCAAAATCAAGGTTCTCAATGTGGAACACAAACAAAAAAAACCTCTAATCGTACTAAATTGTAGGCTTTTACTGTGCCTCACAAGGGAAAAGATTAACCATTAATAAACTGTTTTCATTAGTAACCTAAGCTACCATCTTATTTCCTTTTTGTTTTTACTCTAACAGATGATTAATCTTGTTGTCTGTAAGTGCTACTTTCCTCAGCAAAACACTCTTATTCAAAGTATCAGTTTCCCTTGAGTTTGTGATATTCTGTTCTCTTCTTGCTGGTCCCAGCAGCCATTCAATGGAAGCTTCTGTAGGATATTTCTTCATCCCCCATCACTGTATGGTAATGATGCAGATCTCTCCAAAGATAATGTTGGCTGCTTAATTGCTTTTTCTTTTGCCTGCCTTTCCAAGAATTGAGTCAATTTTTCACAGTTTGAATTTTCCTGAGAATTCCAATCCCTGGGCCTGTGACTGTGGCAATCATAGTAATTGTAGGCTCTGGTTCTTTTTCTCTGTTTGAGATAAATGTCTTGATTTAGCTTGTTTGTGAAAGACACTCATCCTGTTCCCACTGTGACACTGTGAACCACAGGTATCAGACACTCCTCCTGATTTGGGCCCAGTTACGTGCTGTCTCTATTGTACATCTGGTAAAAAAGGTACCTATTACTCCAGAGAAGTTGTTTTATTTCCCAATGACTTTTCACCTATTTTGTTCATTTAGATTCTTATCTATCTTATGTTAGGAATTGTCTTTCATTCTCTATTTGTGCCCAGTATGATGAGGCATCATTCTTCCCTGTGTCTTTGGGTATATCTATAATTCAAATAATGAATAGCATTCACCTTTATCTAAGAACATCTAGTAATACAGTGGCATTTTCATGAGCTGATAATTCATAGAAGCTCCATGAGTATCTTCCTTCTGATGTAAACACTTTGATTTATGTTATTGCAAGGGATTCATACTGAAAAATCCTGAAAAACTCTGGAACTCAGAAGCCATCTTTGCTAGTGGTTCCTAAGTGGTCTTAATGTTGAGGATCACTGAATCCATTCAAAGAAATATTTCTGAATGAAATCTCAGACTTCCTCTGAAGATGGCCTACAGACAGCATCTTGCTGTGCCTAAGCAAAATCCATGATATGGCTTCATGTACCATTTCAGGATTGTGCTGATTTTCTGCTGAAACAGTCTGGGTGAAATTACCCTTTATGAGGTTAACCTTTCCTCTGCTTTCTTCTCTTTGTTATATGCTGTTAACTGTCCAAGAAATTATGTTGTGGACTTTGGGAGTGGGGAATTTAGGACAAATAACAAAAGAAGTATAAGGCAGAAGAATAATTGGGACTAGATTTGAATCATAATTTTGGAAGCATTTTTTGGGGTTCTTTGACTTTGGGGAAAGTTTTGTGTATCTCTTGCAATTTTTTTAAGGGATATTAATTTAACTTACTAATTTACTAATAGTGAGATTAACAGTGGAATGGCAGAAGTCTCTGGAAGTTTTGTTAATTGTTTTAGCAGCATGTAAAAGGAGATACACAAGATAAAGAGAGAAGAGGAACAAGGTGCTTATAATATAAAGGAGGTCAGAGAAATACCAAAGCATATTAGGATCCAAATTCCATTAAAATCCTGTCTGGCAGAGGGTGGCCATTTCTTATTTACTTCTCCTCCAGAGCAAGTGTGTGAGTCATTGCTCTGATGCTGGCAAACTAAACTTCTGTTACGCTTCTTTTATGTTTCTTTAACATTTCCATAATTTACTTCAGTAGTCTAGATGCTGTTCAAGGAGATTTCTGTGAACAGGTTGGATGGGAACTCTTGAACTGACAATAGAGAACTTGGCAACTTTTGAATTTTCGAGCTGTTTTTATGCCTTTTCTTTCCTTTGTGGCTTATCTGGCATGCAGTGTTTCAGAGTTAGTCCAAGAAATGCTAAAACCTCTACCACAAAGTTTACTTAATTGAGCTGGGCATAAATAATACTCAGTATTCTGATTTTCCTTGTTGAATTTAGTTCTTAACTAATTATGCTCAAAGTGTGTGTAATGTAAACTTACATTTTGAGAACAAATACCTATTTCTGTTTTCTGGCTTGTGTTGAATTTCTTAGCTTTTCAGGTTACATTTTACTTTAATTTGGATTTTTTTGTATGTTTTTCTCTGCCAGTAAAAATTATGGAGTGTGAAGAAAAATGACAAGATCTTGCCATCCACAGAACCCTGTCAAATCAGGATGCACATTTTATCCAGTGTAAATTACCAAGCAAAGCCCCTATCTGTGCTTTTTTCATGACAGTCTTTCTACATTTTTTGTAGTTACTTTCTTTTAGCAGAAATGTAGACAAGCCACTGAAAACTGTACTAAGTTTGCAAGTGATACTAATTTGGCAGGAGCTGTTGACTCCCTTGAAAGGAGAGAGGCCCTGCACAGAGATCTGGACAATGACAGGGCTGGTCAATTGCCAATTGTATGAAGTTTAACAAAGACAATGACAGATTTTGCACCCAGGATGTACGTAAGTATGTGCATTCTGAAATGGTGACATAATAATGATCCCAGGCAAAAAAAAAAAAAAAAAAAAAAAACCCAAACCAGCAAGAACAAAACACCATCACCACCAACTAAAAAAAAAATCACAAAAAAAAAATTATGTTTGTGGAACATGCATCTATTTTCTTTGGGAAGGTAGGAGGGCTCTGCAAATGCTTTAATTGACAAATGTGTTCTACAGCACTTATAAGAGGATTCTTTTGCAAACCCAGTAGCAGTCAAGATCTGTATTTTTAATGCAAACAGTTGAAAACATACCATGAGCTATAGAAATTATGAAAAATACCTGTATTCATTTTGTTAATATCTCCAGGATTCACGTTAAGGGTTTGGTTATTTTGTTTGCTTTGGGCTTTTTGGTTAGGATTTATATGTGTAGGTCTGTTTAAGAGACCTGAGGAATCATTAATGGAGAAATATAAACACAGGAATCAAAGGAAAAGAATGAAGATACTCAGAGCTGAAGCTTCTGAGTCCTGAGCTAAAACCGTGGAGTCATTCTCTGATTTTGGATCCTAAGAGCTCTATGGTGTGACCTTGATTTGAAATTGAAAATAAAAAGGGACATTATTTCTGACATTTGGGAGAATATAATATATTATATTTTCACAGAATTGCCATTTTAATACTGTGGTATGGGTGTTGCTAAGAGTCTTTCTACTTGATGGAAATATCAGACCTTCCATCCCTGAAATACATTTCCTGAGGGTTGCATATCAGCAATGGGACTCTTTGCTGTACTGAAGATGATGTATTTCATTTGAGAAGATAACTGACAAGATATCAAGCTTATTTTGGCATGCAATTTAACATTCAACCCCAACAGTTGCAACTGCAGAAGCGGTTTTCGAATTCCAATGGTGGAAAAAGGAAGAAAATGAAATCGTACCGTAAACTCCCTTTCAGCTGTAATTGTTGCTTTTACTAAAGTTAATCTGCACAGAGAGAGATGAGCATAGGGACCAGCTTGATTTTTATCTGAGCAGAAGTATAAAAATTTTAATTTAAATATATAGAGTTGGGTAATTAATGTCAGAAAGATATCTTTTCTAAATGCTCAAACTTAGACCAGATTAACTGGCCTGAGACCTCTTCTTCATTAAGTGAGTGGCAGTTATGTCTTTGGTAACTTCTTTTAGGCACATTACTGTTAAGAAAAGTGGGCTCCTGAACCTGTCATACCAATAAGTATTCAGGCACCGTATTTTTTTGGGTTTAGCTTCTGCATGTAGCCTGCTCCCTGGATAATCAGGCAGACATGCTTCAGCTGCTGGTTTCCAGTTGTTGCAATAATGTGCTAACATGCTGGTCCCCTGAAACAGGCTGCTTATTAACTGTGATGCCCAAAATGCCATCTGGAGTGTTATTCAGACATCTATAATTATTCTGTCTACTTCTATTTGATTGTGTGCTTTGTTTCACTAGGCATGCTCTTTATTTCTTTTCTTTTTTTTTTCCTTTTTTTTTCTTTACTTATCATGGAATCACTTCATTTTTCCATGCAAAAGTACTAACAACTCTCATCTCTTCTATAAATTTATTTTACATAAAGTTGAACATCCAGACTTTCTAGAAGAAATTCTAGGAAACAAACTGCAGAATCTCTCAAGTAAGAGTAGAAAAAACTACCATAATAATCACTTTGGCAGTGACTAGTAATCATAGAGGAATGATTTCTTTGCTTCATGCCTTTGTCCATTAATTCTAGCACATAGTGCATATAAAATATCTCCAATTTATATGACAGTGACTTGCACTCTAAGTGTAAGTGGAAATGACTTTAAGAGGGGAAGGCCAGCATGGAACAGGTTCCTGATGCAATGAAGCGGAAAGGGTCATGTGAGTATGCCAACTAAATTGTTTGATCTGTTTATATCCTCACTGTTCATTCTGCTATGTGAAATCACTCTTGGTATCTTGCAAAAAACATGGGGGAAAAAAATGGAATTATTTTAGTTAGGCAACAAACGTATTCTCTAGGGATTTGCTTTGACTTTTCAATATAGTGCTAGTTAGTTGCAACCAGCTGAGAAAAGTGTCAAGCTGAAAACAGATATTAATATGAAGAAGATAACTCACTTGACAATAAATGTGAAAGATACGATGTGCCATATGAGTTAAACCGAAAAATTAACACATGCATCCCCTTGGTGTTTTCAACACCAAGGTGTATTATATCTTGTTGACGTATGTCAGTTCTTATGACAGAACTGTCCCTACATCACTCGCTGGCTGCTGCCTATCTAGGAAGCATCCAGAGTTTTCTCAGAGCAGCCGTTAGCTCTTCCTTTCTCTGTCTAGTCTTACGTGATTGGAAAATTTCTCTTATTGCAGTGTAGAAAAGGGATGGGAGAGAGTTAAAGGCTTTAATGTGATCCCTGGCCTGCGCCCGCCCTGACCAGAGAAGTATGTAAGAAGGATGAGGGGGTTCATAAATGGGCCAGAGATTAATAAATAGTCAGTACTTAATTTTATTTTCTGGTGCTGGGAGAATGGAATTTGTTATCCCAGCGCGGCGACTTGCGGACAGTATCCCCATCTAGGGGCAGATCCGAGGATCTGTCTCGGCTGCGGGAGCCTGCGCTGGGGGAAGGGAGGCTCTGGGAAATCCCACATCCAGCCAAGATACAGCTCGAGAATACCAACAAGCGCACGGCAAGCACGCTGCCTTTAGTAGCAGGATGTAGTGGAAGAAGCTGCTTAGAGTAAGAATCGGAAAAACCACGAGGGTTTCGAAGGTTGCTGATGTTGCGGTGCTGGGTGGCCCGGCCCGGCCCGGCGCTGCAGCACCGGGGACGAGCAGGGCTGGGCAGGGACAGGGGTGAGGGCCGGATGCTCGGACAAGGCCGCCTCTGCCTCTGCAGGATGTCTGTCAATGGGCGGCTGCTGCTTTTGAAGTGTCCTGCACAGCATTCATTTTAAATTTCAGTGGCTATGTTTCAGCTGGGCTCAGGCAGAGGTCCGTGATGAGATGGAACACAAGAGCTGAGCTCTCGCCCAGAACAGATAACCTCACGTCCTTTGAGAAAATGATATTACAGATGAGGGCCCAGGTCACTGGCAGGACAACATGGGAAGCTTGCACTGGGGCTATATAAATTGTGCTTGATGTCAAGAGAGAAGGATTTTGCTCTTTAGCCCTTAACTTTCATGAGCTACTTTATTTACATAATTATCCTTGTTGTTGCTGGTGGTTTTTCTTGCCTTTTCATATAAAAATGCTCTGTGTGAAAATTCATCTTTGAAGATAAAAATATATAAATAGCAAGGCAGTTAAAAAATATTCTGTGATGTTATTGAAGTGACCTTGTTGCTTTCTTTTTCACTGCATCCTCTTTTTTTTTCCTGAAATAAAATTATTTGAACAGGATAACCTCTTGTAACTTTATTGAAAAATGTGACCTGCTCAGTCAGTTGCTTTTGCAGGTTTCTCTTAGCTTGGGGACAGAGAAAAGGAAAAATGACTGCATGTAAGGCTCTAAATTTAAGGTCAGCCATTCTGGCTGATGAATTTAACAGACTTATGTACAGCATTTTCCTCCCCATCTTCCTTCTGATGGAGTGATCCTAAGTAGAAGGAATAACCAGATTAGGGTTTCAACGTGACTATTTGCATAAAAGAGCCAGTACGTGCAACTGGAACAAAAACCCTAGTGCTGGCAAAGCTCCAGAGACCCTAAATCAAATACCAGAGAGAGAGAAATACAGAGAGGGAAGGGAAAATACTGTATTCAAACATGAGATATTGGGACAAATATTGCACAGCTGAGTCACTGTGGGATGATTATGATAAAATAATCCTATTCAGCTCTCCCACCCTAATAAATGTGCACAACTTGTGATGAAACAAATTCTTGACTCAGCTTTTTTTTTGTTGTTGGTTTTTTTTTTTTTTTTTTTTTTTTTTTTTTTTTTTTTTTTTTTAAAAAAAGATGTTTTCTCTGTGCAGTACAAAGTTCCTCTGGTCTTTTGAAATAATAAGCACGTTTTCCACATTAACACACACAAAAAATACCGTTGGGTAGCAAAGCCAAAGTCCAAGCAAGGCTTCTTACACATGACGCGTATTAGTAATAAAACTTGTGAGCTCTGTTGCTGTTTTTATGCGGGCATGTTCTGTGTGGCAGCCCATTTATGCATTTTCCACTGTGCTGGGGCTTACATCACTGTCGTATTAGTCTAAGCAGAATAGAGCAGATTGTTTATTTTGGTTGAGCTCCGCTTCAGGCTGTAACATCAGATGTAGCTCCTAGAGTGACAAATTCCAATTGCAGTGTCACAGATTAAACAAGGGTACAGAGGAGCCCTGCAAGCAGTTTTGTTTCTCATGGGAGTGAAAGGATACTGCGCTTGCTAAAGTTAGTAGGTGTGATCCCACCATGACCAAAATGAAATCATCTGCTCTCATAACTCTCTTCTGTTTGAAAATCATATTGCCCAGAACCTCCTTTTTGTTGTACACTCTTCAGTTTGGGGTTGCAATAGTCAGTTGAAGTTAGTCACCTTTGATTAATGAACAGTGCAACTCTGCATTACTTTTATGAAACATAGTAATTTTTAGCTTTATTTGTTCTATGTACGGTAGTATGTAATTCACAAAATCACAGACTCAAAAATCAGTTGTGGAACATCTGGAGGTTCTCTGTTCCAGGCCCCTGCTGAAGCAGAATCACCTAGAGCAAATTGCTCACACCATTTCCAGATGGCTTTGGAATATCTCCAAGGATGGAGACCCCACAACCTGTAGGAAACCAGTGTCAGCTCTTGGTCAAATTCACAGTATAAATGTTTCTCCTTATGTCCTTATGTACAAGCTCCTGTGTTTCAGTTTATGCTCTTTGTCTCTGGTTCTGTTACCAAATAGCACAGAAAACAGACTGACTGTCTTCTTTATGCCTTCCCTTCAGAAGCCTTTATTTTGGTGAGGTTCCACTGAGGCTTTTCTTCCCCAGGCTGAACAGCCCCAGCTCCCTCAGCCTTTCCTCATGTGGGAGATGCTCCCATCCATGAATCATTTTAATGGCTCTGTGCTGGAATCCCTCCTGTAGCTCCCTGCCCCTCTTATACTGTGGAGCAGAGAGCTGGACCTTGCATGCCAGGTGTGTTTCATCAGTGCTGAGCAGAGCAGTAGGATCAACACCCCTCCTAACTCAGCCCATTGGCTGTTTCTGTGGCAAGAGCTCATTGCTGACTCACATTCAACTCAGTGTCCTTGAAGAAGTCGAAGTCTGCTCTCCTAAAGCCCAGGGTTGTAGTCTTGCATTTTGTTCTGTCTCCTCCTTTCAGCATCCAGAATTCCACTGTCTCATGGGAACTGCAGCCAAGGCTGTCTTCAGCCCTCACATATCCAACAAGCCCCTCATTTTTAAAGGCGTCAAAACTAGCAGAGCACCTTTTCTTGTTGCTCCTCTGTCACTTGGATCAGCAAGTTACACATTTATACATTTCACTTAGCAACTACATGTTGCACTAACACGGTTTCTAGGGTGATTAAGTATTGCCTCTACTGTGGAGCATTAATATTAAACCATCAGAAAACATTTGAAGGTACTTGCTTTCCAGAAACAGGTGCTTTAGTTTTATCTCAGCTAGACTTTTTTGCAATATCCGTGACGGATAAGAATAGTGACATTTTAGAATATAAGATGCTTGTACAAATAACGATAGTGAATAATAAATAAAAAACAAGTAAATTGGATAAAATGGCTAGTAGTTCCTCAAACTTTTCAGGTGGCCTCTTTGCCCATTTTGAAGACAAGTACTTTGTAATAGGCTTCTTTTCGTCTCATCTTTAAAACATGCACTGTTGTTACCTCTAAGACCTGATTGAAGATTTTGGCGTCTTTAAGATTGTTCCATTAACATGTGACATTTTTGCTGCAATTTCCCAGTTGTTCCATTTGTGACCCATTATCTGAGAAACACCATGAGAGAGAGCTGTGAGTAGTTTGTTTACCAGAACATTTTGATCTCCCACTGGTTTTACAGCTGACTACAGTTTCACTGTCCTCAGTGTGTAGTCAGTTCTGATTAATGCAGAACTAAGCAAGATTAAATTTAGGTCCCATCCTCTGAGTACAGATAAGAATCTTGACAAGGTTGCTGAAGCTCTTCACCTTTCATGGTACATAAGAAACGTCTCCCATGGAATTTACAGCTTGTGCAGGATGTTGGAGGTCATGTGGGCATGTGTGGCTTTTAAAGAAGTGCAGTTCCATTCCACCCCAACTCTACCCCCTGCCAACATAACCAACCCTACCATCCAACTACCAGGTAAAGGTTTTATTTCATCATATGGCTACTCAAAAGTGAATACTGAAAGGTCGAAGTTTTCTTAGTAGTTACTTGAATGTAAAATTAAATATGAATAATGCTAAGAAATCCTTTGGCAATGTACGACGTGCTGTGTTTATCATAAATGAAGCTATACCTGTTGCCCCTGTGTTCCTAGAAGGTGGAATTTGTACAATAAACTAGCCTTGATTTGAAAATGATAGTTGAAGATAGAATTAGAGAGATGTTGAAGGAGGAACCTGGAGAAAAGAGAGAAAAAACACCAAAGTATTAGGGAATTAATGTATGAAGGAAGGGGAGTTGCTGCAGGGAGTGATTCATTTATTCAAATGATTAAAGAACTAGCTGCTGAAATTGTTGTATCTGTCAACAGAAAATGCAGGAGAATATCTTTAAACAGAAAATGGCTACAAAGATCTGAAATAAACAAGTAGCTAGTCATATGTTTAGGTCTCTGGAATGTCTGTAAGGTATAATAGGTAGATGTACAGACACAAAGATAAGCAAAGGTTGAAACTCTGACTGGGGACAAGCAAATAAATTTCTTCACACTTTTTAATATATGTATTTAATTGTGAAGTTCATGATTCTGTATTTTCAATTCTCTGTTACAAGTAGTAACAGAGTTATGTCGATGTTAGGAATCACAGTGCCTCAACAGAGATCGGGGACATTTTTTCTGTTGTCAGCTGACATGTCAAGGTGGTTTTTATAGCTGTTATGTTCACAGAGTGCAGGACACAGATATTTCTACACTTCTGTCACTTCATGTTTAACTTTAAAAGGAATATGTGAGGCAGAATTGGAAGATATGTAAGCAGCTGACATGTCATATGCACTTGGGAATGTGTCCTGAATACTAACAGTGTCGCTTCTAATCTGATAAGCCTCACCCCTTGTAACAATGCTGTCTGTAGTGAGGCCAGACTGCAAATAAAAATCTCCTTTGCCCAAGTGCACTGAAACCCCGTGTAGGCACTATTTACATCTATTTATATTTATTGGGAGCACGTGTGGGGTGGTGGTTCAGAGTGCTGGGGGCTGTGGGTTTCTGATGCCACAAGACAAGGAAGTGTCATTGACTTCTCACACTTTGCCAAAGCAGGCTGGGGTTTAAGGGCTGTTCTCTTCTAGAGCTCATGTTCAGAAACAGAAGGAACACCTAATGAATCACACATGGCTGAACAGATCACTGTCAGGGTAGCTAATGTTCCACAGAGTGGGAAACATAATTTTTACCTTATATAATGGGGAATGTGTGAGTCAGTTTTGATAAAAATTGGCCTGAACCTTCTTTGGGGGATCAACCATGCTCACAGGGTTTGACAGGTTCTGTAAGAACTTTTTCTTCATCTATACAGTTGGATTGCTGACTGTTCCTAGCAGTTGTCATTTCAAGACTTATATTTGTTTTGGTTGCTTCTTTTTTCTTTTGCCTTCTCAGACTGCACATTGCTTCCATTGTGAGAAGTTTCCACAAAGGAGGAGTGAGGCAGAGTCTGCTTCCAGTACCTGTGTAGCCAAAGATGTACCTGCTAGGAAGCCTGGTGCAAATAGTAGTACTGTGAACATCCTAAAAAAATGATGCCTTACTGCACTCACCAATTTAACTTGGTTGATGCATTTTTTTCTGAATTCATTCTGAGCTCTAAATCAGGTCAGGCAAAATACAGCAGTGAGATTCAGCGGCCTTAACCAGTGCTCCAAACTCCTGAATAAGTCATATGAAAAACAGGTTGATTATAGTATTTGGGGTGGAGGGAGAAAGATACCATTTTGACAGACAAAAAAGTTTTGGTAAAACTTTTCTCAGTTTTGTTTCAGAGATGAACTTTCTGTCACCCTCCACTTAAAAATGCAAAGATGTCCAATGAATGCTAAAGGAGAATGTTTTCAGCTAAAATTAAGCAGATGTACAGGTGCAAACATGTTTTCTGTATGCAGCTGCTGTGCAATTAAATTTTTTAGATGTGATTAAAACACCTGGTCTGCCCTTGTCAATATAAGATGTTGTTTTTCACAATGAATTATATGCTTGTAGTTATTCAAGGAAGTGTAAGGCCAAATTGTGGTCAGATAAAGTAAATTATATTTTAGCAATTGGTTATAATTCAAACAGAATCAAATCAAGGGGAAAAGTGACAAGTGTTAACTTTTCTGTTAGTCATTTTGGAAACTAAATGCCAGTGTTCTGTGTAGGTTTTCATTGCTGTGATGTAATTGTTCTTTTGCAGAAATGCAATGCATTTCTGTTATAATTGCAGAGAAGCAATAAAAAATTCCTACCGGATTCAGTCATTGGTTTTGTGCTAATCAAAGTCTATGCTGTGTCCATCTGTTTAGAAATTAGTGTGATGGCTGGGGCCAAGACAGCATCCTTTCTCTTGAAGAAAGCATAAATCCTAGGTATGAACTATTTTATAAGATATGAAATGGTACTGAGAGGAGGCTGTATGATTTCAGACAAGTTTGTTCCCTGCCTGTCTTTACTTGTTAATGTAATTTGCACAGCTGCATTTTCTATGTGCCCTCCAGTTCTCATCAGTGAATTTCAAGCTTCTCTTCATTATTACCAGAAAAGTTTCTGTCTGTGAGACTAGAGTTTGATAGTGTATGATATGTGGTAGAAAATACATGAATTAGAATTATTTTAAAATTAAATATCAAGCATCTGTTGACATTTCATTTCTCAGTATTGTTGCATGTAAACTTGATAATAGTGTAATTGAATAATGTTTTACATGGGTCATGTACATGAGTTATAACTTAGGATATGAAATTTAATATCCCATGGAAGTATTGCAGTTTATTCTGTGAGTGGAGCCATGCACCATGTGGCATTTTTGATTATTTTGAAACATAATAAAGAAGCAAGACTCCCCTAGTTTAAGAATAGGTGTTTTTTTAAAGCATCTTTTAGGGTTTCAAGGCAGAAAATCTGCATTTTTTGTGGTTCAGGTTTTTTCCTTATTTTGTCTGACAGAATCTACAGACTACAGTTTACCAAATGTACTTTTGCTTGAATGCTAACATAAAAAAATCCTGTTTATTTTTTACCACATACAGTCTTAATCTCAGAGATTATTTTTGCATAGAATCTGAAGTAAAAACAAAAATCTGATCAAGTCATGTCTCTGTATTCTGATTGGTTTGAGGTTTTTTTTCTGAAACAAAGTAGGTGAATGTCCTCTTTTAAACAGCACTGACTTTTTTAGGAATTTATGAGTATAAAAACTCCAAGGAAATATTAAAGGTAAAAACTATACTTTGGAGTACAGCTTTCATGTCTAATGTTTCAACTGATTAGAGAAAGTACTATAGTCTAAATGCTTCTGTTAAAAGTAGAGAATAGGGATTGGTGAATGATCTAATTTCCAATGATCATTGGTAAATACAAAGGTGGGGTTGTCATTTTTTCTGGTGCTACCCTATAATTTGAAATTTGAGAATAATTCTGAAATAGAGAAAATGCAAGAATCCATAAGCTTTTGTGTTGGGAAATGTTTGTTATTTTGGGCTACATTTTGAATTAAATGATGCTCTGTTTGTTTGCTTTGTCAGTATGTTTTGCATAATAAAGTATTTCTGCTCACTGAACAAGAAAAGGAGCAGAAAGTGTTTTGTCACAGAGTCCAAATGTGTTCCTTGGACACATTTTAGTGGTGTACAGATCTTATGGCTGAGCCACCTCTTAGAACCCATGTGGAAATATACAGCCTTTGTCATGGTAATGGAAGAAATCCACAATCTGTAGTGAAAGATTTCTGTATATTGTTTATGGTTTGATCAGCCTATGAATAAATATAGGTAGATTATGAAGTAAAGTAGTGATATTGTTCATATTCGTTGCAGGGCATGTCCAGGTTATTATTTCACATATCAAACATGTTTTCTTTATTCTTATGTCAAATTGTGGGTTTCCTTGTTTTCCATTCTATTTCCATGTTCTTTTTATCCCTCCTTTCTTTTCCTGATAGCTAGACTATAATTCAGACCCCAGTCCATATGCAGTTAAGTATGGTATGTTCAGGGAGTTGCCAATTATCAGAAGATAATTTACCTTAGTGAATGCCTTTTAATATTTTTTAATTTATCTTCCTTTTTTTTTTTTTTCCTTAGAAATTGTGTTCTGGGAAAGCTGTAGATAGACACCAGGAGTCAGAGCTATTCATTAGTGCTGATAATTGTGGCTGTTATGTCCCCTATGAGAAAGTTGCAGAATTTGCTTGCTGCATCCTTTTCTTTAAGCAAATGGTCAGGGAGGACAAGGAGAGGGTAAGATCAAAAATCCATATGCCTTTTCCCTCACCCCGTGTCAGTTATGTAACTCCCACATGTGAGGTGGGAAGTAAGCTGCTTTATCAAAACAAGGGAAAGGCGGACAACAGTGAAGTTTTAGTGAGATCCCTGAGACATGTGCCCCTTCAGGCACATTCACTTCCCAGTAAGAGTCTTCATATAAATTCTATGACATTTATATGAATAGTATATCATTATTTCATTACCTGAAAACCTATTCTGCTTGAAGAACAGAGGGAATGCCTACCACAATTCTTTTTTCCTACAATGTGTCTTCTGTCATAAGTCAGTTCTTGTTAGCATCACAAACAGCTTCCATGTGATTTTCAGAGATATTATAAAGATATTATAGATATTATATTTCAGAGATATTATAAAACAGTACTGTGAATTCCCTTTCTTCCATTCCTGCAATATTCAGTGAGTGTAGGAGAGGGATAAATCTCATGGGTTTATTTGTTATTGACTTTCACTGTACTCTGTACATTTTTTGGGTATCAAGATCTGGTATTCCTATGGGAATGCAAAGTTCTATTTACATTGATGTCAGTCTTCCTTAGAGTTATACAGATTAATAGGTCAGGTAGGCAAAGATCCTTTGTACAGGATCTCTCTTGTACAAAGAGCAGTACATTACCTGAGACCTCATAGATAGATAAATTCCTTGAGAGATTACCAGCCAGGCAGCCTCCAGTTAGCTCAATTATTTGAGCTTCCAGAATCTTCTTTTAAATTGGGTTCAATAACTATACATCTTGAGGATTTTCTGCGTATTTTTATTGTCCCACTTCAGAAATTACCCTTCCCAAATTTATAATAATTTATTTGAGTTTACAACTGAATTTGGGTGAGGAGGGTGTGATGTTGGTGGCGTTTATTGGTTTTTTCCTAGTTGGAAAGTCGATTCCATTTACTCTTTTAAGTGCTAGAAGTTGCCATGTAGGGAAGAAGGAGGAGGAGGAGGGAAATTAAATTTAAGCATAGAGTTGAGTGCATGTTGGGCATTTAAATTCTACCGTTATGATACAGGACTGTAATAAAATCAGAAACAGAAATTCACAATATGAATATGACATAAAGAAGCCTCTTTCACTGCTACTACAATTTTTTTGGTGGAGGGTGCAAACTATTTTCTTTAGATTACTAAAGATAATTGACTGCTTTGAACACTTAAAATCTGCCAAGTCAGAATGTCTTCTGTGAGACTTGCTAGCCCAAGGCTTGTTCTTTCCTTTGAGTGGAGGTGCTGATGTAGAAGGTGTTCTCAGATAACTACGAGACATTTATGCTAAGGTATTTGCCTTGAGGAGGAAAGGATAAAATATTATCTGTATATTTTAAAGACAGTGAGGAGCTAAAAAAATGGGATTTCTATAAAGAAATGTCTTGTTATAACAATAGCTTTAGGGTGTTTGTTTTTTTTATAAGATAATAATCATGTCTTTGGCTCAGACTGAAGACTCATTTAATGGCAAGGACCCTCAAGTTATTGTTTGGATCAACATATAAATTGAATATCCTTATTTGAAAAGAAAGATGAGAAAAAGCATAAAACATAATATTAAGGTGCTGAAAGATAATTCTGTAAGAGCAAATGCACTTAGTATATCCCTTCTACCTTCTGTTCCCTCTTCCCTTCCTCTCCCCTCTTCTCTGCTTCTCTACCTTCCTTTGTTTTCCAGTCTTTTTTTTCTTCTATGTGTTAAGAAATACAGTCCTAAAGTTCATGCACCAGGGTGTATTTTCAAAGCTAACTGGAAGAGAATAACTGAAATTTACACAGTGGAGACGTGCTTTATCCAAAAGTTCTATTCCCTCCTGAAGTCCCAGGGAATGAAAAGTATAATATGATAGCATCCCTTAAGATAATATCCAATATTCTTTTCCTCCTGTACATTTTCCAGGGATTTAAGTATCCCCAAGAAGGCAAAAAGAGGTCATGATTGTGTCTTCTCTTTTGTGTTAGAAACATTCTTCTGTATAATGTGTTTACAGAAACACTGATTTTCACAGGGCATCTCAAAAGGCTTGATTCTGGGAACAGAAAATAAGAAAAAAAATATTTGGTAAAATGTATTAAGAAAACAGTCCCAAACTAAAGCTCTGTTGTCATAAATCTGTATTACAGGACTCTTAGTTTTTAAACCTGAGTGTCCACATGCAGACTGCTGTTGCCTGTTGAAGACAGCACACTGTAACCCCTGGACTATGCCCAAGAACCGTTAGGGACTTTGCTATTTGGCAAGCCTAAAAACCGTGTCAGGTCCCATTCTAACAATTTAACAGCATAGACAGTTGCATTCCAGTGGTATAAGAACATTTTCTGACAATATTAATTTTACTAGCATAGATGTTGAGAGTAAAACCAAAATAAAATTACTAAATAAGATTTTAGTTCTTGAAAGAAATCAATAGGACCTCAGTAGGGACCAGTTGGGAGAATAAAGTGCTATTAGGATAGGAAGGTGTGGCATTCACATTCTCTGAAAAAATCCCTTCGCCCAGGATTTTTCTCCTGGGAAACTGAGAAGCCTCAGAGAAAAGGAAAACAATTCTTATCTCATTTGCTTCTCCTGTGTTTTGCTCTTTGGAGATTGTTTTCTCACAGGTGATTGTTTCACTGGATTCTAGTGTGAGTTGCTTTGTCTCATTGGCCAATTAGGGTCGAGCTGTGTCGAGACTCTGGAAATAGTCACGAGTTTTCATTATTATCTTTTTAACATTCAGTAAGTATCTTTTCTGTATTCTTTAGTATAGTATAGTTTAGTATTCTTTAATATAACATAGTATTATAAAGTAATAAATTAGCCTTCTGAGAACACGGAGTGAGATGCATCATTCCTCCCTGCCACGGGGGTCCCTGCAAATACAATGCAAAGGCATTTTTACTTTTTTCATTTGTTTATCCTTAATTACTGAATGATTGTTTGGTGCTGAAAATGGTACAGGTGAAAATGGTTCTTCCTCTTATTGTGATATCCATCATTCTCCCAACTTCACTGGTTACCTTGATGGGTTGGTTTTTTTTGCTGAGAAAAAAACAATACTGATTTCTGACTGTGTGTCTCTAGTCAGAAAGTTATGAGTCTGTGAAAGGAAGGCTTCTTGGGCTAACAGGAGTGTGTGACTGCTGGGGGCTGTCAGAGATGAGCAGTTTTGCTTGTGCTGCTAAGGGCTGTGGGCTGCCTCAGAGGAGAAGAAAGTCTGCTGTGACCTGGCTTAAATCCAGGGAGGGGTGAAAGAAGAGTCTGCCACGCTTTGGTGGCAAAAGCTGAGAGTACAAGTGACACAGGCTTGGGAGGTCATTGCATGCCAAAGTGTCGGTATGGAGAAATCAGTTCACAGTAAGCTGGAGCTCAGCAAGATACAAAGGTTAACCAGCAAGCAAACCAGGCTTTACATTAGGGCAGTTTATGGGCTGCTGCCTTTGTTCACATTTTTTGTCTTTTCCTTCCATTACCGAGGTCTTTTCCTTTTCTCTCCAGAGGAGCATTAGTGTGGCTTTACAAGCACAGATGGAGGAAAAGGAGCAGGTTCTACCCATCTCCTTTCAAAGCATGTCTGATTTGTTGGTTATTTTCTGTGCAGAGAAGCACTGTGAACTGAATCTGATACATTACAGGATGTTTCTCCTCCAGCCTGATCGCCTTCTAGTCCTTGATATCATAAGATTCAGCTCTTATTGGCAAGGGTGGTTATTGTGTCTGAGCACAGAGCTCATACAAGGCATGTCTGAGCAAGCAGGCAGAGCAAACACATAGTACCAGGTACTAATTTGAATGTACCAGTGCATGTACAAAGAATCCCCTTGCCCATGTCCTCAGGCAGCAGATGCTGTTGCCTGCCAGAGAGATCAGAGATTTTTACAGGCAATAATGTGTGTCATTTCCATACCCTGAAAAAACCTTAACAACAGAGTTAACAGGAACACTGCTGAAAGGAGTACTTGCCATCATGCACACTAATTTTAAGCATGCCTGTTTTCTCCTCTTATACTCTGGTTTAGTACAGTCAGGCTGTTTCTGGGTTCTAGCCTCTTGGCGCTGCTTTCCAGTAGAAATAAGAGACATGAAAGCACATTTTAGAGGAAAACATGTAACAGAGGAGAAAATAGGTCAGATTTCACTTGCCGATGCTTCTTAAAGTTAACAGCTGTGTGTCAGAATACATTTTTATACAGAAGCATAGCCAGAAAATTTAAGCTTGAACAGTGATTTCTCATGGTGTTCATAACCTTCATTTCATGACCTTTGATGCATTGTGTGGCAAGTGATCAAAGACAAAAAACCAAGGTGTTGTTGTTATTGTTATTGTTTTGATGGATTTAATATTTTAGTTTTCTGGTAATACTATATTTATCTCTACTGGTTTTTTTTAATTAGAACAGCCTATGTAAAGACATATTTTCATCCCTTAGGAAAGCAAATGTAGGGATGTATTTTTTGGTTCTTAAAAGTCCATGAAGGATGGATTCTTGACTGCAGTTATATCTTATATTACTTTCTTAGTACTTTTCTTAGTACTTTTTCTTTTTTCAGGTAAGATCTTCATACCCATTTCAAATGCCAACCCTTTCTAAATATTTGGGGCCTGTATTGCTACTCACAAGCCTGTAATTGATAGGTCAGTGTTTCTACTAATCCTAATAACATATTGCTCATTAAAAAGCAGGATTTGCTGCTCTACTTTCCTTCAAACTGTATAAATTCTAAACCACAAATTACTGTGGCAATTTTTTTATACTTCCTATATTTATATTTTATAGAAATATTAGCATCATTCTAATATATTTTTATAGCATATTCAATCAAAAAGTACCTGGAAGTATTTTTATGGTAAAAAAATTGTGCTCTTAAAGCATCATAAACAGGCAATTCTTTCAAAAGTTTTGAATAAGAGTCTGGAATGTGTATGATAGACAGAAAAGCCAGAAGTGTCAGCAGGTTTGTAAGAATTAGAAGACTATATTCTCCTACATACTGTTCTGTGAGGAAGCCACACGATGGATGAATAATTTGGCTTATTTAGGCATTGTAATTTTGTTCTGCTACAAGGATAGAGCCAAAATGCATTGGCTGCTTCTCAAGGATATTATTTATGGTTTTCTTTTGACTATGAAGCAGGAGAGTGCCTGTAGTGTTTCTCACCAAAGTTTATCTTTTTCTTTTTCTTTTTCCCCTTACACATTTTTTTCAGTGATTCACCTTTTCTTGAATGGTGCTGACCTGAAACCTAAACAGATCTGCTTTGGAATGACATAGAGATCCATTAAGTAATTAAATTATTTCTCAGTGCTTATATAGTAAGCTTTTTGAAGTACAGGAAGATTGAACAAAGTGGAAAAATATGCTAGAAATACAGAAGTGTTTTATGATAAATATAGTACTCATAGGTGGGGCTAAAGACTCTGATATAGCTGTGTGCATTCATATTTATTTACCGCAGAGAAAGGAACCCCACATGGCTATTTTTGCTTTGCTGACTGTAATCCCATCAAAGCAGCCTTATAGACATCTGCTAAGGTTTTTTGTTATTATTTGGTTAAGATTCCGAGATTGAGGTGAGAAAAATCCAGCTGTCACCTAGAAATGACCTCAAGGCGGTTTCACAGATTTGTCCAACATGATTTTCACATACTTCTGCAGGCTTAGATGTATTCCTTGCCCCAAAGTGCTTCAGACTGTGGCTACGCACATTTTCTAAAAACTAATGGTCTCATATGTGCGGTGTGCTGTTTAACCTTTATTCAGTCTAGCTTTTTTCAAAACATTAAGAGTAAAGACCAAGCAAGAGAGAAATTGCCCCATATATTTTTCAGTTGGCATTGCAAGATATATCAACTGATCCACTGTTACGTCTACAAATAATTCCTTATGCTTAGTAGCCCCTCACATCCATTGGACTCAATCTCTATACAATAATAACCATAATGAGATTTTTAAGGTGTACTAGACTAATCAATTTCTCAGAATGCTTCTTATCTAAACAAGATCAAGTCTTTGTATCTTTCTTTAGCCAGTATCCCGTGGTAGTCTGTCTGAGAATTATCTGCACCTTGCTGCTCTGGAGGGAAGGAGGAAAGGGCTTAGGGACCAGACATCACTTCCACCCCTGTTGTTTTTGGGCCACAGTTATCCAACAGTACTAACACGAAGCAGAAAGATTTAGGGTCTCCTTTCTTTCTCATTTAAGTCAATGCACGCTGATAAAATTCTAACAAAAAGGAATCCAAGCACAGGAGTGAGTTACTTATTATGGAAATTTCCAGTGATGCATAGTAATGTTGGATTTTCAATTTTTAAAAGTGGTTACATTCCTAATTGGTGAACAAAAAGGACCAATTTATCCCTTGCTGTGAGAAACATTTTTCTTATATATTATTCTCATGAAGCCTCTAATTCAGCCAAACACATTATGTAAATGGAACCTATGAAACACTTTCTAAAATATGTATCAGGTTTACATTACTAGCCTGTTGTGTTAGATTGAGGAAGGGACCTTGTTACACTATGGCAATTTTTTTTTACTTTCATAATACTCCTTTCTAAAATAAATTGTGTTTGTTATAAGCAAGGCTTCTATCAATAACTCTTGGGTGTATCCTAAATGAGTATTCACCAACTTCACCTGGGCATTGTGATCATAATCTCTACATCTTCATCTTTACTGATCTCAGGATGACTTTTATGCCCCTTTTAAACTAGAATTGCATTCTTTTGATACAAAATCTGCAAATGTTGGACTGCAGCAATTGTTCCAATGCCAAATGAATTTGGATCAATCTGCCTTGCATACAGATTGAGTTTCTCAAAGCTTTATGGCACAGATAGCCAGGGCTGAGAAATTAGCGGGCAGTGTAAGAGCTGTGAAAGCTAAGCTTGTTTTTTCTGACACAGTCAGAACCCAGATTTATATCTCTCTTGTGCACATTGATTGGAAAAGACAGCATTTTTTAAGATGAAGATGCAGATTATTTATTTAAGATAAATAAAGATGCAGCTTAAATATGTACATGTATGGCTATGCTTCTTCTGGAGACTTTAGTTTTGATTTTAGACAGTTGTGATACATTAAGTAACAAAATCAATTATCACAAAATAATTTATGGCAGAAACTGAGCATAGTAGTTCATTTGCATAATGCAGTGCTGTTAGTATTGATTTCGTACAAGTTTAGGTGGAAATATTAATAACACTATTTTCATTTCTGGCCTGGCTTTAAGCTACTCCACTTTTGATGGCTTTCTCTTATACATCTCCCCACACACATGTATTTTGTCTTTGAAGTGAAGGTCAGAGAAGTGTGAATTTAGAACCAGGGAGCTTCCCATGAAAAGATACTCAGACATGGAAGTAATAAAAAAGAGCGATTAACCATTAAACTGAGATATCCATTAAAACTATAGGCAGATTTTATTATATCTGCAATTTACGAAGAAATACTAGGGGTTTTTCTGAAGTGTTTCTAGTTTTTCTGAAGGTTACCTTTGACTGGTGACCACAGGGACTTTTGCACTGTAGGGACAAGGTAACTGCTCCTCTACTTCTCCATAATGATTTGGGGACTGTCCAGAGCTAAACTCATAGAGATCAGCTTTTCACTCTGCCTTACAGCAGTTTTTTTGAAATTATTATTTGGTACATTCAGAACAGCAAGTGGGCAACTAATAAGGATTAGTAATGGGGAGGTTTTATTTAATTCAGTTTTAAGCTGCTTTTTTCAAGAAAATCCTTAAAACACAGAGATTATATTTTTGGAGATACTAACATACTGTCATGAATTCTATAGTATGTACAATACTAAAACATATTTTCATGGAAGATTAAATGCTTGTATACAGTATGTGAAATTACTGATTACATTTTGAAGCTGTATTTCCACATTGAAGTCTTAGTATTTTACTGTTTCAGGGGATTTTCAAAGCATCTCACATTTTAGAGAAAATGTAGCAGTATTTCTAACCCTAATGATTTTATCACAAGTCTTGCTGTATTTAATTTTGTATTTCAATACGTGTCTCCTGAAGTACCGTAAATGTGTGAGAAGTTATCTTTTTATTTTTTAAAATAATTATACTTCTTCCTAGTTACTAAAAAAATTGAAATTTGGGGTGAATTTCTGCCTGTGTTCACTCATAAGCAAATTAAAGTAGTAAAGTAATTCAGCATTTGAATGGGAATCTCACTGTTGTGTTCAATTTAACACATCTCTTTATTTTTTGCCATTTTGACTTGAGGTTGGTAATAGCTCTGAAAGATAAGAAATAATATATAGCACACTGTACTTTGGAACAGAGAGTTATGTCCATCAGGACATAACTAGCAGAAGTTTACAGAAGTTACCCTATATTAGAGCAAAACCATTAGGTTTGATTGGCGTGTTCCTGCAGTGAAGGCACATTTCACGTGTGTGTAATATTTTCTGTTACTCAATTTTTATTTCAACTTCAGTGTGCTGGTTGTAGACAGGCTTTTGGAAACCACAGGGTGTCCTTGCTGTGACTGCCACTGCAGAGTCTCTGAGTGCAGGCCATTTCAGAAGTAAAACTGTTTGTCCTCACTTATTTCAAGTGTCTCCTCTCTGCATCTCCACGGTATTCTGTCAGGCGTGGGATGGCCATATTTAGTCTCTGCATGTGTGCTGGGTGTCTGCACTCCTGTAATGGTCCACGGAGGCTTATCCCATACAGGCAATGCAGACAAATTGATGACTCAGCTCACCTTACTGCAGGTACCTGGAGGCTGATCAGCTCCAGCCTCCACTAAGTGTATTGACCATAGCAGGAATTTCTCACTTACCATATTTATGCCCAGCACTTAAATTCAGGTGTCTCAGTCCCAAATTGAATCCCACACCTCTCAACAGAAGCTGAATTACTTTATTCATTATTACTAAGAGAATGCCTTCATTGCAGGGTTCAAATGGCTGCCTTGAGCGGCTAAAGGCACATGGTGGTTTTCATAAAATCTTTACTTTCCTAGATAGTCACATACCTATTTTATCCTACCTATCACCATTTGATGTTTTACCATATATGATCTTTCCTCACCTCATACAAAGGAGATTGTTACTGAAGGACTTTTCTTGGTTTAGGTTTTGGTTTTCAGTAAAGTTTCAACTTTCAGTAAAAGCTTTACTTCCATTTCCTCATATCTGATTTGTGTTACAAACCATCTCTTTTTAAAATTTCTGCAGTATGCCAGGATAAATTCTATTTTTACATATGTAACAATCCTCTGTACTGTGAATTAAAAATTATTATTAAATCAGAAGTTTGAAATTAAGCTTTCTGTGGAGTTGAGTCCAGTGCTTGCTCATCACTCTCACTGCTTTGTCTTTAACAGGAGTCCTGTGCTTGTGTTCCAATGTGTGCATCGCCATGTCATTTGCCTGGACTGCTTCCATTTGTACTGTGTGACCATGCTGAATGACCGCCAGTTCATCCATGACCCGCAGCTTGGCTACTCCCTCCCCTGTGTAGGTACGTTTCTGGTGATTTTTTTTTTTAATTTTTTTTTTAAATGTAATTTTGATTTCATGGTTAGCTTATGTTTTGGTTTTTTTTAACACCTACTAGTTTTGTGTAAATCTGTGGAATTATACAGCGTTCATAGAAGTCGTTTAATTTGTTGGAGGAAATATTTGAATATTGAAGTGAATTTTGCTATGCATGTGAACTGGAGAATAAACTGGATTTTAAAGGGCATTTCTTTTAAAATCAAATGTTTACTTTCTTCACATTAGTATTTTATAATCATGAAGTGGAAGCAGATGTTAATAATTTACTCTGATTAAAAACAAAAAAAAAAAAATACCTTGACCTCCACATTTTCAATTTCAAATTAAGTAAATTATTAACTTTCTTGGTCTGTCTTCAAGCACTAATGAAAAAGGACTGCAACAGAAATTTTAAATACTCTTCCTTTTGGTGAAGTTATTACTGCTAATTATCATCTCATTGAATGAAATGTAGTTACATGTTTTACTTGAGTAGGACACAAGGTTTGACTTAATTAAACAAAGAGTTAAATAGAATATAGAAGATTTGTTTTGAGAATCGATTCAATTACACTGGCATGTGGACTGCAAAATTGCCAAAAATGTTGGTATGAAGTATATTCTATTCAGAGCATTCTGTTTTTTCTTGGTGTTAAATTAGAATGGGAGCATATATGTTTGTCTTAAGTGCTGTATCATGGTATGAGAATAATTTTACATCATATTAGAAACTGCATAGAAGATAGGTTTGCCTGGTTACCTGAATGGCTGATAAATAAATTTCAAACCCCACTAAATGGGAGAAAAATTGACAAAAGTTCTTAGTAGAGTGGCATCTATTTAATCTTAAAGCATGCCTTGAAGATATTGAAAGTACAGTAGTAAGAAATGTTTAAAATTATTTATTTTTAATTGCTTCAAGAACAAGCAAGCAATGTTTCTTTACATTTCACTAGAATTGCTGTTTATGTGCTGTGCTGTCAGGTCTTATTTACTTCCCCCTAAACAGCTACTGTGCATTGACACACTGATGTCATCCTACACAAAATAATTTTTAATGCTTTATAGGAAAACTTGTCATGAGAAACTCAACAGGAACTTTACACCCAGTGTTCTTTCCTTGACCTTTACATTAGCATAGTTCTGTGTGGTCAGTTTGTACTCTAAGCCTCCTTTCTTGCTTCTCAAGAAGTTAATCCATTTGCTGCTCCCATGCAAATTAATAAGCTGCTTGAGTAGAATCTTTCCTTTTTTCCCCTCTTTTATTGATTTTCTTCCATTTTCTTCTGTTAGCTCCTTAAGTTAATCACTTATTCCAGTGGTGCAGCAGGCAGCTCATCTTTCTCTTCGCTTGTGGGCATCCTTGCTGCTGTGGCTGGTGTCAGAGAGCTTCCTCCAGTACAGGCTGATATGTCAAACTAATAACCCTTCTGCCTCTTCTGTCTGTAAACCCATTGCTAGTCATGCTGCACTAAACTCGATTTTTCCATATATTTTCAACTCCAGTTGCTCAGTTCAGAAGTTATTTTTTCTCAGAGAGGAGACTAAGAAGTTTTCAGAAGTTTTTACCCCTGGCAGTTGCCAGGCAGTCCTTTTCTCTTTTCTGTTTGCTGGAGTTGAGCATTATGGGAATTGAACAGTGGAAGCAGAGTAGGGATGAGGAGAATATGCAAAAAGATAGTGCTGGGATGCTCAGGGTTGCAGTTTCAGTCTTGGAATGGTGAGGAAAGCATGGGTTTGGCTTAAGAAAGGGATGCTGTTAGGGGATGCACAAAGGGTGGTGTACTTCTGCTGTTAACTGAGAGCTCAGCTGAGGGAATGGGAAAGAAGCTATTGCTGCCAGTCTAGCCTCAGCTGTTTTGTACTTTAAGTGTTATAATAGCTATATATATGGGAAGACTAAAATATTGCTAATCTCAAAGTTTCACAACTCCCCAAATTGGAAAGTTATTTTTAAAATACTGCACCTTAAAGCAGTTCTAACAGCTGTAGTAATAGTAATACAATTGCAGTACTTTTTCCCTCTTGTTGATTGCTACCTCTGTCAGTTGTCTCTTTTATGTTAGCAGTTTTGCATTAAAAAAAATACACTTGGCAGTATTCTCTAAGTAGAGATGTTGTAACTTCATGGTTCATTTTTGCAGCTATCTGAACCTAACTTTCGTGATATACAGGTCATTTGGTTGTCTCTAGTATTAAGTTATACTTGAGTTAGGAACTGATTATTTTTTGTTCTTTGAGAAAGTCATGAGACTGAGTTTCATCATGCCTATGAGAAGGAGGCATGCCTGCATTGCCAACCTCTTCCTACTGTTCAGATCCAAGGGGTTTTAGCCTACCTCATAGGTATGGATGCAGCAGCTCTCTTCAATGAATTCACTCAAGAAACTTTCACAACAGTGTCACGTGATTTTCTTTACCACTTATCATGGTACTTCTACTGAATAGCATAAGGTGGTATTTTTACAGTCTACAGTTCACAGTCTTCATTTTGCAACTGCAATTTGCAGTTTGTATTTACATGTGGGTATGATAAAGCACTATTTGACACAGCTTTTTCTAATTACCTCAGTGAAGCCTCAAATGGATTCTCCTTGACAGGAATGAACACCATGGGACATGCCAAGAAAAGACCTTTCTTAATCTGGCAATGTGGATTTAATACATGTTATATCTAATAGAGAATGACTCAAAGTAAAACAAAAAAAAAAAAAAAAACAAAAACATTAGGTCTGAGCTTTATTGAAAAGACAGAGGTTTGTTTGAGCCTTCTCCTAAAAGGAATACAAAATTAAGTCATATTCACTCTGATGAGATTTATGTTATGGTAGTTGACCAGGCTGCACAGACATCTCAAAAGAGTCTGCATTAAAACATGTATTTTTAAACACCACAGACTAATGCTGAAATAGTGTTTGTGATGTCTTGAAGTTTGAGGTTTGGAATTTTTAAAAGTTATTTGATCATTTTCATGTAAGAGTAGATGTACTTAAAAACTGGCACATTTCTTCAAGGCATATGTGCACATATTGCCCTCAAATTCTACAGGAGGGTTTGATTTTGTAATTAAGCATAGTTAAATAGCTGGCACTTCCAATTAGTTCTGTTCATTCTAGTGTTTTTCAAAAATAGAGATAACATAATGATCATAGCCTGCAGTTTCCATTAACATTTGACTCACTGTTCCTGATTTTTATCAAGGGAATGTACCAACATAGCAAGTTTTTTATATCTTTTATTGGATCAACCTAGAGGTGAAAGCACCATACACACAACAGAATAAAAATAAACAGCAGCTGCTACAGCAAAGGGTCACTGTGACAGACGAGATCAGTGTTATCATCACAAGTGTATGATAACTTGAGCTGGAAAGGATCTAGGGATTTCAGATAAACAGGGCTTCTCAAGCAGGTTTAATTTCTTGCTTCCTGGCACACATGTGACAGAGGATGCATTTTTTCATTGCATCCAGGTATTTTGTGTGGTTATATCCTTGCTTTCCTTTGATTTCTTTTATGGGGCCTAATTAAGCAGGAGATAAGAAGGTTTCAAAAGAAAGCTATCATCTGAGCTGATGAGCTATGATATATCACCTCAATAGTGCCATAGCTTCACTTTGTTCCAAAACAAAATGTGTCATTGCTGTGATTTTTGGAAGAACAGCATTAATTCCTCGGTGTTCAGCTGCCAATGCAGTGCCAGGCAGCAGCATTCCAGCTGAGAAGAGCCAGCGTGGAGGGCCAAAGCTCTGAGCACAGTAACAGTGAGTGCATTGACAGGATTCACTGTCCTATTACACTGACAAAATTAGTTGTTCACAGGAGTGTGGCAGCAGCCCCACCACTCAAACCCACTGCATCAGCTCAGAGGAAGCACTTGCAGATAGGAGCTGGCCAAATTCCATTGGTCATTAAAATAAAAAAGTAAATGCTACAGATTATACTCTCTGCCCTTGTTAAATAGCAACAAAAATCTATCCCATCTCTCTGTGTGCTGTCTTGTATTAATGAGGCTTCATGCATAGAAATTTCCATGAGTGGTGACCTCCAAGTATCTTTGAAATAATTAATAAGGTGCTTAGAGGGATGGATTTGCATATGCATGAAAGATAATTTATGGTTATTTAGTTACTATGCAGGGCAAAGAATCTTATAGCATTACCTCAAAGAAAGAATTGTATACAAATATACCATGTATTACCTCTTTTAAGCACATTCTTTTCCTATTAACACAGTGCACTTTTAAAATAGCACTAGAGCATTATAAATCTTGGTCCCCAATGTAAAATAGACTTCCACAGTTCTTTGGTAGTAGAAAAGTTGGTGATACCAAGGAAAGGCAAGGTTTTGAGCTGCTGTAGGCACTTTGCAAAAATATCTTTGCATCACTTTATTTCTTATGAGTAATCATATGCATGATGTATTTTAAAGGAATCCAGATAAAAGATGCAGTTCTCCTGATGACTGTAAAACACTATTTTATCTGGAAGTAATCTGATTTTACCACAGATATATAAATAAATAAGGAGAATTACCCCAGTTTTATGTGGAACTGCTAATAAAAAAAAGGACTAAAGCTTTAAAGTATAATAAATTGCCTTAAGAACCACATTCCACTGAAGGGAAGCTTCTAGGGTTAGATGAAATTTTTTATCCACATTGCATGCTATTTGTATAATAACAGTATGTCAATGCAGACATGAATCTCTGAATCATCTTTCAAAATCCTGGTACCCTTGTAGAAAAGGGGAGAATGAACAGCTTAAGCAAAGTTTGCAATTAGAAGGGAGGAGAAAAACTGTGATTTGACCACACCAAATAGTGTGTTTGAGTCTTTTCTGTTATGGACAAAAGCTTCAACAAATTTCAGAAGGTGTGTGTATACAAGGGGGTTTAAAGTGAAGGTCGGTGTTCTAGGAACAGAACCTTCTCAGGAATGTAATGTAGAAGCATGCATAGTTTGGTGGGGCCTAAAGTGAGCCAGTTGGTACAAGAAATGAGAGTTTCCTGGTGTGAAGCCTCAATATGTCAACAGTTTCTGAAGTCTTTGTTCTTCAATAACCCCTCTTAAACATATTTGAGATACCTTAGGAAATCACAAAATTTCGGAAATGGAAGTGATTATTAGAGGAATAAAATAAAAGGGATTAAAACACACACATTTGCGGATTTAGGAATTAATGCAAAGTACTCTTCAAGTTTAATATTTAGGAGCTGTTAAATTCTTGGCAGCAGTAAACTTTTTGCACTTTCTTGTTGGTATGAAATAGCTGAGCATACAGAAGCAGATTTGACAGAGAAGGAAGCCAAAAGCCTATAGATAAACCAGATTTTTAGTCTCAAGAATTATCTGAATTTGTGGAAGTTTCCTGAAGTAGCTCCATGAATTTTTTTTATGGTCTTCTGCATTCTCCTCTCACTGTGGTCATAAAATAAACATGAACTAACAGTGTATCAAGTGCTTTTTTGTGTTTCTTTACCAGCACAAGCTCATGAGACTAGCTCAAAGGACATAGTTAGAAGTCACAGCAGCTCTTTCATTTCCATTTTCACTGTTGACTGAAGTTCAAGCAGTGACATCTGAGGTTTGTTCCCTCAAGTCTTTGTGCTGTTTCTGTGGCTACAGATTGCCAACTTCTTATCTAAACAGCCTTCAAAACTACAAAACAAGCAGAGCTTTATCCCATGGTATATTTGAAGCAGGAGTTGGGTTCTTCTCTGGGAACAACTACATTGAAATCATACAATGTGATACTTACAGAAATCTGAGTGGCTATAATTAAATTCTGCATGAGATGTCTTACCCATAGGTGTTTTTCTCCCTTATCTCTCACTAGTCCTTCTATTGCAATATATTTCATTTGTAAATTGCACAGAGATGACAGTGCACATAGGCTTAATCTGGTTAGCAATAATGAAGGACAAGAGATAATGAAAAAAATCTTGCATGGAAATTAATTGATTTTAAAAGGAACTAGAAATGAACTTTCAAAAGCCACTTCTTGTCTTATGAAATGAGCTGGCCTGTGTCAACATAAAAAAAAAAAACCTGCTGGAGCAGTGGCAGAAGTGTGTGCAGAGGGATCTATCTGTCTTTCACTGTTTCTATGTCCAGCTGAAACAAAGGGGAATTTTTGTTTCAGCTAGAGCCAGTGAAAGTTGTGACTTTGTCTTTGGAAATGAAAGGTATTTGTTCTGACTGAAAGCACTTCAGCCATACTTTTTACCTTACAATGATTAGTTGACATGGATATTGGATTGATAAATCACTTTTAAGTTGCCATCTGATTGAGAAAAATCATCACATACATGAACAGTAAAATCAAGTCATACAGTTATATTAGTCACCAACTTTACACTGGACTTCTTGCATGGGTCTTTAACTCAAGCTATTTTCTAATTCATCTTATGTAGGTGCTGTGATAGCAAGTACAATGATTTTGACTGTACCTCCTTAATGCCTATTTTCTCCAGGAAAATATATTTCTTAAGAAAGAAGAGTCAGCTTCTGAAAAAGGAACTTCTGTGTTCATTCATGGCTACAGATGCATTTCAACCAGGACTACACTGAGCTGTCCATGGATGGTGTTCCAAGTCCTGAATGGCCTTGCTCAGTGCTCAAATTCTAGTCCATAGATGGGTAATGTTCATGAGGAGGTCCAGGTGAAAGATGGGAACAATTGAGATGAACAGAAGGGAGGAATAATAATGTAGGGAATAGTGGAAAGAAGAGTCATGAAGGGAAGGAACTGAGAGACCAAAGAGGCTGGGAATAAAGGAGAAGTGTTGGTGACTATTCAAGGCATGAAACAAGAAAGATCTAAAAGGGGGAGGGTAGGTAAAATGAGTAAATAATGCCCCCTCATAAAGCTGGGAATTTAGCTTTCCATTACAGTAGTTCATTAGCTTATATGTGGACTGTTCTTGCACAGACTGGAAACACATTTGTCCTAAAATTGTCCAAGAGACTGAAGAAGATGTTGATTTTTACAGCTGGAATTTGTTTGAGGTCTTTATCTTACGCTCATGCAGCATGAGGGGAAGCTGACCTTTCATGTTTGGATAATTAGAGATTTCCTAATGGATCAGTTTTCATCCAAGCAGAGGGTTTCTTTCAGTATAACGCCATCCCTGAGGTGGGCTGTGCAAGCAGCAGCCTTTATAAGAAATCATTGCTGTCTACTAACCTATATACTCCATAAATAACCTGCTGGGACCAACTGTGGCACATGCAGCATGTGTTTAGTCTCCTAAGCCTAGTGATTAATATTCCCTGAGTCACTTTCTGAGCCTTAGTCTCCCACATGGCAGCATGTAGAGCTGCTGCCATATCACAGAACCAGCTAAGGACATTCCCCTTCAACAAGGAGTTGGCTTTAATTAAATTTCTGTGTCTGGAAAGTGAAAATCTAATTTTCTTTTTGACATTTTCTATATTACTACTTAGACAAAATTATGAAAATAATTAATCCCTGTGAAGCAGACATCAGCATTATACGAGATACAAAAATATTGCATGTAAATAATACTACTAATCACCAATCTGTTATAATTTATTGATGCAATGTCTTATTAAAACTCTTAAATCAGATTTGTTCTTCATATAGCAGATGTGTCAAATGATTGCACAATGTAGATGCAAGTGAGGGTTATAAAAAGTAACATGGTTCAAGCTGCTTCTCAATAAATTCTATCTCCCCAGAAATGTATTTCAAGACAACAAATAAATGGGAGAAAGGAGATAAGGTGTGTAATTTAGGAAAGAGGTTTTGATTGTATATCTGAATCAAATACAGTCCAATATAATAGTGAATGAAACTGTTGATGAATGAAAGGTCTGCATGCAACAATAATATTCTCATTCTGGCCCATGGGGAGTCCTTTTTCACATTAAAAAAGCCATCATGTCACCTAGTGTCATTTGGTAGCCTTGTTTCCTTCCCTTCTTATAAGCATGGAAATTATTAACTATAATTACCTGTTGCTTATAGAAACTTGCCACCATATGATAACAGAGTAGTCTTATTTGGAAATAATTCTAGATTCTTTAAAATAGAAAATATTTGTGCTTAATCAGATGGTAAGTTTTAATATGCTCTTACAAATTAATTATTAGGATGCTTGCAGTTAGCTTTTTTGTTTTGATGCCTGATAAATTCGGACTAGTTAGAAATTTTTATGTTTCATTTTCCCATTTGAAAACCAATGTAGCCTCATTATTTCAGTGAAACTAGTAAGAAAATAATATTTGCTGGAACAATTTAATATCCCTATATTTACTGCATTTTTTAAAAAATGTAAACATATAAATATCTGTAAGGAAACTAACACTGGAGTTTGCAGAGTATGGTGATTCTGTTGAGCACAGCTGGACAGAATCAGGGACGCCTTCTAAGAAAGGACTTTCCTAGTACACCATTCAGTCTGATTCATAGCCAAGGCAGGAATAAAGGGACATAACAGTTAGTTGAGAATGACAAGAAATGTATATTTTACTTATGCATTGTTTAAAATAAGGGTGAATGAATTCTTACAAGACGTCCCCATTTCTGAAACAGCTGTGGAAGTGAAAGTTGACAGACCCTTGTTCGTCATGTCCTTCACTAACAATTTAAGTTTGAATATTCACACTTTTCCTGTTAACACCTCTGTGTATGCTTTGTTCACTGCAAATGCTCATGGATAAATTTTAATAGTAAATAATAAGCTGTGATACAACAACATTCATAAGATTGTATAATGTGTGGAATGTTAAGCCTTAAGTGCCTTGAGCAGGCCTAGACTGAAGATGCAACCTATCATCTATTTATTTGTAACAGAGATCAGAATGTTAGGAAACAGTCATATTTGAAACTGAGACCATCTATCAGCATCCCAGTGGGTGACTGCGAGCACACTATCTGCCTGTCAGTCAGTACCTGTTTTCTTCTCTCCGCTGTTACCCTTTGCCCTAGATGTCTCTTTTTAAACCTCATAAAAAATGAGGTACTGCTATAAAAGCAATGACCTGGCAAAGTGTGCAGTTCTTGCCACTTGGTGCACACCTCAGCCACTCCACCTTCAGCTTTGTGGCTAACACTGCATGAGAAAGCACTGGTATCTCATGCTTTTACTGTTAGGCTTTCACAGAAATAACCAAAATATCCATGACAGAGTTTTACTGTATTAATACCAAACTGGCAATCTGAATAAGTTCTCACTACCATTTAAGATATTTGGTTGTGACTGTGAATTCATATCTCTATAAAGCATATGTGTATAGCTATGTGTAAAATTTAAATAGCTTAGCTGAAGGTGTTAACCATAGAAATGACACAACTGGGAAGTACAGTGACAAAGGTGTGCCCATTAAAATTCTTCTACTTAGTTGTGATTTCTTCCTTTGTTTCTTTTCTTTATTTTTCCCCAAGAATATACCTGTCTTGATTCTACATTATTTATTTTCATTATTTCTTTCTTTCTTGGTTTCTGGGAAGTAAAATATAATTTCTATTCTGTCCTTCACCACCATTCCCTTTGTTGTCTGCCCATCTCTGTTGCCTTATTTGCTGGTCCCTAAATATTGCTGGCACGCCCTCTGATTCTTTTCTACATTTTTCTCTTGCTCTTCATTTCTCCTTTTGTCTTTCTTTTCTCTCCCTCACCTTGTCATGCCTTTTCATTTCCTGCTCTCTTTTATTCTGATTGAGATTCCAGTCACTCTTGATGTCTTCTGTAAGGACCACAAAGCAGTGAGGCCTCTGGGCAGATGAAAGCGTAAGGAAAACTGACTCTGGAGGTGGAGTAATGAAAAGGGGTCACTTCTGAGGGTCAGTTTTTTTGTCTGTGATCACTAGAAAAAGGCATTTGGTATTGTCCCTCAGCTGCACAGCAGAACCAGCCATGTCTTATTCCCTGACCTTTGCCACCTGGCTAGCAGGGATATTCGCATCAATGTGTTGAATGCCTGGCACTGTGGCTTGTGTGTCCCCTGGAGAGAGGCAGTGGGAGCAGTTAGAAGTGAAGGCTGGTGTGCTCTGATGGCCTGGCCCAAGAGAGCTGCTTGGGAAGGAAAGCCTTGTGTCAATCAGGGGGCGCGGCTGAAAGGCTTGATTATTAAAATCACATTCCCTTCATTATCCTTACCAGGTAGAAAACAGCTAGTGAGAACCTAGGGCTTTTTTTTTTCTTTTTTTTTTTTCTCCATAGCCTTGCAAGCACATAGGCACAGCCTTCAGCAGAAATTCTGGCCAGCTAAACCATGAACTAAACTACTAAAAAGTTCTTTTGTTTGTCTTCTGCTGTGTTTGGAAAACAAGAGAGTACAATGCCAGGTGCAAAGGAAGCTCAGCTTGTGAGTTAAATGGGCTGCCTGTTGAAGCCAGATTTTGCTTTTCATGATCCATGTCCTCAAGTAATATCAGCTGTTGATATCGCTGCTGGAGGAAGGCTGGAAATTATGGAGGTGTTTTGGTAATAACTGCTAGCAGGGAGACAGTATTTACCAGGAGTCTGCAATGAGACTCTCAGGTAAATAATAAGCATTTTAGAAAAACAACCTAATTATGTATTTAATCGCTTGGAGCCCTTCCATTCACTTGGGAAAATAATGTGCATTTTGTAAATCTGCCTAATTATTTATTTGAGAAGGAAGTAATTCTAGTCTCTGGGGTATGGAGTGTGAATTTTTTTATTTTTTTGTGCAGATCTGATATGCTTGAGAATGTATGTAAAAAAAATTGACACCCCACCATCTCAAAATACCAAACCAAGACGATACAAAAATGTTATTAATGCAGTGGGGTGGGGTTATTTTAACTTTTGTATCCAGTGCTCTGGTATTCCTACAAAGACTTCAAATTTTATTCTGATTTAGAGCAGCCATCTTCTTAGTATTCTCAATAGAAAGATGAGCAGTAAAGTGCAAGCAGCCGTATTTCTATGTGGCATACTGTCTGAATAGGGAGTTTTGAGGCCACTAATGAATCAAGCTAAATCTAGTCATCAGTTATTAAAAGCTAGACCACATTTCAGGTCTGAATGTCCATAGCATCTTTGCAGTGGACGTGATGGTTTTCTCTTATGATGGCATGAATAATGAATTGCATACTTTGGCCATAACTAGTTACTAGCAAGAGAACTGAATGTCTAATATATGTCAGAATTAAAATAAGTAATTTTGTTCAGTGTGCATGCCAGTCCACAGGGAGTTGTTATTCTACTAAAATTCATTCTTCCCACTCTCAATCTGTACCTTTTACTCTGGGTTTTTCCTTAATCAAGAATTTATAGACTAGTTTCCATAGACTATCATTAACAATGTCCTGCATTTACTTGGTGTGACTCTGTATTTACTGTGCATTTTTAAGTGTTATGGAAGTCCACTTGAGAAATTAGTTTTTATTTTTCTAAAATTTTAGAAATCATTTTTGGCAGAGAATACATCAAGGCAGAAGTATTTACAAATCATATATTTACCCTACTTAATGATAAGTAGAATTTTTGTAGTAAAAATATAGCCAAGAGGAACTATCTGAAGAATCAAATTCTTGACATTGCATTTTCTTACAAAGCAAATACGGTATCCTGCTAAATATGCAAAATCCTATCAGCATTTAGAATATTTTCTTTATCAAAACAAGTGAAAAATATTTTTCAGTAAAAAAACCAAAACCTTAGTGTGTTGATTTGGTCATGGCCTCTGTATCTGCTCCTGACTTCATTAGGATTTATGGGGATGTGACATTAAACCTTTTTCCCATCACAGAAACATCAAAAGCTCAGGACAGAACAGTCACATTATGCCTATAATTGAACACTTCCTCTAAAGGGCCAAAGATCTTCTCCTGAGTTTGATGTCTTCCACAATAAATAAGAAATTCTAGCAGAGAGTTCTTAACATCATTCTGTACCCATTTATGTGTTTCATTCCAGGCTAATTTCCAACTCACACATCTTTTACTAATTGCTCTTATTGCAGGTAACCTGCGCCTCACTCCTTTGCTTCCTTCTTTTCACAAAATTCTGGTGTTTCTGTTTTTTATATTAGGTCCTTCACCAATGAAAGCAATATTGCTCTGCTGCACAGGAACATGCATAATTAGCCCAAGTTTAACATGGTTGGTTCATATTGAAATGCTTATGTTTATGCATGAACCTGAATACTTTTCTGGATAAAGAACTTTTCATATATCAACCTTATTGCTGGATAGCATCAGTGTCATCAAGATGGACTGATTCAGTGAACTGGTTTATTATTTCTAAATAAACCAATTTTCCTTGTATTTTTGCATCATATATGGAAATACATCCAAACCTGAAAAGCGCTTTATTTCAAAACACATTGTATTCAAAAGTAATTTCAACCCCTCATGCATTGTATGACTATCCAAATGCACAGAAAGCATAATAGTGAATTTTATGAACTGCATGAAGCTCATAAAAGTGTTTTCCCTCTTTCTTTATACTGCTTTTATACTAAGTCCCAGTTAAGCAGCACTCTGTAATAGATTTGACATATAAAACCCTTTCAAGAAAACTACCTCCAGTTCATGTATTATTCTAATTTTGTTTACACAATAGTAGACATTTACAGCATTTGTAGAACTAAAAAATATACAACACAGTGGATTGATGTTTCACTCTTTGATTACAGACTGAAGCAGTGCAACATTGGGATTTAGTGCAGATATCAAGGTCCAACCTTAGAGCAAATGGAAGATGGTTTAACTCATGCTTTTCTTTTAGCCTTACTGAAGTCTGGACATAAACTAAAAGTTGGTAAGGGAAAAGTATTCCTTTAGAATGGGATACCTCTGTGCTGGGCTTGTCCTCTAGGTGCCAAACGAGTTGTGTAAGTGACGTCACTCAACAGACAGACCATGACAATGAAATTCAGGGTAGCCTTTGCTCCTGTTGCACTGGGAGAGTTTCCTAACTTTAGCATGATCCTTGTGTGGCTGCTATGGGTGTCTTAAGGCCACTTTCTGTATCTCTCACAAAGCAGCCAAAAGCAGTTGATAAATTGGTTTGTACATATAGAGAGGAAAGCAGGATAATTGAAATGATATTACTTGGAATAGAAAGAGATTTATATTGCAGTTTTGATATTCCAGAAATCAGGACTGGTGTGTGACCAAGACTTTTCTCAAAGATGATTACTGATTTGCATGGTAATTAAAAGTACCATGTAATTCATATTATCTCATAGGTTAAATATTTTAAAGTAACATTGAGTTGCAGCCGAGAGAGCTTGTTGGTACTAGAAATCTCTGTAGTCCTTTTAGAGCCATGTTCTGAAGTATAACTTATTATATTATTATAACTACAATTACCTGAGTTGCATGTTTTTAAAATGGCAGGGTTGTGATGAATGGCTCCCAGTGAAACTACTGTGAGTTTGGGGTAGATTTTAGTTTTTGAAAATAAAAATGAAAATACTCATGATTTTAAATCCTTCTTCCCCAGGGTTTAAAAAGGTGGTCATTTGAATCTTGAAATTGAAAAGTATCCTGGATGGAGAAAACTGTTTGGTTTTAATTGCAAAATGGAAATCCTGTACAATCAATTCTTCCCAGTAACAGAATTCCCCCAAATTCAAAATGTTGGGGGTTGTATGTAGGAAGCTTCCTGGCCATTTCAATAGAGACCAGAAAACAAAGGATACTTCTTAGATAAATTTCTTACCTGAGCTACTACTGGAAAATGTGGATTTATGCCAACAATAAAGACAAAATGAGATTAAATTCTAGTCCTCAGAATTCAAAAGCACAGAAGAGTCTTCTTATGAATGACAATTCAGTATTTTGGAGAGGTTTTAAATATAAAATGTTCTCTAGACCATATGTTGTGATATATCCAAGGAACCTGAAAATATAGTCCTCTGTCTTTTCTAGTTTCTCACAGTTCTGGTATGATGACGTTCTTTTTAATTCACTCTCTGCTCTATTTTGAGAGGCACTTTTCCATCTGAAATTAAGGCATAGTACTAACAATATGACATGTACAGTATGGTACTGTTTGCAGCCAGGAAATGGTTGCTAATGCACCAGAAAAATTTGGAAGAGATAACACTGAAATCTTGGCTTGCTTCAGCCTCCCACTTACAAACTGCTGATCTGGCAGCATGTAGACATAGACTTACACCCAGAAATTTGGCAAATCTAAGCAAAATGTAATGCAAGGATTTGTACCTGCAAAGATTGATCCTGACTTAACTTGCTTTGAATACTTATAAAAGTAACTAAAATTACTCTAGATATACATTTCTGATCCTTGTCTATCAAGTTTCATATGTGTGCAGATGTCTGTATTTTGCTTTCACTTAATGTCGTCTTAACTTCATTGTGACAAATATTTTATATTGGGAGGATAGTGGAATTCAAATGCACAAGTGCATCTTTATTTAGCTTTCCATTATTTTTTTAATATATTTTTCATTAAGGGACATATATTATTTAGCTTTATCAGGTAAATTTGGTTATATTGGCTAAATATTTCTCTGACCGTTTTTTCCAATATAAATCCGTCAACTTTTCTGAATTTTTCTATCTGCTAGTGAATGACTTTACATGGTAGTTCAAATCTAGCCACCCTACTGATATTGAATATCTATATATAATAAAATTATCACAGCTGAAAGTAAAGTATTATTACAATCAAACTGATTGCTTTTTAAGAGTGAATTATTACTGTAGTTGTTCATGTTTAAATACATATTATTGAAATAAAATTCTCTTAAATGCATGTTGTATATTCTTAAATTCTGTCACTTAAGGCTTTCCCCTTATTTTAGAAGTCTTCTGTTTCTTCTAAGCAGCTGGAGAAAAGTAACTTTGGGTATTAGGCTTAGAATGATTTTTTCCTTGTCCGTGGAGAAATGAGATTTTCCAGGTAATTTGAGACAATCATCACTCAGAAACTGCCCTTCGCTAACAGTCTTAACTCATTTTTTCAAAGCCAGAGTTGCAAAATGTATTGCCAAAGCACTTGTTTCCATTTCCATGTGTACAAAATAAAACTCTGGCTTTTGTTTGTGTTATTTATAAGAGGTAACGATAGCCTATATGTGGGAGGGCAAATTTCAAGTCAGCTTGTGCAGTAAGCTTCCTGTGGGGCTGCTCCCAAATACCACTGTGTGCATTTCCCCTGTGTGCCTGCTTAGCCTGACTTAGTCTGACTCCTGGAAAAGTCATTGGTTGTATTTGTGTGTCACGTCATGTAAAGTACTATGTGTTCAGGTGATTGTTTACAAGTTGTGGGTATCTGTAGCCACTTTAATCAACTCCCCTGCTCTTATCCCAAAAGGACTGAAGTGGAGTGAATTTACATCCCAGATCTCTAAAGAATATCAAGCTGTGCCATTTTTTAGAACAACTTGGAAGGGGAATTTTTTTTAAGTTTTTCTCCTTTTGTCTTCTCAGATTGTGCACAAGCAGTGTTAAAAGTTAGATTTGTTGAAGAGCAGGTCTGGGCACAGTTCAGCGCTGGTGCTGATTAGAGATATCTTGCAAATCTAAGGAATGAAAATGGAAACTTTATGCTCTAAGGGAAGAATCCTTGACTTCTATTGGCACACACTTTTAGCTCACAGCAGACTTTAAGCTCATGACACTTTTTATATGTTGGAAATCTTCTTTGCATAATTTGAAAGGTTTTAAAAAAATATTATACTACTCCTCTCCCTCAGGGCCCTCTATAGTTGGAATCTTAGTACTAAAGGAGCCTGTTTCTACAGGCAGATGGATATGAAAAATAATGCTAATAACATTTGTAAAACTCTTTTTAACATTTTTATAGGCATATATTTTTAAAATATATATAGAATACAGGATGAATGATGCCATTTTATGGCTTAATATTACTCAGGATGGCTTGCATATCTCCCTCATGGTTTTGCCACTGTTTATTTTATCCATTACAAACTCATGTTATGCATTTTATATAAACATAAATATTTGTGTATGTGAGGAACTCGTATGCATATATATTCAAACAGTATACATATGTGTACATGCTCACACATGCCCATAATTATATACAGAAAAGTCTAGCTTTTGGGCTAGAAGTCAAGAAATCTCAGAAACTGTTGTACTGTTTTTACTATTACGTTTAATGAAGTAATACTTTCCTTTAAAGTGTTTCTTCACAACTTCCAGTGAAGTGATTTGGATTTGATTCTTTATGTTGTGTTAGAAGAGCTGAACCACTGACTATTAAGAAACTATAAGCATTTAAAATCATAATGTTAAGCATGCCTACTCTGCAAGGGGTCAGTTGTGGTAAGAGTTTCTGCCTCTATTTTTAAAAAGTTTTTTTATGTCATATTCTTACATTCTTTCCCCTCATGAAATATTCTGTTCTTTTTTTCCTGTTCTTTTAACTCATTACACATTATATTTAAAAAAAAAGAAACAAGGAAACAAACAAATTAAAAAAACCTCAAACCCAAAACCTTGTCTTTTTGCCATACTGTGGTACAATGTCATGTAAAACTCATGTAGGTATAGGAAGAGGAATGAAGGTGAGAATAAATATTAAGATAAATCAGCAAACATAAAGGAATGATGGAAGTGGACTCCAACCGGTAGAAAGAGCTGCAGAAGTCAAAAATAGACTGTTGGCTGCATGAAAAAGGCGTGGAACTGGCAGTGTCTCCTTCTTCCATACTCTTCAGAGGATCACAACCATGTGATTCAGTGTGATTACCTCACTCTGGGGAAAGTTTCAGAGTGGCTGATACTTTGGTTCTCTCCACGTTTTGGTCTTCCTGGTTAAGACTGGAGAGATATTCAAGCCAATGTGTGTTCACTGGGAAAATGAAAGGGGCTTTCAGACAGCTGTTGTTTTGCTGTGATTGCCTCTTCCCTTTGACTGTTTTCTCAAGCCACCCCTTTAGTTTCACCCCATAGCTGCTAGTTTTTTGCATACCCTATTAATTCAGTTTTTCTTCTGGAATGCTTGGCCATTCACTTTTCTTCTTTTTATCCTATCTCTTCTTAATGACACTTCTGCCATGCCCTTAAACTACATTTAAGGAATAAATTATATTTGACACTAGTGCTCATAGCTTCTTCGCTCGCGTGTGTGCTTTACTTAGAAGCTACACAGTTAACATAAAGCAAGGATTTTTTCAGTCTAGCTCAAGGGGAGGTTTATTGGTCCTTACTATTGTAAGCTTGAATCTCCACAAGAAATTTAAAAGGCAGTTAAAGGAAATCCTAAAAGGTGGGGGGAAGACTGTACAAAACATTTTCAAATACAGAAATTTGGCGAGAAAAATATAAAATGATGCAAAAGGAGATGAATCAAACAATGCATAGACTTAAAGATGACTGGATGAGTCACTAAACATCTGTGAAAAACAGAAGCAAAACTGCAATACCATTAGATATTGTGGGAATTACATTGAGATAAATATAAGCACAAGAAAAAGTTGGTAGAAAATTATTCTGTCATCTAATTTTGCTGGCTAGTGAGAATCTATATGCCTATTAAGCTCTGAGTGGTTAGCATCCTGCAAACCCTGCTGAAGGACACGAAGGCATGGCAGTCATTAGAAGTGAAATGGGACACGATAGCTCTATTAGAACCCCCATTTCTAATAGTCCTTTCCTGCTCTCTGAAGCGGTCAGCATGGCATCTGTCTATTTCTTCACTGTAAATGCGTGAATATTCTCTGCAAATAGTGCAATCAGCTGATAATGCTTATAAAATCCTTGGTGGCTGGGAAAGGACTTTTGTTACCTTGGATGTCTGTTCTAGGGGAAAATAGCATACATATGTAACAGATCCTGATGTATATGGTGCTACAGTGCCCAGAATGGAGCTAAGGCTTACAACTTGTATTATGACTCTTAAACATGGTTTCATAAGCAAAAAAGCTGTTAGAAATTTGGATGTCTGGCTAAGTTGTGAAGTAGGACACCTCTAAATAGGGGTCTATCTGGGAGAAAGACTATTAGTGATAGATGGAAGCATCAATTAGATATGTAGTCCTGAAAGTGTTGTCCATTGGGAAAGACATACTGATTTTAAAAAATGCTGTCAAAATTGATTCTGGCGTATCTTGGTTCTGTATGGCCAAGTGTTTCAGGTCAAGAGCACAGACCACTAGTGAAATCTTAGTTAAATATACTTCTGGTTTCTTCTGAATATACTTTAAAACTAGCATTTACACATTAGATGTAATATCAGACCTACAGACTTATTAAGAGCATAAACTGAAAATTTATTTAATTCTGTTACTTTATTGCTTGCTTGTGTCTGATCACTCTACCGGATTATGGTGCACTTCGACAAATTGCACCCTACTTGGCTTTTTTAATATACTTTATGGTCAGAGTTATTTAGTGGAAAACTCAAAGGCCTGAGTGCTGGTATATCCAGCACTGAGTAGATCATCTTACATGTCATTCCATCATGCCAATGTACACACATCCTAGAGTCCCTTGGTCTCACTATTTGGCATCCTTTCTTTGCACATTCAGATCTTGCCAATTCAGCTTGCTCTGTTGCAGTGTTTTCTCTCAAGTTTACTGGAATATTTAAATGGCAGGTGTTCTTTCAATTCTTCAATTTTAACATCTAATTGTTCCCCTCCTTTTCTCTCTCCCACTGTTCTGTGTTTTTACTGTTAACTTTAAGTCAGCTGAGATCTCCTGATGTCCTCAGTGCAGGGACACTCTTTCCACTCTAATTCCCTCCCATGTAACTCTCTTTATCTGTGCTCTGTGCCTCATTTTATTCTTACTGGGTCATTTCCTTTCCATTCCTGATTGAACTTCACCAATTTTCTTTTCTCTCTTCTTTTCCAGAATCTCTCTGTTTTATTGCTTTGGCAGTATGAAGTGCCTAATTTGTTTTCCATCCACTTCTTTAACTCCATTGACCAGCTTTACATTTTACTCTGTTCTTTAGTCTTGTTATGCTTCTTCCCTGCTTTTATCGTCTACCACCTCCACTTTTATTAGAATCTCTGAATAAGGAAACAGTCAGCAGTCAGCTTTGTCAGTGCTGAAGTCCTTTGCATGAGCCATAACCTATGGAGTGAATGAACTGCAGCCCAGTTTAATATGGCCAAGCTGTCATTTCTATAAGTGCATGGGTCCCAATCATATATCCTGATGTCACCATTTCAGTGGCCTCGTGGGAGATGAAAGTTCCCTACACATTTCATCTGTACATTTCAGGGTTTGGGTTGGGTTTTCTTTGGAAGGGAAAAAGTGGGGTGCAGTAAGGGAGTCTTACCTTCTCTTTGTTTTCTCTCTATTCTTTTAATTCCCATTCCTACATTTCATGATTCTCTTTCTAATGCCTTTAAAAAAAAAACTTTTATGACCTCTGAGCCAAGAACGGGGAAGTCCTGCTTATCAAACTTGATTTCCTTTTCTGACAAGGTATCCCACCTAGCTGATCAAGGGAAGCCAGTTGATGTAATATTTTTGGATTTCAGTAAAGCTCTCTCACAGGATCTTTCTTGACAAAATGTCCCGCACACAGCTGGTTAAACACATCATGGGATAGTGTGGCTCACAGGTCAGACACAAAGGGTTACAGTGAATGGGGTGACATCAGACTGGGGACCTGTCACTAGAAGGGTTCCACTGGACTCCATTCTTGGCCCTGTGCTCTTCAACATCTTCATAAATGACTTGGACACAGGAAAGGAAGGGATACAGAGCAAGTTCACAGAGGATATAGAACTGGGAGGAGCTGTTGAGTCCCTCAAAGGCAGGGAGGCCCAGACAAGAGATCTCAACAAGTCACAGAGCTGGGCAACCACCAGCTGTATGAAGTTCAACAGGGGAAAGTGTTGTATTCAGTCCCTGGGATGGGACAGCCCTGGATGTATGGACAGGTTGGGAAATGAGATGCTGGAGAGCAGCGCCACAGAAAGGGACCTGGGGGTCCTGGTCAGTGCCAAGTTGAGCATGAGACTGAGGGGAGACCTCACTGCAGTTACAGCTTCCTCATGAGAGGAGGAGGAGGGGCAGGCACTGATCTCTTCTCTGTTGTGACCAGTGACAGCACTGAAGTTGGGAATAGCCTGAAGGGAATAGCCTGAAGTTCTGTCAGGGGAGGTTTAGGTTGGTTATTAGGAAAAGGTTCTTCACCCGGAGGGTGGTGGGCACTGGAGCAGCTCCCCAGGGCAGTGGTCACAGCCCCAGCCTGACAGAGCTCAAGAAGCATTTGCACAATTATCTTGGGCAAGGGGTGTGACTCTTGGGGATGGTTCTGTGCAGGGTAAGGAGTTTGACTTGATGAACCTTGTGGGTCCCTTCCAGCTCAGCGCAGTCTGCTTTTCTGCAACTTAGACAGGCTTGCATTGCAGTGATTTCTTTCAATTGCTGGAAATCATAGAGTGGTTTCCCAGTGTGATACCTGGTCAATTGATTGTGCTATCTGGCAAACACACAAGCACTCACTAAAAAAAGGAATCGGTGAGTTGTCTTGGTAGGTCCTCTGCTGTCTAATACATTATGAATTCTTATATTCCTCTTTCCCTTTGATACTTACAAGGTACCTTTCTTCTGTCCATCTGCTTATTTTTTTCAGGACTTGTGATTATTTTAATTTGTGCTTCTGTGCATAATCAGTCAATGTGTTAAAAAATGTGTGAATGTGTGGTATGGGAAGGTGAGGGAAGAGACTGTCATATCATCTTTTAAAAGTCTGGCTCCTGAGGCATAGTGTCAAATGTCCTAAATGTCTTAGCTGCAGCTCAGATTTTTTTCCATACTGCCATTGTACTGATGTAGGAAAAGGCAATTGCATTACTCTCCTGATGACTTAAAGTAGTAGTAATTACATATATGATGTTACTAGATTCTCCACATCCTGCATTAGGACAGTTATGATTGACTTATTGATGACTTCATTAATTCATTTCAGAGGACAAGAGCTTTAAAATTACTTTTTAAGATTTCCACATATAGGCTTGACACTCTGAAAGATGTCTTAGTGTCTAATTTACAGTTCTTTGAAATCACCAGCTTTTCCAAACTTATTAGTTTCAACAGTTATTAGGAAATAAAAGTCAATTAGCACTTCCAGTATATACCATGAAAAGATATTTCCCCAAGGTGTAAATGTGATACTTAGTATGACTGCTAGCCAGTTACATCTTGTCAGTACCCAGAATGTGAAAGTTTTGGATACATCTAAATAATGAGAAAATCAGTTTACACTTCACATACTGCAGTAAGTCAATAAACAAAACTTCCCAGCATCCTTTGGAAAGCTGTGAAAAAAGGCAGATACACTGATACACTGTTCTGTCTCTCCCATTAAGAGGTGGATACTATAAAAGATTGTGAAACTTTTACATGCACATATTGAACGGATGAAAGGAGTGACTTTCAATGAATATGTTAATATTTTCTAACCTTCATAAAGTGAGATATTTAGTCCCTGGAGAGGAGAAAAACCCTACTTTACTGACATTGCCAACCGGGCCAGGGAAGGTTGATTGTTAGCAGTAAACTTCTAACCATCTCATCCTTCTGTTGTATTAGAGGACACGTGCTTTCAGCCTGTTTCCTGCTTTCATGCATTTTCATCATTCCTTCTGGCTTCTTATTCCTTTGGTCCTTTGGCCATTCTTTTATATCATATTAAAAGATCAGCTTTTCAGGATAATTCCTTTGCTAAAAAATGTCAGCCCAGTGTTTTCTTCTGTCTTTGCTTTTAAATCCTTCATGTTTGGAAAGACCTTGGCTTTTCTGATTGACAACAGTCATTGTGGGTGAATTTCTCTCTCTCCTCTCTTTTTTGTTGTTGTTGTTGTTAAATTCTGTCAAGGAGAATAATCTCTTCTCAGTCCATAGAAAAATATAGAGACACACATGGATTTTCATATTTTTCATATCTTGGCAGCTCCACAGCAATCCCATTACAAAAACCTGCAGAAGGTAGCAAGCCCTTCATTAACACTGAGTTAAAAATGGCAGAACAAACTTGCTTTAGTTGGGCCAGGATCTTAGGAGCCAGGATTTAACTTCCACAGATATGAGTCACCATCATGCACAAATGCAAGTAGCAATTGTAATTTTGTTGTCACAAAGCAAAAGAGGTCATGTACTCAGAATGAGAGTAAAATAAAAAATATTGCTGTGATTTAAAAAAAAAAAAGCTGAAAAATACTAGGAAAAGTTTTTTCCAGAGTGTTGTTATATGTTTTTGCTTTTAAATGAATTTTTGTGTGTGACAGAAGAAGCTTGTGATGTTTGTGCATCTCTTTGGTTATTTGCTTAAGTGAAAAAATAGCTATAGAATAATGGTTTTTAGATACTTGTACCTAGATAGGAATATAGGTAGGTTTAAATTAAAAAATTACGTGTTAGGTGTTCTTCAGAATTATGTAAACATTCTATTATTCAGCCTGACTTGCAAAGCTGAGATATGTACTTTACTGACAGGAGAGGATAAAGAAGATTAAATGGCAATATTATCATTCTTATAATGAAGATGATCTAACCTTCACCTAAGAAAGGTGAATTTCACCTTTATACAGACAGTCTTGTGGAAGACTGTTCCTATAGCATTGGGGTAGACTGGGTTTTTTGATTAAAAGTTAGCCATCATGAGCAAATGAGTTTAATAACTGTCATGTAAAATATTAAGATCTTTAGAGATGGATACTTCACTACCTTCCACTTTGTCCAGTGATTTCCATCTGTGCAGTTGTACATCCACTTCACAGAGCTGTAAAGATGGAAAGAGGCTGAAGCTTTGTGTCAAGTTTTCTCACTCCTCTCCCTCAGTAGCAGGGTATGTGAATGGCTGCAGACCTACAAAGTCATATTTACAATGCCTGAGCCCTGTAGAACAGAAACACTTGGGAACACATTTTTCTCTCCTGCTTATCAGTCTTAATTTGCCGTACTGCTACTTAATTCCATTTCATGTATTCCAAATTTACCCTTTATCTTAATATAACTAAACAGCATTCTCCTCTGTATTTTTTTGAATAGCCTTCTACCTCTATTTTATCCATACATTCAGATGTATTTAAAAGCTAGTAATACTGAATTGCTTCTACTGAATGGGATGTCACAGCAGAATAGTTCAAGTGCCTTGCTGTGGTGCCAGGCTTGAACCTTGTCCTGAGCTTCTGCTTTAACACCGCTCTGGCACTGGGGGACCATGTCCTTTGAGCTAGGAAATCAAAGGCTTCTCCACACAACATCAACACATCATTTTATTGCATGCTCTGACCCACAGAAAGTGGCCTATTTTTTTTTTTTTTTTTTTTTTTTTTTTTTACTAGTGACAGAGAAATGGTCAAATGGCCTCTTGTTTGTATGAAGCATTTTGTGTACAAAACTGAAAGTATTTTCCATTGAATATTTGATCAGGGTTTTTTAAAAATCTTAACACTTGAGTAAATTTTATTCATATAAAGATCATGGTGTATTAGAGCTAGTCTCCCCTCACCAACTGCTGAATCCCTGTTAAAATATTTCTCCCAGCTTTTAACTACATTTGTCATCGGAGATTTCCACCAAATTCCATTAAATTCTGGAACTCTGCAAAGTAAATAGCCATGAAAGCACCATGCTTCTTAGCACAAATCCTCAATCCCCTGCTAACACCTTATATTACAACTGTCTAATTACCATGTTCTGCAGTAACCTTGTGGGACTTCCATAGGTAATTAGAACTCCAGAGCATTTCTGCAATAATCCAGTAAGGACCTCTTAAGTAGAAAGAATTATGTGGTACTAATATTTTTGCACCCACGTGTTCTTCACAGTTAATTGTTTCAATTAATATTTGGCAGCAATGGAGAAATTCATAGAGGTTCATAAACTGAGACAATTCTCAGGAAACTTTTAAGGCAAATGAGTTGTAGTTGTGGTCATGTAAAGATGCAGGACACTTTAGAAAAAAATTAAATTCCTCGCACGTCAACATATTGCAACAGCAGATTTTCATCTTACTACTAGGAGAGATGCTTCAACTTGTCCCATTCCTTTAAGACTGCACTTTTTGGGTAAATTGTCCTTTCCTTCCTTGGAATTTTTACCAAGTCGTTGTACATAAAAAATAATGTGTGAGTTAAAAAGCATGGTGAGTACGCTTTGATACTCTTCTACAGACATGTCTTTGATGACAGAGAATAGCAGAGAGAGCTATTGAGATATTTCCGTGATTCTGGATGCCTTTATTTCAGTTCAGTCTCACCTTCCCTTTGTTTTTCCTTTCAGTTAAAAATGCCACATCCTATGCAGCTATGAGGGCCCTGTGTACACTGCACGTGCTGCTCACACTGGCCCTGTAGGCTCTAAATACTATTTACTGTCCTTACTAATTATTCTGATTTTTCACCCCTTTTCATTTGGTGTCAGGCCAATGGTATTTCTGTAGATTTATAACAGTGTTGGCTGTGCAAGAAAAATTACTTCATCATTCATGAAGTACACAGGGGTGTAGAAAACAGCTTTGATCCCAAAGGCACATGTCACTCCTCCCTACTTCCTGCTCCCCCCAGCCTTTGGGCAATCCTTCTGCACCCTCACTTTGATGCTTCCTAGGGGATCCTCCACCCCTTTAGAGTGGCCTCAGACACACACAGTTATTCGGACACCAGGATAGAAGCAGCAGCCAAGAAAGACCAAGGAGAGAGAGTGGGCATGTGAAGGCCATGATGAGGATAGGTGCATTTCTTCCCATTGTGCCCAAAACTGGTTTCCTTTCCATGTTGCCCTTTCCACATTGTCAAGTGTATCTCTGTGTTGGATGGGAAGACCTAATGCTCTCCCAAATCTGCGTGTCTCATCATGGGTACCAACCTGTTTCATTAGTTAGCTCCCAGTAGGGTAATGACTACAATGTATTACTTTACTGTCAGTAAAATAATGACTAATTTTTCTGGTTGTTTGCCATACCCTTTTTGTCTTAGAATCTTAGGGTTTTGTTAATGGCTGTTTTCTGCTTTCTGTATAATTGTAATTTTTGTTTAACTGTAATATCCTGAGAAATATGGAGAAGTCTGGAAGAAGTCATTGGACAGGTTGATTAGAAGGTCACTTATTTTTCTTGCATTAAAAAGGCAGAAGAACAAATGCCGTTCCAATTCATCATCATATGTAACCTTTGATTAAACAATTTTTTGCTGTATCAGTGTGAGTGGCTTTAGGCTTCAGAGTAGATTACTGAAATTAACTTTAGCACAAAATAAAAAGTCATTTGTTTAGGTGATTATTAAATTAAAAAGTCCAATCTGGAAGTCACCTTAATTGAATGTGAAATTGAGTCCACTGAACCTCTGTGCACTTTCAAATCAAAGCATGATGCTTCTCTAAAATATCATAAATTGCCCCTTATCTGCTTGTTAATTCCATTGCTTTGCAGCCAACATTATAAGTTAGACTTGATTAAAATAAAACTAACTGTTTCTCTTAATGTGATCTATGAACCCTAGTAAATACAGTCTTTCCTTATCAGCCTTCCATCTATTACCAAATTATGAATTTAGTTTAATTTATGTGGCAAAGTTTCCAAATAGAATGCATTATAACAATCATAAAACTGTAAGACTAATAGGTCTATATTTATGTGATTTCTCTTTGTTTGTACAGCTTTGAGAAGGGACTATATTTTCCCATTGGTATGTCTAAGAGAAAAGCAAGTGCATAAGTGAGTAGGTGTGTGCATGTGGACAACCACATGTAGTTTTGCCATGAAAATAAACAATCACCATGTAAAAATTCTCAAATTCTCTGTACATTCTCAGAGAGGTAGTACAAAATGCTGTCAGAGAGAAAATACATCACCAAAAGAATCCCTCTATGGTGCCAAATGCTTGAATAATGTCTATACAAATCGCTGTTCTTAGTGAATGGGCTGTGGCTTCTGTTTCTTCCTGAACAAAAGAAAATTTACTGTCTGCCACACAGTGTGGGTAAAACTCAGATTTAGTGGTGCCAGCAGCAAAGGAAGCAGAATTTACGTGTTTTCACAGGATAGGATTTTGACAAGCTTTTGTATATTTGTACAGCCCAAAGCAAGGACACAGTCGCTGTTGCTGTATTGCTGAATAAGTCCTTCTGGGTCAGATGGTTTTTTACCCTTTGCTTCTTTGTTACTGTTTAATTTTTTAATTTGTAGTCTTTGGACATAAACCATTCCCATTAAATGCTATCTACTTTGTTTTTCTCCAAACAAATCTGGAAGATAAATCTGATTCTAGGTGTGCAAGATATAGATATTCTCTGCACCTCCAAAAAATCTTAGCTGAAGGTATGTGCTTTTCTTATATGTGTACAGCTTATTCTCCTATGACATAGAATTAAAATTTCCACAACTAATAATAAAGCAGTGCTTCTTGGCATAGCAAAAGTGATTGTACGCATTATGCACACAGAAGGGATTTGTCTTCCCTGTGAATTCTTATTTCTCCGGGATGGAACTTTGAAATGTCTCATTTTCTCATAGTTCTGTTTAATAGCAAACAGAGATTACATACCTGTCATTTCTTAAAGCTGGGGGTGGGGTGGGAGGGTGCTGGTGAATAGACACACACTGTTGATCCCTTTCATGGATCCATTCTAGTTATGGTGGTCCTGGGCAGCCCATGCATATAACCCATGCCAGCTCAGTCACAAGCCTGAACAGTAGTTCTTCATAGGCTGCAAAATGGGTAGACAAATGCCCATTTCTTCCCAGGGAAGGCAAACCTCCCTGGATGTATTGACACTGCTATGAAGAAAGTCTGTAGAGTCTCCGCTTTGGAGGCAATCCAATGTTTTTGCAAGGGCTAAATGAACTACTCTCTAGACCCAGCTTTGTACAATTTGCTGAGCTCAATGAACTCTTTTCTTTTCTCCTTTCCTCCTCATACTTCTTTGTTACTTTTAACAATGTGTAGTAGAAAAATTGGCAGTTACTCAATGAAATCACTGTTCAGCTTACACCAAAAGGAAGAATTTTTTTGTGAATTTGCACTTCTAAGAAGATGTCACAGTTTTCAAACGAAGTGGTGAGACTCTGAGTTAATGTTTTTTGAATAGCTTGAATAAAGGGTTGCCCCTGAGTCTGTAAAACAGAAGCAGTGAGGCACAGTACCTCCTGGAGTTCCCTTTGGCCAGTTTGTCTTTGCTCGGCCCTTAACTTGGGTCTTTGTCTGCTGGGCACAATCTTGAGCAAAGTAGTCCCCAGTACAGCTTAGAAATATCAATGGAATGCAGGCTCTGACTGATTTATTCTTCCTCCTTTTTTTTTTGTCTACATTAAAACATAGTTGGCTCACAGTATTTCTTTGCTCCATCATTACTTTTTTCAGAGCTTATTCATTTAAACTTCAGGAGGAAAATGCCACATTTGCTTTTTTTTATTTTCCCTGCTCTTTTTTTTTTTTTAATTCTATTACTGTTATACATTAGTGCTGCTTGTAACATACCATTTCTATCACAATTGTATGTGGCTACCAGAAAAAACCTGCTTCTTGGCTGTATTATATAAAAACTTATACAAAGCATAATTAATGAAGCGAAGCAAAGGGACTCACAGGTGATATTTGTTCTCCTGAAGATTAAGTGGACTTTGTGAAAAGCATGATGACGATGTAGGAGAGCAACAGAAAGGGAAAAAATGTAGGTAGGATTTTGCTAGTTTTGTATGTGTGCAAAGATGGAGATCTTCAGCAATATGCAACGTGGCCTTCCCTTTCTAATAACCATTCCCCACTCCAGTGTCTGAAATGTCAATTTATGCATTTTTCTCTGCTACAATGAATAAGGAACATGGGTATCCAGTGACTGTGATCTTCACTGAAGTTATGGAAACCTTTTTGTATAGAAATACCAAGCTTATAATGCTATCATTTGTATATTGATACTGGAATGAAATCTGTCATTTTAAAACAAATTTGATGCTATTAAGTAGATATTTCCAAGGCAGCATTATAATCTACACCCATGATCCTTACATCAGCGAAGCATTGACAGGTAGAGATAAGTTGAGTTGATTCATTTTTTGTCCTGATACTGTGAAATTAAAATGTGGCAACCAACCATATGCAATACTTTTGGCAAGTTCAATTTATGGCTTATAAAAACTAGCAAAAAGAGAGATCGCATTAACAGGTGATCATAAAAATGTACTTGCTGGGAATATTGTATCTTTTCCCAAAAGTGTATGCTGATAACACTAACATATAATAATTACAAGAAAATTTTGCATAAATGGTTCTATATTTTATTAAGATCCTCAACAGGATGGTGTTCTATCAGTTCTGACTAGGTACATTCTTCTGTTGTTTCCTTTTGTTAAAAAATAGAGTTGCCATAAGAACTTCAGGCAAATTTCATGTAACTTATATAGAATGCTATTTTTAGAAGTATTTAGAATTTTGATTGCTTTAAACCAAAAAATAAATTATATAGATATTTTAAAAATATTTTTATACAGATAGCACTTAATGTCTTTCATTTTTCTTGATAAGAGAATCCTACATTTTGTTTCCTTCAATAAGCTGAAGAAATAGAAGTGTTTAAAAAAAAAATCAAATAATTATTCTCCAAATCGCAGTGGAAGTAAGCAATCATATTATCCAGTTGAAAAATCTTCATGGCCTTTGAAAGGTCTGAACACTGATTTGTTGGATCAAAAATAGTGAATAAAGAAGTTAGGTTGTTCCTCTCTATTACTGCCAAATGTTTAGGTTAGATTATCACCAAACATACCCACCTAGCACTAACAAGCCATCTTTTTGTGTGGCTCAGCAGAAAGTCTCTAAGTGAAACAGGTATTGAGAACCCATTAAAGTATTCAAGGAATTCATGCATTAAAATATTGAAATATGGATTGTAGCTGAATTTTGTACAATGTTTTTTGTTTAGATTTGAAAACAAAAAAAATTAAATGCTTTTTTGGAAGACTATCTACTGAGTGTCCTATTTTTTACATCATAGAATAATTTAGCATTTCCTTATGTGATTAAAAAGAAACCAAAAAAAGGAAAGGGTGAAGTAGCTGTTGTAGTTTTGTATCATTATTAATTTTTTTTTATATTTGTTGTTGTTGCTTTTTTTTTTGAGGCTAAACATTCTGGTATACTATATCGACCTCCATCAGATGAATTCAATTGTGATAGCTTTCAATACTTCTGGTACAGGATTTGTTTCCAAGTTCTTAATAATTCTGTCCCTGTGCTGTAGCAGAAAATACACCAGAGGCTTATCTTTGAACTTCTGATAACTGTCCAAGTGGAAAGTTTGGCAGTTTGTTGTATTGAGTATATTACTTGAGGTTTTTTTGTAGCTAACAATTAACAAATGAACTTTCAGAAGTTCACTCTGGTTTTGGTTTTATATTTTTTATATTTTTCTTTGACATGTATGATTTTCTATATGAACTCCTATTTTACTTGCTTAATGCATTAGTGACACTTATATCTACTTAATGTTTTGATGCCTTCACTAACTGTTTTTATCTCGTTCTTCTACTGCTTGTCTTTTACATACCATTTTGCTTTTATGAAGTAAGAAAGAGGGTCCGTTTTCTCTGCATGTATTTTTATTTTACTTCTAAGTAGTACATGCTGTAATCCAAGAAAATGAATTTAAAAACTAATTTGCAATTTGTCATAATTAATGTATTTTGTTTTTTTAAAGTAGGAAAAATTAATCTCTATCTTTTTGGTGTGTCACACCATTGATTTTTCAAAGCAAACCCCACTGAAATCAATTGGGAGTCCTGCATATAAATCCATGCCATGCTATGGTGGCATATGGTTCCTTATTTATGGGTTTTATTTAAAGGGGAAAAGACATTGGAAATCTCAGTACAAGACTATGGAGGTCTTTAGAGTTTTATTTTTTAAAAGGTCCTCCCTTTGTATGATTCCGTCAAAATGCCAAAACAAGATATTTATCTAGTCATGTAAACCGGATGTGAAAAGTAGATACATTTAATAAATTGAAGAGCTTACACCATCATTCAAGCGATTAAAAGGGTTCAGCACCACCTCTTCCCTTCTCCATGTCTCCACTCCACATTATCCTTATCTGCAGAATTAGACTCCCTATTAGGTCTTCTGATAAGAGTTCTTCTGCTTTCTGAGACTCACAATTCTCAGAGCACAAGAGTGAAGTATTGTGCCTGTGAGTCCATATGTTATATCACATACTAAATCAAGAAAAAGATTTAGGTTACAGTAAGAGTGAGCACAACCTTTGAGAAGCAAGGCATGAAACTTCATTTTAAACACTGCACCATGTTCAGATATTGAGGAGTGTGCACTGCAGTAAGCTAAAAACACCACTTACTTGCTACAAATCAGTCCCTTATCTATGAAAACAAGCCAGACCATATTTTCAGTAAAATTAGTGCATGAAGCAGTCATGTGGGAACCCAAGGGAAAATGAGATCTATGGAATAAACTGCTTTTTTAATGTAGTTACAAATAGACGTTTACTTGTGGATTTCAGTGGGTTCTGTTGGCTTGTGAGGTTTCATTGTTTCTGGTTTTGTTTTTTTCACTGATGTGCAGAATTTTCCACTTGAGCACTAGAATCTGTTGCAGCTGTTTAGGTCATCCATTGGGTTCACTGCAGTCAGAGGACTAAGGTCACTCCTTAAAGATAAAATATCTCCTCACAGCCTGGAGTTCTCAGCTGTGACCAGGGGTCAGCTTATAGGTGAGTGGTGGATATTTAACTTAGAGAAAAATGGATGGAAATTTCCAGTTCTGTACAAACATAAGCCCTAAATAAACCAGAGGCCATCAGGAGGGGGCCATATCAGCAGACCAGAAAAAGTTTGTTTTCTTTCTCTAGGACTGCGCATATGGATATCTCTACTCATTTATACGCACACACATTTTCATACATTTTTCCAACCATGTATGTGGTATCTATATGAATTTGTATGTAGCTAATATGAATAAATTACAAAAATGGCTACTTTCTGCCATTTTGGACACCAATACTTGGGTCATGTGTTCACTGATAAGTAGAGTTCTCCAGATGAGCTCTTGATACTGTTGCAGTCTATTGAGGTCACCCTTTTGACCTTGCATCCCTCACCTATTGGTTTGGGTCCATTTTTCCACAGAAAAGCTTCCCTTTCATTTCTGTGCAAAATAAGCCTCTGCACCGTTCACGGATTTCAAACTGTCACTTGTTCTGTTTGTACAATAGTAGTGTGATCCAGTCAATAATTCTACAGAAATGTAACTTGTGGTTCAGGGATAAAACCACTTAACTTAGTTTTTTTATGGTGTTTAAGTTTATATGAGGTTACTACTACTGTAACTTAAAGGAAACAACTGCAAGTTATCTCTAGTTAGACCAGATTAATTCCAGTGATATTTCTTTTTTTTTTTTATTAACAATGAATTGGCTCATGTATCTGCTTCCATTTCAGAAGGGCAATAATAATTTAATCGCAATGGTATATGGTGCCAGTATAAGCCAGTGAAAGAAGGTTGATTTGTTTACGTGTTTCAGTTTGCACTATTTTTATGACATGTTTTTTAACAGTAGAGGGAGAGTCTATTGAAATGATCCTTAAGTTAAACCAAATAATAATAATTTTCTACCAGAAATAATATTTCTCCTCAGATTAATTTTTTCCTCCAGATTGTAACCTGGAGCTGTTTTTTGTTTTCTTCGTCACATTATACAGACTTGTCAACAGAGATTTTGTAAAGGGAAACTAATGCCAAATAGTTCTGTCTAAATTTATGGTTTAAAACTATTGTGAATGTCTATTTTTTTAGAATCCAATCCTTCTTATAAATATATTAAAGATAGCCCAGGTACCACACAACTTCTTAGCATCACCAACAGCAGCCATACAACATCTGAGGTATAAGTATTTCCTTACTTAACTGAGTTTAAGAAAACTGGTTTTGAACTCATTGTCAAACAGAATGAGTGTAGAGTTTTATATGGATGTAAATGTTTAAAGAAAGGATAAGCAGTCCACCAAAACTGTGAATAATGAGGAAAGAAAATGAAAAAGTTTATCATCATTAAAATTTTTTGGAAACAAAAGCCGCAATAATAGGAAAATTGAACACTCAGTTGGGAGAGCTGCTCAGGAAAAATATATAACTAAACTGGATTATTTTGGAAACTGGATTTCAAAAACTCTTTATCTCTGAGTTGAGGTATGGTCATGTTTACTTAATAAACACTTGCTTCTCCACTTCTGTTTAAGGCTAGGAAATAGAAAGATGTTTGAATGGAAAAATGAGTAAGTAATGCAGATTTGTGGGTCTGCATTCTGTTTCAGAAGCTAAGTAATTTTTTATTTGCTGCACAATTCTTTTTCATGGAAAACGCCCTTTATTCTCTAGATATAAAATTCTGGCTGTTTTATGGGCTAAATTCCTCCCTATTGATGTCTCTTTGAGGGTTTATTAGAAAGCAAAACTTTGGTTTTTGAGTGGAAAAGCAGTTTTAGGTTCAGAAAATACAGACTAGCATAGTCTAAACCCAGTCTAGACTACAGATTGGGTTTTGTCATCTTGTGGGAAGTCAGACTTTACTAGGGGATATGATGGACATGTGTGGTATCATCCACAGTTCTAAATCTGTGCCATCATAACTCATAAATTCTGTCATTCAGGTATTTCTTGCAGTATGCAGTAATGAAAAATGTCCAAGAAGTAATAGTGGAAGAGCTTCTTCTCAAAATTCTGTAGCAGGCTATCTATAATGGATCATTTCCAAGAGGATTTGATATTAATATGACTTTTCCTTTTGCTCTTACACTGAAGAGATGTCTCATTATTCTCAGCCCTTTCTAATACATGGGCCATACTACAAGATTTAATTTATTTATTGTCTAGGTGATTTGCATTTCCTTTTATTTACCCTTTAGGCAAAGTAGCTGACTACACAGCAGCCCCTGCTGTTTGGAAGGGGCATGAATGGATATCTGAAACTTAGTTTATTTGGCACAAGAAATGGAGCCAGTCAGAGCCACTTCAACATGGCTTAATAAGAGAGAAGTAAGTCTGTGTGGGGGAAAAAAAAATCTTCTGGGCCATATATATATAAGAAGTCTTGTTGCATCTTGTTTAATTTGGGGAGATTGGTCACTGTCCCAGAAAGGTCTGGTAAGGGAGATACAATTCACTGCTTTTATATTCAAATTACTTTTTAAATGTCTAGATGAATACTGAAATACTTTCTACATAAAAAGCTTCTTGAAATTGCTGCTGTATTTAAAAGGTGCAGCTTCAAACAATCTTTCATAATTCATTTATTTTTTATGATTTTTCGTCTTTGAATTATCCAGCACCTAATACTAGGGGTTAATGGTTCTTTAAAATGACAACTGGAAGTATCTAACATGGATATAAGGGTACATTTTTGCCACACTGAAGAGTCTAAAGATCAAATTTTCTACATTTATTGTAAAATTATTAACATTTTTTTTGCTTGTTGATAGAACTACTGAAGTTATTAGTACTCTCAGTGAGTATAGAGTTCTGCGCAGATGTGGTCAGTTTTCCCACTTTCCTTTTTAAAGTTGCTAAAACTTTTAAGGTGTTCCAGATATTGCAATGTACTCATTTTAGAAAATGATTGAGTATTTAATAGAGGCCATTAAATTCACTTGAAAAGATTCATTAGCTTTAACTTTTTCTATTCCATGAATGCGATATAATCATGCTGCAAATACATCAAACCCTTTCTGCTCATTTTTTACACTGCCACCATATATGTCAGTTGAAACAGCAAGGAAGCAGCCCAATTCCCATTTCCATTCTTTTAAATCCATTTATAAATCAGTTTGGTCTCTGTCCATTATGGAACTTTTTTTTAATGGTTTATGCTAATTTCTCAAAAAGTCCATAAGCTTCAGCCTCATCAAATATGAAAAATCATACTTTTTGTTGACAAAAACCCTATGATTATTTATGGACTAGGTTCATTATCTCTTTTAATGTTTCATTACAGTAGTAGCATTCTTTCCCCTGGTGGCACGTTTCTGTCCTGATGATGCTAGTTATTCTGTAGCTAATTAACAAAAAGTTGTTCATCTGGTTAAAAAAAGAAGCAGACATGTTATTAATATTCTCCTTAGTAAACTGTCCTAAATAATTAATGCAAATAGACTTCCAGGGTTGTGAATTTTGATGAGAAGTTACTCTCAAAGATGAATTATTTGATTTAGATATTTTCCCTGCTAATCCACTGGTTTTTGTGTTGATTCATGTAAATCTCATTTTGCCTTAGTCTGTTGAGGAGGAGGGGGACACAAAATTTAAGTTTTTTAACAAATGAATGCTAATGCAACAGAAAGCTAGACTGAGTTTAAACTCTTCTGCAAAGCTCTAAGGCATTGTGTTTGCATGTGTAATAGAACATGAATGTACAGTGCTGGGAACTCTCACAGCAAGAACAGTTTCCTTACATTACTGTAATATTTGAGTTCCAACTTCATGTTTGCTTAAAGGAAACTCAGCGCAAACACAAAATAAAGGACTGAGAAAGATTTACAAAGGAGATCACGTTTTCCCCTTTTTAAGCAATCTCTTGGGAGAGAAGGAGGAAAAAAGAGTGCATTTTTGTGGGATGATGCATTCCATCTTTTCATCCATATAGTTTGTGGAATTGTTCCAGCTTCCCTGGTGTTGCACAAAAGCACACAATAATACACTTGTGCAGCTCTGGGGTCTGAGAAGAAAATGAACCCTGCTGATGCCAGCACCCTATCAAGCAACATATCCTGCAAGCTCAACATTGCACATTCACTTCATTTCCTTCCTGGGCATTCAGGCACGAGTGAACTCAAAATAAATGCCATCAGTTGATTCCAAAGTGTTCTAAAAAGGCTTAATATAAATTCCTTGCTTCTGATGCTGTGATTCACTTGAACTCTGGGAATTTTTATGTATATTTTGTTGCAATTTTTTTTCCTCCTTTCACTGAGGATTGGGGCACTATATGCCTATGTTTACCTCTCATCTCTTTTTTTGTTGTTTTTGTTGAAAGGCTTATTGGAGAAGGGGTTTTTTTATGCATTCTGAAAGCCAGCACACATCATTAGGTGTCTTGTAATGTCAGATGCAGTCCTAGTAGAGTAGCTGATTTTACAAGACACCTGCTGTAATATTTGAGGGCAGGATCAAGCCCTGCCTTAATGACTGAGGATAGAAGCTCACTGCTTATTCACGGTGCTGTATCTAAGTGTGAACAGGAGCTAGAAGTTTAGTCTCTTATGCCACAGGGTAATCCTGTATGCTAATCCCATCCTGTCAAACTACTTGACTCCATTTTTAATGACTTGGAAAAGTTCACACTTCTCAGAACTTCTCACACTTCTCTGTTCAGAAATGCAAACGCACACTGTCTTCAAACTTACACAGCATGGCACCACGTATCAGCTCTTTCATGAGTCAGCAAAACATGCCTGTGTCACAAAGTTGCCAGTGTTGATGAAATTTATTTATTTAAAGTTATTTCTGTAGAAAAGCCCAAGATATTGGAAATATTGAAGGAGAGCTTCACTTTGGAGAGGCTTTGCTTCTTAGTGTATGAGCTTGCCACCATTAACCATGTTAATAGCAATCTTACATGCCTGTAAGTATAAAAATCTTTCATTTAGTGTCCCCTTCTGGTGTTTTTTTACAAGAACAGCAGTGGAACTTCCAGTTGGAAGCAGTGTTTAAATCATTGTGTATTTGTGTTTTCTTCTTTTCTTGCATAAATTAGGAATTATGATAAAATGGGAACATGAATTTCAAATCTTTACCTATTCCTAAGGTAACTTAGCTCAGGTAAATTTTTATCCCAAGGGAAGATGGCAGCTTATGGAAACCTTAGGGCAGACTAGAAAAGTAGTACTTTAGATTGAATATAAATACATCCTCTGTCTTATGGAACCAGCATCTTTTTTCTTCTTCTCCCTCACACTCCCCACTTTCTTTTAGAAATGTCATCCCTTTTCCTTTGCACTCAGATTCTTCAAAAAGCAAAAGACAATTGATTTCCCTGGTTGGTGCCATTATTTGAGATGCAGCAAATTCTATTTTTTTCTCTAAGACAGAACTAAGCAAAAGTAGCTGTAGTCTGTCTTTTGTAAGTTAAATTAGGAAGTGATGAATAGCTTCAATAAGGAAAAAAAATAATCTCTTCTGTTAAAGAAAATGTGAAGATTTGCCTTTCCTCACTCTGAGTCACACAGTGTGACCTATGAAAATTTTCAGACCTGGAAGCAAGTTAGCTGTGCTTTTTGTTGTAAGATTTTCTTAAGTGTTGCAGAAAAGAGGCTTCATTGATTGATTTTTCTGAAAAATAAATATGTAGAACTTTTTTCAATTACCAAAATGCTTAATGTGTTGAACTTTGTAAACTGTAGCATTGTAATCTACATCACTGTCACTATGCAAGTGTGTGAAATAACCAGAGCTCATATACTGAAAATCCTTTCATGATATTTGCATGGATGGTAACAGTAGTTTTACCTGCTAGAAAAAAAAACTTAGGGCTTCAGGACCTGCATTTAAGTCTGCAAGCATCCAGAAAATATATTTTTTATAGCAGTTTCTTATTTGACCATAACTGAGTTTTGGATCCTTTTTTGGATCAAATATATTTTCATTTTGGAAACTTCTGTTTTCCCCAGCCATAACACAAACACTTCACAGGTGCAGCAGGTTAGGAGTGGGGTTAGGAGAAGCAGCTCCTGGGTCCACCATGAGTGCTCCCTCTCCTGTTCTCCAGCAGTGGATGCAGCTCTCATTGGCAAGGGCAATGGACCAGTGGTTGCCTCAGCAAGGCTTGAGTGGCAAAGATATAGGGCTTTTTTATTTGCTCCCCTCTCTCCCTCCCTTTCTCTTCTTTGAAATGAGAAAATAGGCCACCAATTTAGTGGGAACTGAGTCTGGCCAGGCAGTGCTGTGAGCTTTGTGTGTTCAATGGCTGCCCGCCATTTCCCAGACCATCAGCAGCCCTCTCTTACTGTTTTCCCTGGCTGCATAAAGAGAACATTGTGTCTCTTGGAAGCTCTGGCTCATACCCTGCCCTCTATGTGAGAAAAGGAAATGCTCCTTCTGTTCATGACTTAGCAACGGTTGGCAAAAATGATGTCATATCCATGGTAGCAGAAAGACAAAAGGAGAGAGAGAGACTGCTTTTTTAGACAGATTTTACACACCACACTGTTCCATAATGGCTGAACAAAGAACAGGCATTGAAATGTTCCTTTTAGGAAAGAATACCAGTCTATTTTTTCAAACTGGAAAGAAATGTTGTTTATTTATGACTGTATTTGAGAGTCCCGTTTAGTAACATTATAGTATAGTATGTATGGGATTATTTCTCTCTAGGTTTGGTCACTTCACTCTTTGCTTCAGCCCCTCTGCTAGAAGTACATGTGCTAGTGCATTCTTTATTGTCTTTCTTTATTGCTACTTAGTATGGGTTCATATTAAGTAAAATAATATTGAAAATTGTGCATTAAACATTACAGACAATCACACAACTGTAGTATTCTACTTTTGTGGTCCTTCACTCTGTATTTTTGTAATATGGTGTTACTAAGACATTGATATAGACCTCAGTAAACTGAGCATCAAAATGTGGGCTTTTCTTGGTCTTTAGTGTTTTTTATCTTTGTTCAGATATGCTACACAATATCAGTGCTTCTGTATAATGAAGAGTTTTTGGAATAGACCTGTTCAGGAAGTGTATCTATATGTCTGTTCAAGACTGAAGAGGAAAGAGAGGAGGAACCTGGAAATTTCAGATGTCTTATTATAAAGCCAATGATCCTACCCTTCAACTGAGGTTTGAGCAAATTCTAAAGATCAAATTCAGGCCTCTCCCTAGCTTTGTGGTCGATGATGCTCTTTATGATCTTTAGTTATCAAAAACAGACAGATTTATGATGAAAGCCAGCATATTTAATCTCCCACTCCATCTCTTTTCAGTAGGCCTTTCCCTGGAGAGCAAGGAGTAACTTCCTTGGTTTTACAGCAAAATTTGGAAACTTATATATATAGGGATCTGTCCTTTTATGAAGTGCTCTGATGCTGAGCATCCTTTGCTGACTTGGAGCACTAAGTTCTGTCCAGCACAGATTGCATGCATAGTACAAACCAGTGTTCAGCAGGCATAAATCCCAAACCAGAACTGAAAATATTTTTTTTTAAATATATGTGCCAGGTTTTCCTTCTTTTCATGCTTTTTGTTGTGTGTGTTGTTCTCACTTTTTTTTTTTTTGCTTATAGATGATGTGCACTGCTGCCACTGGGGATACCTAAACCATGCCCCCAGATGTGAGATAACCAGCTTATGGAAAGGTGTCACAGACTGTGATTGTTACTGTCATGGTCACTGCTTTCTCAAGTAGTTCCTAAATTTCTCTAAGACTGAGAAATATCAGAAGAGATTTTAGCTGCCTTCCAAATGTGTGCCTTTGGGAATGAAATTAATATAGCTTAAAAATGAAATCAAGGCTTAGAGTGGGCTTCTCTGAACAGTGTAGTATTAATCTGCTTTAACTGCTTGTCCAGTCTGATTTTCCCTTGTACAGTAAGGCATGGCTTTTTTTTGCAGGTGATTCAAATATTTCTATGAGCATCTTGCCTTAAGATAGAGAAAAATTCTGTTGGATCCTGAAATAGTTGTTGCCAGCCAGTTTGTTATAGAGCTTCCACAAGCTCCTATAGCATTTTGTTTATTCTTGCTGCAGAACAGAATTAACCTCTTTGGAATAGACATTGCCAGCCTTTTTGAATCAGGTTTGAAATGACTTTTAGTGCTGCTGTAAATTGATTTGGAACAGAATTTCATTTCTGTTTTCTGCCAAAATTTTGATGCCATTAATCTCTACTGACTTGAAGCACTATCATAAACACAAGCTCTGGCTTGTGTAAGGAGGCAATCTCCCAGGTACACAAGGCACTAGGAATAGGCTCCAGAGACCCTCAAGCATCAGTTACAGATTGAGTAACAATATTTTTGTGTTTGCTGTGCTTAAAATGTGGTCTACTAAACTTGGTATCCATTCCAACCCTTTGGGGTTGGGGTGGATTTAAGCTGTAGCTGCAATAGCAGTTTTTAGTAGTAGGATTGTTTCTGAGATATCAGAGAGAAATTGCACGGGTGGCATATGGATCCAAAATTAGCATTTGAACTTTGTAGAGAGCTGAATAGGGTCATTTCTTAACATGTAGCCGTGTTAAGAATTTTTTGCTTTCCTTAACAGAAATGGTTTCTGAGTTTTTAATATTTTTCTATTTTGGATAAAATTGTTACTGTCTTCATTAAAATTCTTTTGTGAATGTTCTGATGAATTTATGGTAGGAGCACAAGTACATCAAGGATAAATAAACAAAAGTCCTCAAACTCTGTTCAGCTTGTTAATTGGCTATGTCAATAGCAGATGGACATTGCTCCCTGTCCACATGTCCTTATGTGCCTACAGCTCCTTCCTCTTCCAGCCTCCAGATCCTGCAAATTTAGTATCAGCCAAAACAACAGAAGAGAAAATGTCGTGCTATTGCAACATTAATCTTTTCTGAAGGATTCTCTGATGACAAAAGATTAGGTAATTTTTCTCAACTGCCAGATAGCACATGCTTATCTAAGGAAGGAACAAAAGCTTTTTCCTGTGCATTTTCAACACCTGTGGAAGAGTTTGGGATCCATAAACATTGTGTGGGAGTTATTGCAAAAATCTGGATCTTCTAGTTTGAATGAGAAGGCTGCAAAGAAATATGTATTGTTTACTCTTGAAAGGAAGGGAATAACTGTTTCTAAAATTACAGAAAGGAGGAGTCCATTGCACAAACTTCTAATTAATTTGATTTGGAGAAAATGTATGTTCTCCTGAAAATAAAGACATAATTTTAAAAGTACTAAGCAAAGTACACCACAGTGAACATGGTGTATCTTCACCTGAATACAGTCTTTCCAGATCCCAATTTTCTTAAAGGTAAAGAGTTCGCCTTATCAGAGAAGCTGTAATAAAAACCAGTCCTCTCAAAGAGTGAGTGAAAGAGCACCTCTCATCTTTTAACCTGTGCTCAGAGTTCTGAAAGTTATCTCCTCATGAAGACCATATTTATATCATCAGACTTTTCTGTATCAGCCTTTTAATCTGAACAACATCTGCCTTCTCTTCTTAAAGGCTACTGGCATTTCTGCTAATCCTATCTTCAGTGCACCCAGGTGGAAATTGTCCGTTTTACTTAAAGAAACTGAGTCATGGAAGAATCCTGACCACAGTGCCCTTCATTCTCACAAGCAAGGGATCTGAACTGGCTGTCACAAGCAGGCCCTCGTCTGTGATTTCACTGGACTGAGGTTTAGTGACAAAAGTTGCAGCTGTGGCTCAGAGTATTTACTCACTGATTTCTCCATCCTCAGGAGCGTGCCTGTCTTAGATGCCATGGAATAATGAAGAATGCAGCACTAGAGGAAGAAAGCTTTAAACATAAACAAAGTCAAGAGATTTTCTTATGTAAAAGCATACTTTTTGACAATTCTTATAGTGCACAACGCTTCTGAGGCCGTAGGGCAGGATACTGGAGTCAGCCAGTACATCAGAATGCAACTGAGTTGTGCTTCCAGACAGTGTCCTAGATATTTTTAAGGCCATGTAGCACAAAGTAGTGCTATTTAGACTTTACCACATGTGTGCAGGTGCAGTCAAACAATATCAGTCTGGTGTCAGCATACTGTTGTTCTGAGACATCAGATCTTACTGTCAGGCTTCACGAGTCCCAGCCTCCTACATCTGCACTGTTGAACTCTACTTCATGTGAGCTTCTGCATCCTCCCAAACAGACCTTCCTGTTTATTCTTACCTCCCCTCTGTCCCTGTATATCCACTGTCTTTTTATGTTTGCACACTAAATCGGATGCCTTACTAAAGTTTGCATCTTTACTGTTTGCTTGTGATGTAAGCCACTTATTTTCCTTTATTTTAGCATGATCCTCGCTTTAACTTTGCATTTCCTTTTTTGTTTCCATGTAGATGCATTACAATGGGAATGTTTCCTAGATTTGGTCAGGTTACTCTGTAACCTGTAGGTTACTCTGTACCACCACACATCGTTGCCAGGGGTGAGGAGAAAGGGATTCTGACTTGCAAGACGAAGGACATAGCTTCTGGTCCTAAAAATGTCGGGCATTTTCAGGCATTGTTCATTGGCTCAAGGTCCACGTTGAGCATTTTTGTATGTGGATCACTCTCTCTCTTGTATACTTTTGTTATTAATATTGTTGCTCATGGACTTTTTAGTGGGAGTATTAAATTGAGGAATACTATTCCAAAACCAGGACCAGAATGTAAGCCCTTTAGGAAAAGAAGCCTTTCCAAAAGCCATGAAAATGGTGTGAAAAATATACTACTTCAGAAATAGTTTTTAGTAGTCTGGTGCACTAGAGTCTGTTGGGAAACATAGTATACTTACTGTCCTCTTGGCTGTGGTGGTTTTACACTCCAGATTTGTTGCAGAAGTTCTCCACAGTTAATAATTACCATGTTACTAGCAGAAAATTGCATGCTAGCAGGAATGTCAGCAATTTGTACTTGGTACTCTTTTTTTTTTTTTTTTCCTATAGTTCTCTGATAAAAATATTCTGAAAAAATACTGCTGATTGTTAATCAACCATCTTATTTGGCATGCATGTTGTCACCTTCCTCAGGGACACCAAGAAAGATAATGCTCAGGGAGCATACACCATATATTCACTTTCAAGGGTGGATCTCAAAGCTTTAAATTCAGGAGAAAAGAAGCCAACCTTGCCCTCTTTACTTCTGAATTTTTTTAAGGACATCTGCAGCATTCTATCTTTGTGTATATCTGTCATTTCAGTCATTGATATGGGGTTTCATTTAGTTTCATTATAGCGTATCTTCAAATGCCTTTCAGTAATTTTTACATTTCTTTGTTTGATGGAACAAAGGTTCTACTTATTGCCAAGCATATCAAGATACCATCATATGTGACTCTGAGTTTAGCTGAACCTGCTGTTGAGCAATTTCTTTCTCAGTGGTTTGCTTGTGTGTCCAGGACTTTTAAGTTATTTTTGAGAAAGTTCACAAAATTAACAGCATTCCCTCATTTGCAGAACAGACTAATTCATGATGCTTAATGCTAGACATTTCAGTATTGGATGAAGTGTTTGTTTGAAAAATGTATTACCAATGCATTTTGGCTTGCTGCTATCACTTTCCCCAAATCAGGCCAATATTTCAAAACTGAGCTTGCCAGTGTCTTTGGCACTCTGTTGTCCTGGCACCTGATGTCTGTACTGCTAAGTACTGATACCTTGGCTGCACTTCCACTATCTATCAAATGTCTGGACCAGTAGTATCAAAACAAAAAAGTAATGCTTTCTGGCAGTTATTTTGAGAACAGGAAGAGTAGTATTTCATTAAATCAACTAATTACAAATATTGTTAAAACAGTTGTTGTTCCTGCTGCTGAGATCAGGTATAGAATCTAGGTATAGCACAAAGCCTGACATCATTCATGAGAAATCATGTAAACTTAAATTAAAGCCCATAAAGTGTCTAAATTTTGTTTATGTTTGTGATTGATAGACTTTGATATTAAAGTGAGCAGACGTAGAACTGCTTGTGGGAGCAATACTAGTTTCTGCCTAGACTCAGTTATTAGGTGGCTTCATCAAAAAGTAGAAAATGCTATGGGAGACAGAGGTTGCTATTTTTAAGAAGTAAATGCTTCAGTCTTGGCATTAAGAGACTCAGCTCTGTGGGAAGCCAAATCCTGTAAATTTAATATCTGGAATAACAGAAAAACTTACGGAGTGTTGCCAGGTGCATTCAGCTGGCATGTCTCTGAAGTCCTCGGGTGAGATTGATATCATATGAGCACACATTCTATTGTATTGTATCCAGAAATTAAAAGCTATTTGTTGTGGTTTAACCGCAGACGGCAAATAAGTACCACACAGCTGCTCGTTCACTCTCTCCCAGCAGTGGGGCTGGGGAGAGAATTAGCAGAGTAAAAATGAGTAAACTCATGGGTTCAGATAAGAACAGTTTAATAATTAAAATAAAATACAATAATAGTAATGATAATAATAAATTTTAATTAAAGGCAAATAATAAAGAGGGAGAAATAAAATCCAAGTACAACAAGTCATGCAAATGAAAATGATTGTTCACCTCAAAATGACCAATGCTCAGGCAGTCCCCAAGAAGCAGCTCCCTCCACCAAGCTTCTCCCAGCTGCATATGCTGAGCATGACCCCACATAGTCTGGCATATCCCATATCAGTAGGGAGCAGCCATCCTGGCCATGTCCCCTCACATCTACTTGTGCACTCCCAACCCACTCGCTGGTGGGGTGACAAACAGAAAAGGCCATTGATGCTGTCTAAGCAGTGCTCAACAAAAACATCCCTCTGCTATCAGCACTGATTCCAACAAAATCCAAATCACAGCCTCTTACCAGCTACTGTAAAGAACAGTAGCTCTACCCCAGCCAAAACCAGCACACAGTTGAAACAATGCTTACATTCTTGCTGAAATTCTCAGCCAGCACTACGCAGCTGTCATTCTGGTTTTGTATCTATTACTGTTGTGTTCAAGCTATTCTGGAATAAATAGTTAAAATGTTAATTGACAAATTTGTGCTGTTGTAAGGTGTGGTTGGGGGGGGGGAGCAGGGTCCTATGGAGCCATCTAGTTGATGTTACTTAGTTTCAGTAAGAAATGCTTGGATGATTAAAATTATTATTTTTAGACAAAAGTGAAAATGGTCCTGTTCTTGTTCAGGAGGAGAAATTACATGTTGAGATCCTCTGTAGCTCTTCATTATTGCTCACTTGGCTACAGTATTGTTTCTGTAAGCTGTTGATTCTATGTAGAGGAGGTTTTTTGATTCTCTTCACTATTCTTTCATACTCATAGTTGTTCCGCTTCACTTTATGAGGTATTAGTGCAGGTTGTATATATGTTATGTGTGTGTGTTCTATTTACTTCTGTATTTGTATTCCTCATTTCATCAGGCGAGGCTTGGCAGCACTATTGACTCTACTGTGCTGTAGTATAATATGCTGCTATCAGTCCTTACACATGTTGGCTTATATTCATTATTCTTGGGACAGGGTGAGTAGGACAGGGATTTACTGCTAGAAGTGTGAGCACTTCCATGTACTTCACAGTCGTCTGTAGACATTCAGACCTGAGGTAGGTCCGTGCCTACTATAAAGATAGCTGGTTTCTTTTTTGTCCCAAAAAGTTTGAATCCTTGTAATTTTCCTCCAGGGATTTTTAGCATATTCCATTATCTCTCTACTGTAATGTATGCAGAATTGCATTTTTGAACATGTTTCCTATGGTTCCATTTGCTGGAGAAGGGCAAAAAGAGGGAAAAAAATTATAAAATGAAAATGTTTACCTGTGAAGAATGATGATTTTATGTGGAGAAAAATTCAAGTGATTCATTCTGCATTCATTACTTTCTATGAAAGCAGTTCCATCTATAGGGTATGACATAAGTACAAATACATTACATGTTGATATAGCTTTATCTAAAATCAATCAGTGGATACCATCATATTTGCTGAAGAAGAATAAGTTTAGGATAGAAATAGCTGTTATTTCAAAATGGAAGGGTTATGTAGATCAGCGCAGCGATTCTATCTTTTTTATTTGTTTGCTCCTTGTATCTCTCTTTGTTAGTATACAAGAACATGTTGAAAAGCAGTTGGAAGCATGATGTCCTTCTTAACTTCTTCATTTACATGCTCATGAGGCTGTCAATATCTAGGATACTTCACACATTGCATAGTTATTATTTTAATATGATACATAAACTCAGTTGTTCAGTTAAGCTAAGTAAAAAATTAGACTCCAGTTACATTGCCATAATGATTTTATAGCACATAATTTAAAAGTATTTTTTTCCTAATTCTGTCTCTCCTTATAACCATTAGAAAGAATTCTTCCAAAAAATGTCAGGTTTGGTGCATTTCTTACCTGCCCTGTGGCTGATCACAAATTCCTGCTTTCTTTCATACATATTTCATACATTTGAAATTGCAGTGGGAGGAATACCTACTTTTTTGCCTCAAACTTCACAGCAAAAGAGGTCTGTGTTCCTTTATCTTAGACAAATACTTGAATAGCAAGTACAAGGAAGCTCTAAAATCTTACTTAATAGACATGACCCAACAGATAGAGATAAGTAAGCCAGAGGTTTAGGGTTGCTTCTGCCTATTAATTGATAATAAGAATAATATTTTTTTCCAGACGTGTTTACTATTTTGTGTTCTTGTACAGCTTCCATTACTGCTCTTAAATTGCACTCATAAGAAAAGGGCAATATCAATATTCCTACTTTACTGATGGGAAATTGAAGCATCAAGTCTTGGTCTAGCCCAAAGTCACATAGGAAGCTAACAGATAAGTAGATCCCCTGAGGAGTATTTTTGTAATTCCCAAATCTGGAATCACCATTTTATGGCTTCTGAATTATTCATTTCCCATTGGAAATAATTACCACAGAGAACTTAAGCATTTCCAAGGCTGCAGGTAGAACACAAGCATATCATGGTACAGTTTCTGTGAGGCTTGTGTAAGACTTTCTTTAAAACCTATTTCATGTGTTACGTTTATGTATATATTACAGATTGCCCTTTATTGTTTCCATGTATTGCATATGAAGTACATACACAGAAAAGAAATAATAAATACATATATCGTCTCAAAGAGAGATAAAGCATAATCAAACTTATTAAAGGCATCTGGGCTGGGAAATTACAATATTTCAACAGCAGCAGCCCAAACAAGCACTTTTCCAAGGGAAATGACTTCTTCATCTCTGACAGTCAAGCTGAAAATCGTTGCTGTGTGTTGGTAGCAATAGGTAAAATGTTCTCGTGTTGAGTCCACAGTGATTCTACTACACAAGTTACTGGTAAATGTTTCTCTGATATGTCAAGTAACAAAAAGTGTGAAAATATACTTGTTCAAGTGTTTTTTATCTGCTTTGTCTCTACTTATACAAGTAAATGTTCAAGTTAAATTATACAATTAATTTTGCTTCATTTTCTAATTTACAGTTCATTAGATTTGATTTTAGGAAATGTTTAAGGGATAACAAAATTATTTCATATGCGTAAGACTGCATTCATTGTTCTCTGTTTCTTAGTCTTCTAAAGCAAGTACAAGTGAGAAACTGCTACATGGATAATTATTTATGTGCATGTGGTGTGATGTAAAGAACCTCTGTGCTCCAGACAACAAGGTCTTGCACATCAGCACAACACAGAGCATGGAAAGATTAAAAAGAGAGCAAATTTGTGACTCTACAGTACAAATATAAAAGCTTCAGAATTGGAAATTAATTCCATAGCTAAGAGTGGTCAAGAGATAAGCCATGGTTTTCCATATATGAAATTCAAAGGATACTTTCAAGACAAGAGGATAAAAAACTCTTCAGAAAGGAATATCCAAGACATGTCAGAGGTCTTTCTTGCCTTTATTATTAAGGTTTTAGGAAAATTATTTTGAGCAGTGAATTTGTTATGTCAGTGAAATTATTATTGGTCAAATCATGACATTCAGAAACATCATTTTGATGTATTTGTCACAAACAATATTTGAAAATCACGATTCTTCTGTACAGCACTGGTTATCTACCTGTGTGTTCCTATACCTGAGTTAAATGACAAATTTAGGGAAGTGTATACCTGTGTTCCAAACTGCAGAAAAAACAATTTCATTAAGTCCTAGGGGAATGCTTACTCTCATGTCCCACTTTAGAACAGGACTAGAGGTGCTGGCTTTGTCTCAGTGTGCTGTTATTTACAAGAAATTGTAACAGCAGCAAACTATTCAAACCCAATCACCACTCTGTGCCTGATGATTCTGCTGACTTAGTGAACTCTTAGTGCCTTTGGCTGAGCAGTTGGCAATAAAGCTGCTGGTGGTGGCTGGTCATTCCATCAAACTTTTTTACTGTCTAGCTTAATAATTCAGTGGAAGTTAGCAGTAAGGGATAAAACATGGTAAAATTTGAAGAATTTCAGGTTTACTTTTTGTTCTGTGAATTGCAGTGCGTCACCTGAGCTATGATCAGTGCCCTGTGTGTGCTCTTAGCCCAGAGCAGTGAAGACACTTTGCTTAACCTTTTCAAGGTGTGCAGCACCATTTTGCAAAGGCCACCAGTTATCACAGCACTGCTCTCACTGATCAGCTGAGTATCAGCTGACAATTTCACACCTACATGGACTAACTTTGTGATGTATATGAAGCCTTGTACAGTAACAGACAATTACAGTGTCAAATGCTAAAGTAATTAAAAATAAATGTAAGAGGTTGTGCAAATTCATGGGCGGACTTTTATTTCACGATAGTCTGTGCAGGTGCTCACATCATACCACATGTTCTGATTGCTGGCTCAGCAAATCTGATGTAACCAACATATTGTGAGGTTGAAAGGAGAGTGGGAGTGAAGCCAAAAGAATTTGCTTCCTTTAACCTAGAAAAATGAAGATCTAAGAGGGAATATAATTCCTGCCTACAAACGTTGCAGATATTATAAATATTAGAGCATGAGAAAACCTAAAGAACTAATGTTGACATAAAAGCAAATGGGTATAAACTGTCCAAAGATCAGTTTAGGATTCAAAACATAACTCTTCAAACAATTGAAAGTAACTTTTCTAGAACAAGTTTTGTGGGTTTTAACAGCCTTAACACTTTTATGATAGAGTATGATAAATGTCAGATAAGAATTTTAAGAAGTAGCTGCCTACAGATGTAAATATCCATACTTGGTGACTTAGGAAGTACATTTATGTGATGTGGTTTAACTTTAGTGGGTTTTTTTTTTATTTTCTTTTAAATGTATGTATTTGTTTATTTATATTAATTAATTGTGTTTCTCTAGTTTCTGTGTGTTCTTCCCAATAGTCAAAGCAGAGTAAAGAGATAAAAAGTGTATAGAAAGCAATACTGAGATTGATTAATTCTGTTTTAGAAGAGGCACAGCACTGGATTTTCCTGTATGCTTGGGGTTTACTGGAGGTTATTTTATAAAACTTTTCCCTTTGTTGTTAAATAGGGTTCCACCCTAAATATATCAATACTGTATCAAAATAAAAGTAACAAAATATAAAATGTAATTCAATTATTAAAAGTCCAGTACCAAATTAATACAATATTAAATTATTTTTATATCCTGTATTTGATGAATTTAATGCTATTTTCTCTGCTAAAAATGCCAGGGAGGTGGGATAAATAAAAAAATATTCAAAGTGTTCAAAAGATAGGAAGAATTTTGGTCCAAGACCGGAACTTTGTGTGTCCAGATAATTTTTACATAGCAGCCCTTAAGAACTACTATGCTCCAAATGACCAATTTTTCGTATTGGTAGGTATATTGTTTTGGTGAATTTGACCATTTTAATTTGCTGTACAAAGAAATTTGTTTTCTAACATAAATCTTCAAATGGGAGTTGAATTTTTTGAAATCACTGCTTTAATGCAGCTATGTTGTTTTATATTGGGGAGGATCAAACTTACACATATTAAGCTCATAGTATAAGACTATTAGATCAAAATTCTCCTTCCATTTACACTTATGCAACCACACTGAATTAGTAACTTAGCAGATTAATATTTAAAGTGTTGCTGAAGGACTGCGCTGCATAAATCCCATTAATGTTAATTCCTAGCCACTGTGCTGAAAATGTACCTATAAGTGTCTGCCAGACCTGCGATTCTTATAAAAACTTGTAAGCCAATTTAATTTGGAAGTAGCAGTCTAACCCAGTGCAAATGCAAAGTTATTAAATATTAATTCTTTAAGAAATTATTCTCAGGCTTTTCTTCTAGAAAATAATTGTTGCTAGTGTGTTTTGCATTGATCTAGGAATCTTCTCTATCTGTTATTTCAGAGGTTTGTTAGCTTTTTACTACTTAAGCTTATGTTTTCTTTTGTTTTAACTTATCTGTCATTCTCATCTGAGAACTTTTTTTTACTTAAGTACTTTTGAATATGTAGAGAAAAATGAACCAAAAAATATGGTTTATAAGCTGTTTAGTTATCTTAAGCTATATTAGTAATACATCCTTCATTGCTAGTCTGTTAAGTATTTCTTTTTTGTTTCCAAGTTAAACACACTTTTGAGAAATGGACAGTGTGCCAAAATATATCCTCTTTTTGCAATCTTTGATAAGGTATAATTAATACTTACACTGCAGAATGTGTTAACAAAACAGGTCTGTGCCAGTAATAGGTCTCAAAGCTTAGGGAAGGAAACCTGTTAACTACCACAGTCATAATATATTTGCTGAAAAAAAGAAAAAGCAGATGCTACTGTTTCATAGAGATAATTTCCACACAGGAAACCTCAAGTAACAATAAATAAAACAAAAAAAAGAGGCCTAGGTTGAGGAGTGTAATTGCATTGAAGCTTAGAAAATGTAGATAGAAAGGTCTTTAAAAGAGGGCCGGAAGTGTAAGTTTTCTTTGGACAGGGCAAATATAGCACTATGGTTTATCCCAAATAAACCATACCTTCATCAGTGCTAAATCCGATTCAAAAACTGTACGAAGGCTGTTTGAGCACACATACCATCCAGCATGCAGTGCACCTGCAGCGGTATGAAATGGTTTGGCAGTGGTTTCTCAAACGTGTGGTGCTGTGTATCGGAGGCTGCCGCTGCCCCAGCCCGCAGAGTGGTGGCAACGGGCAGGTGCCCCCACGGGAGCAGTGCCTGGGAACTGCTGCCACCCCCAGCCTGTGATAGGGTGACTCGAAAATCTCCCTGCTGCTTCTGCTACTGCAGCATTTCCCTGAGGGCCTCACACTCGGAGGAGAGCTCCATTTTGAGCAGGAGGCACGTTTTGAGAGGATGGCTACTGGCTTCAAAAACAGGTTTTCCTTCTTCCTTAAACCACTACAATTTCCACGCTCAAGGAGACTCTTGTGGGAGGGGGTGGTGTTTCTCCATCTTCTGGCAGACAAGTGGAGTGACACGGCTGTAAATAAACAGACTTCCTGGCACATTCAGGTCTTTTGTCAAGACTCCCTGTACAAGAATTTTGAATCTGTTTTTCTGGAGTTTCCCAATAAGATAAACCAGATTCTGCTAGACAAGTGTTGAAATACATTTCTGGTCCTTGTTCTGGTTAATTTTTTAATACAAAGTTTACTTTCACATTTTCTAACATCTTCCACTTATTAAAACAACAAAAGAATTTTTATTATATTTTGATATTTTTCTTTTGGAATGGTGTCAGGTGGTACAGGTGGGAGCCCCTCATGTCACAGCTTTATTTAAAAGGAACTAGCTGAGAAGCCTTGCAGGCTCAATGTTCATATAAAAGAGACTTTGGGGAGCCATTTTATAGGGAGAAGGAAGCTAATTAATGTTTCAGAAAGGAGAAACCAGAAAACTCATGTAACTGAAAGTCTTTCATTTTGCTTTCAGACTCAAGTAATGGAAACCTAGAGAAGAATATTGTTAAAAAAACCCTGAAAATTATTTGTGGAAAATCAATTTTAAGTATTATATTTATCATTTCCATGATGTTAAAGATTTTGTTAGAAAATCAATAATTTTGAAAAAAACCAGGTTTACAAAGGCCTTTTTGGCATAGTTTTGTAAGGCAACAGATCTTAATGTTCTAGAAGAACACAAAGTACCTGTCATGTTTTTTTGATTATGTGAAAGGTCTCAAATATCAAATGAGGAATGAACCAGAAACATGATGTTTAAGCAAAAATATTCTTGGTTGTATTTAAATTTTATGAAACAAGCAATTGCAGAAAAATTATAGATTGTGTAACTAAATAAAGAGAGAAAATATCAGGATGCAGAATAGCCTTGCTAAATTGACAAATTAAGAAAAGAAAAAGTAGACATTTCATTAGGGAAATATATCTGGAAAAGGAACATTAATTGTATTTATAAAAGCAATGAATCCGTTCCTTAGAAGTGCTTAGTCTGGAAGAGATTCAATGGGTCATGCTGAATAATCAGTCTGACACTGATCTCAGTGCAATGCTCTGGTACGCAGAGCTGAAGTGATCCTATATCATCAGGTGGATATCACATAAAGAAAAAAAAAAGGACCTTTACTCCCATTTTGGCAGAGTGCTAAGAGTTTCAGCACTTCTGCAGAATTTCTGTGGTTCTGAATTCAGTGGTTGAAGAAGTTGAATATTGCGGAGAGTTCAGTAAAGAGTCCCATAAATCCCATCATAAGGGATAATGGATGCCAAGATAAAAAGGAAAATAGTTTCGTGGAGTACAAAGAAAGTAGCAAAGTCTTCTTAATGTAACTGTGAAAATTTCAATACATGACTTAATGAGTATAGCTACATGTTTGGAAGACAGAATTTTGGTAGTCGTGGGTTTTGCTGTAGCAGGCAGTGGTGCTGATGACAAGAAAATACAGCATTATTAAGAGTGAAGGAAGTTAAATGTTATTTCACCTTATCAAGGTTGGTGATGGATTCTTCATCACAAGCATCTTTAAAAAAAAGCAGAATGTTTTCTTAGGGGACAAAATTGTGTTTGACTTGAAGCAGAGTTAGTTTTTTGGAGGGTATAGCGAGCCACATGTACATAGATGTTCTTTTTATTTTCCAATATGTCAGTCAGTTATACATAACCATTTCTGATTACTTCATGGGCTTTCTAAAAAAAAAAACATATTTATAGCCCCATTTTAAAAGTTTATGTACAATTGTCTAAATTGCTTTTTCTTTATTTCCTCTTTTCGAAGTAGATAGTGTTCTAGTCTCACTTTCCATTTAGGCATGGAGAGGTGAAATCACTTGCCTGACAAAATACAGCTCTCTTTATTCCCAGGACAGTTTCCTACAGCACCCTGTTTCCAAAGTATCACAAGTCATATTATGTATGTAGGAAGTCATATTCCTCTGAGGAATCAGGTATTTATGCTTTTTTGGCCAACACATTTGATTAAAGAGGAATTATTTGAACGGACATTGTATACTTATTGAGATGTAAGTTGATGAAAGACATGCTATTTCATGCATTGAGTGACAGACAAGATTAACAAGTGAAAATCTTGTTATCCTGTCCTTCTCTTCACCATTGAAATAAAAAAAAAAATCAAAAACATAAAGAGGTAAAACACATGGACCATTTCAAGGATTCAGTGTAATTGATGTCTTTCTATGTTGGCCATGCATTTATTCTTGCATACTTTTGAATGGTGTAGTAATTTAGCTCATGGGAGTAAATCTTCTGTGTAAAAGGAAAATTGCATAATAACTCTACCTTATTTTAGCAACACTGTTAGACACAGTCACACATTCCTCATTTGTTGAGTTTTGTGCCTGTCCTTTACTGGCCTTTTTAATTTCTTCATGTCATTGCCAGAAAGCTACCTTCGTGTAGTACTGCTCATGTAATCCACTGGCTTTCCATGGAATACTGTTAGAAGACACTGGCAATCTTTAATTGTGTTTTTATCTTTTATCACAAAATAAACTGCACAATTTGCAGGAACAGTATTTACCTGCCAAGACTCTTTATTGATCCCACTCAGTGATTGCTACCTTTGGCACTAATGGTCATCATGCAGACTAAAACAGCACTCCTAAAGCACTTCCTTGGTCTTTATGACCCCCAAAGTACTCCTTGCACAAAAGCAAAACCACTGCCTGTTAATCATTTTGTGCTTTATATTTCTCACCTGATGGGCATAAGTTTATCCATTTTTTTCTGGACGTCTCTAGTACCAAATAAATAGAAATTTAGTCTATCCAGAGATTAATTTCTAAATTTTCTTCTTACTTATTTTAAAGTGGGCTTTAGTTGTGCCCAACTTTGATTATGTTAAATAATGTTTCAGAAGATGCTTAAAAATTTCCCATGGTAAATTTTACTGTCTTCTCAAAGCTTGGACCATGCTTGTGTTGTCACAGAAGTTCCTGTTTGCTTGTGTTTATCCTCATCATTTCTTTTTCATAATTATTACTGTCACACAACAGTATTTCTTCTCAACTAAATATCTTTCAAATAAGGGCTGTGGTTTTGCTGTTGGCTTTTTTTTTGTTTGTTTTTTTTTTCCTTCTGAGCCAGTCTCTTAATTTCTCCATTTTTTTCTTGTGAGGAATATTGAAAAAAGCGTACTGTTCTGCTTTGCACACAAGAGTTCCTGGAAAGATACTTAGCTGCTAAAGAAGACAAAAAATTTATATAATCGATTGCTGACAAGGCTTTTTCTAGCCTGCATACACCTAGGCTTTACAGAATATTATTTCATTATATATTTTAAATAAGTTTCTATTTACTATTATTTACTTCTATTAGTCCCTGTGAGTCTCAAAGAAACCACCTATACATTCCTGACCAGGTTCTAGGACATTTAGCTGCTTCGATTCCTATTTCCAACAAGGAATTGTAATCATGATGCTAAATATGGAACCATGTTTGTAACCAAGCTTTTTTAGAGGATTTTGTTGCAGTTTATGAAGTTATGGTTATCATTGATAATAATATTGTCTGAACAGTAAAAAAAAAAAAAAAAAAACCAAAAACCAGGGAGATAATCCAAAGTTTACAAGCATGTAGACCTTACAGTGGAAAACTACATTTCACTTTTGAAATGACAGACATTCCCTTAATGTCCCCAGCTGATATTTAATTAAAGCATATAGGCAATTTGAATTAAATGCCTAGGCAATTTGAAGGTCATGTCAAATTGAGGTTTTCTGTATATAATATACAAGTGAAATATGTTTTAAAGTGATTATTACTGGTGTGAATGATTAGGGAAGAAAGAACTATGCATACTGAATCCTTTATTCCTGTATATGTCTGTGTGTGTATGTGTATTTATATATATGTTTGGACTCTTTCTGAGTTTCAGAGAGGTGTAAGTGTATCAAAAAATACAGACCAAATAGTGCCCCATATCACAAAACGTTGTTTTCTGTAACAGAAGTCCTTGGCACATAGGCAGCTTCCTGTCTACAAGTTCTTGAGAATTCCAAGCAAACTGTTAAAGCAAGTCGAATGCCTGTAGGGTGTCCAGCATAAAGTCTCTGCTTTCCATTGTTACTTATAGCTCCTATAAAGTCCTTAGTATCTCTATGGCTTCCTTTTCACAAAAGCAATTATTTTACTGAAACCACAAATCCTGCTCAAGTTACTCTTTATCAAAGAAACCAGACCTGGCCTCTATGGGGAAAGTTTTGTACAGAGTAGAACGGCTCTCCCTCCCCACTCTTATTAGTTCTTATTCTTTTACATTCCTCGCAGGAAATCCAGATCGTGCTTTAATAGGATAAATATCATGTGAAACATTATCAGTGGAATTGCTGCTAATTATGAAATGCTGTAGTCTATTAATTCTGTATTCTCTGTTTTCTGGGAGATCCTGGCTTGCTTCCTTATTTCCTTGTCATGATGGAATATTGAAAGCTATCTGTGTGTGCAATTTGTATGGACACCATACGTTATTGTTGGAATTGTGCTATCTGGCACATTAAGGCACCTCATAAACTTATTCAGAAGACACTTTCACCTTTCTCCTGTGAAGATGAAAGCTGTTTTCTCTAGAAAAGCTATTTAAGTCTGACCAGGAGGGCAGACTTAGAAATTCTAGACATTATTCCAATGCATATTTAATTCTGAAATATGTAGCTGGTAATGAAGAAAGATTGACAATTTAAGAAATTAAAGTGAAGCTTGCAGCTAGCTGCTTAAAATTATCAGAGCAAGTGAAAACTCAGTTGCTGGTTTCCCAGATGCTATTGCTAATCAAGACTCCAGGCCAGTGAAGAGGGAGCATTATAGAATGTGGTTAATAAAGTTATATATGATGTATTAGAAAGCCCTGAAATAAGGCTTTACAGAACTGTTAGCAGTTCATTTGAGTTGGATCCATATGTGATACCTTCCAAAAGTATTGGAAGTTTTCAGCTCCACTGAAACCAGAACCACTAAGCAAGTGTGTTCAAGTACATGCACACAAAAGGGTAGATCCGGGCTTAATTTTAAAATCAATTTACATGCATTCAGAATTACCTAACTCCCAAGTACTCTTGTTAGGTTTATTTGTGCTTTAAAAATTGTAGAATGCACACGTACTCAATCAAACAGGAGTCTGACACTCAGTTTCCAGCTGCAGTTTCTTTCAAGTCATGAGTTGGCTAAAGTTCAGTAGAAAAGATTTGCAAGCCTTAGGACACCCCTTATTTTAATTGATATCTGATATAAAAAAGGAAATCAGATGAAGCTCTCTTTCCATTGAGGTTTCCTCAATACTTCAGCATGGTAAATTCTCCCATGTTCACAGGGAATTAAGGATTTCTAAGTTTTCCTCTAGAGTCTCAGATTTTCATTGCAGAAGTGAATTTGCTTGAGTAGACTAGAAGAGGAGTAGAAGCATAGTCCTGATCAGACAGGTTAGAAAGCAGATTATTGTTGAATCCTGGAGGTTCATTGTTGCCCAGAGGGCTAGTGATGATTTGAATGGGCTTTGGATCATTTTTGTTTTGGTCCAGCGATAAAGAAGAACATTGATTTCAGGGATATTGGAGAAAGGTCTAAAACAGGGCTAATATTTCTTAAGTTTTTGGGTTCTTAGCAGATGGAGATGTAATGGGGTACTGAAAAGGCTTTTTCATGTGCTTGTGGAGCTTGTGTAGCACCCTATATGTTATGTTTGCACTCTGAATAATGAATGAAACAATGGCACTGCTGTGCAGGCTTTATTGTGGTTTTGAGTACTACTAAATATACTGTATCTGCAACTAAAACAAACATTTTATTTAGAAACACTGAAAATTCAATAGTTAGCCCACAGTACGAAAATAAATGTTGGTTGGATGCCTTTTTTGTTATTATTGCTGCTGTCATAAACTTGTTCCAACCATTTTCCTCTTGCCTCTTCCATGAGATTCTTCTAATAGACATTTCTGATCTCATGTTTCTTCCTATAAAGATTGACAGTCATGACAGTTATACAACTTATTGCAGGAAACATTAAATTAATATTCTTACAGAATTCTTTTTTATTCTGCATTAATTGAAGAATAATCAGGGAAATACCTGCCGTGAGACTACTGAAATAATGAAACTGGGAAAGAGGTGTTTACATTCAGTAGTACCCCCCAATTTCCCAGTACATTAGGCTGATCTTGCAAAGATTTTATTTCTAGGACACATAGGTAAATAATCTTACTATTGAGTGATGATACTCTCTGCAAAACTCTTTATTTTTTCAGTGACTAACACAACAGTAGACCTGTAGCAAGGTTTTATCAAATAATTCTGAGTACAAATAATGAACATAAGGTACTTCACTCATCCTTGAACTGTGCTTCAATAATGAGTTAAGAACTAAAATCTAATAAAGGTAGTAGAATCTGAATAAGTTGATTGTGGAACACTATAAAATTCATATGGAGTCTCTTCTGTATTACAGAGTTGCAGTTTTTTTAATGTCCTTAGCTGCATCTTGCAATGGCAAATTCAGTTTAATAGACACAATGGCAAAATTAGATTATTTGAATGCATAAACTGAATTTTTGCACTTTTATGGGAAGAAGGAACTATTACAATTAAGCCAGTATAGGGTTTATGTGTGCAATTAGCCACTGATTTCTCATGCACATTTCTTTTCACAATGTATTTGGGAATCAGCAGATTAGATCCTTTTGTATGAGGTAAATTGAGCATGCAAATATTATTTCTTTTTAAATGCAATAACAAATAGCTCATTTACTTGCATAATGTTAATTGGTTATGTTAACCACATTCATGAATGCACATTTTATCTTTGCTGCTTGTTCCTCTAGTTCTTGATAGTGCTGTACAACAGTAGAGTACGTAGTCCTAAACAAAGGATCTTATCCTTTCTGTTGTGCCTTACAATAAAACAGTAAATAACATTGGGTCAGGCTTTAAAAATGACTTCATAATGCTGCAGCTCCATGTCAGACATTTAGCAGAGAGAAAATTATTTTCAAAAGCACTCAGCACCCAGCAGTTCCTACTGCGAACTGTGGGAGTTGATGAGTAGTGAGCATTTTTGACACTCTAGCCTCTTGTTCATACCAATTGAATTTAAACTATATTTTCCCAAAAAAATCTATGTCATCATCTGTGCAAAACCACTTCTTCCAAGAGATGCATTATTCCAAGTGTTACAGCTGTGAACCTGATTCTTTTCTATTTGAAGAAGTAACTAACTAGTGTAACAGATGGGGGAGGAGGAGGTGAAATAACTGTCGTATACCTAGCACAGAAAATGGAAGAAAACTGATTATTTCACCAGAAATTGTTTCCTGTCCTGTTCTGCTTTTGCATATGTTTGCTGGATCTTCTCTTTAGATGAAATTGTACAAGTTCTACAGTAATTTTTATTGCTTTTTTTTTCTTTTTTTGCAGATATACATAATTTAGTTCAGTGCATGTACATACACTTTTCAAAACCTTGCCATAATTCTGCTGGTTGTGGAAATTAGATATTTATCATGTAAATCTTGCATTAGAAAACACAGTCAGAAAACCTGGAGGATAAAGATTTGTATCCATTAAAAGTAATGACCATGAATCCCAGTAATTTCCTACATTAGTGAGCCCATGTGTTTCAACTCTGAACAAGAACTGTCTGCTGCAATAAAAGAAATTAGTCTATTTACAGTCACTGGCTGGTTTCTTCAGTGAGCTGGCAGATACCAGGGTTGGAGAAAATTTTTTGGCTAATGAAATATGAAGAATGACTTTAGGATATAATTGATTCCAGCTTTCATGATCCAGTGATGTGAAATTTTGTTATCTGTGTTTGAAATTCTGGCTTAAAATGACCCTTCTGTTTTATTCTGAAAAATGAAGAGAGTATGCGGTCACATTCAAATTTGGCAAAAACTGTGCTGGAAAATTGGCATTTGTTGATCTTGCTTTCAACTAAGGCACCAAAACTCTGATTTTGTCCTGCTCCTTCCATTGATTTCTGAGCCTGATCTGTAGAAATGTGAGGAACTTTTCCTGCAGCTTTTTTTGTCCTTCATCTTTGCTAAGATGACCGGAACATGCAATTTCTGTGTTGCTGATTTTAGCTTCTCATCAAATTCATTAAGAAAGCACTGAAAAAGAGCTAAAGAAAATGAATAAATACCCTGATTTACTAGAAGTGACAGCAATTCCACTGTATATGAAATATAAAACAATGTATAAAGAGAGAGCCTGAGGTAAAAGAAACATAATTCTGTCTTCACATTGTGTAACTACCTTTCAAAAGCTGAGAAACTTTCTTTTCAAAACCATGGTTGAGATAAATTTTGTTTTACCCTCTTGCACTCTGGTTTTAATTAATTGCTCAGTTCTATTAATGTTATTCAGTACCAGCTATTTTTTATTAGAAAAATAGTGTTGAATTTGAGTTAAATCAAGCTCCCAAGAAAGTATACTTTTCTTTCATTAAGGATATTCCTTTCATGAAAGGACAATGTACTCCTTTCAAAAATATAATTTCTTTTCAAGAATCTGAAATATGGGTAATTTGTAAAGTATAATTGCTCACAACTTAGACATGAACTAATTCAAAAGGAGGACAAACAATGGGTATTTTATTTAAATTAGTTCATATTTTTGTGTTTTACCTGTAGCTGGTCACTTATGTGCTACATCATGAGGTAAAAATAAAACAGAGGAGCAAAATGAGCAGGGTTCAGAATGCTGAATCATATGTGGCAGAAGCAGCTTTGAGTGTTTGGAGTAAGAACAACAATGACAAAAGAATCAGAACAGAGCTACTGAGTATTTAGATAAGATTTGTGACTTCTGTTATTTTTGTTCCCATATGTAAGAAAATATTCAACTTTAATAATAAATGACAAAAGGAAGAACAGTAATCAGATGTTGAACAGTCTGTAATTTGGAAAATTATCTTTAGTCTACTTAATATATCCTATTTCCAATCATCTTGCTTTTGTTATGTTTGTAGAAATAAGAATTAATTTGATAATTAAATATAAAAGTAACAAAAGTATTAAGACTATTATTTACATGTGATTTATTTGATAAAGGAAGCTTTACATTTATGCAGCAGAAAAGAAAGTGTGTCATTTTCCTGCTTTGTATCCAAATGTACCTGCAGCTTTAGCAAACCTTAGTATTATCGGGATTATAACACTACCTTTGAATTTTTCTTGGGATAGAAAGAACCTGAAAAACATTATTTGTATTTCCTTATTTATTTTTATCACATGGGGATAAAGAGAAAATCAAACAGTGCAGTTTGAATACAGTGTTGCAATTTCTCTAAGTTATATAGAAATTATTCCAACTGCCCCTCATCTTCTGACTGAGAAGTACAGAAGGTCCTCTTTCAATTATTATTGTTAGTAGTATTAGAAGTAATAATAAAAATATTGTTTAAGAATTGTACATTTAACTCTAACATATTAATTGTGTATCCTGCTGGGCATGACCTTAGCTATAGTGTAAACTCTTACTCCAGAGCTGCTGGAATGATTTAGATTGAAAAATTCAGTAAAGTGATAAGACGACAAGCCCTTTGTATCCTCTAGTGATTTTTTCCTATGGAAATGATCATTTTGTGTCCCATGAAGCAAATATTCTGACATGGTTCTGATCCTAAGTACTGTGTTTTATAGGAAGCTCAGGGTAAAGGATCTTGCTGCTTCTTTTCTCCCTCTCTGTTGAAGATGTCCTTCACAGAAATGCAAGGACTTTTAAAGTGATTTCCAGGCTTTCAATCCTCTTCTATCAGCTGCTTAGTGCCTCAAGCTAATCTAACTATGATATATGGTAAATATTTTCCCTTGCAGGAAAAGTGCTTAAAGTTATTTCTATGCATTGATTGAGCACATTAGGCTAATATTTGTCCATTTGAAACCTGGAGGTTTAGCAGTACATCACTTAATAGCTATGCACTGATTATAAGAAGTAATTATACATAAGAATATCAAGGAATATTAAGTCCCTTGTGGAGGAACCATCATAGATATTTTAATGGTGATTAAATCTGGGGAAGCTGGAGTAGTTTCAAACATTGCTTATTAATTTCAGAAGGTGCACAGCTCTCCGAGCATTACATATAAATAGGAGCACTAGCATTTATGGATTTAATGAGCCTCGGGAATGTGGCCTTCATGTTTCTTGCTGCAGCAGGGTGCATTTGTTTGTTCCAGAGGCTTCTCTGTGTGCAAAGTTCACATTGTTTCAAGACTATATCACTATGGTGTCAGCTCTTAGCAATAATGTTTATTCCTTTTGTTTGTGCTTGAAGGAGTTCCTCAGCCAGCGTGATCTCTGCGGTATCAAGACCTCTTCTTAATGTATGTTTCCTTATTCTCTTCCTTCTAAACAATTACCACTAACTTTTGTCTTCAGTGCTACTGCACATTGTTTTCTTTTGCTCTTCAAGCCAAGGACCTGGTACAGGACTAGTTGAAGAGCTGTACCATTCCAATTTCATCTCACCAAAAAACACCAAAAACAATACAAACAAACAAACAAAAGGAACAACAACAAAAACCAAAAAAAGCTAACAAAAATAAACAAAAAAACCAACCAACCAAACAAAAAAAAAGAAACACTAAAAAAAGATGAAATGCAGATTTCCCTGGGATTTTTGGGAATAGGTTTTTTCTGATGGGCATTTATTTAGATGAGCAGTTTTTTCAAAAGGGCATGCATTTATGACACAGTCTATATTTTTTTAAGATTAGAGGATCAAATTCTGATGTTCTCTATGAAATGAAAATTTGGGGTTTATGTTATTGATTTGCTTCAATCATATATGACAGGTAGTGCCTTCAAGTTTGGTGTCAAATATTAAAAAAACCTTTATAATTTTCAAATTGGCTTTGGCTTCTTGCCATGACATTGTTGTGAAAGAACACAACAAAAACATACAGCATTTTTTTGCTGCAATATTAAGTTTCTGCAGTGGCATGAAGTTAGTATGATTTGACAGGCACCACTATAAAGACTATAAATGCTATTCAGAAAATGAAGGCAGAGACTGATCCCATTGACTTTTGAATTGCTTAGATGCTAGCCTTAAAACTGACCTATTTTCTTTGCTTTTGCTGTTTGGCCAAGTGACTCTTTGTCTAATTCCATAGAGTTGCATCAGAGATTGGTACATGTACAATCAATGTATGCCCTTTTAATTCCCTTATGAAATGGAGGACATATGTTATTTATTAGGTACAGTGATGTCAGACAATAACTTAATTTTTTTGCAATTTTGTCTTCTTAGCCTTAGATGTAGATGGAATGCTAACTTGCAATTACCATCTTTGGCTAGTGTATGATACAGTGATCTATAGTCCCACAATTGATTTTAATAGTTTTTAGAGTCTAGACACTCTTCATGTTATTGTTTAAAGTGCAGGTCAGCTTTCCAAAATTATTCTGAAAATGCTATAGTATGATTTTGTACCCATAACTATAAAATACAGCATATGCATATAAATTTGGGTCTCATTATTAGGGCTTTTTTTTTAACTGAAAGAGTCTTTTATGCTGAAAAATGAGTTGTTGTCAGCTGTCTTACACCTGTGCCTCTCCTAAAACTGATAAAGCATGTGCCACTACCTTCTGCCACCATCACTATCTTAGAGGCAGGGATGCTAAGCCCTGAGTATGAGGTGTGATTTGCTGTCACTGGCACAGCTCACATGAGACAGAAATCAGTCTCACCCTTCTCTGGTCCGTTAGACCAGCTGAGCAGGCTGCAGTGTTGGAAAGGGCTCCCATTTCTGAAAAACAGGATTTCTCTACTGATAATGGGCTTGAAGAACAGCTAAGTTTCATACCGAGTAGTCCTCTGCAAACCTGGTGTGAGGAGACTGGCAAGGAAACATAGGGAAGATAATGCTGTAGAAAGTCTGGAAAGTTCTTTAATTTATAGGTTACCATAATTTAAAATGTAAATTGAAATTGATTATTTGCATACATTAATCTCAGTATTTTTCATTGATGCTACAAATTATTGTCTAAAATAATTCAAGTGTACTTTCCAGGTTTTTTACCAAAGATTTTATCAAACTTTCCCTCAGTTTTGTCTGACCTTCTCTCTTGAATACCTTCACATTCTCATTTCCCCACTGTAAAATGAGGGCTGTAACAAAAACTACATCTTCTTGGATAAGGAGGATGCAAAATAACCTTGCTCAGTATACGAGACTTCTCACCTGTTGCTTCTTCTTGATTTACTAATAAAATTTGTGAAGGCAAGGGAAATGAATGTGCAGATGTCTGTTTTATCTCTTGGATTAAAAATGCAACAGAAGACGCTGACTGAATATAAGAGAATCTGGAAGCATATCATGTGATACACTTGCAGTATATTTTATTATTTCCCCCTGAAGTAATTGTTAGGTTTAGAAATAGTCTATAAAGCCTGAAAACTCCATGACTACATCATAGAGCACAGGGCCATTAGAGTGGTGTGGGCATAAAGTCCACCTGCTGTGAATGCCAGGCTCTCCAAGAGCCACCATCAATGGTTCAGGAAAGAATCAAGAAATACATGACTATTTTCATTTCTTAACAGATAAAGTGTCGAGCCTTCATTTACTCCAAACTCCTTTGCACAAGTTGTCTAAACTGGCATGGTCCACTTTGTCCCTGTCTTTCTCTAATAAATCCCAAGTTGCATGTATTGTAAGAAAAAGGAGTAGAGGTAGTCCTAAGTACTGATTCTCAGAGGTTCATATACAGTTAAAGAATTTCAGCCGTGGGCTGTCTTAGTTACAGGTAGATTAGGTATTTGCAAAACAAGGTATCAGTGTCCTAAAATCAAAACTGTCTAAATAACTTTTATAACTCAATAAAATAGAAATTAATAAAAATAATAATAAAAGATCTGAGGGTAGAATAATTAAATGAGCAATTTTGTGTAGAAAATAATGTTTTTTCAGAGAATGATTTATATGTTTATGATATATATGCATTTTTAGAATCAAAACTGGTCAGTGTTTAAATTATAAATATCACATAAAATCCAATGATACTGAGAATTCCTGAGCACAATGCAATGCATTGCTGGATATAAAAATATAACTAATCATTTATGTTGATTGAACAGTATCTGTTTCTCTTGTGGAAATACTGGAAATATACTCCTACATATTTGTGTTTGAGGGAAGAGTGGAGGATCTGTCATTTTTCTCTAGAAATATAATCTTTGGGTTTGTGTTTGGCTGAAGTAATTTGCTAATGAAAAGCTCTGAGAAAGGTTTTGATTAGAATTACTTGGGAAGTTTTGATAGAGGTCCACTTTTCTTCAGCTCTTTCATGTGTTAATTCCACTGAACTATCAACTGAAAATATCTTCCTTTTTCTACCTGCAGTCATGACCACCTCAATCGTGCCTTTTTCAGGTGATATCTAATGTATCATCATTACTCAGCAACATAACTTCTGCCCTACTTGTCTGGTAGTAGTGACTCTGTAGTGTCAAGTTTCCTAAAGCATCATGCATTACAATAGACTGAACTTTGTATCTCTGATTTAGAATAGAATATCTGCACAAATATGTGGATCTGTAGCTTTTGGCTATGGAGCTTTGATGCAGATGTGAAATTTCATGATAATTTGCTTATTTAGCACTAGAGGTGTGGTTCAGGTTAATTCTGGTATCTTCACAAGCATGCAATTTATTTTAATCTGCTGGTAAAATTGAGTTTGCTGTGCTTATTACCTTGACTAATAGTACTGTTTATTCTTGATTTTAACTTTTTTTTCCCGCATCTTCATGTTTACCATTATTTAACAAATGTTATTTTGAAGTATTTCTTCAGAGTTTCCAAATATTTGTGGAAAGTACTGACCACAGTCAGAGGAAAAAACTTCTTCTCATCTTTATTTTACTCTGGCATAAGTTCATTGCTTTTTCTGCCTTGGTCTTTGACAAAATAGTAATATTATTCTGAAGGTCTTTCAACCCTTATTGTTCACTTGAGTCTGCAAATCCTAAGCCAAAGTATAGGAAAACTTAGCATTTTTGCTGGTCAGTCTGAAGATTTGTAAAACACTTTCCAGCAGGAACACAATGCGAATGTATCTGGAAACAGTTTTAATTACACTGGTCATGTTACAGAAAAGAAAGCTGTCACTTTCAGCCAGAGGATTGAAAATGCTATCATCTGACACTGATGGGTAGTGCTGCTACTGGAAGAGACTCTAAACAAACTTCCAGACTGTGTAATACCGATTTGGCAGTCAAGATGAAAAGTTTAATCTTTAATATTTAAACAATATGATAAATATTTAAAGAGTAGAATATTTTATTTTTCTGGGATTCATCAACCAGTATTAAATCAGGATAGACACTTCTTAAAGTAGCTTATGTCTTGCAATTGTGTAGCTGGTGTCACAAATTATGTTACTTTTCAGGTAGATGAATGCCATCAGAGAGTGACTCAGAAATCCCTGCAATAATTACCTTTATTTTGAAATACATTTCTCAATTTATTCATGCTATGAGTGATGATTTTGATTTTGCAACTTTCATTTTCTAGAAATTAGGGTCTGTTTTTCTTTTAATGAGTGAAGCCAGTAGTTGCAGATGTTATAGAACATACAGAAACACATAAACATTTGTCATGCTGAAGTTTAATCACCCCTCTGCAGTATTATGGGTTCATTAGTCATAACTCTACAGCCAGTGATTCACTGAAAACTAAGCAGGAAGCTAAGTCTGCTGATCTGTATGAAAATACATGGCTATTTATACTATTTTGGCTTTTCTTTCAGGCTGAACTGAAGCTATGGTGTCTCTATGAACTCTTTACACTGCATGCTGTCCTGATTATAATCTGACATTACTGTACAGCTGCAGCAAATGAGATAACTAAAGAAAATGCCCTGTTTTATGAAAGGTTGTTTCTGTATCCATCACAATTTTTGTGAAAATACTGTCTTCCTTTCCACCCCACCCCCAGATGTGCTCTCTCCCCTTTCCTGTTCAGGCACAAGCAGAGAAGATGACCACTGTTCTCGAAAAGTAGGCACCAGAACCAGAGAAATCTGCTGTTTCCAAGCAGAAAATACTTTGTAGTGGAAAATACTTTGAAAAGTGGAATTCATCTTGGGATGCCTTTAAAGCTATGTTTCAGGTGGTGAGGCCTGGGCTTTTGTTTCCTCATTACTAATGGCAGTGGAAACACCTTCATTACATTGCTTTTTTTTCTCACGTGCCCTGTGACCCTTTTGTGACATCTAATATGGCAGTACTTGAAGATATAAAGGTCCTTTCATGCATTCCCACTGAAATATTCTTCTTTCTTTGAATCTCTTCTACTTAGTCTAGTTGTTCTTCCTACACTTGGAAAGTAGTAGGTTTTTCTTCTCCTGCAGTACAAAGGCAATTTTTCTTTGGATTTGCAAGTCCCATTATAACAAAAATAGGAATATTCATTAGGTTCTGCATCTGGAGCAATTCAAAGAAAAATTGGCCTCTGAATGAAGGGTGACAAATGCAAGATAAAAATCTTAAAATTGCCTCTGTACAAAAGTTTACCTTGATGAATGGTTTTGAAGACAGAACAACCCAGCCATTCACTTTTCTCAGAGTCTGTGTTACTATAAATTTAGGGAACGGTGAATGATTCTCATTTCCAGAGTGCTTTGATATCTGGTGAAGATCTTTAAGTTGTATGGTCGCTTCTAATTCACTTGTGAACCATCTGAATGAAGATTCTGTGCATTCCATATATGGCCTCCTGCTCAGGAACAGGACATGTTTTTCACTATTAGTTGTAAAAGACTGGTGTTTTGAGGGGCTAAGAAGTCTGTTTCATTCTGTACAGTTGCAGTTTAGATCACTAGATTTTGGTTATGTGACAAAAAACGCAGCTTTATATAATGTTTTTCAGGTTTTCATTTAATTCAGTAGGTAGCTTAGAGAAATTAAATGCTGAGGGGGGAAAAAACACTGGAAAATTTTAGTGTCTGATCTTCTTGTAGGTTTCCTATGATGGTGGTTTCTGGAACACTGTGGCTGTAAATTTTTGGAAACTCTGAAATATTATTGCTCTTCTACAAAATATTAAAGGGAATCCCTGAAATAATACATTGCAAAGAAAATAAATCAGATTATTTGCATACAACAACTAGTAGCTTTGGATTCATATTATAGCAGTCTTCCAAATCTATTGAATGTCCAAAGACTGTTGGTTGAGCTCTGCTTTTTTTGTTGCTGTTTTTCCCTGTCATGTACTTCCTGGGTCATTGCAACTTGGAAGTCAGCTTGGTCAGCTTTTTCTTTCTCTGCAGAATCACACATTGGCTTGAGTATATTGCATTAGGTTTTACGTGTTTATGAAACTGCTTCATAAACTGGAGCAAAATTAGTTTTAAAAAATACTTTCTATCAGCAGAAGGAGCTATTTCCCAATGCAGGCTAAAGCAGCATAAAACATATTTGTTATGTTTTCAGCATAGGAAATTTGCTGAATAACTGAGATTTGTCTTCCATTTTCCTGTAGGTGTATTTCTAATACCTGGTTGACCTGTGGTTGACTTCTAATACTGACCCTAAGGGTTTCTTTGCTTGAGTTGATTCTTGAAAATGAGCTGCAGGTCTTTCTGCTTTAGGCTTGATCCTGTTTGCAGTGTATTGCTGGAATGTCAAGATTCATCCAAGCAGCCTGCAAAGCCTTAAATTAAACAGTCAAAAGTTTCAAATAGTAAAACCACTAGAAAGAATGCCTATAGTTGATGTCATCCAATACTGCAATGTAAATTTCCATCCTATATTTCCACCCATAAGCTGTGTCACTGAGTCTATAGGTATTATCTTGACTCTTTGTTTCATTGCTAACCAGCACCCAAATATGTATGCATGATAGACAATTGATAAAAAAGGAATGAAACAAGGTAAACAGATTTATTTTAGTAGCACACAAAGGAATAAGAAAAATAATGCAAATATATTGCAAATCTTTGAATGAAAAAGAGGAATCATAGGTGAGTAAAAAAATGTAGGGCATATAAAGCCATGTTTGTGGGGACAGATTCAAGCTGTTCACATTCAGAATCTATATTTGTCATTTCACTTGTTAAATCATTAACAGAGTGTTATGATGTTTTCCATAAGTGCTGTGTGACAGAGTAGGAATAGAAATTTTGTAATGTACATGGCCAGAATGTGGCATAATCACTGCATCAGCATGTGGTGACAGTATGTTGAGATATTGTTAAAAATGGTGGTATGCCTATTTAAAACATTAGGAACTGTGGTATTTAAAAAAAATAGTAATAGAACAAATTTTAAAAATTAATTGCCAGTGTTTAGTGATCTGAATTACAAAGAAAATCATTAATTGTGAATTGCTAAAGTGTGAGTGTTGTTCATATTTGTAGCCTAACATTCCTATCTTTTAATCCAGCTGAAAATTTACTGACTGTCTGCAAAATTGCAAAGCCTAAGTATTAGAAATCAGATATTTAGGTTAGTTTTAGTTCTTTATGTTTTCAGATGATGTATTTATTTAATTTGTACTTGAGGAAGCCAAAGACATCCAATTAATCATGGCAAAGAACTCAAATGTTTCTGTACTTCAATATTTGAATTGGTGAATATTTATTTTTAAATTGATTTCCACATGCTAATTTAAGAATTTTGCATTGATTCTCCAGGTTTACTGTGAGTTGTTTAGGGGCTCCTGGCTTTTAGTCCATTTTCCTCCCATGCATTTTATTTCATCATGAGTTATAGTTGTTAGCACATGTTTCTCTGGACTTCTAGTGAACGAGTTGTTTTTTTTTTTTTTTTCTGAATACCAGAAATCTCTTACTAACCTGTAGTCAGTTCCTTCTCTCCAATGGCTTTTCATTATTTGCAGTAGTCCTACATTTAATTACTATTTATGAAATTCTTTGATAAATAAGCAAGCACAAATTAATTTTGTCTTTGATCATTTTCTCAAATAGAGCAGTAGATACATATAGACAATTATACCACTTCCTAATAAATAGAGGAAAGAGAAATTGTTCCTGCAGGTTTGATACACAACTTTTCATAAGGAAAGGTGACTGTGTTGTACATACAGTGTTTACAGCATAGCACCACACTATGTGTACCAATCCTTTTGTCTTTGCAGAAGATAACGAGTCAGATACGGCTCTTTACTCCTACAGTCTTCTCAGCAGTGAGGTCATTGCTTTTTCCATCCTCTTTTTAGCTGTGTAAATTGTGCAGTGATTTTGCAGTACATTTACCCTGACTCGCTGCACATAAACCTGCATGGCACAGGAATTGAACTGTTCTGAACTCCAGTAAAATCAGTAGAAATATTCTAACTGACTTCCATGGAGCATAGAAGATTAATCATAATATTCATTGCACTTTATAAGGGGGGAAAAGGGGGGGGGAGAGAAAAGTGCTTAATAAGTCAAATGCGACATTTTTGCTATTTAATCTTCTTTATTTACTTCCAGTTTTATTTTTGAGTTTCTAGGGGCATCAAGATTTTTCCCCTACTTCTTTTCATATTTCTTTGTTTACCAAAGCTGTTAAGATTTCCCACCTATAGATAACTTATGGTGATAAAAAAAATTTTTGCAGGTTTGTTTTTTTTTTTTTCTCACCAGGAAAGGAAGTATTGTCTTTTAAATATACCTTGTAATACCTGTCCATTCTGGTTCTGCAAGTCATAGTATTCCAGTTTATTGTAAATCTAAAGATGTTTATTGGGCTATGACATCTTATTGCTTCTTCAAGATGCAGTTAACTCAGAGGGACGAAATACCTCACCTTTGCATTTGAGACTGATGACATCCAAGATTCTGAAATTGTGTTTGCCTTTGTAACATGGGTGCATTCTGAAGCATGTTCACAGTGCTAATCACAGTATTACCTTATCTTTGATCAGAGGGGCATCTCTTTCTTTGGTAGCAATTGGAGCAGCTAGTTATTGACTGACTGCTACAGCTGTGCAATTTACCCAGCACTTGGAGTTTCATGGTCAGTTTGTAGAGATCTACCCCATTGTAACACACACTGACATTTTCTAAAACTTGAAAATGGAAAGGGAAAGAAGTTCTGTTGTTTCCTGGCCTTCTCTAAGATGTCACAAGTTTTATTAATTAGAATTAAACAGAAAGTAGATGGCTGTGTTCCACTTCCCTTGGACAGCAGTGCTGTTGATTCCCTGGAAGATGGAGTCCAGAGATGCGAAATGGTTGGCATTATCTTCCCAGCATATCAACATGAGAGTATTTGTTCATCTCTGTAATCTCATTCCTTCATCTTTCAGGCCCCAAAGAGATAGCCTGTGTCTTATAAGAAAAAAGGGAAGAGAATGAAAAGGAGACAAAATGTGGAAGAGCAAATTTGGGAAGGAATGTGACACCTACAAGCATAGAACAGCTTGGGTGAAAAGTGTAAAACCAGTTAAAATAATTCATCCTATGATTAATTCTTTTCATCTTGGGAGTTACCAAATGTTTTACCATGAAATTCAGTAATGACATCCTACTTGTACCTATAACTATTCCTTGGTGATACAGTTAATGTGACTATGACATTTTCTTGCATAGGCCCACCTACGCAGAATTTTGTTCTTCATCATCCAGTCTGAATTTAAGTCTGTCTTTAACAACATAAAAACCAAACCAAAGCTACTATATAAATCTTTAAATTTGCATTCATCATGTATAAAATCAGCTTGACTTTTCTGTTTGTTTGTTTGTTTGAGAGTAACAGTTAAAAATGGAACTGTGTTTATGCAGATTTAATTTGAGGACATAATGAATGTTGATTGTTATATTGAGATATAAGTAAATCCCTATAATAATACTCAGACTTACTCCTAGAATTACTCAGATATTTTAGAGAATAATGATGAGTTAATTAATGAGAAGATTTGGTCTGTATAGCTTTTCAGGAACGGTTGAGTGATGCTGATGCTTTTTCTTATCCCTTTTTCGGCTGATTTCACTACAGTCATTCCCCCTTGTGTGACAATATCTTCTCTGGTCTCTTTCAGCAACTAGCAATACCATCATTATCAAGAAAGCACGGTTTATATTCCAGGGCTCTGAATAGTAATGTTGTCAAGATAATGCCCAGCCGTTGAAATTTAATTTGTTTTCTTGAACCTGTGTTCTTTTTCTGCCACATGAGACAAAACGGAAAGAGCAGAGGAGGTCTGAGATCAAATTCATGCTGTGTACTTGCTTCCTACAGAGAGATTTTGAACGGCTTGGTATCATATGACTGTATGCTCATTATCAGGAGACAAACTAACCATGTTTAAAACAGGACTTTTATGAAGCAAATAGAACAGGAAATACATGGGAATTCACTAGAAATGGCAAACGAAATCTGGAGAGGCAGAATGTAGAAGCCAGTGAAGCAATTTAGCTCTGAGGTGTCTCTGTGATGGGCTCCCATCATACAAAAATATCTATGCCAAATCTGCATCAGAACACCAGTGAGTGTCTCAATATATCAGAATTTGTAATACCCCTCACTATTATGATAATAAAAATCTGTATTTCCAGGATTTTTTTCAAATTCCACTTTTTCCTTTCTTCCCTTCCCTGTAAGTGGGAGAAATCATCATCCCAGGGTATGGGTGTTAAGAGGAAAATTTTTGAGAAAAATATTAGTGTGTCACAGAAAAGGAAATATTCATGGAAATCAGGCAAAAGAGGAACAAAAATAGAGTTATTTCAGCAAGCAATTAAACTGCCAAGCTACACACTTGATACTTGTTAATTGGTAGTGCTGACATATGCTATTCCTTTGCGTGTATCCACCCACTCGTTGTGTCCTTAAATTCTTTGCTCGTTTGTGCTCAGTTGTGGTCTTGTTTTCAAATACAACTTCATTTTGATATGCCATTTTATGAACTAGCTGAAGAGCTCACAGATATCATTGAATCCTCACTGGAATAATGTGGAAAACACACACTGTAGAAAAATGTTTGGAATTTATTATTAGTGATACACATACCATTCATTCTGATAATTATACTCTGAAGTAAGCTATTTTATTTCTTAACTCTTGCCTTGTATTTGTCTTCCACCTATATATTGCTGAAGGGATGGCAAGAACAGAGACAAGCAGCAACAGAGTTATCCTGAACATTCAGGGAGATGTGGAATTCTGTAGCCAGGCTCCTGGTTAGGTTGGAAGAACCCTGTGTCTGCCTTCAATGACTGGACAAAGAGCACCAGAAAACTGCCTTTGCCTAAACTTATCCTTGTGGACATTTTTCTTACTCGTATTTCACAGTAAGTCCCAGGTCAGCTAATCCACTGAGGTTATTTAATGCTACCTGGTCCCTGTGGCATCAATTCAGTAAACTAAAAGCTGCTTAGCTAGTTTGAAAACAAAGATCTAGGTGTTTATTCAGACCTCTTGAGTCTACTAAATGGCGTTGGAAATCTCTCGACAAGAGGCTTTGGAGAGAAAGACATTAATTCTCCAACTTGTAGGAGCAAAGCACCATGAAAATAGCCTTTCTCACAAGAAAAATGTTTCAGAATATTTTCACATCTCACTAAGGCTTCAGTTCCAAAATGGAAAGGGGAAGGATCATAAAATTTAATAAAAGCCTTTTGTAAAAGCAGACAATACAAGAGAAGGTTCTTATAAATTCCACCCACCCCACCTCTCTCTCTTCCTGTTACAGTTTTTTCTGCATCCAAATTTTTTTAGTGACCTGATATTTATAAAACCTAAGAGTAATTCAGGGGAAAAGGTGTGTATTTTGGGGATTTTTTGGAGGTTTTTTACATGTAGTCTCACAAATCAGTCTATTTTGAGAAATTAATATTAGTGGGTTTCAGTGCATAATAGTAATATTTATTTAATAATAAATAACAATATATTTATTATTTAAATCATTATTTATTATTTCTAATATATGTATAGTAATAATAACAATAATTTTTATAACTCATTTCCTTCCTCCATCTTTAGTTGCATTTTTTTTTCCTAGTCTTCATTTGTGAAAATATTCTTCCACAAATATATAGTGGATACCTACAAAGGATAGTTCTGGCTTTGTGGAGCCAGGTGCCTTTATTTTCCAGTATAACTAAGGACAGCAAGTTCTCCAGCATATGACCCTGAGCACCAAACTTATGCCTATGCTTTAAACGGGACCCTGGAGAAATGAGTCTTTCACCATCAGCCGCAGCGAAAAACTCAAAAGACTAATCCTCCATATGTAAAGTTACTAACATATTAAATCAAAACATGTTTTATGACACCCTACTTCACATTCAATTAAATGGTAAGATGAGCAAAGGGTAAGCTTGTGGTTGTTAGGACAGCTTGGGGTATTGGATGATAAGACTCAGTTGGAGAGCTCACCGTGTTTCCATCCACTCCGCTGCAAAGGGATACTTTCAGTTATAGAAGTGATTAAAGGGTCCCTCTTACCACTGTCTTGTACATTATCAACAAGTCAGCAGGCAACTAATTTTATGGCATAGTGACAAACAGATCTTTTTTGATTGCAGTAACAACTTGACTTGGAACTGAACCCCATTTCTACTTGCCATCTCTCTTCATATCTCCACTTAGTGTAGAGGAGATTTTCCTTTACGACTGGATTGATTTCTGTTAGGCTACCTGCCAGATAGTAATGCTTGAGATTTGGCATCTTCAATTTTCAGCTGTTCCATAAAGTACAGTGCTTATAATTTAGTAACTCTAAATTTCCTGTTAGCATTTTTATAAGTGGTAACATAAATGTTCTGGTGGTATTTTGGAGGATGTTCCCAGGGTTTTTAGACAAATGTTGCCAAGCGGACTGTCAGTGGTCGGTGTAGACTTTCTTCTGATCAGCATCTGAGACAGAAGAAATACATGTTCTTTATTGTCTGTTGAGCAATTACAGATGCTTTCAAATGGGAAATAGTCTCTTTTCCAGTCCATATTTCTCTTAACAGCTACAATTGCTTTGGAAAGGGATTGTCTCACACAATATCAAGCTTAATTTTGCACTGTGTGATTGTCTCACACAATATCAAGCTTAATTTTGCAACTCAATGAGAAATCTCTCTATATCGATACCTTCTTAAATTTTACCAAATATACCTGGAAAATAGGAGTAATTATCCTCCTTTTGTGATGTCAGGAGTAAAAGTAATTCTTCCATTCACCAAAGCTGTAAAAAGGGATGCAGAAAAATTATTTGCAATAAAAACACTTTACATTCTACTTTCCCTTTGTTTTTCAAGGTAGAGATTTTTTTTTTTTTTCATTTGCTACTTTTTGGGTCTTTCTGCAGAAACATATTCCTTTGATTGTCAAAAACATTCATTCAATTCCAAATCTAAGTTTATTCATAGCCAGCTTATAAAATATTTATTTAATTTTTTTTTCCTGCCAGGCGTTTACCTCTATCATGTCTTATCACATCCTACACAAATCGCTAAGCTTTCTATCTACTTGCCTGGACTCAATGTGGATAATCACAGAATCATAGAATATTTGAGGTTGGAAAAGACCTCTAAGATCACTGAGGCCAATTGTTAACCCAGTATTGCCAAAGCCACCATTATCCATGTCCCTAAATGCCACATCTACACTACTTGTAAGTACCTCCAGGCATGGTGACTTGACCACTTCCCTAGGCAGCCTGTTCCAATACCTGACAACCCTTTTGGTGAAATTTTTTTTTCTGATATCCCATCTAGACATCCACTGGCGCAATGTGAGGTAATTTCCTCTTGTCACTGCTTGTTTCCTGGCAGAAGAGACCAACCCCCACTTCACTACAACCTCCTTTCAGATCATTGTAGAGGTGCTAATATAGAAGCACTTGAGCCATCTCTCCTTGATCCCACTCAAATTACTACTCTTACTCAGTGGAGCCCTAATGTACATCTTGTTATAGGTATTTCCTTCCAATTCATGTGTAGGAAAACTTTCAGGATAGAGTTTTTCTTAGGAATGTAGCACTTGTAGTTCTGTTAAACCATTTCAGTGAGACAATGAAAGAAGCAGTCATGAGAGACATAAAAAATAACAGAATGTGATACATGACACCTGTACTGCAATAGGAAGGGACAAAGAACAGCAGAGCACACAGCATGAGATGATATAACCAAGTGATGAGAAGGTGAGGAAGATTCATGCTTGCTGCTCCGCACCATTGCCTGTAAACTTTGCTCACCAGAACTGTGCAATGAATTGATGGCACCCTTTTTTGGCTTTTTGCCAACTAGCATTATTCAGTTATAAATTTTATAACACTAAATACTATCCTACTTGCAAATATTTAAACTTCTTATTGTCTTATGTGACATATTTGTTGTTCTAGTGTGAACTGAAATAACTTATTTCTGTTTCCTTGGAGACTGCAGCTGCTGTCTGATCATACCACCAAATGCAGACTTGAAAGAGGGAAGAGCAACTTATGTGTAATATTTGTTAACAACAGTGGCCTGCTGCTAAAGAGGAGGCCAAGATTCTGATAAATCTAGATTATAGGGACAAACTTTTTAATTAAATGTGAGTTGGTTTCAAAACTTGTTAAGGACACACATTAGCAATTTGCATTCAAAAAGTATCAAATAGGACAACCTGTTTGATAAGAATATCAATAATGAGAGTGTCTGTTCTTTGGGCATTTTCAAGGAGAGAATTACAAATCAAATCTTATTAGTGTTCTTCATCTTGTTTGCATCTGTTTTATTAGCAAGTGCATAAAGAAATATGCATTGTAATAACAGAGCAATGCATTATACTTCCATAACCCAATTAAACTGCACTGATTACATGGAAATGAATACATAAAAGATTCAGGTTATATCATCTCAATGTTGTTCACATTTGATTTTTAATCTCTTGCATTCATTGTACGCCACTAACATCTTTGACATAGTAAGATACCTTGGGTTTTTTTTGTTTCTAGTTATATTGGCAAAGCAATGGACTTTTTTTGTGTGTCACCTACTCCTACTGCTATTTGCCCACTATTGAAGAAGTGAAAATGGGTCATGTAAACAAAAATAATATAAAATTACCTTTATGTTACTGGACTTACCCAGTGTCACAAAGAAAATAAAAAACTTCCATGTAGTGCTAGGTCAGAAATGTTGATTGTTGTTTAGAAGCATCTAACCCTGCAGTTTCCAAAACTGGAAGACATTTGGAAAGTCAAGAGTTTGTGTCAAAGTTATGAAACTACATAACAGTAAGACATGATCTAAATTCAATGCTAGGAAAGAGCTCATTATTTAAGGAACTGTGTAACAACCTAAACCAAGAATGTATGAGTAGTATAAATTATGTTATTTGGTTTAGTGGTACCACCTTTGCTGCACTAGTGATCCACTTTAATAGTATATAGAGTTTCAGGGGAAAATGTTATCATTTTATAGTGTGATATGAAAATTTTAATGTCTAATATATTCTGTGAGTGACAGTAGTATGTTTTACTACTTTGATCTTTTCGGTGTTCAGTATTTTGATTGGCTGGACATTTTGCTTCTTCCCCACAGGTTTCTGAGACTGTAAACAGGGGAAAAATTAGAGTAGCCAGTCAGTCAAATTATAGAATATTGAAAAGGTCAAAGCCATACAGGGCTGTATGTAACTTATAGAATATATGAAGCATTAAAAATCTAATAGCTTGTTCTTGTGCCATGGGTTGCAACAAGAGAGAATAATGCAGTAAGTTGAATCTGTACCTGTGATGGTAATTATAATGGAAATGGAAAATGGTGCAACCACAGCCTACTGTCATTCTGACAGCCTTTTGAATTTTAATATAAAGGCTTTTTAAAAAGTGTTTTGCATGTACAGCTAGAAATGTATTTATTTGTAAGTTTATTCAAACTGAGGTCTCATACAAGTTCAAACTGTAACTTCATTTATAATCAGAGACTGATTGTAAAAACAGAGGGACAGGACAAAAGCACATGTGCTGTCTCTCATTTATAATGCTTTGCATAACGTAATGAACACACAGATGTGATCATCATTATAGAAATGAAAAGCAGTCAAAATGTCTGATCTGGTGATTTGGTATAGTAACTTTAGGAAAAACTGATGTTCCAGGGGAAGATAAAATTTGTCCAAAACCCACACATATTAGCTTTTTCAAATCAGATATTATTTTCAAAAGTATTGGCAGGGGAAATAATAAGGGGTAGAAAGTCTTTATTTAAAAATTAAATTTAAAATTCTAATTCCATTGTTCTCTTCTTAGTGGAAAGAATGAAACTGTTTTCTTATTTGAAAACTAGCAAGTCGCTTTTAAAATCCACCTACACTACTTTTTTCCTTCCCGTTTCTTTGTAAGTGTGAATTGTGTGACTCCCTAATGTCTCTGTGTGGGCCTGAGCTGCAATGGAAACATCAGGATACATAGTTTAACTCTGCCAAGCATGTTTTAGTAATTTAAAACAACTTTTTAAACTTCTAGAAGTGTGCAAATTCAATTGCCATTGTACCCAGCAAGGAAGATACTAATTGGCTTCCCACTTATTATCCTGGACTTGGATTTTACTTCCATATTCTGAAGGCAGTTCAAGACAGGTGGGAAAAGTAAGAAGGGAAGGAAAGTGTAAGAGATGAGGGAAAGTAGAAGAATTAAAGGGATTTCCAGCCATATCAGGTAGTCTTTTCTACCAGTTCATCTCCCTTTAATGACATTTACTGTCATTACATGTTTGCAAAGTAGCCAAAGTTGATGTGTCACAATCTTTATAGTGATTTCTGTCTGCCCAGCTAAACTGATAACTGATATCTCTTAAACACATAAATGAATAGGAATATAAATGTTTTTAGTGATGAACATAACTTCCTATTCCCTCTTAAAATAAATATTGGTACTCTGAGAATAAAAGTTTGGTACAACAGCAGAATTTTCTCCTCATGTGGGGGTTTGTGAAAACCTAATCCCTCCTAGTGACTGTTCAAACAGGCCCTCATGTGCTTCCAGTTTGGTAATCCTCTTTTAGCATTGCCTTTCTAAAGGAATTTTAATAACAGCAATCCATCCATGTGCATTTGCTGCCTTCTTTCCCTCTTGGAGAATTAAAACAGCAATTGTTGCAGCTGCATTGTTGATGCACTACTAACAGACTGGTATGCCTTGCCAGGCATCCAAGGGGTAAAATTGTAAAAAGATGATGAGTATGAAAACTAAAGAATTCACAGCCTTACATGCAGAGTTGAAATCTATAGTGTGGAAGAACATGTAGAGATATGTGTCCACCTACCTTCCCAAAGGCAAGTCAGTGCTGCCATGCCATGCCTCAAATGTTTGTTCTCAAAAAATTTCCAGTAACACAAGCTTCACCTTTTCTCCAGTGTTCACCTGTCCTTTACAGGCTTCCTGAAGCAGATTAACTGGATGTCTTTGCTTACGATTCATTTGCATTGTCCTCTACTGGCTGTGCTCATGGAGAACAGTATTTCTCACCTCCCTGAAGTTTCTTTATCCGTGGTTGAAAGCTCTTATCTTCCTTTTTTCAATATTGTTTTTTAGACTAAAAAAACAAAAACTAACTTGATGAACAAAGAAAAAAAAAACCTGATGAACAAATAAACATTTGTTGCTTCCCCAGTCTGCTGTCCCGGACTGCATTATGCAAAACATAACATAGTCCATCTGAGTCAATCTTATTCTGGTTAAGTAGACTAGAAGAATTACTTTGCATTCTCCGTGCATGACATTTCTCTTCACATTGACTTATTCCATAATACTTTTTGGCTGCAGTGTGGTATCAGATATTGTAGAATGGGTCTTCACAAATACAGAACATGTATTCCATGACTAAAATTATGAGGCACTGTGGATATTCAAATACTCTGAATATTGGTTATTTAAATTTTCAAATGAAATTTAAAAGCTCAGGCCAGAGAAAATCTCAAGGAACTCTGCTGACTTCTAATGCAGATGGAGGATTAGGCAGCATGAAAGCAAATTAAATTCAAGAAGCCAAATATGAGGTTGTACATACTGGAAGTAGGCTGAAGATTGTAACACTTTCCATGTTGGCCAGGATACCTCTGTTCTCATCTGAAACAAAGGTCTGGCTGTCTCCCACTATCTTGTAATCCTTGGCCTTCCCCAACACTGACAGAAAGGGGTGAAGTATGAAGTACTTTGTGGGTAGCAGATTGACAAGCAGCAGGGCTCTGAACAGTGTGTTTATGTTTAATTTTAGTCTTAATGGGCAACAAATATAGACATTTTGAAATGTAGATATGGCTGTGTTAGGGGAAAAAATGTAGATAAACCTGCTTGCTATTTGATCATTCTTCTAGCTTTATTATTTTCTTTCTCTTTCTTTTTTTTAAATCATCAAGTGCATGTGGGTTTTTAAACTCCAGTTTTAAATGTAGAAATATTCTCTGTAGTCTTTTAGAAATCACAGACAAGAATGTAACATCTTTCCTTCATAATAATATAAAGGTATGAAAAATGCCAGTTTACTGTACTTAAGTATTATTCTCAACTGAAAGAATAAATTTTACAGTAGAAGGATGACTGATTATGTTGGATGGATAAGTTAGCTACACTGAAATTGGAAAAATATGTAATACCAGCAAAAGACCTCCACTGGTTTTAATTCTCTGTAATTCTTCTTACAGCAGAAGGCAGCAGATTTTTAGTAGTGGAAAAATACACAGATTTAATGTATTGTGTGCGTCAGAGGTGAAAATGCAGAAAAAAAGTAGTGTAGGATGTGTGTGTAAACTAACCAGGAGAGGGAGAATTCGTGGTATTCAGAAAACACAAGTAATTTCCAAACTGGTAAACTAAGATGACGTACCAAATTATATTTATGTAATTGTTTGAAACAGAAAACTAATACAATTCTTAACAAGATACATCTTTCTGGGAGGCCGTTTCTACCTGGGGGGCATTAATATCCTCTAATCTGCCCACAATGAAGGTTCTGTTCCAGGACCCCTCTGTACAGACATAGAGAAATTTTTAATGCTAAAATGAAATGTGCTGCTTACCAACATGCCTTAGTGTTGCTGTTTGTAGCAGAAAATGTCATGGGAATTCCATCATGTTGGCTTTGGGGCTGATGGGTTCAGTGGATTTTGTCAAAGTTGGGTGTATAGTCTCAGCAGATTTATCAGGTGTCACTCACTTTGTTATGTAAATGTAATGAGATATTTTTTTCTGTAAAATTAGTCAGAATTATTTATGTAATCTCTTTGCTGCCTTTTATTGTAGAAAGCATAATAGCTGGTTTCATTTTTTTTTATGATGCTAAAAGCATTAGATAAAACACAGACTATCAAAATTTCCAATAGAAGAAATCAAGTAATGTTGGTATTAAAGTCTGGGGTGTTGCTTTGTCTGTTAGGGACTGTGTCCTGCATGACACATTGAAAATACTGTAAACTGGAGTTGTCTGTTGCTCATTTTATGTGTACCAATTGGGTACTACATATTGTAACATCTTCTGTGTTGGCCAGGACACCTCTGTTCAGATATGAAAAAAGGATCTGGCTGTCACCCACTGTCTTGTAATCCATGGCCTTCCCAACACTGACAGAGAGAATCATGGAGCACTTTGAGGATAGCAGTTTGACTAGGCATGGTCTCATTTTATATGGTCTGAGACTTGGTTTATGTCCTATGGCTTTTAATGAGGTTTCTTTGTTCCCAGCAAAGAGCATATTTAGAGAGTGTCCACAGAGGTGAAGATGACTCTGTCTCATTATTTACCCCTTCAGCCAATGAACCATTGTCAAAGATATCATATTAACATGCAGGTCCTGTTATTCTGTTTTATTTTTACAGATTTATCAGGATTTTTTAAAAATACGTATATAGAAGTAAGTTTGTATTTTTTGTTTGTTATTTGTTTATTATTACTATACTCATAATGGTAAACCAGTGACTGCAAGCAGTGAGCATCAACATTTTACTGGGACCCATTATGAGGAGAAATCTAATAAAAGTCAAAGAATTTTTTTCTGTAAAAAGTTTTTCATAAAGTGACCTAAGTTTAAAGAATAGCATTGAAGAAAGATAGTCTGAGAGAAATACATTTGTAGTTTTTTTATATTTCAACTGAATCCAGAGACAGAAAGGGACTGGTTAAAAATCAATATTTGAGAGTTTCAAATTGAATAACTTCATATAAACAGCCAGTGTTGCCTGTCATGAGGACAGTCATGAACTATAGTCAGAACTATGAACAGAGAGACAAGCACTATGAACTGTACTTTGTAAAACTAAAGAGTTAAAAATAGTGAGAAGTTCTTTTGTGACTAAAGGCTGGACAAGTTACACCATGGAGGAAGAAGGCAAAGAGCAGAGAACATGATCACTTGAAACTGGTGTCATCTCTCCCTTCCTTGAAAACTCCTGTATTTTTCTCAGTGAATAGGCTTGACACTGTGCCTAGGAGTTATCCCTTCCATTTTTCTTCCTCTGCCTTCCACAAAATGGCCTAGGTTCGATTTTACCAGATCACATATCATTTAAGCAACAGAGACAGCAACATTTTATAAATTGACAGCAAAGCAAACTGATGTCAAATGTTACACAAAAAAAATCTCATTTTTCTTTGCATAATTTAAGTCTTCTGAAAAAAAAAAAAAAGTCTGGCAGTTTTTAAACTGGAATACTGGTACATACATACAGCTAATTTTTGTATCATTACATCTTCATTGCACCAATAGCCACAGCATTAACAGCCTTGATATTGAAGTGATTTAGAAACTGTTTTAATGTACCTGTGCATAATACAGTAAATTCACTGTATTTTGATGCAGTAAATTTCTTTTTAAGTTTAAAAATCAGGTGTGATTACAGCTTTCTCAAATTTCTTTGCTATCTCAGAATAAGAGACAGGTGCTGTTATTGACTGGAATTTTGGCCAGCATTTTGCAGTTCTTAGATATTAATCAAAGAAATACTGGTGATCCTACCAGTGTGTTGAATCCAATGTTTATTTAGGAGCCTAAATAGGAGGCAGGCATCTTAGGCTGCACTGAATTGGACACTGCCATGAATTGGACAATGTCATACTATCAACTGCTGAAGCAGCTGTTTTTTGTCCTTTCCTTGCTCTGGCCAAGGATGTGCTCTAGACCTGCTGCAAATTTCATCCTGGAAAGACACATCTATCATTTTTTTGTCTCAGAGAAATGTTAGCATATTTATTACAGGATGTTTTCTCAGGAAGATGAGCAGTAATTGAGGTGTAACTATGAGGGTTGAAGCAAGTTTTTTAAATGTTCCTTGAAAATATTCTCATTACTTTATTCTACCAATTTAACATGTAGATCTGTAAGTCAGATCAGCTGAGAGACAAGTGCTATCTTACAGAAACAACAGGATTTAGAAAAGGATTTGAACCTGAAAAATCAAACTAAGGACTAATCCTAGTGTTGTGATCTATATAAATGATTGGGAGTGGTAATAGAAAATCCCTTCTATATTGTGCTGATGTCAGCCACAATGTATGTGCAAGCTAAGTTGCAAAAACTTCCTGCCTGCCAACTATAATAGCTAATAGCATGGATTTTCTCATGCTAAGACATTCTGCCTCTTCTGTATGGATGAATGTATTCAATATACCTGATTTTCTAAACTAGAAGGGAATCAATGACTGAAAAATTTTATTTGACTGGTTTGCTTACCAGATAGATCCATATTAATATAAGACATCCTGAGAATGATAACAAACACAGTTACAAAAATCTCAGCTTCAGTTTCATCCATGATGTGTCCTGATTATCCTGAATTGCAATATTTGATACTTTCATTATTTCATTCTTATTACTTTTGACAAAATTATACATTTTGGAAGTCTTGCAATTGAAACCTAATTTGTTATCGCAGTAGATGACAAAGAAGTTTTTTAAATAAGACGTGATAAGGATGTTATTTTCTCTCACCCAGATGAGTTCAATCTTTGAAGTTCTTGAAAGTGAACTGCATGTTATTTCACATTATTGTAGAGTGCTTTGTAAATCCAAAAATTTATGACAAAGAAAACTAATGCTTTTCTTCACATTTTACCTGTGAGGGAAACTCATGTGTAGAGGAGTCAAGAAATTTGTTCATGACCAGGGTCAGCAGCAGCAATAAGAGCCATAATGCCAAGAGAGAGCTTGCTTGTTAGCCCTTATCTGTTTTTGTGGCTTGAAGAGCAGTGCTGACCTGGTCTTGGGCTCTTGAAGATTTCCTTATGGCTGCAACTAGAACCCAGGAGTTTTTTGTGAGCTTTGTTGCCCATTCTGCTAAATACAATCTTTTGCTGCTATATTTCTTATTTCCTAGCTTTTTTTTGTTAAGGTCTCATTCATTTGAACACATGGAACATAATACATCTCCTCTGCTTCAGAATAGGTTTTTTTCTCAAGCTGTTATTGTAGCAAAAGCAATTTCAGTGGAATTCTTTCAACTATAATAGAAAATTCCTTTCATTTGTTGATTCAATACTTACTAGGTGTACAGGGTTTGGCTGGGAATTTTCTCACCACACCCACAACACTAAACTATTTTATGATTTACCTTCATCCAGTAACTTGATTTTTTTCTTTCTTTTCCTTCAGCAAATGGCTGAACTGAAAATACACATTTCAGTTTTGCAAGGGTGTGATCTCTGACTGTCATGGTCCTTACAGAATGGGTTGTTCTAGTAACTCACTATGTGGTTATGTGGTCTACAAATGCACAGTACTATAAGAACACAGCTGCCATCAGCAGCTGTAGTAACCACTTCTTTGCATTCAGAAAGTGATTGTGCAACGTGCACAGGCAGTTGTTGATGTTGCTGGTCTTCATATCTAAGTCACAAAGGATGAGCATTAGACCGCAGGCCTCATGAGAAGAGAAAAAAACTTCCACCAGAATATGATACCTACCAAAACAGAAGCACTAGCTCAGTCCTATATTATTCCTTTCCTTTCAATGTAAATAGATTTTATTGAGTGAAGTGGATACAGGGACCATCCCAGCTAATAAAGTCATTCAAGGATATTGATTTGAACTTAAAGTGTCTTCTGGAAGACTTGCAAAAAATTTTTCGTTGTTAAAGTATAACAGACATTTATAGAGTATTTTAATATTTGCCTATATCTAGTGTAGACCTGCAACTGAAGAACTTTCTGTGGACATCAGGAAGAATTTGAAAATATTTGATGTAAAGTAGAAATGTTTTTTATTTGTGTCCTGAATTGCTCTTGGAAGCACATTCACTGTGTGATCGACATGGAGTGAACTGGAGTTGGAAGAAAGCTCACAGAACTTAAGCAATAATAAATAAGGTTGCAGTTGTTGTGTATGGTTTTCAGACATATTTTTAAATGTTAGAAGTTGTCTCTTTTGGTCCTGCTGTGACATATTCAAAGAGAGGTAGCCATGGAAAATGGTTCTCTCTTGGATTCCACCCTCTGCTTTGGTTCTTGGCTTGTTCAAAAATGACAAACTTCCTTTGTATTAAGAAGATGTACCATGTGTCACTGCTTTTCAATTTACTGTATTTCAAATATTTTGTTGCTGTGTTGAGGAGGGTGGGGTGATGGAAACAGAGCAGAGAAGATATTAAATGGACAGGAGAAAAATATTCTGTCCTGTGAACACTAAAGCAGTTAAAACTGCATAATTATAGGACACCCAAAAAGGAGATTTGACTTTGTGAATATCCAGGTCAAATACTTCTCTCTATCAGAAAAGCTGATTAATAGGCACTAGGATGTCACCTCATATAACTTAGGAGAAACCTTTCTGATGTTTTTTTGTTTGTTCATTGTCACAGAATTTTGTTTCCTTTTCCACTTTAAAAAGCAAAACATTCTCTTTTTTTTTTTTTTTAATTTTTTGCTGCTGTCTACCTTTTAGCTACTTAATCTTTTTATTATCACCACAGTGCAGTCTGTTGGGTGCATATTGTAATGTTGATTGTCAGAGGTAATTGAGGGCTATAAAGCACAGACTGCCCACAAGCTGCTTCTTTGAGTTCTGACCATGTCACAGAAGATGTTAAAGCTTCAAGTTTCATTCTCAGATTTGACCAATCTGGCAGAACTATTAGCCTGAGAAATGGTCATTGCTATGCATTTAACACTGGCAGGGTCAATCAATCAAAATTCACTAATAAATTTTATAAACTTATAAATTTTATAAACTTAACTTATAAACCTTGTTGAAGATCCAGAACAACACAAAAACCCCTGCCTTGGTTAATTCTCTATGTTAATTCTAATGACAGAGAGAATCGGCGATTTTAAAAATGCATAACTATTATAATTGGAAATCTAACCTTTATCTGAAGTCTTCTGCCTGCACATCTAAAATTTCCTCTAAAGAGCAAATTTTGAGTTGTTATTGTTATTAGGAATATGCCTCCCAATTTCCTTTTCAAATGTTTTAAGAGACTCAATTTTTTATACCACTGTAAGCCAAGTAGTTCGGATTAATAGAAGTTTTAGCTGAAGCAAAAATTTTAAAACCAAAACAAAACCAGAAAACCTTGTACCTTCTATTGGTGTACCTTCTATTGAGATATGAAGGTATAACGTGCAGTAACTGGCCAAATTTCCAGTTAATGTCTGTCATTCATTCTGATGTATTTTTTATTTCATTTCCATCAAAGCAGGGAGGGAGATTTTTAAGGAGCAGGATTTTTACCATCTGGTGTGTCTAAGCTCTTGCATAGATTGTTTTTATAGTGGAGCAACTGAATCAAGGTGAAGGGAGGAGAAAATACTTTTTCTGCATACTAATATTTTAAATCAGACAGTTGACCAAACAGAACTTGAAGTTTGGGCAGGAGGAGTTCTGAGACATCTTTCACTTTAAGGTATTTGTCATGGTCTAAACTTCTCATCTCATCTTGGGATGCTGGAGGGCATAGCTCCTTAAACTCTTTTGTTACAATAGCTGCTAAGGCTTTTTTTCTCTTTAACAAGATATTCAAGATGAAGCAAAACAAATCTAATATGGTTAGCTGAAATCTGGGACATTCCAGCTATCTTTACATTTACCTCTTAGTTTGCATCTTAATGAACTTTTTGCAAGTAAATTTAGTGTAGGCTTAGCTAATGTCATTAGAGACAGGGGACTTAATTGTCCATGGTTAGACACATTGCTGTTACCAATGTACTGGTATTGGGAATTAAGGTTCTTTCAAAAAAAAAAAAATCAAATGGTCTTGCAAAAATGTACACTTTGATTCTATCTCGGATATCTGTATAAAGGGTTTTGTTCATCAGCATTATTCATTTTTCATTTGCCGTGAGTTTGAGGAAGAACAGGCACATCAAGACAGTTTGACTCTTGCTTGCTCCAAATATTCCACATCCAAATGAAAATCTAAACCAGAATAATTTTAAGTAGTATTGCACATGATTAACTGGAATAGCTTTGATCTCACACCAGCTGAATGGACTAACAGAAAGCCTTTTTCCAGAGCATTAAAATACAGTTTTCCAACCTGCCTTTCACGACTGATTTATATTAAGCTACAGGTTGGTATTTTAGTAAGGTCTAGACTTTAACAGACGTCTTTGATGCTGCTTTTGTTTTGACCATTTTAAGGACACCAGGAGACCAAAGGGGAAGTTCTAGGACTTTTATCTAATACTACATTTCTACAGAACAACAGTTGAATAAGAGTATCAACATGAATGTAATAAAACAAAATATCTAGTGCTGAATTTTAATTTTCTCATGAAACCATCAAAAATTTTATTCCTATAAAAATATCATCTTATAGAAGTGTTAACCAAACCCCCAAAATTCATGGAGAGGTAAACCCATATTTACTGATTGAAAACCTTATAATGGTGTGAACTAGCTCTTCTCCAGCTCAGAATGGCTTTGAGTGACCTCCTGTAAAGCCATTATTTTACGTTAATAAATTACCAGAAGGACCATTTAACAGTAATTTATTAAATTGAGATTAAATAAGGATGAACTTAATTTACCATTATGAATTAAAGCACAGCTCAAGGCCATGGAGTCTTGACAAACAGGGGAAAGGATGATGGATGCCAGCAGACAGAGTCTATTTTTAACTGGTTATTTCCCTGTTTTAGAGTTGTGAGCGTTTTCTTCGTAAGCATATTTTAGGTGAGCAGGATGATGGTGTTTTTTTCCCTTTTAATACTTCCTATTTTTTTTCCCATTCTTTTTTTACTTGCCATTTTCTTATTTTGGTAGTCAAAATATTGCCCACTGTATTTGTAAATTGATTGTGCAGAAACAAAGAGCTTTAAAAGATTTTAAAAATGAAAATTTTATTAATGAAAATCTAAATAATGCCATCTGGTTTTGTTTTTTAACCTGATGACATGGGAGGAGATTATGTAGGGTAATAGGTTCATTTGTGTTATATGGCTGTTACATGGCAAGTGTCATCTTTCTTCTGTGCACCTAAATGTCAAAATTCCAATGTCATGCATTGGTGACTAAACAGAAGTTGCAAGTGCTTTCTGAAGAGGAGTCAACAATAAGAGTGCAATGAAAACACCATTTTTGGCACAGAGGCGCTCATCATACATCATGGTTTTTTGAGATGTTGCCTTTAAATTTCATAATTGAGTTATGCTATAGATACCTGCAGAGGAATTCTGACAGAATAAGACTCCCAGAGTCTTTGACTCACCTCCAGCAAGAGTGTCATGTTTCAGAAACTCCATGGAAAGACAAGATACACAAAATCTCTGTAGCAGGGGGCTTACTTGGGGAACTTGAAAGAGGGGAGTGGGTTATTAGTGATGTTTATATCCTTATAGAACTAATGAGTTTTTTTCTTTGTGTGGTCACTAAATTTTTGCCCCTGGGCTGATTTCCTTGTTAGTAAGAGCCAAATATTCTGGTCAGATTTCTTAACTGAGCTGGGTTTGGTAGGTTTTAGAGCTCAGCTCTTTGTGGTAAATAGTCTTAGTGCACTTCCTTTATGAACTTTCATCTGTAACAAAAAAAATATATCGGGTTTCTCAAAATGGCTGATAGAGATTTCTCATTAATATATATCCCTTTTTACATGCAGAAAAATTTCAATATGATTTACATTACTCTGCTTTCATTTCAGTAGTTTTTGATGTGGTGAATCCTTCAGAAATTGCAATAGGTTGTGGCAAGTGGGTAATTTAATTTTCTGAGCAGTCAGAAATGGAAAGGAGGAAGCAGCTGTAGCTTCAATGCCAAAAGAAATGGCATTGAAGATGGCATTGGCACAGGTTCTTGAAGTGAATACAGCTTGTAGCACTGTGTAGCTAGTTTATACAACTCCTCTGCAATATTACTGGCTATCATGCTAGTTAATTTGTCTTTCTGGCAGTGTTTATTCCCTTGTTATTGTTCTTTCCTTGTGTCTTGGGGGTTGTTTGGTTGGGTTTTCTTCTGTGAATCAGATTGCAAGACCCATAGTACATAGACTGTATTTTTATTCAGTGTTTGTTTAGCACGAATCACTTGATCTGTACCTAGATGTTATGCTGATGGTGGTGGTTATAATATCAATATCAATAATACCATAAATAATTGTTATTATCCAGTAGTCATGGATAATTTGCACAAGAGCCATATATTGCATGGTAGCTTTGATTTTTGCTTCAGGACATAATGTTGCACTACAGACTATGCTGAAGGAGTCCATTGCAGGGATTTGAAATTAAATATAAAAGATTATGCCTTGTAACTAATGTAGACATCTGAATCAAAGTCTGAAATTTAAATTGCACATTGCCAGATAGATATTTAAATGTCAGACTAGTGTTTGTTTATTTGTCTAGGCCTTTATTATCTCCTCATGTTTTCCCTGAGGAAAATAGCTGATATGCAGATTTGGAAGCTTTTATTTAAATCCTTCTGAGGTGTTGGTTGTTGGTATGTTGGAAAGAACATCATAGAACCATCACACACAGTTTGGCACAGTTGAAAGTCCACATGAGGGTAAAAAAAATTGGATGAACATGAAATCTGACTGGCCAATTTGCTTTAGAAGAGATGGCACTCTAAGTCAGCTGTGAAGTGTATCTGCTCTGGTGGAATAACTTTGCGTTGCTTCCACTTGAATTGTTCCTAGCTGCTGCATATGTAGAGAACTCAGGCTTCTGTGCTGTCTTTGCTTTAACCATCATGAGAACCACACTGGTAATGAAAGCATAACTAAACAATGATCGGGGAATAGCAAAACCTTATTGAATTTATTTTATGTCAGTGAACTACAGAGCATATTAAATTTCTTAGATGCATGAAAATATTAGCATCTTTATTGCTCAATTAAATTATGCTTTTTCATGCTAACTCTGCTTTAAAAATAAAGAGTACCAAACAGCTAAAAATACAAGACTGAAAATAGGTTCAAAATACACAAAATTTGCAAAATATGTTTTTATTTTAAAATATACTTAACAACTCAGGTAAACAAAACCAGGTTTTTTGATGTGGTTGAGGCATTAAAAGCATTAAGCAAGTCCCTCATCTAGAAGATTAATATCTATTCCTGGAAATTATAAAAGAGATGCCTGCATCAGCATTTCAAACATTTTAAAACCTTCAATTTTTATACTGATTTAAGGAAAAATCTATTTACTTCTGGCACTTATTTTTTCATTCTACTCCCTTACTACTCCCACAACCATTATAAACTGAAGTGATTAATTTTCAAGGGAAGGGTAGATTTAATTTCCTGGATTGTCTTTTTGGCTCTCATTGTTGTCTGTATTCACTTTTTTTCTTGCCAAATATTAATTGATTTTTGTTCGCTGCTAGGAGGTGACAGGTATAACTGTTCAAAACTAATTGATAAAATAGTGCTTGCAATAACAAGTAGAAAACAGCAGCAGCTATTAGTTACCTCACCTTAGTACCCTGCATTATTCACACTGATATTAAAAAAAAAAAAAAAAAAAAAAAAAAAGGCCAAATAAACAAAAACAAATCTTGATTTTGTAGGCTTTAGTGCTTATAAAAGATTTTCTAGTTTTAACAGGTAGAACTGGTCAAGCACCAATTAAAAGTAATAAACCACATTAAATTCTTTTTTTTTACAAAAACACTCCAACAAAGTAACAAAATAATTTCTAATGACCTCTCCAACCCACTTTAAAATGTGTGGATAACTTTTAATTTCGAAGGTGTGATCTTTTTCATTTATTGAACTTCTTAAGATAAATTTTGAATCATATTGCAGCTTTTGTATGAATCCTTATGTTCTACATCATATGTGAAGGGAGTGCATGGTTAGTTAGTATATAATTAAGATATTTTTCATTTGAATGCTTTATCCAGAGTATACAGAAAGGCTGGTTTGGTTTTGTTGGTTTTCGTTTTTTTTCAATAAGTATTTTTCTTTTCACACCAGGAATACTATGATGTTCTGCCTTTGTTCTGCATGTCTCATGATATTTTATGCTGTGCTTTGCGGTCTGTCTGCCAAATGTCAGTATAATCCTGGGACTTGGGTGTTAAATTTAACTGTTCTTTTTTTTTTTTTTCAACCCATCATCTCTTTTTACTTTTGGGTTAGTGTGTGTGGCAGGGGCAGGTTACTTGTGTACTGTGAGGAAAACATCAACAAATGCTGTGCTTTTTTAGATGCTGATCATGCATCTAAAAAAGCTGCTTCGGACAGATTTAAATTTACTCACTAGCTTTAGAAACACATCAAGCAAAGTTTCTTTAAGGCAGAGAAAGAAAATATAACAGAGTTTCTCTGAGTGTTTATCTGTGTGCGTACCCACACTGCATCTGCAAGTGTTACTAGGGCCATGTGCTAAGCCTCTTGTCTTTGTGTGTCCCTCTGTAGTTTTTAAGGAAGTGAGGAATAATGTTTGCTCTCTATTTCTTCCAATGTTCTGCTGAGTGGAAATAATCCTTCTGTGCTTGCCTAAAGCAGAGTGCCCTCCTGATGATGTATTTTTGTTCCTCATAGACCGGTACAACCATTAAAATGGCCTATCTCTGGCAGTACCACAGGTGAAACTCTAATTCTGCCTTTTTACCATGTGTCATGACCCCATTTTATTCAGATTGTCCCCTGAGTTTTTATCTTGATGAGAGCTCACACCGTGCTCCTGCACTCCATTGCACCTCCTCTCAGTGGAGCAGCACTACAAAGGGAGTTCTGGACTATCTGCTCACCAGCCTCAAAGCCCTCAGATTCTTTTTTTCTGGGAAAGCCAACTTTAATTACCAGCAGGAGCTGCAGTTTTTCATATAGTGGCATATGATACTATTAGTCATTCCTGTAGCTTTAAAATAGATTAGCTTCCTCTTTGACTATTCCCCTTGAATATGCTTCTGCATAACTCATGGTCTTGAACCTCCACCATTATTCAGTTTCTATTTTTTTCTCAGCTGTTACTGCAGGGTTTGAGTTCCAGCGTGTGTAATTTGACATAATACAGTCCCAGGGAAAGATGGGCAGGAGAAAAATGTCTAGGTGAGAAGGAGGAGAGTCCTGCATTCCAGGATAAGATACTACATTTCTCATAGCTCTTTCTCTCTGGCAGCTGCTGCATCCACTGGGAAGGGCAAGGAAACTAAGAATTCACATATTTGTTCCTTGGGGGTTGGGGGACATAGGGCATGGACAGGCTTCTGTGGCTGTGATGCAATTTTGAGCTACATATAGTGAGCTGACTTTTATTCCATGAAGTCCTTGCCTTTACTGTCTTTTGGGAGGTTTCTACTAAAGGAATTTAGAAAAGTACTCTGATATTTTATAATTTTTTTCACAGTTGTAATTGCAGCTGTTTTCCAAAATCTATAAATAGCAGTGGTTCTTAGAAGACATTTCTAGTAATAATTGCAAGGGATTCCAGAAGGTATGATGTTTGATCCCAGTTTTTAGTAGGAGAGCAAAGACTTTCTCATTACTTGCCTGTTGAGACTTCATTCACATGGATATTTTTGACCACTCCAGGGATCTTAGCTATTTAAAACCACACAGAAATAGGAGATTTAACTAACAATATTCCATTTGAGTCAGATGCCAATATTCTGATGTATCATTTTTCTTGCAATTGAGGCAGCAACAGTCTGCAAAAATTCACTAAATGTTTCGATTGTTGCTGCTCACTAGGAATGGATTCAGGAGTAATGCAGGCGTTAATGAGACACATCTGAAGTCATATCAGAGTGGCACAGAGTATTGTTCCCTTCTTTAATAAAATCTCTGTGTATCTCAAGCTAGCAACCTCTGTTTAACAGACTGACATATTTTTTAAAATAAATTAGACTATTTATCATGTGAAACAGATTAATATTTCTGTGATTTTTTGGCATTGCCACTGTTTGAACCTTCTTATCTTCTCCAGCGGACATTCTCAGAAGTGTCAGTCCTGCTTGCATCTCCAAAATAAATAAATCTGTGAGAGTTCATTTCTCAGGGAAAATGGCTCCGCAGTAAATAAATTAAAAAATTCTACAATTTCCATTTGTAGAAAAGAAGAGAGGTTGGAGAGTGTCCCTAGGTACTGAAAATTTAGCTAATTTTATTAGAAAATTAGCATGCTGAAGATGACCTCAAGGAGTTATTCTATTGCTCCAGAAAGGAGACAGGACTGCAGCTTTTGACCAGCAAGAGGCTATTGAGTTGTTACACTGGATTATATCTAATACTGGGAGGAGAATCAGATTGTTAAAAAATTAGTTTTCCTTTAGGTCTTGGCAACCAGTATCTTCACAAAGACTTTGTCTCTGACTGTTCAAAGAAAGCTGTGCTCATCCTACCTGACTGATGCAGAATAGTTTTTTTCAGGAAATGATGAAATCTACCAAGCTTATTCTAAATGTCTCAAGTTTACCAAGCTGAAGTGTGAACTACCAGTAGGTTCATTGTCACTGCTTGACATTTACAGTAGCAAAACTGGACTTGATTGTAGCCTCTCTCTAGTAGCTCATCAGTAGAAGGAGCTTTTTTCCTGTGTTTTCAGTCTCTGTTCAATCTTTTAACTCTAGCTATCATTAAAGTCTTGCCTCACTTGGATGGGCCATATGATTGTAGTGGTGTAGTTCATGTATACCAGATTTTCAATATGGTTTTTGTAAGCACCATGTCTTTTCATCAGGCATCTCTTAATGAAAAAAGCTGGATCCATCAGTCCATAACTTGCTTGATACAAACCACAGTAATTACTGTAATTAATATTCACAGTTCCACATGCTACTCAAAGATACTATCACATCTGCAGAAAAAATATTATTTTGTTTTCTTACTTTGTGTACCATGATAACGATTTTATTTGATACCTAAGAACCCATTTGACTGGACCAAGAGCTCAAAGATTATATGCTGTGAGCAAGTTCAGTTTGCCTGAAGATATTTTAGTCAAGACTTTATACTACATTTTGCAGAACAGAAAATCTGTAAGGCGATAGGCAATGTTACTGTCACTTTCCTGCCTCAAATGATGCTACTGTGGGATTCCTTTAACTTTACTTTTGTTATGCATTTTGTCTCTGGACTTGGTGCACAGGCCATCAGATTCAACTCCTTGTCCATCACCACTCAAGGATGAAAATTGCAAAAGCAAATTTCAGTTATTTGCTGATGCTAGATCATGAGTAAAATGTCAAAAAGATGGGTTAAATTGTTTTAACAAGAAGCTTTTTCATCTGGGTCTACTATAAAGCTACTCTCTCCTTGATTCAAGAATCAATAAAAACGCAACAAAATCCTGCTCCAAAATCCAACTTCCTCTTGAGTGTCCAAGCTGTATTCTTGATTTTGTTGTTGGAAGGGGTGATGTACATGTTTCATTCACTTCCCTTCCTTCCTGAATTAGTGCCTATGGCAATACAAAACTGAATAGCCAAACTATAGATAACACCAACTATAAGCCAATGAAGCAACATTTTCAAGAAAATTTGTGGCCCTTCTTCCATTCCCAAAATCCCTAGAAATTATTTTCTAGAAATTCTTGATTGTTCAGTGGAGCTGAAGAAGTTTTATCTTTTATTGGTTTCCTCAAGTTTCGTTGGGGTGCTGTTTGTCTTCTGCATCCTGAAATTGATTTTTTACCCATTTTATTAATTTTTCTACTGGTAGTTTTTGAGGTCTTTTATTAGACTTATTTTGCCTGTCAGGAGTTCTGTTATTCAATGAGGTCCTGACCTTGTATTGATTTCTATAATTCAAAATCCAGTTAATGTAATAATGGCACGTTCCTTTTAGGGAACGTGTTTCACAAATACACTGATTGTCAGAAAATCTCCCTAAGAGTGGGCATATGTCTGCTGAGACAGTACCGTTTACTATGGCTGTTAGACGTGTCTTATCTTTTTCTATCTACAAGAGGGTTCCTCATCTTCCATGTTTCTTTGACAAAGGTGTCTCTGGTCAAATATCATTGATTGTGAGCTGTCAATTTGCTCGTGTCAGTTAGCTTACCTATTTTGCCACAGAGACTTGCAGATAAATGATTGTGTAAAGAGGTAACACAAAATGCAGCTTGAAGTCTGACAAAATTATCTACAGAAATTGGTATTAATTTCTTCCATTTATCCTTGGAGATGGAGACTTTCTCGAAATCTCTGAGGTTATATCTTTCTCTTCAACTTCTGGTCTGATACAGTACATGTTTCCATGACCCCTCTCCTCATGTCTGTTGTATCCTAGAGAGTATTAACAAGGAGCATTGTCAGGGGAGCCCATTAAGAATGTTGGGTGAGCAGTGAGGTCTCTTGCAGACATATGGTTTGGCTAATCGTAGTAACTATTCAGCATACAGGCTTTTCCCTCAAGTCCAATAATTGTGTTTACATTCATAGACTGTCCACAGCTTCTTTCTCTTTGCTGCTGGACTGAACCTTGCCATTCCCATCTCAATTAGTAGAAAAACACTGCTAAGGCTGAATTTTGCCACACAACTGAAAAACTCTTACAGCAGCAATGTAAGTGCCACATTATGCTGAACATGGATTATGGTTTTTGTCATCTGGCATTGCATCCTAATTGGGCTTAATTCTCAAGTTCTGCATGACAGCATAGCATTTTTGCACTGGGAAACAGCATCACACAAAATGTCTCCAGATAGAAAGATCTTCCATGAAATGGTACCAGGTAATCAACCTCTATGCCCTGTGCCTGAGCTACATAGAAAGTCGTTCAGCATTCAGATGTTTTAGCCTAAATTTCACACTGAACTGAATGTCAGTTCTTCACGGTTGGAAGAGTTTTGTCAGATACAGAGCCTGGTATAGTTTATAAGAACTTCATGATTATATGCCTCTCTTAGTAGATGAATTTTTTTATAGATGTGTTCTACTAAAATAAATTTTCCTTGAGCTCCTAAAGTATTCTTGATATTTAAACACACTATAATATTTTTTCCTAAGAGGATGTATTATTCTCTGTGTAAAAATACAAATACACATTAAAAGAAAAACATACAGCTATGTACTTACACAAAAAATTATTGCCTTAGACACAGACAATAGGTCTTCTGCAATCTTTGCCACACACAGAAATGTATTCCAATAGGAGGGCTTTACTAAAATATGAATTATTAATCATTAAGTACAATTGTCGCCTAATACTGAACATTTGTCTCCTCCTTTTGAACTCAGGGATGAAAAATCTGGATAATTGTGACAGTTGCTTAGTCACAGGAAGGCTGCTCTATTGCTAAAAGCTCAGGGGGTTTTAAAAGATTTAAAATTAATGTCCTTAAAAGTGTGGTGCACATTCAGTATTAATCCATGTAGATGTTGGAATCTGCATTTTTTTATTCAACAACTGAAAAGTGATATCATTAGACAGGCCAACACTTGCTGTCTCCTTTTGAACTGATATTGTCAAACTGGCACTAATAGTCACATCTGGATTTTCAGCATTGCTGAGTATAAAATGACTTTCTGCATCATCTGCCTATGTCTCTATGGCCATTCAAATATATTCCTTCATAATCATACGCAATTAGAATGTCCCATAAAGGCTTTCAGACTTTTACATCAAATTTTGTAAGTTGTTTTTTGTTGAATGTTTTTGAGAAGCAGAAAAGGAGCTAATGCTGCTAAAATCCAAGTTGTTCAAAGTACAATGGCTTATCTTACTTTCTTTGTTAACCTTCCATTGCCAAAAACTTAAGAAGATGAATTAGCAGTGCACTGAGTTTGTAAACAGAAAGCTTTCCTAGAGAACTATCCTTAGGTCATATTGTCTAGGGTTTTTTTTTTCATTTTTCTAATCAACGTTTTCAGAATATGTTGCATTTTGTAATCACTTGTGGTTTTTTTGACCTGCTTTTATTTCTTCCCCCCATTCTCTGATATATGGCTTATACAGATATCTATGGCAGTATGAACTTAGCTTTCAGAAACTAAATAGATTGCACCATTTTCAGTTGTATTAGCAAACTTCTATGATAACTTCTTCACAATAACAAAGAAGTGATGCAGTCTGATGTATGCAGCAACTATTCTTGCCACTTATTTTTTAGTTGTCATAAATTTCACCTATACAGAATGCGTAATAACTTGCCCTAAGGATATTTAAACTAATCTTCATGAGACAAATGTGTTCTCAGCACTTAGTGATGGCATGTAAAGTTCATCTGAGCCCTTGGAGTTAGCACATATTTTTGCTATATCTTTTCTGTCTTAAAAATTGCAACTTGATTTTCTAATGTACTTTAAGTTTTAAACACTTATACAGGTCTTCTTTTTATGCCAGGATTATACTGAATTTTGCCTTCATGGAAATTTTTTAGCAAAATATGGTGTTAACAATGGCCAATGGCAATAGTGACTGCAATACTAGTTGGTTACTTAAGGGGAAGGATAGCTCACTTTTCATTTCTCAAATCAGGATTTTGGAAAAGGTTTCATTTCTAGCTATTTCTTCATTGAATTCCTTAGAGCTATAGAAAAGTCAACACTTTGTTACATATTTGTAAAATGAGCACAACAATCTTTCTAATACTACATTTCACTCTGTAACAATCTTGAAAACTTAAAACATGTAAAAATTCATAAACTATTTTCTTTTCAGGATACACTACTAGGATACACTACTAGTAAAAAATATGCTTCTGGGATTCCATGTAGACGTCTGGGATTTGGGGCTTTTTTGCCTTCATTGCACAGTTGGCCTCCTGGTGACTGAGGCACTAGACAATCACTCCCCTGACTCACTGAATATCCAGTAGGACTTACAAGTTCAGATTTGATGCCACACCTGACCAGGCTGTGAGCTGTGTAACTAACAGCCAAATTCTCACCCAGTGAGGTCAGCTAAGAGATGCTGAGCAAATGAACAAGCTGAAGTTCTCTCTGAATGAGAGGAGACACTTTTTTCCTTTTTTTTTTTTATTACATTTTTTTATTCACATATACTCCTTTTCAAATGCCTCAATCAGTTCAAGGAAATCTTCCTCTATTTTTTCTACTCCCTTTCTCTTTGTTTTAATAAGTGTGGCAGCTGTGCTGTATTGATGACAGAGATTGCAGCAATCTTAAGTACAAAGGGGAGCTTTCTCTTGCCTCTCCCATTCAGTGTTATAGGACAGGCCTAATATAGAGAGGGTTTTAGTTTGCTCTTCAGTATTGTTTGCTGTGTTCTATGTGGAGCACTGCTGGGGGCAGGTAGTGCATTGGTGAGGTAATTCCTCAGTTTCCATGGGGCCAATTTTTCGTGCTGCAGTTAAAAACTCATTGTGCCTTATATTATACACAGTTGTTAACAGAGAAACAAGTGAACAGCAGGGACCAAGCACAAGATGAATAATAAAACAGGAAGCAAAGTAAAGATTGCAAACCCAAAGGAAATTGCCTAGAAGACAAATCTTTAAAATCAATACAGGTATATCAATTGACACTAGCTCAAAGTAGATCGGTGTCTACATTAGTCTAACTAAATAAAATCCACATTTATTTACATTGAACATTCTTTAAACTGAGCTCAAAGCAAAGTTTATGCAAGAATGGGGCACAGCAAGCTCTAGCCTCTTGAAAGTTAGACAAATCAGGGATTTGTGTAGCTGGGACAGGAAAGGTGCCTGGTCACAGGGAGCACAACTGTGGAAGCTGCTTTTTGTGGTGCTCTTCATTGATAATTTCCTCTGGGTCTTTAGAGGGCTACCTTGGGGTCAAGATCACAAGTGAGATCTGCCACTCCTGCTATTCAAAGTCCAGGTCTTACACCCCTAGTGGGGCATTACACCATCCTGTGGTGCCTCCTCTGAGAAGTGGTTGCTGATTCTTGCCTTGTTAATGAACTGTAATACAAAGGGGCAGTAGTCAATTCCTGATCACTGGTCTTCCAAAACGCATATTTCAACCTTTTTCTGATTTTAAGTCCATAACAAACAAGGCTGAGTTTGTTCCAAAAAGGTTTTTTTAAAGCAAATTTATTAAGCTTTAGCTCAGAGATGGTATATTGGAAATAACCCAAATTAAATACATTTGTTGGCTAATGTAACTGTACTTTTCCTTAGCCAATTTTGATTAAGAGAACATATAAATTAGAGAGACTTCCAGTTTGAGGAACTGCATCTTCTTTAGGTAACACTTAACTGTTATTTTCAATCCATTTATTTTTGACATGCTTTCAGCCTGCCCTTTCCTATACATAATGCATGAGAAGAATATTTAAAGTATGCTTGTGTTTTGACACTAATGAACAGTGCTCAATAGTATATGTATTTTGTAGCAGCTAAAGCCGCAGGAAGGAATAATGGTTTTGGGAAGAGGTACATGTACAGGACATAAATGCCTGAGTCACAAGGACTCTATTGCTACTAGAAAACGTCTTTGAAATTCTATAACAAATTTCCAAATCAACATTACAACTTAATCACACTATTCTACAATTCTTTATTTATTTACTAAATGTAAAGGTTAGTACCTTAAAAGTGACTGTTTTGAAATCCGAGGCTTTTTTAAAAGGTGCTGGTTTTTACTAAACCTGTGAATCTGTACATCTGCTGCCAGAGGAAGGATTGTCTTTCAGTTGAGACCTCAGTCAAGAAAAGCAGTCATTGACAACTGGACCTGTCATTTCAAATTTCTTTACCCTCAAAGGTGAAAAGTAGATGTTTTAGAGGTCTTCAAGATACAAAGCATTAGGAAACAGTTCTCAAAAATATTTTATCACTTTTAGAGGCTGGATTATTTGAGCAAGCATGTTGGACTCCTCTATGTTTTATTTCAGATGAGTAAAAAATGGAAACATCTGCGTGTTTTCTCCATAAACTGAAGGCAGAGAAACTTAGAACAAGATTTGAAGGTAGAGGAGTATGATTCAAGCATTCAGATTTCTTTTTCCATGATCAGAATTCATTCATTACTAATGAAGTGGATTGCTAGGTCATTTCTTTGTCTTTGGAAAATATTGCTTCACTTTTTTGTTATGCAAAGATTACTCATAAGATACTATTTTTTTTTCACACTTTTTTCCCTTTTTTCACCGTAAGAGGAATAAAACAATGGCGCAGTCTTCCTGTATGTTCTTGCCCTTGACAGTTTAATCAGAGAAAATGTATTTCAGCCATTTGACATTTATTTATGGTAATGAAATTGATTCAGATTATGTAACTTCCCAAAGCTCTTGGAGGTAATATGGCTTTTATATGTAGTAAATTTAAGTGGACAACTGGGGGAAGCAATATTAGCAAGATAAAAAGAATGTCATGGACCTAGTTTGCAGAAGTATAACTATAAAATAGAAGTAGTCAAGCAGCAAAACATGCCACTAAGTTGCATGTTTGTAAAACTCATTCAAACTATAATTCACTGTCTCATTTATTCTAGAATCCCATTTCAAATCATGTTCTTGATTATGCTCTAATAACTCTTATGAGAGGTCCCATACTCCACCAGTTGCTATTTCTTTTGGGTGAGATGTTTGTGTGAGATGACACAGCAAATTCAGTAAAGGCTGTTAATTCTGTGTGCAATCTAATCTAAAATAATGGAGAAAGATAATAAATAAACAGTAATGTTTAAAGAGTTCAGTGAACTGATTAAATATCCCCATGTTTTGCAGGTTTGTTTGCTTAATATTACTTGTTGAACTTTACTGGAACTTTTCTGATACAAATCTGCACAGGCAAAAATACTAAGGTACATTGCAGGTTTTCAGAATTTGCTCCATCTGTCAGGTACCACTGTGAGTTGTAGCATTACTCTTAACAGCCTGACAGGCAAGCATCAGGATTGGTGTCTGACATTCAAATGCATAAATACTTGCACAGTTCTGCTCTGTTCTGAACTTGTCCTTCTGACCTGATTTGCTCAGCTCCTCTGCTTTATATTCTTTCGTGCTAGGTAACTAGGGACACTTTGGACAAACCCTGTTCATAAAGCACCTGCCAAGAGCAGTGATGGCTCTAACTTTTATGAAATTCCTTCAACAGTCCTTCAGGAAAGTAACTTCTCTTGTTCAGCTTCCTTAGCTGGGCTCAACTGTTTGTGCAGTGCTTAGCCATGGCTTTCCAGCACTCTCAGTGAGAGGATTAGCATTCAGTTGTGTATGGTGCATTGCGGCCTCTAACATTTTTTAATGCAAAGAAAGTTCCATTTTGTTCCAATACTGTCATTAGTCATGTTTATTTCTGTCCTATGCAATAGCCAGTGAAAACTGGAACCTGCCGTGCTGGCCCCTGCAGAGGAGAGTAGCAAACAAAGCCTCCACATTCTGACCTGAAGAGATCCGAATTGAGGCAAAAAAGGAAGTCAGAGGACACATGAGCAGCACAAACAGTGCAGTCAAATCCAGAAGACTGGATATGAATCTGGATGGATTAAAAGGGAAAGACAAAGCTAAGTGAGAAGTCTGAAAGAAAAGTGGATAATGAAAAAAGAGGACTCTAACACTGTAAGACCAACAGTAACAAAAGCCTTTGAGGGGACGAGGGATGAAGCAGTCATGTACCTGCCAGTACATGGGAAATAATGCAAACCTCAGTATTCTGGTACGGGAATAGACTTTAGGATCAGAAATATGCCATCATAAGCATCTCATCTCCTACACAACACAAGCCATATTGAATCTCCTTCAGTAATGCCACCCTCAAAAGTGAAAGAGAAATAGCAATGCAAATAGAAACAAAAACTAGAGGAGAGCGGTGAATACATGAATTTGAATTTTCATTAATCTTTTTTTTTTTTGCTCTTATTTCTAAATTTATATTTTACTTACATCAAAAACAATTTTAAAATAAATTGATTAACTCTGTTCTCCCTTAGTTTTTCTTCATTTTCCTTTATTTTTTCTCCTTATAAGAAGGTCCAAGAATTAAGGGAATTTCATATGTGATGTAGAGAGAGCCCTTTATTCACAGTACCCCTACATACTACTAACCTGGAAGAACTTGAAATTTCAGAAGAGATTTTGTTTCTGCATTTCACATTTGGGAGATATTTGCAGGCAGACTGGAATTTTGATTGCTGATGCATATTGAATTTGATGACATTTCAAAATTTCTTGTCACTGTTTGTCTAATCAATATTACACACCACATCTGAAGCTTTGTGGTTTGAGAATTTGCATAACTAAGCAGTCTTTGAGTTTAACTGCAATATATGTTTGGGTTTTTTTCAATCGAGGATGAATGTGTAAGGTAGATATTCTCTACAGTTGAATTGAACTAAGATTGCCCTGCTGGTTTTTTTCCACTGGGTGAATCTTATAGCAGCACATCTCAGTGTTATATGAGCCATTATGTATGTCTGGGAACAGAGTATCTCAGTCATTTATCATTATGCAATTATTTGACTTCCTCATTGACAAGGGAAGGTGCAGGAAGGACGGAAATGCTTTTATTTTGCCTATTATTTATTTGAAGTATATTTCAGTTGATGTCGTAGGATCTTCCTTTATCACTTCACAAACACACATCAGCCATAAGATCCTAAATGTGCTTTGCACCATGGAAACCTCCTTGCTGAGAATTCTTTGCCCCAGTACAGATGTGCTTGTTACTTTAATGTGTGGCATTCTAATCAGATCTTTTCAGTCTCTGTTAAAAGTCCATAATGCTAATTTGTTTGATTAATTTTGAAAGAGCCCAGCCAGATTATCCCATTAAGTTAATGCTACTGATTTTTAACAGATGTTTAAAATAGAAAATGCTACTAAGGGGAATAGTGCAAGAAATGCAATAGTCTTTTAGAAGCTGAATTTTAGTTACAATAGGCTAAACAATTTAAAAGCTTCATTCTATAGGTACTCTAATAAAGAGCTATGAACTGTGGATTTAGCTAAAATGATAATAGTTTGTTTTAAACTAATATCTAGAGGGTCTCATTTGTTTTGTCATGTGAGCTATTTAAGTCTCTCAACGCTTTCAAAAAAAGTCTGAGACACCTAGATCACTTGCTGCAAATGTCACTCTGATAATGGCTGAGGACCTCTCTTTAAAATGCTCCAAGTGAAAACATTTCAAGGGCTGCCACATGAATAATTGTTAATACATCCAGGAGGGAAAATGTGGGAATGGTATCAAAAACAGCAGATCAATTCAGCAGCAGTAGCATCTCAAGACATTCTGATTGTGACATAGGGTTTAAATCCACCCTGATTTTGTATCCATACAGGATTAGAGTATTGTTCTTTAAAAGAGAGATAAGGATTTGAGAGAGTTGGAAGATGGTAAAAGTAATGAAAGATAAAGTAATTTACACCACACTGCTTAGGGTGATGAAATGCAGAATCACAGAATCATACAAGGTTGGAAGAGACCTTCAAGATCATAAAGTCCAACACATTCTCTGACACTTCAACTAAACAATGGCACCCAGTGCCACATCCAGTCTTTTCTTAAACACATCCAGGGATGGTGACTCCACCACCTCTGCAGCCAGGCCATTCCAGTACTTTATCACTCTTCCCATGAAAAACTTTTTCCCAAAGCCCAACCTGTATTTCTCTTGAAGCAGCTTGAGACTGTGACCTCTCATTCTGTCAGTGCTGCCTGGAGAAAGAGACCAACCCCACCTGGCTGTAACTACCCTTCAGGTAGTATAGAGAGTGATAAGGTCGCCTCTGAGTCTCCTTTTCTCCAGGCTAAAGAACCCCAGTTCCCTCAGCCATTCCTCACAGGGTTTGTGTTCCCAGTCCCTCACCAGCCTCGTTGCCCTCCTCTGGATGCACTCCAGCGTCCTGACGTCCTTCCCAAACTGAGGGGCCAGAACTGGACAGAGCACTCAAGGTGCAGCCTCACCAGTGCCAAGTACAGGGGGAGAATGACCTCCCTGCTCCTGCTGGCCACACTGTTCCTGATAGTGAGCTACTAGAAAGAACATTTCGGTAAAATGTATGTGCACAAGCTACTTTTCATGATGTAAGGAGTAAAAAAGAGTGAAAGGAATATTGTCCAGTTGTTTTCTATTCTTTTAATCCTCCTTCATTTTTCTCTTTGAAACATTAAAATAGTGCAGAGTTTTAAGTTATTGTTCCTGTTAAGCTGAAAAGATACAGTGCAGAAATTGAATAGTGAAGAGTGGAGTTGAGATCAAAGGAGTCTATGTAGTCTATGTAGTCCCAGTCTATGTAGTCATTTATAATGCAGGAAGTGAATTCACTTCTTAACGTACTGGCATTTCATGGCAGATGCAGGAAAACAGTCTGTGTGTTTACGACTCTTCTGATTGTACAAAAAGATGCTTTCTGTAGTTTTGCATCTCCTGTTTTAAATAATAATGTTACTTACATGAGTTGGAATTTTAAGTGTTCATCTTATTTTTTCGCTAAATGCAATTGATACAAATAATTGGGTGCTGTGGCAAGCTTATGCCATAAGAGTATTATTGTAATTCCAAGTATTTAATAATAGGCAGGAGCACCTGAGCCCTTTAAAAACATATTCTGTTTTTGTGTGACTTTTCAAAAAGCTATTACAGTTAATAAAAGACAAAAAATATGCATTATATCTTGCATCAAAATACTTGTTTGTAAAATTAATTTCATTTAAAATACTTTCTTTTCACTGCTTTGTCAAGCCCTCAGACCCCTTCATAAAGGATTAGAAACTCAGGCCTGTTAATGGATAATGTTGCTGGTCTGTAGGCCTCTAACTTTAAAACTGTTGTCTTTAGCCTCATGCAAGAGGATTGCCTTACTCCCTTAAAACAATAATCTGTTTGGCCAGCTTAATTTCTAGCATTTGGCCACAAAAGAGACTGAGGAAGAAAATCAGGATGTCCTTGAAGAAAATTGTAGAGGGCTTTCCTTGCAGATATACTTCTGTGGGCCCCCGGGGGAAAAAAATGAAGTCCACAATAGCTTTTGGACTAACCAGCTAACAAATTGATCCAACAGTTAGATGCATAAAGATTCGACATGACAAAACATTACAGAGTTTGGCCACACAGTGTGCATCTGAAAGTTAATGAGCTGATTGTATTTCTTTTTTTGTTGTGTTTTCCAACTCATATTGCCCAGGCACAATCAAGTTTTATTTCTTCCTCTGCTTTCATGACTTTAGGCCTCATCTATATTAATGACAAGATTGTGTAAAGATAGAGAGGCATTGTTAAACTGAATTGTGGGGGTTTTTTTCCAATGGTCTTCTCAGTGTCAGCTTGAAAGTTATGGTATTGTGAAGGTGCATCTATTATTCTGAATTGGTAATACAGCTCCCATGCTTCTCTGTACACACAGACTGCTTTCTTTTAATAGTAATCAAAGGTTTGTGCCAACAGCCTGATGAGAACATTCTCTGTTTCTGAGGGAAAATATGTTAGTTACCAGATTGGCTATTGCTTACAATTGCTAGAATCTCACCTGAGAGTCGGTCTGGGTTTGGCTGGGATAAGCTGCTCAAAGTTAAGGTCACCACTGCTACCTTGAGTTCTGCCAAAAGTAGGAGCTGTACTGAAAACTTTGTAGAACAGAAATTAAGAGCTTATAACCCATAGAGAGAAGAAAAAAAAATTAGAGTTAAATGATGCAAACAAACTGAAAATTCAGGAAACATGGTGTGTGCCTTCTTCTCTATGTCATCCTAATTCTGACTCTGTATCTCCTTGTTTCTCAGTGATGGAAGGAGATTAGTTGGCGCAGACCGGTGTAAAGTTTTTGTTCTGATACAATAAACGGTGTGTGTACCTCTTGAAGGACAAAATATATCTAATTTCAGTCCTGAATTCTAGATAGTATTTCAGGGTCGGTGCACAGATGGGATTTATCAACAGTCTGATGGAAACAGGACTATCGTTTATGGGCCTTTGTGAGGGTGAGTGAAGGTTATGTGGCCAAATTAATTCTAAGGGAAAAGTCGAGTGATAGTTGTTAAAATTACTTTCTCCTTTCCCCTTGTTAGGAGACACATTTTCTTTTCCACCACAAAGAGAAAGGAAATGTTAGTCACATTCACCATACATTGAAACATTTATTTATTGAAAATAAGGATAACCCTTCCTAATGTGGAAAAATGGATAATTTTTCTATTTGCAATAACCCAAATGCTACTGTGGATCTCAGGAGTTCCTTGGCTCTTCCTTTTTTCCTAGTACTAATATCTTGTTTAGCAAAAGAATATGAGGTTACTGCTTTGATTTCTTGCAGGTGCTCCCTCAGCACCTCTTTGTATTAGACTATTGCAGCTGTTTACTCATCAATTCTCTTCCTTTTCAAGAAATTCAGTCCATTTAAGCAACAGTGAGTTTTTGCTCTATAAGAGGTTCAGTAGAGTGACATAATGATAATGTCGCATACAGTACATAATTGTACATAAAACATATAAAGCTACCTAATATATTAAATAATATTGTGTTAATATGATTAAGATAAAAAGTCAAGCATATGAAGTCCAAATTATCTATAAATTGGTAACTGCATCAAATATGTGTAAATCATGTCCTTTCCTTAGGCTTGTTGCTGTTTTGTAAATTACTCCTCAGTAACAATATATAGACAAATGAATTTAACTTCACCTTTTGTGTAACAGCACAACAGTTTCATTAATACATGAGTAAGCAGTGCAATTTCACAACAACAGAGGTATAAGATACATGGGAAGACAAAAAAAGGAATTTTTTAACCCTGGATTGGGAAAAGAGTGAGACAAGCAAGCAGAAACAGCCTTCATGCTCTTCTCTAGTCTTTTCTTGATTTTTAGCTCAGCTACTTTTACTTGGTTTTACTTTTTCCCTTATGACACTGTCTGCTTCCAAATTTGTTAACCATTTGTCTGATTCCATGATTATCTAAGCTCTGTTTGGGTCTTGTGAAAGGCTAGTGAGTGAGACCAGGCCTTTTTTTAATTTTTCCCTTAATACCAGCAGAATAACGTTGGGATGGGATCCTTTCTTTCTATTCTTTTTCTGACAGTCAGCTGACAGGCTGGAACTTGGTTTCTTCTAAATGAATATTTTCCTTTGTCATTGCTCTGAACAAACAGATCTGAAAGGATGTATTGCAGATATTTCTCTCTAACTCTTCACATCTGAATTCATGGACACACTAATTTCCTTACAAAAGGCTGCAAATTTTACCAGGTGCACTTCTTTCTGACATTCACTTTCTCATTTTTAATTGTCTGGCTTCTTCACCTTTACCAGAGCCCAGTTTTTCCCCATTTCCTTCAAGAGCTCTTTTGAATTGAATTGAAATGGAGGAGCTAATTAGATAAATTCATTATTACTTGCAAGTCCTTTTGTTTACTTGCTAAAGGGGCAATTGTAAGTCAAAGCCCCTCTGGCCAAGTATCTTCAAACAGAATAAAGAGGAAAAGGTTTTAATGGGTAAAGGGAAGGATGGTTGTACCAGCTGTATGCTGGCAGGAACTGAGAAGGACTCCACTCACACCTCTCCTCTCTGGGTTTTCAAGCTGTTTTAAGACAGAAAATGGCCAGTCAGTTTCTTGCTATCCAACACCTGTAGTAAACTTACAAAGCATGCAGAATGTTGGTAAGTGCACACCTCAGTTGTGGACAAGGATTAGGACATTAGATATCTTTTGTTCTGACTCAAAATGAGACCCAGTCTGCAGCATAGAAGGTGCCAGAAGACATGAAGTGGTCTCTTAATCATACCTTGATGTTTCTAGCTGAAAACACCTAGTGGAGATAAATATGGTTTGAAACAAGACTCTAGCAGCTGTGAATTGCTCAATTCATCTCAGTGTTCTCCTCTCTTTGAGTTCTTTGGACCCTACAGTACTGCCAAGAGTGCCTATTATTTAGTGGGAAATCTTTTACCTTACCTCTATTTATTTATTGCTAGCCTCCTGAATAGTACCAATGCAAAATCTGTGTTATCCTTTAGCTGAAGATCTCTCTGACTCAAATAAGTCAGATCTTAAAGCTAACTTGACCATTTACCCCCTGAGAGGCAGAAAATGTAATGATAGGAGTTAGGATTTTCAGAGTAATTCCAACTTGAAGAGCATCTTTTATACAATTAGCAAATCTCCTTAACTGGAGAAGAGTCACTAATTATTTGCAGTAACTTTCAGGTTCAATTCTACAAAACCATGTGTGGTTTCTAGGTTCACTTCATATAACTCTCTTTCCAGTGACAAAATGCACAAGGGAGATGTTCTGTTTTTTCCTAGTACAGTGGAAACTATCAAGTTACTGGGGACTTTCTCTTTTCCTTTTATTTTCCCCTTTTAGTTGTTTTTTTGGGTGTTTTTTTTTTTTTTTTTTTTTTTTTTTTGACATACTGAGTCAAACCAAAGTTCTTGTCTCTGATGATGTTCTCCTATGCAACTGGGCACATCTTTTCCCTCAAGGAACAGTAAGAGAAAGACTACGGCAAAATCATATCAGGATGTGAGAGCAAGCCTATAGCAGTGCTTCCTGCTCCTCTACAGCTTCTCTTCTGTGGCTGGAAGATGGTTTTCTAGCCATCTGCATCTTAAGACACCTGACTAGGGAATCTCCTTTACCTCACTTTACATCTGCCATTGTTATGTCTAGCAAAATGAAATTAGAATTGTGCCGAATTTGGAAGCTGGGGTTTTGTGCTTTGCTTTAGTTGTTTTTTTTTGTAGCCTTCTGATCTTATCTGAAGAAAGGTACTCCAGAAGTGTTACCTGGTCTAGAAGCTAGAAATTCAAAATCTGAGTGTGAGCATAGATATAGGGGTCTTCTTTAAGTGTTGGATCTTGAGCCAAAAATACAGTATCATCATATTGTAATAAATGAAAATTATAGATGTTTTGGTACTTCCCATGGCAGGTTTTTCAGAGGCAATTGCTTGGGTCATCAAACTAAGGATTTTTTTAGTGCAGTGTCAAATTTAAATATGTTATTTTAAAAGTGAGTGGTTTCCCCCTTTCTTTTTGCCTGTGTCTTGCTATGGTAAAGGACAATTACCTCTTGATAAAGGGCAGAGTTTAAATTATAAGATAATGCCTGAGTATGACAGCCTTCACTCATTGTAATATGTGTAAAGGATTACTGTTATTGTCTTAAGTGTTGCTGTCATGTTCAGTTCCTGCTCTCAGAGAAATTTCAGCTCCTTTCAGAGCAACAGACTGACTCAAAGAGTCAGTATTCTGCTGTAAAAAAAATGGGTATGAACTGTGACATTCTGTGTTTCTCTCCAGTTTTTAACTTGGGTCATTAAAAGTTGAAAAGCTTGTTATTGGGGTCCTCCTCAAGTGCGCTCTCAGTAACCCTCTCACTAGATAGATGATGGGCTGCCAGTTTCCTGAACCCTCTTGGAGGTTATGAAATCTGCTCCTTTTACTGAATGGTATGGGAAACATTCTGGGCTTGTAATGATGAAATATTATGAATATTCATGGACTATGGTTGTATGGTTAAGCTACCTGTACCATAATGTAAGAGCAGAGGGAGTAGGCAATTACCTACCTGACAGCTACCAATCTGTATGTTCCTTGTCAGCTTTTCCTGTGGAAACTTGTTATCCCATACCCTAAAATTACATCAGCATGAGGCACATTACTGCATGAGGCAGTTTCCAAAAGGGGTACATACTCAGTGGCCAAAATGAAATAAGAGTGTTCATAGATCTGCTGCACCTTCGTGGTATGGCTTAGTGGGATTTATCCTCTTTGTCTAGATAAGCCAGCACAGGCATTTTTTAGCATTCTGACAATTAAGAGAGAACTAAATTTATCTGTTTAATGGAGAAGAGTCCCTTTGCTAAAGCCTGCTTCTAGTTATAACTGATTTTGATTTTTATGCTGCAGGTTTCAGTCCCTAGAGCAATAAATTGTTACTCTTTATTTCCCTTAGGAAATAAAGTATCCCACCCACAGCCAAGAGCTGTAGTGTAAGTGGCACATAAATTTGTGTGGTGGCTGGTTTTCCTAATGGGCTTGGTTCCACTGACTACACACATCATGTCATTAGAATGCTTTCTGCTTTCAACACAGTGTCTTGAATCTTTTCCAGATAATGCAAGGAACACAAAGCTGTATGTCTTATCACTAATGATATGTACCCGCTGATGTCCCTGAGTCCATTTCCAGGTCACCTGTCACGCTCTTTTTGCATGGGGTCCAGTGAAAACAGTATAGTATTTTGCTTTTGTGATTCAAGAAAAAAATCTGGCATGTAGCATACTGATTTATAAATAAGTTTATCTCATTCTGGCTTAAAGTAATGCTGATTATTGCTACTATTATTAGTCCTCTCTGCCTCTTCTAGAATCTCTCTTTTTCTTTTTTCACAGTAGTGTCCTCAGCATTGTTCCTTGGGATCTGTTAGCTAGCAGTGTCACTCAAAGGACCTGATTTCAGAAAAAATTAAGTATATTATTGAGGTCAGATTCATGATTCAGCTCTATCTGGAGATGACTGAAAGAAAAAAAGAAAATGGTACAGAAAATCATGCATAACAACATAGATATTTTTTTTTAAATAATGCATCACTGGTTATTCCACTGTTAACAAGAAAACAGAATTCAGAACTGGATATAGACCCAGAATTATAGTGGGAGTGTCAATTTTTGTGGACTGGTTTATTTGTCATGTTTGATGCCTATTAACAAAAGTCTTTAAAACATTTTAAGTAAACAAATATATAGAACCAAGGAAAAAATGGAATTCCTGCATTACCCTACTTCTATATATTGCTAAGTGTTTTAAAATTAAAAGAATTAGCCAACATATTGGAAAAAACATATTGTTTCACTTACTCCTAAGATCACTTTAAATTTTCTATCTTTTCTAGTCGTTTAAGACTCCTTTTTATAAATTGCCTTTAGCCCTTTTTATTAGCTTTGGCTTACAGCTATTGGCTCTGTTAATGAATTGTATTTGTTTCTGCTTGTGTCCCAAAACCAAATTACTGTAACTAATGTACCACTGTAACTTTTCATAACTGTCTGTTCCTGAAAGGAAAAAGCAAGTTCATCAAGTCAAAATATTAACACTTCTATGTCCTATTAAATAACAACCCAAAGAAAATTGTGCTGGTGTCTACAGGACTCAGCATTAAACCTATGAAATTTAATGTACTGTAGCAGATTGAGATTTGACACAATTTCGCTCTGTAGAAATTGTCTTTGCTGTCATAATACCCATACTAAGCAGCAGAACTGGGATAAAGCACAACAGGAACGAGCCCCATTTGGAGCATATATTACTATTCCAGCAAGTCAAGAAGTTTAGTAGCAGGTTTTTAAAATAGTCTAGGTTGCGCCCAGAAAACTTTAGGACTGTCTATGTGGTTATGGAAATTATGTAATTCCTTCATGTTTAACAAGCTGTCTCATGTATTTTTCATTCATGAAGCTCTTTGGCTTTTCACATAAATAGACTTACTGAAGTATTAGGGAAATAATGAATAGTTGTTCCATCAGCTTTGAGTGAATATGCAGGTGTTACAGTAATTGATGAAGAAAGAAAATGGCTTTCCAGCTCAGTGAAAAATGTGATTGTACACAAGAGCATTGCAGAAATTAGAGTAAACACAGCAAATGTTCGATTAAAATTCTATTTTCTCCAACCAAATCAACCAAATCAATATGTTCTATGCCAATTTTTTTTCCCATTGAGTGTATTTCTCTAGCTCTGATTATGCTGGGCAATAGCACTGAGAAGAATTAACCCAAATTCATCTGCATTGAGCTTATAATCTAAAGCCCTGAAAGAGGTTATATTGTTTTAGGCTCTACAGTATATAACATTGCTTCCCATTAATTTTTAAGAAATGCTTTTAGAAATGCATTCTTACATATCACTGCAGTACAGACTGCAACACAGGAGAAAGCCAGAAGGCTTCTGTGACGTGCAAACAAGGCAGAAATTGCTGCAGATTTGAGGAGGGTAAAAAGTAAACACAGTCCATGAATAGTGAAGGATGATATTGCTTATGCATCAAAGCTACTGTGAATACTTCGAGCAAACTTACCCAGCTACTTATGTATAAGGCACAATTGTTTGGTATTTTATCTTTCTTGCATTTTGTCTTCCTTTACCTTTCATCTTCTTTCAGGCCTTCCATAGCATGGCAAGTATGTTTGGAGGCAGTGGCTCCTTACTGGGCCCTCTTTCTTTGTGAAAACACATTAAAGAGAGCAAATACTAAACTTAACTGAAAACAGGAAAGAGGAAAAAAAGTATAGTTTAAAGTTTGAATTGAACTCATTAAAGGAAAAAAAAATCACATCTTAATAGTCTAAAGTTCTGCTTTTGCTCTGTGTTTATCAGAATAATTTATGTAAATAGTTTTACACTGTATTTTGTTACTTAAACTCTAATTTTCAACTTATGCAAAATATCATTTTTTTTCAATTATTTCTTCTGTAAGCAAGTCTTCAGAGACGCTTGTGTATGCACATGTGTTTTATTTGTACGTTATATTTTACAGATGATCTGTTAGCAGTAGTGACAAATCATCCCGTATAGATTGTCTGGCAGAGTCAGGGGTCAGGACCATCACTGTCATAAAGATGATTTTTTGTCCAGTTTGGATGTTAGTAAAATACACTGCTTACCATCAGATTATCCTGAGACTGGTAAAATGTAGTTCACACTTGCTAATTTTGTGAGACTCAACTCATGTTAGGCACGCTAAAATTAATGCAGAGGGCCACCAGCAAACTCAAAGGGAAATGAGGAATTAACATTCTTTATTTATAAAGCCAAAGAAGCATTTCTATAAAGCAGATCTTGCTTCTAATTTACCCCTTTCATACAGTTTTCTTGACCTGGCGAAACAAGGTGACCAATAACTATTAAAATTGCTTTTTTTTTTAAGAGCTATTTTTAAATCATGTCCTTTCACATACAGTAGTGTCTAAATGAGAGATGTTTCAAAATACATTGTCTGCTTTATTTCATCAGTTAAAAGGAACATGTTTACATATTCTTTATTTCTGAGTGTTTAGCTTCATTTTAGTACACAGTGACCTATTTCATTCAATATTCTATTGAAATCCTCTGTGGATACATTGACTCTACTTATATCTTATCAAACTCTTTGATGTAACAACATCCTAGCCTACAAACACCTTTTTGGAATATCATCACTACAATTACACAGTAGTTTTAAGACTTTTCAGTCTGACAGATCAGCACATAACGAGGCAGTGTTATAATATTTTAGCCAATTAAAAAATTATTTCTATTGTTCAAAGCACAAGCCATGCATATTTCTGTCATACCAACCAACTAGATTTCCAATCAGCAGAGTATGGCAAGTCCTGTTTTGCTCTGTCTCATACTACTGTAAAACAAAAACCCTTTATATCATCAACTGCATAATTTTTATCAGTGTTTATGAGAGAAATCTGTGTATAAAACCCAATCTACAGGCTAAAGTACTGACAATGAGAAAGATGGCTAATTGTTCTACTTTATTCCTCAGTGTCATGAAAAATGAAAATTCCTTCATTGCACCAATAGTTTCAAACACCCCAATTTTCAGCATAGGAAGTATCTGAGGCCGTAGGCCTTGAGGTAACTTTGTTCCTAGATGAGGTTTCTTATTCTGTAAAAAGGCAAGCAGTGACCCAGCTGGACAACAGCCCTCAGGTGCTCCACAGAACCTTTACTACCTACTTGCAACTAACACATTAATGTTACAGTTTTAAATTGAAAGATAGATTAGTCTATGATCCAGGAAGTTTGGAAAGGACTGATTTTTAAATCATTAAAACATACAAGGTGGAGATTGAACATTTATGTTACATTTTATATTCATGTTATAGCACTGTGTTCTTCCATGTGGTGAAATATGTTTCATCTCTAAGAATAAAGACAGACTGTCAGGTTTATCCTGATTAATTTATTTCTCTAGTTAATTATTTCAACAAATTATTTTATATTTTATTTGCTTTGTTTTGATTTCAGAAGTCCATCAGATTATAAGCATGATTTTTATTTAGGCTTCCTTTCTTCTCCCCTGGTCTGTTGTTTAAAATATGAATATCCAAGTAAATTTTAAGAATCAAAGATGGACAAAGGAGGGAAGTATTCACTGTTTGTTAACTTGGCAACTTGGAGTCACCCTAAGGTTGAATGGGACCTTTAAGCAATGATTATCACCCCTGTAATGATCGGTCATGCAGGGCTTTTGTCAATGCCAGGTGATTGCTCCTCAAAGGCATCTTTTAGCCCTTTTACATAGCTGGGTCACAAAAGTTCCACTGCTACTGAATCCTCTCTGCCCATCAGCTTCTGAATCACATTGTTTGGACTGTAGCCACACAAATCAGTATTCTGATTTAATAGATTTGTAGATTTTAAGTTTAGGACGCATAATTAAGTAATTTAGTCTGCGATCCCATGTGGCATAGACCATTGTATTTTGCACATTTTCATGTGTATTGCTCCTGAAATCCCACAATCTGGCAAAGCATAACTGTCTGGCAGAATCAAAACTTCTAGAAAGACACTGGATTTGTATTGGGAAGTCACAAAGGAGCTGCCAAGTTTCTTTCTAGTTAGTTCTAGGAGGTTAATCAGCCATCTTCTTACAAAAGAAAGGGTGCTTCACTGCTTCATCCTTATTTGGATTTGACTGGCCTCAGCTTCCAGCAATAGTTCTCATTAAGTGTTTCTCCACTAGATTATAGTATCATGTACTATCCAGGGGTTTTTTTGTCTTGATTTGTTTGGGTTTTTTTCTGATGACAATGCTTATCCTTTGAAATCAAGTCAGTTCTAAATCTTCTTTTTCAATAAGAGTAACAGATTAAACTCTTCAATTCATCACTGTAAGATTTTCTTCAGGCCTCAATCTTTCTTGTAGATCTTTTCTCCCCCTATTTCTTAACATGCCTTTAAGACTAGGGACACTACACAGATGTGGATTTTAAGTGTCAGTTTTGGAGTTGTTGTATACAAAGCTGAAATAGCTGTGTTTTTCCAGGGTCACTACGTTCATTTCTGCAAATTTAAATACTCGTAATAGTGAATTTTTTTGCAGCTAAGAGATCATGTTTACCTTTTCTATAACATATGGCTTTGGACCCAGATGTCCTTTCATTGCTTGAAAAAAACCCAATCTTCTGAGATCTTTGTTATTAGGTGACCCACAGAGTTTATGATTCACTGAGGGCCCTTATTGAAACAAGAACCTCACAGAGCACCCATACAGCTGTAGTTTTTATCATCTGCTTTTTCCTACCCATAACAGTGTAACAGAATGATAAACTCTTGCCTAGAAAGGAAAGGATTTAATGATAGTGCCAAGAGAATGTCAGGCCAGATCTGCATAATTTTGTATTGGAAAAGAAGGGATGCTTATAGTTCTAGATCCAAGCCAGCTTTGTGTTCTATTGACCAATAAACCCACTAGTATTAGGCCACTATTAATATTTAGGAACCACTGAGACCATGTTTTCAAAATGTAATTATTTTCTATTGTTTAGCAAGAGAAACAAATTTTCACATTTTCTTACTCTAGTTATTTCAGCAAGTATACAGCCACTAATGCTTTAAGGTGACCTTAAAATTCCTAAGTATCTGGTTTTTCACTTCATGGTATCTTTTCATGTCTAAAATTGTATCTGAGATGCATTTCCATAAAATGCTTCTTAGAACTGTCATTTCTTTACCAGAAATCTTATAGTTAAGCCACTGGGATGATGTATCTAGAGCTAACCCGATTAAATGTTTATAGGATTAGGCCAGAGATCAGATATGCCATAACATAGCACAAGGTAAATTACATTGTCTCAGTTTGCAAGGATTTACAGCACTTCATGAGTTTTCTGTATTTTGCAGTTACCCTACTCCCTCTTTGACTGAGGGAGTTTAACAACTAAAAACTATAAGATAATAAAGATGATATGAAGTGATGCCAAAAACTGGTGGGGAAGTTGAAAAGCACAGCAGTCCTTGCTGTGGAGAAGATTTTCCAAACCATATGAAGAAGATGGGAGTGAGATGACTACAGAAATTTACAGGGAAGTAGACAAAAGGATAAAAATCCTAGTTCTAATGAATTTCATGCTCTGTGAGCATGTTGGGAAAGATTCTTTCCTGCATGAGGTTGTGAGGTTTGGGACAAGGAACTTAACTACCTAAAGCATACTAATGGAATGGAGTACCGGCTTGCATTTGCTAGCTCTTCCATTAGAGTTAGGGATCAAGAGATATATGTTATACAGGATATATTACAAAACACTTTAGTCCCTCTCTGCTTGTCAATGTAATTTGACTGATATTTATTGCAATTTATTACATTTTTTGTAAAGTAGTGTAGAAAGATACAAGCCTAAATAGTTATGTCTGATGGAAGCAAAAAACTATTATAGATCAGAAAATATAATAAAGTTTTATTAATTTGCAGTGGAAGCTATAGGAAAAATATGGAATTAAAAAATTCTGTGTTATCCTTATTTTCGAACGGTAATAGAAAAATTGTTGCAAAACATAAAGATACCTTAGTCACCTATGTATTTCATTATTTGATCTTTGTGTAGTTGTTTTGTTCAAGAACCATTTAATCTGAAATATATCCACATTTGAACTAGTAAATGACAGTATATTTTGTGTAACTATTTATGTTAAAGCTTTTAAACTTTAAACTATCTTTTGCCTGTATAGAGATTTGAGAGGAGAGCCCTGTTTATTTGTATCAAGTTATCACTTGGTAGAATAACAGAGAGAGAATTTCAGGTATTAGCATTAGTTTAATAAACAAGGTTGGAGAATAAATAAAACTGGGAGAAGCCTTTATAAATCTGTCAAACTAATCCAGGCAAAAGCTAGCTATGTCAATTCAGAAGCATTTGGACACCTCTTTAAAATTCAGAAAATACTCAGAACAAATTCTTTGCAGGAGAAAAACAGGTGATTTCTTGGATGAGGGCCACAGCTCTTTGTATATTGGCTTCTTCCTGGAATTATCACAGCATTTCCTGAAGATTTTTTTTCTATTTATTTTTGAAAAATTGATTCCTCAATATTTCAGCTCTAACAGCAGGAATGAAATTTCTGTTATTTCATTTTTCTGCGTTTCTGAAACTTGAATTGTACCAGTTACTGCCTTGCACATATATAACAGTTATGCACCAGAGAACACAAAATAACAGCCAGAAGATCAGAGTGCATTTTGTATGGGTTCATTAAAAACTGTTAATATTCAGTAGGGATAATTAGGATAGCAGTTCTTATCCACGATGTCTTTTCACCAGTCAAGAGTCAATGCTTGATAGGAGAGGCTCTGAATCCCTTGTTACTGCTGAAGGAGCAGGTCCATTTGGCGCTGGAATAAACCCTCTCCCCAGGCAGGTCATAAGAAATCATGGTCTCATACAGAGGGGTGCCAGATCAAAGCAGAAGTCTCTTCAGTTCCACATCCCACTTGATTGTGAGTGGCACTTTCCTTTTTGTCTTTTATCCCAGCACTTTCCTGCAGAGATTTTTACTCGGCTCTGGTTTCTTGCTGACACAGCCAGTCTGGCTCACTCATTGTTTCAGCACTTTCCATCATCAGTCACAGCTGTGCAGGGTGAGTATAAATGCTGCTAGGCAGAATGCAACACTACAGTCATCCAAATGAATGCACAGGGTGCAGAGCAATGAATATTCACCACTTCTGCCTCCCATATTGAAACAGGGACATCTCCTTGTCCACAGTCCCATTTCCACATTACCTTCATCTGGAAATAAACACTTCTTGCTCCAGGAGGAAAGGGGAAGAAAAAAAAAAGAGAACAAGTGAGCATATTGAATCAAAGCCTTTTTTTTTTTTTCCTTTCTTCTGATATCTATTTTGTAATCTAGGTTGAGGGCAATATTTAGCTCTTTCTTGCACTGGAATCATTCCTCCAAACAAAATTTTTAAATATCTTTAATTACACTTAGTGAAGGTAAGACATGAGTACTGCTTTAATATTCTAGATGGTCTCATGGATTAAAATTAGATTTATGCATTTGCATAATAAAAGTAATGTTTTGAAAGAAAGTAGTTTGAGTATGTGAGAGGTAATTGCATTGTATGATTTGCCTTGGGCAACCCTTATTGGATTGAAGTCAGCACCAGCCATTATACTGCTGGAGCATTTTGTATTTTTATGTAGCAATGCGATAGAATTTAAATTTTATGCACAATTAGTTCTGTATTGATGTATAGCTTGTAGGTAGGGTTAAGTTAAAAAACTGAGTGTAAGCCTCTAATGCAGCTTTTTCTTTGGTGGAAGGTAAGGAAGCATAAAAAACAAATCAAGTTGGTTGAGGGAGTGAAATGTGTAGTGGGCAGTGCCTCCCCAGTACAGTATTTCATGCTCAAGAAGCTCAACATGAGTATTGACAAATCATGTAATGGCTTTAATGACACCTCTTAAATTTGAGTTTCTCCCCTACCATTTGCCTTGAAACATTACAATATTTGAGAAAAGAGATGAAGCTGAGGTATTTACAAGCTGAGTGTATAAAATGGAAGGCTCTCTTTGCTGCAGTGATGTCTCAGAATATTTTGAAATATTCCTTCACAAGCTGACATGGCAATAAAGTGACCCAATCAAGTGCGACACAATATTTTACACAGTATTCAGATTTAGGGGCAAATAGTGAGTTTCTTTCTTCATTTTAATGAGTTTTAAGTAAAACAAATACTTTCTAAGAAGGTAGATATCCTTACACCAGCCAAAGAATTTATAACCCACTCAGTCTTTCAAATAAATCTTTCATTCTGTGCGGGAGTGGGGCAGAGTCAGAATGCTAATCTATCTCTTAAGCATCATGATTCAATTTTTTAAAGTTATCCTCATGACTCCAACGAGCCTCCTCTTTGCCAACTGCCCTCCTGACATGAGACTTACCACATCAATGGAGGTTTCTAATGATGAGCCAAAAAACTACATGCAGGCAGAAGTTGCCTGAATGTTCCTTGTCTTCCACCTTTTATGGTTTTTAAATACTACCAATTAAATTAGTGTTGTTATTGTTCTGGTCTTACGGTCTTCATACTGCACACCTCTACTTCTGATTCCCCTTATTTCTTGAGACAGTAAGTCTTTTCACTGCTTCTTGCTGATCACGCTTTCCTCAAACATTCTTCCAGTGGTGTTTTTTTTATTTTCAAATACAGTAAATCTGGAGTGAAGAACACTCTGAGATTAGAATTTAAATGCACATGAAAATTCCTTTTGAAATGCATGATTGAAAAGAATGGGTTTGGGGCGAGAAGTTGATTCTCCCAGCAGGGGAGAGTCATATTTTCATTCTAGATTTGGTTTATTGCATTGCTTAAATTACATCTGCCCTCTGTTACTCTCCTGCTGCCTTCTTTTATCCATGATGACTTTTTCAGCAGCTCTTCACCTAAGTGTTTTATTTTACTTCTCCTGTGACACCAAAGTTTAAGGGTATGCTTAGATGGAGTGATGTGTTCTGTAGTACAACATCCCAAGTCATTCATATGCATCCTCTCCTTTCACATCAGCTCCTCTTACCTTTGCACCTTTTTTACTACCTCTTCAGTTGTGCTGGGACTCTTCTTTCTGCCTTCAGGAAGGAAAGCAAATCACTATTTTACTTAAGCAAAGCAAGAAAGCATATGTGATCTGAATGTTTCCATAATAAGGTTTACAAGTGGTTGGATTGGCATGGCTGAAAGGTTAATGGACTGGAGAAACCCATTCCTTTAGCCTTGCTACTGCCATTGCTTTATGCAGTCAATCCTGAGAGAAGTCTAGACTACAACGTCATACACACCAATTGTTTTGGTCCCCATCAGGACCAACCATTTAATGAATTTCTCTTCTGGGATACATTTGTACAAAAAGATGTAATCAGCATTATCATTAGAAATATTTGATAGCACTTCACTGAAAAGCCAGTTGGAGAGCACTTGCCTTGCCTGTTCCTGTGAGTTTTCTGGATAGAAGAATGCTTAAAGCTTGAGATGCTATCTTGGGAGAGTTCATCAGTTTGTGGAAAAATCCCTGCTTATTCAGACACAGAAGAAGATTATGTGTTTTGGCTTGTTTTGTTTTCAGGGTGCCTAGTGCCTTTTGGGGAGCATACATCCCAAAATATTCCTTTTTAAGAATATTCCTTTACTCAAGGCTGTAATTCTAGGAATTTTCCTGTTCCCAAAGCTGTACTCCACAGACTTGACTTGCTGCCCCTCTCTCACATTGCACTTCTATGCACCATTTTTTGGCAGCAGAGCCAGTTTCAGGTATGCCTGAGGTATTTGCCTCTGCATCCCAGGTCCCAACTCATAGCCACCTCCACAAGTGGAGCAACTCAGCATTTTGGAGGCTGCATTGAGATGTAAATCAGGGGAATTAGCTGGATTGACTCCAAAAGGGCTGTGATGACAGATTTGCAATGTTCTTTTTAATATGGACAGTTGTCTTATGTAATTCATAATGTCTGCTCACAGCAAGGAAAAGATGTTGTGTGGGATGGTGTTTTTCACTTTTCCCAGTTGTCTGTTCCACACCCAACCCTTCAGAGAACAGTAAACAGGAAAGCTCCTCCCCTGACACCTGCTGCTGTAGTTGCCTTTGCTTTGCACAGTCCTCTCTGCTTTGTTTGGCTGGAAGACCAGTACTGGTGTGTCAGTAGTTCCTTCAGAAATGAACAGATTTTTCTTGCACACCTCTAAAAAAGGTGGATATTTCTACAATCTATTAACTTTATTCTGAAGATAACATAAAGGGGACAAAGGGAGGGAAAAATTTTCTCATGTCGTTTTAGATCATTAAGGATATGATGAAACTCAATTGTCCTTCAAATTTTGGATGATCTTTGAAAACCTGTCTTTTAGAAAAATGGCTAGAAGGAAAGGAATTCCATCTTATTTTATTGTGTATTTTGACAAGATAATGATGAATTTAATGGCACCCAATTTTAATTAGGTCCTCCAAACCCTAATTGCATTATAAATTCATTATTAATTATTATCTCCATTAAACTGAAATTTTCCGGTGGCCAATTTGAGGAATACAGGTTTTGAAGTGCTATTAACATTTAAAATTATAAAAGAAAACATGGATTATTTGAAATGGCCACTGGAGTACTTACCATTTTGTGTTGATAGTATTGTTGGGAGTGAAAACAATGCAGGTGTAGTGTGCTATGGCAAGAACACTGTCTCCAGATGTACACCTTATTTGCTTTAAGAACAGGTAATTATATTTGGGAAATATTAGCAAAACTGCTTTAACTGCCAATCTGAGGTCTTTGTGAAGTTTCTGTGCTAGATTACTGCAGTGTCCAGCGTTGGATAAAAAAAAAGGAAATTTAACGTATATGATATCATGACTTCCTAATCTATCTACAGGGTGGAGTAGGGGAAAAGGGAGAGGAAATACTGGGGAAAGAGACATCATCTGCAAAGACTCGTTTCATGGTCTGACCTGCGGGGGTTAAAGCAGAGAATTATTGTTTTTCTGTGGGTAGCTGAAAAATAATTCAAGGTCACCATACATCATGAGAACTTTCCCTCTAAAAATAGCTTAAAGATCAGTCAAGTACCATTTTGAAATAATCATCAGAATTTGGAAAATACACTGACATTTGGAACTATTTTGGTAGCATTCCAACATTTGATTAGGGAGCTTTGGAATGACAAATGAATGTTATACAAAAACATCAGCTGAATATGTGCATAGTTTTACTGAAGTGAAGGGGTTTTCACATGTGGGCATTGTGATTAATATTAAAATAAAAAAGTAAGGTAATGCAGATTTTTTGCTAATTGGTAACCATAGCTTTCTCTGTGAGATTCTAAGGATAATGTTTCTATTTTGAATATACTCAGTTTTCAGATTTTTAAAATTTTAATGTTGTAATAATGGTAATGTATTTAACATTCAATGCTAATTACACAGTTATGCACCCAGTGACATTTCTAAGCTATCATAACACTATAGTTATAATAGAACCAGTTAAGGTATGCATGTAGGGAACTTGCTCCTCAGACAGAGTGAAATCTTTTGCTTTTCTGCTGCAGGCTAAGTTCAATGGTTCAATCTTTGAAGATCTATGTAATTTCATTTTCTTTTTTAAATTTTCCCTTTCCATGATTGTGAATTGTCTAAAAACTACTAAGACCCTTTGTTTTTTGAATTTTTGGACTACTACTTTTACCAACTTGATTCATTGTAGGCCTTATAAACAGTATTGTGGAAGTATTTTTGATTTCAGGTTTGAAGAGTTTTGATAGTTTACATGATGCATATTTTTATCGAATTGTATAACAATAATTTTACAATGGAACTTTGCAATTGCTTACACTAACAATTTAATTGTTTTTTTCATTGTATATCTAAAATATTTATTTTAAAAGGTCTTGTTTTGCAAGCTCCTTTACTAGTAAGTGCACTCTCCTGAATTATGGAGATGATATCTTTTCTTCCAAAATCAAGAACTGCAAACTAGAAAAGTTCAGCAGTAAATTTATGTTTAAACCAAAGCATATGAAACACAGATAAGGCATCTAGAAACAACCTTCATGCAGTCACTTGGTTTCATAGTGCAGTGGCCATTCCATTTAAAATTTTCAAATAATCCTGGAAAATACACAGCTCTGGCAGTGTCATAAATAATTACATTGTCCAATTTCCCTCCCCCTGCAAAAAAAAATCCAAAACCAAAGCAACAGGCTTGAGTAAGAGAGCAGGTTTTTATAGGCAGTGTAGGTCATGTAAAGGTTGTGTCATTGTGAAAGCATACATGTAGAACAGAAGTTAACATTATTTTTAAATATACCATTTTAAACAGGTTCATATACTGACCCTTGACTTCCTGCTTTTCAGGAAAGGTATATGAGTTCACCTGCTGGGAAAATGAGTATTTCTAATACAATGTTGCTTATTCTGTTTGGAAAGTGGCCACGTCTGCTGTTTTACTTACAAATACATCAGCATGGGCATTCACGTGATTACTGAACATTAAACACTTCTGCAGTACCCTTGGCTAGCAGTACATCACTGCATTCCAGCTATGTGTGCTGTGTGCATTTCCTTCACTGTAACTCCTTGTGTTATCATTTACCCTTTTGAATATTTTCTTCTTTTTAGAAAGGGAATGAGAGCTGAACCTCTTGAGTGTGTCTAATGATAATCCTCCGTGCCCTCTGGGCAGAGTTAAGGAGCTCTGTGTTGGAGCTGCCACAGCCCTCCACAAGTACTGAAATACTCAGTGAAGTATAAAAATTTACCCTGCTTTTTTACTGGTAATTATGTGTGGTTTATGCATTTAAACATTCTGGAACAGAATAGAAAGCTCTAAAATAAAAAGTGTAACTTTTGTCTCTTTTAAGGAAATTAGCAGTCATTTAAACTGCTTCTAAGACTTGATACTGCTGCATATCTGCTTTCCAGGGAAATGAAGCCCTTATTAAATCTAAACTTACAAACTTTTTCTCTATAATAAAACCTTTCACTATAGGCAACTTAATGTTAACAATTTGTAAGGGAAGATAATAAGTCCTAACTAAATTTAAGTAATGATTTCCAAAGCAGAGCCATAAATCTACTGCAGTTGAAGTTCATAAGGTCTCAAAGGAAAGGGAACTTATGGCCACTGAAATGAATAATTCACAAACTACTAGTAATTCATACTGTTATTAAGACTGGTAATTTCTTTGATAGAAACCTTTGAGTTTAGTCATTAAAACAATTGAATGGTAAACTAATAGAGCAGTTCATACACAAGAAGTTTTAGCATAGCAAATTATTCTACTTCTCTTTCCTGCAGCTCTCACAATTATTGTAAATCTTTAGTGTTTTAATCCTCAGGACATAACATAAATCAAAACCTAGATTTCTGAAATTTTCACCCCAGAAAGTAAGGTTGTACAGAATTTCACTAATAGGACTTGGCAGATAGCAAATTATGTTTCCCTCTTTGCTTGGACTGAAATTTTCTTTGAAAAGAATTTACCTTTTGCCATAAGCACCACATCTGTATTGTCTTTTAAAAAGACCTAACTCTCCTTCTGTTTCAGGACAATGAGAGCTTAAACTTTCCTTTCACTGAGTTAAATAGTGAGCTAGTAATAACTTCAGGGGAGTAATTGATCACTTTCTAGTCTGGGTCCATTCTTGGGTTATAACACTAGAGATCCATAAAGGGAACATTCAGGAACATTCGGTTCCTAACTAGTAACCTTTTCCTGAACTAAGAGAACTTTTCATGTGTGGTGTTGGGCAGAATTAGGAAGTTTTTTCCACGGATTTGGACTTGGTATCTAGAGCAGTGAATTAAAAGTGAAAAGGCAGGGAGCCAGGCACATGAAGGCTGCCTATCACTACGCTGGGGAGTTTTCAAACCTCCAATCCAGGCATCTGCATGCAGAAAGCCTTTGGGAAATGGTTTGTGACATGTTATTTCTCTGAAACTATTCTCAGGTATTATTTTAGTACAGTCTTAGGGTCCTAAATACACCAGGACCCATTCTGATAATTCATGTAAATTAATATTGTATTTTTTTAAGGGTGGAAAAGTAGACAGTGTGTCACCTATCTTTCTACAGGAGGACTTCAACCTTTTTCACAGACAAAAAGCAGTTTCTATTTCTTGATCTCCTAGAATTTATTCTAAATTTCCAGGGATTTGTCTGACTTTTGTTGACCCAGCAAAATTGTCTATATTGGTAGTCCTGATAGTATTGATCTAGCATCAACAGATTGTTAGAGCTGCTGAAGCTCCCTTTGGTAGGCTTATCCTCAGGCAGATTAGGACTTTGCTGAGGCATAATTCCTGACAATAGCAAGGAAGTATTTGTGTCCAGATTTGCACTTTCCTTTAGTAAAGCTGAGGTTCTGACTAGTTTGACAGTGTTTAGCAAACATTGCAAAGACCATTCAGGCATTTTTAAGCCCAAATTGCTCACAATGCAGTCTCTTTTCTACAGAGACTGACTCAACTTGTTTAGATTACCTGATGTCTTTGAAGTGCTGCATGAGTCCCACTGCTTTTCAGGTGTGCACCTTCCAGCTGGATCAGCTGTGCGCAGACCTGCTCTGCACTCCAATTAATTGTCATAACCAGCAGGACACAATCCTCATAGGATCACAACTCCTGTTTCCTCCACTTCTGATCTTTTGGGATCTCATAGTTTGTTGGATCTTATTTTGTGTGTTTGGCATCATGTTTTATTGCATCCTAATAGCTATGCTATTATGACTTAGGACAAGGACAATATAAGTTTCATGGTGAGTCCAGCAGTCATTTGCTTTTAAAACCATTAAGTCACTTCTAAGTCCCAGCCAGAATTTGTCTTTATTTCCAACCTCTGTTTAATCCCTCTATTAGACCTGAATTCTTCTAGACTTTCTCCAATCTGGCACAGGCTGAAAAACTGGTCACATCTGATCAGCAGAAATTTGTCTCCAAGCCTAAAACATCCTCTATTTTCCTAAAAATTCTGAAGGAGTGAAATTGAATTTCTATTACACTGAGCCAGTGTGTAGGTGAAAAGACAATTATAGTAACAGCTTGATAGTCTCTTAAAGTGTTTCAGATCTTTCACACTTGCCTGTATCCTGAACTTTCCACATAAGAGTTTGAAGGGGCTTGGAGAGCATATTCAGCCATGTGTTAAAATATTGAAAATAGTTTAGATTCAGGGAGAAGGTTTCAGTCCCATTTCTTTTTGCTTATCTAGATATTGATGCACATAAAATTATTCTAGTATTCTTCATAGGAATGGTCTTGACTGAGATGATTAAACATTATTGAAATAAATTCTGCTTTGCTTCACAAGTTTCTTGTTCAACAAGTAATCTTTTAGGTACTGTTGACAAGGGAACAAAAGAAAGGCAGACTTTCAAAATTATTTTAACTGCCTATCTCAAAACTTTCCAAAAACACAGCATCCCTGTAGAAATTTCAAGCTTCCTCTGAGGATTGTGACAGGATTATGCCATATTCAGTCAATAGTTTGCCTCATCACTTCCAAGGCCTTCATGCCCAGCTTAGCAAGGCCTTGATGTTACAAAGTCCTTTGAATTTTACCTAAAGGGAACTAAAGCCCTTTCACACTCCAGTCTTGCTTTTTTTTGTTTCATTTGACATTACTCAGTAGGTTTTGCTATGTCTAAATTAGAACAGTGTCTAATAGCTGTCTGATTGCATTCATCATTGCTGCAGCTTGACAGGTCTGCAGCATGAAGGTCACATCAAATCCCAGTTCACATAAGGCAAAGTCCTGATTTATTTCTGTCCAGAGCTCTTGTGAGGCAACCACAGCCCCCTGGACTTCTTTACACATAAATGCTGTGGATTATTGATTAGAATCATACTTCTGGATGTAAGGGCTAGAAATTACTTAGTCGAAGTCTTGGGGTACTCACCTTGATGTATATTGATGGGGAGGGTTTATTTCTTTTTTGGGCATGAATGTTCAATTTTATTTTTGCTGTGTTTTCATTCCACACATTTATTTTAAATCCATTATGAGTTTATCATTACTGATTGACTTTAGGTCAGTGATATGCCCTTTCAAAAATATTTCCTTTTAAATATTTGTGTATTACCTTGTGGTGATACAAATATGATTTAATTTAAAAAATCATATATGGTACACATGAAAGGGAATTTAGACTATAAAGAAATGTTTGCACATCCTTTTCTGCAGAGACTGAAGAAGTGCTTTTCTCAGTGATAGGTGAACCTGTATGTTTTGTATAGATAAGAGATTCAGAAATACTATGTGGCTCACATTTGTATTTGGTGATCTCCATTTACCTTTTTCTAAAATAGCAGTTTCTTTATCTTTTTAAATGTTGACATGCTGTCATGGAGCACATCCAGGCCCCTCATCAGAGTGCAAAATTGAGGTGACATCTTGTATCAGCTAAGATTTCCCTTGCTGGCTGATGGCACAGAGCTGTGGAACTGCCATCAGAGACTCTAGGGAGTGACGAGTAGAAAAGGGGTGTCTGTTAGAGGCACACTGAGCAGTCTCTTAATGCCAAAACATATTTAAAATACTGCACTTGGCAGAAATGAAAATACTCCATAGGCTTCTCTGAATCACACCATAAGATAAATTAGCCTCTGTTTGGCTGTAGAGGTTAGGGGTGGAAGGGGCAAGGACCGTACCTCTTAATACCTCTCTTCATTTCTAGTCCTCCTGAGTGGAATTGTACATTGGGTGATGCACAAATGTTAATATATGTCACTGTTAGAAAAATTGCATGTGAAATATGGAGAAATGAAAAACACTGAACACAGACCCTGCAGCTATCACTGTCAGTTGGATTCCACAGAAGATCTTGAGTGATAGGTCAGCCAAAATTCTTCTTAGAGGCAAGGATCTTGTCAACATTGAGTGTACTATTAGTCCAGCTATTTAAATTTATTTCTCATAAGTCAAGAACTAGAAGATGTTTTGCACTGGTTTTACTTAGGCAAACCTCTTGTCCCTGAGTTCTCAAAGGACACTGAAGCAAGCTGTGAATTTGCTTCGTCCACTTCTTTAACTATCCTGAGATGATGTTTGGGAAGCCTTGCTCATGAAATACCACTCCATGGTTGAGAGGACTAACGTTCTTGTCAAAACCCCAATACTTACCTCTGGATCATGTCTATCTTTATCTGATCTTTGACACTTCTTCAAAAGGATTAATGGGAATAGCCCCAGAACTGCCATCTCTTCATGTGTGCTTACAGACCCTCCAACCCTTTTGATATTCCCCGGATCATTACACATATTGGACAGCTGATGTCCTTGCAGGCCAACATGGGCAAGGACAGAGCTCATTTGTATGTGCTCTAGCAATTTTTCAGTGGTCTCATGCTTCTGAGAAGAACACATGAGCTGTGTGTTTAGCATATGTGGCAAGGGGCTGCTTTTGTCACTTTCATGCTTGCCACCAATTCTTGGTTAAATTTTTGTCCATTTCTAGGGTTTTTTTCACGTATCTGTTCCTACTGAGGAGTGTAGCACTCTACCAGCAAAGTGACCATGTTTCTTCCCTGCAGAGGGGTCATTTATGCCTGGGAGATGTGCACTCATCTCTTCTGTCTTTGGATGCCTCCCCACATACCACAGTATGAATGTTACTCTCAGTGAGGTCTCTGATCACAGCTGTGTCTCAGCCCAGCCCCCATTTTCTGCATCATTCCTTGTGTCAGTGGGATGCTGGTAGCTGCAGCTGCCTCAGTGCAACCCATCTGCTTTCTGGCCTTGTTTCTCAGGAAAATATTGGCCACAGTCCCACAAATGTAGTCCAGTGCCTAGGTCCAGGCATCAGGATCAGTGTGCTAATAGGTCTGGCCTGAGAGTCTGCAGGTTAAGGAAAACCTGACATGAGAAATAGCTGTGCTGCTAGTGTGTGTCTTCAGTGTTCTCTGGTTTTTCTGTAAGCTTCAATCCCTGTGTCCTCATCCTGTGCAACTACAAATTTCCTACTGAAACTATCCCCATTTGGTCCTCTCTGTTCACTAGCTACAAATTATTATTTTGGCTGCTGGAGTTATGATCTGCCCTCCTGTCCAGCAAAGCCTTATTTCCCTCAAAATTGAGAGAGTTCATTTCTGAGCACTGAACTCAGATTTATCTTAATGATCACAGGAGAATATTACAGACTAAATAAACTGCAGATTGCATGCTAACAATGAAGCAATTTATTAACAAGACTATGTCTAAAATAGAGCTCCAGGTCTTAAAGTTTGCTTTAAAAGTAGTTGTATTGCTAAAGCAGAATAATTATGTGAGAGCTGGTACTTAAATGGCATCCTTTGGCTTTTTGTGCAACCTTCAGGGCTAGTAATGGGTGGACTCTAATAACTCCTTTTCCAGCAAGCCAGGTAAATAAGCCAGGTTAATCAAAGAAAAGGGAAAAAGAAACAGACTGTACCTAGCACATGGAAATTACTAATTTAAACTGTTTATTTAAATTGCTGATTTAAACTGTTCTTGAGGATAGGACTTCAGTCTCTTGAGTAGCATGTACATTAATATATTCCATAAAAGACTTTGTGGGAGGCAGATCTTGTATTTTTTTAATCTTATATAATACATACATTAATGTTGAGTGAGCTATATTTAAATACTGTGAAGACTTCAGGAGAAAAGTCAGAAAACATGGAACTGATGTTTTGTTGTGCAGCTGTGGCTGTTCCTTCTCCACAAAATCATAAGTGAGGATTCAGAGCCAGATGTTTTAACTTTCAATTGTCATTGCCTTCAGTTGAGGTTCTGAAGGTAATCACCTGGCAGCACTGACTTATCACTGTCAGACACAGCTTTGAGTCAGCTAAAGATTGTTGGTATGTATGTTCCATAAGTTCAAGACATGGGATTTATGGTTTTCTCTAAAGAGTAATTGGAGAATTATCTTTGGCAGGGTAATATTTTTTTATGTAAGATCAGCAAGTGAGGCCAAGCTCACAGCTAAAAATGATGAGGGACAAAGTTAAAATCCCAATTTTGCCTTGGTCATTATATCCACAGCACAAAAGAACGGGAAGCTTTCTTGTACTGCTTTGGGTCCCTCCCCTGGGAATCTGCCATGCTTTCTGTGTCACACTTTCTGTAGCACATGGCATCCTCTTGTAGATGCACAAATGACTGTATAATCTGTTTAATGTGACATGTTCACCCACTATTTAGCACAGTGGGGTTATTAACAGAAGGGAGGCTTTCAGATCAGCTGTAATATAAATAAAAATTAATGTATCACCTTTGCACAACTAGATGCAGCATACTTTACGTACCCAGGATTTATAATCAAAAGAAAGCTTGTCCTTGGAAGACAACAGATGAAAAAAACCCCACAAACCAAACCTTCAGAGGGATCTGCAGATGAAAGACTAACCTACAAATGGAGATTTAATTTTCCAATTATTATGGGTCAAATGCTGTCTAGGTTTGAAGTCCTTATTTCTCCTAGCACAGAGAAGAAAACTGTGGGCACCACATACATTTTTTGTCTCATCCTCAGGAATTTTCTGCATGAGTTCAATACAGGCTCTACTAAAGAGCAAATGCTCCAGCATGGTGCATGCACAGGTTGCCTTGCAAGGAAATTTATTTCTTTACGAATCTCCAGGGTTTCACATCTGGGGTACAGAGACATCATTCTTCATAGTTAAGAAATTCAAATCTATAAGGCACATATGCAAAAGTGCTTTCTGTCTCCATTTCTCTTTGCATTGATGGAAAGACAAGAAGGTGACATATCGTGTACAGAATACAGTGCCTTTGTGAATGTTGTGTGGTTAAGGGTTACCATAACTCTTTTCTTACATAGCTTAATAACATGTTTTGGGGACAGTGGAGAAATTCCAAAGAACGTCAGTTATTGTCTAGTGTTGAATTGCCAATCCTGTGCCATTTCATCTGTCAGAAAATTGAATGATCCTTGCAATTTTCTTGTTATTGCCTGATCTGTATAAGGAAAATTACAAGGCTACTTAATACAAGGTAAATATAGTGCTCTTAGAGCAATCTTTGTCCTTTAAATGATGAAAAGAAGGAGGCTGATGATAATTTTCTTTGTTCTTTCTACTTGTTTGCTCTTTTGTCCCTTGGTTTCAACTTTCAGATAAAAGCATTTAGTCGTTCATTTTCATGTGTTAGTTTTGGATTATCACACTTATTTACATTTTGTTTCCTGCCCTCATACATCACACCACAGCTTAGCTCCCAAGCTCTAAACTCCTTAGAGACTAGGTAAGGCATTCTGCAGCCTTGTCTAGAGACTACTTGCTGGCAGGACATGTTCAGCACAGCAATTCTGGGGCAGCAGGGAGGCCAGCTGTGCCATGCTGTGCCATGCCATGCCAATGGGGCGTGCCAGGCAGGGCTAGCCACAGCTCTGTGATCACCAGGGATGTCCCAGTGCTGGGGCAAATTGAGGTGAAGCCATGAAGGTGATTTAGGCTGATGGAGTATATGGCCATGTCCTGAGCTGGCTGCAAGGGTGCTGCTGCACTGCCCAGCTGCAAGGATGGAGTGACAAAGCAATTCAGTTGGCAGAGCTGACTGTCAGCATGACACTGCTGGTGTTTTTAACAGGCTTTCCAGTAAGCCATCTTAGGAAGCAGAGGTGGCATCATTTGGAGTGTCCAAGGGCAAAAGCAGACAGAATGGCACTGGTCTCTTATCTCCTTCCTCATTTGTTTGGCCTCTTGTTTGGGTGGCTCACTGAAAATATCATCTGAGCACTAAGTGAAAATCAAAAGGGCAGATCAGATTTCAAAAGGGCAATTCAGATTTTAGGAATGACAAAATGTTCTTTCTTCATGAAAAATCAAGAGTGCAGCCTGCTCTGCAAGAGCAGTTTTGGTTATTGTCCAAGAGCAGTTTTGGTTATTGTCTCTGAAAAAGAAAGTGCTAGCTATCGTTTAAACAGAGAGCAGCAAGGATGGCTGGAGGTAAGGAATAGTTTGTGTGTGATGAAATGCTTATTTTTTCTGTTCTGACAAAAGTCGTCTGGATAAAGATGTGATGAAGTTTTCTAAAATCATAAGGGGAATGGAAAAAAGTAGTAGGAATTTATCCACTCTTATTATGTAAGAACTAGAGATAGCCATACTATAAGGTAGCTCATATAAGGCAAAAGGAGGAAGCTCACATGCTGCAAATTAAAATTATGGAACTTAATGCTTAAGGATATTGTAGAGACCAAAAGTATCCAGGGTTCTCAAAGGGACTAGATACAGTAATGGAGAATTCCCAAGAGGGAGGAAGGGCATCTGATTGCATTCTCTGTCACAGAATGTCCCTAAATGGCAGTGTACAGATAAGGATGAAATACAGACATATTTAACCCTTTTCTTGTTATGCTTTTCTCATGGCATCTGTTACTGATCTGTGCCAGAGACAGGGTACTGAGAGATGGATTTTGTGTTAGGTTCAGTAGATTTGTTCATCTATAGTACTTACAGCCAGCTCCAGCTTCTCCCAAACCAACCATACTTTTTCTTTTCCATAAGAGGGATGAGAAGGAAGAGGAAGGAGGAAGAAGCAGGATTGAATGATTTCTACCTTCTGTGCATTGTGGAGCTTAGCTGTGCAACTCTGTCGTGTGTGTTATGTCCAGCCAGTATTGTGGGGGTCCAATTCAACACAGTCCTTTTTTTGCTCTTGCTGACCTTTCAAAGATTATTTTCCCATCCTCTGCTAGCAGACAGTAATGCTAAGCACAACGATTCTATAATATTGTCAAGCCTATTATTTTGTAGCCAATACAGCTGGATTACTTAGACCTAACTTGGAAGGTAGCTTTTCAACTATTTGGATGGAGGATTGGATAGCTGAGGGGAAAAATGCAGGCAATTACTTCTAACACTGGGTTTCTTCTTTATCTAATCTGCAATTTTCTGAAATACTGCTATGTCTTTTATCAAGAAATAGTGGGTAGCTGGCTTGGAAAATCTGAGATAAGGAGTCTCTGAGGCAGGAGTAATTGGTTGTGGTAGATTGGGACAAATTAGTAGGCTGCTCAGCAAAATTGTTTACTGTACTGTGTACGTGCCACTTATTTCAGCCACTTCCATTGTGTTTTGCTTTGTCTCTATTTATTTATTTATCTATTTAATATTGAGATAGTCAATGACATGAGGTTACTTTCCTGCATGAGACTGTCCTGAAGAACAAAAACACAAAGCATTAGCCTGAAACACAAAAATGTCGCATGTCCTCTTAGATTATGCACAGTCTGTCTTTGGATGTTAGCATTAACCTTCAGTTCAGTAGGATCTGTAGATACAAGACTGAAAAAAATGCAAAATGACACTGTGGTGTATTTTTTCATTGCAAATATTTACATTTGTCTTCTGATTATATTTTCCAGGCATAGAAAGAAGTTAGGAAACTATTACTAGAGTTGCTGGAGTTTCAGTTGATTAAGCATCTGTCATTCTGAATGAGTGTTATATCACAACTGCTCTCATTCAGTGACTATTACACAAAAAAATATCATTATGGCTTGCAGATGTTTGCCACCTTGATTTGTTATCATCCCAGTGAAGGTGGATGTACTCCTAACCATCTGAAGTGTGTTGTGCTCCCAAAACCCACTTTCCGTCAAAATCCAAAAGTAACAAAAAATAAAAATAAAACTATGTAATGCTCCACAAGCTTCAAAGGAGAACTATAAATACATAGCTAGAAAGGGAAAAAGACAGAGAGAGAAACAACACATGCAAAGAATTTGTTGCAGCAAATTTACTTTGCATTCAAGGCCAGAGAATGCTTGATGGAGCCATGTGTTTGACTCTCTTATAATGAGTGCAAGAGGTGTGAGCAGAATTAAAATGTTGAAATGGGTGAAAAAAACATGAATGTAGCACTCCTCACTATTACATTCATGCAACCCCTTCAATGGGCTGTTGAATGGATGTAGCATCGATGTGTCACAAGTTAGACATGGCTTACTTGTTAAAGCCAGTAAAATGGGAAAATTCTCAAAATGGAAAGTCACAGCTATCTGTGGAAGCAGAGATAGAAAATTGATCGGTGATAGCAACGTATAGAAAAACATCAAAAATCCTACGTTTCTCCTTTTTTCCCCTCCTCCTGTTTCCCTCAATACACATCCATCAAACTGCAATAGGATTTCTGCTGGCCAGTTTGTGACTTGGAAATTGACAAGAGAGGGGAGAATCACTTTGCTCAGAATCCTTGCTAAATTACATGAAAACAGGATTTGTGCTGCATGTAAACTGTGTAAATCCAGTCAGCTTTTAAGTGGAAACCAATTTCGTAGTGTGTAAGTATCATTGATTTGTTAATCTGACAATTTTTTTAAACAAGCTGATGTGGATTAGCCAGTTGTGATTGTATGTCTCTTACAAGTCATTTGAGTGCTGGGTAGTTTGGTGAGTAAAGCACTAAAAATTAACCTTTGAGGCCCCTGCCTATAAATAAATTATTGATTGTTAAGAAAGAATCAGATAATCTCATTAGATATAGTTTTCTGTAGTGTGAGTCTAAATCCTGCCATACAGAATCATTTATCATAATTGACAATCTTTTTCCTGAAGCAGACCAGACCAGACCAGACCTGAGCTACAACAGAAAGCAAATCCTGGAGGAATTGGTATAGAATAGCAGTATGAAGAATTTCCAACCCATTTGATGCTTAAGGGATGTTTTCTTTCCCCTTCAAGTATTTCTAAGGGCTTGTAGCTTTTATGTGTGCTTTTATAGCTGTATATCCAATAATTCTTAGTCAGGAAGAAAGTGTCTCTGGAATGTCATGCATGATGATATTCTGGAACCAAACAGAAGTACAAGTAATGAATTTCTGATCCATGACATAACAGGCACAAGTGGAAAATACATAGCAAACAGTGTAATATTGAGAGGCAGAATGGATACAAAGTTCAATACTTAACATATAAATGACTGCTTAGAAGTACTTAACAGAAAAAAATAGTTAATGTGGTGTCAAAAGGTAAATGTGATGAGACCTAGCATTGTTATTTTTTACAACTGCAGCTCAATGATCTCCTGAAACGAAGCAAAGTCAAGGGAGCATTTTAATAGCATGTGGAAAAATAATAATAAAAAAAGGCTTAACATTGTCATTAGTTTCAATAATTTAATTTCCATTTTGTAAAAGAAAAGGGGAAACAGAGGACACTCATGTCTGAGCTCTGTTTCTCTATTGCTGGGCACAGAGGAGTTCTACATGTGGGAGGCAGAGGGTGCTCCTGGGGGAACACCAGTCCTTCCTTACTTGTCTTATCAACCTGATTAAATGTTAGTCTCGATTTCTAGTGTCTGCATCAGCATTCATAGTGACAAGCTGTCAGTTTAGAATCCCACCAGTATAAATTTTCAATTTTTTATGTTTTTTGGTGATTGGAAATGATTGATCAACAATACCTATTATGAAAGGGAGGGGGAAAAAAGCCACAGCCCTCTGCACTTGGACTGTGTACCCTATGGGGTTTCATATATGCAGTAACTAAGGTTGGAGATTTGGTCCTACACCTACCTGTCTGTTTTGTCTTCAGGCTCACAGCTTCAAAACCCTTCACTGTTAAAAGAATACAGAAAATAAAGTGTAGAAGAGGGAAATCATGGACATGGTCTAGATAGCGAAAGTAAATCAAATATCGGAAGAAATAGCATTGTATACAGTGGCTGATTTAATGAAGATATATTGGACTTGTGATAATGGAATTATTTTGAGTTTAAAAAAAGTTTAAAGACCAATTAATTATAAGGCACAGCATATCTCTGTGTAAGGTAGCAAAGGTCAAGGATGGATTCTGTTGCTCTGGATTAACTCAGAAGTTATTCGTGGTCATGTAAGTAAAAACCAGAGGGAGAATCCTATAGTGTGGTGTGGCAGCTGTTCTGTACCAAATTGCTGCTGTAATCTCATGAAATTGCTTGCACTAATTCAGTTCAGCATAGCGATGAGTCTGGTGGCATAATGCTGAGCTGTGGGGGTTCTCTCCTGCCCTGCACAGAGTAAAGCATATCCATCTCCCACTGTGCTCCAGCTCCACTGCAGCTACTGAGCTTTAGGTAAATTGTGACAGCCTTGGAATTTTATCACTACAGTGCAAGACAGCCTCCTCTGACTCATTGAAAGGGCCTGTGGCCTGGCTACCTGGCAAGGTCTGTTTTCTCTTTTATGCACAAGGGAAAAAATTGAATCAATTCTTACATCAGCGTGATGACTAACCAGAGCAGAATTTTTTTTTAATATTTTGCCAATATTTTTAGAAACCTATGGGTTTTTAAAAATAGGTATTCCTCCACCAGGTAGGAATCATTCAGTATTTCTTCACTGGTACTAGTGTACTTGTTTTATCCCTTGTGATTACAGTGTTTATCCCTGCTGATTAAGAAAACCCATATTGGGCTGGACACCAGCTGTAGAGTAAAAATGATCAGGAATTTTTTTTTGTTTCCTCAATTTTCTTTTTTTAATGTGGCAGAAAGAGTGTTTCTTATATTTCATAGGCAAATATGAAGTTGTGCACCAATAAAACAGATAGACCATTTCGGTGACAGATCCAAAGAAAAGCATTCTTTATAAGAAAACACTGTATTGCTAATAAAGTGATCCCAACAGCCAAGTTTGTGCTGCTTAATTTGTTTCCTTGGAGTGATATTATAATTCTGACATACTGAAAAATTGCCTCACAGAGACTCATATTGCATTTGTTGCCGAGTGCCTCTTTGATATAACATTTGTTATTGTAGTGCTTGGGGTGTCTTCAGAGGAGTAATATTCTAAATGAACCTGGCTGTATCATCCCTTTAATGTAGAGTAGAATTTTGCATTAAATTTTCAGCTTATTTCAAATGTGTTTTGCCAGCTATTCATCATGAGCGATCTATTCAAGTATAGGGCCAGTATATCAATATAAAATCAGAAAAATCCTTAACGCTTTCTCTTTGGGGAATCTCTCAGGTCGTTTCAATTCTTTTCTGTTAGATGAACAGACAGTATGATCTCTTGTATTTATGCCTGCCTGTCGGGCTTTTTACAGTAGAAACACGAATCACTGTTTGCAATGCAGGATTAGCCTGTCTCCCACAATGTTGTTAGAATTAGACCTGCCTAGTGACTTAATTACTTTTTCTTCTGTATTTAACTTTAGTTTTGACCCCACACCATCTTTTGCACTCCCAGGAACACTGTGATTCTTATGTTAGAGCAAATATTGAAGAACATATGTATTATTTGTCTGGATTTGCACAGACAAAAAATGAGAGCTGTGTGTAGTCCCCCCTCGGTGGTCTTCTGTATTCTGAGCTGCCAGTAAAATGTAAAAAGATTGCACTCTGATGTCCTATTAGACCTCAAGACTGAAAGGACAGTTTGTATTGAACACAGGCATTTTTCATAATTATGTTGCCTGCAGAGTTGCCACCTGCCCTAATTTGATCTGATTACAGTGAAATGCAAAACTGTCCTCATTTCGTAAGTGGAACTTTTCCACGTTCCCTCCCAGAGAACAGCAAGATATGCACACATGTATTGCTGCTGCTAAGGAGAAAGAAAAATATTACAATTAGGTATCAATTAAGATTTGAACTCCTTTACCAGAGTGAAGGTCACTTTTAGACAATTGCTTCATTCTTTAGAGTTCTGAAAATTATTTTCTGTCTTAAAATTTCCATGAAAAAGAGAAAATCATCGCCATTCATCCACATATGTCTGTACTATTCTAAGAGACATTATATATTCTGTGGCTTTTTAAAATTCTCTCTTGGTTGGATGGGCTTATTGTCCATGAACATTTATTTTTAGAGTAGCCTGGGCTTGCCTTGTAGTCTGAGTCATTTATGTAGCAATTTAAATATTTGTCTAAGCTCTCAGTAAAAAGCTCATGTTGAAGATTTATAAATGCTTCATAGATTAAAGAAATAACATTTTTTATATACTGTTTATACAAAATGATGTCACATCCCATGAAAAAAAAAAAAAGAAATGCAAAATTCGAAAGAAAAACATTGCTGTTTCTGGGTCACTGGATATTGTTTGCCATTTTCCTTTCTCTCACAGTAATTTTGTGCATGCTTATGCATGTGTGAGTAAGAGAGTAAGACCTGCATGTGTGCATCTTGGTTTTTCTGCTGATTCTTTTTTAGCTTGGCATATTGATTTTTCTGTACTGTGAACAGAAAATAACCTTTATAAATTGTATTTTAATATCCTTAAACAGTAGTTTCAGGATTAAAAAGATGGAAAGCTGGAAAGATGGTTTGTTCTGTGGCACCTGGCCACATCTTTCTTGATGGTGCAGTGGCTCATTCTATATTACATAGTCAGTGTAATAACCTCATGTGGTAAATACAAATGAGATAGAAATTTATTGCAATAGGAAACTGGGGCTTTGTCTATAACTCCCAAAATTATAGGAGAACATTTTCCTTAATTCAACTTTTAAAAGGAAAATGGATGAATATTTACTTTCAAAATATGATTCTTAGGACTTATGCTTTACAATATTGTTTACCATGAGAAATATATTTATGTTATTGAGCCATCAGTTGGAAAAACATCTGTGTGAACTTAAGCCTAATTTCAGCTTAGAAACTTTTAGCAGTTCTGTATTATACTTGCTTAGTTCTATATTCAGAAATTGGAATCTTTTAAGGATTTTCCCTTCAGTAACTAGCAAATGAAATTATTCTACAGTTGTTTTTGCCTTGTGTTGACTTTTATTCAGGGATAGTTGGATTTTCCCTAAGAAGACATCTCCTCTCTCATAAAGTCTCCACCACATGCTGAAAGCTCCTGACCTCTCACTTCCCTTCTCAAAGGTACTGATCATCATCAAAGGTCAATGCCAGCATGAAGGTGGGAATTTGAGAGAACAGAGCTTTCTTTAGAGATTTCAACTACTTTTTGAATAAAAGATGAGAAAACCTTTCATGAATTGAGCTGATAGAGCTAAAAACCTAGCAAACTGAGAGTGAAGAGCTCCTTCCAGGCCAGATCCCTGCAATGAGATTTTCACTTCCACGTTTTTTTGGTAGAAGGTGTGAGTCTTCCAAAAGAAGTTTAAAATAGTGCTCTTGTATCTCAACTAAAAAAAAAAAAATAAAGTCACCTTCTTATGGTAGGAGCCCTAGACTTGTCCTCTTTGATGTAAAGAAACTGTAGAAATTACTTCTATTAATTAGGAAGCATTAAGAAAATGGGTTTTCTGCAAAATTTAATTTGGCAATAATCAAATCTTCCCACTTGCATGGGAAGAAGGGAGTTTCCTTTTTTTATTTTTTGCTTCTGGAGCTTCTGTATGTGAGCAGTGAAGGTCATAGTTCAATTTCTCATTACAGATAGACAGCACTGAATTTGTTGTGTTGCATGAGTTTGGTATTCACTGACTTTACTGAGAATTGTGTGGGTGAATTTACACCTATAATTTAAACTGGAATATTGAGCAAGCAGATGGTACAGACTATTCATCAAATGTTTGCACTACTGCATGGTTGCCCTGAAGTCTCAGTCTCTTGGGCAATACTGAATATTATTCCTTAGAAAATTTCCCCCCTCTGAAAGGCTCTTTCCACACTTTGTCACATAGCAGTGCAGAATATACAAAAATATCCCAAAAATAACAAGCAGTGGCTTGCTGGCATTGCAGAACTCAATGCAATTCGGGGTTTGAATGCTGATGCAACTAACCATTACTTGTTCAAGTGCGGTTTAAATGTTGTTTTAAATGTGCAAAAAGGAAGCAAGGAAGTAGGTTCTAAACTGAAATGGCAGGTCAATATTCCTGCTGATATATTTTGTAGCAAAGATTAAAAGAAAGACCTTAGCAGAAAATGGCTAATGTGGTTCATTACTTCTAGTCATTTGGCTTTAAAGCATCATTAAAATAGCAGTGAGTAACAGCACAGTGAAAGCCAGAGTTGTGTGCAATGTGAGAAAACCAGACCAGCAGAATCTGCTACAATTTTATGTGATCCTTTCCCAACTCTGATGCAGTCCATTTGCACAATTCTTTCACAAGCACTTCATGAGAGTAAAAAATGTGCTCTGTGTCTTTGTAGGGTTTTGAATTTAAGAGCCCACAAAGACATAACCTATTCAGCTGGGTAGCTAACACCTATAACATCTCTAGTGACTAGTTAGAACAGGACAGGTGTTGTGTCCTGACAGTCCAGCTTTCATGAAATTTTCTTGATGAATATCTTCAGCAGCTTTTTTGATAGCAGAATAATATATAGGTCTTTTTACTGGCTTCAGCTGTGAGAAGTCAATTAAAAAAAAAAAAAGCAAATTAACATGATAGTGCTTGATGACATTATTAATGAAGAGAAAATGAAGCTTCAATTCTGATTTTTCCTAAGAGAATAGGTTTCTTCTTGCATATTGACCTTAGCAAAAGTAGCAATTAAATATGTCCTTTACTGGCACACAGCCTTTTTAACAAAATATTACACATTCTGTACATAGTCAATTTGTTCATTGGTACAGATACCAGTAAGCACCATTCACTTAATTGCTGCTGTGATAGTCTGCTTGAGCTGAAGAACTGCTCCACCATTTGTAGTTTTAGAGATTTTTAAGGACTTAGAGGAAAGATCTTCACCATGTGAAGATTTTTGCCATGACCTTACGAGGGTCAGAAACCTCTGGGTACAGAAACCACACGCAAGCTTTGCTTGTCATCTTCTCCTGCTCAGCATTGCCCAAGTGCAGAGCTGAGCTTTGCAGTCTAAATACATGCCTGCTGACTTTGAAAGGACAGAATTCAATACTTCTTGCTTTTGAAATAAGCTTTTTAATTTTTTTCCCCAAACCAATCTATAATATTGAAGCACTCGAATGTGTCTTGTTTTGGGCATATATTTGTGTATCTACTAATCTAGATTATTGTACAGAAAAAAGATCATCTGCAAATTGATGATTATTAAAATGGCATGAGTACAAGTAAAGAATCCCATGTAATTTTTTAGTTTGCTTTATTTGGTTTTGCTGGATAGGTAGTTTTTTACACCAGTTGTAAGGTGACCAATGCAAGAAATTTGGGTGCTAAAGGGTTGTCCCCCAGTTTTCAAACATACAGCTGATGGATTTCATGAGAGGGTTTTAAGTCTGACATGTGATTTTATGATTAATGGTGGCTAGTAATAATTTATCCTCCAGATGAAGCTGTGTGCCCCTGTGAATCCTCTGCATTTCAGACTTGCAGATGTAAGGCATGGGACTTGAGAAGTTATTCAGAGTACTGTTTTATGACCTTTCTTTTTTTTAAATTAAATCTTTTTATACAAAGGAAGAGGCATGTAAGCGTACATATACAAATGAATGGACTTCTAAGTTTGTCTACATTAGGAAATTGTGTGGACAGCAAGGAGAAAAAATTTCAATAATTTACTATTAACCAAAGTATTGCTCATGAGTGTTGTAAGAAAAATAGTGAAAATGGATATAGTAAGATATAGCAAGTATATCACTTCTTAGGATCTATGAGAAAATAGTTCAACACCTTTTCACAATGCAAAGCAGTATTCCAAATATAGCCTTATACGCTTATATTCTATAAATTACCTACTTGATATTCTTCATATCTTTTTCTCTTTTCAGTAAAATATTTATGCATTCCAGACACTCTCAGTTTTGTCTTTGTTCACATTCACATAACATCAAAAAGGAGAAAAGGTCACCTGTAACATCTATGCATTTAATTAACACAAGCACAGTGAAGTGACTCCATACTTTGAAATCACGGTCAGTTCCCATGTGAATCGCCACACTGTCACCAGCACAGGGTTGCTCATCCCTGGAAGAGATGCAGATGGCAGAAAGTGTGGGGTTTACAGCAATATTCCAGTTAATTGGACAATTTGAAGGAGACTGGAAAGTGGCATAACCAATTAATGTGCACTAGTGATGGGACTCCAAACCTGTTGAGTTCTGTGTGAAAGTCTGTTCTGAGCCCAGCTTTCCTACTGCCCTGTTTCCACTCCCATTGCTGTCATACTCAGTGCAGGGCTGTGCTCTCCCTGCCATTGCTGCTCACCCAACAGTCATGTCTGTGCTGTGCTTTGTAACTTGTACTCACACCAGGAGTCCCAGTCAGTCCCGCTGCAGCTGAAGCTGGCTGTGCTCTGGATGCACACTGCACCTCTGAGCTGCAGGATTCCCCAGCCACCTTTCCTTCCTGTGCAAGAACCACGGGCCAGCTTGCACTTCCCTGCATATATGTAACTCTTGCTGTATGGCAAGTCCTGTCGTTACAGTGCTGCACTGCCAGATTTTTAGGATTATGTTTTTGAATAGAGAACATTTTTTATACCTATACTAAAGTCAGGGGGAAAAAAGAAACCAACTATCCATTAATTTTCTAAGCATGAAGTGGTTATTCTCAAGTATCTAAAACGTTTTTCAGTGGCAAACTTGGATAGCAGTTAGCACTGTGAAAAGATATCTTTGAAGGACACTGATAAATATTCGTGCATGGTTATGTTCAGAGCCCACAAAAGGGATGTACTTTTCAGAATTAACAAGTGTTGATGCAGACATAAACTCTAAGTGAGAGAAATGGAAGTTGCACAGTGCTCATAATGCTTAGCTTGCAAGTGAGCTAAATGTGAGGGGGAAATTTACAATGTATATGCTCCAATGTTAAGTATGTGTAGAAATTATTGGAATTGCAGCTGTTGAGTGAAATTCAAATATTGTAACTTAAAAATTCTAAAAGTTACTTGTGTAAATCTTGTCAAGTCACCTTAAACTCCTCACTTAATGGAAATAAGGAGATATTTTTTTTATGCCTGCCTTGGATGGTGGGAATTACCCTGTGAAAGCATTTACTTCTATCAACTATAGAGGAAGCATGCAAGGAACATATTAGATTCATATAGCAAACATTTTGATGCCTAAATGCATTGAAATGAAACTCACACAACTACACCATTTGGGGAAAGATGAAATCTCAAATGCTAAGCATGGAATAATGCTGCAAACCTATGGTAGAAGATGTAGCACACAGTCCTGCAGTGGAGATATCGTTTTCTCTGGGTCTGGATTGAAGACACTTGAGATGGTAGGTCATGTTCAAACTCAAGTGTTTATTATTTCTTATCAGTAAAACAGTCTGACAACCATGAGTTCAGCAGCTTTTCATTAGAAGGCTAAAAATGGCTAACAATCTCTTGTTACAAGGTATTTAAGACTAAACTATCCAATTAAGAACTGACACTTAGATGATTTTCCCTTTTAACCCAATAACTGATCCCAAAGAGCCTGTAATGCGGACTTTTCTACCCGATTACAGAGTGCCCCCCAAACCCAAGAAGAAGAAGGAAGAAGCATGAAGAAGAAACCCAGGACAACACCCTGTGCCCTCCATCTTGCTTCCATCCACAACATACTAAAAATCCCAAAACCTAAATTTCTCACCAAGTGATACACCTACTCTACTCTCTATGATCTATTTCACACTTTTGTGGATTCCAGTCTATCTTAAAACCTAGGGAACTTTCTCCATGAATGAGGGTCAAAGTCAGTGCTTCCCTGGGGGTCAGGACACCCCAGAGCAGACAGAGAAATATTCCCAGCGCCCTGGCTTTCCACATAGAGATACATTTGCTTGTAACTGTGGTCAGTGAGGGCATTTTGTGATTTTCTTTGATCCTCTGAGTGATTCAGCCAGGGCACCTCCATCCAGGGGCTGGCAGACAAGAGCACTGGGACAGCTCCCACTGCAGGCACTGAGCTCCTCGCTGAGGATGGGCCTGGGCACCTCTGAGCTGTAGGATTCCCCATGGCTGGGCAGGGCAGGGCTGTGGGAATTCAGCCCGACTGCAGGTGGGTGAGGCAGGGCTGACATGGGGTCCTGGCTGGGACAGGAAGGGCTGGAGGTGCCATTGGGGCATCGACACTCATGTTGCTTCTCAATTGGCTCTGTTTGTAGCAGCTGTCATATTTTGCTTCCATTTTGCTATTTTATGCAAAGTTAAAACTTGGTTTAATTTTTCCTTTGCATTCTCTCTGAATGTTCTCTCTGAAGAACGTAAGTCATACAAAGGGATAATTTAAAGAAAAAAATAAAAAACAGAAGCTAATTCTGTCTGAGAAAAAATGTGTGAAGATTTGGGTAATTAAATTGGTAGTAGTTAGAATCATAGTTTAATTACAAGTGTAGTTCAAAGTGTGTGTTCAGACCAATTGAAATCAGTGTATTTATGATGTTAGGAGGCATCAAACCATCCTTCCTAAATCTTGTTTCTTTATTCTTCTCTTGGAGATACATGTACTTCTATGAACAGATTAAAAATATGTTTATGAAGAGAATACCGCAAAGTAAATTGCAAGTTTACAGTTACACATTTCTGTAGCTTTAAATTCCATTCACCTTCCATTCATAAGTACAGTATTTGGAGTTAAATTATAAAGCAATATGGGAATCAAGTAACAACAAAATTATTCAAACAAGTAAACTGGTATATGATGGAATGTGTTGAAGCAAATAAAATGCTTAAATTTAATTTAAGTAATAAAACTTTAAATAGAGGCAAAGAAATTACTTGGGACTTTATAAAGCTGCTGGTCCTTTGAACTGGGCATCATCCCTTCATTATTTTCCTGCTTAGACTTGGGCTCATTCCTAAAACATCAAATTAGTTTAATGTATCTGATTGCTATGAGGTCAGTGGAACTATGGCAGAGTTAAAAGTGGTATAAAAGTATTAAATATTTGCATCAGTTTTATATTTCTTATATCTTGCTCTGCCTTCATAGGTAGCAAGAACCTGTAACAGTCACTGCAGATGAGAACATATGAAACACATAGGTTTGAATGTGGTCTGAAAGAGGCAAAAAATAAGCCATTTAGCTGCCATTTTATCAGCCTGTAGGTGTCCTCAATCCTGAGTTTTGTCTTCAGGTTGAAACCAGTTGTCCGTGCTTTTGCACTGTTTTCTTTCAACGCTCTTAGGTGTAATTATTATTGATTATTTTTTTAATATTCCTGTTGTTTGGTTTATGTCTGTGCAAATTTCATGACAGCATGTACTTTTCAAGTAATTATTGGGAAGAGGGAAGTGAAAATTTTTGGTAATTGTTGAGACCGTTAACAGGTTCTTTAGGACAGAGGGCATAAAAACTAATCCTCAATGCATTCTATAGAAAATAGCAGACATCTGTAAAACACAGTTTATATCATTTGGCATGTGCTAGTTTCACATCAGAGACTTAGAAAATACACTTTTCTATAAATGTTTGGTGTGTACAGTTTGCCAGTGTACCCATCAGGTGCTGTGCTTATCTACTAATAATTATCAAGGTTCCATGTGTGCTTTCATATACACTAATATGTTGGTGGCTATATGGAGGAATTTGTGGGTGAGATAAAAAATAGTTCTTAATCGTTTTGAGCAGAGAGGGGGTTTTTTAAGTCTCTTTATGTTTTATTTGTGGGATGGTTATTTGCCGTAACCTTTGTCTCTAGTCATGGTGCAGGAATTTAACAAAATCCAAGACTTTTTCAAAACTCACAGATATTTGGTAAAAATAGGTTACAGTGTTAACACGTGTTTTACAAAGGTCCACTTACAGAAAAGAAGAAATTAAAAATAGAAAAAGGAAACACCAGAAATATGTCCAGAAATATTTTAAAAGAAAAAAAAAAAAATGGAAGATTTCTTTTTTTTCCTGAAATTATTGCTTCTGAAATGTGACAATCTGAGATGACTTCTCACAGACAGCAGGCTGTTAAGACGTGTCAGTATAATTCAATATGGTATGCATTTGACATTTCTGAACTCATTGCTGGGAAGAATCATGCCAACAGTGACATAGGTTTTAAGCTCTTTCTCTTTGCTAGTAACGTCAGGATCTGTTGTATAATCAGCTAAGAAAGATCCAGTGAAAATCTGAACTATGAAAAGATTTAAAACTAGGTTGGGCAAGTCTCTGAAGAACAGACTATACAAAATATTGCATTTGGAAGAGGATGCAGCAGTGGATGACTAGTAACACTTAAACATGCATGTTTTTCATAGAATTATAGAATAGTTTGAGTTGGAAAGGACATTTAAATGTTATCTAGTCCAGCTCCTCTACAATAAGCCGCAACACCTTAAACTAGGTCAGAGCCTTGGCCAGCCCTACCTTGAATGGAGCAACCCACTCCAGTGTTTCACCACCCTCACCATAAAAACACTTATTTCTTATATCTAATCTAAATCAACCCTCCTGCAGTTTAAAACCATTACCCCTTGTCCTTTCACCATAGACCCTGCTAAATAGTTTGTCTCCATCTTCCTTATAAGCCCCCACCAAATTCTGGAAGCCCGCTATGATGTCTCCCCTAAGCGTTCTGTTTTCCAGGCTGAACAACCCCAGTTCTCTCACCTTTCCTAATAGGCAGGTGCTCAAGCCCTCTGATCTTGGGGACCTTGCTCTGGACCCATTCCAACACACCCACATCCAGAAGGATGTTCTGGGGACCCTAAAGCTGGATGCAGCACTGCAGGTGGGATCTCAACAGAGCAGAGCAGTGGGGCACAATCCTCTCCCTTGCCCTGCTGTCCACACTGTTTTGGATGCATCCCAGGACATGTTCGGTTTCTGGGCTGCAAATTCTCCTTGTCAGCTCATGTCCAGCCTCTCACCCCCAGCACCCCCAAGTTCCTTTTGGCAGGGCTGCTCTTAATCCATTCATACCCAGCCTGTATGGAAGAAAGAGAGGATGCATGTAAGGAGTTCATAAAGGGCAGATTATATAATTTATGTGTGAGGGCAGAATAGGATGGATTTCTGGGGGGAAAAAGGGTACTCGGGAAATATGATTTCTAGCAGAATGGAGTGAAAAAGTTCTTTCTAGGGAAGAAAAAGCAAACCTTCCAATTTTAAGGCATTTAGTGAATAGTAAACTGGAAAGAATATGAGGGAAGAAATAAATACTTGATTGAAGTAGAATCTGTAAGGACTCCAAATGGCAGAATGCAGTTTACTTGGTGTTCTAAAGCTAACATCTGTCAAAGATTAACAGGCAGCATTACATGAAATCATAATTATCCTCTACACTTAGAAATTCCTATGACACTATGCAATCAACGCAGATATTTTCAGGGAAAATCATGTGCAAGAAAGTATATTGCTAATTATGTAAGGACTTGAGGCTAAGATAGAGGAACCATGTTTTATACAATAAGTTTTGATTTGAAACACAGAGAAGACAACAGTTCTGGAATACAATTCTGGGCTCAGGTCAAGGAGTTAGTGAGGCAGAGTTGAATGGAGACGTAAATCCCAGTGAGAATACAAGAAAGTGCTGCATAGCAATGATTCTGTGGTAGGAGTACAAAGAACGATTAAGTGCTTTGAGAAAGAATAAACAGCATAGAGAAAATGAGAAAAGAAATTTAAAAGTGATACACAGGTTGTGGTTCTAGAAGTTGAGAAGAATAAAGTCTGATTAAGAAATAATCACTTAGAGCTAAAACACATGTTCAAATATGTGAATATTGAAAATTCATGTTCAAATATGTGAATACCCAATATGCATGAGGAAGAGGTGGGTGAAAAGAAGCCTGTAAGAATATCATAGGTTTCATTAAATGGGAAGAAATACTAATATTTAGTAAGAGACAATTCAATTATAGGCAATTCTTACTATATGCTTAAAGCTGGGCCAACTTCAAACCTTGTCTTACCTTTGTAAGCGTTTGCTGATGAAGTTGTGTAAATGATGCATTCTTCACCTTTTCCTCCTTGGAATGAAGATAAAACATTTACCAGTAAAAGGTCGATTTGAGTAACATTTAAATCAGTTCCCTAAGTGGAAAAATTATGCAAATACAAAACTTTTAGTGGTGTAATTGTGTCTATTGTTCATTTTTTGCCTTTTTAGTTATGTTGCTTTTAAGTGTAGTCTTTTCCTTCTGCTTCCCTAAGACAGCTATACCAACAGAAAGTGTGAGTGTAGGCCATGTCTACATTGGCCTTGAGTAAAACCATGGTGCTAGTGGAGACTTCCTGATAGTTATGGCCAAATTCATTTGTATTCTTCTAATGGCAGTCATTAAGAGTGAAAGGTAGGTATTTGTAGTAGCGTCAGCAGAAAACCAGGTTGATGAAGACCATGGTTCCTCCCATTTTCTGAGAGGAACTATGCTCTTAATTCCTTTTAAGGAATTTTCTCTGCTCACAAAGAGATGCTTCAATTTATGGTAAAAAGAGTGAAGCCCAGATATCTCTCACAGTCTGCTCTTTCATGCCTTGTCAGGAATTAGTCTGGTAGTTTACAAAAGTCATTTACAAAAGTAGTGTACAACAGCCTTGGACTTCATCACCAGGAAGGGAACCATAGTCTGAACAGGTGATTAAAGTGTATGGCAGCTACCAAGATATATTCTTTCTTACTGGCTGGTACAGATGTAAAAGTTGGTAGTGATTGAAAATTAATCTCATTGCAAAATTCTGGTAAATCACTCCTCTGCCTGTGTTCTTGGTTTGTGTGTTAACACCAGGGGGTAACAGCCATATATATGTGAAATGGGTTATACTTGTGACAGCTAAAATTAAAGTGATCTGTGAGGCCTATTAAATCCTTCAGGGAATCAGGGAAATCATGTATTATTCTTAGGAAAGAGTCCAAACCCGTTGTGTGAATGAGAATTCAGCTTTGGGCAGCTCCAATATTTTGATGTGAGACCCTCTTTTAACAGGCTTTTTGGCTTATACAAAGGTTTGGAAGTATCTGGCAGACAGTGCTGCCCTTTTCATCTTGCTTTTGTTTGTAGTCCTTTGGGGAAAGGGCTAAAATATTTGGAATATAACCTTTCTAAGTATTCTTGGTAGCATGCTCAGAAACGTGGAAGGATTATTTGATAGATGGTTTTCAGTATTCTGGTGCCTGTAGAGCCATGGCTAATCTTTCTAATCTTCTTTATCTAAAGTAATCTGTATATTCTATCATCTCTGCATCTATGTGTCTTATGCTGAAAGTGCACTGACAGGAAGCTCTAAAACGCGTATTTTTGTTTCTTTCCAACAGCTGGCTGTCCAGATTCCTTGATTAAAGAACTTCATCACTTCAGGATTCTGGGAGAAGAACAGGTGAGTTAGCATCTCAAAGGCAGCGACTTAATGTCATGAAAGATAGACGCTAATGAGACAGTTTCATCTCTCTCCAGGGAAACAGAGTGTATCTTATGACCCCCAAAGACCTGAAATGTGGGGGAAAAAACCACACAGGAGTTATATGTGAGAGTTGGGGTTTTTTCATTCTATCCATCAGCTTTGACAGTTTATTAATTGGTACATCTGCTACCTGCCACAGTTTTTCAGCTTTTGACTACAGCAGTAAACAGACTCTCCAAAGCAGCAGACAGACAAGCAATCTGACTACAGGACTGGTGCTTACAGCTACTCATGATATTATCCGTCCCTTTGTGTGTCCTTTTTTCTCTTTTAAAAGAGTGTTTCTCATAATTATAGCTGTGCTTTGCACTCAGAAAACTATTTCTGTAGAGGGACCTTAGGAAAGCATAAATGAAGCATGCGTTACAACACTCACAAGGAGGTCAGTTATTGTTTTGTCAATAATGAAAATAACATACAGAGGTATTGAGAAATGGCCTTAAATTTTGAAAGGCAAGTTGAATTATCATATGCTCTATTCTTCTGAAATTCAAGTTGTCTTTTCCTCTGAAGTATCCCTCCCAAGGCAGTGGTTACAAAGCCTGACTGCATGACACAGGTGCTAGGGACCAAGGGGCTGAAAACGCAGCATTAGTGTGGTGTACGTGACACTATCCACATCTTTTAATGAACCTGGCACCAATAAACTTGCACAAGGTTGTATGAGGGCTGTGACAAAGGTAGGAACAACTCCTGAGATGTTAATTCAAAGTCTTGTTTCATAATTTTTAAATTAGATTGTATTGTCAAGAGCACCCTGTTGCTTCTCCTTTCCCTGTCACTCTCCCTTTTTTTATTACAATTGTGGCTGCTGTTACAATTACGAGACATCCAATTTTCCTCCACCAGCCCCCCACTTCAGCTGTTATAGAGAGTCACAAGTCATGTTTCTCAGGGACTTAGCTTTTCCTTAGCAAGAGATACTGGAAGCAGGAATCTGGTGAGATTGAGGACATAGGAAGAGGAAATAAAGGAGTTAAGACCAGGATTGATGGGGTCAAGAGACTGATTAGAGCTACCTGACAAAAGGAGAGCAGAATGAGATGAAGCTTGGGTAGAATGAAGAGATGGGGTTGTTTCATTGAAGGGTTTGGGAGTAGAAACCAGAATGATAAGGGTCTGACCAGGAGCATGGACCAATGGCTGGAAGGGAAAGACCAAATACAGAAGCTTGCTGAAGAGACTGGTAAATAAAAGATCTGCCCTTAAGCTGTGTGAAGAGGTAAAGCTAAGCAGTCTAGGAAGAATTGGACAAAAGGAGAAATTTGAAGGAAAAGTAAGGAGCAGCTAAACCAAAAGGCTGCAAGTATGAGAGAGAGGACTGAATCAGACAGACCTGACAGCTCCCCTGGAAAAGCCCTAGAATGGAGTTGTGGACCTTAGCCTGACTAATGATCTCTGACAGAGCAATATTTAATTGATGGACTTTCTTTGCAAAGAGTGGTCATTGTCGTGAGGCTTGAATTATTCCATTAGCCCATACATTTATAAGGATTGTTGCAAATATATTCTGTCCCTACAAAAGCATTGTTATCATGAGTCTACTGAAGTAGCTTTTGTTTGAACTTAGCACACACTTTGATAGTCAGGAAATAAACTGGTGCAAAAACAAGAGGAAAAAAACTAAAATACATCTAAATGAAGAAAGGAAGGAATTACAGGCAAAGTCCTTATTCATGTGACTATTTATTTCTCATATTTAGTTAGTTAGATATTTGCTTTTTAAAAATATCTAAGATGTTTCTTTTTCTGTTATCATGCCTACTAGATAGAAAAAAATCATTAAAAATTATAAGACTGTTTTATTCAGACTCCTTACAATTTCAGTATTTTAAACCATCATATATTTTCTTCCATTCCAAGCAATAGCCAAAGAAAAACAGGGATATGTTCCTGCTTCATATCCAATCTTGATTTATTTTTAAAGTGCTTATGTATTTAAGGCCAGATTATAAAAGCAGAATGGACTATCGTGATAATCTGTTCTGATCTACTTTAGAATACACATTACATGACTTTTTGGGATTAATTCTTGTTTAAACTGCAGTATATTGCCTAGAAAAGCATCTATTCTTTGTTTACAAATCACTTGAAGACTTTGGATCCTATTATACTTCTCAGTACTGAAAGACAAAATATTCCCAGCCTCTTTCCATTCCACCATTCCACTCCACCAGCACCAGCATGTTTCCTGTGTTGCATATCTCCTATTCCTCAGAGTTCAAGCAAAAAAAACCCTGGTGTCCCTCTTTTCTTCACTGAGCATTAGTTTTCTGTAAATAAAAATATAAATAAACTGACCAGATAAATGCTCCTTTAAATGTAAATACTTACCATATGTAACATTTGTGGATGTCATTAGGAAAGAAAGGTTTTGAGTGGCTTTCAGGATCAAACCCCTTGAAAACATGTGTCTGCCTGACTATCTGAAATATCTTTATATAAATGTAAGCATTAATGAAAAACTAATGCTGAGAAATAGAAGTGTGAAGAGTTGATGATTAATATTTTCTTAAAGGAGTAGTATAATAATAAGGCTCTTGTTCAAATAATCAAACTTCTTGGTAGTCTCCTGGACATGTAAAATTTCCATGTCTTCTATTCCATTAGAAACATACGTTATGGAAAATTTATTCTAGGTGGAAAGTCTTTCTTTTAAGGTTTATCTAGTGGCAATAAGATAGTTTTTAAAGAGGGAATTAGTTTTGGACTTTATGTAAAGGTGCAATTGTAGTCTGCATGCTGAAATAGAAGAGTACAAGCTTCCCTGGTATATGCTGTGCATTGTGGGTACCTAACCTACCACATAAAACCTGCTTCCAGAGTAATTGGCTGAAAATGCAACACAAATCCAGCCACAGATTGCTTCCCCACTTGATCTTTAAGATGGTGCCAGAGAGTCTGACCCAGGAAGAGTCTCCAGAAGCAGCTTTATCTGATTTCTTTTGGACCCCCTTGTGACAGAGCCTCCCAGTCCACTCAGGTCTGTACAAGACAGAGAAGAGTCTCCTGCACATGGAGTCCCAGGTGAAGGGTGAAGCCTGAAGCTTTCTAATTGCCCAAGGCTCTGCTGAGCTTTCTCTTGCAGTTTGCTGTCACTTTTCATAATCCATCTATTTCCCCTAACTTAATGGGTGCAGCCCAATCTCCTGGCTAACTCCTCCATTTCTTAAGTATCTGAGATATAGCCAGGATCAGATTGAAAGATTTAGTTAGTGGGGAGCTATGGGAAAATAGCACAATGTAAGAAAGTCTCCTGCAGTAGCCATTTGCCCTGTCAGGCTGCCTGTCTCTGCAAGTAAATGTTTCTGCAAATGGTGATAGTACAAGCTGCTTACAAATATATGCTAAAAATACACCAAATATGGGCTCTGTTCAAATACAGTGGAAGGTAGATAATTCTAGGAGCCATTGCCAGAAACAGCAGAGAAAACACTCCAAGCATAAACACCACAATATCCCGGCATAGCATGATGACTTGCAATGACCTGTTATGGAGTCTCCCTAATGACCCTATGAGAAACTTCCCTCTTGTCCCCAAAGTGATAAAAAAAAAAAAAAAAAACAAGTCTTGTTTAATTGTTTAAATGGAATATTGTGATTCATGAATAAAATACCAGCTACATCTGAAGGTTGGAAGGGAAAACAAACAGGAGGGCAAGCAATCTGCTGCTATACCTGAGTGCCCCCAACAGGTCACAGCACAGATGAAGCAGATGACTCGGTGGTGGCAGGAAAGGAAGCTGCTCAGTAATGTGTAGCTGCGCTTCTCTGTTACATCATCTGCTCTGACAACTTTGCAGAATGTATTGGCCAGTTTCTTGATATTTTGACAGGGGAAGGATCAATTTTAACAGATCTCTCCTATCAGCTGCTACTGAAACTCAAATCACTGCTCACTTTTTTTTTTTTAGAGCTGTTGTGAGCATTCATATCTCTGGAATCTGAGCAAGCCTGAATGAGGAGCATTTTGGGGGGGTGGGGTGGTGTTTGTTTCGCTGGGGTTTTTGTGAGGTTTTGGGTTGTTTTTTGGGGGGTTCGAGGTTTTTTTTCCCACATGTCCTTGTCAGTTAGGGAAAATTTATGCAAAGGAATACCCTGTTTTGAAAATCTGCAGATGCATGTCCCCATGCTCCTCAAAGGTGGTGTGGGTTTGTGCTAGTTTTTCCAGTGAGCTGTGACTTTAGGAGATAAAGAGATCAAGTATGAAATGATCATTTAACATTAATTAAGGTCTCAAAATATTTTGTATACGTGTGGGTGTGACAAGGTTGATTTTTTTTTTAATTGCAATACTTGCTAGAGATTCTTTTTTTAATGAATGCTACTGAATATTCATGTAAAGTCAGTCTTAAAGTAATTTATAATAATAAATTTATCAGCTGACTTTAGTACAGGAAACTGTCAAATATGATCAACAAAGTGTTTCTGAAGTATTTCTGGGTTAAGATTTTTTGATAACTACACTTGGAAAAAATATAAGCTACATCTCAGTAATTCTAATCAGTTAAAGAACAAAATCAATTTTTACTGGATTATTTCTCCCCTTCATAATTACTAAGCCAAAGCTATTTTGTTAGTATTCCAAAACCTTTATCTTTACAAGTGTAGTTCTTACACCTCTGCTGCTTCCCACCCAGTCCCCTGGCTTCAGCTGCTATTCTGTGTAAGTGATACCTACACACATCTCAGTTTCTGCCATTTTTCCTTCGAATGTGTCTTTTCTCTCCATCTCATTTGGCTCACCTTTTGGATTTGTCACCACAGTCTTATCACTTGCTCTCTCAGACTGAGCTACTGCACTTGACTCTTGATCCTCTTTACACCACCTTTTTTTAATAGCTGGAACTTCACAACAAACTTTATAATCTTGCAACTTCATATGTCTAGTGATATGCCTCTCCTTCCTTCCTATGCTATACCTGCCTGGAATGCTTCCTAACCACCTTCTTCCCTAACTCAGAGGTAATTTGGATTCATGAAAATTCCTCAGTTTTCTCTCTTCTGGATTATGATAACTTTAGCCTTTAAGTTCTTGTCATAAGCAGGATATCTCTACATTCTAACACTTTTTGAACTTACTGTACAGTAGGCAAGTGAAAGCAATTTATTTTTGGTTCAACAGCTGAAAGAATAAAGAGAAAGAAAATAGAAGGTACTTAGTCAAAATTTATTTAAAGAAATTTTTTTCTGTCAAAACAAAAAAAAATTGTCATTTTAAATAGAATTGAAATTTCTCTTCCACCTAGCTTTTTTTTAATTCAGAGGGAAGATTTGAAGCCAGTGTTCAGGATCTCAGGTACATGTGGACATTAGGACTTCTTCCATCCCTTGGATGGCTTTGATCTGCCATCAGGAAGAAAAAAATATATTTTCCTGGGTATATTTACTCAGGAAATATACACTCTTGTGCTCACTCTTGTGACATGAGAATTGGGAACCAGTATCTACTGCACTGAAATGCAGTTCCATGGTTTGCAACAGCATCAGCTGAACAGATTTCCTTGCATCAATTACAGCCTTGATGGCTGTTACTTGTAGCGGGAAGAGGCGTGTGAATTTGAGCTCCACAAGGGTCAGAATAAACCAAATGTTTATCTCTGGCATCCAGTCTATTCACACTGATCTCCCAAATATCTGCTGGAAGATCACAGATCTCCAGTAGTTTGCAAATACAGTGCTAACTCCTACACTGTGCTCGTTCTCCTTTCTTCATTAGATCACATTGTGCTCGCTTTCATATCATTCTGCTAACTGCAAACTTTCTTTATTTCTCTCCATCTCTACTCCAGATTAATTTTGTCTGTCGATTGTGGTGCACTGATCCAGTCAGAGATTTCTTACCTGAATATTTTCTTCTAACAACTCCTTGTACCCAATTTTCCATGTCTCTCCAGTCAGGCAAATTCCAGCCCTCTAGAGGTGGTTGTCTTTCTTGTCTCCTTGGGAGCTCCTGGGATAGCAAGGAGCTGATCCTCTGAATTTGCTCTTTCAATTTGATCAGGGGCCAGCAGAGAAGCCCAAAAACTCAAGAAAAATAAATTAGGGGTGCTCCATGGAAAGCCATGTCAGTTCATCACTTTTTAATCTGTATTTTAGATTACACATTTGTAAGTATTTTTACTAGTCCAAGGAGTACTACTGGTTTTGTACTGTAAGTTGCCTAATTACATTATGGAACTAATTCTTTGAGTTTTTGTATGTGCATAATACATATAAATAAAGTGCTTAGTCTACACTATGGACTAATAGCCTCCACAATCTAATTTTGAAACACACAGATGGTTATTTGATTTATAGGAGCGGTAAAAACAATCTGACTCCAGAAAGTAGATTTGCTTTCCTCTGAGACTCTTACATGCAGTTAAAGAAACAAGTAATTGAATTATGTTTCAGAGATTTGGGCTTCACATCTAGTGTTATACTTTTGTCCAAAGTTGTCTGCAAGGCTGCTACTGAGCAGATGCTTTTAGATTGGTGGGTGAGGGGGGGGAAGGAAAATAAAGAAAGCAATACCCAAAGTGTAAAAGCAAAATTAAAACAGCTCAGGGCATTTGTGTTGTGGCAGGGGCATTGGAATAAATGACCTTTAAGATTCCTTCCAATCCAAACCATTTCAAACCATTTTATGATTCTAAGATATTAAATCATAATTTGTAAATTAATTGACACAGTCAGGAATCATGTGTTCATGAAGTGGGTTTTGCAGGAGTTTTGTGCATTCAGGTGCATTTCAGTTGTGTTTTGGTATCTGAATCTCAATGTGACTGGAAAGACTGCAATCTGTAATTAACCTGTTATTCCTGTGTCAACCCAGAGATTTCATTTATATTACCCTTGATTTACAACATCAAATGATTGAATTTCCACTGCTTGAAAACCCAATATCATTCTAAGACTCAAGGGAAACCATCCCAACCTGGAAAGTGGAAAGCAAGGAATAAATGATTGCAATTATCCAGCCTCTGTGTCTATGTCATACTGTAATTTATAATCTAAAGGCCCTGACAAGTCTTTACTAACAAAGATTACACAAAAGAACTTCATTCTATGGTCTAAATACCATAAGTTGAGCTTATAAGTAGAGCTTTTTCCACTCCAAATTTTATTCCTTGAAAAGGATAGATTTGGGCTGACTGGGACAATTCACAATTTGAGGAGAAGGTTCACAAAGGGATGTAGTTTTCAGAGAACAAACAGGATGTTTTACACCTACCTTGTTCATATACCTTTAGCTGTCTTAGCACCAATGTTTTACAGTGAATTGTATTTATGAAGCTTTAGGGTTTTTTTCCAAATAGGTATTGAAATATATAGTTCTAGGGGAATCCAGCAGCTATTTACCAACCTGTATTTCTGAGGACCTTGTTACAGTAGCACATAAATGATAATTTTTTTTAAAAAATAGGGAAATGCGAGGAATTTCTTCTTGCCCTTTTAGGCTAAGTTAATGGCTGGCAAGTATATTCTTTTTTTTGCAGCTGAGAATTTTTAATGTAAAGACATGCTTTTTCTGGAAGCTGCTTTCTAGCAGCAGTAGATGGCTGGTGATTTCTGTGTAATTTTATGCCACTCATTACCATAGCATTTGACATCCTCATGACTATTAATGGATTTTGCCTCTTAACAGTACATTGAAATCAGCAAGTATCATTCTTCCTCTTTACAAACGGGCAACTGATGAGAAGCACAGATTAAATGACTTACATGAAAGCCACAGGGTGGCTGTGCTGCTGCCAGGAATGAAATCAGGTGCCACGAATGCCAGTTCCATCAAGTTTCCCATATTTTATACTTTGTGAAAGATTTTTCCTAAAATAATTGGAGATGCTTTTCTCCTTGTAGCATGCAGAGCAACTTTACACATGATGAGTGCATCTCTAAATAGGAGGCACAATGATAGAAATTGAGTAATAGATACTGTGACATGCTTTGAATGGACAGAAGAGCTAGATTAATCTTTCAATGACAGCTCTTTACATGTTAGATATTTAGCCTAAGTTAGTTTTCCCAGCTTCAACCATAGTGCTTCCATAGGGTGATTGATCTTACCCATCTTAGACATCATATCTAAGTCAGGATAAATGCCCTCCTTGAGATCTTATTTCTGCTCATTCATTGGAGCCTTGTTTAGGCTAGATGTTTAATTTTATATGAGCTAAAATTCTCTGGGGTGGTTCATTTTTAAAATCCTTGATTTTAAAAATAGCTTAGGGCAGGTGAGTTAGGATCAGAATTATTGGAACTAAATCAGCTATTGTAAGTCACCAATTTCATTATCTAGGAATGCCATTATCTAGGAAGTTGCCGAATCTCTCGTTATTTTTTAGAAAAAACAGGGCACCTGAGTTCTCAGTTGTTATGCAGATGTACAAATCTAAGGACTAAAGATTAATTGCATCCCATCTCTCCTGTTAATTATAAAAAAGTCTTCACAACCTGTGCAACTAGATGCATCATAACAGTGGAAATTCAAACTAAATTAAATGAATTCCACATTAGGTCTCCAGTTAAGAGGTGAAGTAAACCAGTGGGTATTGTGTGCGGTAATATCCTTAAGTATCTCATCCAGAGATATGATCAAAACACATCATGGGCTCCTGAAAACTGACTTGATTAATGGATTGCATTGGTTGGTTACATGAGTCCAGTATGATACATATGGTTGTGGTGTATAGGAAAAAATGTCTTTAATAGACATGGTCTGTCACTATATACAAATTAATAATTCATGATAATTGTTTTGGTCCTGTACAAGTTTTTTATAAATGCACTCTTAATGTAAAGTGAGTCATTTTGTTTCACGTCACTGAAAAAAGAATATAAATCCACATATGTTGTATAGATTTTGCTATGGCAGCAAACAGGTATATGTTCTGCTACTTTGTGTTTTGGTTGGTTGCTGGGTTTTAATTGAGCAGGACACAAGGAAAAAGAAATTGGAAAATGGCATAAATGAATCTGGACTTTGAAGGTAGAAAACAGGCTGGTAACTAGATAACAAGATATGCAAATTAATTTAGCAGGGTCTTTTCTGGATCATTTTTTTGGCTGTTATAGTATAAAAATCACTGGGGAGGGTGCCATACAGATTTGGAATGAGTCCTGTGCTGAACTGGTATAAAATGTTAAATTTGTTGGACAGAAAATGATGTTGCTGTCCACCTTGTCAGTAGGTAAGCTGGACATTTACATTCTGTATCTTTCCCTAACAAGATAAATTTTTTAAAAAATAGGGAAATGAGGGGAATCTCTTCATGCCCTTTTAGGCTAAGTTAATGGCTGGAAAGTATATTCTTTTTTTTCCAGCTGAGAATTTTTAATGTAAATGCTGACAGAACCTCAGCTACAGTGTCACTGGTGTTTGCCTTCTTAATGAGAAGCTGTTAACAATCCCACATGCAGCACAAAGTTCCCTCTTAACAGGGCAAGACAATCACACAATCCTCACCTTCAGGTCCAGTCTGTGCCCTGAAGAAAAATTAGGCTGCCAGAGAGTTTTGGAGCTATGTTTTTTACCTGTATTTCTGTAAAGGCCAGCCAAATGACTCAGAGCACTCAACACGTATATAGGGGAAGGATCACAAACTTTTCTGAAAATTGAGAGCATCCAGCATTAAATATTTATGGCATTACACTGGGTTCAAGCACAATAACACAGGAAAACACCAGCTGACTTCTTGAGCCCCCGCATTCAAGGAGACTGCAGGCATGTCTTGCACATCTTTTAAAATACTATTATTTTCCAAATACAAGATTCTTAAGTCAGAATTTCTGGCTGCAGTTCAAACACTGAAAGATATTTTGAAGTCTTTTTCTCCTTTTGGATTTTGCTTTTCTTTTCAGAGGTTGTTTGGATTTTTTCTTAATTAACAAAATTCGATACTTTAAGTTTTGATTTTTTTTCTGTGTTAAAAACGTTTGTGTCTCTATGTTATAGTGTTTTAAGAAGTCTAATATTATTTTAAAAAGCGAGTTTAACAAGACAAGTTGTGCCAGCATTTGCAGAAGAATCTTCTGAAATGTACCCAAAAGACATAGAGCCTTCTTTGTAATTTAAAATTCTTTTTTGTATGCTGTGTGTATGAGGTGTTGGTCCTAAAGCTTCCATTTTCCTCAAAAGATTTCTTTGGAGAGGGGTGTGGATTGGAGAAAGAAATTTTTGTTTGCTATCCTCCCAAAAAAGGGAACAGGATTTTCATGAGCCATTATGGGATAAAATCTTATGAAGCACTAAATATTGTTGTGAGTGCTGTAACATAAAGTCCTGTTTTGTTTTTTAGCACACCATAAAGTCTACTCACGGAGAAAATTCATACCTACTCCCTTCCTCTTTGGCCTTTTGGATTTGCCTGTTTTCTTTGGGGCTGTTAGGACCAAATGCTTTCATTTATTTCCCTCCACAGTAGAGCAGATTTATAGGTGAATCTGAAGCTTGGTTTACAGTGGTTATACAGCCACTGGTGTAGAACTGCACCAACACAGAACCCTAGAGTGGATGTGATTTACATGTGCACTGCATTATTTGTACCAGCTCAGCTTGTCTCTGACTGAAAGCAGGGTAAATTACACATGGGAAAGTTGTTGCAGCGACATCAGTCATTTTAGAGCAGGCATTTTTGTCACTGAGCATACACTGAGCATGTTACTTAATATTGCTGTGTGTCAGTGTCCCCATCATTAAAATCAAGGCATTTCCATGGCCTTTTAGGCTATCAGAAAGGAATTAAATGAAAAGTGAAAAAACTAAAGAAAATTTAATGGGAGACACAGGAAAATATACACCTAGCATTGAAAGGAGTGCATATGAGAGAGTTATTCTGCTGATCAGATTAATGATCAGCTTGCTTTTAAAATAAAGTTGCCTAGGCAAATTTTTACAGCTCTTAAGGTCTAAAACATTACACTACTTCTAGCGATAGATCCCTAAAGGGCTTTATTTGTGTGTTCTCTTCAGTGTCTATACAGCATTTATCACTTCTCTGTTGGACTATTTTTATGATGTTTACAATAATTTTTATAGTAATATAAGTGTATTTGATGTTACTTACAGAAACAGTCTGCTGTTTTCTTGATTTTAGTATCCCACATGGTCTTATGGTGGTGCAAATGGCTGTGAGCCAGAAAACTGTGTACATGATGTGAGTTGGAGCAGAGTGACAACCCGTTTAATAACACTGCAAAGCTTTAGACTTTTGACAAACAACCTGAACTTAGCATGTGACTAGCATTAGGATAATTGACTGGATTATCAGGGATAGAGACAAAGATTTGGGGGTTTTCTTTGCATGCTGCCGGGAGTTTAAGGCCAGCGTGTTCTGTTTTGTAGTACAACCGCTACCAGCGCTATGGGGCCGAGGAGTGCGTGCTGCAGATGGGAGGAGTGCTGTGTCCGACCCCCGGCTGTGGGGCAGGTCTGCTCCCTGAGCCAGGGCTGAGGAGAATCCTGTGTGAACCAGGCAACGGAATAGGCTGTGGGGTAAGAACCTATGTTTTCCTTCTAGCAGTGTGGGAAATAATTGATACTGTACAACAAAAGGGGGAAAATGTGGTTGACGTTTTTATCTTTTCAGTGACTCTGAATTGCCCTTCCCACCAGGGTGGGATAATGCAGCTCGCTAAACAATTTAGATATAGCACAATGGCTCAGGAATGATGACTTCATCGTGTAGAATGTATCCATTCCATAATTCTTTGCTTTATTTGGTTTAAGAAGTTACTGAATAGTTACAGTAAGAAATTGAACTGTGCAAATGAAAATCCAAATGCACTCTGATTTTCTTCTCCTAAAACTCAGCAAAAATGAACAGCATCTTAAGCAAACCATTCATTATAATATTTTTTTACAGAAAAAGAAGAGAGAGAATAGCCTGTTTGTGACACTGTAGTGATATTGCTTGTGCATGTTAACATGGTGAAAAGAAAAATAGAAATATATTTGTTTACTCATAAAAAAAATGTAAGCGAGAGAATGAGCAATTAATGGTGGATTCATGGAAATCAAAATCAGATGAAACTTGAAAATACTTTTGCTAAGAAATCACATCATATGGACCATCAACATTTTTGGCAGTAGAAAAAGCAAGTACTTGACAAGAATTAAGCTTTTGGAGAAATAGATATACATAGAGATAAATCTATATATAAAAGAACCTATTAATTGTTCAGTCAGAGTGACTAACTGGTGTTTGCACTATGTGACTCTTTCCAGTTGGCATTATGGCAGAATTCCATGAACACTATGAGAGAAGATAAAATATGTATATTTGTAAAATACTAGGGTGCTCTTTCTGCTGTCTTTCTTGTGGAAAATGCACTTTTTATTGCAGTTTTGATATTGCCCAAACTGATACCGTGGAAGAATAATAGTTTGGTGAACTAGGAAGTCACAGTAACTTGTCTTCTTTGAATAGGTTAGCATCTGTCGACCTTGGTAAGACTTCCTATCTGTCCATGCAGTGGTGCGTGTAAAACAGAGTACTGCCCAAATTCACTGAGCAGACAGGGCTATAAAATAAAGCAGAATCTGGGAAAGTAATAAGAAACATGACTGCATAAACAAAAGGGAATGCCTCTGGATTAACTATTAGGGATTGGTTAGAAGAGATAAAATCACATATAATTTTTATTCGGGTCTCTGCCTGGAAGTGGTGAAAGTCACACTGTATTTTGTAGCTTCATTCATTATCATTCTGAATGTGCAAATGCTGTGTAAATAGTTTGTAGCATAAAGGATTGATATACTGCCTGGTTTAGCAAACTGCTCTGTCTCCTCCTAAGGACTTTGCACTGTGCTCAGTAGTGATCAGATCTGGTCAGATCTGCAGCCTTGAGTGTAAGCTCACCCTTTGTTTTGAATTATGTGACGTCTTCGGCATTGCAGGGTACGATTCACTTAGGCTGAAATGAGGAGCAGGATGCTGATCTGGAAGCCAAATTTTGGTAACAGTAAGGTCCTTCCTCAGAATCCATAATGGAACAGAGTAAAAATATGTCTTTGAATCTTCCTTTGCACCCTAAAAAATGGTAACCTTAAGGAGAATATGTCACAGGTTTCCTGTGGTGAGGGTCCTAGCACTGAGGTCAAATGCGGGTGATAAAGTTGGCTGAAGGTAAAGATCCACCTGCAAGGACACCAAGACAGCTAGAAAAGCTTTTTTTTTTTTTTTACTCTATTTTATGAAGTCATGTTCAATGTTTTCTATTCTTAAACTGTGATGTGGTTTTTCCCAGTCAAAATCTGACCTTTTTCAGTGGGAAGGCCTTTCACTAATTTTTATGGAATCCAGGAAGATCCATTTTAGACATCAGTGTTTCCTTATGAGTGTGTGTGTGTGTGGTTTAAAAGCTCAGAGAAAGGCTCGAAGTGAAGAATATTCCTATTATCCATCCCAAAAAAAAACACTGCAAAAGATGTTTTGGAACACTTAACCTGTACAGCTTAGATTAGGAATACATTCCTTGCTGATGCTGGTAAGCAAAAAAATAAGCAAAGTAGTGTGAATCTGGAGATTCTTTAGGAATATCTGCATCATTCTTTAAGTTGTACTTTGGTTACGTAGAGTCGCTTTTGGGGTGTTTGGACCTCTTTCTTTAGTTAAATTACATACATATAATAGTTGAAGCTATATCCAGCATCACTGGTCTGTTATTGACACAAAAGCCCTTGCAGAGAAATAATTGCTTATTGAACAGAACAAATTGGTTGTTCAGGTCTGTATTGGCATGTTAGGGTAGCTAACAACTGTCAAGTAGTTGAGGATTTTGATTTGCTGATGAAATTACTCAGGGGAGAGAGGAAGGACAGGTGGTCAAGAGAAAGTCATGACAGTGAGTGGGAAGGGGTTTCATCAGCCATTTTTGAAAAGGAACCAAAAAGAGAATAATCTAGCCACGAGGTAATGAAGCAAAATAAATATTCTGATATTCAGAGAGATAACTGTGTGAGGCAGTCCCAAACATATAAGAACTTTGACCAAAACTGAAGGAATAATGAGAAATTAACAGGTGACTGAGCCAGGCTAGGACGCAGACATTTTGGGTTCCTCAGTTTCCTACTCTGTTTCATGGAATGAGAAACTAGAATATCTTTTGTGGAGGAACTATCATTGATATCAAAGGTAAATGTGAATCTCCAGGAAGATGCATATCATTTGCTAAAAGAGCCTTTGGTAAAGTTAAAAGATGGATTTTGCTTTGTCTCAGGAAATTTGGAAACAGCAACATGTAGGGCCTAGAAACAGTCTGATAAATGCCTACGCAGAACTGTAGCAAAAAGATGAGAAAAGAAGTTTAAATGTAAGCATCCCCATATGTACCCTCTACAGTCAGACACTGCTATCTATTTACGATTTCGGGGGAAAACCAAATTAAAATCAAGACAAAAGGTTTATTTTTGACTGAATAGAAGCGTGCAGATAACCTTTTAATGATTATGGGGGTCCTCACCTAAAGTCATACTGTGAGGCCGCTGACTGACTCTACTGATGTCTAATCTTTCATGGTTTTTATTATTCACTATAAACTTACTAATTGATTTACTAAGATATTACCATTATACATTATTCTACCTTGATTATTATGCATCAGACTTATGTTACTAACTTCTATTGCTCAGCCATAAAATCCTGACATATTTAATACTAGAAAACAGCAACAAAACATAGTGGATAGTACATATTGTACCAGTTGGCCTATGGACAGGAAAAGCTGTGGTAAACAAGACATACAAAAGCTTTATGAATAAAACATTTTTGTCTTGTTTTATATTATACTGGCATATTATTTACTACACATTAAAGAAGCTTGGAGTTAAAAATAGGTTAGAATGGATCTTTGAAAGGGGCAATACAATTTTTTTGTTAAGAAGTGTGCCTTGGTTTCTACACATACAGCTCAGTTTCCTTGCAAAACATTCCTTGACAATGTCTTTCAGTGGGATGATAACTGACTGATGTGTAACTGCATCCCAGATTTTGCCCCACAATGGCACGTTGTGCAGCAACAATGGTAAATGTTTTGCAGCATGCAATATCACTTGACTTATCCCTTGAAAAGGGGTGAGAAGGGAAATACAAGATAGTGGGGACAGAGCCTCTGCTGGTCTTTTCCCATTGAGTTTATTCATTCCTAGCATAGCATATATAAGCATGAAGAAGAATGTGTTTCCACAGATTGGCTGTTGTTTGATAATCCCTGGCTAAGAGACCAGACTCCTGAAGGTTCATTGAGGTCTTGAGACCACTTTAAACTATATTAAGGTCTGGGTGACACTTTTAAAGATCTTAGGAATAAGCTGTCCTAATTGATGTTTTTATTGCTCTTCTTTGAGATCCCTTAATGTGAAACTCCAATTTGCAAGTGGGTACTCAAATGGAGTGGTAAAGTAAATTTTATAGCTTTGCAAAGGGAGGACAAAATTTGGGGTTATTTCATCTCTTTTACACCATATTTACTGTTCCATAACCATAGTACGTTGAAGAACATCAAGAGATGCGTTCCCATCTAGGATAGGTTAAATTTTCTGGCTGCAGACTACAAGAGGTCCCTGAAAAAAATCAATAGATATAAATACCATGTCTTCCTTATAAATAGAATTCCTAGGCTGTTGTATTACATAAAAGAAAATCCCTAAGGCTATTTCACTCTACCCAGCAATTTTTTCTCATTGATTTCTTCTTGCATTCTTCTTCTATGGCTAAGGAAGCACATGTCAAAAGCAATTGCACCATATTTGTAGGATTAATAATTGTCTGCCTTTTCAGTAAGCTTAAAAGAATAGAGGACACTAAAATAGTTACATGAGAAGTGCAATACATATTCCTGTTGTTTGCAAGGCTGGGGATTTTTGTGATTCATCATTGTGCGTTCATGCACGTCCTAGCAGACGTTTCATCTTCAGTAATGTCTTTGTTTAACCCAGTGATTTGCATGCAGGCAAACCCCAAACAACTGGGGAAAATCTTTTGTTTTGAGAAGACAAATCCAAATGATAAAATTTGTGAGCAATGAGTTCTTATCCTTTAATTCTGATAATTCAAATGATGATTTTGTTAGTTGTGTATGTCCTTCTAAACTTCTGGAGTAGAGTTGTTTCATTTAGGCTTTTATATGCCAGTTGAAGTGCAATATGAATGCACTTTCTCTGGAATCTGGACCAGCTTGCAAATACTGTTTCATATATGTGAAAGCGCACAAGAAGTTTTGAAGTAAAAAACAGTTTCCACATCTGGAAGTTATAAATCTTTTATTGCCAAGTTCAGTTTTAATGCAATGCATTGTCATGATCAACATGGGCTGTCTCTAATTCCTCTTCCTCTCGAGTTTGATTTTATTATATTATTCATATATAATATCTGATCAAAATGTTTAAAAGTCTGACTAACCTCAAAGAATTTCTTTTCAAACAAAGATGTAGGTATAAATGTGTGGTTCAGGACATGTACTTTGTTTCTTTGTTAGTAGTACCAGGAGAATGTTCAATGTATATAAAGAGACAATAGGCAACTTTTAAAATAATTTGAGATATAAAGATAGTCAAGATGAGTAGTGGTAATTCAAGCCAACCTTTGAAGGTACTTGCACTGAAAAAAATCTTTTCAATTTTATAATCAGATGAATAAAAGGTCATGGGTAAAAAAGGGCTGTTTGTACAATGATCTGTATTTTTCCCTTGGTTTTAAGATGGAAATTGAAGTTGAAGCAGAAAATAGAGGCACCGTGGTTTTGAAAAACAGAGGAATAATTCAGAAAACAAAAGACCTTGAGACCTTTATGTCATTTGCAGAACACTAAAATGGAAATAGGAGATTGCTGCTATCTAGTAGCCATCGCAAAATTGAAGGGTTACTCCTTGTTATTACATTTCAGGTGTCTGTCCTTGATCTGTATGTCATTAAATTTTTGCTTTTAAGAGAATTCACCAGAAAGGTGTGACCATGGAAAAGGTAATAGTTGAAGATATTGCTGCAATTCAGAAACCAACTCACAGCAGGAGTGTTTCGTAATATTGTATGGGAGTGTTTTCAATGGGAATGAAAATGAGACAGACATTTTCTATTATTGCTAAATGTTGAGTTGCTAGCACTGTGCCACAAGCTCTAAGCAGTAATCATGTATTGCTTTCTTCTATTGAGTGGGCACTCTAGCCTTTAGAAAGTGGAATTCCATCTTGTTGACACATTATACTTCAGTAGCTGAGCAAGTTGTTCAATTGCTAAAATATGACAGGCTGACCAGAATTCTTTTTGGATTTGAGGGGGAGGGGTTTTGGTACTCTTTTACATAGGTTAAAATGAACCGTAAAAGCATGGCGCTTTTTAAGATGCAGAATGTTAATGTTTTAATAAGTGTTTACCCCAGAATTGCATTGTGCAATTAGCCAGCTATGTATTGCTGCCAAGGTGGATTTTTTCCATTGCCCATGTCTTGCAGCACAGGGCAATTCACTGATCTGATATGAAACTCAGCTGTTAGCACTGAATGGATAAAGCAATCTAGGGAATGTTTCCATTTTTAATAATATGGATCACATTAGTTCACAGGACTAGCAAAAGAAAATAAATACTTTTTATACAGAAAACAAATCAATTGCTTGCACTTGGTTTAATAGTGGAAGAATAACTGCTTTTTCCTTTACATCCCAAATTATGAAATACTAGCTAGAAAAATACAGTTGAAAAATATGCAAGTCTCTTCCCTTTTACATGAGCTAAAACTGAAATTTCATTAGTTTCATCTGCTAGATGTCCAGAATATTATGGGATGACTCATATCATGTGATAAAATTCTGTATCCCTTGATTTATGTAGGGTATAGCTTTTCCCTTGATTTATGTAGGGTATAGCTTTTACCTTCTGCATTGTGGTGGAGACATCTGGAAGATGGCTTTGTACTTACACATTGCAAATTGAAAGTGCAGTGTCTTCAGTTGTTTTTTGCTTGACTTATTATTCTGTGGCCTGCCTGGTAAAATTTAAAATAATTTTAATCTATCATATGTGTTCTAAGATCAAGGAAGGATCAAGGAAGCAGAGAAAAGAGGCAGTTACCCAAAAGAGGCTGGAGGATGATGTTCTTTGTAATCTAGAGATATCACAGATATAAGAATAACGCTATATTTGATTCAGGGAAATTGTATTAGAGAAAACTAGGATAAAATCAAGTTCTTGCTTGTGAAGATAAGTCAAAACTGGACACACAGACCTAGGAACTAGAGGGGATAAAACTGATGTCTACGGATGTAAACCAGCTCAGACTGGGATTTGTAACAATTGTTTTGCAGAAGATAAATCCTCCCAATTTAACCAATTTGTCTGAAATTGGAATGAGCTGAAGTTGCAAGCATTTGAGACCCATTTTAAATTGAAGGGTGAGATAAAATGGCAGGTGGATTTAAATATCACATCAGTAGTTGATTTTAGGATTTATCAGCTAACTCTTAGTCCTTGTAAATTGCTAGATCAAACAATCCCCTGAAAGGATGCTGGGGATTTTCATAGTAGGGATACCAAACTGGGATTTGGGATACAAATTAGGGATATTCAACTTTGTCACTTGTTCAATATTTAGATTCCAGAGCCAAAGATGCCTGGGCTTCCATTTTCTTCACCTGTGGAAAGAAAACAGGATTTTACAGTAGATGCAATGCAAAAATTTGCATAATTTAATATCCACAGTTTACCTAAACTGATTTTAGCACATAGATGTGGAAAAAGATCCCCGAAACAAAGTACCTTCTCTGCAGAGATTCCTGCTTTTAAGTACCCATTGAGTGTATCATGCTGTCATGCTCAGGTCAGGATAAATTGATCACTGAATTTGAAGGAAAGTCAACATTTTCTTTCAGGGCTTATTGTCAGAGACTTGATATTCTGTGCCAGCCTTGGGGGATGAGCTAAATACCATCTCCAGGAATTTAGGGGGCATTTCTCACCTAGAAATTCCTTGCTATTTGAAGAGCCACAGGCTTTGATGACATCTTTGTCTATTTTGGACTGTGCCTGTGGCACAGCACAGTTTAGTCTCTTGATGACTGAAGTGCTCTTGTCTAATTAAAGTAATTGGGCTCCATGTAGCAGTATCTGGGTGATTTTTAATGCTTTATGATGCTCAGGAGATTATGTTAGATGAACTCATAATTCTACCTAGTCTTAAGTATAGTGGAAGTTTATGACTGGAGAAAACTTGCAACTGGTTTTTTCCTCTCCTCTTCAGCAAAGTGCCTAGAAATATGTGTGACAGTCAGGGGACAATGTATTATCCTGAGGCCCATCAGAAAAGACATGGAGTGCAAAAATCAGAAAGAAGGAAAAATAAACTGTTAATGGGATTTGCCAGTGAATTCTGCATGTACGAAAAACAGAGCTCTGTATTCTGTCTTCATATTTCACTGACATACAGGATAAGATTATTCTCCCTCATTTGATAGAAAGAAACACTTTGCACGTGATAGAAAAGTGTAGCCATTTTAAACCAACCTTATTTTCTTCAGCTAGTAGATGAAAAAGTCCTGGTTATAGCAGCCTGTCCCAGACCACAGGAGGTGCCTGAGCTTTCTTGCTTATATATACTGACTACAGTTTCACAATCAGTAAGACAAGTACAAATGAACTTGTAAATTATCAAAACTAGGTGTTAGTGGAAGATTTGGTATGAATAAACAGATCTATCACTGAATCACTGGAGAGGGAACAATAATGCAATCAGGACAGGATATGCTGCTTGAGAATGGCAGCCACCAAGGGGAGGATTCTAATTGTGCTAGAAGCTTATTTGAGCAATCTTCTAAAAGATTTCTGTATTTGAACAGGAAAGAGAAACATGGGCTGAATGCAGGAAATCACTTGTAAATGAAAAGGAAAATAAATACAACTCAAATAAGCCTATTTATTGCCTTTTATATGAAGTTTCATATGAAGGCCTCCTGAGGCACTTAGGATTGTATTATTACATTATTGTAAAAAAGCAGGAGGTGCTTAATCAATGCAAAATGATGGAGTGAAGAGCTAGGACCAGAACAATAAGACTTTAGATTAAAATGAATCTATTGACTGGCATTTTTAGCTTAGCTAGGATAAAAATTCAAAGTTCTGAATGCTAAAGAAGAATTGTCCTCATTATGTGGCTGGAATAATTCTAGCCTGTAGCCCAACTCAGAAGTAAATCACAAAATCCATAAAGTAAGCAGCTCACACATGCTGAAAAACCATGTCTTTTTACTGGTTTTGTGGCACTTGTAGTCTTCATGTTCTTGGATGTCAGAGTAAAAAGGGTAATAGAGATTTGGGATTTGAGTCTATTTGGTGTAAGTACAAACAAGAAAAATGGTAGTTTGTGTCAGTTTGGAGTTTAAATAATTACACTATTTTTTTACTAAAAGGAGTACCCCCAATTAAAAATTTTTGTAAATTTTTGTATTTCTTTATTAGGTGATCAAAGAAATGCCCAAAGAGCGTCTTTCTCAACTTTACTTGGACTCTGCAAATACATTAAATCTCTGTTGGTCAGCCATGCTGTTGGTTCATTTTTGTAAGACTACAACACCATTTTTCTTGTGGAGGGCATAAAATGGTAGCTTACCAGGGCTATGAAAGTCTTTGTGATAAAAAAGGAAAGTCAGAAAATGCAGAGTACAAGCATACCATAGGGATGGTATTGTGCATTGACATTTTCCTGAAGAATATTTCTTTTGTGATGACAAAGAAGATGCTGTGCAAAGCTTCCCAGCGCTCCTCTTGGGTTTACAGTTATACAGGGCTTCTCACTGGTTCTCTAAGGAAAAGCTTTTTCAAACACATTGTAGTTGCAATAGTATGTTGGTGGAATGAAGCAAAGCTACCCCTTTCATTTCACCAGTACAAGAGAAATGTTTATTTTTCATTGCACGTGTTTCATTACTTCTATGTACTATAGAGAATCCAGATTGACTGGACACTGTAATACATCTCTTTGGCCTATGCTCCATGAAGAGTGGGATGAAACTGGTATTAAAACATTTAAATTATAGCTAAATGTAGTTCTCATACAAAAAATTAATACCTTTAAAAATAAAATTAAGTAGAACAGAGTTATTCTGAGATAAATTCCCTCACCACTAGCATTTCAGTAAGGTATTTAATAATGATGTCACATGCAAAACTTAATTATTTCAAAACCATTTCAAAGGGATAGCAAAGCCACCATTCCACAATCAAAGCTGATTTTGAAGTGCTGAAACAAAGCTGATTTTCAATTATCATAGTCAGAAAAAAGCATCTGAAAACTGTCCTGATTGCTGCAAAGCTGCTGTCGTTTTAAGTTGGATAACTCAAAACAAATAGATAATGCTTGTGAAGTTTCAAACAAAAATCTCCTTCTAGCAAAGCATAAAAAACACTCAGCCTGAAAGAGAATATCTGGGTAAAGTTATAAGCTTCTGAAAGTGAGTTTACAATAGAAGTTGCATCTCAACTTTAACAATTGTATTAAGGTCACTAAGCTATAAAGAAGGGAGTAAAGAAAATGTTGCAAAGTCAAGGGCAAAGCATGAAAATAAAATGAAAATATAATGACCAAATTAAATAAAAGATATCCCTTACACAGTAATAGCATTTTGAATGAAAAGCAAGGACATAGATTTGGAGAACAGTGACCAACTGTAATTCAGTGGGAAATAATAGAAACCAGAATGCACTATGTGCCCATAAAATCCTCATGAGAGAGAGAAGTAAAAATTCTGACAAGGATAATAAAATATGTCTTTGAATGGAGGCCTTGACTGAGGGCAGATAATCTTGGGTGAATAACCAAGACTCAGTTAACTCCATTTTATCCTTGTATTTCACAAAAATTAAATAATTCATGCCACTGATTTTTCTTTTCCAAAAGCTCACACTTTATATTGGCTGACAATCACTACCATGATATCAGATGTATTCTACTGACACTTATAAGGAATAAGTGAATGGATAAAGAGAAAGGCTTAAAGGTACTGGTGGCTCACTTGTTGAGACTAAATTAAATGGGCAGTAAAACAGGCTGGTAAAATTTGGCCTTGTTTCCCTTAAGAAATATCAATTAGCAGTAATAAGTTTTGTATGTAGCTCTGTCATTTTTATGCCAGTGAAAATGCTCACATAGGTAAAATCAAATAATGACATTGATAAGTCTCTTATGCACACCTGAAATTGTTATATTCAAAAATATTGACTTTCAGGCCACCAGTCTAAAGCCAGTGTTTGTTATTAAATATAGTCAATATAGTCTGCAAACAAAAAATAGGCATGAGACATTTTCCACAGCATTCTCATATATAAAGGAAGCTTTGTTTTCTACTTACTTTTCTTTTTAAATTCAAGTTAATGTAAATTTTATTCCTTTGTTTTATTTAGGGAACTTCTTGTAGGTATCATAAATATGTTTTTGAAATTCCTTAGTTTTTATGGTAAGGATGCTTTTGTTAAAATCTAATTAAGCACCATCATTCTGAAAAAAACAAAATAGGTGAATAGTTGCATATATCTGTTGTTGGCATAGACTTAAAAACCACCAGGAGATCAAAACTGAAATGCACAAGTTCCCACTGGAGATGGAGGAGGAGTAAACAGGAAAGTGAGGGCAGCCTTTAGGTGAGGTCTGAGAAAACGAGGTGGGAACTTACTGATTACTCAAAACTCTCACCAACACACCAATGTATTCACTCCTTTTACTTGACTCAAAGCGTGAGAGGTTGCTCCTCCATTTTGTGGGAACAGCCTGGAAGGAAACAGGAACATTAACTTGCCTCCTCTGCTGAGAGCTGTGGCTTTGTGTGAGGTGGTACCACACCTCTGGTTGGTTGATCCCCAGTAAGCAGGTTGAGATGGAGAATACCAGATGGTAAGGGGGATGAGTTCTCCAGAGATCCCAAGCAGGGTCTCAAAATGCATATTCTATAAGGAAAACCTGGAATTTATTACATCCTTGGCTGGCTCTGGCATGAAGGAATAAAAGCATAGATGAGAGTATGTGTGCCTTGGCTGCGTGTATTCAGAATTATGGGAAACTACCTGCCACACCTTTGTAGAAATGAACTGCAGTAACCTGAGCTAGTGGGTGACATCCCTGCCCATGACAGGGGAATTGCAATTAGGTGATCTTCAATATCCCTCCCAAGGCTCCCCATTCTCTGATATCATGAGATGTGTGTGGAAGTTGCAGTGCATGGCTATGAAGGGAGCAGGGGGTGACTGCAGGTATGTTCAGAGCAAATGGTCTTTTAAGTGGGTGAAAACTTCACAAAGATGTATGAGCATCAATTGTATGGAGAATGACCTAGCCACACCACCATGATGTTTTACATGAGTTCCTGGTCATTGCAGATTTTTTTGTGAAAGTGTATTGATTGGATACCAAATTTTGTGTTTGCCAGTATCTACAGGTATCATATTTTAAAATCCTTTTTATGCTCACAGGAAGCTTTTTCTGGGCCCAAAGTATTTACCTAAATTTATCTGGGAAAATATTTTGGATTTGGAGATGGAAAAAAATGTGGCTGCCAAACAGTAGCATGGCTCTGGGCTAGAAACCCACCATATCCTGCTATGAGAGGAGTGACAACAACTGGTAATTGGCGAGTTAGATAAATCAAAGAGGAAATAAACTGAACAATAAATGTACAATGCAATAATAGCTTTTATATGCTACTGTGGTTCTCACCACTGGTGTTTTCATAAAATGCATCACAAGCTTTCAGTGTTCAGGGAAACACATTAGTGTTTTTGAATTGTTTTTATTATAAGTCATGAAAATAGTGTTTGTCCCAGTGGGGTGTGACATTAATTATTAGCAAAGGATCTCTTGCATGATTTCAGCCCCACAGAATGAACAGTTCAGTCTTTATTTTCAGAGTGTGACATATAGCTATTCAAAACTGCATTAAAAAACATTTAACCCATGCAGAGTCTTCCTGCTGAAGAGGCGACACATGGCAGAAATTAATTGCCCTAATAACATTTGCAAAAGTTTTGTGATTGCAAAAATGTTATCAGTGCAATTTAAACATATCCCCCTTCATTGTGCTTCAGAAAAAAATGTATTTAAATTCTTTCATATGAATGACCAGTGGTCAACTCCTGACATACAAAAAGGTTGAATCTTTTAGAGATAGATTTTTTTAGAATAAGTCCCCTAGACAAAAGCAAACAGAAAATCAATCAAACGAAATATACTTCTGGAAGATAGGCAAGAGGAAAACAGTGACTCCTGAAAGGCAGGAGTAAGGATTCTTGTCTAACTAAGGAGAAAAAGGAAGCTGATAAGTCAGTAAAGAAATCATAAAGTCACAATGGTAAATTATCTCAGTGTAGAGAAGGATTAGGAAGTGTAAGGAGAGACCAACTTGTGTGAACAATTAATCTTTTTATGACCTGAAAAGCAAGAAGGAAATTAATGCAAAATGTAAGCAGGTTGTATAATTTTGAACAGCTAGAAAAACAGAAGAAACACAGGGGCAGTCAGAAAGTGCAAAGTATGAAATAAAATATTTTTCATAGAAAGTCTACCAAATAGTGTTCAGAAGGCTTTCCATAAAAAAAAAAAAAGAGAGAGAGAGAAACAGTAACATGAAAGATAAGGAAGCTTTTAGTTGGCTTCTCGTTGAGAGGATTCTGCATCATTAAAATGCTTCAAGAAGGCAAAAGTGTTTACTTTTATGTTTAAATCTAAATTTAAAAGGTCATGCCTGCTTAGATGGTTAGCAAAGCTAAAAACAGTAAAACAGAACTAAAAATACCAACTATAGTGGAGAAAGGACAGCACACAGACACGTTTTCAAATGCACTTCACTTGTTGAAGTTTTTTCTTGTGGGAATGGCTGAAGAAAATCTAGAATATTAATCATCACCTCTAAGAATAGGGTAGGAAAAATTTTACAAAAGGTAAAAGCATGAAATCTATCTCTGAAAAGAGAAAAAAAACACCACAATCTGAGATTTACAGACAAGTGGTTTTAACTTGAATTCCTGGGGAGAAAATGTAGCAAATAATTTGACTACTAGTAGTAAGAAAGAGGACAGAAGGATAAAGTCTCAGGAAGCGTGGATTTACCAAGAGTTTATCACATCAATGTAATTTACTTTGCCAGAATAACAGGACTTGTGGGTAGGAGAGAGGTAGGTGATGTTTTCTGTATTGAATTAATCGAAGCTTCTCACATTTTTTTAATATAAAATTCAGAAAGGTGAACTAGGAATACAAGACTAGATGATAATTTCATTAGGTGTATATATAATTACTTGGAAAGCTGTGTATAGATGATTTCTCAGCATTTCACAATTAAAGTAGAGAGTTGCTTCAAGTCTGTCCTGAGGTTGATAGACTGTAATATTTTCCCTGACGCCTCAAAGAGTGATTATAGAGTAAGGTTATTAAAGATGCATAGGGTATGTAGCAGGGGGACAGAAAACAGTTTGGAATTCAATAGCATTCAGTAAGAATAAATGTAAAGTTTCTTATGTATACAAGTACAAACAACGGTATGTTAAGCGAAAAAAATGCATCGAGAAACAGCAATAGGGCAAAAGATATTCTGGGAGCACAACTTGATCTTAAATCAGCAGTGTGGTAGTGTAGAAAAAAAAAATGCTGGATGATATAAATCACAGTAATTATTACTCCTAATCCAAAATAATACAGCAGGGGAACAAGAACAACAGCCCTGATTTTTTTTCTCGTGTTATTGTTCATTGAGGAAGGAAGATGTGCATTTCAACATGCTTCTTATCCCAAAAAAAGGTCTTTTTTTCTGGCCTCTTCCCATTCCACTTGGTGTGGAAGATAAATTTCTGAGATGTGCCATCAACAACTTCTCCATAGCTGCCTGACTCTGCTGATTCCAGTCTGTGGCAGACTTTGCTCTAGAAATACTGAGTTCCAAACAAAAACCAGCTGAAACAGACAAAATCTAATAAGTGCAATATTGCAGAATGCCTGGGTGCTGTCAGCGACTAACACACATAAACGTAAAAAGTGGTCATGCCCATGGATGAAATAGTTTCTAAATACTGTTCTACAGAAAGCCAGTCCTAGCTCAGAGTCACATTAGTTCTTTCACCTCTCTTGTGAGTTCCCAATGCCAGCATTTGATTAGATAATCTTTTTTCCTTCAAATAGCTAGCTGCTTATGAAATGGCACTGCTGATGCTTTATGATAACAGAGAATAAACTAGCCACCATGTATAAAATCACTGTAGACGTTTTATGAGGAAAGAAACATTGAACTTAACCTTTAAAAAAGAAATCTATCTAGTTCATACAGTCCACAGTTTTCAGAGCTCTGAAATATTTGATCCATATCCCAGTTCTTTGAACAGTCTGGAAATGACACAGGAAAGTCTGCACTGTAACTGGTCCCATTCAGTAACTGATTCGGTCAAAATGTTCATGGAAATTGTGGAATTTGAGGCATAGCATTGTGTAAAAGGGAGGAAATTGGCCGTCTGCCTGTTTGTTTTTCTCATAACAAAGGTCATTCACATTTTGTTTCCCATAAAATCTTGCAATTATTTTATTGTATTTCCCCTTGACTGCATACTAAAGTATGGAAGCACGTCATCATTGCTGAGCTCCAGAAACCTTTTTATGCACGATCGTTCTTCAGTGCTATTTTCTCCTCTGTCCTTTGGACCAACTTGTTACTTGTAGGTGTCTTTCTTAGATTTAAAGATGCATAGCTGTGCTGTGGTGTGTGTGTAGGTGCATGTGGGTTTTCCATGCCTTGAATTCTATCATTTGTCTTGTGGTTTCAGCCTTCCCTCCTTCCTTATCAAATTCTATAAAAAACACATTTGAGGTAAAGCCTTCAGAGCTGTTATCAAGCAAGTATTTCAGTTTGTCTTTTCAGGTGTTTGCAACTAATTCTGTTTTAAAACAGAAAAGTGCTCTCAGTTTTTTAGCAAAATTTCATATTTATCTTAAATCTTTCGAGAACAGTTAGATTCATTTAATTCCCTCTGTATTTGATTTGTAGTATATTGGTTCTTCAGCACTTAGCTATTCATGTAGCGTTTCTATTTTTTGTGTGTATGTGTTCTTTTATCTTTCTTTGTGTATGGTTTATTTTCTCACCTTGTACAATCCTTTCAAATGCAGCCCTTATCTCAAGTCTTATTACTGTTTTTAAATAACTCTGTTCCTGCTGCATTGAATTCTGGAAGACTTTTTTTTCACAGTTTCCCCATTTTATCTCTTCATTAAGATTTACCTGTGAATTTACACAGAGAGCAATACCTGCGTACACACAATCCAGCAGAAATTGCGTTTTGGAATAATTGCAAGCACCAGAGAAGCCTTATTCATTTAAAGGAAATCTTGTAGTGTAACTGTGTTCTCGATGGTATTTTAACAGTGATATTTTTATTTTGTTACTCACATAATCCTTTTCATGGAGCCTCCTTTTATTTTGGAATTCAATGAACAGTTAAAATGATATTTTTTCTTTTTTTTTTTTTATGTATTGCTGCTTTTCAGGCATCTGTAGCTAAACCTTTCTATTTGAATATGTGGAAAAGATGAGTAAGGAAAAGTGTTAGGCTTTTAGGACTATAATAGTGTTCATATCTGAGTTTCCTTCTCATGTGAGGTTTATTCAAAATAGTCTCTTAAACCAGATAAAACAAATTTGACAATCAAGTTCAGTCACACCATTTATTTAATCTGGTTTTATATTAAAAGTATAGGAGTTTATGCCATAGCCAAAGGGAAGTTATCATAAATGGAAGCTGAAGAAATATTTGAATGACAGGAATCAGAATAGAAAATGTAATTTTTCAAAGTTTCTTCAAGAATTTAAGAAAGTGTTTTTGCACATATACCTATATGATACCTGTAAACGGTTGATAGAAATTGCACAGAAATAGTAAAAGCAGAAAAACCCCTTTATCTTACTGATACCAGAACAATTAATCTCACTATAAGCTAGAAGGCTATTTAGGAATTTTGTATTTATTCATACATTTGACTATGCCTAGAAAAGCATATTAAAGCATGTATTTTTCTCAAATATCTGAAAATATTTTCATTTGGTATTGAAAGGATGGTTGTATGGCTTGCAAGCAATACGCCTATAATATAAACTTAGCTTCTGAAAATAAATGTTATTAATATTTAATGGCATTATGTCACGTTATGATTGTTTCTGATGTAGTAGTTGTGGTTGGTATTTTAAACTTGAGTCATCAGGCGGATGGCAAAAGCAAATGGGAATCTTAGCTGGGAGTTATCTTTTCCCCTAACATCACTTTTAGCTTTGGCTACTTTCGTTCTTCTGGCTGTCTGCTTTGTTTGATATTCTAAGCAATTCATGTAGTTCAAATTTCTTAAAAATGATAGCACCTCCTGGCATGTAGTTTTTCACTCAGCTGAGCTTTTCTAGGGAATGATTAACTGTTCATGTATGGCCTTCTTTATATCTGATATCTCAGTACTAGTTTTGGAAAGCTTTATCCCTTTGTACTCTTTTAAACCTGAAAATATCATATGGTGAAGAAAGGTGAAAATGGACATTAAAAAGCCAGCAATTCGACTTTCTACCTTGCATTTTGATTTAAAGCTAATATTTTTTTCAAAGTAGCAAAGCCTACCCTTTCTGACATGGCAGGCAGAGTCAGATGAAGCAAGTGGGCGATCTAGTTCAGTTACACCACTGTGTAGCACAGTTTAACTGCAGTTGTTTAGAACTCGTACTGAACTGCTTAGCATTTGATTGTGGATCAAGGAATTTAAATCAGTGAGCGGTTAAGTGTGCAGTCAATGAGATTAAAGGAAAGGACTGGAATAACTTCTCAAGTTAACATTCTGGTTTTACTCATACAAGTGAGCTCTGTAAATAGCTACAGAGATAAGAATGGCATAAGATCATTCCACTAAAATACTATTTATTAAATTCAAAATTCCTTATTTACATTACTAGAGAAATTCTGTTGATGTTTCTTAAAAATTTTCTGAATTATTTCATTTTTCAATGTGGACCTGTCAGCAAAGGAAAGTGGAATATTTTTTTCTGATGTCGTGACTTGCTCCACCACACATTTGCACTAAGTGAGTACCACTTTGATTTGTTTACTCAGAGCTGTTTCATTCCATGTGCTTTGAAGCAAGGGTGAAAAAAACCTGGCAGTATCAGCTGTGTGTTGTTGTCTGTCATATATAGTGTCATTTTGAATGTGAAGATTAGTCAAGATTCAGGAAAATGGTAGTTGCTGCTTATCCTAGAATGTTTTAACAAGCAACTGATTTGTTTTGTTATACAAAAAGACAATTTGAAGAAGAACTGAGCAGAGCTCAGAGAATATAAAGCAAATGTCTAGACATTTCGCTACCAAGAAGAAAGTTGTTAGGTTTTATGACATAATTTCACAGGTGGTTAACTGTGTAGCTTCTAATATTTGGATGGGGTTTTTTTTAATTATTATTGCTCTCATATTCTTCTTAATGCTTTGGGGCTTGGGGAAAGGGGAGTTTCTTCCAAGCAGTCACTGCTTCCACAAACCTGTATTCTCACTCTACCCAACATCAATTTAAAGTTATAGAGCCCTGAATGGCACCATCTAATGTGACACATGGGAGACCAGAAATAGCTTCCTGCAGCCGAGCTACCAGTAGAGCCAGGGAATCACATTTTTAGCATTGCAATCAACAATTATCTACATCCTCTTTCTTCTCAAGAGACAGCACAGGTCTCTTGCGTCGTATTTTGGCTGTGCAATGTGCTTGCAATGTATAAAGCCAGAACATCCAGCCTTCTATTTTCTTGTTGTTTTAAAAAAGAAAATTGTAAGAACAATAGAGAATTGTAGTCAGAAGGGTCCCATGTCCAATTACACTCCTGACAAAAGTGTTTGACCCTCCCCTGGTGGTGCTGGTTTTGTCAGAGTAGGAGTTATCAAGACATCCTAGAGTTGCTTCTGGAACTGGTGAATTGCAAATGAAATAATGATGCTGTTTATGTTTGTACATGGAGCACAGAGGCACCAGTCAGATGAGGTACCCTGGAGCAGATCCTCTGAAGACAGACAACAAAACTTACCCTCAGCACTTCTGTCAAACCCCATACCCACTGAGAAAATCTGAAGTGGTTTACCTAGTGTTGGTCAAGTCTTTCTCAGGGAGCCAATCTCCCTGTCATGTCTTCCTGATCCTGGTTAGATATCTGGACACATGGTGTAACTCCACGCCTGCACCAAGGAGCACACACTGCTGTGCACAGGGGAACATTTTCAGAACATTGGGCCTGCACTGCTGATAGAAATGTTTTGAATATCACAGTACTTGTGATAGATAGTTGATCAGGGAATACTTTTTCTGAAGAATCCTTGATCAAGATATCTAAATAAGGGGTCATAACTTTCCTTTATCATAGAGGAAACGCTTCTGTTTTCCATTTAAGACACACATTTGTTCTTATAGTCACCCTTAAGTCCCTTCCAACTGCCCTAAGTTTTTTACTTCCTTCTGAAACTGCCTTTTAAGGCAGTCTGACTGTAATGCTACTTAATCCTGAAACATCTTCCTCAGACTTTGAGGATGTTTTCTTTCTAAATAAATAATCAGGTTCAGAAAAAGTCTTTTTTTCCTCTTCACCAGATGATTCCACTATTCATCCTTCTCTTCCCCAATACATTGAAACAATCATTGCTTCACAAAGCTAATTAAGACTTTCAGGAAAGCAGGTGCTGGTAACCCAGGGAATTCCCAATCCTTGTTTCCAGATAATTGTGGAGACCTTGCCCCACTATAGCACACACTGTTTTCAAAGTATGACAAGTTCACGTTATTCTCTCCTAAAAACTTGCTACAGATTGTAATGAAGACTGGATTCTGCAAAATAAAAGCATGATTAACAGATTTTAAAAGCATTCATGATCAGAAAGTACATACTGAAATTTTCTCTGTATGCTCTTCCTGTTACCCTGTTATGCTAGACAGCTGTCTAAACTGGCTAAATTTTTATTCTGAAATTTGCTTCCACCTGAAAATGAAATGCCTGCCTATTGTTATTCCTGTCTCCTCAAGGTTTTCTTTCTTTTCTTTCCCTGCAAATTTTGCTGCAGTTCTCTAGAGAAATGAAAGGCCTTTGAATTGAAACTGATGCTCCTAGACAGTGCAATGCTGTTGTCATCTGTGCATTTACATTTTCCATTCTCCTTGGCTTGGCTATTTACTAGAAATACCAGCTTTCTATAGCCTTAAGACAGAAAGAATGTCTTACACTGTGTACTTCTAGAAGTTGTTCCAATGCCCTGTAGGGCATCCTAACTGTTGTCCTAAATTGAGATGACAGTGTTGCTCATATTAAATTGCCTTCTTGCTTGGCTTGGCATGCTGGGATCCATATCTATTAATGCAGGAGTGTCCAAATGTCCTGCTAGGAAAGCAATTTGTTCCTCAGTAGGGTGTCAGGAAAGCAGCTGGTCTAAGAAACTATCAGAGGTGATCTTAGGGGCAAGTTGTGTTTTTCTTGATTTAATGGAAATTTTTACTGATCCATCTCCTTGCCTGTCCCCACAGCTTGTCAACAGGGCAGCACATATCCATCTCCAGCCATCTCCTTTCCCTCCCAACAAGCCTTCATAACTCTCTTGTAGAGAGATAGGCTTTCACACAGCCTGAGCCTCATAACAGACACTTTGACAACAGAAGACATGTTATTAATGGATTTTTTTTTTAATGCCCTACAGAGACACAATTTCAGGAAATTCTTGCTAAGTACCAGTTTTTAAACCTCCACTTGGAGAGAGAGAGACTCTCACAAACTGAGGTTTATTTTCATCCCTCTCCTCTTTTAGCGCACATACTATAAAATACCTTTAACCCCTTGAATAGCTCTTATCAGTTTGCCTTTTTTTAATTTATATTCTAAATTAGATTTTAAGTCAACTAATGAAAGAGAAATGTGAGTTTTCTCATTCAGTGGCTTATTAATGTTAATGTATGTTAGCTTTTGTTTGAGAGAATTATGGTGCTGACTACATTTATCAAGCTAGACTATGGTTATGGCAGAAATAATTTTCTGGTGATCTTAAGAGGAAGCAGAGTACCAGTAGGGTGTGACAGCCTGTATCTTTGTGTCTCTAGTTGCACCATGATATAGGTAAGTACAACATGAGCTGTATGATACAATTTGCTAATAAATAAGGGGCCTGAATGTTAAAGCATGCTTATTAATTAGGTCTACTTTAAAAGTTCTTAAGGGCTACACATAACTGTAGCAAACCTCCCTTAGAGACCATGACTGTTATGTCATAGAAAAAATCAGAAGTTCTGTCAACAAATTTTAGAATAAGGAACATGTAAATGGTCAGTGAGAGCTAAAATTTTCTTTCTAAGATGCAACAAAACAGTTTGAACTCTCAACATAATGAGATTCAATAAGGAAAACAGCCTTAACCTTAACTTACTTCATTGTGCCTCAGTGCTTCCAGATGTCTCGTAGGACTGCAAAAGCTACATCATTTTTCAGAAGGAAGCTGATGAGAAATCATTTATAAACATTAAATGGATTGTCAGGTTTTAGTAGGAATTAAACCCACTAGGACATGCCCAGGATATAACAACTTTTTTTTTTCCTTTTTACTTTAAACAGCCACTTACAATATATATATTATGAAATATACCAGTGAGGCTTCTAAATACTTCCCTGCTACCTGTTTTCATTCTCAGTGTCTTTCTGAAGGTTTTGAAATTGGAAGTTCAAAAAATAATTAAGTATTAACTTCCAGAGTTGACATGTTCATTGAAAATGTGAATGCTCATATTGACCTGAAGACCCTTTTTCCTGATATCAGTGAGAAAGATTTGCTTGATTTTAGCCAATATCATAATGTACAACTATCACAGACCTTCAGCCTGTAGCTCAGTAAAATGGGTGATGTTGTGCAAGATAGGAAGGACCTTTATTTTGGCAAGGAAGCATGAAAAGTTAATTTTACAATTTATTCTAATCAGATTAAGAAACTCTATAAAAAGCACCATGTAATCTCCCTAAAGTTGCCTAGCACTAACTCGTCATTATTTAATCCATAAAATGCAATTTTTGTATATGAAAGGCTGTGATGGTTAATTTTTGAAGCACAGAAAAATGGATTTTAATGTGATTTTTTTGTTGGTTTAACATTTTTTTCAGATAATTTTAAGATTTTTTGGTTCATTTTAACAGGCATTTTTTTCACAGCAGTGTCCTTTTTTCTTAATTTGCCACATATTTTCCATAGTAGGGTTATTATAAAAGTAGAAGAAGCCAAACATTACTTAATATTTTCATTTAAGTTATAGGTTGTTATATTTTTTTAGGCACTTTATTTTGGATGTTGATATGGACATTTTAAGACTGAGGTTTTGCCAGCATTTACCTGCTGTCCCTTGAGGGAATCCTGTCATCTCCATGGTCTGGATCTAGGATTATTATTTTGACAGGGCTTGATTTCAGATGTAGCTGACTCACAGCTATCTCAAAATTATCGTTTACAGGTATCCTTTTGGAGTTGTTTTCCAAGTACTGACAGATGTTTCTTTTTCTTCTCTCTGCCTATAGATGCTGTAATGTAATACTGTAGACTATATAATTTATCCTACAGTTTCCAATTTTCATCTGTATTCTTTGCCTAGGCATCCTCTTTGTGTCATTAATTTGTATAATGCTTAGAACCCTATGGTTCCTAAACCTAAAAGTTGTGCTTAATGAATTAAGAATTAAAGGCATATGTGAATATGTAACTGAATATATGTAAGTATATATTTCACTCCTACGTGTAAGATTTTCCAGTAGATGCAGTAATAAAACAGCAAACTTTACAGAAAGAGAAGAAAGCTAACAGTAACTTATGTTTTTAAATGTGACAAAAACATCAGTAAGTTTTGGGCCTTTACCCACTAGGACATAAATTATTTTACTCATAAGCCAATAATAAAAATAAAACACTCCAAAAATAGTTTAATGTAAATATTATGAGGGAGGGTTTTTTTTTTTCATGAACTGAGGTGAATATTGAATTGCAGATATATGTGCACATTTTAGTCACAAGTGAAGGAAAAAAACAAGAACTCTGTCTCCAGCAGGTTTCCAGTTTACAGTTCTACCCTGAATTACATTTACTCTATCTATAACTGATGTTCCTGCACCACAACATGTTGTATATTTTTCATTTTTGTACTTTATAATAAACATTATTCAAGTTCTAGATATAGGAGACTTTATACCATCCAGACCATTATTTATATCTTAGGTCTTATTGGAATATATGACAAATGATTCCATATTGGAAATATACTGAATCCATATGAGCATGAAAAACATGTAACATTATTTGAAATATACTATGTCTTTTGTCCTGTGCTAATTATGTTGTTTCATGCATTTTTCATTAATGTATTGGCATTGAAACTCTATTAAGAAGGAACACAATGAGATTAATTTAAAGGTGTCAAGGTGACAATAACCTAAAAGAGAAGTCCTTGGAGATAACAACTTGAGGGGGTGGGAAGCAAATGAGTAAGTCTGTAGATATTTCCAATATGCATGCTCTTATTTACTTGCTGTTGTGTTTAGATCAAACTTTACATACCACATATACCTAAAAAATCATCACAACACAAACACAGAAACTGCGTATGACTGCTTTGACTTTGAGTACTCCATAGCTTTTAAAGGAAATTACTCCTAACTCGATTTTATGTTTGCCTTGACAAATTAATGGAATAGAAGAGAATCTGAAATAGTCCAGGCTATCTTCTTAACTCCCCTGCTGATCTCTTTATGCTAATCCATCCGTTCACAGCAGTAAAACTGGATTAATCAGATTAGCACTAGGGAAAGTCAATTTAAGATAAAATAGCCTCACTGAAAGTTCAGGATGTCTGAGACTGGCCCAGAAATGATTGGGTCATGGTTTGGTAGAACATAAAATCACCTTTTCTCTGTGTTTACGGCTATATCAACCCTGCTCAGAAGCTGGTTAAGAATTAACAAAGTTCTTTGCTAGTTTGCTTTTCCACTGGAGCTTCCTTGCTGTTGTCTTTGGAAATGCCTAAGATGAAGGCAGTATAGAGCTGAGCATAGACTTGCTATTCATTATACACAGAAAAAACTTTAAGTCAACTTAAAGGCATTTTGCTTTTGAAGGTTGAAATAGAGACTAATGAAAGTAGGAAATCTTAGTTTAGTTTCTTAGTTTTTAATCTGAGGACAACTGAGTTTCTGAATAAAAGTGATGTGAGAGTGTGTGTGATGAGAAGTAGCATAGAGATATTTGTCAAACAATTCTAAGTTTAGAGGATGAAAGTGAAAAAAAAGTGAAAAATTTAGGAATTTTTCAGGTTTTTAATAAATCCTCTTGCATACCTTGTAGGCAAAAGGTACCCTTTCACAGAATTCCCATTTTTCTGGAAATCTCATTTTCAGCAAACCTACTGATGGTGATAATTCTCCTGATTCATGCATATTATGATTTTTTTTCCAATTTGTTTGGTTTTTAAATTTAGCCATTTGATTTTTCAGAGTTTAAATGCTGCTCTTTTTAAATGGGCTCATTATGAACATATTGTACGGCATTAATAATATTCTCAGTATTCTCAGATTAATCTTCTCACTTTCCTACATCTTTCTTATTGTTCTTTTATTTTCAGTCTCCTATATAGAAGCAAGGAGTATGGACTATGTTTAAACAGTAGACCAGAGATAAGCAGATGTGCAGAGCAAGATATCTCAGTGTCTGAGATGTGGCATTTCCTTATGTAAGTCTTCATCATTGAAAGGCAATAATAGTTCCTTAAATAAATGTAGTATTGCATGTACATTTTCTCTTCATTCATTCTTGTTCCTTGTAAATTCCTATGGAAATGACAGCAGAATGCTCTCCCAGTAGTGATGACTTTTGAATAGTGAATCATCACTGTCAACACTTTGGACAGAGCATGTGTTTAGATCACTAAAGTGTACCTTTTTGTTAAAACTTATTTGAGAACTTGTAACTTAAATCTTTGGTTTAAGATTTATTAAACTTAGAGGCTGTAAACAAACTCATATTAATAGAAGATTTAATATTAGAGAAATTTTATAGTGGCATTCATGGTGTGTGTGAAAAGGAGAGTGAATTTTAAAAATACTCACCTGTACTGCAGCTGAAAGCTCACAGTGAGACAAAGTCCATATCATGATAAAAATGAATGCCAATATAGAAGCTGTCTCCACAAAACTGAGATATTGTTTTCTCAGTCTAACATTTCTCCTGCAGAAATGGCACCTTTTTTTTGGCACTTTTTTTTTCAGAGAGCAAGCCATCTGCTCCTTGAACCACACAGTAACTTTGCAACTCACTGCTTGTACTGCTGTTTCTCATCTTCACCTATGATCAAAGGTATTTGTGCTTCAGTGATACTGCAGCTAAGTGCTAAAGTCAGAGGACTTTAAGGAAACACAATCCAGAAAATAATTGCATGTATTTATTTTCAGAGCATGGTGTGTGGCAACTGATGATACTTGTAGACATCAAAGATTTCAGGGCCTTTTGGAAATTAGAGTTCCCCCCAAAACTGTTCCTTGTTAACACAATTTGTTTTGTTCTCTCTAACAATTCTAGCAATTCTCATAGCACTTCTGTGACAGTTTTAAAGGAATAGTTATCCAAAATGTGCATTATTTCATCATTAGAGTTGGAACGCTGAAACTGAAAAGATTGAGGTTACTGAGATTGCCTTTGATTTTATTGAGATTATTTTCTAATTGAGGTAGATTATGGTCCTTTTTTTGTGATAATATTTCTTAGCATGACTTATAAAGCAATGGACAATTTTCAGTCTCTCAGTCCTGGCTGGTAAATGTAGTTCTGATTGCATAAAGAACAAAAGAACAAATTGACAGCTTTACTTTAAATACTACTGAATTTAAAAAACAGTAGAGTCAACTCTATCCTTTGTAGGCCTCTGCTTCCCTGCTTTCTCCTTTCAGTCAAGGAGCTAAGTTTGCTCAGAGAATCACAGAGAACAGGGATGGATCATCTTTCTGAAGTGTGTTCTGAGTCTGAATTTCTTACTTTCATCCTTTGATCAGTAAAGGAAACACATCAATGATTGATCTTCTGGTTCGGCCATCTAATGAAAAAGACTTCAATTCACCAAAGGAAAACAACATCACATCATGTAAAAAGGTTTAAGGTTTTCTTGGTCCAAACTACTGTTTCACTTCAGTAGAGTATTTGTCTTATGAACAAAATCAACAGAAATTTTGGGCTAGATTTAAGTCAATTCAACAAAAAAGGAAAAGGAACTTGAGCTCCCCCTCTCTCCAGGAGGTGGGAAACACTTTTCCAACACAGTTCATCTGATGATCCTTTCAAGGAAATTTATCCTAACATACAATGGTCTTCAGGAATTTCCTCTGAGGGATGAAAATTCAAGGCTCCTTGGACAGAAAAGAGAACTGCTGTGTCCTTGTCACCTGCTGCAATCCTTGTTTGATTTTTGTGAATATAGTCAGAAAAGGAGAATCTGTGCAACCTATCTGCCTAAGCCTGTGCCAAACTCGCAAATAGTTTTGGTGGGGTTGAATCGACTGTAAGTGAATATAACTCACACCTTCTAAATTTGCTTTCTTTATTGAGCATGTGGGAAAGGATTTTGCCTTCTCTGATATCATCAAGTGACACTGAATGTCAAAACTATTTATTCTATAGTTTCAGAAGATTCCATCCCCACCCTCCAAAGAAAAACCCAAACAAAAAATCAAAAAACACAAAAACAAAAAGCCTTTCAGGCAGTTCTGTCTATTCAGTAAATATCCCAAAGGTGTCTAAAAAACTTAAAAGAGGAGTAAATGAAAGAGGCCATGCTAAATTTGTTAAAACAGACAGATGGCTTGAAAAAAAAGATAGCATATTCTCTCCCTCAACTGTAATGTTCTCAGCAAGGGTCTCTGTTGAAAGGATAAGCATGAGAAGAGATAATAAGATCTTAAGATAACTAGCAGCATATCAACAAAGCCATTCTGGCACAGAGTTATAAACAAGAATTATCTTGGTATTATTTGAAGGCCCTCCACATGCTGGGAGCTGCAGCCTCCGCCTTTCATTTGGGAAAGATATTCATCACAGGATGGGATAAAATCTATCAGGAAATAAAACCTGTTTGGTTCATGTTAGTCAACTGCCTGGGGATTATTCTAAATATTTTTGGAGAACTTTGGCACAAGTGTTAAACACCCACTTTTGTGAAGCATATGGTGTGGTATAATGGGTTTATCTAACCAATTTTAAGTTTGTTGGGTCAAAGAAATAAAAACATCAGCCTTTTTTTCCTTCTGAAGTCACTAAAAGCATCAAAAATTAAACAAAGGATATTATGAGGATAATAATAGAGTAAAAGACCATTTAAAATCCCACACCCTTGGAAAAGACAAATTGTCGCTGAAACATTAAGAACAAAGAACTCTAGCAATTTTTCAATGTATGTTGAGGTCTGTGGAGGAAGCCTCATGAAGGCAATTATTTAGTTTCCAGGATCCAAAATGTCATGCAACAGGCTTCCATGTCACTCCTTTACTAAGTAGGAATTTTTAGAAGTTGCTGTGATTTAATAAGGAGGAGCATAGCTTAAGCTGTGGACAGTCGGTTGTGGACCATCGGTGTTGCTGAACAGCTGCAACAGAGTCCAGTGCTTGCTCCTGGACACTGAGGATATATAGGATACTTTGGGGGCTGCTCGTTGTCTGACCTCGAGGGATTGAGACCCCCATGTTTTTACATCTAATAATTTTAGAATTTGTATGGGGATAAGGTGACATAAACAGATTGGGCTGTGTGTTTTCAAGGTCGTAGTTATATTCCAAGAGTTAGGCTATGGTGGAATTATGTACAGTGATGATATCTTGAGTCATCCTTTTACTTATGAGGGTCAAATGCGTGGCAAGTTTTGTGTTGGTTCAGTGGCTGTTACATGATGAACCTGCTCATGAATAGGGTTCCTTGACTTCACTACCATAAATTATTTTACATTTTCAGTAATATAATAGCAGGAACTCTATTGACTCCAGTATAACATTACAGAATGTGATTTAGTACGTGACAGTAGTCAAAACTCTCTCTTCACTAGAATTGCTAAGATTTTTCTAATTTTAAATTATTCTTGATGCTATTGTACTGACATATCTGACCAAGATTAGAAACTTTCCTAGCCTGAAAAATGTCAACTCTTCAAAGATAAAACAAAAAAAATCACTGCTCATTTTTTAATCAGTAGTTATTCCTATTTATTTCATTAGGAATTTACTTTTGTTATAAAATTGACGCATACTTGAAGGTTTTGGTACATTTTTCTTCATTGATACTTCCAAACGGTGAACATAATTGAATATTGCCATTTCTGTGTTTCATGAGCAGAGACAATTAACAAGACTGCTCTGCATAATCACTGTTCAGCAATCTAGAGACAGAAACAGAAACAAAGTCATTAGGTTGCTCTTTTCTAAATCTCATGTGGGGCAACAAATTGAACCCTGTGCATTTGAACAAGAATCACTATTATTAGAAAATACATTTAGTAATATCCTGAGGTGCTAGTAGTGTTGAAATAAAGATCTCTCAATTTGTTGAGTTGGTGAGTTAATATATCAGAATATTACTCTTTAAATCTAGTAGTCAAGGGAATAAAACCTATCATGAAAGCTAAATAGTTTTGGGGGTTTGTCTGAAGTCTGTCTTACACCACAAGGAGAAAAGTTATACTGAACTAATGCTAAAAATTGTTAAATCTTCCAAATTGCTGAGTATGTCTGTCTAATGCACCCAGTAATTTGCACTTGTTATTTGGAGAGTGCTGCCTGGTTGGCACAGTTTGTGCCATAGAGTGCTAACTGTTCATGTTCTTGGTCCTCCAGTTTTCTGCCTACCCTGGGTACATATTAAAACAATATCTACATCAAAACCAGAAACGAGGATAAGCTGGAAGCACAGCTACCGGAATTAAACAGTCCCTGAATTATATAGTACTTGCTTCAACTTTTCCCAAGGTTACACTTCAGCAGGGTCTCATATTTCAAGTTGTTGTTGCATTTGTTCACATCAGCTTCTACCCTGCTTTGCTTACCAGAAAGAGCTGAACACATTCTCTTTCACATGGTAGGGTGATAATTCCCTTCCTAATTCAGATAAAACAGTATGATAAAGGAAACTATGGGCCTAATTTGTTGTTCAATGAATGAACATAATCTAACTAGAGATCTCCTATCATAAGTAGCATCAGACTGGCTGCTTTCATTAAAAAAAGGTTATAAAGCACTTAACGGTCAAAAAACCCCTAAACCAGTCAGATAGAAAGCGCAAAGGATGGAGTGTTAATTTTTTGTTAGATAGTTCATTATCTAATCTGGACAACATTTACATAGGTACAAATACATGTCTCACTTGTGGAGTTTCAGTTACGTTGCACAGTTGTATCTGAACAGAGTTTAGACAGAGTGGTTTAGGGGATGGCTGAACATCACTGGGTCTCTGTCACTGTGCATGTGTTGTAGTAGCATCATCATCATTCGAATGTGCAATTCTATACTTCTTGCATTGGAATTGTCTCCACTTTTCAGGCTGTCTCTATCACTAATACCATGAAAAAGTTAGAATCCTTGCCTCAGAGCTAAAACTTTGAAAGTGGCATGAAAAAGGAAGTGTTGACCAGAAAAGGGATAGAGAGGGGAAGGTAGCAAGAGGGTTACAGTAACATGTTATTCCAATTATCTAAGTTGCTTTGCTTTCTGCTTAGTTATTTCCTTTCATTTTCTTTCAAGTCTTACACTGTGCAGGACAGGTTTTCTAGGGAATTTACTCTGGTAAATATTTTAACTGTCATACCAGATACAGAAATATTTTAGGAGATCAGGTTTTTGATAGCTAAGAACCAGATTCCCAACTTTTTGCAGTTTTGCAGTATTTGGGCAGTGTAAAACAACTGGGAAATGCCTTGAGGAGGACCTTTGACATGCTTCTGCATTTTGGCTGATTTTTTGCTTATATAATGGTCCCTGCTAGATCATTAGGGTTCATTTTGAGCTGGGTCAACCCTTTAGCTCCTGAAGATACTGAGAAAATTAGAGAGTGATTTGCAAATGTTTTCTTCATTCCAACACAAGAAATTAGACTCAAAGACCAATAATGATTCACAAAAGCTGCATAATGAATAGTTGAAGGGTGGCGGAAGAAAGTAGATGAATGTATCTAGAAAGTAGATGAATGTATCTATCCATAAAGATAGATTTTATCCATTCCCAAGATAATAACTGATGCTATCTATAGAAAGTATTATCTATAATGGTCTTTCTTTCTACATTTAATTTAAAAATCATAATTGAATCTTCAGTATACATTGTAAAATATACAGACTTAACAAGTTGGCTGAGCTAACAATGCAATTGCATCCTTAACTGGGAATTTTAGAGATTTTGCTATTTTAACTACTTTGCTGCATTTTCTGCTGCTTATTAATCCATGTTTCAGAAATGCTATGTATAGAACTTTGCAAGTTGGAAAGTCACAGCTATTAGTTTATCAGATAAATAAAGTTTATAGAATAACAAGAGTCTCTGAATATAAAAGAATATACAGAAATTATGTAATAATCAAGGATCAGGAAAAAAAATACTCCATACTGGTTCATTCCTCTGGAGAGGCAAAAATGAGGAGTCATAAATTTTAGCCTTTAATGTAACATCATTCAGAAAAAAAAAATCAGCCACAGGAATAGCTGTCAGAGTTAGAATACTTTAAACTATGATAAAAGAATAGTAAATTGCTAATGCTACTGTATTCCAGGGGAGTTGCCCGCGGTTTCTAAGGTAAGAAGATTAATGAAACTCCAACTGCTAATGGTTAAGAGTAGGTATTCAACCTCAGTGCAATCTGAGTCAATCAGAGTCTTGCAGAGTATCCTTAGGCTATTTTTCCATTGTTAGATGTCCTGTCTCTGTGTACTAATAAAGCATTCCTCTTTCAGGTTGGCAGCCTCGTACAGGTATACAGAGAATGTCTATAAGGCTGTTTTAAAGAAGCCCTTTGTAAATCTCATAACAGGAAAGCAGGGGCTTGTTAAACAGACAAGTCACTGCCTGCAGTGCCACTGATATTCTGGACAGTGTTATAGGTCATGGAAAAACATACAGAACCCCTTATAATTTGGAGAGTCGCATATTTCCATGTCAGACACCCACTGAACTGAATTTTACTTCATCTTTTAGAACCACTTCTCTACTTCAACTGGAACACACTGCATCATGACACAGTAATTGTAAAATCAAGTTAATTATATCACTAAGTTGCTGTAAACTTGCTTAGGTTTCTCTGAATATTTGGTTCTTGCAATTGTCACGCTCTATGAGATGGGGGAAAGCACTCCAGTTGTCAGCACTGGCACACAGTGGTACAGCTCCCATAGGGCAGAGGGGAATAAACAGGCATACATTCTGTGCCTTCAGAAAGTTTTCACAACCCAGTTCTACTCTCTGTAGTGGAAATATTCCCTGCTTCTAAAAGACTTAATGAAAAGAAATTTCAGTGATGAGAACTTGGACTTTAATTATTTATATGTGAGAAACTCTTTTATAAAGCTTTCTGGGCTCTGTTTTTTTGTGTTTTATGAACTTAACCAGATTCCCATTTTATGTGGTCAGAAAAAGAAAAGGTTTATAAAGAGTGCCCTTTATAAAAGTAAAACTGGTTTTAGGCTTGCAGGAGGTCATACAAGCAATTAACTTCAATCAACAAGAAGTGTCAGGAGTCCAGGGGAAATTATGCAAGTATGTTTCTCAAGATTTAGTGATAATTGTCTGCTCATCATGCACAAATTCTTTAAGGAGCTTCTGAAGATAATTGAAAAAAAAATCTTTTCTGTTGAAAAAAGGTTTGTTATTCTGGATGTGACTTAGTACAGTCTTCAGCAGTTAATTTACTTTTAATTAGGAAGCTACTATTATGCTGCTGGATAGCTTAAAAGAGTATTTTCTGCTTTGATCATGGTATTTTGGTAATGAGTGATCAGGTACTTCTATTGACAAGATGAGTTTTGAATCATTAGAATACAGGTAAATTATGTCCCCAAGCTTTTCAAACACATATTTGTTTTAACTCAAAACTAACCAGGTGGCTCCTAGTGCTAAAACATCTAGGTAAACTTTACTATTATTAGATTTCTAGTCAGTAACACATTTAGAAGCCCTGAATAAAATCACAGAAATTATTCAAAACCCTTTGGAAATTCAAAAGTAATATCCAAGTAGAAAACTTTCCACTTGTTACTCTCACACTAGTAATTCTACTCATCAATTCATTCTACTATCTATTGCAGAACTGCATTTGCAAAGCAGCCGAAACTCTTTGGCAATCAGCTTTATTCAAGTCTGTTGACCTGTCATGTAGTCACTATAGGCACTTAAATTGAGTTAATTGAATGACCTGGGTTTTTGTCTGCGCTGATTTTCAGGCCTGTGTGTAAAAAGTATGCCTGATGTCCAGCACTTTTAAAAGGTGAATTAACAATGAAGCTCCTTGCACTCTAGATAAACTCTGAACAGTTTACAAAAATGGCACTGTGGGAGCCCATGCTTGGCACTGCATTAAGCTTACTGAAGCAAGGAACTGCCTCTGCATTTGCTGTCTGTAAGGAGCCTTTTGGAATGCAGCCCTGACCTCCCAGAGTTACTGTTCATCCATTACCCCACCACTGATACTGATACATGAAGCAAACACCCTGAACTGAGCAGTCTGTGTGCATTGCTAACTCTGCCTGGACTCAAAATATCACCAAGGATGTGCTACCACAGGCCATTCCTTGTGATGAAGTTTCTCTTGGAAAGACCAGGCAGCCCCACCATGCAAACTTTTCCATCAAATGCAATTTGCTGATATATTCGGTAGGAAATTATTTAACAATTTCATTTCTGCACCAGGAGAATTAGAACCAGGACCACCACAGCTATTATCTAGAATATAAGTATTATTACTAGTAGCTATGTTCCCCCTTAAAACTCTGACAGCAGGAAGTGACAGTTGTTACTTTCTCCCACTGAAGGCTGTTGATGTGACTGAGCATCCTCAGAGAGTGGTTCAGTTCTCAGGCAGAGAATTAAAGAATTTACTCATCCAATATACAAGCAGAAAACAGAGTAATAGACAAAACATCAAAAAATAAAGGACCTTTCTATAAAAAACACTGCTGACAACTAGCATGGAATGGTGTGGTGATAAGCTGACAGGAGAAAAAATATTCTGGATGTTCTAGAAGGTATTAAAATATTAAAACTTTCAGTCAGTTATCTTAAATCTTAACAAATAATAATAAGGAGCTTGTTTCCACATATATTAGCATCCAAGCTTGACTTATATTTTGCAGCCTTAACTGAACATATTTTTGACACTCCTCACCTTTTAATGGACTTCTAGATCCCACATATTTAAAAAGTAAAGATTAGTTATATGTTCCTTCTATTAGTATAAAGAGTTGCATTAAAAGTATCTCTGTGTTAAATGAATGTTGATTTACAGGCATTATCACTTGAAAAAAAAAAAAAAGGCTTTATCAAACCACTTTCTTCTCTCTAAGTTTCTCTCACGTATTTGTAGCCCAGAAAATGAATCTCTATTTGGTAGCATAATTACAGTAATTCTGTGAGTTGCTTACAGTTCCTGTCTGTCTGTGGGTGAAGGTATACTTATCCATACTTTTTCCAAGAAAATGGACAGAGATGTGGGATAAGCAGAAGCACAGGCTAAAAATAAGTTCTGTCAACCCCCAACCAGCTAGGGACAAAGACATGAAGAAGCATGCATATATATTAATTTGCTGAAAACTTTGCTTCCCAGAAATGCTGTAGAAAAAGATTCTTCAGATGTGCTTAGGCTGAATTTCAATGTAATGTGAAGATTAATACTGCTATCACTGGGAACATATGGAAAGGAAGTTAGGGGAACAGTAGAAAATGGAATGTCATCAAATGCATCTTTTTGTACAAAAATGCAGAATCCGATCTTTGGTCTTTGATCCCTTAAAAAAAAGGCTGCTCCTTTTAGTTGCTAAAGAATAAGAAATCAAGGTGTACTTCTGTTAAACTGAAGTTAAAAATAAATACATGGTTCTTATGGATAACAATGCATTAAATACAAGAAAATCATGTTAGAGCAATGAGTGGTTTTTAAGCGGCTTCTAAATATACTGAGAGATAATAAATCATTTATAAATAGGAAAAAGAAAATAAACACCTAAGACTTAATTGTAATTATAATTTTTTAAAAAAAGCTAGTTAAGTTGTGAAATGAGTACTCTTTTTATAAGGCAGTTTTCTCATTGGAGGAAATAGTGGGAGTAGAGAAGAGTACCTAATATTTTTCATGACCCTGTCACTAAAGTGAAATACTAAATTAAATGTTGTTATAGGGACAAATTCAGGGCATACCTATTTGAAATAAACCCTTTAAAAAACCTGTCCTTTGATCCTAATATAAATATACTGTTGTATATTTATGCTATTTATATTAGTCTTCTACATACTGTAAAGAAAAACCCAGACTTCCTTATGAAATCTTCTGCTGACAGTGATATTTCATGGGTTCTCTGCTTTATAGGAAAGGAAAAAAAGAAGGGAAGAATAAAAGTCATGAAGTAAACTGAATTGGTGATTTCTAACAAATCATGATACATTGTATAGTGGCAAGGTTTTAATTAGTGCAGGGGATGTTTTGCTTTTCATGATGGTTTAGATGTTGATGTGGTTGATGAACAAAAGTGGACACTTGCGTCTTTGATGCCAGCTGGTTAATTTTGTGCTTCTCTTGAAGCAATCTTGTAATAAATAATGGTCAGTAAGAAGCAGAATTTCAATCAAATGAAAATTATTTAGTAGTGGGTTTTTTAATTGTGTTTTGGAGCAGGGAAATGCTGTCACATCTCTGGAACTTGTATTCCTTTTGATATAAATTACAAGTGAATTCCAGTCCCTCTTTAAATATCTGGTTTAAAGGTAATGAATTATTGTCTCTTTAAATTTGTTTCTTCCTAATAAGCTGGTTGCAGCCATTGTAATCACTGTCAGTGGAGGGCTCTGGAAAACAAGAGTCGTGCACAGAATAGTAGGCTGTGCCATGTCAGTGTGCTGGTGCTTCCACCTGAAAACTGTCTCTAGAATGAGCAAATTAGCTGAGTCACAAATCTCTTTTGTTTTTTCTTGGTCTCTCTGCTGTGTGCTTGGTACTCTTAACATGAACCCTTGTCTTCTGGAAACTAATTCAGGGTAGCAGTTCATTCCATGCAACCTACTGAGCAAAAATCAGATTTTAGAGTTTTGGCTAGGGCTGCATTAGTGGTCTAATGCTGACAGGATGGTTCCATGAACCATCTAGATCCAACACCTCTAGACCACAGATTTCTGTGAATACAATTTCTGTGAATTACAGATTTCTGTAATTCAAAATATGTTTTACAACAAAATATAGGACAAAAGAAGTGGGTTTGGGTTTGATTTTCCTGTAAATTTAGGTTTGTAGCCTGTAAGGTGTCATTTTTCCATATTTATGCAGCATATAGAAAATATCTTTGCTTTTTTGCTGGATTATTAATAGCCCCTTCTAAATGAAAGTAATTTTCTTATTCCATTTTTACTTATAGTTATTAATGTTTGGTGGCTAATCCATCAATGATATTGGATTTAGCATCCTGGCATTATATATTATACCATGTTATCTCAGTGCTTAAGAGAAGATTCTTCTAAAACATTATTACAGCTTCTTGCTTGTGAAAATAGTAATGTGTATAAATGCAAGTAATGAGTTTGCAGCCTTAGAAAGTCTTTCAAAGCCTCGTTGTATTTTGGTGGGAGAGAGCATGAACTATGAATGTATTTTGCCATTTCTATTAGCTGATGAGAAGTTTGCAAATTTTCCTTTTTGGAACTAATATGACTGCGCCTGATAACACTACTTTAATATACATGATATCCTTATTTGAGGTCTGTAAGGGGAGGTGTTTCAGTGTACTGGGCATTCAAATGTTCATGGTGCAAATGACACTTAGAACCTTAACAATCTTAAGGGGAATTTCCTAAAATTGCTGTTTGGTGTGTTCTTAGATGACTGTGTGTTGTGTTTTCACTTAGTTCAACTCCAGTTTAGTAAGAGCTTTGTAAAATGGTCTATAAGGATTGCATTGAAATGCATTTTAATAATTACACCCCTGCTCCACTGATGTCAGTGGCAAAATTCTCATTAGGTTGAGTGGGGTCAAGATTTTATCTCTCATTTCATGCAGGACAGGAAAGTGAAAGAGCAGATAAGAGTCCAAGACAAAAATGTGAATCCAGACTTCCAACTCACATCTAAAGTGCTTCAGGTGGCAGCATTATGACTCTCAACCTGAAGTAATTTGCATTTGCAGCTGTATGTACACAAAACTGAAGTTTAGTCTGCAGACTGCAACACCTACCAATTTGAGGTCTGAATCTCCTCAGAACCTGCAGAGGATCATTTCTTACTCAACAGTTCACAGGGATACTCAATAGTTCACAGTCCTGCCAGCACTGACTTTGTCTGTGTTAGCAAACAGAGTCGCAATAACGGATCCACAAAATGAAATACCGTACTACTGACATTGTAGGAGTTCTGCTTCAGGTTAGTGCTAATCCATCCTACGAATGTAATGTCCACAAGCAGCATATTATGGCATTAAGTGGAGTACATCTTTGAGTTCAGTGTAGTAAGAAAATCAAAATGTGAACCGGTGTGTGGTAGGTGGAGGTGGCTAGGAGTTCTGCTTTGAAAGTGCATTTTTGCTCCAAATTACAGTGCTCATGTTGATGTATCCTTGATTTTTTTTTTTCCTCCATTTGATGTGTTTATATTCTTTTGTAGATTCAGCTTTGTCTGTGGATTCATTGGTACAAAAGCTTCAAGATTTCAGTGTCAGGAATTCATTTGCATGTTGTTTATTCATTGTCAAACTGTGGCATATGCTAAAGTTGAGCTTTCTTCTGTGCAAAGAACTCTTGCTCATGGAGTCATTGATCTATAAATACACTGCAAACATATAGGGCGATGGTTTTGAATGACTTAGTGTTTTTTCTATAACTTATTTGAAATATTTACACCAAATTGTCATATGCAAAGGGAATCCAACAAGGATTCATCAAGTCTGGTAATTTGCACGCTGCAAAACAGGTGATTACAATGATGGGACAGCTTGAAAGAGTGAAAGCTTCCAATCCATGATGCAAAGTATTTAGCTTTTTCCCTGAAAAGTTGTCTGTTCTAGTCAAAGCAGTAATTTTTAGCAGTCATAAACAGTGAAAAATTACACAATGATGAAAAATTATCTTATTTTTATCTTGAAAAATTTCTTGGCTCTATCAAGTAAACAGACTTCTTTCAGCATTATGCATTCAGGACATCCCATTTTGTTTACATTATTTAACAGTCATGCATATTTTTTCAAGGTTCATCTCTGTTTTTGTATTTAAATTCCCATAAGAAGCTACTGCAGCTCCCCAGAGGATTAATGAAGTATGACATTTTGTCCCTTGCCTGTACCTCAGCCTACAGAAAAAAATTTGACCATTATTTACCACATTGTGGTGCAAGGATGACAACAGGCATTAGTCTCTACTACAGTGTCTTTGAAGTACACAAAAACCCTTGGGAAAATCTAGTTTTATTAGTTGAACCATAAAGAGTTCATTCAGGGATTTCTACATATTTTCTTGGAAGAATTTGTTTGGTCAAGAATCAGTTCGATTTAATTTTCAAGTTTTTTGATAAACAAGGTGTAGTGCAAAATTTTGCTTTCAAAAAAGTATTGAAAGCCATATTACTGAGGAAACAAAGAAGCTGTCCCTGCACATATTTTATCCATTTTGTCAATATCACATTTATATTCAAATGGTTGTTAATCATAGGAACATGCACAAGGCTAGACATGAAAGACCTGCTAGAGGTAGCAAGATCAGCTGGAAAAGTGGTGACAAGTATGAACATGGCCCAGCTTCCCTTTCCCATGACCAGCAGAGCACAGTGCTGGACCCAGGGTTGGATTGTTGGAAAGGAAGGGAAAAGTCAAGAGAGTGGTCAGATGCAATGTTTAGGAATTTTAAGGACCTAAGTTGGACAGTTGGAAGCTATTTTTTAATGTCTGTTCCACTCCATTATCTAAGAAGACTGGAAAATATTTTTTTCTTAACAGGGCATAAAGTGTGTTTTGACATGTCTTCATCCCTGCACCAAAACAATTTTTGTAAGAGTTCTTGTTCCTTGCCCTAGATCTCTGGGAGAGATCAGCATTACTCCACCACCATTATATTCTAGGAGAGGAGGAGCTGCTTTTTTTTAGATAGTCCCAGAGCAGCTAGGTGCAATTTCTGTGTCACTGTCTATGGCTACATACTGGATCTGGCAATGCAGCAAATATTCCTTGTGTGGTGTTTCTTTTTAAAGAGCTAAATTAAAAAGACAAACAAGACTTCATTATATCAGTGGAAGGTAGAGCCAAAAGAAATACTACATTTTCTGCTCAATTTGCTAAAGTACAAGTTTCCAATACTACTGCAGTACTCAAGGGAAGATATTACAAACAATATTCAGCTGAAGTGTACAGTAGGTTATTGCAGTAGTTTAGGAAAGATGAACTCTGCTTGATTTCAAGGATTTCTCCATTTTCTTTCTATCTCACTTAATGTAGACTTCTCAGCACTATCATCATAAAAATGGTCTGTGGGGACTAGGAATGAAGCCTGACAGATTTAAAATGAAAGGAGAACCTTGATAGGATTTTGTGACTACAGAGGAATTTAATAAATGGCAGAATGATGGTTCACTGATGCAGGTGAAAGTTATTGAATTATAAGATTAACTAGAAGAGTTCCCAAAGAAAGGATCCAGCTTCTGCTGGTAGAATGATTTCCTGCTGTTATTTCTGCTGCTACTTCATGGCTTCATTTGCATCCAAACATGAAGCCTTTTTCCCCAGTTAAAAAATGTTGAATTCAGGAGTATAAGTTTTTTTTTTTACATCTGTGTTTCCAAATATCTTCCATTCTGTCATCTTGAATTTTGATAGGAAGTCTGAAAAAGTTTTCTGAATATGAAGTTATAAAGCTTTGAATAGTCAAGATATAAAGTTTCAATGGTTATCAGTTTGCTTTGCTAAAGAATTCAATTCAATATTGTAGCGCAATGCTGTACTCCTTTTATGCTAGAAGGCTGCTGTCTTTACCCTACAGTTTCTTCTGGCTCTGGGAGGGAGAGACAGCAGAGAGTACTTAAAGCTTCTGCTCCCGTGGTGTTGCTAGACATGCAGGAAAGTATCTTCCTTGTCAGAGGCAATGAGTTGGGTTTACCACACTACTCTGGAAGAAAAAGAGGACTGTGAAGAGAGCTGATCCAAATACCAGCTGCTTGACGTTACTGAACTAATGGGGCTCTTTTCACATAGGTGATGCTTTGCATTTCCAGGTTATACATGATAGTTGTGATGTCTAAGTAGAAATCCCTCTCAGGGATGCGTGAATGAGACAATGCTAGGGAGGGATACTGCATGGGATAGCTGCAATGCCAGCAGGTCAAAAGCCAGCCCAATGTGCCCTCCAGGGCATAGTGCCAAGGTAGTCTTTGCTGAACATGGTGTAGGAGATGATCTGTGAGACTTATCACATTACTTCAGCATCTCAAACTTGAAGTAACACAAGAATCTGCTCTGGGTTAGGAGCTACTGAATACATTCCCCACTGGTGCAGGCCAGGAATATTTTAGTAAGAATATAACCCTTAATGGAAAAATGTGGAAAATGCATGTGCCCTAACACTAAGAACTGGAAAATTGTATTAAAATAGAATGACAGGTAGTGTGGTGGTTTTACACCCCAAAACAGCATTTCTATTCAACCCACATTTTGAGTACATTACATATTTGAATTACAGCATTTGTCGTAGGCATTATGAGCAAATGCTTTGGTAAGAAATCCCTTTTCTTTTTTTGGCCCTGTCAATGAGACACCTGTCCCATGGCAGGAAGCAGCAGGCACTCTCATTAATGGCTATTTGTTACTGTGAGGGAAAGTATTATCCAGTTGATATAGATGGAAGGCCTGGAACTGCAAGATTAAGAAACTTCTTCAAAGCCTCAGGGGTTCAATACTCCCGTTTCCGAGTCTAACCATTTAAATTAAAAAACTCTCCCTTGGAAAAAGATGAAGTTCTTTTGTCATGCAGAGATGAAGGGTATCATATTCCTCTTATGTACTCCACTGTGAATCACAAACAATTCCATTACAGTGAGAGGAATTGCCTGGGTAACTCTGAGACAATAAAACCAAAACAGCAGGGAATTTTTAAAAGCATCAAAGAGTTTTAGAAGCACGTATCCTTCTGAACCTGAATGTGTCTTGTGTTCCTAAATTACTTTGGTGGTGCAGAAGTTACTATCCCGTGACGCATTGTCTCTTTCTGGGTGGTCAGTTTGTCTTTCTGGTGATTAATATTTGGTTATGGGCAAAACAAGGAGAGTTAAGGAAGAAGAAAAGCAGATTCTTTACTTGTGTGTCAAGGTTCCTTTCTGTAGAACATTATAGAAATTTACAGTATTTAGATGTTAAGCTGAAGATGTTTGAAGTATCCTCATCTTGGGAAGATTCTACTGTGGCTGTTTCAAAGATGGCAGTTTTTCATACATAAAATGTGAGTCTGGATGTCTTTTTATGTGTGTAAACAGATTAAAATGTTTTTCTGTTCATCAATTTTAAAATTTTCCTTCATGGTGCTCATTTTAGAAGGAATAAGCAACTACCATACTGCTTACCATTCCTCCAGAGGGACAGTTTTCTGACCTTGTTTCCCTCGTGTGTGTATATATATATATATAAAAATTCTGCTGGGGTGTGTGTACAAATATATATATATATATATTCCCCTGGTAAATATATAAATTTCTGTTAATCTAAACAGCAAAACAAAAATTCCTACTGGAACAATGCCATGTACCCAGTTCCCTGTGGAGATACCCCAGGAAAACAAATAGGTACAAAACATTAGCGGCATTGGGCCTTGAATTCTTGAAAGTTACAAAAAGGCAGTGTTATTGAGCAGTGAATAAAACGTAGCAGAGTGGAACAGAATTGCTTGAAATTGTATTGTTATGCAGTGAAAAAAAATTATATTTAATTGTAGTAATACTTAAATTCCACCAACAGGCAGAAAATAAACTTCTAATGAATTTTTAGTGGATAATGGGGTATCTGATGATCAGTCCTTTGAGTGTCTGGGTGTAAACAATGTTGTTTAAGTCAACAAGTGTCACTTAAAATCCTCCCAAAAAAAACCCAAACCAGAACTGCTATTTTTCTGTACTTGATTAAAAATCATATTTTATATTTTTGAAAATAGAAAGAATACATCTTTCTGAAAATTAACTGCATTGGAATATTAAGTGCTTCTGGCTTTTCCTCAGGAAAAGCATCATCTAAGTTAATTTAAAAACCTCCTTTCTTCCTTGAGAGTCCTGCTGTTTAATTAGGGTAATGCATGTCAGTTTGTATTGAATTAAAGTTCACCTCAGCTCACCCAGTAGTTTTTCAGTGAATAACATGTCAGCCGACGTCTGGTTTTTGTCCTGTTGCCTGTCCTGCGTGTGCCGGGTGGCGATGCGCAGCCATGGGGCAGGAGTTGTTCCGCGGTTCTCATGGAGCGGCGCGTCCCGCCGGCAGCAGGACCGGTGCGGTGAGGTGGCGCTGGCTGCGGTTTGTCTCTGGCACTCTCATCTCACAGGTGACCCTGTGCCATGGCAGTGGCACCCTCCTCAGCGTCCTACAAGGGACCGCAGCGCTTTCATACGCAGGAACGGTTTTGTCTCTTTTTGCGCTGATTTTAAACACAACCTTCACCAGTGAAAAGCAGAAGGGATTTGTCTTCAGCAATTTCACTCTTACTAATAGTCACAGGGATTTAAAATCATAGATCTTCTCTGTTCTCTTATTCTTCAGCAACTTTCCTAGGAAACAGAAAAAATCTGTTGTCTGAAGAGGTTGGGTTTGTACCATATTCATCAATACAGGGTTGTTCTCTTCCTAAGTCTCTCAGATATTCATCTGATTGATCATTAGTTAGGGACTTTTATTCCACATCCAAGCAGAACTACTCAAAGACTCCATTAGTTGACTGAATTTGTAAATCATCCAAGGCTAGATACATCTGTAACTTTGATGGAGAGGTAAAGATTTCCTAGCAGTGCAGTTCTTTTTTATATTGTAAGATTTTCTTCCTGCAAATCTGCATCTAAATCCAGCTACAACATATACAACCTTGGTAACAAAGTGATAGTAACCACTGCAGTTAGCTTTGTTGTGTCTTCCCTGGAAGCTAGGGTTTGGTATTTGATTGCCTTCCAGTAAGTGATTTAATAAGCTAATTATTTTGTGGAGCAGAAAATTCCCAGAACTGTGCCTTCATAAGCAATTTGGCCAGTATTTCTTCCCATCAGCACTCTGTGCAGTCAAACATTTTCTGAATTGTTGGCAATTTTTCATCTCTTCTGGGCAGCTTATCTAATGAAACATAATTTGGGTAGCTGTCCAGATTTTATGGGTGAGTATGGATATAAACACAGGTAGGCAGCATGTTAGGTGTGGCTCCTTAAATTACCATACTCCGCAGTGTTTTTTAAAAGATGTTTAATTTAACTGGACTTGCCACAATGAGGTCAGGCATACCAAAAGAGACTTTGTGATTGTACTGGGAAGTCCCTAGAAACCTTTCAGTTTTGAACACAACTGCTTAGTTTTCTAATATCTAAATAAAGGGGATTTTAATTTCCTAGGTCGATGAGGAACCTCCTTGCTTAAAACCATTTGAATGGTCATTTATTGCTGCCAGGATTTGGCTGGAGGGGGAAGATCTCTGTTAGCACCAACAGGTGCAATCACATATTGGATGGAAAGTAAAGCCAATTTTTCAGCATTGTCAGAGAGAACAGGGTTTTTTATGAAGGAGCCAGCACTTCCAGTATTAGGTATGCTGCCTGTCTAAACCTACAGTCACTTGGCACTGAACCTCTAGTGGTACTGTCCAAGTAATTTAGATGGCACATGTGTTCAGATGGCACAGCTCCACCCAGAGTCAGAGTCAGCCAAGAGATCATCCATCTAGGAGCATCAAGTGGTGCTGTTGATAATAGGTTTTCAAGCCAAAAAGGAGTTTCCAAACATCTGTCTGTTCCTGTATCATATACTGAGAGCTAAAATGCTATGTGATTGGTAATGTATTTTTTGCTTAAATTGCTTTTCAAAGTATAGCCCCTCTGCAGATGTAGATACCTTGACCCTGTGGTGGAGACCTGGTGCTGTCTCCACTGTCAAGAGAAAGAATCAGTTTCTGGCCTCTTTCCATTTTCAGATAGCTGAGGAAGCAAAATCATCCCAGTCCTTCTGTTCTAGAACAAATGACATGAGTAATTCTGCTGAAAACATCCCCATTGTTATCTGTCAAAGCAATTAGTGAGAATATGAAATATTTGAGGTAGTTTTAGGGGTTTGAATAGCAAAGCAAAGTCCAAAGCTGTTTTAGGCATCTCTGGTGTACAATCAAGATCAATGTTTTAGTAATTTATGTTCATGACATTCACACATCCTTGAGAAAAAAAAAAAGCTTTAATACACACGGGTGAGTTGCCTTTGCTGTGCAACCCAGAGCTCCAGCTCTTTGTCTTGAATTTAAGGACTTGTCATGTGCCTGATTCTGAGAAGGTGAAAGCTAGCAGAGCTGCATGGACTCCAATGAACCTCCAAGCATAGACCAGGCAGCACCCTGGTGCTTTAACAAGCAGTGGGAGAGGAAAAAAAATTAAACTAGCTGTAAAAAACAGGAGTGGTGAGCAGATCCACTTTTTCTTTGAAGAAGACTGCTAGCATCAGGGAAGTTTGATCTGTGATTGCTTTGAAAAAAAAATCTGACATTAAAAGATGGGATGAGAAGCCAAAAGAGAAATTGTCAAGAAAAGTCAGAGCCAAAGGAAACTGTGTCATGGGAAGTCTCTCTTACAGAGAAGCAGCTGATATTGGCCATAAGGGGACACCTCCTTGCACAGTTCCTAGGCAAGGCATTTCACAAAATATCTGCACAATATTATGGGATCCTTTAAAGTTTTCTCATTTTGGTAGAACAATGGACATACCCTTGCCTCATATAACTGAAACAAAGTAGACAATAACTTGAACACAACTGATAAGGATTAAGTGAAGGTTAGTCATTAACTAAATCTACTGGTATCTCTATCTAAATCCAGCCTAAATCAATGAACCTGGAACTAGCTAACTGGAAGCACTAAACACTGAAGTTAGGTACAGTTTAGGCAGCTGAGTTATGACACTAAATGAAGTTTGATCTCATTAGAATATATGCATCATTTCCTGTTTTATCATTGATTATGATGTAGTAAGTAGTAAGAAAATTATGTATCCAAGTGTTCAAATTCTTATTTGCAGGAGTTTTATGTGGTGCCAGCTAATCCTTCCCAGCTCTCCAGTGTTCTGGACAGCACTTAGTGGCTCAAAGCCAGGCTGAGCCATACCACCGTAATGTAGGTCCCCTGGCTCATGTAGGTGACAAACTATTTGAAAAAAAAATCCATAATCAAAAGATAAGAATTAGGCTGTTTTCCTTTCAGATTTTGGAGTGCTTCGTAGAAACAATTTTCATCATTTTCTGTGTCCTCACCTAATTTTTTCGTATCAGAAAGATTTTAAAAGGTACTGTTTAGACTATCCTGGTAATACCAAAATATATTTTCTTTATTTCATTCATTTAGTTAAATATTTGGTCAATTTAAAACTGCACAAAGTGTCAGGATGAATAATGGTGGAAAGGAACAGCAGGGGAATATTCTTATTTTAAAGAGTTACAAACTTCAGAGTAGAAATAATATTGTTTAAAAGTAATAATATCTCAGAATATCATAATGTGTGTTGGCCTTAGCATTCTCATCTCAGAAGAGTCAATTTTAAGTAAATTTCTTTTCCCACTCACTGCACTCTGATTCACGTCATCATGTGGTCTCAGGGTACATCAACTGGCCTTTTGTCCTGAAGAAATTAAACTGAAGGATGAGGGCCAGGAGCTTATATCATGCATTCCTGCTGCTAATGAGCACTCAGTCCACAAGACAGACTAAAGCTGGTCTGAAATAAAGCTCCTGAAACATTAATAGTGTGGACATTGTGTCTCCCATACCAACTGCTGAATTTTTCAAATCTGTTAGATTGCACCACTGAAAAAGTCTGCTCTGAATGAACAGAAAAAAAAAGTAAAAAGTGATAAGAAAAAGCTCAAGATTTTTAGCTTATCCCATTGAATTAAATGGTAATTTTAAATATTTCTTTTAATAAATATAAAGTTTACCTCTATCTACAGAAAATAGGGCTACCCCCTTTTTTTACTGGAAACATCCTTGAAGCAGTCCTTAGCATACAGTTTGGATTTTAGGATATGTCACCTGCTTGCAACAAAGTTAAAAGAGGAGAGGATTTTCCACCTCCTTCTCCAATTTTAACAGAACTATTCAAAAGCTACTTATTGCATAAAAACTTTTGTATAGGGGTCACATAAGCCTGCTAATGTGAAACCCAAGAAACATTTTGTCTTAGAGGGTTTTCTTTGCAGCAGAAGACACTTTAATGACTGGTCAAATGTGCTACCCATCCACTCCTTGCCTTAGGCCTTCAGACTAATTCAGAAAGCCATCAACCATTCCCTAATAGGAAAGCCTATGCCATACTGTCCGTGCAGTGCATGCAAAATCAGATAAGAAATTCTACTCTACCACTGGAAATGCAAAATTAATAGATAATTACTTAGTCCTAAAAGAGCACTGTATCCTGTGAATGTGAAGCTGCAGCATCCATAAAGCAAAACTGTGTATCTCTTCATTTGGTTCATATATATATATAATTCACTGTGGGAGATGTTCAGTCTTGCTGATGATTTGATCCATTCAGTGCATTCAGCAAGAATGCACTTTTCACAGTGCCTTACACATTGCCAAGTCACAGAGACTGTCCTTCCTTTTACTTTTCTGTGAATTAAAAACTGTACATATTTGCATCTTACTCATGAGTTCAAACCAGTCTTTCTATTCTGAAGGTGCCTGTGAACCTGATCAGATTTAGTGATGTATTTTACCATTGCTTGCTATGCAACTTGGGGTTTCCTGTGGACTGAATGAGAAAGTGATAGCACACAGTCTTTCTATTTAATTTCATAAAGCTTCACTCACTGTGGCCTCAGCATGTTTCATGAAAAATGTCAACTGTATAATCACAGAGGGGTATGCATGAGCAAAAAGAAGGAAAACCATGTTAAAAATTATCCACCACTTAGTACTTTAATTTACCCTCCCAGATATTATTTAGTAGAGCATCCTCAAGCAATTTTTTCAAGAGTCTTAGCAAAAATGAATGAAGAATTTATTCAAGGAGAAATAGTTTTTGTTTGAAACTGGTTGCTTATTTGATATAGGACTGAAATAGATTCTTCTCCACTTGACAGATAAAATTTAGTAAGTGTTTCAGTTATTAATTATCTCCAGTAACTATCTTTTGAATTAATGTTAATTTTTATTATGTACCCAAGATCCAAGAATGCTTTACCAGATGCAGTTTCAATTCCCAGTTGATGTAAATTGGCTTTGCTTCACTGAAAACAGAACAGCTATATCAGTTTATAACAGCTGAAGATCTGGCTCCAGAAACGCAGGACAGCACTGAGATTTCAGACCTGCTGGGCAACATGCCGCTCCCCATATTAAAACATTCTAACTATTTAATATTTAAAACAAAAACCAAGAATAAACAAAAACAAATGAAAGTCCAAACAAAACAAGCAAACAAAAAAAACTAACACAGAAAGGGCCTTGATTTCTGCAGTAAAATCTCACAGCCTGGTGCCTCTGAGAACTCGATACCAGCTGAAGGCTGAGCCCTCAAGGTATGGTAAAGGGATGGGGAGTGTGTTATGGTAAAGATGGTGTCTTCTGCTGCAGAGTCCCAAACATTCTGTTGCTCCTATCAGCTTCCTTTCACTCACTCAGAAGTGGCACACCACCACTACAAGGAAAACATCATACATGGATTTGATATACTTAAAGCCAGTAATAGTTTGTGAATCCAAACATCCAGCTCCAGTATAGGTATTAATCTCATACTCTTTTATGCCTTTTTTTTTTGCTTACTTGTTATCATAGCTGAAAGATAATACTTAAGTAACTAGTCTAAGATCCTCATTTTATAATTTCATCTGTGATTTGTCTGTTAAAGTGTAATATCGATCTCTTAATGGAGAGAGATTCTTATTCTACCTGTCCTACAGTTGCTGCCTTATAGCTAAAAGGAAAAGCTGAACTAGAAATAATTTTCTAAAGGTTATGGACCAGAAAAAAAGAAAGTAAAAACTCACATAGACCTTTCCCTGCCACAAAAGCAAATTTTTGAACTTAAGTCTGTTTTTTTCCCCTATTCCTTTTCTGATGCTTGTTCAATCTTCATCGCTCAAAAGTGACTTGTAGGGAGTGCCTCTAAAAACTTCAAAACATGTGGCCCACTGCTGAAATGACAGCATATCCTTGTCACAATATTTTGTAGAGACAATTTTCTTTTGCTACTGAAAAACTGTGACTTAAATTTAAAAGGGGCAAAGTCCCCAGTGACACTGTGGGACCATGACAGTCCTGTTCCTTGTGTTTCTTGTCACTAGGTGTAGTCAGTGGGATTTAAGTAAAATAGAGGAGAATAAAATTAATAATTTCTTCTGATTTAGACTTTGTGAAGTGCTAGGACAACTGACATATGTTTAAGAAGATGCTGTGGGTGTGAATAGGCAGGCTGCTGTTTTGTGGTGCTTAAGTTATATCACCCTGGCAACATGACAGGATCACAAAGACTGTAGGAAGTACAGACAGATAATGTCTTGCTGACTGGTGGGTTAGTGTGGAAAGGTTGTTTTACATTCCTTTTTACTTTACTAATTAAAATTTCAGTCTTCCTTTTCCACAAAGACGATGAAAATGAAAGCCATTTCTAAATTCTGAAGACTATATCAGAAGTTGGCAACAGTAAACCAGACTCCCAGGACATTTGTGAGTGGCTAATACTGGTTTGTATCTGAGCATCTGAGTGCTTGGCACACCGTAGAGCTAAGTGCACCTCTTTCTAGTAGAATGTACAAAATTTTTTTTGAAAGCTTAGTAATAAGAAAAAAATGTTTCTCATTTTTCTATAAAGCATTTCAAGCATTCAAGGTAATACTAAAGGTAGTAATTTCCCATATGATAGTTCTCCCTGTGTCAGATAATGATTTTTCAGCCTTTGAATTCCTGTTTCAAAATTGCTCTATATGTTTTTGTTATTATCATTTTTTCCAAAAAGCTTTACAAAGGGAAGACAACAAGAGCACGCTGCTTTTTTTGTGTGGGCGTGTGGTTGTCTCTGTATAATAGACTCCTTAATGTTCTTGGTTATAATGTGTAGCATTGCACATACAGCACTCTGGATTTCCAAACTCCATTTTCAGGTTCAATAACAGCCTTTCATTCAGCCAAAGGATGTATACCTAATTATAGATCTGTGTGCTTTTTTTGTTCTGTTGTCTGGTTGGAAAGCATCTTGGGCATCTCAGCCTGGTCATTCAGGGCAAAGAACCAATGTCAAGATGGTTTTGAATGTTTTTGATTTTTCTAAGAATACAGCTATAGATTTTAAGCAATGTTTCCTATAGGCTTGCTAAGGACAGTGATAGGCAATTGCCATGACGCTAGTACTGGAATAATCTCTTTTTGGAAATTGCTGATAACTACTTTGTATCTTCTATAGGATTTTGCAAGAATGGATGGGCAAAGGAACAGAGAATTTTCAGGTTGTTTTTTTACCCCATAACCTGTCTGTCTCTCTTAAAACTGAATTTGTTGAATGTAGTCTATATCTTAATACAAAATTTTATTTCTGCGCATTTTATAATAAATCCATCTTTTTGGAGTGGTTGCAGTTTTAAATTGTTTTGAAAGGAGCTTTAAACACTAAGTAGAATTAAGAAAAACCTAAGTGTAATACTGAGTTTGAAACTCTTAACTTCATTACTCTAATTCTGTTCTCCCTCAGACCTTAAATATGGTGGTGCTACCAGCTCATACCTATTCAGGCATGCAGTGTTTTTTTTGTTTTTTTTTTTTGCTGTGCAATTTATTTGGAATTTCCAAGGAACAAATCCCACTATGAAACATATTTTAAAAAAATAAAAAGGTAACAACAATAAAAAGACAAGACACAAGCCAACAAACAGAGACAGAGAAGTGAAGGTATTTGGGAAATTATATGACAGGACTGCAAACAGGAACTTCAGTAGATGAGTGTCCTAATTGTTCTCAAGTATTTTTGTAGGTAGGCATTAAAACAAGCAGATGCTTCACTGTGGAGGATGTGAAACTGGAGGAAGAAATTCTTTGCAGCTATTTATGAGGAGCTTTTCTGAGCTGGAAGTGCACTGAGGTAGAAAGCAATAATAGAGTTAGATCTTAAAGGCTGACATTATCACAGTGGACTGATAAGGATGGGAATCAATACTTTTTGTTGGTGAATGACAGATGGTATGTAAAGAAACAATAGTCTGTGAAAGGTCTTGCAAATATGCTGGATAATTTTTGCTTAAATATGTAAAGAAAAAAAGATGAAGGAGGATGCAGAGGGAGAGGGGCATAACTAAAGTTACTGGTTAGGTAGATGATCTCTGCAATAGCAATCAGAATGCAAGCAAGAAAAAGGGATATTTTATTAACCAGAACACAAGCCAGCACAGCTCTCATCAAATGTTTCCAGATGCCTGTATGAATAGGAAAAACACTTCAAAGCATCACAAAGAAATGAAAGAGGTAAGAATGAACAGTGACTACCAAGTTACACATGTAAATATAGTTCTCTTTCCCATGGAAGTCAAAAGATACAGTAGAGAGATAAATAAAGAGTTCCAATTTAAACATATTTATCTTTATAACCTAGCTAAAAATCTATGAGAAGACTGGAGAGACACAAAAAATTTAGTGTGGATGGAAAAGGGAAGTATGTAGTAGAGAAGGAGGCCTATTGTCAAGTTAAATATGCATCTTCAGATTGAATGCCCCAGAATATATTATACAGAGAAAGAAATAAGGAACAGAATCCTTAGAAGTGTTACACCCAAAAACAGTAAAAAAGGGTCAAGAAGTCATTTAAGCTGAAGGAGTAGCTTGTGCTTTTCTAGAGAGCATGGAGAGGACGGAGTTACGGAAACAAATAAATGACAGCAGATTAGAGAAGAGTGAGCAAAATCTGAAGCCCAAACACGTCAAAGGGAATAAAAATGGAAAGAGGGAGGGGAATGAGTAGGCAGCAGTCAGGAAGAAGACTAGGGTAAAGATTAATGAAGGCTCAGAAGAGGACAATATCTGATTATGCCTAGGATTAACAGTGGAAGAGAAAGGAGTTGTATGATGGTGAAAGTGAGGGCAAAGCACAGTGCATTTATTGTAATGAAAGTTGAATAAATAGCTTTTCTATGGGAGAAAACCTTAAATAAGCATTGCAGTATTACTGCTGATAGCAATCCAGCAAATGTGCAAGAAATAGAATAGAAGAACTAGTAATTGACAGTATATTCTTGCCCCATGTAGAAAGCAGGATTAAGATGTGATTTTCTGCATGATGACATAAAGAGATAAAACACATTAATCTTCTTTGCTACTTATGATAATATAACTGTGTCATGCTTTGTGTACTGCCATGCTAATACTGATGCCAAGCACTTAATGCATATGTCAATATATTTAGATCTAGTTTCACTTATGTCTACCACATACTTTATTTTACATTATTGATGGTTATCTGAGAGACTCAAACTCTCTGACCCTGCTTAGTTAGGAATCACCAAAATAAGGCAGTTTGACATGGAAAAGTGATAGGAACAAGTAGCTGTAAATCAAGTAGCAGTAGAAATATGTAACACAGAAGAAAAGTGAAAAGGAATATTGGATTGCAATATGGAATAGCAAATTATCATTAGGAGGCTGATCGTGGCTGAAATCTCACCAAAAAATTTAGATGATTATTCTGAAATTTACACATCCAAAAAGGAAGAACAGAAAACCCAAAAGAAATTCATGGCTTATATCAAGAGTGATGACTTATATAATCTCTCTACAATCAGTTTTTGAGTTCTGACTGATGTTGAGGATTATTTCTTTCATGTGAACCTGAGAGCATTTTTACTTTCTTGTTTTTTTTTTTTTTTTCCTTGTTTTAATTGTGTGGGATAAGAGCCTCAGGAAACATGGGCACAGGATTGACAAGAATGAGTCTTCAATTTCAAGTCTTCTGTCCCTGAAAAGAATTGATTCAGGGCAATAGGTTGTCTTCTGTGCAAGACAGTTAGCTTAGCAGGGGTGACGTTGCCTATAAGTGATGTGTATTAACCTGTCAAAGTGGATCAGGAGTCTATGCCACAGAAAAGTGAAAGGCTATAAAAGCACAGACAGTACTATGCCTCTGATCATTTTCTTCAGTGGAAATAGAGAGAATGTGTTTTAGGACCCTATTGAGGCAGAGGAAGTCCTCGCAATTTCATCACAAGCGAATCATTCAGCTTTAAAGGAAGGGGATGCAAGAGCAAATACCGTTGCTAAAAGAATTTCTTCTTCTCAAATATCTGTAGGCTTTTTTTGCATGCCAAGTATTTAATAAAAAGCAACTGAGTTAGTACCTTCCAGAAATTCTCTGCACATTTTCACAGAGCTGAACAGTAAACCAGGAGTCCTTCAGTGGAGTGATTTCACATTGCAGAGGTGATCACCCAGGCCTAGAGAACAGAGCCCTGACCTGGGGCAGCAACCAAGGCCATGGCCATGCCTGTACAGCAGCTCAGCAGTTCTCAGTCAAGGAACCTGAATCAGGCCTTTGATTAACACACAGAGATAAACCCACCATTGCCCTTAGTCATGCTGAATGATTATTAATAATAAAGAAATATATTTCAGAATTTCTGTGAATTACACCATTGTTTTCTCGTGCTTTTGCTAAAGCATTCCATGTAATTCACTTCTGAGTAGGAGATCTAGCATAAAGATTTAAGCAGTATTTAAGCGGTACAAAGACCTTTTGCTGTACTTTTCATAATTAGCAGATGCTGTAATTTCACGATTTTTGGGGGAAGGGGGTTCATAATGCATGCTTTTTTTGTGTTGCTGGGCAAATTGTTTAGCCGCTGGAATTGTGCTGCCTCCTGTGAGGATAAAACTGAACCAGCCAAACTAGGAAAGGAATTAGATTTGTCTTTAGCATGAGTGACCAGAGGAAAAGCTGTCAATCTGTATCAAGACAGAGGAAGTTCAGCACTCCTCACTGAGGCAAACCACCACCATCTTTCAGGTTTCAGTGGCACACACATTGCCATTGTTTGATGTGGTAGACCTTAGTGTTTCTCAAGCACACATTGCTGCGTGACCTTGCTGTTTCAAGAACATTTTTCTTTGGGGCTTCTGGGAATCTGTTTTGTTTTTCACTGCTGACCTCTAATGATAGATGAGTCTGAGTTTATGTGACAAATAGTCTCAAGCCTCACGTAGGCTTGTAAACGGTATTTGCTGGGGTTTTCATTACTTTCTTTCAGATCACAGAAAGGATTTAAATATAAATGGATAGGCTTTTATGGTACCATTTGTTTGATACTTATTACCATACGTGATTTCTTTTTCATACCGCAGTTAGAGCTGCCTGGGGGTAGAATGAATATAGCTATACATTTTTTTGTCCATTTTGATAGTGACACCAGAAAAATAAGAATACTGCATACCCATTGTATTCCTTCAGAATGCATGAATACCATTATATTATCTAAGCCATTGATAGCTTCAGATTATTAGTGTAGTTAACTGAAACATTAATTAGTTAACACTCAAGAGTTCATATTAGTTCTTTTCTTCTGTGCTGCTTTAATACTTTTAAATCTTGAATGTTTTCACCATAAGAGGAAAATTTTTAAGAGTAAATTTGGTTAAGTTTTCAAGGCAAAGGCTCTGATATAAGGTTTACGGCTTCTGCTGCTACTACAGTTAACAAATAAAACTGGCAAATACCTAAGGGACAGATTTTCACTTGACTGTCTAAAATAGTTACCAAAAACCAAATGGTGGCACAATAAAATGATAGTGTATTATTCACTACTGTAATAAGTAGCTTCTTGGTGGTATTTGTCGCTTTGGTTTACAGTGACATTTTTCGCATTAGATGGCTTCTCCCCAACCTGTTTGGTAAAACAGTACCATTGAGAACTCTGGAATAGCAAAAAATTCTCCAAGAGAAATGGAAAAAAAAATAAGATATTTATTATCCCCAAGAGTTATTTAATCTCAAAAACATCTTGTTTTGGCAAATATGAATTCACATAGCCTTGAAATTTAAATGTGGAAACAGGTATTCAGTGTCAGGAGCCCACATTTAAATATTTAGCTTTAGGTAGCCTATACTTCATTTCATCTGTCAAATCAGAGCTTCAAATGCTTGTAAGGCCATGAAGTTTGTTAAGAGGGTTTTTTTTCTTGTTATCTTTACACATTCCATTCTTTAAATACACATATGAGGTATCAGCAAAATTATTTTCAAATGTCTTAATCTTACCTATTTTAAATGCTACCTATTTACGCCATGAATTATGAAAGGACTACCTGATATTAAAACCTTATTGGAAATCAGCTCTGGATCTGTGAAAAAGAGATATCAAGAAGTTAATACCATTAGTCTTAGGTAACTTCTGAATGTTTACAGAGCATTCATTGCTGTTGTGAGTCATTAGTGCAAAAAGTACAGTCTGGTTATAAACCATGCTGCCCAAGTTAAGTATCAGTAAGATGAGTTTAGGGTATAGTCTGGCCTGGAAAGAAAAAAAAAAAAATCAGTCTTCCTATCAGCAGTATTCTTATCGCCTTAAATATATGACAAAAATTTATTTAAAACATACCTAATTGTATTAATAGGTACAAAATGGGGTTTCAAATTTCAGTTGTGATATGAGTAGAGAAAACTGGCTTAGTTGATTACATGCAGGATGACTAAAAGTGAAGAAACGTGGTGTGATGACATTCAGATTGCAATGCCACGCCTATTACCACATGTTTGAAATGGGCAGCAAGTAGGAATAAGAATAAAGAATAAGAAATAGCCAGTGATTTATGTTAGGAAAGGTATGTATGTTTTCATGCTTTGCCGTATTAGCAGGATATTCTGATGAAAATATTGACGTATCAGCAATTTTTTGTTATGTGTCCAATACAGTGAGTTTCACAGATTTTGTACCTAAGCTGTCATCTCCACTTTCTTCTGTTAGATGAGCAATCTAGGAGAAAAAGCTGTTGCTGCTGTTATTAATTTGGATAATGCCAGAGGTTGTGATCACTGTCCATGACTGTGGAGTCTTCAGCTGGGAGCTCAGGATTATGCAGGTCCTCAGCAGTGGCCAGTGTTGCCACAGTGTGAAATAGGGCACGTTTCCTATCTGAACCCCACACTCTCAAGCATTTTCCTTCCAATCCTAGGGCACATTCTCCCCAGGTTTAATATTCACAGCTCTATGTATGTGATCTATTTTCACCTGATTGTCTAGTTTGTGTTCACCTGAAACCTAAACTCCTAATGTATCACAGACATTTGGGTATTTTCCTGTAGAAGCAAATTTATTTTCAGACCAGAACATATAAATCTGTCTCATTCAATCTATCTCACAAGCTGGTCAAGAGAAACAAAAGAGGAAAGTGTACATATTGCCACCTGTTAACTAAATCTTTGAAATAATACTTCAAAGTACAAATTTTTTAAGGCATTTCTAAATTGTATCTTTAAATGAGTCTAAAGCATTGCAGTTATGAAAAATCCATCAAACATTACATTTTCCTAGACATTCCCCCTGTGCTGTCCTGTAAAAACAAGCAATAAAAAAGAAACCCCTCTCATTCACCACCAATGCCATTCATAGATTTCGTACAGGAATGTTAGCCTTGAGCTCTGTCTTTTTCCATGTGTTCACATTTACTGATCTCCCAGAACTTTGTTCTTCTGCCCAGCCCTCTTTGCTCCTCATTTTTTTACAGTTTCTCAAGGGTTGCCTTACCAAGTCATAGTATTTTTAAATATGTGTGGATAGTTTGAAGTGTGGCTTAGATGTATGATTGCACTGTGTAACCATTTTCAGAGTTACCTCTGTAAAAATGCTACTTGCACTGAGCACAGTAGAGGTTTCCAAACAAAAGTAGAGGCCAAACACCGGAAACCAAATATAAAACTGCAGTGTGCACTGTCCAGTAATTAGAGCACATAGAATAAATGTTGCTTTAAAATTGCTTGTTATCCACAAAACATCTCACAATGAAGTAATGTTTCTTTTCCTTTCCTATATCTTTATCAGGATTGCACCATTTTATCTCTCTAATAGGCTGTTGTACCATACTAAGTGTTTTATTTCTGTGTGTAATACCTAGACAAGCTGTATCACATCTGTTTAGATATAGCAGAGAGAAAGTTTAATTTCTTGGCTGTAATGCAATGGGCAAAATAAGTTATTTTAGATAGAATACTGTTGTTCCTATCGAAATGGTGGAATTGTATCAGGAGGAAGCATTAGCTGGAAATAACAAATGAATCCCTACTACCCCTGCCAAGTACTTTTTTTGCTAAGATATATAGAGATGTCATAATTATTTTAAGATGTTATTGTGATAAAGAGACAAAGAAAACAGTTTTCTACTTAGGTATTTTAAACAACTCAGAAAACACTCAGGGTGTTTTAGGTTGATCTTGCAGTGCCCCAAAGAGGTTGCAGTAAAGAACATAATCTAAATTAAATAGATATGTTACTCAAATATGATGTTTTTAAATAAGTTATGTGGAAAAATATACATATTTTATATAGATAGATATAGATAGATAGATAGATCGATAGATACATATATAGATATATATAAAATAAGTAAATCTGTTTAATTGGGTCAATTTAAGCTTGAATGCCTTTTTAAGCATCTAATGATACAGTAGAAATTCATTATTTCTCAGTTAATCTGTCAACAATGACACTCACAGACCTCACAAGCCTATTTCCATGACTGTAGGAATGCAGACTTTCCCACTAAGGAAACTCTAAAAAGGGAGCTGCAGAAGATGAGATGTTTTGTACCTTAGGAAATTCTTACTCCTTTTTACAGGCTTCAGCTCAGCATATGTATGAATTTATAGATATGATTTTGAAACTATAAGTCACACAGTTTTTAAATTAGCAAGGTGGTATCTTTAGGGTAAGCTGCAACTCCTGCTAGTAGCACTTGCAGTGTTCACATACCCATTCAATTTTTAGTAAGAAAACAGAGAGAGTGACTTCACGAGTTGGTCTTTTAACATACGAGAGTTCTACTGAAACCATTTCCATCAGCCTATTAGGAGAAAACTTCTTTGGTGGATGAGAACACTTATTATGCCTTTGAGAAAGGAGACTACGAGAATGCTAATATCCTTTTGTCACCCACTGTACCTCAGAAAAAGAGTAGTCAGGAAGGTTGACGCTGGTGGGAAGAAATGAGGAGCTCCGTTCATTACCCAGCTGGGGACTTAACAATGACTTCTAAGTTTTTCTGCATACAATTGGTGAAGATCAAGGAAGTAAATCATTTTAGCACTAATGGCCTAGTCTAGCATTTTTAAGAGTCTCACTAGCATGAAAAAGAGCCTGATAAAACACTCAAAGCAAAATCACTCTTGTATTTATTTTTCTTATAGTAGTCTGTTGCTTTAAGTCCATCAGACAACCAATCTGAATAGCTAAATAATTATCTCTAGGATAAGGTATCAAACATTAAAAAGTGATCTGTATGTTTAAAAGAATATTTTGAGCAATATGACTAAGAAGAAGGAGTATATTTTTTCAGCATTGTGCCTTGGAAGAATCATTGTATTAATTTTTTTTAACCTTTTGAAATAGTCCAACTTTATTGTTGCTTTCACACAGTTTAGGGTGAAACATGTTTTATATTCCCATGATGCAATAATTAGATATATATCAGTGCAGAAACAACAAATATTTCTGAATGGAAATATTATGACATTTCTCAAGGCAAAATAGATAACTTGCAATAATCTGAGACCCCAGATGTCTACAGACGTATGGATCAGATATAGATCACATATTTGTATTTTTACATGTTTGTTGTAAGATTACAGGTCAGTATTAGCAGGAGTAGCCTTTTGCATGTCATAATATGCAGTGTCAGGCATGAAGAACACTATTCCACCACTAATCTTTGGGGATATGGATAATACTTGTATGGAAAACCTGATGCCTCCTTTAGCTCTGCAAGATTGGCTGTCTTAAACCAGGTTTTGAGGAAGCAAGAGCCTTAAATTTTGGAAGAGATCTCTTTAAATTATGTAGGGGAAAAGCCAGACCCACAGAATGGCTCCTTTTCTGTTTGTCACCTTTTAAGGACTCTGTTTGTGGTAGGAGGCTTTGATGACTGAATATAGCATGAGCAGTAATTTCATGGTGTTTTTTCATTGTAGAAACAGAGATGAGTGTTCCAGTGCATCTTCAGAGATTTTATTATTATTGTTGTTGTTGTTACTGATAATACTAATTATTATAGTGCATGCTGAGCTTGTGGCTAGAAATATAACTCTTGGAAAATAAAAGACAGCCCTTCAGACCTATGGAAAAAATACCTGTAAACAATCTAATGGAGTTCAACACTCTTAAAAAACTGCAGCAAATTAAACCTTCAAGCCTACAGTAAGAAGCATATACTTTCAGAATCAATGCTGAACAATAGAAACAGCTAGTGATAGAGAGCCCCATCTGTTCAATATTAAAGTCAGACAGAGTCACACAGGGTATGTCTACTCCACTCAAACCCTCCAGCTATATTTTCTGTCTGCTTTTCTTGGATATGCTGGGGAAAGTGTCAAGCTTTTATGTTTTTGGCATTCTTGACTTGTCAGATGCTGAGAACTTAGTGCACTATTTGGGAAGAAAACAATAGATTGCTTTGAGAAAGTCTTAGTTGCTTATAATATATTTGATTTAAAATGAGAGAGAAGGAGAAGTCCATTCTCTATCATGCTGGGACCAAAGTTCAGGACACTTAGGAAGTGCTGCCTGATTCAACCGTGCAAGACTGCAATGATTGCAAGGCATTACTCATGGGTTTAGCCCATGTCAAGACATTGAATTTGAAAGAGAGGAATTGGGAGCTTCCAGCACTAAACCTTTAGAATGATGGATGAGTTTTGATACTTGTTGGAACCTGTAAAGCCTCTATGAAACTGGAAATCTACTATCAAAAATCCCAAACTCAATTGAGAGTTAATTTGTTTGTCACCTTCACTTAGAAGTTCTGTACAGAGAAAACATCTCAAAAATTCTTCAAGAACTTTTGAGACTTCAGTTAATCAGTAGTTTAAGTAGGTAAATTTTATATAAACATTGCAGCTATTTTTGTAGCTTTATAAAATTCAAAGATTACTGTGTCTGCCAAATGAAAATCCCTGAAGTCCAATGTATACAAACCTGCAAAATGACACATAGTGGTGATAAACTTTTACATGTTTGGGCAGGACATCTTTTGTTATCTTTTCCTGTATAGCAGAATGGTGTCACCAGCAAATCTGTCAGCCTGCAAATTGACATTCCTGTGGAAAAACTGGCAGATGTGGATCCATTTTGCTAGAAAAAAAAATAAACAAACAGCTTGCAGATGTAGATTCATTTTGCTAGAAAAAGTAAATAAATAGCTCAGGTTATTGTTCATGCTAGAATTTTTCAGTGCTCATCCCATTTTTACTACAATGAAGAAACAATGATCAAATAGCTTGACCATGTGGGAGCATGTACATAATAGAGCACAAAAATGAGAAAGCATTTGAATGGATAAGATTGTTCTTATAAATGCTGGATGACTTCTAGTTCCTTGTGTGTTAAGCAGGCCATTTCAACTTTTTCTCCTTCTCTTTGTTCTCATTAGGAGCAACTCACAATGAAAGGTCCTCTCCGTAAGGCATGCAAATAAATCATTTTAAACCACAAAGAGGTCTTTAATAAACCTTGTTACAGCTAAGACAAACAATATCAAACCGGTGTTTAATTCATTCTTACCTACACCCACACAATTCTGGACTAGGCTAAGAGGAAAAGCATAATTTTACCTTACCTTAATGAAGGCCAAAATAGAGGTAAGGACATGAAACTCTGTTATTTTGCAAAAAAAAATATTTTGAAGTGGCTTTGGAAACTGAGAAAACTGCAAAACCAGTATCTGTACCTTTTATTAGAAAGGAAAACAAAAATGAGACTGAAGGGAAAACTAGGGAAAAAACAGTTTAGAGAATATCTGAAAGACATCCTTGGCTTTGACTCATGATTAGGACATTTTAATTACTTTAGTGATACCTAAAAAATATATGTCAATTTTTGTAGTATAGTATCTCCTCTCAAAGTTATTTCCAACTCCTTACATCTCTGCAGCAATACTGATCGCCTTTAGGGAACATTTTGAAGTAAAAATTAGCACGTTCTTTGTGATTACATATGTAAGCAGAAGCTTCCTTATAGTATCAGCTTTTGGATGTTCATCTTGGTATATTGGACAGTAGAACAAGGCTGTTGATCTTTTGATCATTTGAAGATCTGACAAGTCATCAAATGTCTTAAGAAAATTCTAGCATGGCACTGAACTCTTGAAAACTGTGAATTTAATAAAATGAGATTGCAATTTTGGAGACATCTTTTCTTGGTTGATGGCATCAAACTGAACCAAACTTTGCAAGGTGTCTGTAGATTAAGGATTCTCCTACTGCTAAGGATATCAGTGCTGTTGACTCTTTTCATGCTGCGCCACTGCTTCTGGTGCATCACAGACTTTCTAGATGTCACATCATCTGTCAGAGAATTAATAAGGTACTAAATTTAAATAGCATCATAGGCAAAATCCAATAGTTCAAGTACCTGCAAGTTCAAGCATTAATCTGTCCTATGCTTTCAAAATTTTGTTCTCTTCCTAGAGAACAAATGGATAGCTCACAAAAGCCTAGCTGCATTAGTGTGGGGACAGTGGCTGTGTAAGTTTGTTTTTTCCCAAGGTGCACAAGTCAGAACCTTTAAGGGCTTTTGTTGTTTTCTCTCCAAAAGAGACAAAAGTGTGCATTTTACTTTAATTTGAGATAGGATCTCATCCAAACAGAACTGAAAACTGAGAATTTTTTAACTCAGATTCCACATGGGAAAGTAGTTAGCTTGTGAAACTTATTTTGGGGACCTTCCATGTAGTTTGAATTGGTTCAAAACTGAAACAACAAAGTCTTCTTCTTTTGATCTTCCTTATTTTGTTTTCACCTGTTTGCTATCAGACAAATTGTCATTGATCTCAGTCGTATTTTACACTTCCAAGCAGATCAGTTTGTTTTCACCTTTAAATCTTGTTAAAACTAAAGGAAGATTCCTTTTTATCTCACTTGCATATAACTGTGAATAATTATAATCCTTGAAATTCAGATGGTAAGTGTATATGTTTTTCATCCTTCAGAAAGCTTTCATTTCCTTTAAACACAGTGTGCAGGAAGATTATGTCTGTCCTGTATGCCATTCTAATTGATTAAAAGAGAAATAACCTGCCCTGCTCGATTCTCTGTGCTTGCTGTGTGGGCCTTGCATAACAAAGGGAGTAGGAAATCTGAGATGCTGGATCACATTCCGTCTCTGAAGCAGCAGTGCTAGAGAGCTGCAACAAATTGCTCACTGTAGAAATTAGCCTAGATTGTAGAAAGCAATAGCCACTTGCTTGCTTCAGTCTGGATTAAGAAATGGAATAGGTAATGAAGTTCAGCAGCACAATGCCATTCTCAGTACCTTCCCTCATGCATGGGACTGTGGTAGAACCATGGCAAGCATTTTTTTCTTTTAATAATTAACACTTAATTTCATAGTGTGCTGTCCCATAGCAGACCAACATTTATGACACTTTATTGTAATATGCTGTCATGAAGTATCTCTCACTGTACATGATACCTCAAGCAGCAAAATGTAAGCAAAATTTTTCTGAAGCTGCGTTGATTCTGAGGTAGATGGCTTTTGGTCATGGATGAGCATGACTATAACCCCTGCACATCAAAATGCCTTATAAAATCAAGAAAAAGTTGCTCATTTCTTGGTAGATGAGTCCTGTTTGGTATGCATAAGCACTTGTGAGATCTCAATCTCAATGATTTTTTGAGCACTGATTGTTTGTAAGTTTCTGAGGCTCTGAAATGACAGAGTTGGGAAATGCCATCCACTTCACCCTCCTGCCAATGCAGACTGTTCCTTACTGATCCCTGTACTTCATCCAGACTGAGTTCAAAAAGCTTCAGAAGCTACACTTACGTTATTGTGTAGTTCTTTGTAGTCTGTTCAAGGAGAGTTTTGAAAAATGGCACTTAGTCACCAAGGACCTGCAAGGATTTGGTGAGCAGTTGCAATCCTGTCTCATTGATTTCTGTGTGGTCACAGACAGCTGGAAAGAGGATCAATGAGGAAAAAATTCTACTGAAGACCATCAGCCATCTGCAGAAATAGAGAAATGCTTCAATATCCGGCCCTATTGTAATCCACAGAATTAATAGAAGCTTTTTACCAGAATTCATATTTTCTTGCCATGTAAGAAATTCTGTATCAAGTAGGAAATATGCATCTGCACTTTTTCTCTTCACCAGAGGATGGGGTTTAGCACAGAGACGTAATGGCAGCCACAATTCCCTATGCTAAGCATTAGCTTTAAACTCATTTCTGGAGGTACCAATTTATGTGTGTGCTCTGTCTAATCTCAGGAAGCCCAAACTCAGTGTTACAGTACTCTCAGTTCACAATCCAGATCCAGGTCTATCTCAAACCCTGACAATCTCCAGTGAAGATACAGATAAATTCTTTATAAATTGTATAAAGCGAGATAGATTAATATTTAGAGATGTAGATTAAACTGTATCTTACCAGCTGTAATAAGCAACTTTAACTTCTCAGCATTCTTAATAAATTCCACATATTTTCCTTAACTGGGAAAAATGTATTAACTAAATTTCTCAGCCTGTTGTCCGGACAATAGCTGGTATAGAGCTTAAATTCTTCATGGAACTTACAAAAAGGCTAAATGAGGAAGATACAGAAGAAAACTATTTTATTGAATTGTTAGAGATTTTAGTAAGGAAACCAGTTTATGAATATTTTCAAAATGTCAGCAGGCAGTCATAAAGTGATTATAATATTGAAATGCACAGGCCAAACCCATCAGGCTTATTCCTGCCTTCTAAAGCACTTTATTCTCTAGGTTTTGCAAGCATGACTGCTTACATAAATATTAAATGGTACAGAATGTATCATGTGCTCACTGGAGTACAGTGAAGAAGGAATATTTTCACAAAATATGATTGCTAAATTTGGAGTACAGGTGTTACATGTTTTCAAATATAAATATAAATATAAATATAACATAAACTGTTCTTGAAATGTAGAATGAACTCTTAAAAATGGATTGATAGATAGTAATGACCCATTATTCAAGAAAGATAATTATTTATTGGCCATAGCAGGGTAAAGGCAGGTTTGGCTTACAGTTTATTTAAAGCAGACATTAAAGTGAGCTAGAGAGCAGTATGGGAAAAATATCAATTAGAAATTGTCAAGAGTAGAAAATCAGTAAAAGAAATTAGAGGTTGAGCTCAACAAATATGCATGGTTTCTAGAGATATGAAAAATTTAAAATATAAGAATAACTGAGATTAGTACAGCCAATGTTAGATAAACCTCTTTGGTAGTCTCATCTTTAGATTTAGTCAGTAAAGTTATCAAGAGTGCACCATAAATATTTTAGCTCTGTGTTTGGACAAAAGTATCATAAGGCATTTTATTTCACACATGGACTTTCCAGTCTTTTTACTAACTTAAAAGGACTGCATAAATTTGTGCTGGGCATTAATATTTCTAAACTGGTAGTTCCTATAATACATGTTCAGAAGTCCTAGATAAGAAGATCTAAAGTCTGTTGGTGCTCTTTCTAGTTCATCTTGGACTGGTAAAATGAAATAACAGCAGTGATGAAGTGCCGGCTGTTGTTGCAGTATATAGTGTCTGTTCCCTATTAAAAATGTCAAGAAGGATGTCCCAAGTGCTGGTTAGGCTGACACCTATTCCTGACAAAAACAAGAAAGTGCCAATGAAATTAAATTAATAAAGACTCAAAGGACAAGAAAGTAATCAATTTCAGACAGCATGACTTTCTAAAGAGAAACTCTTGTCAACAAACTTGATTTAAATCTCAGACGTCATGGCAGATTTGGTTGATGAATGTAATTGGATAGAAACATTACATTATGATTTATTGCAAGGGCTCTGACTTTGTGACTTATGACATTCTAATGTACTGAACAGATGTCAAAAATCTGTTGCCAATGAGAAATTATCCTGGATGGGAGTGATTTCATTGGACTTTCATAGACATTGGTACAAAGCCACGTTTTAATCAGTGATCTGGAGATAAATGGAAATGACCCATCAGGGAACTGGTGGATGGCACAAAGACTGATAGGAAGTGTAGACACAGATGCACTCATTCTCAGCCACTGAGATCACAAACCAAATGAACTTTAATATACCTGCACAGCTGTACAATCACTTCCCAAATATATTACATATAAGTAAGAGATGACCTTGACATGGATCTCTGGGTTGTGAGGGACATTCAACCACCCATGCACTTCCAGAATGATGCAACAGAAACAGGTGACTCTTGGATGTGAGAATATCTAAGGGAAGAGTTGCCTGGGAACAGCTGAAAATTCGAGGAGGATCTAATAGATAGAATTTATTTTAGAACTGGAAAAAATTCCTTAAAAATTGAGGATGCTCAATTCATTTAAGTAAGCAGAAGACACTGGGGGATGACTGATCCTCTTCCTGGGGACTGTACTAATGGATTTTCTAATCCATCAGAGGATTTTACAACTAATAATGTAAGAGTTTAACAAGAACCAGTGTATGAAAACTGAAGCCAAACAAAAGTCAATTGTATTAAGAGTGGAAGACCTTGTGCACACTATAGCTTTTCAAAAACCCAGTTATTAAATTTGCACAATTAGTGAATCAAATGTTTTCACAAACAATGATACAAATATTGGATTTACATAACCAGTAGTATTAGACACAATATACTGAGTTTAGCAAGGCAGTGCAGGTACAGTCTCAGTCTCATTGCTCTCTCTTCTATCTTATTTTCTCTGAATGAATGCTGACATATATAAGAGCATTAAAAATAATGAAAATATTCCACAATTGAATTAGTTAATTATTGCTGAATTTGGAAAACTGGAAAACTTTTTTTTTTTTTTTTTTTTTTTTTTTTGTAGTGGTGATGTTTCTTTTTGGAGCTGTAATGTTATACAGTGATTTTTCTCTAGAATAGTAACTCGATTTAAAAATAAATATGGTTTAATCTTAAGTATGGTTGGGCTTGCTCACTTCCCATTGCAAATATATCATTCCATCAAGTTTTATTTGTGCTAATGTTCACAAAAATAAATTGCATGTCATACTTCACATAAATATTTGCAGAACACATTAAACTTGTTAGCAATAAAGAGTCACAAATAACAATTCCCATTCCCTTGTAAATAGAATTGACCTCTAATAGAAAAGTCAGAATTGAGAAATTCATGGTTATTTTCATTTTGGAGAACATTCTTGCTGTGATGCAACAAATACATATTTTTACCTTCTCTTTCTCTTCTCCTCCATTGACTGTAAGAAAAAAACAATTCTACTAGTAAAGCATGTAACAGTATTCAGCTTTTATGACTGAACACTACTGCAATTTTTAATGTGTTAATTACAAATAAAAACAAATGAATGTGGTACTTAGAAAAGGCAGTAAACAGGAAATTGCCATTGTGGGCAGGAAAGAGATCTATAAAAAGAAAGCCCAGATAAGTCAAATTATACAAAGAACACCCAACTACACTTTGCTTGTCAAAACGATTGCAGTTTTCATCTATAAAAAGATGCTTCTGGGTGGTGACTCAAAACCCCTACATTTGCTATTTCAGATGTAATTTTCCTCATTCCATTCTCCTCTGGTGTCAAAAGTATAAAAAGAGACACACAGATTGCACGCTCCCTCAGCAGACATCCTGTGAGCCAACACAACCTTTTCAGAACTAAGTTCTTTATTTTAGTCATACTTGGAGTCGGGTTTTCCTGTGTAGATATAAATGTGCCACAAAAGTGAAGGACTTTGAATTAGGCCGTCCTTAAAGTAAGTTTTGCCATTCAAAGATACCTGGACTTTGTCTTTAGTTGGGTGTGGGGGCAGGACTATACTGTCTCTGTTAAGTGGCTAGGGACAAACATCATCTGCTCCATTTTTCTATTTTTTTGCTCTTGCCCTTGGCAGGGGAAGCATTGTTTTGTTTGTTTTGTGGGGTGGAAGGGAGATAGAAGAGCCTGGTAGTTCAGTTGGAGATTTTTCCCTCTGAGTCTAGAGTTTCCCCAAGGGAAACTGAAATCCTGGTATTTCAAATTTGTGACCTAGACATATGCTCAGCAACATGTCTGTTCCCCAGCGTGCCCAAGGCTGCCTTCACCTTCTGGGGAGATTCTTTATTCAGATCTGCCTCTCTTTAAGCCTTTCTAGCAGCTGGTGCCCTTGTAAATTCAAGGGCTGCCCTAGGCCAAGAAAAGCCAGAGGCTAAAGGAAAAGCTCTTGTCATCTTCTTTCACCCTTATTAAATGTCTTGTAAGGCAGTTTGACCAAATCCTGTGGGAAGACAGCAGCTCTGTACTGCCCAACAGCCCTGTCTAGACAGGGTCACCTTGGTATGTCCCTGCCAGGCTTAGGAAGTGCTTCAGAATCAGTCCAGCATGTGGACAAATGCATTGCTCAGAACAGAGACAAACTGATAAGCAGAAATAGAAGTGGGTGTCATGGAAGAGAATCTCCTCATTCAGATAAGCTGCTATTATTTATTCTTCACTCTGCATTTTGCATAATCTGACATTCAATAGAATAGAATTTTCCTATGAAAGCTGACCCACATTTAGAGCATTGGAAGATGAGGATGTTCCCTGCATGGCTTGTGGCTGGCACATCAGATTTTGCATCTAAATTGTGAGCAGTCTGAAGTATCTATTGTAAAAGATGCACAAATTTTACAAAGCAAAGCAGGAAGTTTCTACATGCATTCTTCTTTGCTTCATTTGAACCAATGGGCAGCATTTGTTTTGTGTCTGACTACAACAGTGGAAAGACATGGGAATTTTGAGAGGAACCACATTTGTACTGAATTTCTTAAAAGCCTTTGATCAAACTATAGTTGAAAAACACTCATGACAAACGTAGCTGGTACTTGGCACTGAATAGAGGCAATAGTGTTGAATCCATGATGTACTTCTAATAAATACAGCCTGATAAACTAAGCAAGACAACCATTTTCTTTGTACGTAGAAGAAAATTCATTTTAGAGATTATTTCTACATATTATTTTATATGGGATCATCAACACTTACAGCTAAGCTTTCTTGACACTGTATAGCCAGAGAAGAGTAAGTAATCATAACCAAGACCTCAAAAGGACATTAGCTTTTCCAAAGACATATAAGTTCCTTTTCAAAATCTGTTACAAAAATATTATGGATGAAGAGCTTGGAAGTCAAAAGTTAAGAAAATGTCGTATTAGCATATACAGCCTTGACTCAGCTGCACAGGCATCATTAATATGTGCACTTATCTTCTTAGTCATGGTCATTGGCAGTGTGTCATGAGTGAGCAGGATACAAGGCCTTCAGTTTGCTGATATTGTTTCTGATAAAGCCTGGTCCATCCCTGTGGTTGTATTAATTATGAGAACGGTGCATTAGTACACAGCACCTCTGGTTTTCACAGGTTTTTGAAGGAATGACAGGCTGTATGTCATTAACCAGTGAAGCTGTCAGATAATTTTAGAAAGAGAGTGAATACTCAATATTTCTTCTTTTTAGAATAAGTTTAATTTTCTGTGACTGGAAAGAGTGTCTGAATTTAGAACTGAAATCCATTCATTTACAGCCCATGTATAATGTAGTCTTTGACAACTAAAGTCTTTGACACAGTTCTCTGTTGATATTCTGATCTACAGAGACCATCCTCTGTTGATAGAGAGAATAATTTGCCTTTCATACATAACCAGCCCTGAGCTTCATCTGGAAAAAAAAAAAAAAAAAAAAAAAGAGGATGCTATATATGTAAATAAGATCCTTATTCAAACAATTCCCTGTTCTCTTGTACTACAGTATAAAAGTAGTTTAAGAAAATAGTCTTAAAAACCCGATGTCTTTTGCCTGTTTTTTGATCCGCTTTCCTACCACAGTTCAAAAAGCTCAGGAAGGACAGTAAATAATGCACTATGTATCCCAGAGCCTCGTATTCCTAATAATGTTAATGTGCCATGTTCATATGTACTTTGGGTTTCTAACAATATTCAGCATAAAGATGGGTCTTTGAAGTGAAATTCCACAGTATTACTAAGTATTAAAATCAGTGGGCAGAAGTTTAAAACCAGATCCAAACTTTGCTTGATTTCTCTTGCTGCTACTGAGAGTCTTATAAAAGTCTGTGCTTCACTGGGTTGTTTTGCTGGTTAGGAAACATAGAAGTCAAATTAACTGTGTAATAGAGGTTGCATGTGGCAAAGGTACACAGGTTCAGAATTGCTTTATGACATGGAAGAATTTACAGGTTTTGTGATCTTGGGCATTGGGATATTTCTATCCAAAAGGGACTGAGTCCTTCTTAGTGCTGGGAAGCACTTCTGAATTTTTTTTTAAGATTCTGTTAAATTTAACAGGATTACTGAGATGAGTAGCAGGTGTGGGAGTCTGAAACTGGGGAGTGTGGATGGTGTTCTCCCAGGGAATATCCTAGAGCTCTGAAATTCAGAACTAATTGCATTTGGGAAAACAAAACAAACAAACAAAAACAAACAAAAACCCAAACAAACAAAACAACAACAAACAAAACCACACCCCAGCTGTCTGAACAGAAGGAAATTTCCTTAAAGGTGTACAAACTGTATTACAGACATTCCTTTGCCTGCAGCCTGCATATCCCATTCTCTTTTACAGCTCTTTTGTTTGACATGGTCTTTCTGGGTCAAGGGCTTTTTCTAAGGTTTTATGGAATACATACCTTGTAATATAAATTTTGAAAAACTGCGCTTGTTTTTCACAGGTAAGATGAAAATATGCCCAAGGCCCTGAATTAGAGCTGCTGTCATGTTTGCATTGGAGCCCCACTTTTGGAAGACAGCGAAGCTGCTGATTTCTGCTACACAGAGAACAGCTCCTGCTCTCTCTAAGCGGCCATGGGCCAAGCTCCTAGCTCTTAGATAGCCCCTTTTAAAGCTCATTAATGAGAAACTCTGGGGGGTTTTTTGGCTTAAAGGGCAATTTCCAGATGCTGATGTCTGTGCTGATGTGCAGCAGTTGTGTTCACTTGCTCTGTGGTTATTTCATAGCAGTTTCCTTGGTTACAGTTGGCTCCATTTTGGTGCTAGTGACAAGTTCCTTATAAAAGCTGGTAAGTGATCGTCCCCTCCATGTCACCTCAAATAGGAATTGCCTCAGGCAGCCCCAGTGAGACTGAGCTGTGCCAGGCAGAGGGAGGTTCTGCTCTCAGCAGGGTGCAGATGCTCACATGGGCTTCCCAAAATTTGCAGTGCTCAACTCCATCTCTCAGGCATTAGGAAGTTTGCTTCAATGCATGGGTCCTTCACCAGGATTTACAAATTCTTATAGGCAGAGTGGTAGGAATTCCTGGAAAAGGGAGACTGAAAGCCAGTGTCATAGGTAGAAGATAGGGGATCTAGCCTCTCACAGACCCCATGAGGAATTTTAGTTTGCACGTTTCAGAAGTTTCTGAAGTACTTTCCAGAGTCATTCAAAAGTGCAAGGGATAAGATTCAGGAGTTGTGACTTGCCAGAGATAGCAGCTAAAAGCAGAACCAGAATCAGAAGTCAATGTTCCTTCAGTTTCCATGCCTCAGATAGCAATGGTATGAGTGTTTCAGGGTACTGTTAGCTACCCTGGAGATTATTATGAAAGTACTAGTTCAACAACTGATGTTAGAGCACTATAATTTCAACAGAATTAATAATAGTAATAGTAATAATCAATAACAACAATAATTCCATGGATATGTTACTTATGGGAGGAAAGAGAGCTCCAAAAATAGATGTAGAAGTCAGAATGGCTTTCACACATAAAAGAATCCCTGCTAGTAAGCCAAATTTACTTGCAAATCTGTGTATGCTGTCTGACTGTTTCAGCGTCTTGTCAAAAACTCCTCTGTTGTCTTTGGAAAGATATGCTGGGTTTTTCTGATGTTCCTAGTAAAAGGAGACCAAAGCATTGTATTTATTTTCTTGTCATCATCTAAAAAGTAATCAAGTTGTAAATTATTCAGTAGCAACTTGCATTTTCACTTGGCTGAGTAGTCAAAAAATTCAGCTGGTGTGTATTTACCTATATTTATAGTTAATAATGTATACAAGTGTTAGCTAGCTGTGGAAATAGGCTTTTCATAATTCTATCCACGGTGACAAAGTTTCTACAAAACCCTTAAAAAGATGAGGCCATACATACATAACTAGCCTGGTTTCTTCCATTTGAGAAGTATCTACATGGAAAATACTAATATAAAGTATAACTTAATTTTAAAAGAAAATTATCAGATTAAATTTGCTCAGATTATAAATGTAAAATCAATCTGTGAAGTATCTTAAAATCAATATACATTTTCCCTTGTGCTTTTGTTCTTTTAAAATATCCATTGATCAGTGAACAATCTGTTTGCTTTAACTTCCACATTAGTCCTTACAGCACTGAAGGAAAAGTTCAGTGTTGGTATAAAAGATCTTGAATTAAATTTTCATTTAAAACTTACTGGATAGGAGAGTAGATGTGGATTGCCTCATCTAATTACCCCAGCTTTTTCTAAAAGTAAATGGCAAAATGTAAAAGCAATGTCAGTTTTATAAAGTAAAGAGGGGTGGTTTTTTAATAGGTTATGAAATACAGGCACCTTTTAACCTAGTCACTTCACATTAAAAAACTCTCAGGATTGCAAAAAGCAATGTAAAAATAAATTACAAAAATAACTGTGATCTGAAGAAGTTCAAGGGTAAAAAATGTCCCAAGTTTTATAGCGTTCTCTCTTGCCTTTTGTTCATGTTACAATTAAGAGAGAATTTAATCTCCTTGTTTCAAATATCCATTAAAATATTTTTTGCTTCCACTTTCCAGCAGAAAAGCAAGATGGGCTCAACTTCTGCTACTCAAATTTATAAAGATACATAGGAATGTTATTGATCTGAAGGAACTGGAAGAGCCCCAGTAATGAAAAAAAGAGGTTACCTGCTGTCAAGAATTGCTGTTTCTTTAAGCTTATACTGAAGGCTGTGTAATTTATAACAGACTGGGGAGAAGAATTGGTTTTGAAGCCCTGCATTTTAAATTTGATTTTCAATTCTCATTCCTTATATCGTTTTTCATTACTTAATGTAGTGCCAGATCTATTTTTATGTAGTCAGCATCTCATATACAAGGAATGAGTTTCTGAGCTGCTCCTCCAGCAGGGGCATCACAGAAAATGCAGTTAGTGCAAACAAAGCTGTAAAGGAGCTTTCTCTTGCTTTCTCATTTTGAGTTACTTCTGGCATTGACAGAACCCTCAACACATCAAGGGTGGATCAGCTCACTGTAGCTCCTGCAGTCACCTGGTGTAGCTGTCACAGGACCTCCTTTTTGGCTCTGCTGCCCAAGTTCCTGCTGCCAGAGCTTGTTGGCAGCATCTGTGGGTGGTGCCAATGCCAGCACTACTGCCCTGGTACCAGCAGCACAGTAATTCCCAGTTCTAAACCTGTGTGACAGTGACTGGCAGGCAGTGTTGCTGTGCTCCTGCCTGTGCCACCCTGGGCACTTCACCCTCACTGAGTCCCCCCTGGCCCCGCAGCACCCCTGACCCAAGCCAAGCACTGGCACACACCTGGACTCTGCACCTGGGCAGAGGCACAATGGCCATGCTGTGCCAGCTCTGGTGTCACCAGGAGTGGCTCTGTGCAGGCCCCTAGGACAGAGTAGGATAAAAAGAAGTAAGTGTGATACTTTCACATTTCTCAGGCTCCAATTAACCATGGCTACTTCCCAGATGTGTCTGGGATGTTAATAATTACAGATGTGTCTCTAATTATTTCTTTTGGATTTGTGCACTTGACCAGGTTCTCTTGGAAAGGTGTAGATTTTCAGCTTGTGTAGCATCCTTTGGCACTAAGGTCCATGAACATATTGTGCTTGGCATGAGGAACCGCTTCCTTCCAGGCAGCTGCTTTGAATTTCACTCCTACTATTTTTTTTTGATACATCCTAAATCTGGTACTGAATCAGAGTACACAGCCACATAAAAACATATGATGAATTTAACTCACCGCTTTATCATCCAGTCTTGTAAGGTTCTTCTACAGGTCTTTGCAATCAGCTTTCATCTCTGCCTCTAAACAATGCACTGTTATTTTCAGACTTTCACCTTGCTGCAGACTCCTGGCAGGGCGTGACAAACAGCAGCTCCTGGCAGGCATCGCCAGGGAGCTGCACTCACACCACACTTGTACTGCAAAAACTGGCTGTCTGTTGGGTTTTTTTTTTTTTATCTGTGTTGTGTCTGCCTGCAAAATAACACCTATTTGTTTCTGTGCAGGCCTCTCTGTGCTGCTTTGAACACCTGTATCAGATTGCTGTACCTGTGCAGTACAAGGGTCTGTATTTCATTCTAGGACATTAAATACTGCAGTATTTAACTTCTGTGCACCCACATCCTTTATTGGATCTATCCTGAAGTACACAGCAACACTGTTGCTTTGTATAAGAAAAAGCAGACTAGAAAAGCATTTGAAGGTACTACCTTTTTACAGTCCTTTGCTGGGAACCCAGCTACACTTCTGAGTCTGATAAATGTTGGGCTGAGGATGTCTGCAGTCTGAAGCCTTTCTTTTGCCCACTTCCTCTCATGCTTATCTCTCATCAGTGAGTCTTTGGGTCTCTGAGGACATGTATCACTGAAATGGGGAAGCTTACGTGGGAGACAGAACTAGACATGCTTTGGACCCTGGGTGAGACTGCTGCAGGGCATCTCACTCTCAGTTTTTTGCAGGTGGATCTCAGCTGCATCTGCTGTACTTTAAGCCACAGGATTCCCTTCACAAACCCCTTTCCAAATACAATCAAAATGGATTGCATAATCCTAGAGGTTAAGTCAGTTTAATAAATGGCTTCATGTTGTTCAGATGATATGAAAACCTCTCCCCCATGATTAGACTTCGTTTCAATATAATTCATTTATTTACTTAAAGATGATTCACATAAAGAGACTGAAATACAAACACAGTGAAGATTAATCTTTATAAAATAGTAATTACAGGAAAGAGTCCTAATTGAGTTATCTTTTGAACCCTACAGGTATTTACCCTAACTGGACAGTAATGAATTCTTACTGTATATTACAGCAGGACCTCCAACTATCCAGAGGAGGTCTGAACTGGCCCACTTTTTCTTAAAAAGAGAAGCATACTTTAAAAAAAAAATCAGGAAAAATTTTCCACTCTTGGAGAGATTTTACTTAAAACATACCAAACCAAATACTCCATATACTCTTTTTATATTTATGTATACACATACGTATACTCAGAACTATATATGCATATATATGTCTCATATACTGAACTAGAATGATGCAACAATTTTAAACATACAAAAGTCAGTGGCCAAGACATTAAATAAATATATCTGGGATGAGAGAAATCTTTTAACATGTCATTAAAAGTGTGCCATTACTTCCATTTTGCTTTCCAGCCCATCAAGTGTTAGTGGCTTTTTAGGCTGCAACAACCTTGCAGAGAGCCCTCGGAGTCTTAAAGAACTCATCTGTGAGGACTTAGCTGTGGATTTACTCCCTCCTTCATATAAGTCCCCAGTGCCTCCAGGGAGACTCCCACTCAGCATTCATGTTCCAGCTGCCAGGTCTCACTCCCTGTCCCACTCCCTACTCCCAGAGTTTGCCCCACATCCACGTGCACTGGGGGATCAAGCAAGTTCCTGCTCCCCTGGGAGTGCAGCACAGGACCCAGAGGACAGCAACCATGACAAGGCAAAAATTAGCTTTCCTCTTCTCCATTCTGAACTTTCTTAATGAAAGCATGACCCTGCTGTGACTGCAGAGCCAACTACTAACAATGCACATTTTGTGCCCTCTGTTGTGCACATAAGGTGGAAATCATTCTATAGTTCTGTCCTAAGATATTTATTTACTAGGCATTTTATGTGTGTGGTAAATGGGTTATGTTTGATGTGTCAATCTGTTTGCCCTTGCATCATGTATACTTGCCAATACCCTCTGCTGCAGTGAGTGTAGTAGTGAATCAGCTCAAAGCCTCATTAATCAAGAAACCATAAAACAATACCTTTAAAATGTTATTGTTTTGTCATCTCTGGGGGAAGTAAGAACATAAGTTATGAGCTCTCATAGTATTAAATAGACATAGATGATTCATGAATTACCACTAGCTGATAATAGCATAAGAATGAGCCTATATTTAGCTTTCTTCTGGCTTTTTCTTGATAGGTTTTGCCCATGAGCTCACATTTGCTTATGACATTGGAAATAGCACTAGTGTTGCAAGCACTGTGTTGGGGTCTTATCATGAATGAATTGGTTGGAAGGTTGAAAGGAAACAACTTCTACTCAGCTACCTTGTTAGTCAGCAGTTAGAGAAAAAAAAATCCTTCCCAGAACAGAATGGGGATTATTTGATATGAGAGAGATTTGGGAGTTGTTTATAGAAAAGTCCCTAAAGCCTTTGGACTAAAACACAGCTGCAGTGCTGAAAGCAAATCAGATGCTGGATTGTATTACTGGGGTAAACAAAGTGAAGCAAAGCCTAAGAGGGGATGGTCTTGTTACATAAGACACCACTTAGATTGCATCAAAAATGCTGTAACTCCTATTGTGTCCTGCTCCTCCGGGTGTAATTGCTCTTGAAACAAAGGAACAAAGCAGAACAACCAAAATGATGACAAGTTTCAAACAGTTAAACACTGAAATGTTGGAAAATATGAAGTTTTCTTTCAGTGGGAAAAAAATAAGAAAAGAACACCTTTAGAGTAATTTGTTGAAAGTGTTTGGGTTAGCATACAAAAAGCTAACCTGGGAATAGGTGCATTTCTTTTTTCACAGTCAGAGAGAGCCAAAAATGAAGCTCAGTAATGTGAAAATCAGATGATGGAAACATAATGAAGGGTAATGATCACATAAAATAGGTTACCAAAAACCTATTGAGAACCTTTAAAAGATATCTCTCCTCCTTTCAGAATACACAGCAGAAAAAGGGATAGAGACTTACAGGAGCACGAAGGAAAATGATATGTAGAGCACAAAGAGGAGCAGATTTAACAATGGGACATGTCACTCTGTTCTCTGCTCTGTGAGAGCTTACCCTGTTTTCATCACTGTGTATCTGTTCCATGTTCCTATTCCCTCTTTATCAGCAGACTTTGCCTGTCAGTGTGAGATGAGCTCACTTTTTTTATCCTGTTTTTGTATGGAAATCAATCACATGGAACAGCACTGTTTCTGTGTCTTTGCTGATCTTTCCCACCTCCTCAGGAACTTGGTAACTTATGGGGCCAATTTTAACTGTATATCATCAGATATATTCCCACTAATATCATTAATAGGTAGTGGGATAGAAGAGGAGAATTTAAAAAGTGTCCTGAGCTGCATTATGACCTCAATCCTGATTAAACATCAGAAAATCTCAAACTCATTATACAAATGTCTGCAAAACTTTCTTCTTGATTACTAATGCTCATAGAAAATCTTCCTTAATTTCTTTTATTCCAGGGAACTCCTAAAATGGAGAAGTTTTTGGGTTTGGATCAAACTGAATAAACCAGTATATATCCAACAGCCCTGCTCAATATTCTACCTGTACCAACTGGTCCAGCAAAAGATATTAACTGTCTCCAAAGATCTTGCTCTTGAACACGATACTACATCTCAGCACATGTCATATGTATTTATGTCGTATTTATGACATAAGTGATAGCATGTAAAATAACCAGAGAAAATATCAGGTGTGCACTTATAATGTATCTTTACAGCTAAAATAACATCTTAGGAAATTCTTACAATGTACAGTCTTGATGTTATGTTACTTGAATTTTGAGGTATTTGTTCATTCATCCGTTTTTGTATCAAAGCTGTATTTTAGTCCTGCATATGGGTTTTATATGACCATTACTCACAGGGAAAAAAAAAAAAAAAACCCAAGAGAATGAGTTCACTAATGTGGAACTTACTGCTTCAAGAGGACACTAAGACAAGTCTTCTGCTGAGATATATTTAAAAGTTGATTTGCAATCAATTGTTGGACTGTTATGCCAGACAAGACCAATATGTCTCACAGGACAGAGAGGACAAGTACTAGTTGTTCTTTGCAATGGTCTGGACAAGTTTCCTATCTATCTTCTTTGTAATTGATTGTCCAACAGAATTAGAAAGGTTACTGTTTTCTGTTTTCAAAGAGTAAAATTCAGAAACTTTGCTAATGCCATTATAGAAAGGTTTCTTCAAGAGGGAACTGGAATTTGCTGGTTTAGTATCTCTTAGTATTTAATCCCATATAGCTGAACTAGCTTCTTTTTTTTCTTAGGTGCAAAAGACAAAACACTGTAAATTCAGAATATAACCTGATTCTTGCTAAAACATCATGTACAGTTGCAAGACTTCCAAGCAAATTGATACATTACTTTCTGTTGTTTGATAAATGAATATTGATGATTATTGGTTTGTAGGAATCCTTTAGGAAAAGATTCCATATTTTCTAGAAAACTTGAATTTTGTTGAATTGGAAACACTGAATTATTCTAGTTACAGGTATATAAATATAAATAGATATACATATATTCATTAAATTGCAGGCTGCAAAATTTGTGTCTATACAGGGCTGTGGTATGATCCAGTACAGTAACTATGGCATTTCAAATGCCAATCAGAATTATAAATAGAAGTGTGTCTTGAGAAATATTAAGGTGCATGAAAAAAAAAATCTTTCCAAACTATCTCTTCCACTATTTCATGCTTGTTCTAATGAAGGACTTTTCAGGGAAATTGCTATGCTTGAATAGCATGTAGAATGTACGTGACATTTTATTTCATTCACCTATGTCCCTGTCTATTGTTCTCCTCAGCAGTCCAGAAATGAAACATTTCATGAGCTATTTGCTCTTTGCTGGCCATTTAATTATTACACACCTCATTTCTTTTGTTTGGTTGTTAAATTTTTAAAAAATAATAATTCTCTGTGAGTTTGGGGCTATTTTATAATTTAGTAGGATATCCTAAGGTATGTATGTTGCTGCAAGATAACACTGTCAGGTCACTAAAAGCATTTGCCTCTGCCTCACACTCCTCAGCACCCATGAGGCATGTGTTATCTCAGAGTAGCACACGTCCTGTTAAGCCTTACAGTCTGTGTGGCTGATGGACATGGATACTGTCCTTACAGGGTCCTAACAGAAGTCCTGCTTCCATGTGTTTGTGGCTGTCCCACTGTCCACAGTTCAGCGCTGAGATGTGCATCCATCCTGCCTTGGCTGTGTATGGTGGGAAGGCACTCGCACCAAAGTCAAGAAAGGGATAGGCATAGCACTAGTTTCCTTTGAAAACCCCTACCAGTGTGGGCACATTTTGAGTGCAAGTGGGCTGAGATGGCCCAACAGGAACACCAAGAGCACTGCCAATATGTCCAAGTATTTTCTTGTTTAAGAAAGAAATTCAGTAGAGAAGGCATGAATAAAACAAGATTTGCAAAGGCTTGCTGTAGGTGGACTCGTCAATTTTCAGGTGTAAAAAATTATGTATTGGGAAGGCTTCATATAGATAATCATGTATTTTAGTTGCTTGGCTTTATATATTTCTAATACAAGCTCTTAGAAATTCTGAATGAAATAAATGTGCTGTGCATTAGGAGTAAAGTCCTAATGAAAAAATTTGCTTAAACATCCGCTTATACTTGAGATCAATTTGAGTGAGACTATTCACATGCTTTAAATTAAGCCTATTCTTAAAGGGGGCCTAATGTCTAGCCTGCTACTCTCAGGCATTAGACATTGCTCTCATTAAGAATTATGCATCTTAATTCCTTGTGTAATGCCATGTGTATGCATCCCTAGCAGCCATTATGCAATTATACATCTTAATTCCTTGTGTAATGCCATGTGTATGCATCCCTAGCAGCCATTATGCAATTATACATCTTAATTCCTTGTGTAATGCCATGTGCATATATCTTTAGCACTCATTATGCAAGACAAAACATCTTATTGGATCCCACAGCAGCAGTGGCATCTGTCAAAAATCAGCTAAATTCCTTTTCTTTAGAGGAAAGGCTTTTTGAAAAATAGCAAATGTGTGCATTATTCCTTGACTTAAAATTACTCTTTTTTAATCTTTTCTCATATTAATAGTTTTGGTGGTATATACATACTATAAATGTGTACAGAAAAACATGGGTTTGCATCTTGTAAAGTTGTTTCCCCTTGTATGTGTCTCATCAAAAACAGGTGCTGCCATGTAATTCTGCTGGGGGGTGTATGTGTATGTGTGTACTTCGCAGACAGGCAGATAGTTCAAGCATCCAGGATGGTGGACAGGCTAGACCAAATAGTTGTTAATTCTGACTTTTTAATCTTATCTTAACAAGTGATGAGCATTTAGCAAACTCCTGAAAGTGGACACTGGCTCCTCAAGAGCTAGAGTCCACAAGCAAAGGCTCTATAAAATGAGCTGAACCTAAGTGCAGGATTAATTTCCAACTTGTTCCTCAAATACGAGACTGAACAAAAAGTTGATACAAATCTTGAATTTTGTAGCTTTGGACCATTTTTAATTTAAAAGCATAGCACTTTCTGTTAATGGAAAATAGAGATAACTTGAAATGTAAGCCAAATTGCATCCTTTTTCTGTTAATACTTCCCAGGTTTTCATGAACTACAATTTTCTCATAAAGCAACTGAGAAAAATGATGCACACTTGATTCTCCAGTGGGAAAATAGCAGATATCACAACTTACAGGAGCAAATTAAAGTCCATCTCTATTTGACAAATGTGATTTTGCCACTTGAGAACAAGCAGGCATGCTTTGCCTCTTTTTGATTTGCTGGTTATAGAAAAATTCCAACCTTCTATGCATCCAAAAATGAGATTGAAATCAGAAAGAGATCGTGGCACACAGTTGAAGTAAATGTATTACACAAAGCTAAGGCATCAGAAGACTCCAAGCAAAGTTTTCTTATTGATCCTTATTTATCAACAAGCTGCAGTAATAGCCCCCCAATACAGCAGTAAGACGACTGAGAGCTGTAGTGCTTTGGGATCATTATTGTTGAGTGCTTTTAAGACAGTTTGCAAAAGTAACTTTTTTTTTTGTTTTCTGTGTGAGCTGGTAGATTATCTTTGAAGCCAAAGAATAAAAATACAGTGGAGTCATACACTAATTGTGGCTATTTTCTCCTGTCTTTTCATTAAACTCCCAATAGCAACGTAATTTGAATTTTGAGGGGAAAAGGTAAAAAAATTGCAACATTTTCCCCCAGATTATAATTATTTCAAGGATAGTGATACATTTCTATAGAGACCCAGGCGTCTATAGAGACCCAGGGGTATGTTACTTTTTCCTTTGATTTGTGAAAAAATACCCCCCCCCCCAAACAAAACAACCCAAAATACCATGATTAGCAACAGAATAGAACCACGTGTATGCTTAAGTAGTGGGGATTAGACACACATTAATAATTTCCTCAGGATCAGTTATATCTGAATAATATATTTTTTTAAATCTTTCTTTTTTCCCCCCTTGATTAATTATCTGCTTCCTACGTGGGTCCTGAATGCAGAATTTGGCTGATGTTACCCTAATTACCATTGGCTCATTTGCATAGAATGCCTGAAGGATGTACCTCGGGAGGTAGAAAGGGTGAGTGTCTCCAAACACCCCTTTCTGTTCCTATCACATGAATCCACCAGAGTCGTGTGCCTTCGTGGCTGGAATGCTTCCAGGTGTGGCTACTTCCCAGTCTTTTGAGAGCAGGGAAGGGGATGAGAGGAAGGGATGATACACCTTGTGTTTGACAGTAGTATTGTTCTTTGTTGTTGGTACAGTGGTATTGTTAGCATTGTTATAGTTGTATTACTGCTTTTATGGAGTTCTAGCAGCAATTATGAGCTTCTTTCTATCTTCAAAAGCAATGTGAGAAGAGTAATGCTTCCAAGTATTAACAAAAGGAAAATGAATGTACTGAGAGAAAGACAGCAAAAAAAAAAAAAAAAAAAAAAAAAAAAAAAATTCAATAGCTTTAAGACAAAAGGTTTTTAAAGGAATGGGGAAAAAATGTAAAAGATAGTGAATAGCTTGAATTTTGTCTCAGGAATGCAATCAAGAGAGTCAAAATGTAATGTAGCTAGAGAAATGGAAGGAAAAAGTGACTTTAGATGGAATGAACAAGAAGAGTAGTGAGATGGGAGGAGCCCAGGAGGAGGTGCATTACTGCAGCAGAATATTTCAAATGAGAAATATTTAGGTGTGTGCTGTGCTTAACTAGTGAATCTTGATGCCATACCGCCATATGAATTCATATCCTAGGTGTCAGAAACAGGAGGTAGGCTCTGATCCTGAGCAGCTGTAAATTAATGCAGCTCCACTAGAGAAAATGGAGTCATGCCTATTTGCATAAGGCCAAGAACTGGCCATGATAGCAAGAAATTTCACATACAATCAAATCATCAGACCACAATGTAATTATCACATAAGATGAATTCTTGAACTCCCTTTCTTATTAAAAACAAACAATAAGCCCTATCACATTGATTTCTTAGAAGCACTACATTAATGAGGAATTCTTCAGCCATGCATGCCTATTCTAAAGACCTAGATAATTTGCATTGCAGTTATTAATTCCAGAAACTAAAAAAAATACTAGTTCAGAGTTCTGAGAACAAGACCTGTTGGTAGGCACAGGGATGTCCTAGAGGTACTTGGAGGGCCTGGTTCATGTTTTCCTAGATTTCAGGCAATTTGTTTCATTCCAGCTGGTATTCGAATGTATTATGTTAGATTTGTCTTCTTGCAGTGATCTTTTGAATCAAGACTGTTTCATGCATATTTTTTTAGTCAGTCATGAACTGTTTTTATACAAAGGTCTGGTGTACTCCCATGTTATTCAGAAGTTCCAGGTTGGAGTCATCCTTCTGTACTCATGCACATGCAGATACACACTTCCTTGGGATTTAAGGACTGCATCTGCTTTTCTGACTGTGCTGAGGAAAGGGTGAAGATCTGCACTTTGGTTTAATGTTTTTTGTTGCGCCATCCAGAGTGTAATTGCATATCGCATGTTTAGTAGCAGTGAAATATTCTACTTGTGGGTCCTAGGACTGGACTGGCTTTTTCCATATACTTTCTCACCAAATTCTGTGCCAAATTCATCACCAGGGCCACACATTTCTTGGTCTTGCTTTTGTTGCTGATGTACTTGCAGAAATCCTCGATACCTTTCATGTCCCATACTAGATTCGAGTCCCAGGTGGGTTTTGGCTTTCCTAAGCCCACATTTGAATAGTGTCTTTATAGTCCTTCTGCATACTTGATCCAACCTCTTGCATGCTTCATTTTTATGTCTGAATTTTTTCAGGAGCTTCTTATTTATCAGGATGGTCTCCTACTGTTTTTAGTTGAATTCCTGATGGTAAGGATGAACCACTGTTGAGCTGGAGGAGATGATCCTTGAACATCATCCGCTGTCCACGGCCCTTGTTTTCTCCAGGGCTAGCTACTGTGGCACTCTTTGGCCCTAAATAGGCCAAGGTAGGTCCTCCTGAGTCCAGATTTATGGTCCTGCTTTTTTGCCTTGTCCCCTCCTCTCAAGATTCCAAACTCCATGAATTCAGGGTTGCTGCAGCCTAGGCTGCCTCCAGTCTTCACCTAGTTCTTCCTTGATGGAAGTGCAGCAGACCATGGCCCCTTGCTGGCTCCTCCATCCTTTGTGTCAAGGTGTTGTCATCAATGCACTCTAAAAACCTTCTAGATTGCTTGTGCCTTGCTGTGTTTCTTCCCAGGCAACAAGAGAAATGTAGTGCTTCTTGAGTGATTTGTAGATGTCAGAAATCCAAAGAAAAGTAAGGAAATTGCTGAGCAGTAAAATTATCTTGATAAACCTGAAATATTTTTGGAGCATATTTCTTGTAGTCAGGGATCTTGCTACCTGTGAGTATAAGCTGATCCAGGACAATATTTGTGGGTTTTATACACGTGTATATGTATTCAGAATCTGAATGGAGTTTCTTTTGCAATAAAATGTTTATTGTGTTGTTCTTCAAAATGGTGCTGAGACAAGCACCAAACTGTATTTCCTGTAAACCTGGCAATGTTCAGAGCTCACATTTCAGGGATCATTTTTTGGTAGGTTGTATAATTACTTTACAGTAATGTCTAGGATCAACACACAGAAAAGGATTATTTTAAAAGGTCAGACAAGAAGTCACATTATTGACTTGGTATATACATTGTGAATACAATTAGCACAGATTCTGTAAGTTTGAAAAAACTTTCTTGTTTCAAAAGAAAAGAACTTGAAACCAAACAGCTAGGCTTTGCACCAAAAAGAAGGTACAGAAATTGAGGTATCCTTAATGGGAGCTCTGCATTGTGACAGGGTATCCCTGGCATAAACCAGTCCAGCTGTCATTGTTTTTTGATTAGGCCTTTTTTTCAGGAAGCATCTGCTTTAGTTTTTTGAAAGATGAAGCATGGTATTTTCATCATTATTCCAATGCTTTCTCCAGCAGTGTTTATAGAACATTTCTCAAAGATGATCCTCTATTCAGAAGAACCAAATATGATGGTTGTTAAAAATATATGCAATTTCTTTCTCACTTCTAAACAATATTTATTTTAGTTTATTCCTCTTTCAGATTAATTGGAATTCTAGATCCTTGATATAAATCCATCCTTCAGAGCTTGGAGTTGGTGGAGTTCCAAGGTCTTTCTACAGCTGATTTAAACTGAGGCTTAAAACCAAGTCTTCATCTGTCTTTGAAATTTGTCCAAAGTTTTTCGGTGTTTCTCAGTGTCAATATTCAGACTTAGAGACACCTCCAATTTTTTTTTTTTTTTTTGGTTTGGGTTTCTGGGGTTTTTTGGTTTGTTTTTTTTTTTTTGGTGGGTTGGGGTTTTGTTGTTGTTTTTGTTGGTTGGTTGCTTTGCTTTTGTGGGTTTTTTATTATTTCCAGTAAAGTACTATACATGTTCAGAATCTGAAAGAAGCAGCTGTTGAACTGAGTGGCGCTGGTCTTTGGTGAGCACAGGGATTGGATTTGATGATTGTAGATTATACCCTAATTTTACAAGATTCACTTATTCCTAAGACAAACATAAATTAGAAGTAGAATAAAGACTCAGAGAAGTCTTAATACCCTTAATCTGGTCACTAAGAGGGAAGGCACGCTCACTGGATCCTTGTGCAGAAGGTAGGCATTTCCTGAGAACACAGAGACACACAAATCTGTTCGTTATTTTATGCTCTCCCTAGTACATAAACTAGATGTGTGGTTACAGTTCTAAAAAGCAAATGCTACAAATAGGAGATAGCATGAACCCAATAAAACACTTAAAACAGCACCACAGTTATCCCAGATATGTTATTTATGCTATTTTATTTGCTCAATGGTCATATTCAGAAGGGTGTTCTTTTTACAGGGCTTCAGCTGTTACCAGATTCAAGAGAAGATGCAATGCCCTTGAAACAAGGAGAAACTTTGCTCCTTTTTATGTGTTTTAGTGCATCTGAATACCATTCCTTCTTTATGAGACTGTCTTGTCAGGGCTGGTTTTGCATGTATCAGCTGTTAGTTACCCTGTACTAGATCATAGCTGTTGACTATGTTTTTTTTAAGTATCTTTTTCAACTGTAAAAGCTTAGCCAAGCCAGTTTGTGTCAATTCCTGTGTCACTGCTGCCATCTTCGGGAAGTTTTCAATATTGCTGGGTGGGCTTTTTTTAATGTAGATGAATTCCACCAACCGGGAGATTAACAAAATGTACATCTTGCACATTGTTACAAGAACACAGTCCGAATGGCACAGAATGGAAGGTTGTATGTGGGATGCCTTCATTTTGTTAGGGATATTTTAAAAAACACTCAAGGAAAGGAGTGTCCTGATTTCTATTGCAATTCGGTGTGAATTAAGCACTGGGTAATTGCCCAGCTCTCATCAGCTTCCCAGCCTGCATGTTCAGTAGTTCATTTCAAGAACCACAATAATGAACCCGTCAGATTTCCAGGTCTGTTTGCACATATAAATGTGCAGCTAGATGCTCAAATGCCCAGGGCATGCATGCAGAGCAGCAGTATTATCATATGGAAATAGGTTTGTTGTACTTTTTAAGGGCATATTAATAGAACTCTAAAGCTGCTAAAGCAGAAGCTAAAGCCACAGGCAGTAAAATTCATTCCTCATGACATTCCTTATGAACTGATATATGCATTCAGCAACAAAACATCTTTTTCAAACCTGGGAGAAGTGATATTTTAATGTAGCATTCAACCACTTTGTTAAAAAAAAAATCAAGCTTTTACATCACAGTTGTAGTGTTGCATGTTCTGCAGGAAAAAATAGTCACTCGGTTATACTTGTTGTAAAATGCATTGTCTCACCCTTTCTGAAGGCATCTCAAGAAAACTGTCATTTTTCCTCTTTGCATCCCAGTTCCTAAAAATAATGCTTTCTTCCAAAATTTCACTACTTCTTTGTATCCATTTGAGTGATGACAACATATACTCTAGCTTTATTTTCTTTACAATGTCACTCATGCTCTGACTTTGTCTGATCTAGGGTAAATACTATATTGTTCCACTAAGTGACAGAGGATTTCTACCATCATAAGGGAGAGAGGCAATTAGTTTGTGTTTTAATATGTGCCTACATATATTGCATAACTAGGGTTTTGTTCCTATTTTACTTTTATTTTTCCTTTCTATCAGTTATAAGTGAAATGCTGCATTCTTTTATGATATAAAATAGGGAATTATGGGCACTAGAGTACAAAAAGTCTTTTAAAAATCCCCATTTTACATTTTTCATTTTACATCTCCAACAACTTTAAAATTGTTCCTCTTATTCATAAATTACTAATCTCCTTATCCCTTGCATCTACTTTCTAAGACATTCCATTAAATTATAAGGTGGCAATGATACTGGGGTTTTTTCAATGTTTCCTCATATAAATGCTTTGGAATTTATTATGGAAATCATTTGCAGAAATCTTACATTAACCTGCATCCACTTGGCATTTTTTTAGTCATCCAGGCATGAAATTGCTAAACATTATACACTAGATAGATTTGATTAGGTGTCTGTACTACTTACTAAAGTTACTTAAATGGGAACAGATTTAAGTCAATACACAATTGTTTTTTCTCTCCAGTGGGGCCAGCAAGAACCTAATACTTAATTAAATTCCTTTGTCATGTCTGTACTGCAGAGAGAAGTAAGGGATCTCTGCAGTTCTGCATCCCAAGCAGTGCTGAAACCTCCACCCAGCATAATACAGCACTACGTAGAGAGCGTAATCCAGGTCCCAAATACGCTACAGCTGCAGTAGCTACAGATTACTGGTGTGGCCGTCAGACTTCCAGCAGGGCTACCCCAAAAGCTTCTCAGCAGTGCAACCTGCAAGTAAAACTCAGTTTTTCCACCTGAAGAAAGAAAGAGTCTAGGCTACTGCTGCACAGAAATGAGAAGGCAGAGAGGAGAAGGGGGTAGAAAGGAATTAAGAGGAGGATGAGTAGCTCTGACAGCTGGTCCTGAAGGAGGAGTTAGACTCTGTGGCAGCAGCTATTTCTGGGGCTAGGAAGAGCTCCTCAAAGTAGTAATGTTTAACATCTAAGGTCTTGTCAGAGTCCCCGTAGCATGACAAGCTAGAAGCTTTGCTCTCTCTGCTTGCTGTCCACGGCTCTGGCACAGGTAAGTAACAGGGACATGAATGCCTTGCAGGGTTTAGCAGCCAGCTGCTGTAGGCAGCTGCTTACTTGGTTTAAGCTAGTTTGATTTCCTTTTCCAGAGGTAGTTTGGTTGGCACCTAACTGGGCATCCCTTCCTAGTGCTTCAGGGCACAATATTGTTCTGTGTTCTGTTACAGCTGTGCACCTCTGCCAGGGCCATCTATGCCTGCTTCAACAACCAAAGCCACATGGTCTGCTCTGAAAATTGTGCAGTGTTTGAACTCACATCTGCTTGGGTAGTCAGCTAGCAGGTAGTTTGTTCAGTGATAACAAAATGTGACTCTCTTATGTGCACATCACAGCACAACCAACAGTTTTTCACACTTTCAGTATATCATATAATCTTGTTACTTACACTGCCCTATAAGCTTTTCCTTCTTATTTTCTGGGGTGGGCTAAGTCTCACATCCTAGCAAACATGCTAAGAAAAAGATTGTGCAATACCCTTGTGTATAGGTATGGGTACAGAAATCTGGAAAGAACATTCTCTCTTCTCCCACAGAGAACTGAAGTCACCTCTGAGTGAAGTACCTGGATCTGACCCTGCTTTTTTCTTCTCTTCCATCCCTTGCAGCGCTTAGACTACAAGGCAACAAAGAAGAGGGCTGGGAAGGCCAATCTACATAAACCAGCAAATCAGGCTTGGGGAGGTCTGGGACAGGTTTTTTGAGCTTATGCTGTCAGTTTAACCAGCCCACCTTTTAGGTTAATGCTGCCTGATGTAAGGCAAGCCCCAGGACAGTATGTTTGGCTGTAAGCACAAACTCGCCAGCACTCACTGAAGAGACTTCAGATGTAAATGCCATCATCTAGATGTTAGGAAACGAGCCCACAGGTTGTTTTGCAGGAGTCAGAAAAGAGACTTTTACTTTCAGATTCAAAAGGAAAAACATTGAAATCTTGATGCAGTCCTATGCTTAAAGCTTTTTATGTTTATAGAAAATTGCCTCTTATAGTATTGATGGCAAATTGCCCTTAGATTGCAAAAGCTGCTCAGAGAATGCAGCTGTATTTTTGAAACCATGTTTTGACAAATTGTCACGCTTCTCACAAAAGTTTGATTTTAGCTGAAATATGCATAGTAAATGTGTGTACTTTATTATAAGGAAAAAGACCAAAATTGCTCTGCAAGTACTACTATGCTTTGCAATTGCCTAATATCTGATAAAACTGGTGTCATTAGAAATGAATGCTTTTTGTACTGCGGCATTCATCTTCATTGTAGTATTTGCAGGTTTTTCTGTAACTGGCAATTGGCAAAGCCACAAATTCTGAGTAAACATAGCTTCTCCAGATGGTAAATACTCTGCTTTTAAAGTTTCCTGCTGTAAGGACAAGAAATATCAGAAGACGGTGTGTGGATGATGGTCTCACACTTGATTCTGGAAATAACAAAGGGCCAGAGGCAAAGTCAATCCAATACCTGAGATGTCTGGCTCACAGCAGCAGCATGACAAGGACTGACCTTCACAGAGGGTGAGGGGTGTTTTTAATTGACTTTGGATGGAAATAAATAACAAAGTTCATCGTTTCAGAGTGAAAAATACTCAGTCTGTGTATATGGAGGTCTGAACTCTCACCAGGATCCAAGTCCTGTCTTACCTGAAAGTCATGTGGCATGGTGAAATCTTACTCTGTGAAATCTGGGGTTTGCAGGCTTTTCTCGAAGAAAAAATCTGTATGTACTTCTCGATCACTATAACATCATTTGTACTTTGGAAAGTGCATTTGGAAACCATATTTTTCTAAATGGAAACAGTACAGAGACAGGACTAGGGTCATTCTATTTGTCAATTCCTGATTGTTTTGATTTCCCACAAGGCATGCTCATATTTTCAATATAAATGTTTGCTCCAGTCAGCAGCCTATAGTTTGACTACAAAAGCTCATTTAGGTTTGAAACGTGGTGCCCTATAATATTTTACATTTTCAAGGAAGTTTTTTAACTGGATGTTGATGTTGTCCAGTAAAGGTAATTTTTTACCTATCCAGTGTTTTGTTTGTACCACTATTTAATAAAACACTCTTCAGGTTTAAAAAGTCTGGTTTAAAAAAATCCTGTTATTCTGATAAAGAACAAACAACTATACATTTTTTCTATACCATATAATTGTTTGATGGTTGGAACTCAGGATATTCTCTGTGATTGTTGACTACATAGTTACACTCCTCCATTATACTATAATTTACAAAAAGGGGGGGGGGGGGGGAAAGCATGGAAATACTTCATTGATTACCTCTGTTAGGCAAAGTTTTGACCTTATGAAACCAGAATATGGTTCTTTAGAGAAATTATCTGAGATGGCTCTTGGGGAAGTCCGATGTCTAGAAACTGGAAATCTTCTTCTTTACATGCTGCTATGTGATGTTGGACAAGTACCTTTAGTGTGGATCCTCAGTGGCATTTAGGTACACATATCAACTGAATTAATGTCTTCAGATTTTAGAGATCTGTGGCCCAGGTTTTCTACAAATAAGGCTTCAGTCACTAAAACAGTAATAGCAGTCCTCTGTTGCTTCACTTGCATGCAATGAAGGATGTTTTCTTACAATTCCAAGATGTTCTGATGCTGTGATCAAAGCTGTGCAAGTATTTTAGAATGCTTATTTTGCTTTGATGTGTAATACATAACCAAACTGGTTTTGAAGACATAAAAATGTCTATTTAGTTCCATATGTGTCTTAGATTATGCATGGCTTCTCTGGGATTCTCTTTAGACTATACTATAGACTTCTCACATTACAAAAGCACTTAAAGTGCATTTTCTGGCAGCTTAATAAATAATAGAATTAACACTTGTCAGCTGTGGTTTACTTCAGCCTTAGCATGAATTATAATGTAGCACTCTTTTTGTTTTGGTTTCGAGCTTGATTTTAGAAGAAAGAGTGAGGTAGATGCATTGAAGGTTGATTTCTTGATGTATTTGTTTTCATGAGAAAGAAGGTAAAAGTTGTAAGCACTGTATTTTAAATGAAAAGGAGAAAAAATTAAAGGAGACCTGTGTTGGTTTTCTTGGTTCTTACAGTTATTTTTAAGAATCTTTGCATTGCTTGCATACTAGTTTTGCTCCAGTACTGATGAAGATGTTGATCCTGCCTGCATTCAGTAGATTTTAATTTTCACAGTTCTTATCAGTAGTGGAGGGTCCAGACAGCCACCACTGAATAAGGGATGATAAAAAGAGAAAAGATAGGAGTGATTTTTTAAAGATTTTACAATATATTCTTAGTGACAGCAGGTCATAACAGAAGAAACTGATTTCATTCCATGATGAAATTACAGGTTTGATAAGAAAAAGTATTTGAACAAAATCAATTTATTCAAGTATTGCTGTAAGACTTCAGACTAGAGAATATTCTGATAAGGAATTAATCACCATACTATATCAATAAGAGCTTTCAGTAGGCTGGGTTCCAGCTGATGTGGTTGGGGTCTGAGCAGCAGCATTGTCTCATCCCTGCCAGGTGATGCAGTATGGATGCCTCATTATGCTTGGGTCATGAGGATTTAAGAACTGGCAGAGCACAGAAAGCAGTGTTTTCTGTGAAGAATCTGTGCAAAGCAGGGTATTGGTAGCAGCATTTGACAGGGACTGTCATCAAACCTGTCATGATTCAATACTCAGCAGTGATTCAGAAGTATATAAAAAAACTTTGCTGATACAGCACAGCAATGATACAGATTAGTCAAATATAACTAGTGACAAAAACAAGACAATCCTCAGAAAAGTGCAATGGATATGATTTGGGGCTGGGGGAGAGAGGGAGGATGAGTGGTTTAACCAGTGAGAAGCTTAGGAGTTTCTCTGTTTAGGTTAAATAAGCTTCAGAGGAATCTTAATTACAGTACCTAAGCACCTTCACAGGATGAAAGTATGGGATATTGAAAGTATCTCTATTTTAGCAGAGACATACAAAACAGCAAGAGTGGCTTGAAGCTGAAATTAGGAAAAGTCAAAATAGACTTTAGATACTAATTTTAAAAGTCATTTTGAAGACCCAGTGAAACACTATACTAGAGGTATGAGTGCATCTTTCCTCACCTGATGTCTTTAATCTGGATGTGAATGTTTGATTTGTAAGAAACAGCTCTGCCAAAACATGGTCTGTCTTCAGTACACAGCCAAGAGTGTTAACTATAGGAGGGAAGAAATGATAGTTCAGATTTCAAAATGGATTGCAGAAGGCTGTTAAGAAATCTGGGTATGTGCTTGAATTTTTACTTGCACAGAAGTCCCTAGAAGTGCACCTACAGTGCTGCAGATTAAACCTCATCTATGACTGCCTCACTGCAAACTTCCCTGCACTCTTCTGTGTAGACATATAGAAGGAAGTAAGGGTGAAAAAGAAAAGTAATATCTGAGTTGAAGAGTAACTTTAAAATAAAAGATGGGAGGTCAAACTTGAAGCTTTGTGCAGTGAACGGGAGTATTTTATTGAAGTTGGAAGAAAGATGATTTTTAACAGTGTTATTTATAAACACTATAGGGAGATATTATCAGAGACCAAAGAAAAGGCATTTGCAGTAGGCAAGGGAGAGAATGAGAACTGTGGTGCTTAATCCAAGGGAAAGCAAATCTTTGAAATGTTGTGAAAAAGGAAATGGTAAAATCTTACTTCTAAAAAACCAAGCAGCATAGCATGCAAGTGACAAACTCATTTTCCTTTCATCCAAAAAAGAAAAAAAAAAAAGGAGCTACATTCTGCTCCCATTTCCAAACTTAAAGCACTATAAATGGGCCATTCAGGAGTAACTGAGACTGAAGTTTCATTTTATCACCTTAGTTTTTGTTCAGCATCACTACAGGCGTCATCTGTGGCGTTTGAATTCCACAGAAGTGACCAGAGTTTGTTCTGATTTTACCTTTTGTTTAAATAATCATAATGATAGGAGGATTTTAAAAACAGGATATGAATCCCTGTTGAGGTTTTTAATACCCCCTATTCTGAGGTCACTGGATTTAGGATTTCTGCTTGGGTCTATCTCATACATTTTTACAGACATTCAAAAGCCTGTAATAGCCCACACACAGGTTATATTAATTTCCAGTGCCTAAATCCCTTAAGTGCTTTGGGGATTTCCCTGCTAATCCTCTCTTTAATGCAGGGGTAGGTTTGAACCTTTGGGATTTATTCTTTGTGTTGGTTGTTTTCCAACCAAAGAATCTTTCAGGGGTAACAACAGCAAGTGCCAAATGCGTAAAGACATAGAAAGTTTATCTGCTGTTTGTATTATCACAGCAATCTGCCAGTCTTTTTTTGGCACAAGAAGGAAAAGAAAGTGTAACTATTATTAGTAATTACAGTACTTATAGTAATTTTAAACACTTACTAATATTAAATTTATGCAAAAGTATTAAATCCTGACTGAACATCAAATCCTTTCCTTTCCAAGGGCAAAGTAACTGTATTAATATTAATGAAGCCATAAAACACAAATTAACTGACAGCATTTTTGCAGTTCCTTACTGCAACTGTATTTTGTTACTGAAAATTTATCATATTTTTTCATGTCAGAAAGTAAAAAATGAAAAAAACTATCACAAGCTGCTCTTTGTTGTAAGTGACATGCCTTTTCTTTATGATGCATGCTTTGCCATAAAAAGGGAGTGCTTAATGCATTTCTGTTGGGAGATGCCTATTTATTCTGACAAACTGATCAGCCTCTGGGGTGTTTCTTGGCCACAGAACTGATTCTACATCTCATCCATTATCTAATAGGATGTGAAAAGAGTATCCTGTCTCACAAAAAAAATCAGGCTTTGTTTCATTACAAGAATGTGGCAGGCCCACTCACAGACTTACTTGCAGGATATACAATTGTTAGTGAAAGGCCCAGTTATACGCTCATGAATGTTTCCAGTAGGCCTATGGGGAAAACATTGGTAACATTGGTACTGAAGATCATTTATTTCAAAGGCAAGGATAAAATATAGCCTCTATAATGAGAAAATGCATTTCACATCTTAAATAGTACTGCAGGAGCTTATGAATTTTATTATTGTAATAAACACCAATGCCATATAAACTAGGCAGCCAGAATGTCTCTGCAAAATATATGCCCTGGTTATTTTTCTTCTCTTTCTTCGTTATTTCTCCCTTTATAATGTTTATGAAAAGTTTAAAATTGTGCTTGCATGGGAAAAGAGAGATTGGAGTAAGGCAAGCAAGCTGAGGCATTGTGTGATAAGGCAGTGATAAGCAAGTGTATACAAAACACTATCAGACAAATGTTGTCAGTCAGATGTGCTCATAAGGAAATAAAGTCAAAAAGAAAAAAGAGAGTAGGATACACAGTAGGAAATTCAATTAAACCCAGGCATAACCTTAAATGTTAAGAGATAACAACTCTTTAAGACCTTAGGCATCCATATTTAAACTCTCTTTGTGTTTGAGCAGAGTTTAACACACCCGAAACTTTTGACCACTAATGCCCTGCAAATCATTGTTGTATTTAAATGATGCTCTATTACAACAATGTAGCCTCCCATACAACATATCCCACAGAAAAGTGTCTCTGTTGTGAAGCTGTTTGCTAACAACCATGAGTGAATTAACAAATCAGTGTTGGTTAAGTAAAACAAAATATTTTAGATCATTGACAAAATAGAGGGAGAAGTGACACAAAAGCAAACAAGCGATTAGGTTTGATATCTCTGGAAATTAGAACACTCGCTCCACTCCACTGCTCCAAATTCCCCTGTCTTTCTAAATAACAGGATCAATCCTTTTGGACTTGAACTATGCTTCTTTTCATAGGGCAGTTTCTTTAGCATGACAATAAAATATGATTTTCAGTTCTTCTTGGATAAGTGAAAATACAGCTTGAAAGATTTCAAAATCAAAATACAAAAGCTGGAATTACTGGCAGACAAACGTTCTAGTGTCATGTCCTCTTGATATCCTTTATTCATTATATGTGAATGCAGCTCTGTATCTAAAAATCAAGGCTGTTTTATAAGTCTTGCTTGTAATGCCAGTCAGAATGGCTTACTGCTGAGATCTTTCAGAGTCTGGAGTTGCATCAAGGCAGCATAGCTTTAAAACAGCATAAGAGAGACCCATTCTACATTATTGACTTTTCCCCTTACCTGCAAGGACACAGAATTTAATGCAGCATTGATGGGTCAAAGATCTGACACATGTCAAGTCAGATATCTTCATTTTAGAATTTAAAAAAGGCATCAAACCTGATACATATGAACCACTTTAGGTGGCAGAGGCAGTCAGACTGAGCTAGGGAGAATTCTTTCAATTATCTGCAAAAGACATTACTTTCAATGAAGGTTTATGTAAAGAAAAATGTTATTTAAGGAGTATAAAACCAGAACAACTGCTAAAAATGCAATAAAGGTCTAGAGGTAGATCCCTAAACCCTGCATTAAGTATCCTATCATTGTGTTCTTTCTATGATTTTTTAAACCATCCTATAAAGGTCTATGGCAAGGATATCATTTCCTAGGAAATGGTATTTCATATGGCCTTTCATAAAGTGGTCATCCCCTAGCAAAGTCAGCAATAGTTTTCTACAGAGAAGGCATTTGATTCAGAACTATGAATAGACTATTTCCATTAGCAAACACTATACAGCAGAACAGCTTTTTTCAGCTATCACCCTTCTATAAATAGATTTCACAGCAGGAAAGGCACACCCATAACTATCTAGTATGACTTTATGTCCCTAAATGAACCATATTTCAAAATCTCATTTTTTAATAATGGCATTTACGTTACTTCTCTGATGAAATGTGTAACAAGAACAGCAAAATTGTTGTGTTGATGATCAGAGTGTATAATAAGATGCACAATTAGGAGATTATGGGAATTTAATGGGAAGAGAGGGGCAAGGGATAATTTATTGTATGACTCTTCATGATTGTAACCTGCTGTCTATGTCCCTAATGTGTTTTTATGACTGTCATGCTTTGGTTTGTTTCCCAGACCGTGTTCTGCCGTGAATGTAAAGAAGAATTCCATGAAGGGGAATGCAACTCTCTCCTCAGCCCACCAGGAGCCATGGCCCAGAAGGTATGGATCTCATAACTCTTGATCGTTATCCCTGGCCCAGCCAGAGTGAAATTTGTCAAATGGGTCCTAATTGTAATCCTAAGTAAAAGCAATTATGTTCATGCTGAATTACTCCAGCCATCAGAGTTACTGAATTGGCTTTGCGGTGGATTTCAGTCTCTTTATTGATGGAGTAGCTGAGTTCTGTCAGGAACACATAGGGCTCTGCCATCAGTTGACAAAGAAAAGGCCTTCCCAGTGGGCTTCTAGGGTTGTCTATCTTCAATGCGAACACTTTTGAAAGGCTTTGTATAGTCTTTCTGCCTTTCAGCTTATTTTCAGTGCACCAGTCAGGAAATGATGTGGGTTTGGGCCGAATAACAGGGCTTCTATACAGCCTATGCAGAAAATACTATTGGTAATTTATGTTTTAGCTTACAGAAATAAAAAATAGATTGTCTAGGCTGCAAGCTGTTAGATGTTAATTATTCTGGGTTGCTCTATAATTTTGTAGCTATTGTAGCTATAGACCTGGAGAGGAAATAGTTTTTCTCTCCTGGCATTTCTCTTTGTTTGAGATTCAAGTTTTCCTTGAAGTAAATAAATCATATATACCACAGTCTTTCCAACTTAAAAAAAAAGAGACAGAAAAAGAACAGGAAACATACCCCCTAAATATCTCACAGCTTGATGCCCAGGCTGCACTTGTATTCAGATATCTAGCAGATTTGATGCTAAGAAGAAACTCAAATCCTGAGCCTCCACACAGTCCAGTGTGGCAGATAAAGGTTTGTGGGCAGGTGCTGATGAGGGCTTGCATCCAGCCAGCTCTCAGGGAGGTGAGCCAAGCTCCTGGAAATGCCTGCAGGCAGGCTCAGTCTGAGGTTGCCTTTTGGGGCTTACTGAACACAGACTGACAGGGAGCTGAAATTCTACTGGGAGTCTTTGCCATGTGCTATCTGGAGATGGTTTATGTGCCCTACTTTGTAGACCTTGCACTAGGTCATCACTTGTGTAGAGATTCTTTTCTTTAACCTTTGTCAGTGAAGCTCTTCTAATTTATAAAAAGAATTACCACTAGTTGACACAGAACGAAACAGCCTGTATTCTCCAGTCAGGGTATCTACCTCTGTTGACCTGGAACATGAATATTGTATCAGACCCAAAATCCATCTACTTTCCCAGCCTCTAGTGATTTGTGATGTACCTGTGGTATTTTATGTTTAGTAGCTATCAGCAATTTTTTTTTCATGAATTTGTGCAACCCATTTTTGAAGCCATATGTATATATAATAAGGAGATTTGCAGCTTAGCTGCCCTCTATGAAGAACAATTTAATTTTATTTGCAATAGCCTTAGAGCAGTCTTCTCGTTCCCATTCACATTTATATAAAAACAAAGCAACTTCAACAAGCGATGCTTAAAGTGTTCAACAGCCTAGTAAAGCAGGAGACCAAGGCTCAGTGTCTTACCTGAATTAAACTGAGCTACAGCTTGAGTACCTCTCAACATGAACAGAGAGCTCTATATTCATTAAGTTACTTATGCTTAGAGTTTTGCCTCAAGTACTGAAAGTTGCCATGGCATGTAAAAAGTGAATTCAGCAATGTTGGCTCTGTGAAAGCTAGAGTTCATGTAAATTTTATCTTCTAAGGCAGAGGTAAAGGTATACCAGGAAGAATCAGAATACCATAGGAAGAAGTCATTTATTTTAAATATTTGAATATTGCCATTTCTTTTCCTTATAACAATGGGAGCACTTCACCCATCAGATTCAATCTCACAGCACATGAATTGCACCCAATTAGACCTTAGCAATGTTGACTGCTGTTGCAGTTCTAGTGTCATGTGAATGTTCTTGCTGTTCTGAAAAATTTCCTGTAGTCTCAAGGAACTCTTCCAGAATAGCCAAATGATGGTGCCAGAATAACCCTTGCACCTATATAAATCACGTCCCCTGTGCAGACAACACCACAGACTACGCAGGATTCACTGAGACTCCAGTCTAAGCTGAAGTTAATTGACTTAGGTCCGCCTCCTCTTCCCCTAAGAATCTGAGAGCTGCACTAATTAATCGTCTCCACGGGGCGGTGCTGTGCCACTGAAGGAATGTTTTCCCTCATTTTGCTCAGCCGGGCGAGCGCAGGGGCTGCAGAGATGCTGTTTCACCGCCCCGCATCCCTGCAGAGCCGCCCGGCGCGCAGGGCTCCCGCACCGGGCACACAGACCGTTCGGGGGCAGGCATGGAGAGCAGCGCCGGTGAGACAGGTTCCATCTCTCTGCCTGAAATCAGTGCAAACATTTATCCACCTGTGCTTTCAGGCTGTCTGTTCCACTTGGCATCACCTGCCAGGTGCATAGGTCTGTGTGTCAGACCTAACTTGCTGTGATTGTAGTGCTTGGTGAGGCAGTGTGAAGGTTTGTTTTATTTTTGTCCATGGTCTGTTTCAAGGTAGGAATAATACATTTTCACGGTTGTCTCCAACTCATGCAATTTGGCTCCTTTCCATATAATTTATTTTATCAAGACATCTTATTGCCACAGCTTCTGCCAGTTGAATTGAAGGATCAAACAAACACACTGCCACTAAACTGTTCCTCTCCAGAAGTGCAGGATACACCATCAGTTTCAGGGTAATAGTTCCAATGAGAAAAATGCGGGGTTTCCTTTACCCTGTAGTAGCTGTAGTAATGAAAGGACCTTCTCTTTCTTTCACATTTCTGCAAATGCCTGCAGGTCTCTGATGTTCAACAATATGCAACACTGTGGACAGGTTCAGGCCTAAGTCAGCGTGACAGAGGTGAACATGGTGGAGCATGAGGAGCGTGACAGAGGTGAAAGAAAAACCAAGAAGGAGTTGTTGCAGAGAAATTGGGTGACCAGAAGTGGATGGCAGCACAGAGAGCAGGAAGAGTTGTGGTGGCACTGCGTGCAGCTCTCCTAAGGTGTGTCAGGGTACTGCAAGGGCCGTCTCATTCCTGGGGACTTTCCATGTGTCAGGACAGGGCTTGACAGGGCCAGGGATGAGCCAAAATGGTGGAAGATGGGTCCGCAAGTGGCCTATGGCTGGGCTGGGCAGGGATGTGGGGAGCTGGAGACAGGCCCTGCTGCAGTGTCACCAGGCAGTGACATAGGTTCCTGAGCTGTGAACAGGATGCAGGGGTAGCAGGGGACTGGGACAGCATGGTCTGGTGGCACCCTCAGAGCCTGACACCACTTTGGGAAGACTTGGAGAAAGAGATCCCTCAGAAGCGGAGATGGAGCCTAATATAGAGGAATTTGAGTGTCCAGGAAAGTCAAGAGCTGACTGGAGGGACTGTAACCTGTCAGATGGAGCAGAAGCTCCAGAAAGAGGAAAAGAAAGAGAGATGTGAAATGACATGGCACAGCTATGAGGGTCCAGGAAACATAAATGGTGGTGGTGAAATGGGCCTGTGCTTGGGTAGATGTCAAAAGGAGGGAGGAGAAGCCTGAGGTAGAGAGGGGAGGGTAGTTGGTGGGACTGTGGAGGAAGGTAGAGAAGGATGGAAGGGGGAATTAGGTAAGTTGGCAGGAGGAAGGAAGAGAGCAACCATGACTGCAGGACATAGGAGGGATAAAGCAGGTGCTGCATGTGGATCTCTGAAAGCCTATTCCAAATAAAGGAGTTGGGAGCTTTAGGGAAGCTAAATGGCATTACTTGCTGCTTGGGGTAAAAGGCAAACTTGGCAGCGAGTGTGCAGAGAGCAGCCCAGCTTTAATTACTGGCGTATCACGACCTTTCAGATCTGTGCACAGATATTGCATGGCCCATTGGGAAGGATAAAATGTTCTCTTTGTGCTGAAATGTCGACTTTCAGCCCAGATAGGCCATTGGAAGCCTATCTTAAACATTTACTTACTGGTGCAGGACTGATTATTTCCCATCTTAGTGTGTAAATTACATTATTTCAGGGAAAATAAAATTTATCTGTGGCAATATCAGTTGAGAAGCTTTGTTTTAAAACCGTTGCAGCCTCCTGGAGCCATTTGAACTTTGGGATGACAGAAGCAATCATATTTGATGAATTAAAAGGCACAGTGTGCATGATGGAATCAATGACATGGTAATGGTGACTCCAGCCAGATTTAGGTTTAGAAATAACCACATAGTCCCTGCAATGTACACACAAAACCAAGCTTCTTGGCCTCTTTTAACCTCACACATAGACAGTCTGTGCTGGTGGGGAGTCTAGCCATAAACCAGCTTCCTCTGTAAGTCCCTACCTTAAAATTAGCCTAGCTTTCCTAGCACAAAACCTTTCTAGATGTTTTCCTTTTACAAGGATAAGCAACGCACCTTCTTGCTCACTAGTAGCTGGACAATAAAATCTGGCCACATATTAGGTTTGAACTTTTTCAGAGTAACTCCCAGAATGGTTTCAGTGCTGGGCATGTTGATGAGATGCTGGCAAGGTAAACTGTAATAGCAATGATACTGATGTAAAAGTGGTGCCTGTGTAAATTAGTGAGTAGAATATAGGCCACTGAGTCATAAGTGTATGGGGGGAAAAAGGTAACACAACCTGGATGAAATGTGTTATTAAAAAGTATGTTTTAGAGTTGGTTCTGTGGACAAACTTTCTCCAAGAAGCGGCTGATTATCTTGTCCTACCAAACTCCTTAAAAATCCTGTCTGAACATATCTAATTTTAATCCAATCTTTAATTCCAGCTAGTCAGGGAAGGAGTCTGTTCTAGCAAGTCTGGCCCTGCAATCCATGCAATCCAGTAAAATCCTTCTCTAAATATTCATCTTTAGCTTCTGGTGCAGCTAAAAATTCTTACCCATTTATTGCACACAGGTTACAGACTAAGTGGTGTAAATTTCTGCCATTTTGTTACATTGAAAATCTCATTACCTGCTAAGGTGTTCATTTCAGACTATGTTCACTGTATATGCAAAGTAAAAAATGTATTGCTGGTTTTATCAAAGCCTTAGCTTATCAATGAAGTATTTTAGCCCATTTACAATAACACTACGACTTACAGTTCAAATTATAATTAAAATAAAGGATATGCAAGCTTTCTGGTAACACCCATTTCCCTGGTGTTATTTTTAGCCTTCCACTGCTTCTCTGGGTTCTAGGCTCAAAAGCTGAAGTTTGGAATGGGCTGGTATAGTGAATCCTTTACTAGAAGGAGCATGTTGATATGTTGATATTGAAGAATTTTTTTTCTTCTTATTCTATAATCTGCTTGTAGTCAGTCTTATTTGTTTGTTAACAGACTCCTTCTCTGATGCACAAGCCAATGTTGGTGTGTTTTGCCCTAGTCAGTTATGCCTTTGTTGTCTCTGTTTTCCTCAAGACTGTTTTTATCCATCCTTCAAGGCTGTTTTTGGGTAACTGACCACTTGAGTGTGGTTTATAATGGTGAGGCATCCCATATCATCCTGTGTCTCTGCTTTCATGGCTTTTCTATCATCCCATGTCATTACTCCTCTGTGCAGCTTTTTACTGTAGGGTCAGAGACAGTTTGTGCTGACCGATAGTACCTATAATGGTCATTCCTGCCTGTTAGTTACAAAAATACATGGAACTCTTGAACCATGCAATAATACAAAAATTAATACAAAAAATAATACAAAAGCAGAACAGGGGAATAGTCACCAGGTCATTCAATAACTGCTGCCACAGGCTAAACCAAATCTCTAGGCATGCCAAGACAAGTTCAGATAAAGCCTGATGGGTCCTGAGGCTCATGGTGCTGGCTTGGCACAAAGGCTGTGGTCTCTTACAATAAACAGCAACACCATTTTTACTGAGGCATAAAGATACATGTTCTAAACCTTCATCTACAGTCTTTTCTAGTGTAAATTTATAGCTAGTGCTGTAAAACTTGACTTCAACTCTGCTCTTAACCTGTGGGACACTGCCTGTCCTAGCTGTAGCCCTAAGCCTTTGTCACCCAAATCCCAAAGCCCTACACAGACACACCATCTTCAAATCAAACCTCAGTTGTTCCTTGTTTGGAACTCAGCCCTCACAGTCCTCAGGTAGCTAATGTAGGATCCAGGTAATAGCTTTGTTTTTCTGCAGCTGGCAGTATAAAACATGTCCAGCACTCCTGTCAGCCCAGGAACCCAGCAGACCTAACCAAAAGCAGAGCAGTCAGTGCCTCAGCGGAGTCAGGGCAAACCCGACCCTCTTCATCAGCACACACTTCCAGGGCCCTGGCTGCACTCTAACCAGAGTTTCTGGCCTCCAAACTGACTGGGGCATGATGCCTCAGGCGAACAATTGGCTCAAAGCAGACCCATTGGATCACTTCCCAGACGTGTTTTTTGCTGCACAGGTGCAACACAAAGGCACATTCATGTGCTCGTGCACACTCATCCAGGGAAGCCTGTTACAGCACCTGGCATCCTGCTGAAGGCTGTTGGAATGTAGCTCCTGCAAAAGGGAAAAGTTCCCAGCTCACTTGGGCCACCTGGGAGCCTCCAGCCCATCTTTTCCTCCCATTGCCTCCCGTGTGCAGGTCTCAGAGTTGACAGCAGGGGGTATGAAATGCACAGGTATTGCCTGCCAGGCTTCCTTCTCCATCGTGGAACGACAGATGCTGACCTCCCATGCTGTAGAATGCCAGCAAGCATGTAGGGTTGTGAAGCCTGGTCTCTAAGCAGATAATGATAATGATAAATAGTAAATGCTAACCACAAAAAACATTAATTATTTCCCTGCACTTTAGTGAAAGGAAAAGCTACTGAAAAGGTTCATCATACATAGTATCTTTCAATGAGTCCTGAGTCACAGTATGAAATGCGAAACATCTATTATTAGGCTATTGGTTTTGGGGTTTTTTTCCCCATCAAGTAAATTTTAATAGTTAAATAAAACATGACAGTACAAGGAATGGCACATCTAGCTTGATTTCTAAAATATCTTAAACAACTGAAAAAGAAACTGAGGCTCAGGGTTTTAGTATTTGGTGTACTCACAATGTCAAGCTCAGGACATTTCAACCCATAGGTGCCTAATTAAAGGAGCAAGAAAAATAACTATAACAGGGAAATGTCCTGTAAAATTAATCTCTGCATTATAAATAAAGATGCACCAGAGGAAATCTGAGAATAGGTCTTAACTTCCTGTCTAACGAGAAATAGATGATAACTATATATAGAGAATTTTAGCTTTCCTATTTTGGCCAGCAAGAAAGTAAAAAAGATGTGACAGACTGCTTTTGTTTATGAGGTTAAGCTGACAGTCATTTTCAGCAGTGTTGCCACTTATGAGAGAAGGCACGTTCTTTATTCTACTCGTGGAAAACAGTTATATAAGAATGACCTGTATTAGATTAGATTTTCTGCTTTAGAGCAGTGCAAATTCAATATTCACCATCTACCTGAATTTAATTCATTATATGAATGGCTGCAACACACAGAGTGAGAACCTTGATGTGCGGTGTCACCAAACCAGAGCACTCTTTCATCTTGTATCCAATATAATACCCTGTGTATATCAATTTGATTTTAACTAGTGGCTGTCATCATAAAGCAGCTCTTCCATTTTATGTCAGAATTCCCTAGGCACACTAGACAAATTGGCTCACACAAAGCTGCTTCATGTGGATTTAACCAGATCGTTGTAGTACTGGCACCTCTATTTTTCCTGTGTGTGAAACATAATCTCATTGAATGAATATCTTTTCTGTTCTTTATCTATAGCCATATTTTAGCATTTTGAATTAGCCTAAATCTGTCTCTAAAATAGAGCAATAGTCCCATAGCTATGCACACCTCTCTTTATGAGATTTTGACTCTTAAATGGCTGAAATAATCCATTTTCTTCCAAAACCCTCTACCCTATCTAGTGCCCTAGACACCTGCTATTTTTACCCCCTGCAGTAAAAAGCACCAATAAACATGGCAATATGTTAATTCATGTGATTGTGTTCATAAAACAGCCCTGTTGAAGCAAAGAAGACAAAATAAATTGAAGTTGGGCTGTCACCATCCATTGTAGATCAGGCTTCAGCAGCTGAGGCTGCTTTTGCTTAGAGCTCTAGCTCTAGTGGGCTGTGTTAACCTAAATATTATGGTGGGATGAACATTGCTCGTGCACAATGAATTATTCTTTGTCTTCCTTCCAAATGCTTTCAAGTATACATAGCTTTTCTCACATTCTTGTTAGAAAATGAGTAATACTTCCTGTTTTGAGACATCCAAACCTTTTTAAAATTCTGTATTTCACATAAAGTGAAATAATTTTACACATTTCTGTTATCCTAAACAAAAAGATTATTTTTGCAAGTAAAATTCTCTTAAAACCAAGCATTTCTGATCTAAAGCAAATGTATTTTGGATTTAAAGAAAGCTTCACTAGTATACATTTTTTTTAAGTATACATTTTTTTTAAGTTATGCATGACCAGCTTTTTTGTTTATTGGGGAGAGATGAAGCACCAAGGGCAAACAAGCAGGAATACAGAAATTACATCCACTTAAAGTAAAGAATAAAGAAGGTTAACAGTTGCATATTCCATTCTGACTTAAGGGTCTTCAGTTTTGAGATGTCTGTGCCAGGCAAAATAAGCATGATCACTGAAGAAGTGTGCTAACATAAGGCAGTATATAATTCGGTGAATGTCAAAATTTAACATTATGTATCTAAGACTTCCAGTATTTTGAACAAGAATCTTTGCTGTGAAGTTTTTAATCTAGATGTTACTGCTTAGTTGCTGTCTGTGAACACATTCTTTATCTGCTTCAGTGTAGTTCTACTGACAGGTCGATGTGTACTCTGTCACCTGAATGAGATGCTGCTCTAAGAAGGACATTTTATTTCTATTTCAAGATACTTTCAGTCCCTGTAGATCTCTTTCCAGTACTTCACGATATTGATTAACTGCAAAGAAAGCATTCCATGTACATGTTTTTTGTATTGTTGTGTGGTCCTCAACAGTCTCTGTGGTCTCTTTAACCCCGTCAGTTTTTCCAAAATACTCAGCATAGAAACAGAATCCATGTCCTTCAGTACAACCCAGAGGTAATAAGACAGCCTTTTGGTCCTGTCTCCTTAAGGGAATACTGCAGGGGGGATATTGAATAGTGCTTACAACAGCTCTTTGTGTAGCTTGCTGTTATTTATGGGTATGCATTCCTGGTCATAATATGCAGCACAGTTGAGAATCAAAAAAATTATTCATAAAGTGGCATGGATGAAATATAGTAGCTTTTCCATAGTGCTGGGACAAATGTTCCATACTAACTGGGGAGCTAGAGCATATCGTGTTGAGTGAACATCAGAAGCGATCCAAGTCTCCTGTCCTCAGCAAACTGACATGCGATGCACACCTGGAGCATCTCTGAACTTCCTATCCAAGACCAGGCAGAACAAGCAAAGGGAGAGGCCCCCTCCTTGACAGACCTTGACAGACCATTTTCAAGGAGATTAGGTTTGCTAGTTTAGGATGTAAGGACATTATTTAAATAGACACTGGTGATGAAGAATTGCCATACACCTTTTCTTTATTGTTTGAAGAAAAAATGTAGATAAATATATGAGTGCTTGCCATCACTGGGTGTGGAGCACTAAATAAAGCACATGAACACTGAAGGCTTATGGATCTGGATGGTATGATTTCTTCACTGAATCAGAGAGACTCCATCACTGTGCCATATCTCTGCATTTGCTTCATGCATCAGGAAGTTAGCATTCAGCAAGACTGGGCACAGGAGGGGTGTTTCAGATCTAATGGGCTGAAATACCATGGTGCTGCACCTAGTTCATGCTAGAATTTTTGCAATGGAAAATACTAAAACAATAACTCACTGCTGTTTTCAGGAATTTCTTCTTGGTGAACTGCATGTGTGTGGCTAGAAGTTGTTCCTTTTAGTTATTCCTAAGGTCTCCCAATTTTGTTTGCAGAACAAAGATCAAAAATGTTTATACAAATAAAGTTAGCAGTTTGGTATGTGAAATTTTGCCTCGGTGTCCTTTGCTATTAATCACAACAAAGACATGAAGATGGAGAAAAAAGTATGTTTGCAAATATTAAAACATTGGATTTGGACTATTTGAGAAAACAGAGCCACTGTGAAGCTCTCCTGAACTGATTACAAAAATTTAAAATAATTCTGGTCTTCTCATTTAGTGCTTCTGAAAGGAATAGCAAGGTTTTGTCACTGCTATAGTGATTTTCAACTGTATGCATGTCAAGCAATGAGCTCCCATTAAAATGAGATATCATCTTATTTCTGTCATGGGGAAACTGAGGCCCAGGTCCCCACTCTCCCACTCTGCCCCTCTGAGCTAGCTCAGATTACTTGCAAAAGTCATCCTTCCTTAAGGATGTAGGTGTTGAAAAATCAATACTAGATTATGTTCTTTGCTATTAGCCTGAGCAGCTTTTTCTCTTTCCCAGAACTTTGTAATGTGCTGTTGTATAGAGGTCATCTTTCTGCCGAATTGCTGAATAATCCAGCAGGGTGCAGGGCCGAGTTCCCTCTCCACAAGCAGAGAGACAAAAGTAAAAGTCATTTCTAGGATACAGATAAGACTTCATTCACTTTTGTCACCTCTACATCAAAAAGATGAGCAAATTGGAGAATATTAAGTGGGGAGCAACAAAAGACATTCACAGACTGAGGAGACTGATGTAGGTTGTAAAATATATAATGGCAAACATATTTTTGATGTTTCCAGATTAAAAGAAGGCAGTGCAGGGGTTTTTTGTTGTTTTGTGGTTTGCTTTGGTTTTCCTTAAATGCATATTGCAATGGCCACTAGATGAGCTGGAAATTAATTTCTGCAGATCCTGGTCTTTGTTATTCCATTTCAACTGAGGTTCATTTCAGCCAAGAAAGAAAATCAAGGCACTACTTGCTGACAGAACTTACATGTTTTATCAATACTGGATGACCAGAATTCAAGCGGAGTTATATCTTTGTTGCACTGTTTAAAATTGGGCCAATTTCCTTTTTCTGTCTTACTAGAAACAAATATATTAAAAAATATCCATATAAATAAATATAAAAGTCTATCCACATAAAAGCCTATAAGTATTTATAAGGTATACACTAAGAAGTTACAGGAATTGTTATAAATTAAGTAGTTTTGTTTAAGTTCATAATTTTCCCACATGCTTGAATAAAACCATATTATGAATGGAGAGAGCAGAGCTTCAAGGTTGGAACCTACATGCATTGTTTATAGGCACTATTCACACAGTTGCCAACCTTGTGTGATGGAAATGACTCAAAGCACTGCCATCTCTTTTGTCCTTGTACTATCATTTTAGCTAGGCAACAGCCAAATAGGCCACTTGTGTAGATTATGTAATTTTGTCCCAGTCATAAATAGGACAAACACAGGACTCCCTTTTATACTCCTCATGATGACTTTTTCCTTCTGTGTCCTTCTGAGCATTTCATTGCTCATGAGTGGGGTTTCTTACTTTTTTTCCAAAACTTTTGTTTATTCTTTGTGCCTGTTACATTTGTGTAGAGTCACACTGGAATGAAACTCAGACCTCCAATACAAGAGAGTACACTTTATTATGAAAAACAATTTCCTTCCAGGCACCCCACCATCCTGCATTACCAGGTATCACACTTCCTTGGTGTTTTTGCTTTTTTTTTTTTTGCAAGAAGGGCTTTAATCCCTGAAGCAGAATCAAACCTGTGGTGTCTAACATGTGATGTTGTCAGCGAGATTCACCTGACTCCGCCTTTGCCTTCCTTTTTGCTTTACCTGTCTTGGTGCATTTGCAGCATAGCTCAATGCCCCAGTGAGTGATCTCCCTCTCTCCCTCTCCCTCTCTCTCTCTCTTTGCAGGGGTATGTAGTTGATGAACACGCAGCCATGCAAGCTCGATGGGAAGAAGCATCTAGAGAAACAATCAAGAAGACAACCAAGCCATGCCCCAACTGCAATATTCCAGTAGAAAAAAATGGTGAGTTTATTAGATATCTTGTACTTACCTGTCTTTTAAAATTCATTTTACAGTGTAAACTTATGAATATGCAGGTGTAATATGCATGATATTATTCCAAAAGGAGAAGAGCACAAACAGCTTGAATGTGTCACCTTATCTAAATTATCTTGAAAAACATTAACTCTAAATCACTTAGTTCTAAAACCACTAATTAAGCCTCACAAAATGTCCAGGTATTTTTTAGATAGGAGAAATGGAGCATTGGATGTATTATTCATATGACTGGATATCCTGCTAGTTATCTAGACTTTCCATTATCACTGGGAAAAATAGAGATTTGTAGGGAAAAACTCATCTCCCGATGAAGCAGAACGTACATAGGCCAGAAGATCACACCTGAAAGAGGGGTGTGAAGAATTAGTCCTGCTGTAGATGTCTACACATTATAAGGCTGAATTTGGGTGAGATTGATCCCAACCCAGCCACATGCCCATGGTAGAAGAGCAGGTTAGAGGAAGCAACATGAGTCCTGACAAAGCGTTTGCATTAATCAGTGCTTACCATGTAGGAAGAAAAGTAAACTGCTGGCACTGGGATCTTTAAAATAAAAAACAGGAATGGTAAATAGGCTGTACTTTATAGGTTAATACTGTTCCAAGACTTAATTGTATTTATGTTAATTAATAAAAATATATTAACATGATTGCCTAAATATTATACAAATGCAGCATGCTTCCCAGTTTTGTGGCATTCACATGGGACACTGAAAACAACAAATAAGACACTATGGATGCAAGGGGAGAACACTTTGAGCAGTGACACTGCAGAAATATTACTGGGGAAGAAATAGGACAAAATCCTGAAATCTGGGGTTTGATGAAAGAAAAGGAAGTTGGCAGATGGAAAGTGGGAGATACCTTCAAGCACAAGAAGCAGAAGGAAAGAAAGCTTGAATTGAAGAGTGGGAAGGTGAGACAAGATTTGGCATAGTGTGGAGAGCAAAGTGGGCAGCAGAAGAGAGATAACGAAGGCCTAGGTCAAAAAATTATTTACAGATTTGTAGAACAGACTGAAAACCAGAAGATTTATTCTGATTAGAAACAGACAAATGATAATGGTGACTATTTAGATTTCAAGAGTTTTTGCACAGCCAAACAAAAACCTGGTTAGGCTTGAAGGAGTGGTAAGACCTTTACTTTCTCTTAGACTCTGAGCCCCCTACTTTAGTTGCCCTGCTTTGAGCAGAGTTTTGGATTGGATGTTCTCTTAAGGGACCTTCCCACCTCAGTGATTCTGTCATTTTGCAAATAAAATCATGAAGCTTAAAAAGTGCAGTGTTTGCCTTCTTCTTTGGTCATGGGTACTGCACATGCCAGCTTCTAGGCTGCCATTTGTAAACTTAAAGAAGCACTTCAGAGCTGCCAAAGTACAGCTGCTGTCAAGAGACTGACAACTGTATCGTGATGTCTGCCAGCAGTCCTCATTTGAGAGGAGTACAGACTCCACACAAGAGAATAATTCTGCTTTCCTTCCCCATATTCTGTGGACAATGTCTTACAAGGGACAGTGACAATGCCAATAACTCTTCTGTAATAGCCCATATAAACTACAGGCATAGTAGAATATTTCTGGATGCCAGTAACTTTCCTGTAATAGCTGAAGTGAAAGAGACAAACACTTTCCCACAGTGAAGGCCCCCATCTGAGTGAGTTTAGAGGCTCATCCATGTCTCTCAGAGGGCTGCTGTACTCACAGAGCTGTAGGTCCTATTGCTTGAGGCACTCTTCACTCTTGACTGCTGATCTCAGCTGCCATGCAGCAGAGAATAACAAGATTTATGCAGCTTAGCAGGGAGGGCACATGTTTTCCAGAGGGCACCCAATGGGTTTGGGTCCTGCACCAGGACTGAGATGAGTTTTACCCGGTGATGGCTTAATACAAACTGTAAGAGAGGACTGGATCTAAACTTTAAATAAACTGGAACATGGAGGTTGGCCATTTGTATGTTTGCATTTAAATAAGATAAAAATCTTTCTGGCACATTGCATTTCTTACACAAAGACATAAACTGACAAATAGACCTTGCTATCACAAGTGGTTTTCTCTCTTTGTCAAGTGAAGCAGACAGGCCTATTTTAACAAACCAATTCTTGTTTGTTTTTGCCTTCTGAGAAACATTCTAGAGTGGCATTTTTAAAAGCATGGTGTAAGGGCAGCAGCTCATACAGTAGGGAACACACACTCCATGTACCTCCCATCACCATCTGGAGTCAAACCAAGATGACATTTCAGCATTTCTTCATGGTGCATGCTTTTCTCTCAGTTTGAATCATACAAAAGATCTCTTTGTGTGGTAAGCAACATCATTTCAATTTGAAGTGTATTTCTGTAATGACCTTTGACAATGTTAATGTTTATATATTACAAAATAAACTTTTGATCAAGGTTATAAGCAGAGAAATTAAAGCTACTCTGGTGGTATGGAGAAGTAAGAAACCCAATATGCAAAAAACATGATCAAGAGACTGCTTCACTAAATACTAAGAAGGTCAAATCAACTTAAATTACTAATGTCATTTTTGTGTGATCAGCAGTCAGCCACCAAAGTCTTTATCTTCTGATTTACCAACTTTGCAAATCTTGAAAATCTTCAAATCCAAATTCAAAAAAGGATTTAATTTTTTTTTATCTTCTGGCTCACAGCTGGTCTAGCGTAAAGTAACCTTGAGGAGGTACCTCCAGGACTGCTTTGAAAGGCCACAGACTATCATCTCTTTTCCTTATCCCTAGCATAGTGTTTTTAATTTCCTCCTATCCCTGCAGTCCCTCAAGTGAGAAATGCACATTAAATCCCAATAAGAGAGAAGTAGCAGGTTTTAGAAAGCCCAGGGAAATATTCGTTGGGTTTGAACTTTTATTAAATCATTTACTTAGTTGGTAAATTAGTCTCTAAGAAAGTTGATTTTAATGCTCTTAATTGTTGATTAACATCTCTAAGTGTTTTCCAAGTATCAAAACCATTCTGTTGCTGTTTTGCAGGTGGCTGCATGCACATGAAGTGTCCTCGCCCTCAGTGCAGATTTGAGTGGTGCTGGAACTGTGGCCTGGAGTGGAACAGAACCTGCATGGGAGACCACTGGTTTGAGTAGCAGGGCTGAGGCCATTCCGTGTTGCTGCTAAAGCTTGTTTTTATCGGGGTCAAATTCTGAACCACTTGCTTAAACAAAAATCCCAGTGGTTTTAGGGACACAGAGTTCAGAAGCTGGCCTAGTTTGTTGGCTTTTTGCTTTATTGCATATGCAATCATACCAAAATCACATTGAAGTTATGCCAAGGCTTTTAAATCCAAGTTAAAAGGGTAATTATTTTAATGGACAGACTTGCTCATCGCGGTACAAAGAAGGGTAAATTACAACTTTTTGAACTTGTGCAGTCCATCAACATGGACAGTTGGCAGGGTTACCATGAGGAACCTTACTTGACATTTATAGTCAGGAATCCATAACTCTTGCAAGAAAGAGCAGCCTGCATATGTGTGTGTGTCTGAGTGTGCGAGCATCAAGGAGGGGTGGAAGATATTTCCTGCATCATCTGCTTTTTTTCTTCGACCACTTCTTCGCTCATTCAGCACAATTTTTGATTTCAAGGCAGTATTTCTTAACAGCATTTTTGGCAGAGGGAAGGCTGTGGGTCCTTAGTGTTTTCTCAGGGTTTCTTGCTAACAGGTTTTCTGCAGGGTTTTGCTTTCAAATGAAATTTTTATGGAAACACCCAGCTTTATGCTATACTTGTGCTTGTGTATTTGTGATACACAACACAAAGCCAACCTTCCTACTCATTATAGACTTTGTTACCATGGGAAGATTAGCTAAGGATGCAGTTTCAGCCCTGTCTGTGTCTGTTGGTGCAGTGGTGACTGGATCCAATTGTGTGTTGTGCAAGCTGCACTCACAGGGCTTCATTTTTCTTGTACTTATGGAATGCTTTGGATGCGGCAAAATGAACCAGGAGGAGACTTCTCAGGGCTTTTCTCTACCATGATTCTTCTAAATTGAATTAGAATGTGGGTATGATTCTGAAAATATATTTATTGCTCTAAAGGTGTGGGGCAGAGGGACAGCTTCATTTTGCAATGTTAACACAGTATGTAAAGTTTAATAGCATTTCCAAGTCTGAAGAATTGTACTGTTTGTGATCTTTACATTGATGTTTTACTCTGAAATGAAATGGGTAATGTCCACATACAACACACCATGTAAGGATTTGCACAATTTAGTTCTGGGAAAAAAAAACGCACAATAAATAAAGTGGTCAAAATTTTAAACTTTTTTTTATTTGAATACAAAGTAAGCGAGTACAAAAATATTGGGTGGGTCATGCATTGCCTTGACTGATTCAAACTCCCAGCTGAGAGGCTAGCCCTTTGATCAAGACATAATGTTAGCACAAAATAAGTTCCACAACCATGGTTTTCTTTTATCAAGTTTGAACTAATATTTTGTATGGCGTGACTGTAGAATCCTGAAAACATGGGTGGGCCTCATATCAGTGCAGAGCATGAAGCCTGAGGCATGAAAAAAATCCCAGGCTCACTGGAAAAAATGTCCAATTGCTAAAAGCAGTGGAATATTCATCTGTCTAAACTGGAAGTAACAATAAAAGTGTAAGGAAACAAAAGAATGAAGGCATGAAGTACCAAAAATGAGAGCGTGAACTGGTAGAATTAAGAAATTGAGAAAGAAAACAAGTGACAATGAGAAGACAATGGACATTTCCTAATGGTAATTTTCCTGTTTGGCACTGCTGAACTAAAATTTATGCAGGAGTATCTACATTGAAGTATAGGAATGCACTTGAATGCTTTATTTTGTCTCAACAGGGGTATTTTACTATGAGCTCTGATTATCTCATTATTTGCTTTTTCCTATATCTGGGTCTATTTTATAATTTATATGGCTAGTTTCCAACAGGCTAGGGGGAAAGTAACAATGCTTAATTTTACTTTTATCATGTGTTACATGGGAGTTCATCACTGATTCATCATCATATTCAAAAACATTCAGAGCCAAAGTCTGAATCTTTCTTTTTTTTTTTTTTCCTTTGGCGTCTTTCTCATATAGGAAGAAGTTATTCACTGTAAGGCAGTTTCACTGAGTTAGAGCCTGACTTAACATATTCATGTTTAAATTGTTACATAGAAACATGTGATTTATGTCCCTGGATCAGGGTTCATTGAAGTCAATGGACTACAGAGCAGCTCCTGCATTTCCTTCTGGCTGGGAAGGGCATTCCAGGCATGAGTCATAAGGCTAGAATAGAAACACCTCTTTCTTGGAAGAACGTGTCAGAGAACAGGATTCTGGGCATTCGTCTGAGACGTAGCAAGGGCAGGAAAGGAGAATAAAGGAAGGAGTTCCAGCATTGACTCAAGGTTGTGTCACACAGTCCAGATTTTGCACTCTGCTGAAATAAATGTGTATTCTAAGGAATTTAACAGAACATGTCCTGATCTTCTCTGTGTTAATAATATATGTATCCATGCATACATGCACAAACTTTGAGATGGTATGGGGTGTTAATCTGATTTCTCTTTACTCTAAAATTCTGTTTTCACAATCTAAAGAGCATGAAAATTCAGGATTAATGCTCTGCTGACACTGCAAGAATGCTGGAATTCCTATAGAGATGTGTGAATTGACCCTAAAATGTCCTACACTGGTAATTTTTTTTTTTTTTTTTTTAATGGAAAGTTCCATTTAAAAAAAAAATCTATTTAAAATGTCTTGAAAAAATCCAATTTATTTTGCAATTTGATGCAAAACAGAACGGAACAAACCAAGTTTTCAGTGTCTATTCAAACTGCTCCTCTTATTTCAGCTCTGAAATATCAGAGCAAAATTCACCTCACTCCAACTTTAGCTCTCTGGCTGGCTCAGTAGCTTCTGAAGCTTGTTGTGCCTGTGCATGGTGGAGTCTGATGCGTTTTAAGTACAATTGCTCATGGCTAGAGTGTGATGGCAACATCCCTGCCAGAGACAAGGCACAGCTCCAGACAGGATGCACATGACCTGTTCTGTGTGCTCCTGCACACTCTTGGCTCGGTTGCTGCATGAGGAGGGGAATCTTCCTTTTTTTAAAACTTAGAACGCTGGCATTGTTTGCTGGCATTCATGAAGGCAGCCTTGGCAAACACTTCCTCAGGGCTGGCACGCACATCTCTGGAAGTTGTCCTGGGCAGCCGTGGAGGGTTAATGAAGACAAACAGGACTCAAGCATGAAAGAAGGTAACCAACCTGAGGGCTTAAGCAGATAAAAAGTTTTCAAGAGTTTGTGGGTTTATGTTCTCTCCTAGCAATACACTCTGGAAAAAATGACTGTACGTTTAACGTAGAACTGTATGTTCTAAGAAGGTGATTTATTGTAGAGCTATGAAGTAAAAAACAAAGTCTGTACCTTTTCACATCAAGGTTTGGCTTTGTTAATTGAATTCTCTTTACCTTGAACCTTCTTCATCTTTCAGATTAAAACAATTACAGACTTGTTCTCGGTACTGCAATCTGGGATCCTTTAGTGCATGTTAAACGGATTAAGTACAGAATGTATGCTTAAATATTCAATAATAATTATCATTGTAATAATTCAGCTCTATATCTACAATGAAAATCTCTAATATTTAATTCCAGCTAGAAATGAAATACAAATACCAAGTATATTAGGAAGAAAATACATAACAGTTTGGGTTCCTCAGGAAAAAGCATATGTTAAAGTAAATAATACTCTGGGAGCTGTGACTTTGGCTAAAATATCATTTATATGTCTGTCTTATCTTGTCACAAAACACAGTCCAAATTATTTCATTTTAAAGGGTACACTTTAAAGAAAAAACTCAGTAAATGGCACTCCAGAAGAAACACTATGCTGCTGATGGGAAGTTCCAGTGAAGCTCTGAAAGAACAGCAAGCAGTGCAAAATGCTATGTGCATATGAACAGTAAGGTACCATCTCTGTTGCAACCAGTATGGTAATTTTTTTCTGCAGATGTTGTTGATCATGTAAGCTGGAGTGAAATTGGTATTTGTGGAGGGAAACATGAGGCATTTGGAGATGAGAGGCCAGATTCCAAGAGATTCTGCTGGCCTGAAAGACTGGGAAAATTCAGCCCTTTGAGTAACAACCACTGTTATGTTCCTCATATTGACTGTGCTGCTCAAACCATTACACGAGTAAATCATCATGTGCGGGAAGCTCAGGAAGAAACACTTGCAGCAAGCCTGGAAGGATAAAGCATAAAATCAACTCTGAAGATTGGTTAGCCCCATGCTGACCTAATTCGTCTGATACAGTGTTTGATGAGTCTGGTGTCATGCTTCAACCAGTCAGCAAACTGAGTGCCATTCAGCCACTCGTGCACCGTGCCTCCCCAACCTCGCTCTGGGATGGGGAGGAGAACCTGAAAAAGGTAAAACCTGTGGGTTGAGATAAGAACAGTTTAATAATTGAAATAAAGTAAAATATCATCATCTTTTTAATCAATATCATGGAATCATAGTAAGGAACATGGAGATAACCAAAAGAGAAAAAGGAATAAAACCCAAGATGAATGAGTGCTGCCCAATATTATTGGTCTGATGCCCAGCCCTGCCTTGAGTAGCAATCAGGGATCAGCCCCTCTCAGCCGACTCCCCTAGTTTATATACTGGGCATGTCCCTCTGTGCTGTGGGATATCCCTTTGGCCAGCCCAGGTCAGCTGTCCTGGCCATGCTCCCTCCCAGCTTCTTGGGCACCTCCTCACTAGTGGAGCATGGGAAACTGAGAAGTCCTTGACTTAAGCATTATTTAGCAACAACTGAAACATCAGTGTGTTGTCAACATTATTCTCATATTAAATCCAAACATAAGCACTGTACCAGCTGCTAGGAAAAAAAATTATCCCATTATCCCTGCTGAAAACAGGACATATGGTGATCGCTGATGGAGAGAAACCCTACACAGAGATAGAGAGCTGCAGTGGCTCTTAACAGGTAGGTTTTGTTTCCAGGCTGCAAAATTCTCATTCTTCCTTCAGTCCTCCTTAAGCAACCAAAAAGCCTGAAGAAGACAACACCGGATGAAAGTTTCCAGGAGAAAGAAACTCCACGTCCAGTGGTTCCTGATGGTCCTTCAATAGCTTCACCCAGATGTATCTGACAGCACAGAACTAACAGTGATTCAACAGGAAGAGACAAATATACTGCTTTACATTTCATCTGATTTATTTACAGATTTTAAAGAAATATTTCTACCTCTAATTAGCAAATTTAGAAAAGCACCTCTCCCTTATTTTCAAACATGTTTGTCTACTGATTCCTATTACGTTTATTTGTATATGGTTTTTATGTGTTTGCCCATGTGCTTCCCCTTGTGTGCCACCTACTGATTGCCCAGTGTGTCTCACCTTCAGACAGTTTAATGCTCTAGAAGCTGGCTTGATTGTCTCAGCACTACTGGAGTACGTGCTGCCAATAGTGTCTTCTCATACTCTGGGCAAGTATGTGCTGCCAGAAAAAATGTCAGTGGCTTTAAGGAAGCAGAAAGGTAGGCAAGTTGAGAGAAGCTCATTTAATCACATGGAGAATCATATTTAATGTAGTGCTTTGTGTATCTGTAGGAATATCTTTTTTTAGAAATCAGGCCATATGCTATTTCATTTTTCTTCATTATTATTAATAGTGCTTTTTTCTTTCCTTTTAATTTGTTTTTCTTGTCTCTGTCCCCATTTTTCTGAATAATGGAGTAATGGTTCTATGCCAGTAGATAAAATATGCAGCAAGACATCACCTGTTACATTACTTTCTGGCTTTTATCCCTGGAAAGCTTGAGGAATTCACATAATCTATGTAGGCAAGGAAGTGCCATTATCTGTATTTTACAGTCAGGAAATTCAGTTCAGAGAGGAAAGCCAGACTACATGGAGGCAAAACAACAGCTCTAATGCACACCATCCCTCTCCTCACAGCTGGGAAAATCTGGCTGCACCAAAGTAGAGGCCACCTGTGTTCTGGGATGGTGCTGACACAGGCTTAGGGACACAGGAAGCAATTTGAAATTTAAGGTCTAGAGAAAACCAGTGTGATGTTAGGGACACAAAGAAATATTTTTTTTTTTTAAATAGGATTTTCAGTGGCCTAAAGAACGATGATCTAACCTGACATCCTTTGCAACCACTGGGAATTTTTCTGCTGGCTTCACTGGGGGAAGACTAATTTAGACTTTGAAAACACTACTTTGCATTTTAGCAGTGCATAGGAGATCTCTGGGAGAACTTGATGTCCCAGTTTCATTTTGTCTGTTTGTTAGTTAAATATTTAATCCAGAAGACATATTCATGCCCACCTCATATTCTCTCCACCTCATTTTGGTCCAAACTAAAATCCATCAAGCAGTGATGTCACACAGCTTTTAAAAACCTTAAGTACATCTGAAGCAACACACTGTATACACATTCTTACTTGGTACATGATTGTATTGTCTGCCTCATAAACAGTAATCCTGACAGCCTGCCAACTTCAGCTGCTGGTTACCAGGCCAAAAGTAATGATGGCCTTAAGTAATACTCAAAAGATGATGCTAAAGTGGAAAGGAGCAGTCAATACAATGAAATAGTATTCAGACATTTCTGTTGGGGCCAATATAATGTTTTTCTTGGAACGGATGCTAAATGCTCCTGAATAGGTTCAGCCAACTGAGTTTGTTTATGCCTGGAAGCTAAACCTGGAAAGATCTGCACTGTGCTTTTCCAAAGTAAAGAGATCACAATATGACCAAAGGGTTTGAATTTTTTGTAATGAAAAGCTGAAGTCCATGTGTTCCACAGCTGATGGAGTTAGAAAAAAAACAAGCTACCACACTAAGCTACACTGACATTTTTCAAGTACTCAGTGAAACAACAAATGCCAGGCTTGCTTTTTTATTTTTTTTAGGTGTTTCTCAAAGGCCAGAATGACTGTGATATTTACGCTAAACTCAGTCACTTAATGAAGCTGAAATCAGTTTTGATTCAAGCTTCTAAGTTTAAGTGGCGATGTAAGTGAATCTAACATTTTACCAAAATATTATTCAGTATTTGCTTAGCAAATACTAAGGTGCTAATTAATTGAGTGGCAGTCACTCAGGTCCTTACTTTATTTCAAAAATACAATAATAAAGGCTATTTCTGTTGCCTCATTCTGTTGGATTTTACAGAAAGCAAACACGGGCTTCAAACCAGTGCGAGCAATAAGCTCCTGCATGGTAGAATATCTTCTCCTGAAGTAGTCATCTCTTCTCAGTGACATTTACTGTGCACAAATTAAAACCTATCAGTGGCATTTCATTTTAGTCCTCTTTATTGTGTAGCTCTGGGGTAGAACTGAATAAATAAAAAATATAAAGTGAAATCTACACAACAGAAAGCCTACTTTTTTTGCTGTTCCAGTACAGCTGTGCCATAGACCTACCTGACACTAGGCTTGGTAGACAAGTGCATTACAGAAAATCAACAAATGTACATATGTACTTATGCCATTATATTGGAGTATTTTTTAAGGCTTTTGCTGGTCTAGAAAACTCAGAAGCCCTTTCCCTCCTCATGAAGGACTCCTTCTAAAAGACATCTGCAATGAGTGATGGCTGGGGCAGCTTACACATCAACAGTGTCATCATCTAGGTGAGCTGGGGCACAGATTGCTGCCATGCTTGATATTTGTAAGTGCCCAGCTTCCACTTGGGCTCCCAAAAAAGGCCAGGTAGTCAAAGGTCACAGTCATATGTACTTTAAAAAAAAAATACCTTCTTTGAGTGTCTAAACAAAGGTAGTGCACATACAAAAAAGACAACAGCTGAAACTTTTTCTCTGATTCTGAATGCTGTGCAGGATGGAAAAATCTGACCCTGAGAAACTTTACATCAATACATTTGCTTCTTCAAATAACAAAAAGTCCATGGTCCAGAGCCCTTTGTAGTGAGTGCACCCAGCGTCACTTTCCTGTTGTGTTTCTAGCAAACAGTATAAATGCTAGAGTATTTCACTAGTTGTGTTTATTTAGACATTTGTATTAGATTATAAAAGGCTTTAGCAGAACTTTAGTAAGTCTCAGATAAATGATGACTACTTATTATTATGCAGCACTGCTTGGCCCAAAGAAATAATGGTTTTTACTGCCTTAGCTCCATTATGGGAGAGAAATTTTTTTACAAGCAGTTAATCCTTCACAGATAAGATGATCTTACAAGGTCCCTTCATATATGCTCCTACAGCACTGTGTTCACCTTCTCCCAAATGAAAAGTCCATCTTTGTGAAGTATTCAATGAATTATTTAATTGCCTGAAAGAAGGAAGAGAGATCCAGAAATGTTTCCTATTAATGCAGTTGTTGTCTCAGATCCAGCAGCTTCCTTTGCTAGTCACTGCCAGAGAGATCTCCATACCAGGAGGTTTTCCTGATATTTAACATGCCTAATTTCTTTCCCTTTCAAACTATTAAGATCTCAGGAGTATAAAGGTCTTATTGGTTTGTTGTGTCCACCTGCTATCATGGGCAGGTACCTACGATTATGCAAGTATTTCCATGAATTTCAGAGTGCCATGGCATGCAGTTTTTAAGTCCCATTTGCTTTCATGGCAAAGCAGTTCTGCAACGTGACCCCAGCTGCTAGTAATGAGCAGCCTCTTCATGCCAACGTATTAATAGACACCTTATAATTATGTATATCAGTATCATTGGTAAGTTTAATGTTTTCATTTTCCTGTTAATGTTTCCTATTCCCTTTGTTCCCTGATTGGGTGGAGTAGACAGCAATCATATTTCCACCTCACTTATTTTATTAGGCTTAATAGGCCAAGCTTAAAAGCTTGAATAAATGTTTTTGTAACATCCTAGAATCAAGTATGAGTGATGGACTTTGACATAAGATTCAGGTGTGGTTGCACCACCACCTTCTGTGGCATTCATGCCTCTGTGTCTCTAGTGGAACCACTCCTGACACGTGCCAGATCATAACATGTTGTTCACTGAGACATCATGCTGGCAATTCATAATCATCCTCCCCCACCCAAAACCTTCTTCACCTTGTTTTCAAGTGATGTGCTTCTGGTTTATGAGGCATCTACACTTTCTTTATGGCTTTCTTTTTCTCAGTTTCTGCATTTATACAGTTCTAGATGGGTGTTGCTGTGCATCTCAGGATATAGGCAAGTTACTGCAAAGTGAGCAAGTACAAAAACATCCTTTGATAATCACCCAATGTGTGTTTGTATTCCAAATGTTATTTTCATGTGCTACACAAGCATTTTTTTTACTACTTTAAAGTACTGTAAATCTGCTGTGTTCAATGCGTCTGGGCTCGAATACCTCCACTGTGGCAAGTTATTTAATTGTTTGCCAAATGTGTTTCAGCTTTTTATCCTGAAGGTTCATCTCTGCTGCTAGTGGTAGAACTTATGCAGATGTAGATTAATGTAGTGGGTTGATGCTGTCCAGCAACTAAGTACCCACTCAAATGCTCACTCACTCCCATATCCAGCAGGATGAGGCAGAGAGCAGGCAGAGCAAAAGCAAGGAAACCTCATGGGTCAAGCTAAGGACAGTTCAATAACTAAAGGTATGAAAAAAATAACAATAGTGATAACAAAAACTATCCTTCACCACCTCCCACAAGCAGATGGATGCCCAGGCAGTATCTGAGCAATGGCTGCTTTAGAAAGACAGCATTCTGGGTTTTATTGATGGGCATGATGTTATATGGCTTGGAATATTGCCTTGGTCAATTCAGCTCAGCTGCCCCGGCTGTGTCTCCTCCCAGCCTCATGCTCAGCCCCAGTCTAGTCAATGAGGTACCAGAGTGGGAAAAACAGAGAGCCTTGATGCTATGCAAGCACTGCTCAGCATCAGATAAAACACTCACATGTTATCGACAGTTTTAGTCACAAATCCAAAACGCAGCACCAAACCAACTGCTAGGAGGAGAATCCGGTCTGTACCAGCCAGACCCAGTGCAAGGAGCTTGTTTACCAGCCAGTGCAGGATGCTGCTACACCTGGGGTCATGGCACCACACATCCCTCCTGCCTTGGGTCCCTAATGCTCTGAGCCAAACATGGCTTGAATTAAGGATTAAGGGCTGTTTTTCTCAGTGCAAGCAGTAACAGGTTTTCTATTCTTGAGTGGCAGGCTACTTTTATAAATTACTTAGCAAAAATTGGCTAACTTTGAAAAGCCTCTGTGGGAGGACTGACAGACAGCTGCACAGACAGACAGATGGAGACAGCAAGGAAGGTAGGCCAAACCCCAGATAGCTACATGAAATTCTCACTGAGCTACTGGGGCTCAGTCTGTCATAAAATCAGAGAGATGAAGCTGAGGAGGCTAAAAAACCTAATTTTGTCATTAAATGATGGCAACACAAAGCATTAAGCATTCCCAGTCCAGTCCTAATTTCTGCTTCAAACTGAGATCAGAAGTTCCCCATTAATTTAAGGGGAAAATTGTTGCAAAAATTTGGATAGGTGGTTCTGGTAAATGGATTAAGACACACCCACTCCACCCCCTCTTTTGGGGCTGTACAGGAAGCATGAAGAAATTTGTTGGATTCAACCCAAAAGCTGGGCCTTTTCTGTGGTGTTATTGAGTGATGTTTCAACTGACTCATGGGGAGAGTAAGGTTGGCATTAATTAAAACACATCAGTGATGAAAATTACATAAATTATCTGATTCATTTTCACCAAGTGTCTGCCTGCCTCTCTCTTGACTACAGATGAAGTTTGGATCAACCACACTCCTTAACTCTGGTATCTCCATTAAATATCTTGAGTTGTGGGATGACACCAGCAGCAGCCTCCCTGCTTTTGGCTACTACGTAAAGATCCTCGGGACAAAGGCAGTCCACCTCCCAGCTCACCATCTGAGTCACAGCTGACTACAGCCAAACTGTTTTCTGTAGTGCCAGTAGCCCAGTGAAACAGGGATTATAGAACCAACTTTATCACTTCGAGCAGCTTCAAAGAATGGAACACCCAGGGGAAAGATGAGAGCAGGAAAGACATAAAGGTGGCTTTCAGTGATCTTGTTCTTCAGTCTGCCAGATTCCAGGCTGGGTCCATTTATCAGCAAGGAGGGAATAGGAAGAGTTTCCAGAGGGGATTATAATGGCTTTCTATGAGTAAGTGCCAGTGTTTGAAATACTGCCACATAATCACATCTTTGTATTGTTCTATTCAGTTTAACATCACATAGGAGATTTTTTAAAGGGTGTTTTGCTTCATTTTTATTAAAATCATTGTAGTATGGTGACTGGTAGAATATAAAATATATTGCTAGATAATAACTTTTCAAAAGAATTTAAATGAGAAACATTTTGAAAGAATTTTTGCCAGTCTTTACTGCAGTACTGAAGAAATCTTAAGTTAAAATAGTGTTTTGCCTTTTCTGTCATTTATGCACTTTTAAGCATTTTCCCCAAAATTCTGTCTTATTCCACAGAACAGGGCCAAAATAAATTGCATTCTATAGACATTGAGGAGAATATTAAGGAGGTATAGCCACTCTATAGCATGGGTAAAGTTCTCATTTCTTTATGTAGAAACAAATATTTAAAAACCTCCAAAACTCTTTTACAGATTTTTTTGGTTTTTTCCAGAAAGAAAACAAAACCACTGGTCAGGAAATTATTCAAAAACACATATAGCATTTTAACAAATGGCACCAGGTTAGTGAGTTCAGTGCACCTGAAGCCACCGCCCTGCAGACAGCAGTGGCTTGTCAGAAACCATTTTCTCCAATAGTCTGTGTCTGGAGACTCTAAGACTTCCATACTCTGACAGTAAATATAATAATATAATAATAATATTAAAATCTTTTTATATAGCTATAGATTCTGTGCAGTTTGATCATGTCCTGCTTTAGTAAGAAAGGAAAAAATAAGCTTTTTGTAAACAACTTTTTCCTTTTGTTACAGACATTGCAAGTCTTGAATTGTAAATTTCCTAAGCAGTAGTACCAAAACCCGGCTGAACTACCATAAATACAGGAGCAACACTTCAGTCAGGTTTCATTCTTTGAATCAAAAATGTTGATGTCTTGCATCAGCAATGAATGTTGTTATAGACACGTCAATTAACACAGAAAAGCATGAACACTGGAATTTGCATTCTGCCCACATTTGATGCCTTGCCTGGTCTTGAGCAAAATGCATGAATGTGTACTTGCAGAAACCTCTGGCAGAATTATTCTGTGACAAAATATCTCCTTCTTTAGTAAATTGCTGAGGAGGAACAATTGCTCTGAATATTATTCAACATTTCTCATTTAATAGCCAAGAAAAAAAAAACCACCAAAAAAAAAAAAAAAAAAAAAAAAGAAAAAAAAAAAGAAAAAATCCTCCCTCCAGAGGAGATGCTTTTGCTTCAGTTTTAGCTTCTTATCACCTTAAATAAACACAGCAAGCATCTTTTTGTTTCACTAAGAATTGCTTGAAGAGTGAGCAGTGGTAGGAAATTTCAGTTTGGAAGCTGAAAATTGTCTAGGATTGTACACATTTGGAAGAGCTTTGCTATAAAGGAAAGTATTAGGCATGCTTTTTCCTTTTGCCATTACAATCTCTTAGATCCCAACACTGTAATTTTTATTAGTTACGCTGGTAGCTATTGTAGCTAAGGGACAATGTTTTGACCCTGAACACACAAATGGCTGGGTTATCAAATTGCCTCTATAGTACAGAGGAAGCTGTTAAGTAGAATGATAAAACAATTTTATCATCTCTTTCCTCTGCTGCTGTTCAGGCTGCCTCTGCATACTTCAGTCTCTACCAGCCAGGAGGGCCAAGTGTTACAACTAAAAGGAACTGCACATCAGGACTTATGCGACTGGACACTGTAAAAAAGCTAATGGAAAAACTGCAGAACAATATCTGAACTTAGTGACACATCACTCTGTCATGACAATCCTGATTCCTCCTCTTTGCACTTGACTTTAAGTTCATTCAATATCTCTAGTGAGAACCTAACTCATCCCAGGTGATGACTGTCACGTTGCCACGTACCCTTTTGGTGCAAAGAGGGGAACATTTAGAAGCAGCACGAAACACCAGCTATAAATCAGACCTGAATTCTCTTTCCTTTTTTTGAAGAGCAGCACCAGTAATCCTGAAGGAAGTTACTTGCCACTTGGGGTAACAATGGCAGGATCAGACTCATGCCCCTGGCTTCAATTAGACAAATTATGAAAAGAGACTTGAACGCTATGACAGTATTCTTAAAAATGCACGAGGGTTTAAACAGCACACCATAAATACTAGCTAGCGTTGCCGCCACAAACATTGAACAGGGATGATAAAACAGTTTTAAATAACTCCTCATTAAATTAGGCTTGTTTGGTCTTTGTTCTGAATTTGTGACAGAACCTGTGAAAAAAGGACTGGGCAGTCATGTGAACTGAAACCTATGTAACATGTGAAAACCCACAGAGGAGGCAGTAAATTTGCAAAGGTCACTTGAATTCTGGCGTTTCCATCTTTGAGTGGCTGACTCTGCAGCATCCATTTAGCTGTTTATGTGTGTGTGTAGCACACATATAAATCAAAACTGAAACACTGCATTAAAACACTTATTAGTTCCACAGAGCTTGAATTCTCATGCTGTAGCTACATTTTACTACTCAGAATCATTTCAAGATCTGTTGCACACCTGTGCCTTCTCCTGTCTCCTTGGGAGAGCTAACTGTGGGAAGCCAGTCACTGTACCTTCCATACCTCTCTGCATAGATCCAATATCAGCAAGGACCTTGGCAAATGTCCTCTGAAGAATTTTGCTGAAGTGGCTGAAGACTCTCCTGTGCCCGTCTGAGTGCCCTGCCCTTCTTCTGTTACTTGTCTTTTTCCAATGAGCGGTGAGCCGTGAGCACTTCACCTTTGGGGGTGATTTTCTTGAAAATTTACCCTATGCCTTGGGACAGTTAAGACACAGTCACATGTTGTTCCTTTGTCTTCCACAGGATCAATAACCCAAAAGGGTAGGAAAGACAGACAGGAGACCAATAACATCTGAAAGTGCCCCTGTGAAATTTCCCAGAGTCTGTCTGCTCAAAAGCCCCTCAGCTGTGTTGGCAAAGCACAGATCAAGGGCCACAGTCTCCTCTAGTGTAAGCCAGCACCAAGTGCCACAGAAATTCACAGTGCTACACCAGGCTGACATAAATTAAACAGCGATACCTATTTATAGTTCATGGCCTGATAAATATTTAGCCATCAGAAGGCAAAACTCCTACATTATAGATGTCAGGCCAGTCCATAGCTTCCTCCCTCCAGAGCTGCAGGTCCATCCCATTCCCACCTGCCCCAAGTCACCCCAAAGAGAGCAGCCACAACCTTCCCCAAAGTGATACACAGTCACTCAAGGAGGGAGAAGAATGCAACATTAAGGAATTCTGCTCTTGTCTAATTAAGATGATGCAATCAACTGTTCCACAAACACTTAGGGATCTTCTTAATAACTATTTTTATCAGCTTGAATGCCACACACAGTAGTGCAAGGTAATCATCAGGGCTGATACCTGAATTCAGGAAAGTTTTACTTTACTGTGTTTTCCCTCCTAAGAATTTGCTCTCTGGTAACCCACTCCCTCTGCCATTTCTGTGCTGGCTTCCATTTGCATCCAATATAAGGTAATTTTCTTTAAATTACTTTAAAGTACTTTAAAATACTGATGATTCTCCTTCCAAAAATGCACTCTTAATAAGTGGCTTCTAGGCATAATTTTAGGATACAGGAAACTAAAGTGAAACAAACTTGAATTGCTTTTAACTAAAAAAAATTGGCTAAGGCTTTCAAAAACTACTTTCTTGTGGGAAGATGCATCTTGTCTATTTCTTTCCCTCCATTTCCTGATTCAGAAATGCTTTTTAGGTTCCAAAGATATTTAGAATAAAATAGTTGATCCACAGAATTAAACAACTTCTGCTGCTGAACCCTGTCACTTGTTGCCTCCATTTCACTGTGAAGTATTATTAGCAATATTTTAGCAGTTCTTACAAAGCCTTATTGTACTTCGTATTGTCCAGTGTTTAGGAGAAGAATGTTCATACCCTTAAGGTGTCATGTGCCAGGTGGCTGGTATTTCCTCCCTCCCACCTCACTTCTGTGAGCTCTGCTGTAGTAACAGACACAGTCAGAGGGCAAGTTACTCTCAGAGACACATCATATTCTCAGAAGGTCCTGTTCCATTTACAGAAGAGCTGAAACTCAGTGGCAAAATCCACAAAATGTTATGAAAGCAGCTGGACCCCTTCATCTGTGATACACAGGGATTCATCACAGGAGCCCAGGAATCTCTTTTGGCTGCTGGATGAAGCCTGCTCCATGCAGAAGTTCTCACCATGAACTCACCATGTTCTCACCCTGTTTTGCAGACATCACATGATGTCTTGTTTTATCACATGATGGAGACTCCTGCATGTGTAGGGAATTGCTGTTTGAAAGTCCACTTGGTAAGTGGATGTACCCACTGTAATATCCTTACACTGCACTAAATTGAGGACTGTCAAAACCCCTTGCCTTTGTAGAAGATTTAATAATTTCAAGTGGATTTGGGAAAACACCCTGAGGCACAAATCAATGCAGCAGGGAAAGTACACATAGGATTGCAATCATTTGGGAAGTGCCAGTGCATGGGATTTGGTTTCAGGGTTAAATTCTTTACCTAAATAAGGTATTTTAAATGAGAGAGGAGAAAATGTTTCATACTTGCCAAGTAGTAAGTTGTCCCTCTGGCACCAGACTTTTAAAATAGTTGTTAGGATGGTATCACACTGCCTGATGTAGGTCTTGGAAAAGTGCTAGTATGAGGTGGAGATTTTTCAGCCATGGGTTTTCGCATTCTATCTGTGTTGGGGAAAACCACCATTAATTTAAATTAATTTTATTTTATTTCATTTTATTTTATTTTAATTTACTGTTGGTGAGTCCCCTTGTGAAGAAAAAGAACAGAAAAATCAGACAACAGGATAGAAGAGACATCTCCAGTGTACAAAAAACTCAGACTATGAGGTCACTGATGTCTCAAATACTACTAGTCCCTGGGGGTGGCAAGAGAAAGCAATGTTTAGGAAGCCAAATGCAGCCATTTGTCTCCAAGGAGCAGCTGGTGATGAGATGCTCTTATTAATGAAATGGGATTGCTCAGTGCTGTCGATTTACTGCAGTTAGTGTAGCCAATTCTGATTCATGCTACCATTATGGATACCAAGCCTAGGAGTCAGCAGGCTTTGTTGGTTTTATTGTTAATACTCAAGGCACCTGTGATTCAAACAATTTTTAAAAAGCAGTAGATATAGAGTGCTTATGTAGAATGTTTTATGGTTGAATTGCCAAATGACTGACTGACAGATCCCAGAGTTCAGTTTCCTGGACCAGTGATTCTTAGTCATCTGGCAGTTGTTGAGTAGGAAATGACATTGGCTATGTTATTAATGTTGGGAAAAAATATAAATCAGTGTGGTTTGTAGGATTAATAACATACTGCTAGCATAGAAGGGAGCATGCAAATTAAATAGTGTAAAATCATTCTGAGAATGGTTGTGCTAAACCTTCACCAAACAGCTGGGGCTGGGCTCAGGAGCTGATGAGGACACGGGCTCACCAGGATCTGTGTGTGCACAACGAGCCATTCTTTTGTTAACATTGATGTGACAAATGACAGTAAAATGACACTGAGGACTCTCCATAGAGCAAGAAGTGCCCCCTAACAGCAACCCAGATCCTTTGTCCCCATGAGTTTTTAATACATCATACATAAATGATCTGACATGTACTGTACCCAGCTTTGGTACTTCTGCATTTCCTACTGCATTTTCTGTAAAACTTCATTGTACCATCTAATACAAACACATGCCTAGTTAAGCAGTTCTGATGTTGAGCTGTAAAGTAAATCTTTCTCAGAAAACAGTCCATTCCATGTACTGTATCCAACAGTTTTTCATGAGGGATTTGTGAAGCAGGCAGCCCTCTTATAAGGCCACACTCAGCGACTGTTCTAAGGCACCACTTTAGTATGTTAGTACCAGGTTTAGGTGGCCATCTCATGGAGGTTCACTCCTCTAGGGCCAAGTGGGAGTACCACTCAATTTCTGTCTGAGCTATCTGGGCATTTAGCCACAAGGTCACTTAGCACAATTTCCTGTAGCAGAGGTATTTGGAGCAAGACCTTTGCCTCAGGTTTGATGAATGTATTAAATTGGTGACAAGGGACCCAGCAGTTTCAAGCAACGTGATGCTCAAGGATCTGAGGGACCCAGCAGTTTCAAGCAACATTATGCTAAGGACTGGTTTCAGAACAGCCTGCCAGTGGTTTGTAAGAGCTTGCTATCTACTGTCTACTGCAGTATTTTTTCCCAAAGGAAGTGGACTGTAATTTCAAATTCACAATGCAGTTTCACATTGACTACAAAGCAGTTGCCTGAATAAACAGACTCTGATTTGCCACTGTCTTTTGTCAGATTCAGACTGCTGACTACCTCCATGACCTGTTGTCATTCATACCCCTAACTATCCTCTAGCTTCAGCTTGCTTTTCACAGAATCAAAGAACACAAGAGAAACAGATGCCATGGGGAAGCTTGTGCCATGAAGCAAAGATGGACCCTGGGCTGCACCCAAAGCAGCATGGCCAGCAGGTCAAAGGAAGTAATTCTCCTCCTCTACTCCACTTTCATGAGACCCCACACGGAGTGCAGCATCCAGCTCTGGAACTCCCAACATAGGAATGATGTGAACTTCCTGGAGCCAGTCCAGAGGAGGGCCAAAAAAATGATCAGGGGGCTGCAGCACCTCTCCTATGGACTCAGGCCAAGAAAGTTGTGGCTGTTCAGCCTGGAAAAGAGAAGACTCCAGGGTCTTTATAAAAAAAAAAAAAAAAAAAAAAAAAAGAAGGCTCTTTGTGGTCTTTCAGTATCTGAAAGGGGCATACAAAAAAAACTGGGGAGGGACTTTTTCCAAGGCATGTAGTGATTAGAAAAGAGGGAATGGCCTTAAGCTGAAAGAGGGTAGATTTAGATTAGATATCAGGAAGAAGTTCTTTACTCAGAGGGTTGTGAGTCACTGGCAGAGGTTTCCCAGAGAAGCTGTGGATGCCTCATCCCTGGAGGTGTTCAAGGCCAGACTGCCTGGGGCTTTGAGCAACCATGTCTAGTGGAAGGTGTCCCTGCCCATGGCAGAGGGGTTGGATCTTTAAGATCCCTTTCAACTCAAACCAAAATGATGGAAAAGCTGATTTCTAGCATACACAGAGAACCAGGGCCCTTACGCTGAAACACTCCTGGGGGCTGCTGGGATTTGTGCTGGAAGCCACCCACGCTTAGGACTGAGATGGACAAGAACACAGACATCACATGAGAGCAGCTGGAGGCAAAAGCAAGCTCTTACAGAAATGGCCTGATCTTTTGTGTCTGATAATGGTTATAGAGAGCCTCTGAAGTGGTGGGGCAGTATTACCTAGTTTGCTTCTACAAAAATGTATGGCATGCCTTTCTTAGATCCCTGGCAAATCCTTTTAAATTTTGCCCCATGAACAGGCTGCGGGATAGCACGACATGATATAGAACTGGAACCAAACATGTATAATACACTGTGATTAGTATTCACAGGTAAATGATTAGTAGAAGCCAGAAATTTTCAACTATTTTATGTAAAAACACTTCTGTTCTAAGGTTTCCATACTCACTTAAGAGTTTTAGATTCAGGAACTATTTTCCTTTTCTCTGGAAGTTAGTAATTTTCTTAATACAGTATCCTTATTCAGGAGCCAGTTCTGAAGCTGTGTCTGCATCTACTGAAATCAAGGAAATGCCACTGGGACCAAGATCAGGCCAAACTATAGAAAATTAAGCACTAAGACCTCTTGGGGCACTGGAAATACATAGGTTCCCTAAACCATCACTTCAATGGGGAAGAAAGGTCAACAGGAAAAAATTAAAGGAAATACAGTGTCCTGTACTCTTTTCACAGAACACAGATTTGCTCCATTTAGTGGGACAAAGCAGTCTGTAGTGTACTGTGTTTTTTCACTCATGTTTTTCACATCACAAATATTTGACAGCCCAAGACAAAACCAGTGCAAGACCTTACCTGACTCTTTTACTCATTTTCTCTAAGCTGCTAGTGCTCTTTGTATTTCCTGTTATCAAGTATCATGCAATCTCTTTCTGCAATTTAGTACCAAAAATGATGTTTCAAATTTTTTCATTCCATAATGTGTGTAACAGACATTTACAAAAACTGTAAGTAGCCAGCTTTTATCCAATTAGCTTTTAGCTAATGCCTTTTTTATTTAAAAATCTATTTCATCAACCAATGGCTCATTATGAGAAAGAAAGCAACAGTACAGAATGTCACTTAGCTCAGTTTTTGAGGAGTCGAATTTGCTGACACGGAGGATTAGTCTATAAGGTGTACTACTAAATTTAACCCTTCTGTGACCAATAACCATACTTCACACAATGTCTCTAAAATGTAGGACCTTTATGAATCATTAGTGGGCTCTACTAAAGTATACAGATTAAAAATTGGCCCAAATCTGCTCTTCAAATACGTAAGACTACATAAAAATTGAAAAAAATTATATCTATTATCCATATGAAGACCCTATATAAAGACTGTTGCTTAGCGATTATTTCCTAGCACTCAAACCATGATTTATCCCACAATTTTCTGGGAAAGTAGACCCTTCTTGCGAAATAGCTCTTTTTATCCCTTCAGATAAAGCTGTCTTTACAAAAATAGCATGTAGGAGAACATGGGATGGAGACAGCTACAGCTGGTAAAACAAGAGTTGAGTCCTGTCTTGTATTTCCAGTATGGACAGTGTGGTGTGGGGTTGGTGAGAGCCTATGCAGCAGGCAGTGTGTTCTTCCATGAGAAAGTATAAGGATGGGTCTTTTTCCTGGCTCTTCTTAAAGGTTTTTTAAATGACCTTTCCAATTCTGTGTGATTGAACAGATAATCAAACACTAACTTCAATGTAAATTTGACAACAGAACTAGAGTTGTTACCTGGCAGAATGAAGATGAATGCTCTAAGTGTGGCTTAAAGATACTGTCTTTTATGGGTGGGATGAGGATACAGCCATTCACAGGGTGAGGACACTGCTGCAGAATTAATAACAAGATAGATCAAGAAGACCCTACTTATTGCAGGGATTGCCATTTTATGCAAATTTGTGCAAAGCTTGAAATGGCAGGCTCACACAGCTCATCTCTACACACTACTGTGTTCTCATCATACTGAAGTAGTTATTTCATCTTCTAGGTGAGGAAATGTACATATGCAAGCAACAAGAATAATTGTGTGATTTGTTTCTGACTGTAAATGTCTCTGTAACTACATATGTAAATTAGGTATTGCCCTTGAAGAGCTGGAGAGCAGCCAATGTGCTGTGCTTCCTTGATGTAAACAATTATGCATAAACAGCATTTCTTTTTACAGGATCTGTGCTACTCCAGCTTCCAAGTGTTCAGACCAAGATTTTTCTTCTACAGTTCCTTATCTGAGCTTTTCTGCAGTTTCCTGAGTACCCTCTAAACAACCCTTACCTTTGCAGTTCCAGAGATCTTCCCTCTAATATCTGAGATTCCACCCACGTGCACTCATGACTATGCCAGTAACAGATGTTGCATCTCTGCATTTCCAAGGTGCCACTGAAGCCCTCACCATTTTGTCACACTCTGAACCACACTTAATCAGAGCTGCAAGATTTCCTCCTGTCATAGGGCAGGTGTTTGTATGTGTGTGAATGTGTGTGCATGCATGTCTGTGTGTGTCTAGAACATCTGCTCTGTCACCTGTACATGTAGGTATATCTAAAGCCAGTCACCTGAGTCATGAAGTTTCAGCCCAAAGTGGTCCATGCAGAAGTTTTCACTTTAATCAAGTTTTAAGAAAACAAGAAAAACAAATCTGTGACATTTGTAGTAGATACATGTGTAAAGAGAAACAAAGGATCCTCTCCTCCTCATAGGTAGACTCAAGTTGAATACTTAAAACAGCTACAGAAATAATATTTACACATGTGTAAGGAATATTTATTTTGTGGATGTCAGCAGATATGAAAATACTTGGTGTAATTCTGAAAAGAGTAATTTGGGAAACACTTTGTATGGTAGGATCCTTGGTATATTCTAAAGGAATTGTATTCTTTAAAAAGTGTAAAGAATTTACATAACTGATTAGTAATCATACACTTGTTGCAGAAAATAAAGCATGCTGAAAGAATAAACTTGTTCAAAGAAACGGGTTTTGGCATCTCAGTCAGTATTCTTTCTGTACAGATTAGACTTGTAAAGGGTCAAATTGGACAGTCTGAAGCTTAAATTCCTGTAAGTCGTCTCACACAGCTCTTTTGCTAATGCCTATTCAGTTAAAGAATGAGTCTATTCTAAAATTAACTGTGGCCACAGGGTTTAATTTAACAGGATGCTTCCATTTGTGAGTACTGTGTGGCTTCTTTGAAAGGAAGTGGGAGTTTCTGTATGAAACCAGTGGATCCACTGTATAGCTGAGGTAGAGGAGAAGACGGCAGGTGTCACAGTTGGGGTTAGTCCACACTAGAAAAGCTTGCCCAGAAAAATTAATTACACAGGGAGTGGGTGTGATTTTCAACACCACTCCCCCACTGGCCTATTTAAACTGGAACACCTGCATCCGCATTACGACTTTTAGCGTTACTATAGTGCATTGCATCAGTTTTGGTTTCCATACTTCAATAGACTGTCAGCCTATATTAACCTATGTATAGATATTTTCATGTGGTTTCCTAGTGGGAAAGGATTATGCAGTCATACTATACACATCAATCCTTACTGTAATTCCTGCCTGACCTTGTTAGCTGATTTTAATCAATCCCCAAAAAGCAGCGAAGATCTCAGACACAATTACTTTCCCACAGTTTTCATAAAGACGGATAAGCCAAGTACAGGAAAGACTTCCTGTTATTGCTGGCATGAGGGGCAGCCTGCAGTTCAGCCTTTATTACACTCAGTCTATACAGAAGAAGACCAATATGAATGCTTTTAAATGAAGGAAATGCGCCTTTTATAACCCACACCTTATTAGATATTGGAAATTCTAACCATAAGACAAGCAGCAAGAGCAAACTGGACCTCTTGAGTCCAGCTGCCCATGGCCGTGTATCCCAGTGTATCCCATGTTAGTATCCACCCTATCAGTTTGGCAGCATCAAAAGCAGGGGTGCTGCCTCTTTTCTCTAGGCTGGCATAAGTAGCATGGCAGAACTTTCCAGGACAGACAAGCTTTTGCCTGCAATAAAATTTCTGAAGTCAAATTCACAAGTCCTTTAAAAGTGCGTGTGGTGAGCAGGGTTGGGGTCCAGCTGTGAGAACTAGCAAGCATGAATTTTGCTTCAGCCATGACAGATACCTGGCTTCCTCACCGACTGGAATGCACACTTTGCCCAGTGGGACTGGAGGGGACGAGGGTGGTTTGGGGTTTGTTTTTGTGGTTTTGGTTTGTTATTGTTGTTGTTGTTATCACATTTTTGTAATGTTTATTTCTTACAGGGAAACGCACTGAAAATCACCTGTTTCACACAGTGATGGATAGCTGGGAGGCATCATTGCCTGGTGTAAGTTGCTGATTAAACTCTTCAATCTTCCCCAATGCAAATAAAGTATTTCCATACCCATCAGCAACAAGGGAAAAACCTGCACTGAGGGTGCAAACGAAGCACTCAGTACAAAGAATGCCAAAACTGAAACAGACTCAATTCAGTGCTCTGGAGGGCAGAGCTTACAGAAAGAGAATCTGATTCCTTTTTATCCTCCTTCTTCCACCACCTAGAAAATACTCAGTGAGAACATCACAAAGCCTGCTCTTAGCTCAGAAGTATTTTTTTCTATGTGCTTTTCAGTCTCAGTCATTACCATGGTATCTAACAGCTTCATAAGACTTACCTTTTAATCCCCAGCTTAAATAAGAGGGGTTTATTGTTCACATATTCCTGGTCAGTTTTTTGTAAAATAGATGTACTGTATCAAAACGAGAATTTGCCTCTCCAGTGGAAAGTTTTCTCAGGTGTAAAGTATCCATAAAGCCTATTGCATTCAGCTGCAGCTTAACACTAAACAAAGCAAGAAGACAGATTCTTACTATGGCTTCACAGAAAATCAGAACATACACATAGCCAGCTGCAGAGAGTTTGGTTTCAAGGAAAACTAAGTAAATCATGTTGAGAAACTATCACACTCAGCATCAGAGTGCCTGCCTGATTTTTGGAGTCTTGGCTCTCAGGCTATTACCTAGATGCTGAGTAAGATACCTTGGAGTGATATCCCAAGAATCCGTACGTGTAGTTCACACAGCTGCTTCAGGTAGGTGGTCAGGGATGCTTTGGACAGGGCTGTGCTACTTAATTATGGAGCCATTCTCCATAATTAAGTACCTCATTCACAGATTTTAAAATTTTTCCCTCTGCCTGGAATTAGCCCTTTTTCAAAATGCAGCCACAGGGTCAGACTTTTAAAATATGGCTGGAGAAACTCACTTTACCAATCTCTCACCACAGAGCAGTTCAGCAGCTAGACCACCGGTCAGAGAGCTAGATTTAACTCCTCCATGACCAAATGAGAAGAAGGTGACTAAATCTTGACCTCCTGAACAGTACACTCAACACACCCCATCGGCAGGAACCTGTCAGGGCACTGATGGCACAGTTACATCTTGATGGCCCTGACCAGCCTCACCTGGGACCCACACACACAGCCCCATGGGCCAGGGCTCCATTTAAGCCTAGGTCTGGGCCTTTAGTCCCTGTCAGAGCTTTCTAGTAGATACATAAGTGTTTTGTTTGGTCTCCTGCCTTGTTTCCCAACCCTACTGTAGCTCTGTTTCCAGCTGTGGCCTTATCTTCTACTGCTCTTTGTACAATATTTAGACCTGTTTCATCTTGTCTAGGATGGTCAGTGCAGCTGCACTCTGCTCAGGTATTGTGGCCAAGAGCTCTGGCCAGTGAGTACACTGCCTGTGGTGTGGCTACCCTCAGCTCCCGGCTTTTCCTCCCTTGAGCAGCAGCCTTGCTATTGCTGCTCCCTAAGAGCAATAGTTCTAATGATAACTGCAACAATAAATATACACGTAATGAAAAGGAGAGAGAGAAATAAAACCCCGGAAAAACAAGTGATGCACAGTAGAGTGCTCAGCAGACACCAACGGATGCCTAGCCAGTAGTTGCTGACTGAAGTTAAACCATGACAAGTGTTTAATTTGCGTTCATCTTACATTGAAGATAAACAGGGATTCTGCGTGGCTGGTATGGACCGGGACTGGAACAGGCCTTTGTTCCATCCAGCTCACCGCCTGCCAGCCCCCAGCCTCGGGAGCCCTCCAGCCCCACCATAAGCAGACACCCAGCAGCTGACAGTGCCGTCCCAGCGATGTGTCATCCCAGTCACCATCACCTTCCAATGCTTGGGTGTTTATAATAGACTCAGTTCCTGCTGTTCCCTATTCATGGCAGCTGCTCCACACGCCGCAATCAGAGCCTGGCAGCAAATGTTTGCGCTGTCACATAGAGTGAATACTGTGTGTCAGGGTACTCGTTGCTTGGATGGCTGCCACAGCATTTATCTTTTTACACAGCATCCAGGCTGTGGAGTTCCTTTTTGTTGCCCGGTTTCTACTTGAAGGGTCATTTAGTCACAGGTGAGCATCACCCCGCGTTTGCCCCGGTGAGGGATGACGAGCAGTCAGCCCCGATCAGCGCCGACGACGCTGAGGGGACAGGCGGAACGCCGCGCCCCTTCCCCCGGGCCGCTGCTTCCCCGGCCCCCCTTCCCTCCCCGGAGTCCGCGGCCCTTCCTCAGCCGCCGCGCGGCACCGGGAGCTCTCCTTCTCCGCTCCGGCGGCGCCCCGAAGGGCGGGCGAGGCCGGTGCGGGGAGGGGTCCCCTTCCCACCCCCCCCGGAGGAAGTGACATGCTGACGGCGGGAAGGGAAGGCGAAGGGGGCCCTGTTCCCGGAGTGGAGCCGCCCGGCGGGTGGAGCCTGGCGGCCCCGCCCGAGCCGCCCGCCCGCCCGCTCCCGCCGCGTGCAAAGTAGTGGCAGCCGGTGCGGCTCGGCCGCCGCCCGCTCCTGTCGCCCCAGTGTGGCACGCGTGCCCAGGCCCGCCGGCGCCAGGTACGTGCTCTGCCCCTGGCGCCCTCCGCGTCCCGCAGGTGCGGGGCCGCCCTCCCTTCTCCGCCCGGCGCGCTGCCCCGGGCGGGCAAACCAGCCCTGAGCCAGCCCCTCCCTGGCGCTGCCGCCCCCCGGCGCGCTGTGGCGGCGAGGCGAGGGACCGGCGTCGGGGCGTGCGGGAGAGGCGGGCGGTGGGCTGCGCGTACAAGTTCCCTGAATTTATTCGCCGCCGGCTGGGTCTCCTCCGCCGCCCGGACCCGCGCCGTTTCTCCCGCGGCCGCCGAGAATTTTCCTGCCGCCTGCGGGCCCCCTTTGTGTGGCGAGCTCTGCCCGCGCCGGGGTTTCCGTGGAAACGGCGGAGCTACGGCGGCCCAGCCCCGGCGAGCCCCGCTCTGCCGCGCCGGGCGGGCGTGCCGCCCCTTCCACTTTCTCTTCGGTGCTGGCCGCTCGGCGCGGCTGGCGGTGGCCGGGGATGGGGCGGGCCGTGCGGTTGCCCCGGGAACGGGCGGGTGCCCCGAAGGCGCCGCTCCGCAGCCAGCGGGCGCGCCGTGCCCCGGCGGGGTCCGGAGCGGGCGGGCTCGGGCGCGGGTCGGTGGTGGCGGCGGCGGCGGCGGCTGCTCCGTCCGCCGTACCCCGGAGTCCGTGAGCTGAGGCGGGGAGAGGGGCAGACTGCCTCCCGGGTGACGTGCTCACGTGTTGTAGGAGCTCTGTCTTACACCTATCGGCGTCTGTTCATAAAGATGTTTAAGCCGAATTAAATAATGGCCGCGAACTGAATTAAGGTGTGTCGGCTGATACCATGTGGTGAACATTATTTAAATAACAAGTAATGCTTTTTAGCGTTTATTTCAACAAGTGAGCACTCACTCGAATGGCTGAAAAGACAAGCCACGAAAGAGTCTGTTTCAACAATGTCACACCGAGACTTCTGGTCCTTATCTTTGTTACACATTTCTAAAAGTCGTGTTTTAAGTCCCTGTGCAGACATCTGAGGATGATGTACCTTATGCAGGTGCTTATGTGGGAGAGAGCAACCTTGCTGCTACATGAAAACTGAAAATGCTTTACAACAAGGTAGAAGGATGCCAGAAACTCTCAAACAAAAAAAAAAACCCAAGCATATACTTAAAAACAATGATGCCTCCGGCCCAGGAAGTTAAACCAGGCGATTGTAGCCTCAGCTTGTACTGATAATGACTTCACACTAGAGTGAGTAGCAAAAGAATTAAAAACTGCTGGAGTAGAGAAACTGTTGTGAAACAACTTAAGCTGAAATTTGCAGCCTTTTTTTTTCCTCTAACTTCTCATGTGAAGGGTAAGATTGGTGTAGACATGCAGAGGTCTGTTTATATATGCCTGGACTGCTTCTGTGTAAAGACTGACTGCATGGATCAGGATAGTTTACGTGCTCTAAATGTTTGCTATCATTTTCTTTCTCTAGTTGCTTGTATCTGATACAATGCTGTGGTTTTCCAAACACTATGGATTGAAACACATATTTATTCGCTTTAGAAATTTGTTATGTGTAGCTTTCCTCTTCCCTGTTAATGTTTTGCATTAACAATGCCTGAATAAGCTGTATCGAAAAATGAAACTTTAACTGTGTTTTATGGATGACAGGGCCAGGTTTCATGTGGAAAAATATATTGGGAAGCCTGCAGAGAAGAGAGAGAACATATTGCAAGCTGCTTACGGATAAAGGTTGCTCTTAAGTTTAGTTGTGTTGTTGGCCAGCACTTTAACAGATTTTAGTAAGTGCCTCTCAACAAGGTGGAAGTAACGTGTTTTGGGAGTGGAGAAGTTGTACAGAGAGGTTAGCACTTGCTCAGAGTTACAGAACAGAGAATGCTGTGCCCAGAGTACAGTAATGAACTGTGTTTCTTGAAACTCAGTCGGTGTCATTTTCGTTTGGAGGTTGTTTTTACAGTAAGTCTTGTTTTGTCCAGCACAAATGCAGAGGCGCTGGAGCAATGTTCATCTCTGTCAGTGAGGTGTACTCTCCTGGAGTGATGGTTGTACATCACTCACAGTTTAATGGACTTACTGTACCATAGCAGACAGGAGTTCTGTAGGAGAAGGGGTCTCTTGCAGATGATGGATGAGAATCTTACAGCTGTACTCTGCCCTGATGAAAGGAGTGGATTGTTTTTTCTGTTGTGTACCCTTGATTTTATTGCTAGAAGGTGAAGACTTGGAAAAATATCCCTTCAAATCTCTTTTTGCAGAGGTATAAACACAGCTGTGCTGAGAGTAGCAAGGTACTATTCTTGTGTTGCAAATGGGTGCTTGTCGCTCTTAGACCCTGTATTAGTAATTTGGTCTTAAATTTAAGAAATCCAATTTCCACTGAATGATGTGGAGCACCACTTCCCTAACTAATATCATCACTAGTACTGCTGTCAGTGTGTCCTGAGAAGGGAGCAGGAGTGCAACAGTGCATAGTAAGGCACTGTGCTTGTACTTTACTCAGGAAAAGCTTTTGCAACTGTGGGCATTGCTTATTAGGGAGAACATTATACCAGTCAAGGCAACTGTCTCATCAGGTGTGTTTGATTCAGCTGTACTGAATGCAGTGGGCATTTTGTAAGGGAAGTAGAAATGTGGCAGAACAGTACCCTGTGTGCTTTGTTGCCTTTCAGCACTGGTATATGGCAGATGAGAATGTGTTTTTTCCCTGAAGTGCTTTATCTGTGGGGTGACCTTGCCCAGTGATTCATTTTGGGGTGTTTGGGAAAGTTTGCTCACCAGTCTGTTGTTTGGTGGTCTTGGGCTCATTCACATCTGTCTGTCGTGAGTACCCTGATCAGCTCTGACTAATGCTTGTGTGCTGCTCAGAAACTGCTGACTCACTTCGTTTTCATGCTTTTCCCCTGCCTTCCTCCAGTGCCTCGAACTAGAAAGGAGGTGGGGTCCAAGGTAAGGTCAGAGAAGGATGAAATGGAAATGAATGAAAGTAACTGTGTGTTGTGGCAAGGATGAAGATGCTGCAAAGACCCCTCTTTGACAATGTAAGAAAAATATGATAGCTGCAATGGATGTGCTGAAAAGGCACATAAGCTGTGTGTTAGGAACCGAGCAGAGCAGTGTAGCAACTGTAGTGAGCCCACCAGGAGGTGCTGGGTTATGGTCCTGCTAATGGTCTGTTCTTCAACTTGAACTTAGTCTTTTCACTTCTAAGGCCACTGTTTTGACTTTCTGCTCTTCTGTCTACGTTATATTCTGCCACAAAGAGCTTTACACTGAAATAATTTTCTGCTTCTTGCAAAAGGGCTGACCCAGCTTGAGGTTTCTACTGTAGCATAAATAACAGGAACAGGGAAAGGTAATTAACCAGTCCTAGGCTGGAAAGGAGTCAGAGATAGAGGTCACTGAGAGGATTTACTTGACAGAAGGTTAGGAGTTGCAGGCAAATACAAGCACACTGATTTCAGCTGCATGTGGGACTGTTAACATCTGAAAAACCTCTGATGTGCACTAGATTTCCTTTTAATTGGACCAACAAAGTTAAATTTCAGTCACGGTTTCCCAGCAGGATCAAGGTGGATGTAAAGTTTTTGTCCATGCTGGTTCAGTTGGCAGATAATGCAGGTTTTTTCACCTGTCAGAAAAAGGATAAGCCTCAACACCTGCTGTTAAAGAGAGGGAAAGAAACATATTTGGGGGGAGTCTATATGTGGAAATAGCGCATGATTTCAAGAGACAGCTACTTTGTGAAAGTTAAACTGTGTCCTGCTTCTCTCGCTGTCTCCATGTTATCTGTGTCTTCACACATTGCAGTTTGCTGCTTCTTACCGTGTTTTTGAGCATTTGCAAAATACTATTACTGCAGATACTGCTTTGCACTTCTGGAAGGTCTTGAAGCATTCTGCCTGCAAGTAGACTGCAATTGCTCTTGAATCATTTATGAGGTTCCCCCTTCGAGTCGCAGGTGATTCGTCAGGGGTTAATTCTGTGATTCTGTCTCACTGTACATTTTTTACATGCCTGTGAGTGTGTGCATAAATATTGCATTTCACCCAAGGAGACAGAAAAAAGCTTCATTTTGAATTTAAGCATTGTAAAAGTATCTTAAAAATACTTAAAGTAAACAGCAGAAATGCTGAAAGCCAAGATTTTAAAAGGACCTGGGTACGTGCAGTTGTTCAGTGATGCTGTAGAAAATCCAGGGAGGTGAGTGCAAAATTTATTAAAATGTTCCTGGCTTCCTAGCTGCATGTTTAGGAGCTGCTAACATCTGCACACTTGTCAGTAAAGTAAATGCAGTCAGATGAAACACTTTCTCTGAATGATCTTGCTGCATGTTCAGGGTGGTTTTGACTAGCCCTGGCTGTAGATGCTGAGAATACAGGATCATTAATCAGTTACATCACATTTGGCTGTTTTGGAGTCATAACGTTTGCTAAGTAACAAAGACAATTAAAACTTGTTGAGAGATTTCTTCTGGCTTCAGCAGAGTTTGAATTGGGTCCAAAATGAAACCTCCCTTTATTACTGGTGCCTCTGATAAAGGCTTATATTCTCTGAAGTTCTCAAATTAAATCAGGCTGTTAGGGGACTAGATGGTCAGCCAGAATGAGGAGGCTGAAAGTATTCCTAGTTCGTGTTGTGGCAAAATAGTTCTGAACACTTATATCACGAGGCACAGGTGAGTGAAAACAGATATAGAGTGGGACTGCTGATATGTGGGTAAAGCTGTCACCATGTTTATTTGGGTTTTTACCTGGCATCTGGATGTCTGGTTGTTTCCTGTGTAGGTGCATCTGAGCCTATCACTGAAGCTGGTATCTTATTTTTTGGAACCATGCCCTCCACATACCAGCTATAAGATTTTTTTTTTTTAAGTATTACGTTTTAGCTCTTTGGGGCAGGAGTTTGTTTTATTTGAATAATAAATCTGGAAGCTTTGTTCTTCACTTAAACTATTTTCTACAGAAGGAATCATTAAACAATATCTAATTAATAAGTACTAATATCCTGTGTATCTCTGTCTTGGTGTGGCTACATCTGTTGTTTGCATTGTCATTTCCAGTTTTGGGATGTGATTTTCATAAAGGAGAAATTCAGCTGCTTTATCCTCTTCAGCATCATATGATAGAATACCAACAAATTAAATCAATACTTGAAGGTTCAAAAAAGGCCTTGTGAGTCTTTTTCTGTTTAATGTTTCCTTAGTATTCAAAGAGCATACTAATGTTGCTTCATATTAATTAAAAATATGCAAATGGCTTAGCTGAAGGAGACTGTCTCCTGTCACAGAAGATACAAAAACCTAGCAGCTCACTTGGTGCTGTAATCAGGTAATGGCACTTCTTGTTTCCAGCACGGTTAACAATGTCTTGTGATTTGTACTGGAAGCTTTTGGATTCCCTCATGGGGAAGGTCAGTGCTGCTGGCTCGTACTGTGTGACTTGGAAGCTCAAGGAATGTGGTCTGTGCCGTGTGCCTGTTGCCTCTGTGGCAGCGTGGGCAGCAGGGCTGAGACCTGCCGTGCAGGAGAACGTGGTTGTCTCCAGCAGGGGCCACACAGCAGAGGGAGGCACCACGTTTGAAGTTGTCATACTGGGGTTTTGGGGACAATAGAAAATTTGTTGCTGGCCCACAGCTCAGTGGTGGAAGTCGCACTTGAAAGCAGCAGTGTTGTCACTGTGGTGGGTTTCTCAGCTCAGTGACTTATGCCCAATCTCTGCCACGATTTTTTTTTAATATTTTTGCTGCCACAAATTCTGTGTTATACTGTAGTTGCACTTTCTGGTTTTTTTAAATAAACAAAGCAACAGAGCCAAACAAGTTAGGAATTAGACTCCTAGAAAAAGGCTTAAAGACGTTACCCAAAATTACTGAAATGTAAATCACAATATCGGAAAATATAAAGAGGTCTTTATATGGAAGTGAGGAAAAAAGTTACCCTTTTCCCGGTGCTGTTGACTTTTATCTTTCAGTTGATGTTTTTGTAGCATCTGTCAATGCCTTTAGTTCCTTCAAAGGGTAAGAATAATAGGAATGACATATATTTGTGTGCCCACACATGTAATACTGCCCACTTGGTGCTAAAGTTGTAACTCCTAGTTTATGGTACAGAACTGTCCAAGTTGCTGAATACTTGACTTGCATTTCTTGACGAATGGAGAAAGGAAGGGAAAGCAGAGTACATTAGATCAGCACACACATCCTGGGTTGTACAGGAGCATTTATACCTATTGCATCATCTGCTTCTGCTGAAGGTCCTTGTGGGATGTGTCCATTCCCTCTCTGCTCTCTGTGTGTGCCCTTTAAAAAGGTGTTGCAAGGCAAGTGTGAGGGTGGGCAAGAAGGCAAATAAAGGAGTATGAAAAGTAGCATTTTGTGTTGAAAGCTGGAGTCTGGGGAAGTGGCAGGTTGTGGTTCTGCTGCTGGCTGTTCCGTGGATTTACCGTGTAACTTTCACAAGTTCTCTACCAGGGGAGATAAGAGGGGAGCAGAAGCAGGGATCTTCCCATGTTTATTTCACTAGTGTCTTCTGAATGGCTGTAGCTTTTCCTATCAAATGGGATGGATAAGTACAGGCAAAAAATGGACAAAATCCATAACTGCTTTCTAATCCTGTACACATGAAGGATTTGATCTTGCATAGAGAAATGGACTTGCTCATGTTACTGAATCTGCTGAGAGGATATGAAACTCTTCTGCCTGGATACGACTGCTTATGCGTTAGAGGTGTGTTTGTCTGTTGCAGGACTGGAGTTAGGAGGTGATAGTTTTGTAATCTAACTTTGCAACTCATTGTGGGTAAGAATAGGCAGATTAAATATTTGAAGCTTTGAAGTAAACGTGATCCATGTTTCTGTGTTGCCTCACACATAAATGTGGTTTGGATGCAGGGGAAGTATTTTGTCTATTGAGATTGTATAAGCAGTTCCTGTACCTTGTGCTGACTCTTTGTGTTGCTGTGAATGTAATTTATAGTTCTTAAAACAAGGTGAGGGCAATCAATGGCATAAGCTCTGAGTCTTCATAGGAGCGGCCTTCTTTCCAAAGCTTATCTCTTATCAAGAGAATATTTGGACTCCCAGCACAATTTAAAAAAGCAGCCCTGTTTTTGTACCAGCTCCTGAATAATCCTTTGTCGGCCTTCTTCCATACCCCCGTTTGTTCGGGCTATTTTAAAAGAAATGTTTTTATAATAACCACCGAAGAGCTCAATAGCTACTGTTGTGTTGGATCTGTTCCTGAAATGCCCATTGTAGAGGTGATCAGTGTGCCCTTGATGCTGGGTAAGTATTACAGTGCAGGTGGCAACATCCTGCTGTACTGCCCTGCTGCCTCTGTAGTTTTTAATGCGTTAATTTCCTGTATAAGGAGTGATGATGTGGATCTCACTCTTGAGAGATTTTTCTTAGGCTGTGCATTGAGGATCAGTGCCCTAACTACTCTGACTCTGATCCCTGTACTACAAATGAACAGTTGCCCCAGTTGGTCCATGACTGTTCTTTACCAAATTTCATGTATCATAAATGCAAAAGCATCTCTACTTACGGACATAAGTAGGTGTGTTTATATTTGCTAAGGCTTTGTACGTTGCAAACATTGAGAATAGGTAATTTAACAAACCACCTGTACTTTTGCAGAATAAGTCACTGAAGTGACTTTGTGGGTGGGGTTATTTTTTATAGAGTGCCACATGACAGTAATGCGTGGGTCTTGTTACCTTTGATTAAGCACTTAATGATGTCCATGAAAACAAATATTAAATTGTCTGTAAGCATGTGATACAGTTGCATGTCCTACACCCTTTGTGGTTATTCATCTCAGTCATTTTTGAGGAACTCTCCAGGTTGCTTTTGTTAGTGTGACAGCATAGCCCACATCCTGCTTAGATTCTTAGTATGCTTTCTTTTCATTTTTTTGCTGTTTAGTCCTGCTGTCTTGCTTAGTCCCTAAATTTTACTTACTGTTCTGTGTGTAAAATGTAAATCACATTTACCTTTGTGATGTAAATGTGATTTACACACATTTACATCACAATGTCCTGCCCTTGTTTTCAGTGCAAGTGACTTTTTAGGTTAATGGACTCAGTTAAAGTAATGAAGTAAAAAAGGAAACAGAGGGACTCAGTGGTCCCCACTACTGAACACTCAGACTGAACTCTGATAAACTCATCTACATCTTGAGTATCTTAATGCAGCTCTTTATTTTTTCCCAAGCAAATTGCAGATAATTGTGCTTTATATATATTATATGTGCATATATGAACGTATTAAAGTACAAAAATCTGTGTGGGAAACAGTTGAACAGCAACACTTGGCATTTTGGAAAGAAGCAACTTGCCTTCCAGTGCTATTTTTGTTGAACTTCATGTTCTGCACCCAAGATAACTGATGTACTTCACCCTCACGTATTTTTTGAGGATCTCTTTAGATGCTTGGAACAGAAGTGCTTAATTTCAAGGGGTTTATTCTTTCCAAATAAATACCTCCTCTCAGCATCAAGCACTGCAGTCTCTAAATGTTGCATCTCCAAGGAGTTTTGTATTGGTATATGTTGAAGTTCATCTCCCTTCTCCCTGAATATTTCATGCTTCTGGAAAAAGGAGCGAGACTGAGCTGCTTCTCATCAGAACTCGGGCAGTTGCTCCCCATCTTTCCCACTCCTTCCCAGGCCATGCATGCCTCTCTCGAACTGCTGTCATCCTCCTCACCTTGCTGTATAAACATTGAGTCTAACAAGAGCTCTGCTATGCATTTTGCAAGTAAGGTATGTGTACGCAGAGAACTTGTGTCCTGGTAGGCATGCAGAGTTTGTGTAGCTGTTTTCCCTACATTAGATCACAGCAGGCAGAAAATTTAAAAGGGAGAAGGGGAAAGCATTATGCTGTGATAACCATTTGAAAGCTTCCAGATTAATACTTTTATTTCCTCAGTTGACACTCTGTTATGCAAATTATCTCTCTGCACACTAGAACATAAACAGTAAGTCAGTTTTATAGCAAGTATATAAATTTTGAAATTCTAAATCTTGCTGGTAGATGGTGGTATGCATTCTTCAGCTTTCGAAACAGCCAGACTGACTGATCTCTCCATTGTAACAATGTGCAGCTCTGGAATGCAGGACTCCTCATAAAAATCTAAAAGCGTTCCTAAGTTCCCTTAACTTTGGGGAAAAGTCTTAAGATATGCTCAAGTTGTTCCCAAGTTTGGGACTTCTTGGAGAAATTGTGTCAGGTTGACCTTGCCTGATTGTTTACATCAAATTGTTCCCTCACTCCCCTTCCTCTGCAGGACAAGGGAAGAAGATAGGACAAAAAAGTTTGTGCATTGAGGTAAGGACAGCAGGGTCGTTCACCAGTTACCATCATGGTCAAAACAGATTCTACTTAGAGAAGTTGAATATAATTTATCATCAGCTGATGACAAAGAAGGGCAGTGAAAAAATGCTCTAGTCGTTGCCTTTGGGGGAGGTGGAAAGTGATTCAAACCCTAATTAAGTATGAGGCAAATAGATAATTCTTCCTCCAGATTTGGGGTTTTTTTTGGTGTGGCATGTACAGATACAGTCTCCTTGCAGATGAATACACACACGGTTGCAACCTCACTTTTGCTAGCTTGGTGCTCATTGTCAGAAAGAGAAAAGCACGGGGGCTTGCTTTTTTTTGTGTATGTATTTCACATACAGCAGCACTGTTAAAATACACTCTGACGTATGTGCAGTGCTGCTATCTGTGCTCTTGTCACAGAATCAGTGAGGTTGGAAAAGACCTCAGAGATTGAGTCCAGTCTGTGACAGAACACCACCACGTCAACCAGACCATGGCACTGAGTGGCCAGGTCCAGTCTTTCCTTTACCTCTAGGGTCAGTGACTCCACTACCTCTCTGGGCAGCCCACTCTAATGGCTAATCACCCCTTCTGTAAAGAAATTCCTCGTGATGTCCAACCTGAACCTCCCCTCACACAGATGAAGACTGTCTTCCTGTCCTGTCTCTGGTTGCCTGGAAGAAGAGGCTGGCCCCACCTGGCTACACCCTCCTTTAGGGAGATGTAAAGAGCAATGAGGTCACCCCTGAGTCTCCTTTTCTCCAGGCTAAACTCCCCCAGCTCCCACAGCTGCTCCTCACAGGACCTGGGCTCCTGACCCTTCACCAGCTCCGTTGCTCTTCTCTGGATGTGCTCCAGCACCTCAGTGTCCATGTAGTGAGGGGCTCAGAAGTAGATACAGTAGTCAATTGGGCCAGTGGCACATACAGGCGTTTTGGTGGCAACTGATACTGATTTAAAAGGCACTACTGAAACTGCTTAATCTGACCTAAGCATATTTTCATTATAGTCTTTGTAATTCATCCATCCAAGAATGTTTAGATGACAAAAGGCAAGAATAGGCATCATCATCAACAAGTTGGTTGTTTTTAACTTGCAGCAAAGCATTGGAGGACTGAATCAAAGACTAGATAAAAGTGAAAATTTTCATGTGAGCTTGAAATATATACTGAAAAAAAAAGAGGTAGAGTGCTGACTTGCCTCTCTTTCTAAGTGGATGATACCAGCTCAGTTTAGATGCTGTCAGATACATACCATGTTGCTTTCCACACTCCAATAACTCTGTATGCTACATGAAGTTTGGACACAGTGGTTGACACTTCTTTACTTCATTTGTGTGTATTCTATAAAAGTGCAAACAGTTGTGTTCTTTGTGAAATCTCTAGTTGTTGTTTCAAAACACTTATTGACTTGGAAGTATGAAATAGGACTGTTCAGTGGCAGCAGCCTCTGCTGGCATAGAGTTCTTCACTGGGCATATCACTTCTACGATGTCCTGGTCAGTTAGTCTAAGATGAAGGAAATGCTGAGAGTAGTTGAAGTAGAAAACACAGTGGATCTTGGTGAAGAATGGAAGTTGGAGGGAAGAGTTAGAATGAATAGTCATGTAATTTGCTTTTAAACTTGAACATGTGACCTCTTAGTCACCTGAATAGGTGCTTGCTGACTTGGTCCCTAAATAGACGTTTGAGGTTTGAGTCTTCTGTCCTGTATCCAAAGGAAAAGTGTTATAAAGAATGTCCCTGTCTGGGTTAGATTCTCTCGCTAGCCATTTTCTCCTAATTAAGGGGTGTTTGATAGAAGAGAGCTTCTTGGCAGCATTTTGATCTTAATAGCTTCTGAGAAAATGCATTGATTGGCCCTTTTGTTTTTAAAAGATTGCTGTAATTTTCAGTCATTATCTATAAAGAAATCACTAATTTATTAAGCCACCATCATGGATTAAGAATTAAAGACCTGACTCTTTTATCACTTAAACTGGTGTTATGTTGATGTTACCCCGGAGGACTGTTAGAAAGACAAAGTGTAAGGTGTTCCAGTGGACTCTTAAACGATGTTTCTAGACCTCATTCATAAGATCAGAACTGATTCTTTTTGTTACTTGTACCAAGAATAAATTGCATTCTTAGAGTTTGGGTAATGAAAACAGTAAAAAAAAAATCTTAGGAGCTTATGTCTGAGAAACAGAAACGTAGCTACCGTTCCATATGCAATGTTTAGGTTGCATACTTTATAGGTAGTCAAAAGAGAAAATTTCTCTGTGTAGTTCCCACTTTTTGGGAAAAAAAAGAATTTAAGCAGTGTCTCTCATTTCTTGTTCCTTTTGCAACCAAGTTAGGTTAGATGCCTTTGGATGGTACTGCTTAAGTAGGTTTAGTATGCCTTAAAACAGCTCTCTGAAGCTTTACCGAATTTAAGTTTGATGGCTGAAGTAGGAAAGTGAGGAGTTAATTACTTTCAGACATTCCATTGTGGCTTAATAAAATTGCAAGACAATAATTATGTTTTATCAGGGTTATCTCATATTTGTTTATTTTATTTCTGTGAAGTTTTATTTTAAAGACACAGCAGGAAGTAAATTATTCACATAAATGTAACATTTTGATAAAGTTTGGCATCTGTTATAATGAAAAGGTAACAAATTACTGGATTAATTGGTGGACAAAAAGACTAATTATTTTTGTTACTAAGTCTATCTGTTATCTGCTTTCTACAGTAGATTTATGTTGATTATATCAAATAGTGAGTTTTCAAGTTTTCACTAAGTAAGCAGTGCTCTCTGGTCTTTATTTGTGGCTGCTGTTTTTATGTTTTATCTGCTGGCTTACTGATCTCTGGGAATTACCTTAGAGTGATTCTGTGGGATAGAATTAAACAGGCAGACTAGCACAAAAAAACTTTCTCATCATTTTTAGCCAAAGACAGAAGGATAAACCCAGTCATCAGGGTTTTGCACACTGTAGAGTCTGTGAAACCATCCACTTGCAGGTAGCTGGTTGCTTCTGTTCTGACTATTTCAAAGAAAGTTGTTGCCTTTTTAATTGTTTGGCTTTGTCTTCTGAGTGTTCGCTGGACTGACTGGAGAAGAAACGCAACAGTGGTTCCTACTAGACAACATTTCTCATTCTGCTTAGCCTTCAAAAACAAAGCCTTTGGTCAAAGCCCAAGCTAGTAAATTGTCTGCCACCCTAAGAATCATATCTTTAATAGAAAGGTTTGTTAAAGCTGGAAAAGCTTTTTGCGAGTATCATGACAGTGGTTACTACAATGAATAGAGGCCTGTTCTGTCATTCTGAGCTACAGCTGGTGTCAGCTGTGGTGCTGAATAGTACAGCAAGATAAAGGGAACAAAAGGGCACATTTTGTCTGCTAATAATAGGCTTGGGACTGCCATAAACTCTTTATATAAATGATGCAGCAATACAGATTATCTTTCTTAAATTTTTCTTCATCTTCCTTGTGGTTGAAAAACTGGCTAAATAACTTCCGAAGGTTCTGCAGCAATTCTTGTGTGTGCACTTTGCTGTGGTGAGCAGAGTCAGCAAAGGGCAGTAAAAGAAATGTTTCAGGTCACTGATCTAGACTCAGTGCCTCACATAATGGGGTCTCATATAAACTAAAAGGATAGGCATAATGATCTTTTTCATCAGTTAATTCCCTAGGCTGCTGACAGCTGCTGTTTTGTTACTGCATGCGACTGGCACATTCAGAAATACTGTCTCAGAGCTTCCTCCCTGGGAAAACTCTTCCATGCCTCAGAGGGGGAACAGTGGAGGAGTGGAACAGGATGGCAGGAGCACCTCCTGTCTGACTGTGTTCAGAATACAGGGCTTGTGTTTACTGTGAGGTGTGTTCATTCTAGCAGTGGTGGTAGTGATGGTGGGGGGAGGTAAGTGCAATATTTGATAGGTCAGAATACTTTGCAGAGGAATTTCCTCTGAATGCTTAATTGCTAAGGTTGGACTGGGCTTTTCCAAAATTATACAAACATTTCATAAGTAACCTGAGAATTGATTCCTTTCTGGAAACACTTCTGGGTCATGGGTTAATACTGTTATTGATGTTTCATTTCTGGGTTTATGGATTATAACTGACAGAATCAGTGTCAAGGAATAATTGAACAAATTGTGTATGTATTGTGCATAGCCAAGTTTTTATTCTCTTGCCAAAATCGACTGTTATTTGAGTATGAGAGGGGAAGAAGACAAAGCTAGAATTAAGGGGCTGCTGCCTCTTGTTTGGGGACCATAGCTTGTAGAGAAAAAGCACATCACCTAACCAAGCTCTAAAGCTTGCATTTACTTTGGAGCTGCTCTTGAAGATGACAGAGGTGACAGTGTATGTCTCATGAAGTACAGATGATTCAAATAAAAATATAAGTTCATATCAAAACTGTCATTAGGTCAAACCAAAATATTTGCTCATATTTTAACAATGAAAACGTTATAGAAGAGTATTGTAGTCCATGGAGTGGAATCATACATTCACAGGTTTTGCAGAGTTAAGATTGAAATCTAAGAATTTGTTTCCAAAGCCAAATGTAAATTGGTTCACAAATACAGTATTCTCTTTATGTTGTTACTTTTGCAAATACTGACATAAGGCCTTTTCCTACAATAGACTTAAATTAAAATGTAAGCATGAAGTTTGTTTTAAGTCTGTCTGTAGAAATAAATGCACTCTGTAACTGCTGGTACTATTTGGTTTTGCAGGTTGTCTTCTGAATTTTGTGTCTGAAGGTATCCTCTTGCTTTCTCAGCAAATCATGGACATCGTTGGCTTTCTGAAGTCGCAATTCATTTGCCACCTTCTGATCTGCTACATATTTATAGTGTCAGGACTGATCATTAACTTCATTCAACTCTTTACACTTATACTTTGGCCAATCAACAAGCAACTGTTCAGGAAGATCAACTGCAGGCTGGCTTACTGCATTTCAAGCCGTAAGATTTCTTTTTTTTTTTTTTTTTTTTTTGGTTTAAGTATTTTCATATTTTGTCTTGAGGGAATTGGCAGAAAAGTCCTGGATTTCAAAGCCTGTATAAAGGTCATGTCTGCTTCCTAGAGCACCTGCACTTGTATGAAGAGATGTATGCCTTGTTGAAATGTCTTCTTGTGCTGAAATGTTTTGCTCTTTTATAGTGGGATACGTACTTGACTCAGGAGGTTAAAGTAAGATTGTCTCATTTGGCTATCCATCATGTTTCATTAAACCAAATGAGAAGTATTGACCAAATTATGCATCTCAGCAAGTTCAGCTATTATCTGTAGGCCTACAGTGTTAACAAGTCACTTCCAATAATGCTTTCAATCTTTTTATCACCAATGATTTTGTTAATGATCTTGGTTTAAATGTTTCATGTGCAAATCCTATTTAGGACTGGGAAATAACAGGGAAAAAAAGGAAGAATGCTCGATTTCATGTGCTTTTTTCTTAGGCCAGTTATAAACTGTTTTTTCTTTGAATAGGATTTCAGATGTTAAGCTGCAGCTGTATGTATTCAGTATATGCATGTAGTTATAAAGCAGAATAGAGCAGGTAGCCTGTAATCATTTGAAAGAAGCAGGGATAGTAATGATGCTGATTTTTGTGGGAGAGATGGAAGCATGAGCTGAGGATGTTGTAGAAAGAGCAGACCTTTGACTGCTGCGATGTGACAGTTTACAAGCGCTTCACAAAACAGGTAATTCCAGTGGAATGAGTGACAGCTGTACCCATTTGTTTGTTCTCTGTTAGAGGGAGTTTAGTGGAATCTTCATGTGACAACACTGAATTGAATTATCAGAGCATTTGCAGTTTTCTTGTTATAATCAGTTTGTTTATATATTTGCTTTTAAAGAGCTGCAATTGCAGTTTCAGCAGTTTTATTGTACTGCTGCTTCTGACTTCCACATAACTGCATTAATGTACAGAGAATTCTTCACAGAAACTGTTATAGAAATGCTAATGTACCCATATTCAGTATTTAGGAATGTGCTGTTAAATGTGTCCACTTTCCAGAGAGATTTCCTTGGGCCTTTCTGAACCTCAGAAGTACTTTGTTAGAAGAAAACTGTTGAAAAATGCATGCTTTTTGCTGCTCCTTAAAGATTATCCAAGTGTGATGTCACTGTCAATGCTAAGTGACTTATGGATGTTTTTGTACTGGGGAAAACAACCCTTCAGTACAGTGTTTAACAATTGTGCTGTAGAAATGCAGCAAAATGGTTTCTTTCACATAACCTTTTCTGCTGTTAGGAGCCTGAAACGGAAAAACATTGTTAGTATTCAGAATCAACTGTGAGGTAGAAATCTGTCACATGCCTCAACTTGGGGCCCACTAGGGATTATTTATCTTTCATTAGTGACTCTGATAAGTAATGATTCAAAGCATATTTTTAAAGCAGACTTTTGACTTAAATTTCAAGTGTGTCAGAGTGTATAGTCCCAAATCAATTGGGGATGCTGTTTTATTATTTCTGTAATGGAGAGAAGATGTTCTTTCTGAAAATGTTCTTTTTTGCTGTCTGTATGTCCCTGAAGTATTGAATTTGCAAGTGCTATTCATTTGCATGTACAAAGAGTGGTATTGAATTTGGCCAGGTTTTTACCTTTTGCCTGGCAGCATAGTGTATGTTTGAAGCCATGGCATGTAGAAGATACTGTACAGCTGTATATAGGTATATATTACTATTTTTCATGCAGCACCTTCTGGCCCATTCTTGCTTTTGGCTACTTAGTGCAGAGATACCAGCTATTCTACAGTCTTCAGGCTGACTCCTTCAGTTTAGCTCGATCTAGTCTGATCTAGGGAATGGACAGTATGGAAGAGAGAGTAATCCTGCATGCTTGTCCTTGGTGGGGCAGATGGCTTTGTACTCAGGGTTGCTGATCTTGTCTTCAGCGTTGATGCCACTGGAATAGATTGTGTTGTGAGGTTTTTGCCCAGTCATGCTGAGAACAAAGTATGTCTAGGTTAAAGCAATTTATTTTAGCTTTACAACAGAGCAAGCTAGCATTTGATGAGTCACCATTACCTGAGTGATATTTGAAAAAGGGGAAAATGATAGTTAATTTGAAAAACTATTTCAATGAACTAAAGACCAATTAATCAAAATGGATGTGGTTTTGGGGGCCACTGTTGTGGTGACTAATATGTCAGGTCTGTGTGGATCTGATGAAAGTCACAGCCTACAGTTGGAGACAATGACGTTCAGCATTGGAGAATATAAAGAGGTGTGTGCTTTTGCGGTGGTGACAAGAGTCATGTTGCCTAGAGAGCCTGATACAGCCTGAGTCACCAAGTCAACCAAAGAGTGAAATAGAGCAGGCATGGTTTAATTGAAAAATGAAATGAAAGCAGCAGTTGTCCTTAGATCCTGCAAGTTCAGTTGTTTTCCATTTGATGTCAAAGGTAGAGATAAATGGCTCCATGGAATTGGAGAGTTATTTTGTCTTTGATGGTGGGCTCTTTGGGCAAGTTGGGGGTTTTTGTATTTCAAGTAGTGGTATTTTCTTACACCCTTTTTCTTCCCATCTCCTTCCTAATATAAGAATGTAATACTCTTCACTTCTCATTGTCATACTGTATATGGGAAGCTTAAGTTCTGTTGTAATTAATGACTTGAGTAGTACAGCTTGAGTTGGGGTGCTTCTCTGTTCACATGGATAAAACCAGACTAGCTTGAATTAAAGTATTCACAGAATCATGAAATCGTTAAGGTTGGAAAAGACCCTTATGATTGGGTCCAACTGTCAGCTCAGCACTGCCAAATGCACCACTAAACCATGTCCCTAAGAGCCACATCTACACATCATTTAAATGTCTCCAAGGATGATGACTCAGATCCTGGGCAGCCTGTTTCATTGTTTGACAACCCTTTCCATTAAGAATGTTTCCCAAATACCCAATCTAAACTTTTCTGGGTGCAGTTTGAATCCGTTTCCTCTTGTCCTGTCACTTTTTTCTTGTGAAAAGAGGTCGACCCCCAGTTTACCACAGCCTCCTTTCAAGTAGCTGTAGTGAATGATAAGGTCTCCCCTGATCCTCCTTTTCTCCCTCAGTTGCTCCTCATAAGACTTGTGCCCCAGACCCTTCAGCAGCTTCATGCCATGAACTGGCTGCATGGAGTAGCTCTGGTGTGCTAGTTGAGCACAGGTGGCTGTGCAGGCTGCTGCTTCTCTGCCTTGAGTTTGGCTTCAAATATATTTTCATGGATGGGTTCAACAGTCTGTTAACCCACTCCTTCTTTTGTAAAATGACAACCTGGATAAACTCCCTCATACTGAAATCAACAGAGTGCACCCTAATAAGGAAATTGAACGCTGCAAACCTCAATAGGGTGATAACAATAAAATTTCTGACATAAGTGTGCTTGGAAGCCGGCATAAGAGCAAAGGTTGGGCAAGCAATCAATCTTGGGTTTTATTTTTAAATAATTTAGGAACATTTTGTCCTCAGTTTCTTCTAAAAGGCAGAGAACCAAGGTAAGGAAGCACTTAGTGTGGAATACCTCACAGTTCTCATAGATGCTGGTTGTGCCTGAATTGGAAGAGCTGGGTATGCATCTTATTCCTTCCTCTTATGTCATAGCAAACCACCACAAGGGATGCACACAGCTTTTCTGCAGTAGCTTGTACAGTTGGCCAAACGCATAGAGGGAACAGGTTGTCTCGTGATTCATGCCATATGTGCACATGGCTGCACAGCTTGCTGGGCAGTGGGAGAGTGGTTTGTACTTCCCAAATCAGCTCATGCTTGCTTGGCTGTTGAAGTGCAGCCCCAGGTCACACAGGGTGTGCTGGGATCCCGTGGACTGTTCAGGACACGTGCCTAGACCATGAGAATGGGACATACATGTACAGGGGACATGGCTTCTTTAGAGGTGCTGAGTGGAGGTATTTGCCTGTGAGTAGAGCAGTGTTGTTATCTTGTCCTCTTGCTGCCACTCTACTGGGGGGAAAGAACTTCTTGTGCTCCCAGAGTGAGTGGTGAACTGGCTCCTGCTGACTCTGCACCAGGTGGACATTGCATAAACAGAACACCTGGCAATAAGGACATGGTCATGTGGACATGTGCACAAGGGCCTTAAAAGCAACCAACTTAGCTTCTAATCTGCCTTCATAAATAAATTATAGTAGTACTAATACCTATTGTTGTGCCATGAAAGGGCTGCTATTACACCTCTGGGTAAAGTTACACTATGTAGGCTGCAGTTTGTAGATCCTGCTGAGGAGAAGGCCCTTGTTTGCATACAAAGAGGCACCCTGATGCCTGTTCATTGACTGCAAAAACAAGATGGAAACTGATTCTTCTTATAACTGAGCTTCCTAGAAACAAAACCAGAGGAAATTGAGAACTACTTCAAGTTTCATCATCTTGTCTGACTATTTTGCAATGTGAGGACTGAATATCTGAACAAGGCTTTGTAGTAGTATCAGGGCCATGCTAATCCTCAGTCCTTTGTTTCTCAGAAGAGCCCTCAGCTATTTTTTACTTGTTTGTATGAGGTGGTGCTGATGCAGGGAGGAGAATTCTTGCCTCTGGTGCAGTTAAGTAGTTGGGAAGGGCTGAGAAGCAAGAGGTAGTTCCCAGAGAAGTAGGACTTTCTTCTTCCACATCTCTTTACCACCATCTTATGCTGCAGAGGAAGCAGTGTGCTATTGTCAAAGTATGGCACAGTGTCCTTAACACAGTCCTATAGTATTTTATTTATAAAGCGACCTGAGTTATGCTTGTCAGTGTTGATATAGTGAAGAGTTTTCATAGGACACCTAGGACTGCTTTCTTAGCTTCTCTGAAATGTTGTTTTGAGTAATCTGTGCAAAATGTATTTTTCTCAAGAGCTACTTGTCTACACAAGCCTTTGTTATCTTAATTCCACCCTCCACATCCATACAAAGCCACTGGTGAAGATTATGGAAGGTTTGCAACAACTAGTGGGGGAAAACTGGAGGCCAGATTTTATAGTCTTGTAAAGGGAAGATGTTGATTTGAACCATTAGAAAACTAGACTATCACCTTAGCCTTCTCTTTTTCTCTAAATGCCCATTTTAATTTTAATGTAGATAAACTACGAAAAATAAACTTTAGTAGAAATCATCTACCCTAAAGTGTCATCTACTCTAATTCATTAATGTCTTCCTTCAACCTATTTTCTAATACCCTTTTATACCTGTTTTGTACTTACGGCAGTGCATTTGGTTTTCTGAACAATCCTCCACTGAGCCCATACCTTGACTTTCTCTACTTTAATTTGGAAAGACAGAAGGGGAAAGTATTGCACCAGATTCCCCATTCTTTTACTGGTAGAGTAAGATAAAGTGTGTGTGTGTACATATATGTTTGCTGCATCCATCACAGCTTGAACTTTTTTTCCAAATCGTGTTTGTGGAATTGCTTTGATTACTATGAATAAGTCCTCTGCAGTCCCTACTATATGCCTGCATATTCTCCCTGCTATCATTAACTCGTGGTATCAACTAATAACATTTCAGTCCTCTCGTTTTGTGCCACTTGCAGGGATTGTTACTCACCTTTTCATAGGTGTTCAAGTATTGACTGTGAGCTTGAATGGATCACACAAGACTGTACGTTGATTGCAGGCATGCTGTGTGAGCGTGGTGAAGGTGTGTTTGAATGACATCTGTGCAACACCTTTACCAGAGTTCCTAGTTCAGCCTACAAGGGATATGGTCTGTTATGCTTAGCTCTTTGTTCAGGAGAAAGGGACTGCTTTCTGTGAAAATGAATGTGAAAAAAACTTTTGATGCTTTCTATACAAGACTCATGAAGAGCTAGAAAGGCATTTATTCTGATCTTAAATGAAAAGGGCATCTTCACTGTCATGGATACTATTTTGTTATTGCTGGAGCCTTTGTAGAGGTCACTTGCCTTCATTTTCCTTTTTTTTTTTTTTTTTTTTCATCGGATTCCTGAAGAAGTGTGATGCTGATAGCCTTTAGACTGGAAAGAGAGGTGGCAGGGAAGCAATAGGTGAACTGCATTCTGTTTGGTGTCTAGCATCACACGTAACAAAGATTCTAGCACCTTTTGTTAAACATTAGATCTGGCCAGCAAGCTTCCTAGATTCCTGAACTGGGGTAAATTTTGGAGTGTTTACACAAAAGCATTTCTATCTGACACAGCATAACTCAGGACCATGATATCTAATGATCTATGACATAGCACAGAATCTGAAGACATTCTGGTGCTACAGTTGTTTATTCATTAAGGGTGAATATCACAATCAAAAGATCATTTCATATTTGTAGAAACCCCATCTAGGCTATAGGCCGTATTTTATTGCTGAAGTGATACTGAAACTGAAGGATAGTCTCTTGATGGTGTGGAAACTTCATGCAAAGATGCAGAGAGTAGCTCAGTCTTACCAGTTACAAGCATGTACAAACTAGCAGTAATCCAGCCCTCTCCAGGGAAGCCCAGTACCTCCGCAGGAAGGACTTCTGCAGGAACTCTGGATTCTCCTGTGCTTGGTCACAGAAGAGATCTGCTGGTGTAATGTCCAAGTGAGGTGCATTGTCTTGTCTCATTTGCTGTTGGTTTGCTACATCTTCTATCCCCTCCCAATCCCTTTTGGGCAATATGCACCCCCGAAAGTCTATGTCTAAGTAATTCTTCCTCATCCAAAATCATTGTAGTCACATATCAGCAAATTTTCATGGAGTAGGTTTTCAGGCTCGTCCTGTAACAAGAATTACAGCAGCTGGGCCAGTGAAAGTATCTGGTATCTGCCTACTGTTTTGCAGGAGGATTTCCAAGCCAGTAGGAACCAGTATGTCCTTTCAGCAGATACTTGAGGTTTTTCAGTGTGACACTTGAGATGAAAGCACTTCTGAGTGCACATGCTTGGCACTCTTCTGTGGCTAGGTGTTTGTTTCCTGTGACTTGCTTTCAGCCTTCGGATTAAGGCTTCTTACTTAAGGATTGTATTGTTTTCTCACTTCTGAGACTATTGCTAAATTTCCTTTACATCCATCTTGGAGTAGTATATGCTTAAACATGTTTCATCCTACAACATACTCAGAAGGAGGAATCCTTTAACTGTGAATAAGAAGCCAAATAAAAATGTATGCAGAACAATTTTTTCATCTGCTTGGTTTCAGAAAGGCAGTTATCTGTTTTCCAGATCCACTTTGTTCCTTGCCAAAATATCATTTGAAACAAAATAAGAAACAAGAAAGAGATTACAATGCAATTGTTTGTGTACAGATTGTTTTGCTCTTCAGTAAGCACACTTTTATTAGTACGTTATTTCTGTGTGCTTGTTCTGTACTCAAGCAAATTGCACTGGAGTGTCAATAGCTAACATTTCTTTTCTCTCATGATTCTAAGTTCACTTAGCTGTGTTTCTAAATTGAATGTCCTGTATATTGCATCTCCACGTCTGGGTTTTCTTTCAGAGTTAAAAGCAAATGCGCTTCCTAATACGTGAGGGATTTTTCCTTGTACGTGAATTTTGTACTGCTCTTATGCTGTACTTATATGACCCTGTTTAAATGATCCCCAGATCAATATGTACTGCTAATGAAAGATTTTGATGAATGGATGTGTCTGCCTGTGTTAGGTAAGGAAATATAAATAGTGATTGTACCAACTCAATTTCTTGATAGCACTTCTAAGGAAGTTTACCAGCTTACCTGGAAAACTGCAGCTGGCTTTTTTCAGGGGCTCTCGTTAATACAACTTTATTGCTGTAAAGGAGCTACTCTCCTGTCCTACTGGATTTTTTTTTTTTCCTAGGAATCTCATACCATTCTCTTGGCGTTTTCCAGGTATTTTCCTTTGCCCATAGAATGTCTCTTCTAAAGATGTGCAATGTGCTAATCCTCTGCAGTTTGCTGAGGACTCTATTCTGGAAATCTAACTATAGAAAACTAAAGAATCTGTTACTTTCTTCAAACTCACAGCATTTATTTCTAAGGCCTATATGACAGACTTTCGCTATTCTTTGAACAAAGACAAAAAATAGGGAGAGAGATGTTAAGCTTGCAGTATTCAGAAAAATGCTTGCATTTTATGGATTGGGTTATATTTTTACCCACCAAAATATATCAACTAAGATTTTGTTATTTGAGCATGTATTGCCTTTTGTGCTCATGAAGGAGCGCAAAGGAGGAGGATGAAGGAGGGAGATACAGGCAAAATAGCTGGCATACCTCTTTATGTTTATGTACTTAATTTATCTAGTTTAAAATTGAGACCATAGTGCATTTTCCTTTTAGTAGTACAGTATATTTTCAATATTTTTTTTTAAATACAAAGAGTTCAGAAAATTTCTGCTTGGAATAAAACTTACCATGAAGCTTGTCTCTCCTGTGTCTTCACAGGCTCAAAGCTTGTCTCTCCTATGTCTTCACAGGCTCTTCATTAATTTGTGCTTAAAATTCAGGGTTTCTTGAAAGGTGATTTAAATTTCTCTGGTTGCACAGTGATAGCATGTAGCCTCTTTTTGGTACATGCAGTTGTGAGGTGAGAATTACAAAAACTCGAATGGCATATCCATGAATCTTTGAGATGTGATAGGTTCTTCATGTGGAAATCAAATGATGGTTGAGAAACAGATAATTATGCAAGTGCAGGTGAGCAGAATGGCAGACAATGTCCTAGAAGCAGCCCAGGCTGTGTGGGTTACACTGTTGGATTTAGTGACTTAATATTTTTGGGTAAGAACTAGTCTCTGCTGTTGCTCACTGTGTCTGCCAGGTAAATAAGTCCTTAAAAGTTCTTTTTCTGTGTTGGAAATGTGGGGATGGGAATTGGACCTCTTTTGAGAGCAGTGATATGCTAGGTTCCTCCTGTGTTGCACTGGATATTGGAGTGCCATAGGAATCTTCAGGACTGTTTTTCAAAGGTGGTTCCTGTGAACAGTATTAGAAAGTGGAAAATAAAATGTTGAGTACTTTATCCTAGATAGTGTGGAATGATAATGCCGTCTTTGACCTTCATATAGAGCCATGATGCTGGAGTCTCTCCTTTATTTCCAACTTGTGTCATTGATTTCTTGCTGGGTAAAAGTCCTGTAATCATGATTGCATTTTTAAGCAAGGAAGATTTAAAAAAGGAAGAGGAAGGTTGTCTGCTTCCATATATGAACCATGCCTGTTGCAGGTGGGTACTTCTGTGGGATGTCTTTCCTTGAGATGAAAAATAAATGCTAGTAGGAGAAACCTCTGAGACCAACTTGTCTGTCTGGAAGAGCACCATTACTGATGCCTGGTACTGTGTTTGGAAGGTCATTTCTGCTGCTCCCTTCACTGCTTCATTAGGCCTTCAACAAGGAGCTTTGTGCTGACTTTTGTGGGCTGTCCAGGTGGACCGAGCAGGAGGAGGGAATGCCTGGTTGATTATTATCTGTGCTGACTGGTCCTGTTACCAAGCCAGGAACTGCAGGTTTGTTGAAAAGTGGGAGTGCTGCTAAATTCGTTGGGGAAGAAGGATAAGAGGAGCCTTCAGATGTGAGACAAATATCTCTGACACGTGGCTGTTAAATAATTAATTTTCCCAAAGGGTTTGAAAAGAGCATTTCAAAACACTGACTAGTGCAGATCTGTATGTGTGTTAAACTCATTGTACTTGTGAGGGCTGGCTTTGTTCCACACGCTGTGTAACTTGGAGAGAAAAAGCTGTTTTGTAGGCAGATTGTGTCAGGATAAAAGACACAAAAAAGCTGTGAAATTAAATGTTTGAAGTATGCAGCTATTTCTTGGTTTTTGTTTTTTTTTTTCTGAAGGGATGGGTGGTTTATAACTTGCAGCATGGAGATAGTTTAAAAGGAACAGTGGCTAAAAAAATGAATGAATCTTGTTTTCATATTTCTCCACTCCTCTAGCTCAGAACTGCACTAGAAAAGGAAGGATCACTTGAAAGTTTTTTCAATATGTGTGCTGACTTAAAATTTCTTCCTCACCTGAACACTGGATTTTACATTTCATGGATGTTAGATTAGAAGGAGAGAATCTATTTGATGAAACTTGAATGATGTGTATATGTTTTGAGAGGAAAGACAGTATGGGAATGGGAACTGGCGTGAAGCTAGGAAGTGAGGTGGTGTGCCAGAATACGCGCAGTAACTGGAAGGGTCCTGTGCAAGGCTTGTGCCCAGATCAAATGCTGGTTCAAGTACTGGAGACATGCCTTAATTTACAGGTCTTAACCACAAGTTTTTGGTTCCTATCATAGCCCCTGTGAGGAAAGCCCACTCTGGCTTTCTGTGTACCATGAAGGCTTATGCGTTTAATATCTTGTGTTAAATCTGATTCTAATCTTGATTCCCAAAGCAATTTCAGCTTGGCTGAGTTACAGGAATGGTGGTTTGGCCATAATAAACTGTTTGTAGTTTATTTTGCTTTGTACATTTCATCTGAGAAACCACTGATGACAACCCATCAAAAAGGGTGAATCCCTTTTTTATCAATAGTGTTTTGCTGTCTTAATTTTATAAGAAAATCAGATGGATCTTGGTCATGGAACTGAGACACAGCAAGGACCAGAACCATCATTGTGTAATACAGTCATAATGTTTTTAATAAAGCAACATATTTTTCACTTAGTACATTAGCCACTTTATGCACATGTATATGCAGGTTTTAATTTTACAACTAAGCAAGCACTGAGGTGAAATTGCTAGGAAGATCAAAGCACAGATAAAGCTTTAGCTCTGTAGTAGGTGTGATGAGTCTAATCCTTATTTTGTATAACTCAGCATGGTATTACCAGTAACTAGACCAGAGACAAAGATTATTTTTATGCCAGTTGAGAACCTGACCATCTTAAGTAAATGTCAGTGTGTGTTTGATGGAAATAAAGAAAAGTGCCGGGGAAAAAAATCTGCACACCATCGACCTTTGGTTTGGTTTTTAACAGTGAAATATATTTGGTCTCTCTCCTTGTTTGTGATTTTTATCTTGAAGTTATGTTGGCAAATTAGTAAGTGTTGGGCAGAGGTGATTTGTTACCACATTAAAGTGAAAGCTTTTATTGTACTTTAGTATTCAATATGACACTTTATGAAGTGTTCCTTTAGCATATCACTCTAGTCACAGGCTGCCTCCGTGTAGTGCATGACTTTGAGCAATTACCTGTGAGCTCCTCTTTCAGCAACCAGTGTGTGCCCTGTGCTCTATAAAAAATCACTGCCTTGCATGCTTGCCTGAAGACTGGTTCTGTACATTGCATACCCTGCCTCACCTCTCTGCATCTAAGGGGTGAGCAGTGGGCTCTGGACAGCCTAGGGCTCCCTCTGTCCCCCCCTCCCAGGAATGGTAGATGGCAGATGAAACACTCGTTCCTGTCCTTGTTATGTTGGCTTTTTGATAAATGGCCAACTCTGATTTGCAAAAATGAAATGTATTTTAAAAAAGCATTTTGAATCTTCTTTTAGATTTATTTTTTCTTTGCTGTTCAGCTATTTTTTACTTCACTAAGAGTGGAGAGAGGTTTGCACTTCAGATTTGATGCTGGACCCTCAGTAGAAGAAGCTCTACTCTTTGTCTTCAAGAGTATGTACCTCTTGCATAAAGTTCATAAATCAAAGTCTTCCATGTTGAACCTTAATATCTGCTACTTGCCCACTGCTTTACTATGTCAAGGAGTGATCTGATGTGCTGCAACATCTAGATTTGGAAGGCTGTGGGTTGACTTTTTCCTTGTGGAAGCCTCCATGCAAACTTTGTCTCACAAGGTTCTCAGTCACACCCTTGGCAGTCAGAAAAAAGCTGAAAGGAATGATGCTCTCAGCAGCCTAGGACATGAGTGATACCTGTCCTTCAGGTGAATAAGCTGATGTTTCTTTCACTGCAATTGCATTACTTGGCAATTCCACTTGCAGAAAGATTTGAACTGGTAGAAATTACACCATTTTCAAGTAACATGCCCCTAATTAAACAGGACATCAAGGCTCTTCCTGTTCTTTTTTTTTTTTAGTTCTACTGTGGTGCAAGATGTTACAAAGACATAAATCAGCAGTATTGATACCAGAGGAGGTTCTTGTCTAAGCCTTCAAATACAGCTCAGTAAACTCAAATGCTGAATAGTGTTTATTTGCATTGGACTTCTGCTTTCCAGCTTTTTAGGCAAGACTTTAGAGGAGATGTAAATGGCCTGCACAGAACCACAGAGACCTCTGGCACAGTGCCACCTGGCAGCCTAAAAAGGTGTAGTCTGCACTTGATCGGTCTGATAGAGCTGATGCTGTTACTGTGCTTCTCTTAATTTTGCATGCCTGAAATCCTGTGAGAAGTCTGGATGGCCTTCAGGAAGAGTTGTTTCTGAAAAGCTGTAGGTCTTCCTTAGCAAAGAGGAAGTGTCAGCCTGCATGAGTTAAAGCTGAGTATTCTGATCCATGCTAAAGCAGTAGTGTGTATGGCCTGAAAGGTGGGAAGCCCCTGTTGTTTTACAAGCTGGTAAATGCTGCATCCAAGTTGGTGAGTCACATGGATCCTCCATGTCTTTCATTTTGAGAAAGCTGAGGCAATGGAGGTGGTAAAGGTAATTCAGAAAGGAGTAAAGCTAAATTCAAGGAAATAACGGACTTGCAATCAGCTGCATTTTTTTTTTGTTTGTTTTTTTCCTGGTATTCCTCTACAGTTTTGATCAGTCTGTCATGGGATAATATTTTGGTACCTGATACAGTTTATGTAATATTGTGTGCCCTTGTTCAATCTTGAAGAGTTTCCTTCTTTTTTTATTCTGTAGTGCCAGAAATACTCGTGATGAAGTTGACAGAAATATCAGTAGTGTATATGCATATGATTTTGTGATACTTCTCTACTCCTGACATGTGCATGACTTGTTTGTATAACAGATTTTTCTTTTACTACTGTTACAAGTCAGATTGTGCTTTTTAAGCTGTTTCTCCTGTACCAACCTGAAATGGTGTGTCTGGCTGCTACTCTTCGTAAGTTGCAAAGCACTGAACAGGAGAATGGCTTGGGTTACCAGAGAAGCACAGCCTTACTTCTGTAACTTCCAGAGGTTCTCTTTCTGGAAAATGAATAGAGAAGGGTAAACTCAGAGCTTGTTGATGATGCAAGATTTCAATGGCCTGTGTAAGTTAAACCTCTGTTTTCTAGGAAGATTATTCAACACAAATAGTTCTAAGAGTACAACACTGTTGCTTACACCAGATATGAAAAAAACAAAAAGCTTATTACCTCTTTGTGCAGAATTTTTGCAATTATACTGAGCCACTGGGACTACATTGCAGGAAGATGGTAATGCTTTTTTTTTGTGGATACCCTTTCAGTTCGAGCAGTGAGAGGTTAAACAAGCACATGGCTCATTTGCATCCTCATCTGCTGGAGCACATGATCTGCAGGCTGTCTGAGCAGGTTGTGATGTTCCAGCAGTGGGTTAGTTTCATAAAATCTTTGAGAAAGAGAAATGCAAGCACAATCAAGCTAAATGTGAATTGAGAGGTACTAGTGTCCTTAAGTGTGCTGTAATGTTGTTGTATACTTTGGGTATATGTCTGTCTTAACAGAATGTGCACTTTCTCGTGTGTATTATATTCTTCAGTGAGAAAAAATGGGGATTTTCATGTATTGATATAGTTGGATATTTTCAATCATCTTGAAGGGTTACAGGCTGCACCCAGGACAAAAATCACTGCTTGATACTTGATAGGTATATTTGATCTGTAGTACTTTATTTTTAATTCATGAAAGCCATTTGTTTGATTTGTAGTTTCTGACCTTATTGTCCCTTTAAAGAACATTTTGTGAAAGTCACTGATAGGGATGAAGAAGCTAAAATAAGCCCTGGGACATAGTTCTTGTCTCTCAAGACCTCACGTGATGAGATGCTGTAAGATTACAGGCAGAGAGAGGAAATTCATAGAATGCAAGTGAAAAATGAGTAATGGTTTTGTTCTGAACTGTGTTCTCAGTGATAGAAGTTCTGTGGTTATTCACCATTAATTCTTACTATATAATACAGGTGTTTTATCAATTTTTTCTTCCATTATTGAAATTCAGGTAGAATATCTTGTGCATAAGAAGGCTAAGTAGAAGTTATATGCCTTGACTTGAGTCTAAAAGTAATTGTTTTCATATTAGTGCTATTAATATAACTAATATAATTATAATTTGCTATTAGTTTAATTAATAGCATATTATATCTGGAAATATGTTGATATTTCTCCTGAGCGCACCAGTTATCTAAAATCAAAATCCAAATTTAAATGTTACTGGAAAAGTATCGAAACCTTGGAAGCCATTAGTCCTGGTTTTCTTGTTCTGCTGTACTGCAGGCACCATAGTTCCTTCTTTTTATATATTTACACCTCTATGAAATGTAGTTCTTGATAACAAGAGGCTTTCTTTAAAAACACTGCAGATTTTCTTAGGATTTCATTTACCTTTTCTTCGGTTTCCTAATTCACTTTTCCTATATGTGCTGAAGATTGCTTGCTTTGGCAACTCATTTTGTTGGGTTTTTGTATCATCAGTCATTTTTCTCAGAGATAAACTTATGTCAGTTCTTGTCAGTAGCTGAAAATGCAGGTTAAATGTGTTGATGGCAGGGATTTAGAGGATCAAAATAATGGGATTTTCTCTCTTGTTCTGAAATGCTTTCCTTCTAAAACTGAAATTTTTCATTTGAAACTAAGGAGGATAAATTTTTATATATAGAAATAAAGGCTGTTGCAAGAATGCATGCAAGAAGGAGAAGGACTGTGTGAGAAAAAGTCTTCTTACTAAATATGTGAATGAAACATGATTTGCTTGATTGAAATAGCTCCCCTAATGCATATGGCAATATAAACCCAGTCACATGAATGTGTGTGCTTTTGTTGTGAATGAAAGCATGAGACCTGATTGTGGACAATGCTGATCACCCTACAATTAAGGACATGCATTAGCATGATTCATGTCAAAGAAGTCAGTTGTGATTGAATAAATACAAGACTGACATCTGTTAACTTGGTTCATGTGTGCTTATTTGGATGCTCAAATTTTGAGGTCCTGGCCTCCTGGCAGGCGATTTTTAGCAGAGAACTCCCTTGGGAAGGGTTTGTGTCTGGTGCTGCCTTGCCTAAACAGAAGCCTTTGCTGACTGCTGCAAGATTACTGTCTTCTCCCTGGTCCAGTGAATACTCATTGCAGCCTGGGGTGGCAGAGTGATTCTCAGTCTGCAGTGTGTTTCTTAAGCAGTGATGGAAGAGAAGAGAGAGTTCTGTAAGGCAGTCTGTTTGGAAAATCTCACTTTCTTTCCTAGTTACAGAGAATAGGACTAGAAAGGAGTTTATGAGCCATTGAATTTCTAGCAGTGGTATAATGCAGTGTTTTTATGATTCTTACTCAATTTACAAAGCTGCTATGCATTTTTATCTGACAAGGTAATCAGAACAATCTTCTGAATATTGGATGGATGACTGTAATTTCAGTCCTTTAGACATGGATGTTCTTGTGCTAGTGGTATTTAGCTTAAATTGTTCTTTTTCTGTACTGTTAACTTTCCTAATCCATAAGCCATATTTGTGGGGAGCCCACCCAGTCCTCTTCTAGCATTTGTTTTCAAGCTCCAGTGAGCCAGACTTTTCTGCTTTCAGGTCGTCCTGGTAGACCTGGTCTGCATCTGCTTTGTTTCAGTGTTTCCTTCCTGGGCATGGATGTCTGGTACTGGGGTGCTGGCCCAGAGTTTCTCTCAGTGGTGCAATGTGTGATTCTCTTCTCTCCAGCAGCAGACATCCTTATGCCATCGTTTTCAGTCTTAGGACTGCATAATACGAATGGAGCAGAAATGTTCAGTGGCAAAATAATGTTCCCAGATAATTCTCTTCTCTGTCATTTCCAAATTATGAGGCTCTATTTTTATTCATTCTGCAAGATATGAGGCAATGATGCATCCCATCAAAATTAATTCCATTTGTGTTACCTTACCTCTCAAGGTGATCTGATTCTTAAACTCTGTTCTGACTTTGTATCATCCACAAAGTTTATTAATGGGCATTTCTTTTATTGTGCTACATGAATGGCTTAGCATTGCCTGGAAGTGGTAGATCTTAAGTCCTTTTTTTTTTCCTGGCCTTTCTGGCATCAGAAAAATACTTGAAAAGAAACGGTAGAAACTTGAATACCTGATGGTGAGTATTTAGTGTTTTATGAGACCAAATTATTAACCACTCTGTACTTACTAGATTTGAATTTTTTGATTCTATCCTTTTGATTTTGATTTTTTGATTCTATCCTTTTAAGATGGCACTTACTTAAGCTTAATGTAGGTCACCCTGCTTTCATTTAAGCTTCTGTTTTGGGGTTTAGACAGCAATATGCCACCCTAACCATACAAATGAGAACTGGGGTGACATCATATGTACTTTTTATTTAAGCTTCATTGCTTCAGCATCTCCATCAGTGGGACACAGAAGTTACCCCCGGGGTAAGGCATGATGTGGGGTCATACTTAATGAAGGCATGACAGGAGAGGGATGTGTGATGGATCAGGTGATGTTTTGCTTTGTCCCAGGTGAGTCTGTGTGCCAGAATAAGAAAGTTATTTAATATCTTTAGAAATCGGTTGCTGTGCAAGCCCAAGCTAATCAGATAAGGGCTGTCAAATGCTGCATTACTGATCACTGCAGAACACTTATTAACACCTTATTTTAAGTATTTTTACCTACAGGTTTCTTTTCTCAGCACTCATCTCTTCTGCCTGTCTGTGCTTGTACAGATGAATGTCCTAGGCTTCCTGGTTTGTGTACATCAAATACTGAATAATTTAACAAAAAACATAATCTAATATGCATGGAACCTGACACCAGCTGCTGCTCGCTGAGATAAGATGCTTCCTTCTGCTAAGGACAGAGCAGAAATTTTCATGATATTTCTTACCAGGAAAATCTGTTTTGTAGTACAGAACTCACATAGCTGTTGTGACATGACCACTTGGAGTATAATTCTTCAGAGTTCCTTCTGCATCCTCACAAGCCACCTCAGAAGGACATATTGTTGATGTGCATGTGTCATGGGTTGATTCTGTCTAGGTGTCAGGCACCTACCAAAGCCTGTCATTCGTTCCCCTCTGCAGCTAGACAGAGGAGAGAAAATTTACCAAAGTGGTCATGAGTTGAGAACCAAGAGAGAGATCACTCATTAAATACCATCACAGGCAAAACAGCTCAACTTAGAGATATGAAGTGAATTTATTACTAACAAAGTCAGAGCAGGATAATGAGAAGTGAAAGAAGCCCTTAAAAACACTTTCCCCCCACCCCTCCCTCCTTCCCAGATCTACCTCCTACCCCAGTGGCACAAGGAGACAGGGAATGGGGGTTATGGTCAGTTTAGCTGCTGCTCGCTGAGATAAGATGCTTCCTTCTGCTAAGGACAGAGCAGAAATTTTCATGATATTTCTTACCAGGAAAATCTGTTTTGTAGTACAGAACTCACATAGCTGTTGTGACATGACCACTTGGAGTATAATTCTTCAGAGTTCCTTCTGCATCCTCACAAGCCACCTCAGAAGGACATATTGTTGATGTGCATGTGTCATGGGTTGATTCTGTCTAGGTGTCAGGCACCTACCAAAGCCTCTCATTCGTTCCCCTCTGCAGCTGGACAGAGGAGAGAAAATTTACCAAAGTGGTCATGAGTTGAGAACCAAGAGAGAGATCACTCATTAAATACCATCACAGGCAAAACAGCTCAACTTAGAGATATGAAGTGAATTTATTACTAACAAAGTCAGAGCAGGATAATGAGAAGTGAAAGAAGCCCTTAAAAACACTTTCCCCCCACCCCTCCCTCCTTCCCAGATCTACCTCCTACCCCAGTGGCACAAGGAGACAGGGAATGGGGGTTATGGTCAGTTTCTCACCCATGGTTTCTCCCGCTGATCAGGGACAGGAGTCGTTCCCCTGCTGCACTGTGGGGTGCCTCTCACAGGAGACAGTTCTCCATGAACTTCTCCAACATGAGTCCATCTCAGTGGTTTCTCCCACTGATCAGGGACAGGAGTCATTCCCCTGCTGCACTGTGGGGTGCCTCCCACAGGAGACAGTTCTCCATGAACTTCTCCAACATGAGTCCATCTCACGAGTAGCAGCTCCCTGCGCACTGTTGTGATGTGAGTCCATCCCATGGGCAGCAGTCCTCCCAAAACTGCTGCAGCATGGGTCACTCTTCCATGGGGTACAGTTCTTCAGCGACAGGCTGATCTAGCCTGGGGGCAGCACCCTTCTCTCCGTGGGTCTACCCTGAGATGCCTGAGAGGAGTCTCAGCCTCCTCTCAGGCATCCCCCTGCTCTGGTGTGGGGCTCCTCCACAGGCTGTGGGTTTGGTGGGAATTGCTTGTGAGCAGTGCTGTTTGACAGACATTGTGAGGTACTGTGACAGGCACTGCCTGTCTCATGGTTAACAGGAGGCTCTAGCATATTTGGTCTTGGGGTGATGTTCTCTGGTTGAGCACGGTTGGGAGAGGGTTAAGGAAAATGGATCACGTAAATGATTTGTCGTCAAAAGTCTTGTTTTTATTAGACCATTTGTGACATACTTGAAAAACTGGACAGGATTTGCATGCAGAAAGCCTTCTGTGGGGTGCCTCTCACAGGAGACAGTTCTCCATGAACTTCTCCAACATGAGTCCATCTCACGAGTAGCAGCTCCCTGCGCACTGTTGCGATGTGAGTCCATCCCATGGGCAGCAGTCCTCCCAAAACTGCTGCAGCATGGGTCACTCTTCCATGGGGTACAGTTCTTCAGTGACAGGCTGATCTAGCCTGGGGGCAGCGCCCTTCTCTCCGTCTTCCCTGAGATGCCTGAGAGGAGTCTCAGCCTCCGACAGGCTGATCTAGCCTGGGGGCAGCACCCTTCTCTCCGTGGGTCTACCCTGAGATGCCTGAGAGGAGTCTCAGCCTCCTCTCAGGCATCCCCCTGCTCTGGTGTGGGGCTCCTCCACAGGCTGTGGGTTTGGTGGGAATTACTTGTGAGCAGTGCTGTTTGACAGACATTGTGAGGTACTGTGACAGGCACTGCCTGTCTCATGGTTAACAGGAGGCTCTAGCATATTTGGTCTTGGGGTGATGTTCTCTGGTTGAGCACGGTTGGGAGAGGGTTAAGGAAAATGGATCACGTAAATGATTTGTCGTCAAAAGTCTTGTTTTTATTAGACCATTTGTGACATACTTGAAAAACTGGACAGGATTTGCATGCAGAAAGCCTTCTTCAGTCAAGTTTAAAAAATAACTTGCAATATTCAGATTAAACTCAGGTTGAGAACAGATGATTGAATGTTAATTTATCTGTTTACCCATTTGGCCTGTCAGAGGAAGGAGAGTTGGTACGTATGTATTTAGATAGAGTAGGGATACAGAACAGACAGTGACAGAATTGTCTGTGGAATAGTGTGTTGGAGGCACACTGGCATCTTGGAGGTGGCATTAACAATAGCTTCATAATCATCCTTTCCCAGCTATCTTCTGACTGGTTGTAAAGTATTACAGATTAGGCTTTCTTTAAGAGGAAGCTGAAGTCACTCATATGAATCCACCAACACAGAAAACATGCATGTGTTCTCAGGACAGATACATGTTGTTTCTTCTTCTCAAATAACCTGCCACTGTGAGAGCGTCAGTGACTTCTTCCCACAAGCTTCTTGGGATCACCTGCTAGCTGAAGTTGGTAGCTTTAGCACTTCCTTTCAGGCTGTCATCTCCTTTCTGCTGATAACTAATTCCCATGAAGAAGTGAATGTTAAGGTCTCTAATAAACCTACTGGTCATGATGTGCCATTTGTAACAGTGAATGGTTTATTCAAATAGCTTGGAAGGGACAGTATTTTTTAAAGATATACAGGCTTAAATTAATAAAACCTACAAGTAGGCCAAGGATGCCTAAATCAAAAAATATTTTTGGCCCTGTGTGTGCATGTGTATAGGAAACTGCTTAAAAGAAAGCATTGGAACAAGTCTGGTGTTCCTTTTGCACAGTGACTTGCAATGAATGAGCTGTAACCATTTGTTCTTTGCTAAGCAGTTCCTCTGTGGTGCTGCTTCTGCACGCAGTAGGAAAAGCCATTGGTGTTTCCGACAACAAAAAGCCACATCCGGAAGAGATGCAACTGCCTGATTTTGTGCCCATACAAAGCAAATGTCAGTGTCATGGGAACTTGCCAAGCAGCATGTTTTCTTTCACTGTTTGTTGTACTAATTCCTTTGATCAGCATGTGCTATACTGTCCTTAGTCATTTGTGGCAAATGCAGCACATTATCTGTGTTGGAATATATGATTGTTGAAGAAAGGTACATTAAAATAATTTCCTGCAAGCAAACTGCTGAAATGTATGTGGCTTGGAACCTGAATATGTGAAAGGGCTGTGCTGTGCTTATCTTTCTCCTTGCAAACACCTCCAGTAACTCATTGTGATGAGTGGGGAATTAAAAGTCTCTATTTCTTCCTTCCTCTCTGTTGGTGATTGCTGTCCTTAAAAGCACGTGTAATTAGTTGAAGTGTTATTCAGGGGAGTTGCTTAAAGGGTCTTCGAAGGAGACTGGGACAAAAATCTGCAAAACCAGACCTGAAGGCAAGAGAGAAGGGTTTTGGTTGTTTATCTTTTTTAATTTGTGTGCATGGTTCCCCATAACCCCTGCCTGCCATCAGCCAGTATTTTTGCTGCGAGACAGCTTTAAGGGAGGGAGAAACAAGTTCAAAGATACCGGTGGTTTTACCACTAGCTGCGGTAGATGGTGGGGGTGGGAATGGGGCATGGTGGTGGTGCTAAGGAAAGAGGGGGCTGGATTTTGGTCTTCTATTTAACCCACAAAATCACAGAAAACCAGGCATCCTACATATTTTCCCACAGGTGGAAGACCAGGACCCATGTGTTGGAGTGAGCCAGATAACTCCATTATACCTCGTTGGTGCAGCACATGCATGGAAGAGAGTCTGAAGCTGGAAGGCTGCTGCTTGGTCTGGCTGGGCTCCCTGTATGACCTCCCACTTATCTGGGGGAAGGGGGAGAGGCATTGCTTGAATTTCCAGCTTCAGGGATTTTTTTTTCCCCAAGAACTAGTTTTTGTTGCCCCTCACAAGAAAGATATATATGATTTTTTTATAAAAATAAGTTATTTTGAACATTTTTCCTCTGGACATGTAGTAATATTCAGCTCTGAGCTCTAGTTTCAAGTAGCTAATCAATGCAAGCAGAATTCCTGCCTTCAAGTTTTCCCCATAATTACTTGCAGCTCCTGCAGAGAAGAAGGAAATAGAGACCAGAAGTAAATGCCCAGTCAGGTTATACAGCAGAGTGAAACACTAGAATAGTCTGTGTAAGGAATACTTGGACGTATTTAGAAAAACTCTCAGGCAGCTTTGCAGTGAATTCAGAGGTTTAACGCCATCTGTGATGCACAGAGGGCTTTTAAGTAGTCTAGGGAACATACAGACTTGCTTTTCTTAGTTACCTATAGACTTCACTCTATGAAAAATTCTTAGGAAGTGCCCCTAATAGGTGTAGTCTGAAAATCTGGAAAGGTAGTAAGTTATTGCAAGTCATTCTTCCACAGGCAGGCACAAACTCTAGACTATGCTACCTGTCAGTCTGTCTTTAGCCTTATTTTGGCATTTTTTAGAACGCTTTCCCCAGTGTTCTACGCAGTGCAGCCATTCGTCATGCAGCCATTCACCCTGTCTGCTTTTTGGAATGATGGTCACAGCTTGCCCATGTGTCGTGCTTTTGTTTGTGTTGGAGAGTTTGCTATGCTTTTACCATATATTCCCATAAGAACTTTCTGAGTTCTTTTTCTTGGTGTTGCCTTGATACAGAGATTAAAGAAAATGAAGAGATTAAAGGAAATAAAGAATGTCATGGAGGGAAACAGTTCTGTAGCTCTTTAAATAAGGTTATGCACTTACTTGAGAATGTACAAATTATTGTTCCTTTGAGTCAATACAGAATTATGCTTTTAAGGAAACTTTAACATAGGTCATTTATAATTAATCTTGTAAGCGAATGTTTCCATGTTTATCACATAATAGATAAGGCTGGAAGGAGCCACAGCAGGTCATCTGGTCCTTATCAAGAATAGTTATCTACAGGAATTACTAACACCTTCCACAGAATAACAGTGTTAACTGTTTGAATGACTCATTCTTGCAAAACTTTAAGATGTAGGTGTCAGTAAACTCTGTGTGTTTTCCTTCTTCCCTTAAATGTTATTTTTCATTTAATGACTTATAGTTCAGCTCTACCTTGGAGATTTTTTTTGTAGTTACTTTTCTGGAAGTGCTGGCACTGGAGCAGCTCAGATTTGTGAAGTGGAGGGCAAGGAAACAATCTACTCTTGCAGGAGGTAGGGCCTTGGAGATTTTTTTTCATAGTTACTTGTTCTGGAAGTGCTGGCATTGGAGCAGCTCAGATTTGTGCAGTGAAGGGCAAGGAAACAATCTACTCTTGCAGGAGGTAGGGGTATTCTCTGAAGCAGGATGAGTAATTTTTTTTTTATTATTTCAGAGAGGTAAAAAAGCTCAAAATTCCTAAGCACACAGGGTATCCATATTAGGTGTTTGAAGTCATGATTTCTCTCTGCCATCAGCCTCTTCTGAAGTTAGTTGTAATGCACTGCAAGGAGTCTGCCTTCAAAGCAGGGAGTGGAGATTTCAAGTTCTTTGGTTTTTCTCGTTCCTTTGCCTTAATTGTTTGACAGTGTCACTGGAGGAATTGCTTTGAAAGGTAGGAACTCTCATGATGTGGTTGAATATATATTCATCAGCTCAGTTGTGATGGTGAAACTCCAAAACCTCATTAAAGGGGTGAAAGCGATGTGGTCGAATATGTATTCATCAGCTCAGTTGTGGTGAAACTCCAAAACCTCATTAAAGGGGTGAAAGAATCTTTTTTTTTTCTCTCTCTCTATGCAATTGATTTCTGCTTATACAGTATGACTGGAGTACAAAGGAAGAGTCTTCCTCTGATCGTCTCTGTACTGTGAAGGAGGGAGGAGAGCGTGAACAGGTGACCTTGTGTGGCTGAGCCACACAGCAGTTGCTGGGTAATAAATTTCTGTGGAAGGTTGTGGAGGTAAGCTGGTGGCACAATGCAAGAGTAGCACAAAATGATGCTACTTATCATTGCTTGAGGTCCACAAGGAGAAAGGAGGCTAGGAAGAGGGGGAAAGAAAGAGTGGGGAAAGTAAGAGTAGGGAATATGAGGGAAAGAAACATGATGAGAAATTAGAGGCTGGCAGATGGTATTTACTGTATTTAAATACAGTGGTGTTCAGTGCCTGCTTTGTGTTTCTGTAGCAGCTGCCTGAGTGTGTCAGTGACAAATGGCATGTGAGGTGAGAGATAGGGACCTATTTCTGCAGTACTTATTCCAATGAAAATCCTGCTTACGTGAAGTCTAAAAAATCAAAGCACATCTAGAAATAATTTTGCCGATGCTTTTTTGGAATGTATTTGAAACTGAATATATAAAACTGAAGAGCTCTATGCATGTGGCACACCTGTATAGTGAGATTCACTATATGTTATTGGTTTTGTTCAATTTCTTTAGTAGAAGACAAAATAAATAAAAAATTTGCACTTGAAGTGAGATGACTTTTCTCAGGTAAAGTTGGCTTTTTTGTCAAGACAGCCTTACCATCATCATCTCTGCCTTTTTGGTTTTCTTTCCCAGGGAATAGATTTAAAGGCAGGAGGTGTTAAAAATAGGGAAAGTCATTTTTTTCTCTTGGTTGGATTCCTAGTTAAGCAAAAGATCTAATCCTGTTTCTAATTTCCTTTTTTTTCTGTGACGGTGTTCTGCCCTAGGATATGACTGTAGATTCTGCAGAAGTTTGTAAATTACAACATGGGATGGGGTTTTTCACCATTACTCAATTTTGCTGTGTTTCAGGGAGTGGGGGATTTTTATTTCCAGTATAAATTTAATCTGTGACCTTAGATATAACATTAAATGTGTTTCACAAGGCAACTCTTTGTAGGGGAAGTCTTCAATGTATTTGCTTCTGTATCTTCACAGCTGCCTTGTTGAGGTGTGAACATCTTTGGTTTTCACTGAAAAATTAGTTTGCAATCAGTAAAATCTACCATTCTCTGGTTAGCATATGGTCCACATCTCAGGCTATTGTTTTAGTGCATAATAGCATGCATGCAATAGTAATGTACTCCTGCTGCAGTAGTAGTCACATTCCCTGATTAGAAGTAAGCAGGTGGACTGACAAGTCAATCATTTATCTGGATCATAAACATGCTTTTATCATATTAAGGTAATGTTACCTAAATAGAGATTGTCTATTAGCCTGCCTGAAGCACTGTTAGATAGAATTCATTCACATCATTAATGCCTGTTCTCCAGTGTACAGCACAATGTCATCCAAGAGCTTCAGGCAGATAATTTTACTCATGATGGCTGGAAATGTAGACCTGTTCCTGGCTGGTTTGTGTTTTCTGTCAGTAGATGTGACCAGTAGGGGACCAAAATGGAAAGGAATTCAAATGTGTTTCAAAGACTGGCCTGGTTTTGTTCTTTGCTGAGGTGAATGAGCATTTGTGGTGCCTTCAGGCTTGTCTTAAGCCAGGAGAGCATCTTGGATATCTCATCCTTCCAGCAGAGGCATTCATGTGGCAGCAGAGAGATATGTTTCACTTAGCAAAGAATAACCCCTTGCATTAGACCTTTGCTTTGGTTCAGAACTTTCCTGACAGCTTTGACAGGAGGCAAACGTATCCCTTAACTCCTCTCAGTCTCAGACAGACAGCTTTCATTTAGTCCCACAGTACCCCAGCTCAAGACATGGGTTGCTTTAGGAGAGCCATTGCTTTTAGGTTTTCTTTTTCCATCTCTGTGGAGATAGAGCTCTCCGAGTTTCTTGGCTTTACTGACTCACCTCAACTTCCTGTGCCCCAGACCAGAGTGATTTCACTAAATAAAGGTTTGATTCACAAGTCTTGTGGTCACATTTAAAGTTCCAAGCAAAACAAATACAAAGTGTACAGTACAAGCCTGTGCTTGATAACGGGACAAGCAAATAGGAAATGAAAGGCATGTGATAGTCACTAGGATACTGCTGAGAAACCGCTTTCCAGCTTGTAAAGATAGCTGTGTTTTAAACAGCCCTCTTACATGTTCTTCATTACAGCCCTCTTTTTGCCACATGCCATTGAGGTGACTGATGTTTTCAGCACGTTAGTGATTTGTGGTTTTGTAGATACTGTGTGCATTCACATATTTCTCATTCTTTGTTTCAGAGATGGTGATGTTGCTGGAATGGTGGTCAGGCACCGATTGCACCCTTTACACTGACCCAGAGAGTTACCACAAGTACGGGAAGGAGAATGCCATCGTAATCCTTAATCACAACTTTGAAATTGACTTTCTCTGTGGTTGGAACTTTTGTGAGAGATTTGGGGTCTTGGGGGTGAGTTACTTAGTATTTAAGATAAATCTCCTTGGATGTGGAAAAAACTACTAAAGAAGTTAATTGTGTTTTCAAATTAACAGATCCGTGCTCGAATTTCACTCGGCTGCTGTCCAGAATTAGAGGTCAGCCTAAAGCAGTGCAGTGCAAGTGTGTGGAGACAGGATGGCTCAGGAAACCACAGCTATTTTAAAAGCATTGCAGTTAAAGCTGATGAAGGAAATATTTTCTTAACCTGTGGAGATCATTACAGTTATTTCTCTCTGTGTGTTTACTAAGTAACTATTGCAGTTAATTGTGCTGCATAAAGATGAGCTATCCTGTGATTCTTTCCCATTTTAATTACAGAATTTATTTGCTTTTTGCAGCGTAGCCTTACAAATCCACAGCTAGAGTTTGAGTGATGTAGCCTGCCTCTCAGAATGAAAGAGCAGCCATCTTAAGTGAAAGCAGTGACCAGCTAAAAGCAGTAAGAGATGGGGGAGGAATGAGTTATTCATGGCTGAATACACTGCTGCATTAAGCTAGCAGTTCATGTGTGTTTATTTCCAGGCTTGCTTTTTTGTTTCCCCAGTCAGATCATGGGGATAATTCAAGCCCCCATCTAAATCAGCCTGACTTCATTCCGTGATAGTGACAATATTCCCTATCTATAAAGGATTTAGATAAGGGTTCCTCCCTCATAAGGAAGAAAACCAGTGACTCATTTTGGCAGTGTTCTTCAGCATCCTTCTAGCTTTGATACTGGCCTCTGGCAAAAGTCCTGACCTTGGATTGTGTGAACCTATGATTTTTGTGGCCTTCCCTTTAGACTCCTTGCATTTTCTGGACATTTAGGCACCACTCCTGTCACTTTCAAATTAGAATAATGTCAGTCTGTTTAACAAAAACATTAAAAGGGGCCTTAAAAGTGGAGGAAAGTGAACCTAAGCATTACAAGCTCTTTGTGTAACCAAAATGGCTGTTGGATTCTGAGTAACTTCTGCCATGTTGTCTAGGACTTGAGTACAGAGCTGCAGGATGGCATGGAACAGTAGGAAATGTAGGGAAACCTGTTCCTATCAGGCAAATGTACGTGCAAAAAACCAGTGGTGCTGAGTACAGTCTGTCTGATTTTGTAAGCCAAATGGCCTCAGTTCTCTAAATGAAGCTGTGTTTTTGAGGGTCAGGTGCTTCTTCAGAAAACACCAATGTAGAAAATTGAGGGATTGCTTCTGTACAAAGTAATAGGGGCCTACAAGGTCAAAAATACTTTGTTTTACATTGCTGCTGTGTAGTTGAATGGAATTTTATTAGCTGCAAATTTTTTTTAATAGTTTTCCAAGTTAATAAGAATTCCGTTTTAGTTTTTATGTTGCTACCTACACGTAAGGAAACCACAGTGTAGAAACAGCTGTTGAAATTACTGTGCTGCACTAACTGAAAATATTTTTTCCTTTTTTTGGTTGCTTGCATATATTACTCAGTTTACATTTATGCTAATCTTAGGATTATTTTAGAAACTGATATGTGCTGGTTGTGGTTTTGCTTTTTTTTTTTTTAACAGCAAAACAAAACAAATAAACAGAAGACCCAAACAACCAACACAAAACTATTTCAGTCCTGAGTAATGTACTGTGGTTTTACTTCCCAGAAACTGTTCCTGGAAGAAATAGTTTCCACGTGCTCTCATTTGCATAGATGTTTTTACTTAACAAAGCAGTGCATTTTCCTCTTGAGGCAACCAGCCCAAGTTCTTCTTGACCATGTTAAAAAACCCATAAAGAATGGAAAATGCCAAACAGGGATTTTCCTGATTGGATTGCCTATATTGTTATACCGGTATTTGTCATGGGCCAGTGCAAGGGTGGGTGATTGTGCAGTGATGAGGAGTGTAGGTTGGTTTGACTTGTGCTGCCTTACATGAGCTTCCACTGTACAAAATTTCAGGGCATGGTGTGGCAGCACAGTTAGGAACGTAAGAACCTTTAGGGCTGATGTTGAATTGTAGGAATTGTAGGAAAGAGGCAAGTGCACAGGGGCTTTCTGGGGTGTCGCAGCCTCCAGTGTTTTGTAGCTCAGGGACTTCATGAGCCAGTGGGTGTTTATATTTAATGATGTTTAATTGTATACTCTGGGAAGTTTCTATGCAAACTTTGGGTATCAGCCAGCACCTTACTCAGCTGATCTCATGTCTGCTGCTGCTGAAAAGGAAATCTTGCACGTGCAGTCTCCTGCATCTGCTGTGGTGCTTGTCTGCCCTGTTTTGCCATGTTTTAGAAACTCTTTCTGTCTCTCTTCAGCCTTAAGTAATCCAGTGAAGAGAGAAGAAATGACTGGGGAGGGGGAAGAGGGAGAAGGTGAAGACAGTTCAGAGCCAAAGGAGTTGGAACTGACTGTGCTTGGCTTCAGCAGGCAGAATGGCTTTGTTGTGACACTCAGCTGTGCCCTGCAGCTTTGGCAGACAACAGTAACACTCTTAAGAGTGTCACAAGCATGTTCCAACTCTCAGTGTTTTACAGTTTGGACATTTCTTTAATGAAGCCCTTAAATGTTGTAAATTTTTGCTTGATTGTTGTGTGTAACCATCCAGGGAGCTGAACACCACACAGCCACTTGCTTACTCCCTGCCCCCATGTGGGAAAGGGGAGAGAATTGGGGGAGGGAGGAGGAGGAATTTGGGGTTGAGGTAGAGTTTAATAGGACAGAAAAGAAAGGCTCAAAAATAATGATAGTGATGATGGTGATAAAAGAATAAGAGTGTATTAAACAAATTATTCACGAGGGAGTTGTTCACCACAGTCCAGTTCCTTAGCAGCAGTCCCCAGCCATCTTTGCTCCTAGTTTCTGTACTGAGCATAACATCAAATGGTATGGAATATCCCTTTGGCTAGTTTGAGTCAGCTGTCCTGCTGTGTCTCTTCCCAGCTCTTTGTGTCCGCCAGTCTCCTTGCTGGCAGGGTGGTGAGAAGCCAGAGTCCTTGATGTAGTGTAAACACTGCTTAGCAACAACTAAAACATCCGTGTGTTATCAACATTATTCTCCTCCTAAACCCAAAGCACAGCTACTGGGAAGAAAATTAGCTCTGTTCCAGCTGAAATCCAGACATTGTTTATTTGAAACATCCTTAAACCTGTCTTGTCCCTTTGGTTCCCAAAGAAAAAAAAAAAAGTCTTTTCCTTTTGAAAACTGCCTTTCCTGGTCTTTGTTGAAACAGTCAATCTGTGCATTTGTCTGCTTCTTCTCTTGTCTCTCTTCCCCTGGACTGGCTTTCTCTTTATAACCAAATTGCCATAATCCCTACAATTTTATAAAACTCTTATCAGTGTAGCTTTGATTTATCAATGTGCTTTAGGATTTGGGTTTTTTTGCTGTTTCTGGGAGATGGAGTGGGAGTTGCATAGTCTCTTGCCTGTTTTTAGGTTTGTGAATCTGAGTGTCCTTCTAATGACTCAGATCTTGGCACGTGTATGGCATGAGGTTCTCTGCTGTGTCCTTCCCTTTTCCTGTCTGTGACATTCCAGTCCTAGGATTTACCTTATTAGTAGGGACAGCCTAGATACTGTGTCCCCATTCAGGTGCATTAGTAGCCCTTAGTTTCCTCAAGGTGTGTTGCTAGCCATCCTCTTGAAAAAAGACCCAGTGGACACCAGAACTCGAAATCAGGACATGTGCAGATTCTGAGGAGGGAGCTGTTACTCAGGATTCTTACCAAAAGCACTTTAATATGCTCACTCCCGGGATTCACTACTTTGTTGTTTGCTCTGACGAAGCAGCAATAAAATAGCTTTGTTAGTAATTTTAACAGCCATTTGTCTGAGATTAAGACATTAATACTGGCAAAAATTGCCTGTGCTTTAAAGCTAAACCTGCTGATTTTAACCTTAACTACTTGCTCCATATGTCAGAAAACTTAATTTTATTTGAGAGTTGCTTATGTTGAAGCTTGCTGCTTGAAAAGCTGAGTGTGGCCTTAAATGTAGGTGTGAGAAGATACTTTTTTATATTATTGTATGAGACTAATAGGTGTGTGGGCACAATAGGTTGTTTGTGCATTTTAATATATTCATGCATTTTTAAACTAGATTTGAAGTGGTAAAGGGACAAAATCAGGCTTACTAGTGGTAAGTCTCTGTTACCTTTCCAACATGGAGAAGTTTTATTCAATATGAAGCATGAGGAATTAGGAACATAACTAAATTTCTGGAATGATGGCTTTGAGTGACTAAAGAAACATACCTTGCCATCACGATCTCCCAGAGAGTATAATATGAGGGAGTGATATATTTCAAATTAGGGCAGTTGGAATCATTGAAAGTATGTCAGTGCTGAAGGCAGCCTGCAGAGCAAATAACTTACAAGGCAGATTGCTGTTGCTAATGACTTGCGCTACAATGAACTTGTTTTAAAACTCAGGGACAAGTTTTGTTGGACGCTTTCAGCTTTCACATTGATTTTGTGCTGTTTGTTGTGTTCTTTAAACAAGAGGTGTTGAATAACTGAGGCTGGACATGTAGAATCAAGACTTTCTTTCTTTGACAGTATAGTTGGGCAAATGTACTAAAGCAAGTTTGTAAAAATACCCTTTTTTAAGGTGATGTTGGTGCAGTCATTCATGAAGGGAGAATTTCATGGGTATTTAATTTGAATAAACTTGGCCAAAATAAATTAACCTGGATTAAAATGTTAGTACTGTAGATAAGTTGTCCCAGTCCAGCAGTAATTTCATTAGTCATCTGTTGAAATTACACAGTTCTGAGCACTGAAAATGTTTGACTTCCTTCAAGAAGGCCACTTATGTGGAATAAATCAGCACTTTTTAATGATTTTTGTTGTTGTTGTTGTTGAACAAGCTGAATTTGAAGATTAGAGGCAACTGTCACATGTTTACCAAAGTACTTTACTAAAGGAAAAGTTAATGGCTGAAGTCAACTAGAGTTGTGGTTTTTTCCCAGGTATTTTCACGGGAGCTGTGCATGGGTAGATGGCTGAAACAGAACAGCTCTAGTTGTAGCTCTAGTTATTGTAAGAGGGATCACAGAATCACAGAACATGCAGGGTTGGAAAGAACCCACAAGGATCATCAAGTCCAGCTCCTGGCCCTGCACAGCACCATGCCCAGGAATCACACCAGGTGCCCCAGAGCATTGTCCAAATGCTTCTTGGACTCTGTCAGGCTGGTGCTGTGACCACTGCCCTGGGGAGCCTGTTCCAGTACTAAACCCTTTGGGATGAAAAACCTTTTCCTAATACCCAATTTAAACCTCCCCTGACACAGCTTCAGTCCATTCCTTCACGTCCTGTCCCTGCTTACCACGGAGCAGAGATCAGAGCCTGCCCCTCCTGTTCCCCTCACAAGGAAGCTGTAACTGCAGCGAGGTCTGCCCTCAGTCTCCTCCGGGCTGAACAGAACAAGTGACCTCAGCCATTCCCTTTACAGCTTCTCCTCAAGGCCCTCCACCATCCTCGTGGTCCTCCTTTGGACACTCTCTAATAATTTAATGTCTTTTTACATTGTGTCACCCAAAGCTGCCCCCAGCACTCGAGGTGAGGTTGCCCCAGAGCAGAGCAGGACAATCCCCTCCCTTACCCAGCTGTTGATGCTGTGCCTGATGCCCCCAGGACAGGGTTGGCCCTCCTGGCTGCCAGGGCACTGCTGGCTCAGGTTCAACTTGCCAGGGACCAGGACCCCCAAGTCCCTTTCTGTGGCACTGCTCTCCAGCATTTCATTGCCCAGTGCACAGGGCAGCTTCCAAGGGGAGGCCTAATGTATTCCCCCCTCACAAGAACAGCCTTGCCAGCATACTGCACTGGGGAGTTTCCTTTGTCTAATTAGTTCTGTCATTAGCCTTCCTTCTACTGCTAGAACAGATGGGTGCATAAAATAGTGTGAGGTGATTTCGTTTATTTTTATATGCTTTTAAGGAGTCATACTCACATGTGTCTAAAAGAGCGCTTTCAAATTTTAAAACTGCATTGGCACAGTGAAAGAAGAAGAACGTGCCCCAGGGAAGAGTTCAGACATCTGTTGTGCTTTTGTGGTTATACCTGTGCTACAGAACACATTATCTCACAGTGTCATTTCTTGGTTTCACTGGGCCAGGTGCAACTTCTCTCCTGCCTCTTGTGTAACTCATGCTCCTTTTAAAGTGTGTAAAGTATTAGAAAATAGGTATGGTGTAATAATAATTTTGGCTAGCTTTTTGAACTATAATTTCTGCACTTTAAAGTCTGCAGGAGGGCCATTACTTTGTCCCTTCTGACACTGTGTTCTGGAAGCCTTGTGCACTCTATGCAGAGTACACTTAGTTTAGTTTATGGTAGTTCTTCTGACAGTGAACACTTCTCTTTTGCGGGGTGGGGGTGGTGGTGATAAGGCTGCTGTTGGCCTCCTTGTGCAGGAAAGTGGTAAAAGGAGAGCCTGTGTCTCTGTGCCGAGTTTGGGGAGCTGGAAGAGGAGGCTGGGTTCTGTGTTGCTGCTGTCATGTAATGGGGACCCATGTACAACATGGCTTGAAACTGGAATTATTGCAGCTGGTTCTCAGGGGAGCAGTGGATTTGGAGTCCTGATCTGAGCCCATCACTGAAATTATGAAATTCTCAAATGCTCAAGAGGGAGCGCTATTACTGCAAACATTAAATCATTTGATAGAGATGGTTCCCACATTCTTAGAAATGGAACTCTGTCATCCTCTGTTCTGCTTCCGTGTAACAGTTGCTGGTGAAGCTGTGTGATGTGCACTTGCCTTCCAGTCTTACAAGTTTTTAGATAGCTTAATTATTTAAGGTATTTTCCTTCTCAAGGAAGGAGATCAGATGAAGAAAATGAGCTGAGATGAGAAATTAGGTCAAGTCTCTTCCTGTGGCAGCCAAATGAATGGGAGTGACTAAAAAAATAGAATGAAATATTTTCTCTTGATGGTACCTTCTACCAATAAGTAATTTCTAGCCAAATGCCATGTCCTGGAATCCATCTGCAGAGCTTTTTGATGGGCTAGCTTATAATAATATCATGGTCAGAAACTGGACTGTAATTACTCCGATGTTTCTTTGAAGGAAATGTCACTGTTTTTTTAAGAAATGCTGAAGCAACAGTTTCTTTATGAACACAACACACACATGTGCCATTTTATTGATTAAATAACCAATTGAAATGTAAGACAGCTCACCAGGGTAGGCTGGCTTGGAAGACAAGAAAGGAGCACACGGAATCAGTTCTCCTGCCCTTGGGGATGTCAGTCTGAGATGATCATAGAGTTAAATTCTGGAGTAGGATTAATTTACAGAGCATGCTGAATACTTGATAAATCACAGACTTCCTGTCAAGTGTCTGGGCCAGTCACTTCAGTGTCTGTCACACCTGTGAGACAGGAAGAGTGCCTTGTTTGTTTTTTCCTACTCCAGAAGTATGCTTTGAAAAGGAACTCGCTACACTAATTCACTACTCGCTACCCTCTCATAAACAGAACTGAACACAAATTAAGTATTCTTATTGCTGCTGTTGTTTCTAGTGTTTAAGGTTTCTTCAGTTGGTAAACCATGTGTGCATAGCATCAGTATGTTGTGCTACAGTGGCTCTGTGACTCTGCTTTTTGTTTTCCTCTTTCTCTTTATTTTTTTCCCCTCCATGTTGAGCTATATAGTTTCAATATAGTTTCAAGGTATCTTAATGGAACTTGAGCTGCCACTGCCAGGATCTGATTGAATTAAGAATTTTGATTGATACAGCTCAGGTCATTTGCATGGATTCCCCCATGTTTGAAGGAATTTGGCTTCTCTTTTGGGTTTCAGTGTTTGGGTAGGAGAGAGCAACACACACTCATATGTATTTAATTCTAGAAGTTTTCCATGCAGATACCTGAGATTAGATTTGACTGTTCTGTCATATGAGAAGAAAACTTATTTTTCTTTGTTTTGCTTTTACACTGGTGTTAAAACCGGGTCTGGTCAATATAAATGGATATCTTTGTATCTAACAATGCAAGTCTCATACCCACTGTCCACTCTTAAGTGGTTTAACTCTGTTTGACTTGCTTTGATTCTGTCTTGCAGAGTTCCAAAGTGCTTGCAAAGAAGGAGCTCTCCTACATGCCCGTCATTGGCTGGATGTGGTATTTCCTAGAGATCGTCTTCTGCAAGCGCAAGTGGGAGGAAGATCGGAAAACTGTTGTACAGAAGTTGCTCAATCTCCGGGACTACCCTGAAAACTTTTGGGTGAGAGATGCTTAACAAATGGAGTGTGAGGTGGCAGGAATGAGAGGCACAGGCAATATGTGATGCTTACCAGGTTGTTCCTGAGACTTTTCATTCACTAGCTTCCTAGGGACTATAAGGAGACTACTCCCCACTGAATTCTCTCTGGAGTTTCCCATGTATTGTGTTGTCTGTTTCTTTCTCTGTAGTATGGAGCCCTGCAGATACTACTGCAAAAATACCTGCACTGTGATCCACTCAGTAAATTTTGTGGTTCTCTAATTACAGGTGCTGGATAGGGGTAGGTGCAGGGGTCCATGGCTGTGTAACAGATGCATGTGACAATGTTGTATTGAAGTACATCAGCTATATTTGTTACCTAAGCTCTCCTTTCACCTTAGATTGCAGAGTTAATATACTAAAGTTTTCTCCTTCCCTGTGATTCTGCCATTCCTTTGAAGGTGTTTGGTCAGACATGACGCAGTAGAAGTGGAAGCCACCTGGTCAGAGAAGTGGTGTTATGTAGCCATTGTCTCTGCTTCAGGGAGAGGATTGGTGTCGCTTTTCAGTAACAAGAAAGTCTTGCTTTTTGCATCACCATAATTTTTAAGTATTCACCATGCCTGGAATTTTTCTGAGAATGAAAAGCCATTGAATTTTTTCTCTTCTCAGAAATCATAAAAATTGCAGTTCTTCTGAGCTAGTGATGGCAAGAGTGCCATTTAGTTAAAGAAATGGAATCTTAAGCAGCATCCCCGGGGCCTACAGAAACAATTGCTGTTGCCTCATGAAGATATATATGCTGTATTTCTCATGCTCTGAAACAAATTTCTTTTGTTAATTGTCATTGATTTAAATGAGTGCTAAGCAATCAAAACTAATCTCTGTGCTTTAATGTTTAAGTGACTTCCAGGCAGGAAGCTGTCTAGCAAAGGGGTGATTCTGGGATTTTAGTTTCAGTTTCTCTCCAGAGATTTGCCTGTGCTGTGTGACTTGTAGGCAGCTCGACTCTAATCAGTAAGCACAAGCCACCACCCTCCTGTAGATACTCCTGTAGAGGGATTGCTAACAAGGAGCTATACCTATGTAAGGGAGATAATTGTTAATGTACACCTGGCATTATTGCAGTGTGGAGTTTTGATTTGCTTTTGTATGACGACATAATGTCAAAAGGCACAAGAGTAGCACCTTGGAAAGTAGAGAAGACAAAGCATGCTAAGTGAACTAGAGAGACTTTCTCATCAGTTTCTCTGTGAGTCATCAATCTGAATAATATTATGCATGCAATACACGAGTAAAAGCGCTCTTGGATGAGCTGGAACTGAAGCTGGCTGCTTGGCTCGTTTCTTCAATATCTCTGTCTTTTTTGGCTACGTTTTTGCTGTGGGTTATGAGGACTTACTTTGTGTCATTTGGCAATGCTCTCTGATGTGTTAGTTTGCATTCATGCTTGGCAGAAAGCAGATGAGCAAGTGGTAAATCTCCAGAGATCTGTGTGCTCTCCCCTGCCTGCCAGTCGCAAGATGGTAATTATTGATGTCTGAGCACTTCCACTGTATAGTTCATAAGAGCATGAGCCTTTCAGTTGTCCTGCATGTGCTGCCTTACCCCTGTTAACAGCTGTCTCATTGGCATCAGAGTTACTGCCTGAGGTTTTCCATGGACCTCAAGTGCCATAGGGAAAGCAAGCAGGTTGGAGTGAGGGCAAACAAGCTGGACACTGAAGCATTTCCTAGAAATGTGTTTGATTTAGAGACTTAGCAAGTTTTAGATGCCATGATATTTGAACACTTGATCATCAGAGAGAGATTGGCAACAGGAGTATGTTTTGAGTGTTTTGTAACAGCTTATGGAGATGGAGTGACTCAGAGAAAACAAGTCATTCTGATGGCAAGTAGCAGAGCAGATGTCAAAGCCTAAAGGCCGAGATTCAGACTGGATGGCAAGTTGGATGAGTGTTTGGATTTGGGGTTTTGGGGTTGTTTTTGTGGTTTGTTGGGATTTTCTACCTCAGTCAAATAAATTACATAAATGTGTATGTGGCTACACCTGTCCCAGCTAGCACTGTTAATCTGGGTTGTGCTGGTGGGAATTTGAGAGAGCTCTGCTCAGTCAGCACAAGACCTGAGCTTCTGTCTAACTGTAATACTGTCTTGGTTTTAGTTCCTGATTCACTGTGAGGGCACCAGGTTCACCGAACAGAAGCACCAGATCAGCATGAAGGTAGCTGAAGCCAAAGGCTTGCCCAAGCTCAAGTACCACCTCCTGCCACGAACGAAAGGATTTGCTGTCACCGTGCAGTGTTTGAGAAATGTAGGTAAGGAAAGTCACAGGGGACAATGCTAAATGGTTATTTCCTCTAACTGCTGACAGTTTGCCATGCTTTTCTTTTCCTTGTAGCATGTGTCCTAGCAGAAAAATCCTGGGATGCTTTCAGAAGCATCTGGGTTTTTCATTAGACTCTGGTTTTAATAACAGAGTCCTGAATCAGTTTGTGGGGTTGGTTTTGGTTGAGGTTTTTTTGTTTTGTTTTTATGTGGGGGTTTTTTGTTTGGTGGTTTGTTTTTGGTTTTTTTGGGGGGTTTTAATTTATTATTGTTATGTTTTGTTAAGTGTGACTCAGTGTTGAGGAATCTCAGTTGCATATTTTGTATCAATTGGTGCATATTCGGTTGCATATTTTGTACCTGTTGCCAAAGAATAGTATTTCTTAGTATTTGCCAAGCAATTCTATTCTAAATGAAGCAAATGCATCAGTAGAGTCTGAGGCAGTGTGTCTTAAAATAATTTCTTGTGGTAAATGACTACCTCAAATAATGCAATTTTAAAATCAAAAAATATTCTACTTTAAATTTCTGTATAGATTTGCTCTTTAGAGTTTCTTAATTGAGCTGAGGAAGGGGAGTAGGCCTCGACTGAAGATATATGTAGGTGAAATTGATAAACAGTTTCTACATTATAGAACATGAGTTTTTCTTTATTACTACTGTTTTGAGCTCCCCATTTATTTCTGGTTACTTGCATTTGCCAACATTAAAGTGACATCATTTTGCACATGTGGCCTTGGAAGTGATAGTCTCTGACTAATACTATCTATAAAATTCTTTGTCTAATACTACTGTCAGTCTTCTGCTGTGTACTTCACGGGCAAAGGAAAGATGGTGCTAAGAAGCTGTAGTGTTACAGGGTCTTTGGGATCTGGTAGATTTGTGTGTTAGATGTCTGATGTGTGAGAAAGAAAAAAGTGGTTTCTGGTTTAGAAGAAAATGTACCCGCTTGAATGAAGTTAATGTCAAAACTTCTTTTGTCCTTGAAGATGTGTTTTCACGTGGCATATCTGGGATAGCTGCTGTAAGAAAAGCTTCCCAGTCAGCTGGCTTGCTATGTCTTGTATTTCTTCTAAATACCCTCTGGCAAGCCAGGTAGATCATACCACTGTTGTAGCTTCCCAGGCACCCATAACTTTCCACCCCAAAGATGGATAGCAGAGTTTGGATCCTTTCTGGTCCATGAAGAAGAGGTCAGTTACATGAAGCATCCAGCAACCCCCTGAAGGCACAGTTTAGCCTTGCCTTTGGAATAAGGATGACTGTTCTGCTGAGGGCAGAACAGGGGGTAGTAGACTTGAGGCACAGAAGAAGGGTTGAGTAAAAACTGTGTGGCCTCTAATGCCCTGAGCTGGGAGTCAGGAACAGGTTATTTTGGTGGTGATTTTGTTCTTTTCACTGCTGTGTGTAATGCAAGCAAAATATGGCAGGATTGTGGGCAAGCAGCTGATTGTGGGAAAACATTCCAAAAGGAAACAACTTTAGGAAATCCAAGTAACATAAAAAGTTTTGGACATTCATGCCACACACTACCATAATACTTACTAGTACCCTAAATATTTGAAACACTTTCAGAAAAAGGAGACTGAGGTTGCTAGATTACTTATTTATTATGGCAAGTAGAGTATGTGTCACTGCCTCAATCCAGAATCTTTAACTTGCTGGACGGAGCAGTGTAAGGCCAGGAAGAAGGCACTATTTCCCTGTGAGGGTTCGAGGAGAAGCAGAGTCATAACATCTCATACACAGTTTCAGCAAAAACTTGAGCTTAAAAGCCCAACCAACAAACCTGTGAAAGTTTGATGACCCCAGACTGGTGTTGCAGGTTGTTCTAGGTTTGTTGCTTTACTTGCCTTGTTATTTTTTGCAATGAGAGGGAGATAGAAAGGTTACTGCTTGGGTTGCTCTATATTTCTCTCCTCTAGAGACAAGGGGTTAATGTAAAGAGCATCTGAAAACAATGTCTTATTTTTTAGAACTCCTTGTAGCATTATTATGTACAGATAATAAGTCCATGCAGATTTTTTGAATAGAGAACGTGGTGACAGTCTCTCTTGACAGTCCATGATCTGGAAATGTAATACTATCTAGAAATTAGGTCATACCCCTGTGCATTTCTAAAAGTGACCTACTGGTGCTGAGCTGCCTGGGCCCATTTTGGGCTTTGGCATTTAGGCTGATGCACTTTCTGTTCTCCCACAAGGGTGGTGGTCCTGGCTGGAGTGCCTGGCTAAGGGATGTAGCTGCAGCACGACATGCCAGTGGGGCCAAGTCACAGGTTTGGGACCGTTCACAGCTGGGTGTGACAGAGCTCCTGTCCCATTTTTTTCCCCCTTTCTGACAAGGGTGTGATTCAGCTTGTCAGAGGTTTAGTACTGTGAGATGGGTAGATGCTGGTTTCTCTGGCTGTAGATGTAATTCACCCATGGCAGCAGAGATCACAGGTTGGTCCTCTTCAAAACTTTGTATCAAGTCTTAGTGGTACCTGCTGCAGTCACTCTGGAAAGAGTTCAGAAGTAGTTCTGCAGTAGCTGGAAATAGACATTGGTGACATCAGTCTGGCAAGCCCACCTGTTGTGAAAAACTTAGTTTTGGAAGGAGTTTATTTAATGTGTGATATATTGGAGTCTGCTTCCATGCCAGTGATGTGATATCTGTCAGCATAAACAGATGTATTTGGATAAAAATAACTTTCATGCAAAATAACAAGAACCTTCCCTCCTAACTAATTTCTTTCATAAGTGATAATGGAATTGCTTTTTCCTTCAGAACTTGCTTTCAGAAGTTCAGATTCTTAAAGAAATGCTCTTAATATTTTCTAAACTTGTTCTGATACTTTTGTTGGTGTCCACTCCTACATGGTGTCCATTCCTACATGTCCATGTCCTAGTATGGTTTTACAGATGCAGTCCCCAGAAACTTAATTTCTAGGAGATGTTCACTTTCTTAATAAATTACTGTTTGCTGCCTCTACTGTTCATAGCAGCAAATGAAAATACAGATCTGTTTCTAAGACATTCATCCATTACTTACAGTAAAAGATGTCTGGCTGTATATCAGGCAGTTCCTTTCAGCTGCTTTTATTTAGTAAAGACTTGTGCTTAAAAATGTACTTCACGATGGATTGTAGATAAGACCGAGTCTTGTTGTGTACCTTTTCCTCCAGTTGTGCATGCTGGGAACTGCTGTCCCAGAGGGACTGCATGAGAGTTCCAGGGTGATATTCTCATGGAGTTTTGGGGTATGACAGTGTTTGGGTGTATTGCAATGACTTTTTGTCCCCCATCAGCTGTATATTAGTCCTGGATTTTTTTTTTTCAAGTGGGTTTCTGTTCTTCATCCAGAGCAAGTAACAAAGTTTGAGAGTATGAGTGGTTTTTGTTCAAGGTGGCCCAATTAATGAAATGTTAAAGGATTGTGTCAAGGTGGTGTCACATCAGCAGTACAGTGAATGCCACTGCACCTTTCCCTCCCTTTTCCAGTCTTCAGATCATTTTGTGCTCGTATGACGATGCATGTAGCTATACTCATTGCCTGTAGGTTGATTTGTCAGTGGATCATCCTGGTATAATCCACCATGGCCACAAAATAGTGTGTGAAATTCAAGAGGACAGTCAAAGTAAGAAAAATCCTCTCTAAGTATGTAATCTGAAGGGGTTTCTTTAGGTTGAAGTTAAGAAATTAAATCTTAAGTACTTAGCTCTCTGTCAGAATGCTACAGATGAACCCCAAAGTTAATGATATGGCAAAAAAGCTGGGCAGAGATTAGAAAACAAAAACAACAAAAAAAACCCTAATTTTTTTTAACAGAAAGAAAAAGCTTTAAAATACTTGTGTTTTGTTTTTAATGAAAAAGAGATTCTGAGATGTAACTCCTTTGAAAAAATATTTCACAATTGAAGGCAAACTTTTCAAATGCTGCTTGTATTAGCCTGAGAGTGAGACAGTTGCAAACTTTTCAAGATACTATGGAGGTTTTTTTTTCACTTGTTTTAGAATGTGAATTTTCTGGTCTCTTCAGCTTTTGGGTGATAAAGTAATGAGATGTCCAAATCTAATTATGCAATTACATAATCCATGTTTTTGATAACCTGTCTCAGTGTGTCACGCAGCATGCTAGTGCTTCTTTGACTGTGGATGCTTTCTGGCAAATTTTAATTTCATGCTGCCTTGTTCTTGGACACTTTAATTTTTATTCTTTTCCTGCACTCTCAGAATGAGAAAGCTAAAATCTTTAGTTATCTTCAGTTATATCTGGATAGCAGAGGTCTGTTTACTCCTGCACATTGCTCTCATTGTCTTGGGCTTGGCACTGCTTTGCACCAAAAGATTTCAATGTGTTACTACAAGGTACTAGACTGATTATTAAACTGCAGACCAGTTGGAAACTGAAATAGCTTTTTTTCTTCCCCTGGAGAAAAGGAAAGCTCTGTGTAAGACTTCCAGCACATAAAGATGTTACTGTCCATCTCCACAGAAGTTTTTTTCAAAAGAGAACTGTCTTCCAATATGTCTCAACAAAAACCCAATTCATAGAAAAACTCAAATGTAGATGCCTTACAGAGATGGAAGAAAAAGTGTTGTGTGTGTCATACTTCACTTTATTGCATCCCTATTGTTGTTAGAATAATCTCATGCTATTAAAGAATAAACTAAGAAGCTTACACTGTGTAAACCCAACTGAGCTCTTGTTTTCCTTCAATTACAATGGATTAGTAAATTAGAGTAGATTAGTAAAATCCTTCTACACTAAGCTTAAAAGTGGAGGCAGATAATTGATTTTTAAAAAAGTAATTTCATACTTTTATTTTACAGGGAGAGTAGTGTGCTTGAAGGAGATTTTGTCTTGTTTTTAGTTTTGAGTTTGGGCTAAGAACCCAACTGTAGTAGGAAAAGAATGGAGTTGTTAGTGAGGGGTCATTTTGCACTGACAGGGGCTTGGCCTTTGTTTTCAGGATTTACTTTCAGCACTGAAGCCAGGCTTCACTGTGAATTCAGTTTTGCAGTAACAAATGATGTGGTGAGTGTCTGGGAGCTGAATGCTGAGACCAAACCATAGTTATCTCTCATAGCTAGAGAGGTTTCAAAACCAAGAGCAAATCTGTCCTGTTTCTTAGGTGGGTCAAAAGGTTTCACAATAAAGGTTCACCACATGCATTCTTATTAATTATTGCAAAACTCTAGAGCAGAAAGCCTGAAATACAACAAGCTACACATGAAAATGCTTCTTAGTCACATTTGTGACAAAAAAATAGGAAAGTTTTTTTGCTGTCTTTGTGTTTAGAGTTCATACCATGATGCACAACTGATTCAGTGTCGGGAAAATGAATCATTCTCTGGTAATTTTGTGACATCAGGAAAACAGTGCATCTAAGGGTGTGTTCAGATAAACTTTTTTGCAGCACTTCATGTGGTTCTAAACAGTGAATACTTTTTCTGTAGCAACTGCTTGTTACTGCTCTTTTAGTTTATCTGCCATCAGCCTTTGCAAATGGTTTTACTGTTTCTACCCAGTCCTGAGCTGCACAGTTTTCTCCGTGCTGGACGTTTGGCTGCAGTTTTGTTCAGCAGAACTGCCATGTTCTGTTCCTCACATCTGCATTTCTTCATAGCAGCAGCCAGTTCACACAAGATGTGGTGTGTCCTTCTCTCTCTGTCTTTGCCTGAGTTGCCAAACAATGGCCATGAACCTGGGGCCATTTGTGGCTGCATTAAGCCCTCCTGCTGCAGGAGGTCTCTCACACACAAACTTTACCTGTTCTTAGTCAAAGGGTATATTTTGTTCATTGTTTATAAAATGTGTATCTGCCTAGTTGTTTCCTCAGATTTAGGGGGCAGTTGTTGACTCCCAGTGAGCTGAAAAAGGTAACAGTTCTGCAACCCTTTGACTCTTAGGAAGTCCTAGGTGTATGCTGTCAGAAGCTGTCATACTGCACCTGATGAGGAAGGAGGCAAGGGTGGATGGAGAGCAAACCTTTCCATTCTGCTGATGAGGTTCCTGAAAGAGTCACTGGTTATTTGGCTTCTGAAAACCTGCATGTTGAATATTCCATTGTCATTTTTACCTTGGTGACAGCTCAAACTGTGGTGCTATTGCTGATGACTTACTTAAATATTCTTTTTGTTTGAGAGAGAAATACTTATTTCCATTGTATTGCTAAGTAAACACATAACTTGTTTTTCTTCTTGTAGTTTCTGCAGTCTATGATTCTACCCTTAATTTTAGAAATAATGAAAATCCAACATTGCTGGGAGTTCTAAATGGAAAGAAATATCATGCAGATTTATATGTAAGGTAAGTAATCCATATTTTAATTCCTTTTAAGCAGGAGTATGTACTTGAAATCACACTTGGTCAAATAAGGGAATGTTTTCAAGTGGATAAAAGAAAAGCAGTTCTCTACCAACCTGGCTTCACAGAACTTCAGATAAAAATTCATATGGGTTGGGTAATGTTTCTGGTAAAGTTCTGTGATTATAACTATGTGAGGAGCCCATAAATGTCTACAGAACTTTTTGTTTATTATTTTTTACTCACTTGTGTGTCTGTTAGCTCAGCAGCAGCACTGGGGCCTCTTTTCACTCACTTGGGCAGAATACCAAACCCAATCTAAGTGTTCAGGTGGAGTTGCTTTATACCTGTCTCTGGCACAGGAGTTCCAGAGATAGTTCCATTCCTTGTGGGGGTCAGGCTCAGAGCTGTCCCACGTGGTGGTGTTGCTGTTGATGTATTTGACAGCTGTGCCCTCCCAACCCCTAGAAGGGGGTTGTTTAATGAAAAAAAAACATTACCTGTGTTCCTTTTCATTAAGGTTTCTATAAATTACGAATACCCTAATGGCTTCCCATGATCTTTATGGGAAAGAGCCAATTCCCAGGTGAGGTTCTACCAGCAGCACCTGTGCTACAGGCACTCAGGGCATGTGATGATGTAGAGTTGGAGCACAGGAGCCTAAAAGTGATGCTGTAAGTGATCAGGAGTTCATCATAACCCCTTAAGAGCTATCGTGGACCAGCGAGCTGGTCTGGTTACTTTATCCTGGATAGAAATATGAAGTGGAATAGGGTGACCTTTTCTTTCTATTTCTCCTTTTCTGCCTGTTTGAAAAAGTATTTTTTTCAGAGCTGTTTTTGTCCTAGGGTAAAAGGAAAGTTTCTCTTGATTCCTCTTCCCACGTGGTAGCTCAGGCTGGTGTCCTCTGTTTGGTGTACACAGCCTGGCTGGATGGCATTCCCAGAGCCCTGCCTGTGGATGTCAGCTCCAACAGGACAGAGGCTTTCCTCTTGCTGTGTCTCCCTTTGCACTGTTCCAGCTTGCTGCAAGTCAGTCTGGCATGGAAATTGCTTTTCACAGCTCAGGGTAGCTGCTTATCCATCCTGAAAAGCTGTTACAGGCAGGGTAGACCTGGTGGCTAAATTTGTTTTGGCAATTACTTAGGGACTGTTACGGATTTCTTCAAAATCTCTTCATAATTGCTTGTTGAAGTGCTGTAGATCTTGCACAAGATAAAAAAAGGTAGAAAATGTGATGAGTCTCCTGTCAGATAATCTGTCTGTATAATGCAAGTCCTATTCATGAAAGTTAAAGTATTTAATATTCTTCAATTTCTGTTTTTTACCATTGGCAGGCGGATTCCACTAGAGGATGTCCCAGAAGATGAGCAGGAATGTTCTACCTGGCTCCACAAACTATATCAAGAAAAGGTTGGATTTTTTTGTCAAGACAGCACTTGTGAGCCACTAGTGCTGAGTTATTTATAGTGCTAGTAAACCTTTACACAGTGTGCATGTGTAGTGTCCTAATTTGGAGGTTTGGGGTGAGTTGGTTTGTTTGGCTTTCAGGGTAAGTGCTCTGTTTCTTTACATACAGACTAGATCCTGTGCTGCCAGTCATGATTGCTTTTGTTTTGTACATAGAGCAACAAGAAGAAAGTTTAAACAAACCTTTCTTGTGCAGTTTTAAGCCTCTTCTTCAGAAAGTTGCATAAGGATACAAAAATCGAAATTGTCTTACTGCCTTCTTATTGGCAGAAAGAACCCTTTCTCCTAGAAGACACCTTCTAAATCAAGAAGCAATTTGTGGGCTAAATAAGATATATTCTTTAGTGTATTAAAATTTTTGTACTTTGTTTTATCCTGCCTTTGTTACCAAGGCAAACATCCAGCATTAAAAGAACAGGCTGATAAATTGTTTTCACACTGTGGGTTTAGAAGGCATGCATTTAAGATTCCTAATTTCATAGGATGGAGAGAGAATAATAACGATTGTGTTTGTAGATGCCCAGTGGTTTGGGGTTTTTTCCTTTTTTTTCTTTGCAAATGCTTTCATATGAATCCTTCATCTTTCAGAATCTGTTTCTTCTGGGCTGTTTTTATGGATGTTGAAGATAGTTGCTGGGAGATGTGCTTTTTGAATGCACGCAGCACTCCCATTTCAGTCAGTGGGAGTCATAGGTATGCACGGCATGAGGGCCTGGCAGCTCACTTTTCTTCCATACCTTGATCAAAGTTATGTATTCAGACTGGAATGCAGCAGTGCTTGGGATTTAGAAATTATGGAATATAGCTGTGCTCTAGTTTCCTCTCACTGGGACAGCAGAACTGTGCTGTGCCATTTGTCGTGCTCTTCCCAGGATACCACATTAGCATTTCTGTATCGACAGTGCCCTGGCACTTCTCAGTTTCAAACCATGACTGTTTCTGCTGTAATTCATAGCTCTTCTAAGCAGCTTGCTTACAGGAATGTGGAAAGTAAATGTGTCTTGAGACCTCACTTGTAGGTCTGCTCCCTTTGCCTCTGATCCCCCTTGTCAGAGTTTGTGCCCCTTGCACCTGATTGAGGCACAGCCCTCAGCACCTTTGCAGGAAAGCAGGCTGTTACCCACGGCCCATGTGCATGTGACTGGTCCTTTTGCTCAGCAGTGCAGAAGTCCACTTTCTGCTGCTATGACTTTGTAGCCCTGTTTCATGTCCCTGAGAACTGTTCAGACGTTTGCAAGACAAGTGTGAATGTGGTGATTGTTTTCCTCGATCCTTTGTTGCATAGTTGCAGTAATTCACTCCAAGATTTTTCTGGTTTTCCCTCTTTGGCAAACACTCAGTTGCTTATAGTGCAGAGTGTACATCTATCCTTCATAATATTATATTGTACAATGTATCACAGTATTCTTCATATCTGTTGTTCATGACAACTTCATTTGCTGGTTGGTTAAGTCTCTGGTTTCCTATTTAAGTATAGGAGTGAAGTTTTGCATCCAGGAGTGAATTATGCTGTGTTCAGTTTTCCATTCCACTAAAACCTTTTTTTGTTAATGTAAATGTTTTTGATTAAGGCTTGGGGGAGCTGTTTGTTTGTTTGTTTGGGTTTGGGATTTTCAGTGATGATTTTAGTTTTTCTCTGAAGGCAGCATGTTTCTCTTTCTCCAGCTCTTTTACTTTAGTGAAACTTACTTCATTGCAGTCATTCCTGGTTTACTGAAGCCCTTGTCTTTGTAAAATCAGACTGGCAGAATATAGAGCAGGGACAACTTCTTCCAGAGTTCTGAGATGATGAAAGCCCGCCTGCAGGGTAAAAATAGTATTTTTTTTACCATTCTGCCCTGCATCTTAAAAAGATAATAGTCTCTTAGGTCAGATAACAAACAGCGGTGCCACCCAGGTGCTGTTTCCAAAAATAAATTCTGTTTCAGGTCATCTTCAGAGTCAGAAAATATTTGTTATGTAATGTAAAAAATTGTTATTCAGAGGGCAGTAATTCATTGCAAGATACACACTCATCCCCTGCTTTGTCTATTTTGGTTGCAGCACTTGACTTGCTGTTTTAAAAGTAAGACAACCTGTGCATGCTACTGGAAAGCAGAGACCCTATTTTAACACACTATTATGGTTCCCTGTGCTGTTGCTTATTTTCAATAAGGTTAATAATTTTGCAGTAGTTTCTCAAGACTCACAGTGTGCTGAATTATGCTGTAGTAGCATGATTTAGTGGCTGGAGAGTGCCACAGGTACTGAGGTCAAGGCCTGTGCACTCATGATGATCAGGACTGCAGAGCTGTAGGAATGAGTAATGAAATCAGCAGTTACTGGACATTTTATTATTGTTTATTTATTTCCCCATATTGACATTAGTAAAGGAATGAGAGTCTTAGAGAAAAGCTCATTCCATTGTTTTTTACCTCCTTGTCTGATCTCACCTACATGTACCTCAGTCTGAGATACTTCTCTGTGGGAGCCTGGTGTGTTGATGTTCTTGCTACTTGTCAACTCATTTTTTGGCTTAGTCACTGCTACAAATGCATTTGAACAGAGTCCTGTCAGATAAACAGTGGCATTGTGCTGCTGCTCTAAACCAAACACTGTTCTCCTTCCTTTTCCAGGCTTACAGTAGGTACCATCTCCACATGCTTCTTCCTCACCAGGGGTAGATTGTCCTTCCACATATGGCCAGCAGTGTATCAGTTACTTCCAAATTATGACAGAAGTTCAATTTGGGTTGCACATTGTCTTCTCTTTTTATTTCTTTTTTTTTTTTTTTAAACTGCCATTGCTAGAAAGGCTCCCTTTGATTTTAACAAGGACTGGGTTGAGGATCTGTTTGCCAGGTCTGAAGAGGTAATATTTAATAGTCACAACTCTGCTGGTCCTTTCTTGTTTGTTTTCATTTTTACCTCCTTATAGCCTCAGTGGCTGAAGTACAAGTTTTGCTTGAGAATCTTAATTTTCATTAAAAAGAGAGCAAGCTTCTAATTCTTCTTGCTTGTAAAAGCTTGGAAAAGGAGGCCTGAAAATATATACAGAAATATCCTAGGGAATCAGCAAAGCCTAACTGAAGAGGAGAGGTGTACAGAACTCCAGTGTTTGGGAACAAAGAATATATTTTTGGATCCTCATTCTTTGTGGGCTTCCTAAGGAAGGGGCAGCAGCATACCTGTGCTGTCAGACCTCCTGGTGGGAACGGGGAGGAGGAATCCAGTTAGCCTCTCACAAGGAGATGGATGTTCCCTGATTTTCCCTCACTGCATTACCTGTCCCCCTCACTGTCTGAAGTAACTAAAATGTGGTGGGGGCAATAGAGGGAGCACGTTTCCATGCTGGAATGTGATACCTGCGTGGATGGAATTTATTACAGACTGAAAAGAAGCTCTGTAGGCAGAGGAATGAAAGGAACCTCATGTGAATAAGGTGATTTTGGGCAGTGGTGAGGTGGATAATCTATTTAAAGTCTGTCTTGTTGCTGGCTATCATAGGCTCACTCGCAAAAGCCTTCAAGACAGATGAACCCAGAGATGCCTTTGCAAGTGAATGAATGTTTTTAAGGGTAAGAAATCATAACTGAAGAGCTGCTCCCCACAACAGTGGGAAACGTGGTGGTGCTGTTGGCCTTGACATCGTTTTGCCTTTTGTATTTTCCATCTGTCTCAAGTCTCTCAGCGAGGTGTGGTCAGTGGTTTTGCTGCCCCTCAAGCCTGGAGAGCCAGCAAAGAAAACCCTGCTGTGCGGGTTTCAATGAGCCTGTCCTGCTGCCTGTAGTAGCAGGCCCTCTAATGGCAATGCCAGCAATAGTCGGGAATTCTTCACATTCCTGGTTAATGCCAGTAGCTGGAAACCTAGTTGTATGTAGCAAGTTCAGTTTTCTGCTGAGGAGTAGCTCTGTGTTCTAAAGCAGTCCTCACTACACTGTGAAGAAAACTTCATACGCTGTGAACTCTGTTGAAGATGGCTCAGTAGTTGGCACAGTGATCCCACTACAATCCAGCTCACATGAGTAAAACACTTACAATTTTTGTCATCTCAATAAAGAGAGTACAGTGCTTTAATTAGTGCATAATCCCTTAAAAGCTGAGTGTTCATTTTGAAGTAGATAAAGTGGTAACAGCTTGTAATTGCTGAAGTTGCTATCAAGTAAGTAAAGAATTGTTTGTGTCAGCTTGTGTAAGCTGACTACACTATGTATTTTTTCTGCTGTAAACTATCTACTGTGTACTATGTACACAGTATTTTTTCTACTATGCTATGTAAAATCATAGCATAGTAGAAAAAATAGTCTTTTGGTTGATTTGTCTTGGCTTTCCTAGAAGTTTTAGAAACCAAAAATCCTTTCATTAAAGAAATATCATATTTCATTCTGATGAAACTAATTTTTTTATGTCAGTCTAATGCTGACTTCATTAATCAACCAGTTTTTTGGTGATAACAGAGATTAATAGACAACGGGTTAATAATCTTCGCTTTTAACAAGGAGGGAGGGGTTTTTTCCTCTTCTGATATCTTGGGTTGGTGAGATCAGTAAAGGCAGTGCTACTCACCCATGTGGGCTATAGAGGAAGGTAATGAATTCAAAGTCTCCTGTGCTTTAAAAACAGATGCTACAAAACAGAAAAAAAACAACCCCACCCCATTATCCTCCTTGTATTATACTTAAAGGTCAAATCATTTGCTCAAAGCCAGTGAGAGATTTTGTGCTGTTTACACACTAAAGTGCCTCTAGGGAGGTTCAGCACCAAACTTCCCACCACAAGCATCATGGAAAAAAAGGTGAAGAAGACTACATCCATGGTACAAAGGCAGGAGGGGCTGGTGTTTTTCGGAGTGTGGGACAAAATGATGCCTGGTCACCTTTTCTGACAGGTTTGTGGGTGCTGTTTGAGAGCAACAGTTGGAGAAAACAAGAGGGAACAGAGGACACTGCTGAGTATGGAGCCCAGACACTTCCCTGGCTTGCCTGCAGTGCTTGGGCAGGGGCTGTGGCTATTGCAGGAGGTTCAGCAGTGTTGTCTGCCTTGCTGCAGGAGTGAATATCCCATCATACTTCCTGTTTTCCTAGGCTGCTGTACTCTCCAGATATGGCACTTTTCAGGCTGCTGTGTGTAGGAGAAAGTATTTACACATCAGTGTAAATTCATCAGTGTATGCTCCCCCTTTCTTTTCTGTTTTCTTTTTTTTTTTTTTTTTTTTTTTTTGACTCTGTGTTCATTGACTTCAAAGTACAAGCTTTCCAGCCATCAGCTGGTCTTTGATCTTCCCCTGTGGTTACAAGCCCTCCAGAAGGAGGAACATCAAAGGCAAAATTGGCTAGTTTTGTTGGCAGATGGGGATTTAATTGTTGCCCTCTTTGTTGTGCTAGGATGCCTTCCAGGAAGAATATTACCGCACAGGAACCTACCCAGCAGTCCCTACAATACCACCCCGCCGACCATGGACACTTTTGAACTGGCTTTTCTGGGCCTTATTGCTGCTATATCCTTTGTTCCAGCTGCTCATCAACATGATCAACAGTGGATCATCACTGACACTGGCTAGTTTTGCATTTGTCATTGTAATAGGTAAGTTTTCTGATACAAAAAGATTACTTACAGTGTAACTGTCCAATAGGATTTACTGAGATTTGCTAAATATAAAGATGACTTGTGAATTCAACAACCCATCTAATATGACCACTCTAGCCTGACTAGGTTAAAAATATTCTATTTTTTTTTTTAATGGTTGTACTATTTTTTGTAAGAGCTGCATACAAAATTTGCTGTTTCTGTACAATTCAAACAGTGACTTTTCAGTGGGTTGCCTACAAAAGGCTTTCTTTCCTTGTGTTGTGTGTTGCTATGTTCTACTTAAAACGTTTAGAAGAGAGGCACAAGGATAATTTATTCCTTTGAGGATGCTTTTGTCTAATCATAGTCTGATGTGTCATGCACTGGTAATCCATTAATTCATTATTTAAGCACAGCCTGTTTTGGCCATCTACTCTGATTTATGTAGCAGAGGGCATGGACTGTCACAGGTGATTCCTACAGTTCCTGTAGGAATCTGCCTTGGTTCATATTTCAACTAGTATGATATTTAAAACAAGGAAGGAAAACAAAACAAGGATCTGGCCCAAAGAAAAGGGAGTGAGATCTTATTTGATGTTCTTCATGGAAGCAGGAACCAGGTCAGTTTAGCAAATTGCATCATATCTGGTTGTCTGTGATTGAGTGCTGGTTTGAAGAAAAAGTTCCCTTCCAGAATAAGCCACACATTTCTAAAGCAAATACTGTCTGTTACTGCACTGACCATCACAGGTATTCATTACTGCATCACCTTGACATCTGTGTATATTACAAACAACCTTGGAAAAAGAAACAGAACTTCACAATCTTCCTGGCTCTGAGAGAACTTGGATATAGAGCTGACTTAAAAGCCATGTCCAGAATAGCAATACAGAGGAGATAAGAAAATGTGGAGCATCTTCTTGTCTCAGAAGTGAATCTTTCCTCTCTACCCAGGAAATTGTTCCTAGCACGAAATAATTCTTTGCATTCTCATTCTCTTGAGCTAGATTGATCAAGGTTAGCTAACATCCTTTTAGCATCTGTGAAGAGTTTGATGTGGTCGGCACACAATATTTTTTTTTCAGAAACTGCCCACCAAAACAAATGCTGTATTAGACTCCTGTTGATGCTTCTTATAGAGGTAATTGGAGAAGGAACAATTTGTGTGTGTGTGTGCATGCAGGCAGGAAATTTCCTTCATGATGCTTGGAGCCAGAGGAAGGAAAACAAGCAAGTGCAAGATTCAGCATAATAGTTGATACATTAAGTGGGCAGGGTAGAGGAAAAAAGAAGGGGATCCTGAGCTCTTCTCTGCATCTGGAGACATTGTTGGTGCTTGTTACCCTGGAAATGCTTTGTGTAAGACATCTAAGAATTCCTCAGGGCAGCAACTACAACTTAAAAGCCTCTTTTTTCCACCCACCTTGCTTGTTGGAAGTCACAAGCAGTACCCCCTTCCCCTTCTCTGACTGGTGAAGAGGATGGGAGTGCAGAGTGAGCACTGTGGTTGGGGTGTGCCAGGAATGGGAGCTGATGGGTTCAAATCCCTGTCACTTGCAGAGAAAGGTGAATCAGCCTCCCCTGTGCTCCTTTGCAAAGTGGCTAAAGAGCAGAGGGTGGGATGAGGTGTGACACCATTGTAAATGCTACTGCCTGATGATTTGCTCAGGAGGACATTTGTTCTGCCTTTGGAAGAAATGCTGGTGCAGTCTGTTTGGTGCTGGGTTGTGGAACCATGGCCTAATGGTGCACTGAAGCGTAGCTACTGCAAAATGGTTTGAATTTTCATCTTTCCTTCAGCATTTTTCTCTTAATTCAGTTTCTCCACTCAGCAGACTATTTGGCTGGGTGCCATTTCAAAGTGCTTCATGCCTTGTGTCCCCTCCACAGGGAGCCTCACACCATTATTCAGGGTTTCTGGAGTTTAACCTCCCGGCTGACTGCTTTACTGCTTGAATCTGTAGCATTTGTGATGGTTTTGGATTTAGCCCTTTGTAATTTAGCTGAGTTACACCACACCCCTCACCCTGCACCCTAAGCCTAATACAATCTTGCCATTAGTGACCTAGGTCACATCTTTATTAAGAAGTGAAAGAAAGAACCTGTAAAGGAAAAAATGATGCTACCAAGAATAGACAGCAAGAACAACCTTCTTTTCATTTCTTTCCTCTTTTCTTGTTCCCCACTTACCTTTCTTATGCTTCTAGCCACAAGGAAAGGATAGTAAGCAGGCTGTTCTGAGTCATCTCTTGACTGGATCTGTCAGAAGGCCACAGCAGCACTGGGTGTGAGCTCCCAGGCTGCCAAAGCCCAGCAGAGAACACCTTGAGGGTGTGTGATGTGCATTGCTGCCCCATCCACACCTGTCCTGCCTGTGGCCTGGTGCAGCTTGCAGCCCTCTGCTGGCTCTGCAGCACCTCTGTGCCCCGTTCTCATTCCCACTCCTGGTGTGACCAATCCCACAGTGCCTGCACTTGCCTGGGGTTTGCCCTGCACTGGAGGAGCCGTGGTAGAGGCTGCTGCCTGATCAGACTCAGCCACCTTTTGCTGATGAGCAGGAATGAGAAGGATGATGTCACTTATGAGCAGAGAGCAGCCGCTGTGAAGCTGTGGAGGGAAGAGAATCCATGGGAGTGGAAGAAAGCTCAGCCATTAGTCAAACCAAGCAAAACACAGAGCTGGTTTGTCCTGGTCTCTTAAAACCGGATGTGTCATTATGTGCCAAAAGAGCAACAGTTACCTGAGTATGTTACAGTCTGTTTCTGTTTTGCCATATTCCTTTAAAACCACCTTTATTGCTAGTTGGGAATAATTGGACTCTTTCTGTGGAAGCAGGAAAAAACCTCATCCCAAGCTGTCACACTGACTTTTGTAGCCAACAGCTGAGTTTCTGTAGCGAGGCCATTCTCCCCTAACTGTGTCCTGTATCCTAAGGGGGGATCTCTGGGCATGAATGTTCTGGATGTGGTGCAGCCATCTATTGACAGAGGAGGAGCCAGCATTTTATTCTGCAGTTTAATTTCCCCAGCTTCAGGCAAGGGCTCCAAAGTGACCCCTGCAGTGGCTGGGAGACAGCAGAGCATGGACACAGACGCAGCTTGGAGGCTGTGGCTCGTGGTGGCAGCTGGAACTGTCTGGCCAGCACAGCCAGAGCGTAGCAAAGCAGGGAGGACTGTGTTTGCTGTCCTTACAGTGGGAGTGGTAATTGGTACCTGGTGGCTTCACAATGTAAAAGGAAGGTTTTTCTGCAGACTGGAGGGATTTGAGTGGAGGGATTTATCAGATGAGAAAATCAGCTCTTCCCATTGCTCCTAGCAGATCTTTTCTCACCGTTTGTAGCTGAAGCACACAGGTAGGGGTTTGGTTTTTTTCTGTGGCACTTTGACAGCTCACCTGATACTCCAGAATCCCTAACAGCCCATTATAATAGATTGCTGGTTTTAAGGGTGGGTTTCAGTACCTGATACAGCAGGTGCAGATAAGCACAAAATAAACCTTTTGTGATAGAGCAGATTAACTAGGAGGTCCTTTCACCTGGTACCCTCTGCATTGTTTCTAGATTGTTATTTTGGATAGTTTCTGCATAGAGACTTTGGATAGCTTCTGCTTATTTTGCTCTCGAGAGAAACACTGACTGGCTTGTAAGTGACTGGCTGTCCAGGTGGAAAGAGCTCTTAGATAAGTGCTCCACTTGAGCTGGAGTGGAAGGCTGGTAATCGCTCAGACCCTAACTCTGAGATCTAAGAATGAATAACCCATGAATGTACAGCTCTGCTTGGTTCAGCTCAAACTCTTTCAGCCCTAAATAAATGACATTTGTTTATACTGTGAATGCTGTCCCCTCATGCTTTGCTATGCAGCAGTTTGGCTGTTTATACTCCCAAAAATCATCCCACTGTGCTCGTACCTTACTACTGCTCTGGGACTGGGAGCCCTTTGTGAAACTACTTGAATCAATACAAAGCAGTTGCTGCTCCAGAGGATAAATGCTCAAGTAGTTTGAGGGACAAAAGTGTTTTGAAAACCAGCTTTAGTTTCACAGGACACATGGCTGGAGATTTAGGTACTTAGCTCCCAACAACTGTTTAAAACTTGGTGTTGATATTTTGGTGCTGAAGCAGTAGGCACATCTGTCAAATGTCAGTATCTGTATTTGACAGCAGCTTCTTTTTTTTCTCCTCCTCCTGCTTCCCCAGTCTCATTTGGCTTCAAAGAACCAAATGTTGGGTTGTCTTTCATGTTTTGATAACTTGTGTTGAGGAGGACACCCACCCTTCATGCTCTAGAAGTAATTTATTGTAAAGCTGTCAAGAGCAGTTAAAAGGGGAATGTATGCAAAAGATGAGAGGGTTTTTAAAGGGAGCAGCAGCTATTCCGTGTTTAATGCTAAAAGCACGGTGGCATCTGGGCTGATGGCACAGGGCCAGCAGCTACATTTCCATTCTAGGGGAGAGAAGTGTTCCCTCTGAAGCGAGTGCAGTAGTGATGAGCCTGCTGGGATTCCATGGGAGCTGCTGTGTGTGGGCTGTGCACTGTGTGGCTGGGATCACACTGCAGACCTGGGCAGCGAGGCTGGCAATGCCTGCAGGCTGACGTGAATGCAAGGTGAGGAGAGGACAAGCCAGCGGGGTTGCAATAAGTTTTACAACAGAATACAAACAGTATATAAACCTAGTGCAGGATCATGCCTGTGTAGATTCTGCCTTTTGGTGGACCTGCCAGATAATCTGGTCTTTCAGCCTGGTGCCTAGAAATTGGGGGATTTGGGGTGGGTTGTTTACTTTTTTATGTGAGTGTGTTGGTTGTTTCTTCTCCTTCATAGTATGTAGGATAGGCCCTCAATGGAAATGTCTACAATTCATACAGTCTTTAGTACAAATCTCAATTTCAGTGCATAACCTATATAACTCAAGTGCAAACTAGATGTGGGAAATTTTTATGCCCCTGTATTTTTATTGCCTGCTGTGCTGCTTATAGCACTTGCTGTGTAGTATAAAGGCAGGGCGACAGATGAGAAAAAAATCCTGAGTTGTAAGAGAAAAGGTGGAAATCCTTTCAGCTAAGGTTTTGCTGAGGGATGAGATACTACATGTGGAGGTGGTGATTTTCTTGGAGCTAAAATGTGTTCCAAGAAAGATTACACTCCTGGCTCTCTTGACTGTGTCAGCTCAGCCCTCCCTGAGCCCCAGCACTCGAGCAGGCAGAGCCGGTCCTCAACAACCTCCTGCATCTTTAGGATGCTGAGTAGTGGTGGGCACAAAGATGCAGGAGCTCAGTTACTCAGCTTGCTGTGGAGTAGTACAAGGATGCTTCAGCCAGTAACTTCTCTCAAGCACTTCTCAGGGTGGTTTTAAGCCCTCACAACTATGAAGTTAGGCACTGCTGATTAGTTACTGCTTGATCTCCCTTTCTTCCCTTTCTTGAAGTAAAAAGCCTGAAGTCCCCCTTACTACAGCTGTGTGTAAAACAAGGAGTGAATAAATCCTGAAATGTGAAGGTATCTCTCAGGTGTGCACTGAGGCTCCAGGAGAGCTGTGGTGAGGAGGCAGTGCAGGGACACACCAGTGAGGCAGCCCGGCCTTACCCACTCTGCTTCCACACGCTTGGCAAAACATGGGCAGTCCTCTTCTCCTTGCACCCCACCTTCCCCAGGATGCTGAGGGCTACAGGGTGAAATGGGGATAGAAGGCAGTGGCAGCTTCTGCCAGGGAGCAAAGGACAAAAAAGGACATCTGAACTGCTGAACTAGTTGTTTTTTGTGTCCAGGCATTCTTGGAACTGGATGAAATCCCCAGTATGGTGTGTGGCTGCTGTAACAGCTGTTCTTATTTATATACTGTGTCCATCTCCAGATGCTGTTTCTATCCCTTGTGGTTTAAAATCTTAATGATTTCATGCTTGCTGTTATGTTATGATCCCAGACTGCAGGCTAGACGTTGGATCTTTCTCTTGTGTTGCCCAGCCCATGGTCAGTTAAATGTCAGAGATGGTTTTCTTCCTTTCTTGTCTGTGTATGAGAGTGAAGCCCTTTGCTTGTCTCAGTGGCCTGTGTTTCTGTTCACAGACTGACAGTGGAGTGTGACAGTGAGTGCCCTCAGAGCCAGCTCCCTTTCTGGACTGTTCACTGCACAGCTCTGCCTGTGAGAGAGCCCTGCTTTCCTGGCATCCACAAGGCCTGAGGGCAGCCCCATGGGCAGACCAGCTTCCCAGTGTCCAGCCATGCTGTCACATCACACGTGACTCATCCCTGGCATCCAGTTACCACTTGCACTCTAAAACTGCCAATTTACTGTCAGACTGCACAGCAGGAGTCTGTAGTGATGCCTCTTTGTGGCCCCTGTTGTTGTGCCGAGTAGCAGCTGGAAAAGCACAGGGCAGCACTGTTTGCCAGCTGCCAGCCCCCTCCCCTTCCAGTGCTGAAGAGCAGCAAATGCCAGGACGCGGCCTTGGATCAGCCCTGCGGTTCACAAGGGATGCCTGGGAGTGGGATGAAACCTCTGGACTCTCTTGGTGATCTCAGGCACTGACTTAACCATAAAGTCTTTTGGCTGGTGAGAATTTGTCCAGTCATCTTAGAGAAGTAAAGACTGATGGGAATGAGACATCTAGAGCACTTCACCTTACTGTCACCATCAGTCAGAAAAACAGTGGCATTTGGAGGCTTAGGGGAGGTTTGTGGCTTTCTTAGGTTTGTTTGGTTTGGCTTCCTTTTTTTTTTGGAAAGCATTCTGAGCAGAAGGAAGATGTTTGTGACTTCCTAATAGGTTTAGGCCTGAAAGAAGTGTGGCAGTTCTGAACGTGTAGAGTAGCTGAGCAGAAGCTTGAGGAATAATAGATTTTGGGCAGCTGAGCCCCTTTACAGAGAAACCAAAAGTGTGAGGGAAGGGGTTTAGGTTAAGTTGCATTCAACTTAGTCACTTTAAGTGCTACAGATAAATAAATAATCCTTGCACATGGTAAATTATTACCACTGAATCATCTATAAAAGTCTTTTAAATTAACCTGTTTTCTTGTAATGGATTTTTTCATGAGCTACCATTAACAAATACCACAACTTACTTTTTTTTTTAATCAAGATCTGAAGTTCCCTTGCGCTTGCTTGTGCTCTTTCAGACGTGGGGCTGTTAAAAGCCAGCAGAATTCCCTTCCCCTGGCATGCAGGGCTGTGCATGCCTGTGCCTCTCACACCCATCCTGGCTCCTTGTAGCCTCTTCCCTGTTGATGGGAGGGGATGTGTCCAGCCTGAGGCTCTTCCTTCATGAGATGCCATAGGCAAATAAGCTGATGTGGAGGTGTGGGAGCATCTGCTGCACCTTTCATCCAAGGTTTCTTTCATGATGCTGCTACACCAGTACAGATTTTCAGGCCATGCCTTAAGCACCTTTAACTGTGTTTGTTTTGCAGCTTCTGTTGGTGTCAGATGGATGATCGGGGTTACAGAAATTAACAAGGGCTCCACCTATGGCAACAATGACAGCAAGCAGAAACAAAAGTAGCACCTTCAGAGACTGCTTCAATCCCAAGGGAACAAATACAACTGCTGAAAACTCTTTAAGTGCGTATCACGGTCCTTCAAGTGAGATCGGAGGATGAGTAATTGCCATGCATATCTGAATTTGTGCTCCTGTTGTTTTTCACTGGGGTTTGGACTGGATGACAATGCTGGAAGGATGCACTCCTTCGTATACTCACAACAACAGGTTTGCACGTGTGTGGTTGGTTTGTTTTCCTATGAAGTGTCTTAAGTTTTGAAGAAAACAAATTCCAGCGTGCTTGTATGAAGAGACTCTACCTGGAAACTAACCAGAGGTGCAAGCTTTAATGTCAGAAGGTTGTTACAAAATGATTAAACTTGATAGTTGTGTAGCTCACACAGTTTAACAACCATAATCTGTCAGTGTTTAAACACAGTACAGCGGGATGCTGTGCTTGGTTATAGCAGTATTGGACTGAAGCAGCTCTGCTGAACTGGCAGAACTACTGTAGAGTTTTTGTACATCCACAACTTATTCCCACAGTGTGCACTACATGGGCCCTTCAAAACTTCAGCCAGACCCTGCCTGGACATGCAGACATTGGAGCCTGGCAGTAGCAGAGCCTGAATCAGAATTTGGCCTTGTGGCCTGAGCAGAGCTAAGTTACCCACTGCCCTCTCTTTCCCCAGGCCATATATCTGAGGGATAGCTGAAACCTGTCATTCTTCAGAGTAAATGTCATTTTTAGTTTGGAAAACTTGAAGTAGTAAAATTCCTTTTGGCTCTAAATGTTACTTAAAATTCCAGTCCATCCTAACAATTTTGGGAAGAAAATAACTGGGCATGGTGTAGTGAAATAATGCCAAGTATGCATTACAACGTATGCCCCATACCCAGACTATTGTGATCCTAATTTACCTGCTTGTCTGTCTTTTCTGATAAATTAGTTTACTTGGTGCCTCATAACAGTCAGCCTGAAGTAGTAGTAAATTATTTTCTTCTGGGGAGGAGGGGGAACTAGGAGAGAAACCTAGGACAGTGGGTGTGGCTGATTTATGTCTGTCTTGATTTGACACCCTTCTGAATTAAAAGAAACTAGAATGAAGCTCTGAGGAAAGGGGGTGGCTCTGACATTCCTGGTACTGCTCTCAGGACAGCTGCCTCCAGTTTTTAATGTTAGAGTTAAGGATCTGCAGGTTACTAGAAATAACTTGTTTAAAGCAGGGGGGAAAAAAGGAAAGGAGGGGACATTAACTAACAGCAAATATGATTGGAAAAAAAAATCCCAATTTTTTAAAGTCTACAGATCCTGACACTGAGCAGTGGAGGTTGTGATTGACACTTTCAAAGACAGCCCATATTCACTCGGCATAGAGCTAAGCCATGATGGCCTTTAGTGAAGAAAGTGAGTAGTCCTACTCCAGCAGCTGGTATAAAAACATTGTTCTTTTCATATAATAAAACTGAGGCCAGAAGAAATAGGCTAATGCAACAATATGAATCATTCCCTGAAATATGTATTTGCTGTTCAGTACATCAGATAATCTAGAAACTCACCTTTTTAATATGCAGAACCTAAAAAGCAGGTGAAGTAGTGCTTTTAGCATGGAGCAATAAGTGAAGTTTAAGGATAGTGGAGGCAGTAACATGTACAACATGAAGGAAGGCATAGGCAGTGTGAGAGACTGCTTTGGGAGGCTTTTTGCCTCACGTCTTGTGTACACGTGCATTCCCTATGTTCTGAAGCTTTCAGGAGCAGGTCAGATGGGCTCAGATGTTTTTAGAGCCTAGGAGTATAAAATACTGTAATGTTTACAGTGCTGTTTAATAAAGCACGTGCCCTGCATTCTATTTGCTGTAACACTCTTAACAGTGAAAAACTGAGTATTGCATCCTGTAGGAATGAAAGATCAGGCACAGTCACAAGCCAGACCTGAAGCCACTGTACACAAGAGCTGGAAAATGGGTGGGAGGGGAGAAAGGAAAGGCCTCTCCAGAGTAGCATTTTACTGTGAACATTACCTGGCAGGCCCAGTGGCCTTTTCTCTGGGTGGTGGGTGAGCAGTTCTGAGCAGCAAATACATATTCCTGGAGTGACAGAGGCTGTTCTGCCTTCCTGAGAGCCATGGATTTAACATGCAGTAAGACATTTGGCGTTCCTTATGAATCTTAGTCCTTTCCCCTCCAACTGCGTGCAGTGCCCTTCTCCCAGAGGAAAGCACCAAACAAGTAAACATTTCTGAAAGAGTGCAGAGATGATTTCATACCCATGTCCCTGGGACCAACTCTTAGAACAGGCTGAGGGCCAAACGTGCCGCTGCTGGATCCATCCTCCCAAGCACACCACTGAGGCCCTTCCAGCACTCCCTGACAAACAGAGAAAGGTAAATGGTCCTTGCCAAAGTTAAACTTCTCCAGTTCACTGTATTTAAAGGATGACATAGGTTATTAGGAAGCAGTGTTTGCCCCTCATCCCCACAAGCAACTGTATGTTCTACAACTGCCTTAACAAAATTAGTCTTAATGTTTGTTTATACAAAATAAAAGTATAAAAAGCTAATATGCAGTGAATGAGTTTTCTTTTGGTTGGCAGGAACAAACTGGTAACAGTTTGTCACCTTTATCCTGACTTGTAAGAGCTGTCCGCTGTTCCTGTTTGTGTCCAAGGGCACCTGAAGCAAGGCAAGTGAGGACACAGCTCGCTCAGATACTTCTGTTACACTGCAGAGTGAAGCACACAGCCAGCTGGGGGGACACTTGTACCTCCGGTACTTTCATAGGCCTTTACTGAGGATGACAATGTACCTCCTGTCACACAACTGAAAACAGAGCACTGAAAGAAGGGGAAAGTCTCTGTTTAAATTTAGCAGTCTGTTTTTTGAGAGTGCAAATACCTGCACAGGTGACATGCACAGCAAGGCTCATACTTTTCTAGGTAGAAATGTCAGATTTTGTGGAACCTCCTTGACAGCTCACCCCACACCTGTGACTAATCAAGAATTTGTGGATTAAGATGAAAGACAAAATAAAACCAAATAGTAAAAGCAAGTTTTAAATTACCTGTTTTAAGTCTAAAGCTGTAACAGGAATATGTAAACTTGCACTTAAGTGTACAAGTAACAGTTTTAAGTCACCTGTTTGTAATAGCAAGTAAAAAAAAAAAAATCAACTAGATCATGCATTGCAGGCTATTGCTTCCAGCTGCTAATCACTTGTAATCTCTTTCTTTTCTGAGGCTGGTGGCAACTGAGGTGTGGTGGGGAAATGAAAGCCCAGAATCAGAAGTCAGTTTTCAAAAGGTAACAGCAGGTTCTTGGTTTTGCCAAACAGAACACAAGAATCAGCTTGTACAGATCTCTTCTAGAAGACAAAAATGTCATGCAGAGCACTCCCTGTTCACAGTGCATACATCCAAGAAGGAAGGTATCCCTTAGATAAAAGGCATTGCCCATCACCCTCTTTGCTCAGAAGGTGATGAAAGGGGGAGCCTTACTTCTCTTCTTGTGTAAGAAACATCTCACAGTACTCATCCTGCGACTTGACAGAACACTGACTACTGCAATACATGAGCAGCTTGTTCCAGTTAGGTCAGCTTAGCAGTCTTAGCCCAATGTTGCAAAAAAAGTTTAAAATGTGGCACAGTCCCACATTTATTTTTGGAAGAAAAACCCTTCACCAACATTTCCTAAAATAAACCATTTATTGAGAAAAACCTTTTTTTTTTTTTAAATTTCATTAATCAGCCTTGTGCATAACAAATCCGAAGCTTGCCAAAAACAAATAAACAAAAACCCCAGTAAAAGTTCACAGTCAGTGCACTCAAACAGATTAAAAAACAAGGTCCATAACGCCTGATAACACTACAGCATTTTTCTGAACCTAGAGAGTTCAAAAATACTACATATTAACAATACAAGTTCTCACTCAAATGAGAAACAGGAGAAGGAACAAAAAGGGTATGGTCCATATACAGTAGTAATGGCACTTTCACTGAAACATGCAGCTTCTTCCAACTTGCGGACACGTCACATGAGCAACATGTGCCAAGTAAAATGTACAGGAGCAGCAGAGGAAGTGACACTGTCACTTGTGCAGTCTTCGTTAAGGTCAATTTTTGTACTGTTTCTCAGCACAGTCTTTATGTAAATATTACATACAGTAGTGATTCGAATCTTGTCAGAATAGAAAAGGCCAGAGATTGAGTAACTTCATTCTTCATCTGTGCAAACCTGTGAAGGAAGCAAAAGGCAAATTACTTCAGCATTTCCCTCCTGCAGCAAGATGATAATGGATCCATTTCTTTAGCACCTTCACCTTGAAGTTTTCTCTCGCTCATTCCACAGTAATGCATTACAAGTGTTTGTACGGGAGTACTGACATTCCCACTGTTACCATGCATCCTTAAGGTGCCTAAAGCAGTGTCCACCTCTGATGGATGGGATCTGCTACAGCTGCACTGATGAGGAATGGGTGATGATGCCAAACACACTGCTACTGAATCAGAACACCAAAGTGATCAACTTTATGCTGGAAAATGAGACAGAATTCAACAAAAATTGCTGTGCTCCTACTCCTTCAAAAAAGAAGTTACAGCTCAATTTGTAGCTGTGAATATTTGCCTGTTCTTAAGGAAAGCATCACAGCATAGTTCATGCAAGAACTGCAGACTGTTACAGCAGCTGCCAGATAAAACATTCAAGTATGACCTTAACTTTTAAGTATGAACTTAAAAGCAGCTCTTTGCACAGAAGAATGGGAGACTTCTTGTGTGTGGTTTCAATTTTTATGGAGGGGCACTTATCTCTAAAACCCTGTGCATTTGTCCTTGCTGAATTTTTGCTACAAAGCCCTTCAGATCCAATTAGCCACCACTGAGTTGGAGCCTGACTTGTCTTTTTAACATAAAGATAATGCATTTCAAAACAGCAGTGAAAGTTTATTGCATGGTGCACACCACGTCCTATGGTCACATGCTTGCTGAAAGCAACACGTGTGCTTCTGGAAAACTGCCAGGAGCAATTTGCTAGCAGCCCCTCACCATGGTACCAACCTCCGTGGCATCACTGAGAACAAAGAAGCCAACTAAAAGCTGTTCCCCATTCCCATCTGCAGTTTTTGTAGCCAAAGTCATCAGACAAACCTTGACAAAAGGATGATCGAGAAGCTGGCTGGCCGTCCACCTCATCTTTGGGTCACTTTCCAAGCAGTGGCAAAGGAAGTCTTTCCCTTCTGGACTCACTTTGTCAGGAATAGGAGGTTTATGACCCATCCCCACTTTATACATGATCTGGAAGTTGTGCTCATATTCATGCCAAGGCCTCTGCAACAGGTGACAGCATTCTAAGTGCAAGCTTTAGTGAGTAACTTGCTACCCACTAGAGCATGTATTTCTGTGCTCCAGGAAATGAAAACCATCCCAGTCCTTGCAGACATGAGTGTGACAAACTGCTGAGAGTGGGACCAGAATTTCCAGAAAAACTGCTGGGAACAGTTTGCTTTTCATCAGCACATGAAACATCCCTACCTTGCCCGTGACCATCTCTATGACGACACAGCCCAGGCTCCAGATGTCTGCCGCACGTCCATGCCCTTCTCCTTTAGCTCTAGTGATTACTTCCGGAGCCATGTATGCTTTGAAACAACATATATGATGCCATCAGTTCAAACAGCAGAAGGAACAGTATACATCAAGTGACTGACTGGGTAAGCCAAATGCTTTTTTAAGTACCCAATTATTAATACTCAGGTTTCCTTGCTAAGTTTTGCCATTTGCTGGTTTCTTGTTCTTTGACATGTTTTCAACACAACTGTCTTTCAGTCTGAAAAATTATATTGAAAATGCTGTTACAGTACATGCTTTCAGTGACTGCCATTTTCTGAAAATCTATTAAGCAGCTGTTTTGTCAAGAGTACTGTTTCAGTAAGGCTGCAGAGAAGAATACGACCCCAGAAAACACGTGCTCCAGCATCTCCATAGTTACAAACACGATTTTAACTCTCACATTATTATTCACTTACTGTTTTGGCTTCTGGATGTAAAGCACAAAACTAGCTAAGGTAAAATCAAGTTTCCCTGAAACACATGGTTTTACTCCAGACTTCTGGCAGAGGTATCTTCCTTTATGGTAAGTAGACAAGTACCTGCCTAGCACAAGCTTCCTCACCTGCAGTCCCCAAGGTACTGTTCACTTCTCCAGGCATTGTCTGGGTATTGTTCTTCAGCTTCACTGAGCAGCCAAAGTCTCCTAGTTTAATCAGTCCAGATGAGGTAAGAAAGATGTTGGCTCCTAAGAAACATAAGGAAATATGGACACACTTGTTTAAACCAGAGCTGAATTAAGAGCTTCTCAATAGCCTTGGAAGTTGCAATGGATAATAGCTGAATTCACATTTAGATCTCTACCTGTGAATTAAGTGTGGAATATGACAGCATTAAAGATGTTCTGGTGGGTTTGTGCTAACATGAAGTGTACTGGAAGTTGACAAGTGTTCAAACAAAAAACAAAACAAAAAAACCAAACAAGAGGCAGCATGGCAGGCAAATTAAACAGCTTTCCACACAAGCTCGTTATAAGAAATGACTCCTTCAGGAATTCCAATGCTTCTCCTTGTGAGCATTAAATGCAGAAGGAGAAACTGCTGCCTTCCAAACCAATGGCAGAGGCCATTGCTGTGTCCCTCCCACTAGTATCTCTTCAGTTTTTCCTGAGTCAAGACAGATGATATCACACTTGTCAATAAAAATAGTGTGGCCAGCAGGATGAGGGAAGGAATCATCCCCCTGTACTCAGTTCTGGTGAGGCTGCACCTCAAGTGCTGTGTCCAGCTCTGGGCCCCTCACTACAAGAAGGACATTGAGGTGCTGGAACGTGTCCAGAGAAGGGCAACGGAGCAGGGTCTGGAGCACAACTCCTGTGAGGAGAGGCTGAGGGGGCTGGGGGTGTTTAGCCAGGATAAGAGGAGGCTCAGGGGTGACCTTGTTGCTCCTTACAGCTGCCTGAAAGGAGGGTGCAGCCAAGTGAGAGTCTGCCTCTTCTACCAGGCCACCAGGGGCAGGATGAGAGCAAATGGCCTCAAGCTGCATCAGGGTAGGTTCAGGCTGGACATCAGGAGGAATTTCTTCACTGAAAGAGTGGTCAGGCATTGAAACAGGCTGCCCAGGGAGGTGGTGGAGTCACCATCCCTGGGAGTGTTCAAGATACAATTGGGCATGGCACTCAGTGCCATGTTTTAGTTGTCTGACATAGTGGTGGTTTGTCCAAGGTTGGACTCATTATTGGAAGCCTTTTCCAACTTTAATGACCCCATGGTCACAGGTGACTTGCAAAACAGAGTTTAGAGCATTTCATTACTTACACTATCAAGTGCCTACTCCTGTGGCACTTTACTTCCAGAGTAATTTTAGAGGAGGACTACCATTACAATAACTTGCTATACTGGCAGCTTACACTAGAACAAACTTCCCTAGCATAGTTAAATATCTCCAAGGGGAATCTGCAAGTGGCTTCAAGTCAGTTGCTAAACAGAACAATACAAAATAAACCAAGTGGTCTTGACAACCTGTAGTTTTCTTTCATTCAACATCCTGCCAAAATATTCATTTTGACAGCAACAGAAAACAGGTAGAGCAGAAGGAGCTCCTTATATCAGGCCACATTCTGGACTCTGCAAGTATCACAATGAAAGCACAAGTAGGTTGCAAGTATCACCTGGCAGAAACAGAGCTTCAGCTGTGGTCTTCCTTGAGGAAAGATGCATAGTATGCACAAAACAAACTGCTCATCTACTCTAGGAGTAGGCAGACAGTGGGGATTTCACTACACATAGCCTCTTCCCATGTCACACAAAAGATTCATTCAAAAATGGCTCATCTCAATAGAACCTTCCAAAGTTTCTCACTTTTATTCCACCTTGAGCAATGCAGAAATTCTTGGCTGTTCCTCCTCTGTGTTAATCTCAGTTAATAGCCTTTTCCCATTCACTTTGTTGGACATCCCCAAGATATTCATAAAGAATACAAAGAATCCTCAAAAAGCTCAAGTCAAAAAAAGGCAGTGCAGGTCAATGATGCCAAAACCCTGCCAATTTCTCAAAGGACTCTGACTACTCTGACAACAGTTGGTAACTATTTAGTCCAAGAGGTGTTACATAGAACTGCAATTGATGGGTGAGCAAAATCACTAACAGAAGTAAATTCCAACCTTTAGTTACTGTAGACTTTTACAAGTCCTGAAAGAATTAACATTCAAGGAATACAACATATCTCCACATTGAGTGCAATGATTTTCCACTTCTGGCATTCAGATGCTTGCACATCCTCCAGCATTCTTTCACTGGATTCTGCAGTTTGCCATCAGTGGAATCTATGTTCAGAGTTACCCTGCGATCACAGGTGTTTGTAATGGAGTTGAGTAGACCATCCCTCAGCTCCTTGAATGAAAGATCCAGAAAGACACAAAGCAGTACAAGAAGGCTGCTTGATGAGACACTAAGTATGGGCAATGCATTAGGAGAGTGACGGCTTCTTCCTTGGAATTGTCGACTGCTTTTCCAATGTTTTCAAGCAGTTGCTTGTCAGATAGATAGCAGGTGCACTTAGCCTAAAAAGAGAGCTTAGGAAAAACAGTCCTCACTAGCAGGCACTTTTCCAAGGATGTTCTGGAAACCTGTGTTTCCATTCGTCAAGAAAGCAACATGAGAATTTCGCAGAAGTTTCCAACTACTATTGTGGATGGAGCCCGGCAGTGCTGAAGTTCAACAACCATCTCTCTTCTGGCAGAGTTCAGGCAACTGGATAGTTTAGTTTAATACAGCTCAAAACCTTCTTCCAAGGCCTTGCAGACTAGAATTTATATCTTTAGATAAAAACTAATGACAATTTAGCCTAAGAATTTCCATGAAAGCTCCTGTGAGCCCTTTTCCTGAAACCCTTGCAACTGTTAAATGGAATAAAGCACTGAACCAAAGTTTCAGCAAGAAGCCAGAGAAGGCACTTGAAGACTCATGTTGCAGACACTTTCTGTCAGCTTCCACTGACGTGGTATCACTGGAGCCTGTTTTGCAAACTGCTTGTTCAGAACCAGACTGCAGGAGGAGTCTTTGAAAGCAGTAAATGAAACCTGCACAGATCCAGCAGGACCTGTGCAAGAAGAGCAGACAAGAGATCAGTACTTGATGATGCTGCCCAATGCTTTTTACCTGTGACATTTAACACTGCTGGGAATGTAACAAAACTCCTACACATCCACATTACTAACAGGCAAAATAAAACCAAAGACCGTGAGTAAAATGGCAGAAAGAGGCTGCCCCCACCTGTTCCTTCTCTCCCCCTACACATGCACTGTCTGAAGCACCATCCCTGGATGCACTTGGCAGAGGCAGGAGGTTGCCCAATTGTGCACAGCCCTCCTGCTGGTACAACACAGGTCCTCCTGGGCACACCGTGAAGAGACAGTGTCAAAAGCCACACTCTGCTACAGCAGCCAAAACCTAAAGCATTTAAACTCAAGTTTCATGCCCTGTACCTCTGCCAAATCAGCCCCATAGTAAAAACAGTGAAAACTGCATGATAATCCAAAGCTTTTGGTGGAAATCCTGTGAGTCCATGGAGCAGTACAAAAAGACCCACTAAAGGCTGTGCTGTAATTCCAGAAAAAGAGGCAGCTCAGACATTCCACAGCCTGTGCTTAAGCAGTGCAGCAGCCAAATTCATACAAGAAACAAGCAGGCAAAATGCTACCCTTGGATGAGAAAATCAGCTTCCGCATACTCTTTTTCTCAGTCTCTTAGAGAGCATGACAAATGCTCGCAGTCTCCTGTTGCAGTTTTCCAGCTCTTGCTGAATGACATTCCTTCCTTTGTGCTCATCAGGAAGACAGGATAGCAGAAGTTTTGAGCTTCACAAGGTTTTGAGTTAACAACAAGGTTACAAGAAGACAATAAACAGTAGCAGTTTGATGAAGACTTTTTTGTATACAGCATCTCATTCGAGGTTTCTAATTTACTAAAGCTGCAGATACAATCCTTTCATTTTCTGTATTCATCCAAGGAGTCTTCAAGAACATGCCCTTCTCTCCTGAAGAGAACTCACCAGGCATGGCCTCATTAATTCCTCTCAATTCAGCACTTCTGAGACCACACCTTGAGTGTTGTGCCTTGCTTTTAGGCTCTCCAGCACAAGAGAGGCAATGACACACTGGAACAAACCCAGGACAGTGGTGTCAAGATGTTCAGAGGGCTGGTGCACCCACTGAACAAGGAAAGGCTGCAAGATCAGTTTGCTCAGCTGGAAGAAAGGATGCTCAGGGGATGTGTGTGCAGGGGATTTATTGCTGTTTTCAGCTGTGTAATGGGAGGATAGCAAGACTGCAAAAACAGACTTTTCCCTCAAAGGCACACTGTGAAATGGTCATGCATCAATGGACACAACAGCAACCTTTGCAGATTCCAGGGAGCTATCAGGAAAAAGCTTTTCACAGTGGGGATAGGTCAGTCATTGGAACAGGGCATCTCATCCCTGGAGATACACACATATCTCACCTCAACAGTGTCCTGAGCAACCTGAAGTGATCTGACATTGGATCTGATACTAAGGCTGGCCCTGTTTAGGACAGAGGGCTCAGAGATGTCCACAGGTTTCCTTCAGCATTAAACATTCCATCATCCTGCATCACTGACCAGAACAGCTTCCTTACAAAGTGAAATAATTCTAACCAAAGAAACTGGGCTTAGCCACAGGAATTAAAATTCAATACCCAGAATAGAGATTAAAGGATTCTTTACTGCTGTTAGCCTGAAAACTTGGAGATGCAATGTTAGCATAAAGGAAGTCAATGAGCGAAAGACTTCCACTGCATCAAGTAACCTTTTTAAAAATACCCTCTGTGGTCTGTCTGTATACTCTGCCATGGAGCTTCAGGAAGGTCTATACACAGATGTGCCTGCAGTGACCCTCTGTTACTCTCAAGAAACACTCCCACATTCGACATAAGGAACCTGCTGCAACAGAAATGCTCTCAGGTAACACAGCATTACAGTTCTGTTAAACAGCTTTTCTCACTCCGTGCGTTTCCCTGAAGAGCAAAAGACCTATTTGGAAACATATCCAGATATCATCAATGACATTGAGCAGCACAAAAGAAATCCCTGTCAGCCAGCTTTGGATTTTGATCACAACGAGCTTCCAGGAGAGCATAATCCAGCTAAGCAGAACCTGGACAAGGAATGATCAAGAAAAGGGCAAGGAGGGAACTGTGAAAAGCACAAAGGGAAATCCACAACTGGAGAGAAACCTTTGGTGAGGAAGGAGAATCAGAAAAGGTAAGATTGCTGGGGAATGGGAGTGAGGGAAAGTGTTTTCTAGAAAAAAAAAGCCAAAACTGACTCAAGAGTGGCCTACCTGGGTGGAAGGCCTCTGGATCGTAGATAGTTCTTTTCCCAAATGAGAAGCACGAGGCCAAAGGACCAAGAGCAACTGGGAACCTCCTACACTGCTGCGGTGATTCAAAACCCTGTGAGCAAGAGGGACATAGAAACCCAGCATCGTTGGGTTGCACTGCCTTGTCACAAAATGAGCATTCACAGGGCATATTGTGTGCATTGCTCCCCCTACCTTCGCCTAAGTTTCCTGCCATCGGTGAGCCAAATATGCCAGACTAACAAAACCAAGATAACCAGACATGGAGGATGTTGTTGGAAGGCGCAGAAAAAGAAAAATGAACCTGAAATGAGGACTGACACTGGGTATCTTAAATGCCAAGCCCAACCCCCCTTTGGTTACTGTAGTTTCATCTGCTAATTAAGTACGCAAATGCTGACAGCCAGGCACGAGAAGATAAATGTAGGGAAAAAAAACACTTGATAAAGGGATATCCTAAAATCACTTAAGTTCTTTTAACAACAGTTTTATTACTAAGTTAAATCAGCCATTCATCTGAAATTCCAAAACTCTTTGGGAAAATGGAATCACAAGGAAAAGTTCTGATGCACTCTAGTACTGTACACTGCCTGTCAGCTCCAGAAAACACCACTTATTTGCACAGACAAGAAGGAAAACAGCATTACATAACTCAGTACATTAGTGCTAAAAATGCAAGGACTAACAACTGAGTTTAGGTAAATCCCCAATAATCTTAACAACCTCTAAATATATAAATCATGGGCAAAATTTATGAGTTTGAAATGATAATTGTGAATGTTTTTTACGATCTACGTATAAAAGAAAAGGCATGAAACTACCCAATAGCTTGTAAACTGAAAACTTAATAGAAGGCTTTATACAAATAATGGCTGCATAGATAATGCACACTAAATATGTAAATACATGCACCCATCCTTCCCCCTGCTCTCATCTACCACACTGAAACAACAACATTACCTTTTTGGTTGACATTACCTTTAATGTCTCGATGAACAATACCATGTTCATGTAGTACATTGATAGCAATCGTGATCTGCTTTGAGTACAGCCTAATGACATGCTCCTGAAGGCCCAGTTTTGATACCTCCTCCAGAGTGCCCTCATCACAGTACTCCATGAAGATGTACATCTCTTCCTGTTTTGGGAAGCAAACCAAATGTCATTTGGTATAATTTTTTATATTTTAAACACTGAATTAATATATAGTTTTCCCTACATCCTTCATTGTTCATTAAATAAATAATGAAAGTATCATGTAATGTCTTAATGAAAGTATCACTTACCATGAAATACCTAATATTCTATTGCACAGCTATGGAAAACTCTCTGTTACATGCCTATCTGCCTCATTTGTACATAACTGATACTATTCAGTGGTACCAAGTGCTTTGGCATCAAGCAAATGACACTTTGGAAACCTCGCAGGTGTATACACAGAAATTTATAGAGATTCTTTCCTTTTTTAGAGAAGGGCAAAAAAAAAAGGCACAAAATGATGTTTTGGGCTTGTTTTTTTATCCCTTCTCTCTCAGTTCCTGCAGTATTATGTGTTGACTGCTTGAAATGGGCAAGCTTTTTGTTCTTTGCTGTGGCTTGAACAAGCATGCCAACTCTAACTCACTTCAAGGAAAAAATTAAGTTTCTGCTCCCACTCTGTCTCCAACCCAGCTGGTTTCAGACAAACTGAATTAATATAAAAAGATGGCAAAGACACCAAAGACACTTAGAATCTAGTTCAAGAAACCAATGACCCAGGGGCACAGACACCCAAATTTGTGTCTCAAATAGAGAACTGCAGAAAGCAGCCATGTCCCCTTCTAAACCAGCAATGGGTCACCAAACAACTTTTTCCACATTGAGCAAACCAGTCAAATCCAAGCAGCACTTTCCAGCAAGACATGAGGACTTGAGACTCACAAGTGGGAAGAGCATGTGGAAAGCAGAGAGTAATAAAAAGCTGGGTATCCCAGCACACACCACTGGAATCCAACTCCATAGAAAAATACACTTCATTAGCTCTGCTGCTCAAGCATGAAAACTTGCTTTTTCCTTTTGAAGAGATGCTAGCCAAATTCCAATACTTGTCTGGAATCAAGATTTAAATGCCAGCAGAATATTTTTCCAGGAATCAACATGGGACATGATACAATACAAGTACAACCTTTGCTGCTAACAGGGACAGGTTTTAGCCTGTCTAGTCTTTATCTACATACAGGAGCTACCATACCATATATGACATAACTTGCTTTTAGACCAGTTCAACAGAGTAGCAGCATAGAATAGTTCCAGCGTTACTCACTCTATTCACTTATTTTAAGCCTCCTCTGTTTATGTACCAGTTCCAAAAAGTCTCTCCTAACTATGTTTCAGAGACCTCAATATCCAGAGGAAAAAAGACACACTGCTATTCACAGAGATAACCAGACAAGATTTACTAGAATGTTCTCATGTAAAAACCTCAAAAAATGCAAAGCTTCTTAAAATTTTCTCTCTGCCTTATAAAAAAGTCCCAATAATTTATGTTTTCTTACCCTGTGGAGCTCCACACCAAAATAACGAACCAGATTAGGGTGTTTGATGCCTTCAAAAATCTTCAGTTCATCAGCTGTTTCTTTGATGGTTTTGTGATCATTAGGTTGAAATCTTATCTGCAAGAAAGATTTGTCATTGTTTTGATGCTATTTCAAATTAATAAGGAACAAAAAAAGCAAACAACCTGTCCTAAACTCAAACACAACAAAAAGCTTTTGTTGTTGTTGTTGTTGCTGAATACCATATCACACAAAAAGCCCCCAATTACCCCTCTCCATCCCCAAACTGAAACAAATAAAGTACACTAAGCTATTTCTGGAAAATTACCTACAACTATGATGACTTAGAAACTTTATAAGAGCAATACACTCTTGTGTCAGTGTGTCAATACACTCGTGTGCACATATCAATCTCTTCTGTGCTTGCCTTCTAGCTTAAGTGTGGTAGACAGACACAACACAAGAGAATCTGAAAGCAATGTCAGAGAGAGCTATCATTCAACAGAGATTTTTTGCCAGGTACTTCACCACCAGAGTCTAAGTGATCCCTTTGAGGGGTTTATTCAATGAGAACAAGGCAGCTGCAAGGAAAAGGTGTGGCATAAAACAAATACAATCAAAGGCTTTGATGAAAGAAACCACGTTTTCATTACTTCTCCTACAATATGCTGTGATGGACTGTTCAATGAGGAAAAACATTATCAGGCGTTCTGAAAAACTGATTTAAAGCTTCTAACCACACACAGATAAGCATGATGAATAGCAAGTTATGGAAGATGATACCTTAACCATATTGTTAGAAAACAGAAGCTTCATTAACTGAGTGCAGGACAACTTCCAAAGAAATAAATGGACATAATTGCAGTGAAGGCAATATATTGCCTTCAGTTGCTAGGATGTTATGATTGTTACATTCTCTGTAACAATTCCAGGATACAGTTTGTACTCAAGCACTGGTATAATTAAATACATGAAGATTACAAAGAGGTGACAAATTATATTCAAGTATTTACATATTTTCTAATGCATAGTTGCAATACTATGTATTTGTAGTAAAGCTTGCCCACTATAATCTGAAGTAATTTCAATGACACTGTGGATGAGGTAATACAACCACAGTGTCATTGGTGCAAGGGCAGGGGAATGCAGTGTTCTTAACTAGTTTAAAAAAAATTCATAAATCTAACTTCCCTCATGTTATTCTTAAAGAAATCCAGAAAAGCCTTTTATTTGGAAGTTGCAAACAGTTTTCATTCAAGCCTAGTGAAACAAACAACTCTCAAACAAGATCTATTTATGAGCTTACTTCAGCTTCTGCTAAAGAGCACACACATGCTGATCTGCAAACAGCATCTGCACCTAGAAAGCAACTTTGAATTACAGAAACAGAGTGCAGCTGATGGGGGGGAAAAATGTTATTTCATCAGGAGAAAAAAAAACATAACAGCAACAAAATCTCAAGTGTTGGTATTAGTCAGTGACTGAGTATGGTACAAGGAGTTAAGCACAAGCCCAGTCTTGCTTCTCTATACCTTGGAGGTCACATGCATATTGTGTGTGTGTGTAAGAACTGGCTCATAAAATGTAATTGCTGCAACATCCAGTGGTTGTCACAGTAACTGCTGTGAACACTTAATGTTTGCAGTTGTCTAAAGATGTAGAAATGCATTAAAACTAAACAATAATTTAAAAGAAAAACAACCACAAGGTGTGGTAGGGGAAACAGATCTCTATGCCTACACAGCTTTACTTCTATCCTGAAAACTAGATTTTCTGTACCCACCAAGTTAGTCAGCAGTTTTGTGACTCAACCTAGCTCATACTATGGGAGAAGCTGAAAAACATCTGATGTCACACTTCCTATCTTTTGCTCTAAGGAATGAAGAAAAAAGTAATAAAATATGAGAGGAAACAGTGCAAAGTAAAATATAAATTTGTGTACAGTCTTCACAAATCTTTTTTAATTATTTAAAATCTCTTAATGGAAGTTCATATAAATTAAGTGTTCATTTAAATTCACAAAGCATCCCATGATATCATTAAAAAAATATCCATTTTACATATATTTAAATTGAAAGTTATAAACTGAAAAGCAACTTGAGGAAAAAGTGCTAACAGCAGCTGTGGCTACATGAAGAAACCATTTGTCTTCCCATCCTTTTCCTGTTAGCTAACAGCAGTGTGCAGAAACCCTCAGTGCCTCCTATGTCACCCACATTTGGTTTAGGGAGAAAACAAGGGCAGCAGTGATTCGTGTATTCACAGTACTCACTTCCTTCATTGCCATCAGCTCTCCAGTGTCAACACTGATACAAGTATAGACCTTCCCATACTGGCCTTCACCTGCGAAGTTAGGGTAAGGAAAATTCAGTACACTGCCTTCAACAAGCAACAGGTACATCAACTGCATAGAGGAAACATCACAGCTTTTTCCCTTTCTTTTAATTTACAACTCCAAGTTGCTTTTAACTGTACCAATAACACATTCATAGCCCTCAATTCAAGCTGAATGAAAGTAAAAACATTAATCAGCTGACCTGAAAACTTCCCAAGAACAAATATTTTCCCCCAAATTCCCACACCAGAGAGTAAAATATGATCATACAGGGGAAACAATAAGATTGGTGAATTAAATCCCAGAGTTCCAACTAATTTCCATTCATATTTCTGGTTCTTCCAAATGTAGAACTTGAGCATTTCATAAGTTTAAACACATGCAGGTAACACAAGATCATACCTAAGTAAGAGTCCTAACCAAGTCCTTCTCCTTGTTTCCTGTTACTTGACCAATGAAAACGTCAGTGACCTTCTACATTAAGAAAATCCTAGCCACAATAGTATTTTGTATATTAATATTTGGATTTCAATAAAGTTGACAATACCTATGCAGAGACCAAAGATTTTTAAACACAGTCTTTGATTTCCTTCAAAAATACAAAGTTTGGTATTTTAGCTAGGTAAATGAAAGTATAAAGAACATACCAATTTTGTTTCCTCTCTGCCACTTGAAAGTCACTTTTCTCAAACCTACATGCATGACGTTATCGTAAGATTTCGGTGTGTCACAAACTTGGCCAATAATGTTCTTCCTTCTCATCTCTCTGTATCTCCTTTCTTCAAACAACTGAACAGACTTTTGAACAGCTTCCATCGGGGCTTGCTTGGAAGCAGTGTCTAAAAAGAGTGATGAACAATTTCCTTGATTGAGAAATATTCACCATCATATTTTGTTATCTTTTGATATCACATGAAATACCCAGAGTTAAAACTATTTTGTGAGTCTAATTAAGATGTAGGAAAATAATAAGACATTTTAACAATCACATATGAAACTATCACTTATGAACTATCACTTATCACATACAAAACTAAGGTAAAATGAAAACAATTGTACTTTCCTAATCATCTCTTACTTGATTCAAAGAAATCACATTTATGAAATGCAACACACTTGTTTGCATTTGACCTGTAACTAACCTCTGAGACTGGAAATATGTTAGGGTCGTAAAGCACTAAGGAAAGAAGGACAGGTAAGGTTTTGTTCTTCAGAAATATGAGAGGTTTCTTGAAAGAGCCATGGCATCCGTTATTTCAAAGACTTAGACATATTAGAAACTCCAGCTCTCAAGTCTTATCATGAAACAGCATCTAGTGAGTGAGACCAAAGAGATCTCAGGGCAGTGTTAGCTCATCCCCTCCTAGTAAAGCACAAAAATTATACATCTGTCACTGTTGACACCAGTAGCCTAACCTGTTCCTGGCAGTCTCCAAAGGATGGAGATGATATTCCCAAACTAAGGATGGAGATGATATTCCCAAACTATATATTCTACTCCCCTACCCCAGTTAATACTAGTTCTGCTATACCAAATATGCCTTGCTGTAGTTTTAAATTAAAATCTTTGTCTTATTCACAGAGGACAGTAAAACCAGTTCCCATTACAACAATCTTCTAGAAATTTTCAAGTTTTCCTTCATTCTTCTTTTTCAGTTTAAACAAACTGAAATTCATTCAGTATTTATGTTCTGACTTCTACATTTCACAGTAAGAATTTGTATTTCTTCCTGTGTTCTGTGTAACACACATAAGGAGACCAGTTGCCAATGTGACAGAAATGTTTTTCTCATGTCTCATGAGGTTCCACTCTCACATTTATGTTTGCCAAAATATTTGCAAGTAAGCTTCATGTATTGATCCATACAGTACAGGAGTGTCTGAAGTGATCACCTTACTTTCAGTTTCGTGAAAATCAGTAGTAAGACAGAGAGGAAGGGGCCCCACAATAGCCTTAAATTTAGGAGACAGTGTGGGATCACACACTATTAGACAATAAAATCAGAAAATCCCACACTGGGGAGAGATCTTGGGAAGTGAGGAAGTACTTCCTACTATCATAATTGGGCACTGAATAGGGACAGCAAACTTCTGCAATTTCTGTATAGTAATAAATGAACTCATTTTTGTAGAACACTGGTAGTACCTTTCAGAAACTGAAAAGAATTAACTTTTATAAAGTTTAATTACTCCTACCTTGTGATTCTGTTACAAATATCCCACACCTGCAATCAGGGTTTTATTTTTTCTCCTTCACATGTATAAAGCTGTGAAAACCTCTTCACAATCCACAATAAAATCCAACCTTTCAGTACAACACTGGTCTATCAGACATTACATGATAGTGACTCCTAAACACCTACCTTTGGTCTGGTTGATCAACGTTCTGAGCTCCCAACTCCGCCGGGATGAACCACTGGAATCTCCTTTTGGATACAGTGGCTCTGGAGAAATAACAGTGTGAGGACAAAAGCAGTTTTATCTCATATTAAAGATTATGCCACTCTTTTCAGCAAAAGCTCAAAATTAGTCCTACATATAGGACTAATAACCCTACATGTATAGCAACATATGCTCTTGTAATCAAAATTGACTTCTCTTCAGAAAACAAATTATAAAATAGAATTTCATTCGTATAGAAACACAGATCTCCTTCCACAATTTAGGGAAGCACTTCATGCCAGGGCACTCAGAATCAAATATGCAAGATATTTGTAGGAAAACAATTTTCTAAGGTTCCTTAGAATAAGATTTGTATTCATTCCAACCTAAGCACCTTCCTTTTCATATATCTACAAAAAAAAAAATGGAATAAGCATGAGGCAGACAGTATTTTCAACATTTGCTTAAAAACTAAAAAAGATGAAAAAAATCTCCCGCACCTTTTAATATAAATTTTTAAAGCATTTCTCTCTATGAAATCCAGTGTGAATGACCACAATATCTACTCTATTTTGCTTCAGAATTTGTACTTCCTTTTAATTTGCACAATCAATCTTTCAAGGTACTTGTTGCAATAAATACCACATACACAGGGCCTGTGGAAACCTGACAGAGAAGCCCTGATCAGGACATCAAGTCACACATCCTGCCCCTTCTTCCAGGATTCAAACAGCAAGTATTTGTAACACGAATACTGCAGGGATAAAGAACTGGACAGAAAACACTTCACTATCCTGATGGATCCAGCTCATACCTTATTAACAGTGTTTTGAAATTTACTTTCAAATGGGGTATATAATTCAGAAATCATACTACTAATTTCATCTTGAACACTGAAACTCAGTAAAGCACCAGGAAATCCCTTCAGATACAATTCAGAAACAATATGAATGGCAAGAGAATAATGAATATATCTGAATGACTTCCTCTGACCATATAAGCCCACAAGTTAAAAATCTAAGATTTCTGAATGTGATGAGGTGAAAAAAATTTTTGGAAAGGGTAAGAGCTGGGAACAGAGAAATATGTTAATGACATAAATCATCTGCCAATGAGGTGAAAAAAAATTTTGGAAAGGGTGGGAACAGAGAAATATGTTAATGACATAAATCATCTGCACATCCAGGTCACAATTTGTTACTGTGACAATCACCTTCTCGCTCTTCAGTGGGACTGGAGTGACGACTGAGGGATCTGAACTGCAACTCAGCTGCTATTGAAGCAAGTCGATCATTTTCAGGGACACTGGAACCTCTGTTAAAAAGAGCCATCATACTAATTAACTTGCCATTATAATTTATTTAGTGCAATGCTAATTTAACTGCAGTTTTTAAGAGACAGAACCTCTGAAGCCTAGGATATGAACCATGACAGCAACATGAAAGAAAAGCTGACACCAAAAGGTAAACAAAGAACCCTCTCTATGGTTTTTCCCTCAAATTAAGACTTTTTAGATGATTTTAGTTACGCTGCTCTATGAAAAAGCCCTAAGCTTCCAAAGCATAAACTACTTCAAACTGTTTCTTGCCTGTAGCAATAATCCATTTTCACAACTTGTAACCTACTACTAAGAACAGCTGCTGCAGGATGCAGCTTGTGCCAGCGTTGGATATACAATCAGAAGTGATTCAGCTGGGTGATAATGTGAGCCACATCATCAGATGAAACGTAGTAACTGATTCATATGTGCCTAGTGCACTGCAAACACAGTCACAGTCCACAGTCATTAAGTCAGAATCAATGGAAACATAAGCTGGTTGACAGGAAGGACAAGGACAGCAGCCTGATTGCTTGGAGGCCCCAGTTCTTCCAGACAGCACAGAGTGGAATCAGATGCATCAGAGCAAGAGCCAGATGAACAAGAAGGCTGAACAGAAAGGAAAACAATATTAAGAGAAACAAGTCTTAAATTCTTAGGTCTTCAGCCATCTTCTTCCAGCCCCAGACAACAATTAGTCCACTCAATTTAGAGTTGTAAATTCTTTGCGGAAGTCTTTCTACCCTTTTGGAAAAGGTTCCCCTTTGTGAAGTTTGATGGGGAAGAATTGTGACTGATGTCTACTTAAACATACTATGTTAGAGGTATGAGCTAAACGTTACTGAAAAGTGGGCAACATTGTTAAATCCTTCACTGAAAGCTAACAACTACAAAAAGATGAAAGATACTGTGCATCACAAGGTTCACACACACCTACAAGAGGACTGCCAGTCCTACAGTTGTTTCCAAATTGTATCTGAGTATTACATAAAAATAGTTTTTAAAAACCCAAAAATAACAGAAAACACCACTCACTACTTGAGAACAGAAGCCAAAACCACAGACAACCTATCCCCATGCAAATGTTCTCCATACAATGTTTGCTTTGCACTTCCTTCTTCTGCCCAATCAGATTTTATAAGTTGAAGCAGGAACTGAAACTAAACTAGTGAAAATCCTCATTATTCTTCAGGAATTCGAGGTTTTAAAGAGCAAGAAGGCTAAGGTGGTCCTCAGCATATACACAGCAATGATTCCTGATGCATGAAACGCTTAAAAACAAGAAAAGCTACATCACCTCTAAAATGAAGCAGCAGCTGAACAGGCCTAAGCACCACAGCTTCGAATGCAGATGTCTAAACCCCATTTCAGGCCCATCTTAGGCACCCACACCTTTTATTCATCCAGAAAGTCAGTATGCATATTATTAGGCAAAAAATTATAGTAAAAGAGAAGAATGCTAGGTAATTTTTTGGCTCCAGCCCTGGATAAATAACAAAATTATGAATAATAACCACAGTTAGCTCAAGAATTTACCATCTCTAAAGATTATAAATATAAACCTAGCATAAATGTATAAATACCAGAAAGCTCAATGTAAACAACCAGGTATTAGTGCTTTGGATTTTAATTTCTAGTTATACTATAGTGTTTTGGTTTTTCTTTTGATTATTGTTGTTAAAAAAAAAACTTCACTAGAACTATGGTGGCATTTGTGCACTATGCACTGCCTAGTACAAATGATTTACCAAGTTCCTACATTCAACTTTTCATAGATATTTAATGCTTATAATCATGTCTTAAATGTCTAAAGAGTTTCTGGAAAGCATCCAAAGCTTCTGTCTTTGTGCTATTCTGGCACTGGACTCCACACTTTGCCAAACCACAAAACATTTTGTTGATCCAAAAGATTCCATTTCTCTTTTGGAGCACAAATAAACTAAATTCATAATTAAGACCGCAATGCATCAAAGTTTGCAACTTTCTTTTAACTACAATAAAACAAACAAAAAAAAAAGTAGAAATATATTACATTGTAGTATTTTGCCTCCCTCAATAAACAGAACCCCTAAAAAACCCCAGCAGCCTTCAGAACTGTCTCTTCTTCCACAATTTTTTTCTTCAAATGATTCCTAGCTCATACAGGGTATTAAACACTAACTTAAAAATCCAGACAGTGCATTAAAAAAACCAAGATCATGGGATATTTTATGAACAACCATCAGAAAAATGGCTTCAGAAAAAAAGCTGAGAACTCTAAGAAAAATACAAGTCTTTGAAAAACACTAATTATCTATCCCACTGTCAGCTTATAAAGCTGCCAGAACCTCTTAGTAAATATTTTCTAGCTTTTTACTTACTTGAAAGGACTATTCCTATGCTGCAGACTACTGTCTACTCTGTCTTTTTCATGAGGGGGCTTAAAACAGAAGCATAAAGGATAAATAATGTCTATGCTTGAATGACAAAATATGTATTTCCAACCCAAAAAAAGGCCTAGATTCATAAGCTATACATCTGGAGGCTACTGTATCTGAATGACAAAAATTTCAATATGTATTTCTAACCAAAAAAAAGGCCTAGATTCATAAGCTATACATCTGGAGGCTACTGTAAAAGGTGCAAGTCACATCCTGCAATAAAAATAAAAAACTTGCAGAAAAGATTACATACAAAAAGTGGTAATTTACTTTCCTCTTAATAGCTTAATGCATGCTTGTGCCATGCATCTGACAACAAATCAAACTATGATGGTCTGCTGGCTCACAACCAAAATTTATTTATTACAAAACACTTCATAATCAAGCTATATCCAAGTTTGCTTTGATCACCACCAATCTATAGTTCCTTCAGCACCTCTTTTTTTCTCTACCATCTTTGTGATGTAGTCAGATATATGTATCCATTCATAGGAATTTCTATCCTGAAGAACTTTCAGGACTCTGCAGTAGAAATAAGAATCCAAAAAGCTATTTTTAAACCCTAAGATAACACCATTGTGTTAAGAGCAGGCTTTTCACAGTCAGGAGTGCAGAGGGAAAAAAAGGTAAAGTAGCAAGATATGTCAGTGGTCTGACTTGTAGTATGAGAAGAAGACACACCAACAGTCTGAAATTATAACAGCCAAATGAAACCTCAAAAAACAAGAAAGATACTGACATAGGTCTGTCAAAAAAAAAGCCACTTGTGATGATACAAAAGCTGTTTCCATTACGTATCCTGATACAAGAATAGTTTCTTTAATATTAAGTTTATTCTGCACCACCCTATGAATCCAAAGGTGTAGCAAGAAATGATTTAAAAAATCCTCATGTGTTTAATTTTGCATTTGCCACTATACAGTATTTCAAAATACTTACGACGGACAGCAACAATACCAAAACTGTTAGCTAACATAAAAAAAAAATGAAAATCCTTGCCCTTAGTTGTATCTTGCAGTTGTCTTAGCGGAAGTGATTCCATGATTCTAAGTGTTAGTTATCAGTACTAATTATTTACTAAAGTTATACCAATGAGCTGACTGGCATATGTTCATTGCATGGACATTTTACTGAGCAAATCTGTAATCTACATGCTTTCACTACCACACGTTCAGGCTTTTTGAATCTGAAAGTGGTCTCATCATTGATTTAAGACACGCGATTTTGCTCAAGTCGAACATGAATGAAGGAGCCAGCGGAAGACAAGATGGAGGGAAGAGCGCGGTGCAAACATCTATTAGGATGTATGTGGGAACAGTTATGTGGGTGATGTAGGGAGGATGAGTCTGCTACGTCACGGAGCGCAGCTACCTGGTCTCATTTGCACTGCTGAGAGGTTTGGGCTGGGCTGAGTCGCTCCCAACGGGAGCGGGGCGACTCACAGCAACGCTGCCATGGCTCCGCGCATCGCAAGGGACGCTCCGCGTGCTGTGGCAAGAAGAAAAACTTCAGGAAACAGTTAAAAAAAAAATGTATGGAGTTGAAAGTTTGTTTTAGAAACAAAATATTGAAGTGTGTATAATGATGCCTGATTTTAGACAGTTTTGCAATTACATGAAAATTTTTATGTGGAATAATTCTGGGTCTCAGAAGCTTTGTGGCTGCCAATGTACACAGTAATAATAATCCTCAAAATAAAAATCTTCTAATCTTTAGAATACTACTAGTTTCTGCCAAAGGTAAGTGGCTTCTGAAAAAAAAGTCAATTGTAGAGTTTCTCACTATCATATTCTTGGAGAATAGGGCTCTCTGTGTAAAATTATGCATGGTGATGTTTATTTCGAAAATTTTTTTAACTATTTTTGCAATAATTCTCATGTCAACTCTTTCAAAGGCACGATAAAAGATCCACTGTTTTAAGCTTATTCACAGTAGGCTGGTAATGATGCAGAAATGCCACCATATCTCAGAATGCTCCATTTTTAAGTTCAATGTATGTAATTTCCAGAAAGCACTGCCACAGGAAATTAGGCAGGCATTCAAAGTGTGGAAGGAAAGAAGTGTCTTGTTAATGAGCAGTTTTCACTGAATTAAAGCCTTTTATGTTGAAACACTGGTTACAGGAAAGATAAAGGGGATAAGAATGGCTTCAAAGTGAGAACCCATGCACCAACAGAAAGTGGGGTGGCCAAGCAGCAAGAAAAGGAAATTGCATTGTCCTTAAAAGCACATCAATAAATTCTGGATCACAAACATGCTAATTTTTTCTATCTGCTTTGCCCTCAAATGGAAAGAAAAGGTGCTCCCCTTACTAACACTCAGCATAGCCAAGAGAGGATAAAACAGTTTAAAATGCTGTACTAATGCTCAATACCTGAAGCCTTCAGGTGTGGGGATGATGAGATGAGGATTTGGTGGATCACTATGGCACCGAGGCACTTTTACAGGACGGGGACTGTTTCGATGAACAGCTGCAATCATAAAACAGATCACATTTACTCAGATGTCAGAAAAACTCTCTTAAAGGCCATTTCAAGACAGAAAATTAAAACAAATTCCTATTTACAGACTTAAGTGTGAACTGGCATGTATTTTCTTATTCTTTAATAAAAATACATATTATTCCAACTTTAAATAAATCAATTGTATGTATTAATACTTTTCATATTTTTGTATTGCTTAACTCATCTGTAAAATAATGAAAATTCTCCAGACAGTCAAAAACTAGCAGTTAGAAAATGTGCACATACTTCACAAAAACTTCACTATTTTTACTTCACAAATTATTCTTATTGCAAAATAAGTATTAACCAAATAATACTTGGCAAACCAAAGAGCAATATTATGTTCCTTTCCATAAGAATTAAGCTTTCTCAGACAGTAACAGAAAGCAAATTAAGCTGTGGAAAAACCCACGTGTGACAGTTTTATCCAACCTAATGCCCCCATGACAGTCTGCCCCAACAAAGTGGTACAAATGGACAGGACAAAACCCAAATGGGCAGTCACTACCTTTAGGCCCAACTAATTCAGTGCCTCCAAGAGCAGTCTGCACCATCTGCCCCCAACTCCTCCTTAAATACTAAGAAAAATACCGTGGCAGTCACATCTCAAGACAGCTGGCTGCCCACCAAACCATGAGTCAGTACTTTCTGCCAGGCTAGGTTCCTCTCAGGGAGCTAAGTTTCTGCCTTGTTTGCACTACTATGGCAAACAAAAGATGGCAGGGCCAGATGCTGGTAATCCTGCTGTAATTGGCAAATACACTAGCAGGAGACCCAGAGGGCAGCTCCAACCGCACCCAGGCAGACATCAGCTGTTTCACAAAGCAAAACGATAAAACACCAAGAGATACACAGCTGTGGATCTAGAGGCAGCAGTGTGAACACAACTGGATTCTCAGCTTCAGGACAAGAAGTAAAGGCCATAGTGGGTTTATGTCCTTCAAAATGGTATGCAAATACAACTAGGAAGTCTTATTTTTCTTCTGGTCAGGAGACAGGAATGGGTATCTGCAATATCTGCAGCCAGGATACAGTCTATGTTAAATTTCACATGTATTGAAGTTTCAGACTGCTGTTGAAGTCTGCACCACTTATCTGTGTCACCTCCTCCCCATGCCTCTGAGACAAAAGCTGTCGAGCAATTTAGTTTGAGTGATCTGCAGTGTCTGCAGCAGCTTTTATAAGAGTTTCAATAATTTGGCATCATCATGCTGGTGATTCACCTAAAACAGGCCTCCCTCTCAACAGTGAATGAAAGTGAATGTACGGGTTTTAAATTACTGTACAGAATTTGGCTAAATTTGATTTTAGACTATGCTTCTTTGATTGACTTTCACTGCAAAAGGTTTGTCAGCTATAATACTTTCTCATCAAAATGATATGAAAGCAAGCTTTCCTGAAAAACTGGAAAACCTCGGCTGGGAGAAGATTACCGTCCCCTCATGTCTGCCATCATCAAGTCTGCCCAAGACATGGGCACCAGGTGAAAGATAAAAAAGAAGCCAAAGGATTTTGAAAAGTAAATGAGTCAATGGAGTTGAGAGGAGGAAGACAGAAACAGTGCTGAGAAAGAGTAAAAGGCACACACAGCAGATGAAACATTCTTTTCTCAAGATGCATCATCAAATATGTTGACTTCACATACATATATATACATATAAAGATGTATTTTACATTATGCCATATTTTAAAGCAGAGAACTGCTTTGCACAGCTCCCATGTATAACTCATGTGTATTTGGCAACATAAAGTCCATTAGAAGCAAAAACATCTGCAGTGCCAAAGTGTAAATAGCTGCAGCGCCACAATGAAAGGTTGGGAGAGGGAGCTGTAACTGCCTTCTTCAAGTTAAAATCACTTCTTTAGCTGATCTTTAAACAACACAGCCATTTCCTATAAGATTTGCTGGACTACACAGGAAGGATAAAATGACAGGAAAGAATCTGTAAAGCTTTGAAATTTCTTGGGTAAAACTACCACATATTTACACTTTATCAAGGAATAATGGTTTCACATCAACAATCACAAATAGATTGAAAATACTTTTATTGGTATTTCTCACATTTTAAAAGCACTTTACAATCAAAATTCTGTAACAGCAGCAGCAAAGCTCCAGAACAAATGCCAGTAACTTCTGCCTTACCAAGGTACAAACCTGTAACAGGACTGTGAGGTTTTCCAATAACATGGCCAATGCACTCATTCATCAGAGCTTGTAAACTCTAGGAAAGACAAACACAAAAAGTTGTTATGTTTTGTTACAAGAAGGTTGATGGTCATATGACAAAGCTCACAGAAAAAAAAATTAAATTGTTCAAGTGTGTAATCTGTCAGATAAGCACCCCTATATTCTACCTATTATATTAAACTTCTGGATCCACATTAGCATTTTGACTTAACTGATTTTTTTAAAGCTAGAAGTCTTAGCTTTGTCTTGCCTTTTGTCCATGTCAAAATTACATAACTGTAAGAACTGAACAGTGGCATATCAGAAAGAACATTTCAAAATATAAAGGTATTGGAACTTAACATTCATTGTTAATATAATTAAAATCACATTTCCTGGAAAAACTGTAACAACCTTCTCTGTTCTCACCTTCCAAATCCCAAGAAAAAAACCAAAAAAACTGAGTGAGAATATGATGGCCTGAATCTCAAGATGAAATTCTGTTAAAACAAAAAATATTAAGCCCTGCATATTAAAAGAAATACACTTTCCTTATCTACCCATGAAGCTATTAAAACTTTCATGAAAGGGATTTTAGAAGTTAAAATCACTGCACTGGGCCTCAGACAATCTGAGCCAAATTATTAAATGTACTATTCAATAGGTATGTAATCCTGGACAAGTGGTTAAATCTTCCTCTGTTTCAATTTAGTCGTCAGAACACCAGGAACATAATGCATCTTCACAAAGTAGTAAAATTATTATTATTATAAAATTATTTATTATTATAAAATTCTTTGGTAAAGCTGCTATGAAGGTCACTTCTATTTGCCAGTCACTCACTGTAGCCAAAATTTCTTCCAGAAATTTAAAAACTTAGTGAAGAGCAGGAACTCCAAGCACTAAGAAAAAACAGGACTAATAAAAAACAGAATTATAAAACTCAAGAAGCATTGAGCTTGAGACTGGCATATTTTATCAACGCAGACTGAGCCAGAATTTCATCTTGATATGTAGAGCTCTAAATACAGACCATCATTCTTCCATGACTTGATGTAGTATCTGAGAGATCAGGATTGACATTGCCATTTCTAGGTAAAATACTGTGACCTGTGCTATACAGATTAATCAAAGTGGCTTCAAGTGATGATCTCCAAAACTAAAATCCAGTTTAAGAAAGAAAAAAGTTCAAAAATGTAGCTAAGGTTTTGGGCTCCCACCTTTTTTTCCCCCTTACTTGCTCGAAGTCTGTTTCAGAAACTGCATCAAAGCAGAAGAATTTAAGGGGCTACCTCCTAAAGCTAAAGTACCAGTTTATTCCAAATAACAGCTTAACTTTGTCATTAAGGCAGACAACCCTTTCCCAGCAACACAAACTAACAGGACTAACACATAATTTACTAGAGAACTCCTGATAAAAATACATGTGAAAAAAGTCTAAACCATGTATTTTGTGGATTGTGCAAGATTAATGTGGTTGGCATTTCATAACACATCTTGAAATACGTAAAAATCAGGAGGTGCTAACACTCACATTCTGCTATTTTGTGGCAACTGTGCTTTCACTTCTCTGTAGTATTGTACCAAGATGAGAAATAAAGTCTCAGAACAGGAAAAGGAGGAAAGCAGAGTAGACAAAAAGCCAGCTCTAGTCTACTGGAGGTTTTTTTCATAATAAAAACAGAAGTAAGATGTTCTAAAGTCTGTTTCATGTTGGAACTACTTGAAAATTAAAAAAGCTCAGAAGCTTAAATTTAGAAATTGATAATTTACAACTATAAATCTCCGTAGAAAGCTGCTGTCAACTTTTCAAGACACCAGGGAGATGGCCTCCCAAGGCAGTACCAGCAACTTGTCAGCAAACTGAAACCATTACTGGCAATGGTAACAAATCTCCTCTTTTCAGAATCTAACAGACTAGATAGCAGCATCAACAGTGATATACAACAGCAATTGTTTCAGAACTGCATCTGGATTCAGATATTGTTTTATAAAAAGTATCCATGCAAAACATATACTGATAGCTTCACAAGCATTTACAAATAAACACCAGTAGAAAAACTTATCCATACCAAGAAGTCATCTTCTGGGAGAGCTGAAATAAATGCTGGCTCAATGGCTTGAAGAAAATCAAAACCTTGAGTTGCCCATCTATGTAAAAGAAAAAGAAAAGACAGAAAATGAAATGGTCTTTGGCTAAAGCCATCATAAAGAGTTTCAATTATATCCAAGAACGGTAAATAATAGTTCATTATTTTTCCTCTGCAAAATATGATTAAATCCTAATTTAAAAACAGACTAATATATAAAATGTAAAAATGTTACGTTTTATCCAGTTATATTCAGACAAAGACTGATTTTAGCAGGGACACTGCTAAATAAGGTGAGCAGGTCATGCTATGTATCTACACCCATATACAAGCCATCTTCCAAACAGTATCATCAACTCAACCATCATTTGTTTCAGAGCAACAAGCCAAACCACTGCAATCCCTGCCTGAGGTCTCCTTTCTGATACAAGACTAAAAGGATACTAAAGATTTCATGACTGTCTGATTAGTAAGGACATCAGTGGTTTCATGGCCTAGACTGGCAAATTAAAGTAAGTGACTTGGGTGGACTAAGTTGTGTCTTCAGCCACCTGCTGTCCCCCACTGCCTCCCTCTTTGACCTACCTGAACTAGCAGCTGCAACCTAGAAAATACAGACAGAATCACAGGATATCCTGAGTTGGAAGAGGCACACACGGATCACCAGAACTGTACTTCTGACTCCACAAAGGGCAATACAGAAGTTAAGAGCACAGTCCAAATGGTCCTTGAACACTAGCAGGCATGGGGCCATGACCATTTCTCTGAGGAGCTTTTCCAAGTGCTTGACCACCTCTCAGTGAAGAACTTTTTCCTAACACCCAATCCAAAACTCTCCAAATGCAGATTTTAAGGCACTTTTAAGCTATTTTCTCTTGTACAGTCACCAGAGAGAAGACATGAAGAAGCTGCTGATAGCAAGTCATTTTCCTCTTCCCTTAGCTGAGCAAACCTAGTATCCTTAATTACTCCTCGTTACATCTTGTTCTTTAGTCCTTTCACCATCTTCACTGCCCTTCCTGTTGCAATATTTTTATGTCCTTCTTAGATTATGGAGCCCAAAAGTGTACAGAGTACCCGAGGTGAGGCTGCATCAATGCTAAACACAGTGGCACAATCACTCCATCCAGCTGATTAGATCTGTTGTGCCTAAGGCACCCCAGGATATAGCTGGCCCTTTTCACCACCTGCGCACATCGCTGACTCAAAACTTAAAATCAACAAGAACCCCAAGGTCCCTTTCTGAATGGCTGCACTCCAGTCTCTTGGCCTCTGATCTATATGGATACTCAGAGTTACAGCACCCCGGGTGCAAAATCTGGCACTTTCCCTTGTTAAATTTCGTAAGGTTGGTTATTGACCAGCCCTCATAATCTATCGAGTTCTCTCTGCACGATCTCTGTGCCCTTGAGGGAATTAATGTCTTCTCCTAATTTAGTATGGCAAACTTATTTAGTATGTACACAACTCCTGTATCCAGGTCACTGATAAAAACATTGAAAAAAACTGGCCCCAAAATTGAGCCCCGAGGAACACCCTAGTGACTGGCGGCCAGCCAGACATCACTTCATTAATTCCTATTTTTTGAGCCCAACCCTCCAGCTCTACCAAAAACTACAACGGCAGCAACAAGTTGGCTGTTACCTGGGTCGAGTGCCTCGGCCACTCTCACATTTTGTTAGCACATAATTCATCCATTTTCTGGCAAAGTTGATATATTTGTCTCCAATTTTCTGCCTGAATTCTCCAGACATCAGACGAACAACTTCTTTATGATACTGTAAGAAACTAAAGATTACTTTTCACATATTAATAAACAGAACAATACCTACTGGAGTATTTGCAAGCTAACAAAACTCTACAGTATGGTAACAGTCACATCCTATTCTTAGACAAAATTATTTTATGCAAGCAGTTGCCTACTTATAGACAAAAAATTAATCAAGAAAAAAAAGTATGACACAAAATATGATACACTGAGAGGCAGTACTGAGCCATACTGCATTTTTCTGTGTGCATCAGGCACGTGTTGATGTTTAACAGTGTACACAGCATTGAAGAAACATCCTACATAAACACTTGATTCTGTAACCAGAGATTGAACTGCAAAGTAGTGTTTATTTTTAGTTATATTGCAGTAACATTAGGGGATAAAAAAGTTATCTATGTGCATTTAAAAAATCAAACAAATACCAGCTATTTCTTACAAGACTATCCTAGAAGTACATTAGGATATGACTCAATCTTTAAAAAATTTTACAAAGCCCAGAGGAATCAAATAGCAAAACAGTTAAAACATCTGAACACAACATTTTGAATGCCTGCACTCCAATGCAAGCACTCAAAAGCTTCTACTGCATCAAAGAACCACCACAAACTCTGAAGGAATGTCTCATGTTACAGTATTATGCTATTCTAGGCTGAAAAATGGTGAGAAGGTAAGTTAAACCAAAGGGTGGTGGAGTGACCATCCTTGGAAATATCATAAAAATGAGTAAATATGGCCCTTTGTGATATGGTTTAGTGAGCATGGTGGCACTCAATTGAAGGTTGGACTTGATATTGCAGGTCTTTTCTAACCTTAATGATTCTGATATTATCTAAAATGCTGCCAAGCAGCAGAGCTTACAAGACCATATCTGAAATCATCAAGTTCTTAAAAGCTTTTCAGATTTCCAGGCATTGCTAATTTAACAGATTTATCAGATTCATCTCTTGTTTTTCAATTATTCTCAAGTAAAATTTCTGAGGCAACACATTTTTTATGATGTTCTGCTAAAACTGGGAAGTCACAGTTCACTAGAAATTACCAAATGCGAGGCCCATCTACATGAAGGACTGCAAGGAGGATCCAGAAAACAACAGACCTGTCATTCTGAAGGCTACAGAGCTACAGGACAACCAGGAGATAAGGCCCAGCCAGCATGGGTTTGTGAAAAGCAGGTCCTACTTGACTGACCTGATCTCATTATATGAGGAGAGCCACTTAGTGGATCAGGGAAAGGTTGTGGATGTCATCTACCTATATTTCAGTAAAGTTTTTGACATTGTTTTCCACAGTATTCTTCTGCAGAAGCTGGCTGTTCATGATCTGGACAGAGGTTCACTGTTTGCTGTGTAAAAACCCGGCAGGATGGCCAGGCCTAAAGAGTGGTGCTACACCCTGTTGGCAGCCAGCCACTACTGGGGTTGCCCAGGACTCAGTTTTGGGGCCAGTCCTGTTTTATGTCCTTATCAATGATCTGGACCAGGGGATCAAGGACACTCTCAGTCAATTCACAGGTGACACCAAATTGAGTGGGAGTGCTAATCTGCTGGAGGGCAGGAAGGCCCTGCAGAGGGATCTGGACAGGCTGGATTGCTGGACCAAAGCCAATGGTGTGAGGTTCAACATGGCCAAATGCCAGGTGATGCACTTGGGTCACAACAATCCCAAGTAGCACTACAAGCTGTGGGAAGAGTGACTGTAAAGTTGCCTGGGGTAAAAAGACTTGAGAGTGCTGGCTGACAACCGGCTGGACATGATCCAGTGTGTGCCCAGGGGGCCAAGAAGGCCAGTAGCACACTGGCTTCTATCAGCAACAGCGTGGCCAGCAGGACTGGGGCAGTAATGGTACTGGGCACTGCTGAGGTTACACCTCAAATATTTTGTTAGGCCCCTCACTACAAGAAAGACGTTGAGGTGCTGGAGCAAGTCCAGGGAAGCTCAACAAAGCTGGTGCTCGAGTCTTGTGAGGAGTGGCTCACAAGTGGCCCAGGCTGGGGTTGTTTAGCCTGGAGAAAAGGAGGCTCAGGGGAACCTTATTGTTTTCTACAACTATCTGAAAGGAGGTTATAGTGAGGTGGGTGTCAGTCTCTTCTCCCAAGTAAAAAGTGTTATGACAAGAGAAAACAGCCTTAAATTGAGCCAGGGAGGTTAGATTGGCTATTGGGAACACTTTCTTCACTGGTAGAGTGGTGAGGCATTAGAAGTGGTCAGGCCACAGGAAGTGGTTGAGTCTCCATCCCTAGAGTTATTTAAAAGATGTGTAGACGTAGACATCGTTCAGTTGTGGACTTGATGGTTAACAGTCAACAGAATTAACAGTTGGAATTGATTATGCTAAAGGTCTTTTCCAACCTAAATAATTCAATAGTTCTATAAATTCTTTGTATTTCCACAGTTATTAGTTACCTTATTTGCACCAATGCAAAACCAGAAATTTCAATTGGTTTTTGTTTCCTTACCTCAAACCCAAAATTATAACCCTGAATCATGGCTTCCCGGTAGTATTGCTGCAAAGTGGCAGATTCAGATTCATCAACTTCAGCATCAAACTCAGATGTGAACATGTGATCAACTCTATCAATGGCACTGCTTATCTTATTGCATAGCTGTAATGCATCATTCTGAGTAACAACAAAAAGGGATGGGGGGGGCAGCAAAATATTACTTAGTCTTGTCAATTGCAGAATATAAGGCAAACATGAATCTAACCATTACAATATTTTAAATTAAAAGGTACTATAATGCAAAAAAAATTCATTCAGTCTTGAAAAAACAAACATTTTCCAGCAGCTGCATGAAGCAAGTCCTGTAATTAACTAAAGTAATATAATAAAGTTTGCTTGCATGTGATTAACTTTAAAAACAAAGCAAAAGGGTGAGCAGGGAAACAACAAAAAAACCCACAAAACAAACAAAAACATCCAACCAAAACCAGACAGACAAGAAAGGAGAAAATGAGTTCTACTATCTATAGCGTGATCAAGCCTTTGGTTCTATTTTCACCTTGGTATCTGGACACAGCCTCTATTGAATGCAGGGACTTGATACTGCCACTTAAAGCCCAAGAAACAAACAAATAAACAAACCGAAACCATCAAAGAAAACACTCATCAAACAAAAGCAAAACAAACAAACAAAAAACCCACACCACACACACAAAACAAGCAAAGAACCCACACCAAATCCAAGAGAAAAACACAGAGACTATTCACTTTTGCATTTTCAAATATAGGAAGAAAAGTTGTTTGTTGCAGATCATTGATTTTGATAGAACTTGGCTTTAGAAAATCACACTTTCTTTGAATTCAATATTGCTGCCACTCTGTTGCTATGGTATTTCATCTGCATTATGGACTTGTTTCCCAGTTACCCAATGCAGAAATTATTACACCAATATAGCTCAAAAACACACTCACAAGTCATTTGCAAAAACAGAGTGGAAACTGTACTGAAAGTAAAATCCACAGAGGACTATCACATAACTTACAATTGCAGAATAAGCCATGAGCTTTGCAATCAAATCTTCTTCCACTTTTTTACTTATCAGCACCATCAGTTTTGATAAATAAACTCCAAATGTGCTTACCTTTAGCTGCTGTAGAGCTTTGGCAATGATTGGTTGGCTAGATGTCTGTTCCTGGTGCAGAGATATGAGCCCTTCAATAGACTGCTGGAAAGCTTTTCTCTGACTCACAAGGTGGGCAGACTGAATGACTACAAGGAGGAGGTTATCAACCTAGAATACAAGACACCACTACTTCTTGTAAAGAAAATCTTCTCTGTAAAAATATATCCATTATCACTAGTTTCCAATCAGTTATTTTTTAAATTCTAATATATGAAAGACCTCTAGTCACTACTCATTGAAATCTAAATTTACACAGAAAAGCTTGATGCTGGCAATTAAAACTCTCATCTAGTGGGCAGAGTTCCATTCTAAATACCACAGCAAGATTTCATGGGGACTATGTTCCTGTTTACTTCAGGAAAATATGAGAAACACTGCATTAAATTATCTTCAGATTAGCTCACCACAAAAAAAAAAAAAAAAAAAAAAAAAAAAAGGCAACAGCTAAGCAAAAATAATTATATTTTCTTAAAGCAGATGGAAATAACGACCACCACATAAACGAAGAGGTTTTATCCAAGAACCATGGCATACTTCAGGACAAAAGCCCACTATTAAATAGGGAAAGACAAGGATTTAACATGCCATATTTGCTCAAAATTTGAAAATTATCAATATATTATATGTTTTGGAAATCAGAGCTCTGATATTGCACAAGTCTATAAAAGCATACAGCCACGGATGGTGCTGCCATACTAAGCTCTGCTGATTTCAAACTACAGACAATGCACCTGCAACAAGTTACTCACAAAACAAGACCTACTTCATCCTGATTTTCAGTATCTCCTCCCCAAAGAATAATTTCATGCTCAAAACTCTTTAAGCATTGATGAGATTCTTTCACTTGATGAGTATTTAAGTAACACCTTATATTTTCTGTATTTTGCAATCAAAATGCATTTTTTTTAAGACAGAATCTTTCTGAAAGACTTTTTATTTCCTAATCTTTCAATCCTGGATGTAAAAAAACCTAGTAAGTGTTACAGACATCCAAACACTCACACACATAGTGTTTTATGTACACTTACATATGGAAGAAACCATTTGCAAACCAATTTTCATCTACTGCTATTTTCATTTTCTGAATTAAATAATTACTTTGACAGAAGTTTGAAGAACTTCTAAGCACTTAGTCAAAGGCTGGTTTTTTATTGGTGTATTGGAACAACAGGCATACAAGAAACAACATGCTTGCAAGTTAAAAGCAGCAGTATGTAGAGGAGTGACTTTTTCAACTGCCTGTAATTGCTAGAACTCTCTGAATGCCAAAGGTCAGGCACAGTGACATGGAAAGTCACTCTCTTTGTGGGCAGTACAGCCCATTTATGGTAGGGATCCAAGAAACTGCATGACATACCAAAAGGAAAATTCATATAGCTTAACATCAAGGATATGAGAACATGAGGGGCAGGGAGCTGGCTCAGCTGTCAGAGTGCAGCAGAACTGCTGGCAGGGAAACTCTGTTGGCTTGGGAAGAAGGAAAGTATGACTGGAAACACTTCGTCCTGCAGAACTGTTGAGCATCCAGTAACTTCCAGAGAAATTTAACATTAAATGTCACAATTCATCCAAGATCAAGAGCAACTGGTTTCATGCCTCAGTGTGTGGAAAGCACACAACCATCACATGTTCTTGGAGACTGATGATTTCTTAATGTTCTGTTTTCAAGTCTTATCCACACTTCTGAACATTCAACTAGACATTAAAAGTATCTCTATTTTTTTTATACTATTGCACAACTCTGAAAAAGGCACATTTGTAGAGACTGATCCTGCCAGGAAATGCTACAATCCATTTAATATTTGCATTTAACACAACAAAGGATCAAACTTATTCCTGAATTTAACGTTTTATTACCTATAAAAGGACACATGCTTCACTTGAATCACTCCAGCTAATCTGATAGAATAAGCATCCATGGAAGTGTAGAGGTAACAAACAGCGGGGCAATGAGACCGCACCCACCTGCATGGTGCGCAGCGTATCAGCCGTTTCTACCTGTGGCACCACTTTGACCGGCTGACCCTCCCACGCGCTCCAGGTGTCATCTGATTCATGGTCTTTGTCACTGTGTTTGGTCATCAGCAAGTAGGCCTCATATGTAAGCTCATCTGAGTCCTTGGAGCAATCCTTCCCGGCAGCCGCATTGAGGAGCTGCAGAATCACGGCCTTTTCCCCCGCAATACTGCCTGGTACAAATACTTGTAAACTCTCGAGTCCGGGAACTTGTACCTGCAGAAAATAATACCCTGAATGAGTGAATCTCATTGTCTTTAAGGCAAATAAAAAAATAAAATAGGTACTATCGTTTAAGCAACAGAAAGGATCTCCATCCTAAAGGGCTGTATGATACCTTCAGCTATTTTTGCATTGAAAGTCAAAATGCATTATAAATTATTTCTTTAGAAATCCACTGGATCACCATTTTCAGTGACTTCTTTCTGTGTACTTCAAGTTAATCCTCTACATATCCTTCTAAAGGAGTTTTCTTACAAAAGAAGTCCAGTTTCACATATATACTATGTATGTAGGCATACATGAGTATATAATATATATACACATATTTTAAAAAGTAAATTAGTCAACAAAGAGTGGAATATTAAAGGAAAAATTCCTTCAGAATTCATACATTTCTCAATGACTACAAAAGACAACGAGTAAACAAAAATCTGTCTAAAAAAATATCAATTATTCTTCTACTTTCATAAAAGCCAGAGTAAGTTCAGTTAGAGCATTCTCTTTTAATAAAATACTACTGCTACTACTTAAAAACTACTTCCAGTTATATCTGTCACACGGGTAGCAATACTTCAACCAAGTCAGGCCAGCATCTTGACTTGACATGAAGTAACTGACTCACAGTGGAGTTCAAGTCTGTCTTTCAGAGTGTGATGCTATCAAGCTAAGACAAAACACTGCAGTCAGCACTTCTACCATTAGGCAGACATATTTTATAACTAGAAGGACTATAATCTGTAGCCAACGCAAAATACTAGATGGTTGTTACTTAAAGCTAAACTAGATTCCCAAAACTAACGAGCATCTGCCTGAAAAGGCTGTTAAAAATTTAAGCTCCTTACATTGTATTAGAGGTCCAGTATATAAAGTGTTCATTATCAAAATGTGTGTTATTTAACCCATGTATAACAGACGTATCAAACTCAAGACACAATTTTTTCTTCCAGAAATGTATGTCAGAAAAAGATACAGTCTTTAAAAGGTCTGCTAAAACTAATATGGTGTCTTGAAGCAGCCAAGACTACATGCTTGGGGAACAATATTTTTTTAAAATAAATATATACTGATTTCCCTGGCTATTTTCCAACTCAAACAATTCACAGATGAGGACCCTGCTGAGCCAGTTGTTTTATCCATGTATTTACAATCCTTTATGAACTTCTCTCCTATGAATTGTTTGTGTCCCCTCAAACAAATGTCTGTATTTAGCAAGCATTTACATAAATCTAACAATAATTACGTCATGAAAAAGTTAGTTATCTAACTTTTAGATGCTAGCTAGCTAAAAGTTAGCATTATATCCCAACTGTGAAATATATTAATATATTTAATACATTAATATATTAAAATTCTTAATTAACATATTAATATATTATTATATATTAAATATATTTAGTATATATTTAATATATTAAAATATTAAAATATTAATTAATAATTAAATGCATGGAAGGACAAAATAGAACAGCAAATCCAAATAAATTTGAACTGTTAAAGCAAACAACTATAAAAAAGACTTGTTGACCTAGGAATTTTTAAGGAATTTTGCAAAACCGCAAATGTGGGACTTTACATTGCAGTAAACAAAGAGCACCAAGAGCTTAACTTACTTTTGCTGTGTAACAGTTTTCTAGCAACAGTAACTCTGGCACAGAACACAGTCCCTGCATTTCTCACGTCCTTAGTACTCTATAGAAAGCTTGCTAAAGCGGACCTCCACCATAATAGTGTTGCTTTATAAAAGCAAAACACAGATCTATACTCAAATATGTATACATTCCCCTCATAGATTTGCAAGCATTTTTTCATAGCACTCACTACTAAACATTATTAAACAGAAGGGTTTATCCTCAGTCACAAAGAGAATCTTTGGAAAAAAAGGAATTAAGGCACTGATTTCCCAAAACACAGACTAGCATTCTCACTCATACAAGCACCAGTACAGAATTTGACTACCACAATTCAATATTAAATACACAACACTTTAAATGTTGAAATATACATGTCCCCTTAAAACACTAAAGCATGTCAATATTTGACATTTTGCTTAGAATACTCAGTGCACTTTCATGCCTCTAAACTTTATTACCTATGTGAATTTACCTTCACATACTCTTTTGTTTTCAGAGCATTCAGAAGATCTCGCACAGGGGCTGACAATGCAAATTCTGCTGCTATTTCAAGGTCCTACAAATAATGACAAAACAAAGGAATATGCTTTCAGACTAAATTTCTTTAAAGCATATAAATAAGAGGAGACTCTAGTAACTTACCTTCCTCAGCATTTTAGCAAAACCAAGAGCTTTGGAGGCCCTTTCTCTAGCTTCATGGAACAGCTCTTTCAGTGCTCTGCTGGTCTCTATAACAGACCTCCTGAAACATTGGTAGAAATTAAATTACAATGTTTTAATACATCATATTACAGTTACACAGCCATTAGAAAATAATTATTTACATATATTACTAAGAAGAACATAAATATTTTCAAGCAGCTGACAAATAAATTCAACTTGCATAAGCACATTTTTGGTAAGAATATAAAAATCTAATTCAAATATCATTACATAAAAACCTCTCATAGCCTGAACTAAAGAGAAGGTTACTAGGCTTCAAAAAAAAACAAAATGATGATTCATTACTACTGTAGACAGAAATAGAGTGATACAGTCTGTGAAGACTTGCATTTACTGAGTTTGCATTCTAAAGAATAAAATACATTATGCATCTGTCAGAGGCAGAGAAACACATAAAAGTGTTTTCTTATTATTAAGCCAAAAGGCTTAGTACCTGATCTCATCTGATGCAATACTGTCATCAGCACTGGCCCAAAATTCATCACAGCTGTCTTGTAGTCCAGAATCTAAAAATATTCCTGTAGATTTCAGCAGCATTCCTGCAATATCACTGTAGCAACAGAAATGGTGGAATTTCAGAGTCTTATTGAGGTAGCACAGCATCTTCTTCCTTCTTAGTGCAAGAGAGCTGTTTCCAAGTGCATGTACAGAAACAAGCAGCATCTTGGGGCCCACAGAAGCCACCTGCAGCAACAGCATCCTACACCTACAGCCACTGCAATAATCCATACATTCACAAAGACTAACAGCTGCTTAATGACATCTCCAGAAGTCCCATCTGGGAACCCCACACAACTGCTGCTTTGGATACCCCTCTGGTATGAAACAAAACCATAAGCAAAGGAATTAAATAAAACCTACCAAAATAGCTTTCCAGCTTGAGCTTCACCTCCTCTTATATAAGGAGTTATTTCTTTGGTGAAGTTCCATTCTTCCTCTAACAGATTTTTTAAACTATGAGACGCTTGAGGTAACTGCTGCAGCATTTGGATCCAGCTTCGCATATAATCAAAGTAAACCTGAACAAGGAAACAGATAATTTAAAAAGAAATTGTTACACAAGGTGTTAAGGACTAGAGCTTCACAAATCAACAGACTAACTCAGTATTATACAATTTTTAGAAGGTATTTCTACAATAATTTTCATTTGCTCCAACTGAAAATGAGCTCCATGTTTTCACACAAAAGGAGCAATTTATGGCTCAGCAAGCATTACATTCTATGCCTCCACAATACCTTCCTGAAAATATTGACCACCTTGCTTGCTGTGCTGCTATTTACCATGGTATTAGTGAATACCCACAGTAGCCAGAGTTTTTAAAGCCTGAACTGTTGAAAAACAGTCTCTAAATGTTTTACTAACTGGATTATGTCAAAAGGTTTTATCTGAATACATCATCCTGGATAGGGATAAGTGCTGTGAAAAGGTATCTGAGGTTCTACATTATACTTGGTGCTCCTTTATATCAAGTCCTATCTCTCACCTTTATTTAATTACTATTGTTTTAAACCAATATAAAAAATCCAGGTAAATTCAATTTTTTTTAACCATCTGCCCTTCAGGATTATATTGAATGCATAAAATTACCTTTTGCTTCAGCTCAATAATCTGTAACATTCCTCCTCAAAAATGGTTAAGATACTTTCTATTGGTTTCAGGTATTTTCAGACTACACTGTAAAAATGCCAAGATCGTAGAATCATGGAATATTTTGGGTTGAAAGGGACCTTAGGGATCATCCAGTTCCAACCCCTATCTTTCAGAGGCCAAGTGTTTTTCTTAAAAAAGGTTGCTTTAACTAATTGCAACAGTGAATACACATTAAAAGTAAGGTATCAATTATGTATTACTGCAATGCCAATACAGTGAAAGGTAATGTTAGTCAAAAAGTCATATTTTATTCAATATTAAATTAAAAGGTTATTAAAAGTTTAGTTCAAACTTAGGGAATTTACAGTTCTATATATGAACCATTTTTGGTAAATACAGGCAGTTTACAAGTATATTCTACCACAGAACAAAACCCAGTATTGCTAAAACAGCACTGGCTTCTGTGTTACTTTTACAAGTCCATTAAAACAGTAAAATTGTACCAAAGTAGGGAAAAAAAAAAAAGGCAACCATCCCTAAAAGGGATAACAGATTTCTATTAGCAGTATTCAGATCAATACACCTACATGAACGCTGCTTTTTGAAGCTTACCATTAACATTTTATGCAAATCCTCTTCAAAAGAATCAATGTTGCAATCAACCTTTTGTAAGTCATCTAACACTTCCCGCAACATGAACTGGTAATATTGCTTCATTAAGAGTCCACCCTTCAGAACTTCTTTACACTCTCTCACTAGCTGCAAGAGAAAAAGCCCAAAACTGCCATCAGTCAAAACATTATTCTTAAATTCACCACTTGCCAGCCCAGTTTGTCTAAATGTGTTAGTTTGCCACTAAATAAATTCTAGAGCTTTCTGAAACAAATAGAGTTGCTCTACACATTGCAGGAAAGATGTCACTAGTTTTCCAGGATTATTGCAATCCCATTATTTGCCACATCATTGTAAATGAAGCCAAAAACTGCCATCAGACAAAACATTACTCTTAAATTCACCACTTGTCAGCCCAGTTTGTCTAAATATGTTAGTTTGCCACTAAATAACTTCTAGAGCTTTCTGAAACAAATACATTGCTCTACACATTGCAGGAAAGACGTCGCTAGTTTTCCAGGATTATTGCAATCCCATTATTTGCCACATCAATGTAAATAGAGATGGAGGCAGATGTTTCAGACTTACTCCCTGCACAATGCCACAGCAAGCAGCTTACTGGTTAATTAGTTTGGAAACGGAAAAAGGGCTCACAGTCACAAAATCACCACTTTCAATGGAAGCAAGTCAGGCAAAATACACAATGTGTTTAACACATGTAGAGAAATGTTTTACTATGATGAATTCACTTTCGATCTCCTGGGCAGGTGCCCTCAATTCCAAAATCCGTATCAGACTGAAAACAGTTAGTGTTTTTTTGTTGCTTCCCTCAGCAAAGCTAACATGAGGAAAGCTCTCTTTTCAACTGCAAAGAGGCTGCCTTTGGAAGAGCTGTTACATTTCCCTGAAAGCTTAGTCTTTATCTACTTCAAGAGACATGCACAGCCACAGGTACAAGAGTCCACAAGGAGCAAGGATCATTTCAAACCTACACTGACATGTTAATGCCTTTCTTTCAGAAGCCTTCAAGTGCTAAGTGTGTATTCTGAGATCATCATCCCATTGTCAATCCCTGATTTTTTTTCTGACGGTTAGAAGGAATGGAATTGCTAGCTGATTAATATGCTTTTTTAAATCTTCTATACTGGATCTCCTGGCAAAGTAATATATCATCATAGTGGACTCAATGTATGAGGAATTCTAATGGCACAAAAGCAGAAAACATACAAGAATGTTGTTAGTATGACAAGAGCCTTTGGAATCCTTTACAGGCCAGAACACCATTGTATTGCGCTCCTTGATGTGCAGAGGAAACAAGGACAATAGTCTCAATTGAACAGTTTAAAATTTACCAAACTAGGTGAAAAGGGGTAGAAAAAGGTAATTTTTTTATAATGTGGAAATCCAAATGGACATTTTTATATCCCTAACATGTCACATATTTCAAAATTAATATCCTTCTTCACTCAATCACAAGCAGTGTACTTTCTGTTAACCTATGGGGTTATTTTTTCCCTTCTATGCACATCCATTCCAAAATAAAAAAAATTGAGTTTATTTAAAAAATACTCTTCTACAGGGGTATGCTATTGAGTAACAGAATACAGGATTTACAGAAAACTAGTAGAGCTAATCTTAGTGTCAACTTCTGAAACTGAAATTCACAAGGCAGTGGCCAAACAAAATTTTGGTGTACAATGAGCATATGAAAGAATACACAGGTTAAATTGAAAATATTATCACTATTATTGCTTTGATGGGTTACTTTTTGTTTAGGTAGTTTATACAATAAGTTATTTTCTCAAAGCAGGTGGGGCAAGACAATACCAAATTTGACAACCAAACAGAAGTAACAGAAACAGATGCACATACACACATCCACCTCTCAACACGAATGCTGAATTTGAGAGCCATCTTGAACTTCAGTAACTTTAGTATCATCTTGAACTGTAGTACCCGAACATCTTGTTCACGTACTAAACTGCCATTAAAAGAGAACAGCTCTCTCCAATAACATAGGATTATCAGGGTTACAAAAGCTAGTACTGAAAGTGAAACATGGACAAAAAGGAGGAAGGCAGCAAGAAAGGAGAGGAGAAAAGGCACATTGTAAAAGGCATATAATCTGTGTTAGCTTTCTTTTTGTGTATATACTTTTTATTGAAAATCATAATAATTTTTTAATACAATTGACTTGCTAGTAATACAAAAATCTAACATCACCCTGAAAAAGTTGAGTAACAAGACCACCATACTTGATAAATTCACACAGTACTGCTACATATTTCAAATGGTACCAAAAAGCAAGAGACACAAAGGTCTCAGTGCCTCAAATAAGATTCACTTAGGTCATTCACTACAAAAAAACAGACTCTGCTGTGGTACTTGCACACAAAGAACAATCAAGATGGTAAGACCACCTTACAGAAGGAAATGAAGCAGTGCACTTCCAGAATGCTGTGCTGCAGCACCAGCTCTCCTTCCTGGATTTACAAAAAACTAGTAGAGTTAATCTTAGTGTCAACTTTTGAAACTGAAATTCACAAGGCAGTGGCCAAACAAAATTTTGGTGTACAATGAGCATATGAAAGAATACACAGGTTAAATTGAAAATATTATCACTATTATTGCTTTGATGGGTTACTTTTTGTTTAGGTAGTTTATACAATAAGTTATTTTCTCAAAGCAGGTGGGGCAAGACAATACCAAATTTGACAACCAAACAGAAGTAACAGAAACAGATGCACATACACACATCCACCTCTCAACACGAATGCTGAATTTGAGAGCTATCATCTTGTTCACGTACTAAACTGCCATTAAAAGAGAACAGCTCTCTCCAATAACATAGGATTATCAGGGTTACAAAAGCTAGTACTGAAAGTGAAACATGGACAAAAAGGAGGAAGGCAGCAAGAAAGGAGAGGAGAAAAGGCACATTGTAAAAGGCATATAATCTGTGTTAGCTTTCTTTTTGTGTATATACTTTTTATTGAAAATCATATTAATTTTTTAATACAATTGACTTGCTAGTAATACAAAAATCTAACATCACCCTGAAAAAGTTGAGTAACAAGACCACCATACTTGATAAATTCACACAGTACTGCTACATATTTCAAATGGTACCAAAAAGCAAGAGACACAAAGGTCTCAGTGCCTCAAATAAGATTCACTAGGTCATTCACTACAAAAAACAGACTCTGCTGTGGTACTTGCACACAAAGAACAATCAAGATGGTAAGACCACCTTACAGAAGGAAATGAAGCAGTGCACTTCCAGAATGCTGTGCTGCAGCACCAGCTCTCCTTCCTGAATAATACCTTGAAAGAACTGAAAAATCTTATGTCTGCAGTTAAGATAGCCCAGCTGTTTTGAGCTGTGTACAAGTTCTGCATCCCTACCCAGTGGCCAGGAGAGCAGCATGACTGAAGATACATGAGTTGATCATATTTCAGATGGTCAGCTTCTGAGGGCTAGAGTGTGATGCAGGACATTGATGAGGTCCCCTCTCAGCTGTCTTTTCTCATGGCTGAACAGGCCCAACTCCCTCACCCTGTCATCATAGGAGAGATGTTCCAAGACCCTAATCATCTTTGTCCTCCACTGGACCCAGTCCAGGAGCTCTACGTCTCTCTCATACTGAGGAGCTCAGAACTGGACACAGCAGTCCTGATGCACCTCACTAGGGCTTGGGTAGAGAGGCAGTATCACCTCCCTAAACCTGCTGGCAATGCTCTGATATGACACTAAAACAACAAAATGTGGGGATCAATCTAATTGTAGGACCCAGCTTCCAGAAGGTTGGACCAGAATATCTCTAACCCAGTCTTCTATGTAATACTCTGTGAACTTGCAGAACAACACAGACTCCTGGACTCATCAACTTTCTGAAGATTTTAGGATTTATAATTCTTCAGGAAACATATAGATCTATTTGCGAAACATCCTCCACCACAGCTCCTTTGCCTATTCAGAAATAGTGTGGGACAGGAAACATTTGCTGAGTTGAACTCATTTTTTCAATGTCATTAGTAAGGCAGTATCCACGAGCGAAACAGTCTGGTACAAATACATAGTTTTCCAGGAAGAAAGTGTAATTTTTACTTAACTTGGAGTCTAGAAGAAGCACACAAAATGTTAAGGGGGAAAAAACAAAATCACCCCCGTCTCTGAAGGGAATACTGTGCTTAATAACAGTATGCTATGCAGAAGATTACTCTGTGACTGCTAAGGCTGGAATTGTAGGCTTCAATCAATAGGAAGAACAAGGGAGAGTGTAGGGCAGGCAGGAAGAGAGGACAAATTTATTTGGGATCATAAAGTAACATAGCAATGGATTTTGGATCAGCAAGTAACTGGAATGCGAGATCATAATCAGTCCAAGAGCTTATTGACATGTTTACTCCTAGAGATCATCAGATAAAACCCCAATTTGGTTATGCTTGCCAGGATGCAGGGAGATCAGATGAATTTAGTAGATCCTGGACTATACTTTGAAAACTGGCATTGATCTAAACAGCCTTCATTGTACCTGACAGCCTCCAAAAATAAATCCTTACACAATATTCTCAACCAGTGACAGGACTGACAACCTTGGGTCACTGCCCACAGAAAATGACACAATAGGCTGGGGAAGACTCTATTTCATTTTTCTCCTCAATTAACTTTCACTATGCAATTACTGCAAGTTATCAGATGTCTTACATTCACAAGAGAAAAATCAAATAAAAGAATAAAGAGAAATACAGACCCTTAAAATTACTTATATCGCCTAAGAAACTCAAAGAGAGGAAGATGTGCTAGAGAAAATTACATAGCTTATAATGCAAATGGAACCAATACTGTTTACTTTTGTTGGCTAATAATATTTTTAGTCACCAGTTTTGATAAGGAACCCTAAATCAGAGAGCTATACATGACTAGTTATTTTGCAAAAAGCAGGTCTCCATATGAAATACAAGACTATTTACAAAACTTACTACATAATTATACATAGTAATTTCTTACACTAATCCTCTTTAAACTGACATATCATAATGAAATGACAATATTTCAAACAGGAAATACATATTAAAAAAGAAATTAAAGCAAACCTGTTTAATACTCAAAAGAGATGGTTCCCCAGCAGGTCTTTGTTCCAACCTCAGCTTGAGACATTCATGGATAACATTGAGCAGGACCCGGCAGAGAACCAAGAATGCAGGTTCAAAAGATGGCAAATCCATGGATTTCAACTCCTCCCATGACACAGCACTGCATTTTTGCTCGCAACAAGGTGGGAAATTTAATAACTGCACATAATCTGAACACAACATAGGATCTGGAAATTCTGAAAACTGTAACAAAAAATAGGTATCATAAAAAGGAACCTTAGAAGTCTTTAGGATTTTGGATTTGTTTAAAATATCATGCACAGAAGTATGTTTTTAAAAGGTAATAGTCTATTAGCTGGCAAGTCAACCACACAAGTTTCAAGTTTATATCATTGGCAGATTTTTAATGTTAATTTTTTTTTTTAAGGATCATCAGTCTCAGGAAAAACAACTGTGGACCCTTTAGAATGAAGAAAACCACTTACTTTATGTTTCTGTTATGACACTATCTAGAGAAACAAGTGTACACTAAGCTACATCAGGTACATAACCTCATTCCTATTCAAATACATAATGCATATGTTAACATAAAACTCCACATTGTAAATTAATGCAATATTCAAAAAAATGTCACTAGTTAAACTCAGCCAAAGTACTGAAAAAGTAACGTTTGAATTTCAGCAGCCTTTAAATTTAAACTGTTTAAAAAAGGAAGACAAAATATAGACATCAAGCTGGCTTGTTGTTTTGGGGATTTTTGTTGGTTTTTTTTTTTAATAATAAACTTATTTTTAAGATTTGATTTAAATAAAATTACTTTTCTAATTAAATAATTGAGACTAAGAAACAAACATCCTAGAAATCTAAGCTATGTATCTTGTGATAACATTCTAAGCAAGTCTGTGCTTAGAGGTACTCTGGGGTTTAATTTAGAAAGAAAAGTTGGACTGCAGAACGTGTAGCTCCTAAAGACAGCAACACACTAGTCATCATTTAAGGATAAGATTTGTTTCAGATTAAGTTTGTTTTATTCTTATTCTCATTTCTCAGCTGCTAACTATGACATCTGAATAGCCTTCATTCATACAGTAGACATGACTAGCATTTTCTAGGTTTTTCTTCAGCCAAATTTAAATAACATCACTAAAAAAGGGAGAAAAACATTACCAGAAATTAGAGTAAGATAATGATACATTATTATCTACTGCCTAGAAAGTTTAGAAAACCTTTTAAGCTCATAATCTAGCAGAAAATTAAACACATATTTACAAACATATCTTCTTAGATGGAATGTTAATGTCTTCGTTTTACTCTCTTTAAAAGGAACATATAGCACCAGAATAGCATCAGAGCTAAAGATTTTCATACGAGAGTTTTCATTAACAAACAGATCACAAAAATACTACACTTCCACAGAACAACAAAAAACCTTAAGAAATACAATCCTCATGGTGATGCAAATATAGTTTGGGGAAATTCAGTTCTTTTAAAAATATTAAAGAACTAGTCTATGAGCAAGAATTACATAGCCAAATTGAATAAATTTGCAATATCCTTTTCTAGCATCAAGGATAACAGTAAATGACATTAGGGCTTAGTACAAGACACCTAAACTTTTATTGTTCAATCTGACTAATCTTAATCTTCTGCAGGCCCAATCTGAAATGTTTCAAATACCTCTTATAAAAACCTCAAGAAAACCTCTAAGACATTTATTGAGAGTGTACAAAAAACCACACTCCAAATTGCAGCCAGTTGAATCAACAACAAACACAGTACACAAGCTTAAATACGTTCTATTAATATAACATCTGATCTCATATGCTAAAGTTAGAAATATTATCCATGTCCACCAAGAATGAAATCATACAATTTCTATACAGAAATATATAGAAATATATCTATACAGTTTTCTATACTCTGTAATGCCTAGAGCCCTGTTCAAGTATCAGAGCCTACAGAGGAATCAAACATGTTTTAGAAAACATTAAGACCAGGAATATGTATAAAGATTTACACATATTTAGGATGAAATGAGCATTAAAATGTATACAGTGAAAGAATCCAAAAAGCACATTTTAGATGTGTTTTAGACACCGTTTAAGTAACAATAGAAACAAAAGTATGTCCAGAGACTTAGAAGTATACACATAAACACAGAGTCAAGTAACAGAAACAATAAAGATTAACAGAATACTAACAACTCTGTCTGCATACACATCCAAACTGAACTGCACTAAAAAAAAAAAAAAAAGACACTACATTCAAAGTTTTGTCAGGTGCACAGACCAAGCAATTGAAACCCATCTCTTCCATTTTAGTATAAAGTCATCTTTTGCTGCAGTAAGTACCACAATTCTGACAGAGGTGTTCGTGGCTTTTTTCTAGTAACATCCTTCAAATGTTGGTGCAGGAAAAGAAGTTTACAATTTACATATATATATAACATTCACCTCTACTAAAAACCATTTCTCAAAAGAGAATAATATTCCAAAGAAAAGGTAATAATTACTGAAAAAGAACATTCAAAGTAGTCACAAGGGTAGAGAAGGGAGAAAAGATTAACCTTACATCTTATACAAGTCATCCAACACTACATTACAGAAAGTCTAATTCCCTGAAGCTGCAGCAAAAACGCTAGCTACTTAATGTTTCATTAACATGTTTTAAAAACCCTCATGCAGTCAAAACTTTTGAGGTATTTAGCAGTTCCAAAATTATATCCAAAGCCCATTTTCAATAGCCCCATATTATGTCTTGTTTACTTTGATTTTTTAAATTTACTTCAACCTATATATTAAGCTGAACTTTCCCTAAGTGTTCATAATTTGGGGGTGCTTTTGGTTACTGTAACAAGATATCTGCAAGTTTTGCTTAGGCACTTGACTCTAAGGAAATGTTCACGCATTTCTAATGCAAATTTTCCACAACACTGAAACCAATTAAGAGAATAAATAAAATTTCAACTAATACCTTCATTTCTACAGTAATATCTACACTAATAACAGTACAAATAAAAGCTTTTAAAATTAAATAGCTTTAAATTTATAAATTTATTCACCCTAAAAAAATAGTTATATTTCTAAGGGAGATCAACAATTCTTATTCCTTTTGCAAATGTGACAGTCAACATTAAGAGATCTGCAGCATTTTGAAGACCACATATGGTATCCATATCAGAATGGGCATATTGGCTAAGACATGCCTTTGTCCAGAATTCTCAGTGCCACTTTACCAAGAAGAGCAAGTAATCCTTACCACCAATTTTTCCTAGCATAAAAATGCCTACAAGTCAGATAACAGTTTATATTAAGAAACAATACTCCGCATTGAAAGAAATAGTGACCGCATCCTAAATATGAAACTACTGTCCTTCATTACTGCTTAATTCCTACATTGGTTTTATTAACTCATTCTTAATTAAGAACATAAAATGACCCAAAGAAAAACAATAATTAAGCTAAAAGCCACCTAAAGAATGCAACACTAACATGACTTGTTTTCACAGATTTCAAGGCTGAGTCCATTCATTTATCCCACCACTCCTCAAGCACAATGTCCCATCACAGTACTTCATTTGTGTAGATGAGAAATCACCAAAAAAACCTACAGTGACATTTTTATAAAGAATGTCTTGCAGAAAAACATCCAGTCTTGAAGACAAGAAAAATTACCACCTCCATAGCTGATTTTTCTCAAATTCAACTGCTGGGCCTGATTTTCCACAGTGATTTTTCTGACTTGTTGATTTAGACATTTGAGAATACAATGAACAAAGATGTTATCACAAAAAATGTCATTTCAATTACGAACAAGAACAGAGAACTAGCTTGGGCTTCACACAAATTCAGTCAAACGACAGATTCATTTCTCTGGAAGGAAAACTGGGCTCCTAATCATAATATACACTGTTTTTCAAAAACCAACTAAGCAACCAAAATGTTCATAAGATCCCAACTCCTACATTTTCAGTTAGGAACAACACAGCAAGGAGGTGCTCCTGTAATCCATTTACTCTAGTAACCTACCTCCAGCTGGTGATCACTCCTTACCAACGCCATACGGGCCCTTTGCAATGAACCATGCATTAGCTTGTGCAGTCTTAAAATTAGTTTCCTCAACCCCATTTGCTTCAGTGCTTTATCAACAAACGGCCTGTAAATAGAGGTCAAACAGTGTTGGCTGCAGCTTCCCTCAGCATTGCATTCTGGAATAACCCAGGAACTAGAGTCATCCTCAGATTCAAGCCTATCAAGCCTCCTTGAAAAATGGTCCTGAAAGTCAAAATTTGGCTTATTAGCCAAATTGTTCTTGATGGCTTGTCTAAGTTCCTCAACATTCTCCTCAGAGATTTGTTCTTCACCATCACTCTCCTCTGTGCATGTTCCTGAGGACTCCTTTACTTCTGTTTCCCTATCAATGTCTTCATCATCTGGATCATTATCTTTAGACAGACGAGGAGAAGGAATTTCAAACACTGGCCAGCCAATGTCAGAAAGATTTTTGATGCCCAATACAGTTCCCATAATCCTTAGTTTCTGGTTTAAGTCTTTTGTAATATTTAACCATAGACAGAGTGCCTGCACCCTGTCTTGGAAGTCCTTTGCAGCGTACTTTTCATAGTCCTTTTGAAGAGCCTGCAGAGAAGGATAAAGTGCTTCTATGTACTCCAGCAGCTCCATTATTCGCTTTACCTGCTCAAATGAGACCCGCTGGCGGTGGAGGTGTTCATGGTAACTCGAGTAACCCAAAGCACTAGTTCCATGTGTTGATTTGCAAACCCCTTCTCCTGAAGTACCATTGAGACTGGCTCCATTTTTTACAGAGGAGAAGTTTCCATAGTCCACTTTGAAGGTGAGGATTTCATTGATGATATCGGGGATAGCCTGACGGGCTGCATAGAGATAGAGGTCTTGGTCATTAATGCTCCGGCCAGCATGCCAAGCTTGCAGCTCCAGCCAGATCAGCTCATTGGATCGGTTCAACCAGACAGAGGAGGTGTTTTCCTGTCCTCTTTGTTCCCTGTCCTTTTTCTTCGAGACTGAGGTAAGTTTTAACAAAAGCCGGAGGGTTTCAAAGAATTTTAACCGGTCTGCCGGGCAATCAGTCCTAGAAGTCTGGCGTGTAGTTCTGGGTATTGGCATGGGCACAGAGACTGGAAGCTTAGCATGGCTACAGCCAAGGCTGAGGTAAGGCTTATTGAGATCAACATCTGGAATTGGTTTTTTTGGCAGAGATCCACCAACTGAGTCTAACATAAATGAGCACTGCACATTTTTCTTGTGATCTCGTTCTGTTGTCCTTAGGGCATCTCTGATCTTTTTCCCTTGCTTATAGCTGTGCTCCTCCACATTCTCAATGGTTTTCCCATTGTCTTTATGCAAAGACTGAGATGGCACACTCATCTTTTCTGGAAGCAAAGAAAACAGAATGTGACTGAAGCAACAAAAACAAGCATATTTCAGTTCCCAATCACTTTTCTTAGGGTAAGCATAAAATGTTTAATATCAATAAAACAAAGTAGGCATGGATAGAAGTAAAATGTAGTCTTATTATTAGGAGTTACCACTACTATACCCTAAACCAAAGGATTTTTTCTTTTTCTCTTGCTTTACCTTTTTTGCAGAAAGGACCTCAGAGAATTCTCATCTTGAGTATGCCAACAAACATGGTGCGACAGAAATTAAACAACCAACACCAGAAGCACAAGTAAGCCAAGCTCCACTCCCAATTCCCAAAATTCTTTCAGTTCTTTAAATTTTTAAGTGTTTACAAATAAGATTTAAGGTATTTCAAATTTATTTTTATAATGATAAGTTACATCCAACAAACCTCTCATAGACTTCTCTTACTGAACTATAACCATTCAAGCTCAGTAAGAGCACATGCATACACATTCAAGGTCAACAACCTACTCTACAAGGTTTTGCAGTAGCTTTTTTTTTTCCTCTTCATAATATGAAATAACTGTTCTGAGAACAACTATGAACTTTCCAGAAAAAAGATACTTTACACAACACTATCCAATTAATCAGAAAAAAAAAATAAATCAAACATATTTTAAGATACTCATGACAACAAAGAAAAGGGTATTATCATGCCAGAAGTAAGAACCATTCCCCTCACAAATAGAAAGACCTTGCTCCAAAACCTCAAAATCTATAAGCAGGAATAAACAACAACTCCTTGTTTCTCATAAAGGTATCAATCTTCCACATGTGCTCAGAAGTAAAGGCTAACAATGAAATATAATACATTCTATTTCTTTAGTATCACAATGTCTCTGTTTAGAAACTATTTTTCAAAGCACAAAATGAAAAAACAATAAAATCACCAAAAACAAGAAAAGTTTACATAGCCACTATATACAGGGTTAAAAAAGAGTCAATGCTGCAACAGAAGAATTTTACTGGCTATTAAATGTGTCTTTTAGCGAAGTTAAAGAGGCTTAATAATCCTAATGCCTACATCTAACTGGCAATAGTAACAGGATTTTTCTGTATTTTCATATTAGGAAGAGGTATTTTGGTGAATGTTCGCCTCAGTGACATTATTTGGAGGCTGCATGAAGTGAAAGGGAAACAGAAGCTTCGGAAAATGTTTGCATTGGCCCTTCTTTTGTTATCAACTTGCATTCCACAGCCCTACATAAGCAAAGAATTTACTATATTCCCTTATTCACGCCAAACAATTCACCTTTTTGTTCCTTACATTTTACCTCAAAAATGTTACCCTTGCTATACACTCTAATATTTCCTTGTTTCATGTGAAGCAATTTAAAAAATTGCTTCCCAAACATTAACGGGCAATAGTTAAGCTTCCATAACTCTGGCAAATAATTGCCGGACATAGTTTGTTATTTGTCTAAAAATATATTAAACAAACAACAAAAAAACTCCACAAAAACCTAGTTTTATTCTGTATGAAAACACTGAGCATACAGTCTCAAATGGCTTTTTTGTACCCATGCATTTTCAGCAAAAACAAAAAAAAATCACTTTAAGCTAAAATGTTTTATTATTTGGTACCATTACTTAGCAACATTAGGAAAAAAACCACATACCAAGTATGGGTTTTCCCCCGTTATCTCCTTATACTGAAGAATAAGAAGCAAGCAGAAGTAACTACACTTTAAGTGCTTCACTGACATTAAAGAGTAAAGAATAATCACTAAAAATTGTATTTTGCAATAAACAGCCTGTGAAGCGCTTCAGAACATGAAAATTGAGAAGAAAAGCAACTACACCATTACTACAGATCACAGAATCACAGAAAAAAGTGATTAAAAATACTTCTGAAAGTAATTTTTCCAACTTTCTGCTCAAAATTGGGTTTATTTCAAAACTAGTTTAGCCTGCTCATGATCTTAACCAGCTCTGTTTTAGAAATCTCCAATGATAGAGATTCCACAAGCCAACAATTCCTCTGGTAAACTTCATTGTTTAAGCACTCTCATAGCAAAATTTTTCTTCTAATACCCAAGAGCCTTCCCTTGCTGCAAATCACGACAGCTACCTCCTGTTCTTTCACTCTACCTCAGTGTCCAGCTCCACCTTCTGTATAACCCCTCCACCAGGTAACAAGAGGCCTTTTAGGAGAAAAACCAAGACACCGCAGCTACCTTTCGAAGTGGAGCGGCCAGCAGGTCTGCCGACGCTATTTTTCTGATGCTTTGTTGACATACGCTTCATCTGGCGGGGTGTACTAGGGGGAGAAGCGCCATAGAAAGTGTCAGCACTTGCTTCATCTGATAATTCCTCAGGGTCGGATTCAGAGATCTTGGAAGTAGCATCTTCTGATTTGCACTCTTTCCTGCAGAGAATAAAATAAACCATTACATTCAAGATAAAGAAATTTTACTTGGAATATCTGTTTAAAAAGTTAATTCATCCATAAATCACAACCACAGTCAACGTTCTGTATTTTACTTTCATATCCACATATATTTACCCCAGGTTTTTTTTCATATCTCTAAGGGTAAGCTTCCAATCAAATAAATAATAGGCAACATACAAAGAGGATGGTATAGGCAGCGTCACTAGAAGAACACTATGTAAACTTACATATATTTGTATCTCTTCCTGAAAAAACTTGTGGAAAGCCTAAACTAAGAGATGCATGAAATAAATAAAGGTTCAAACATACAAACATAATGCAAGACATTCAATCTAATCAGTAGCAGGGACAACAGCAGAGGTCTTCTCTTGCATCCTTCACCCCCCTAAAGCCCTCATACCACAAAGGCAACTTCTAAAATCATTCTCCCACCCTTCACAAAACTTTTATCTAGCATAGGAGATCTGAAAATATTTTTCACAGATTTTAACATCAAGAATACCATTAAGATCATAAATAAATCCTATCATTCCTCAATGGTGCCATATATGGAATTCTCTTGTTTAAGCATATATCAGGGAGAAGAACACACACCATTTTCAAAGAAAAAAAAGAAACGGTTTGCCTCTATTCCCTAACTTATTTCTGAAGCAGGTGTGCAAATAACAAGCCTACAGAATTCTCAGTAACTCTTGACTCTAGTAAAGGACACTGAGGCAAAGAAACAGTTGATCTAAATCAGCGCAAGACAGCATCAGTGTCCGATAACTTCAATTTCATTCAAATCACAAATTATATTTTACTTGCTACTATTTTAGGGGCAGACAAGGAATGTTACTCATAATTCCAGTGAAATGAGTCTGAGTTACTGCAGCAAGTAGTATGTCAGAATATGGACAGCTAGTAGAACAGTAAGCTAGTAGAGCAGTAAGAGTAACAAAATAAAACACAAATACTGTTCTTTTTCTTGGCCTTTAGCTACAAACAGGAAAAATACCTTAGCATGCAGAAAGGTTATGTTCTCTACAAAGCCACAGAAACACTTAGTGTATGAAATACTCTTTTTGCTTCACTCTTCTCACTCTACTACTTCAGCTTTGAGAAGGCAGCAGGCAAGTTCACCAACTTCTGCAGATAAACTTTACTGGTTACTCAATAAAAATGACCCAGGTGGCACTGCAGCACCACCCGGAGTCTTAGGAGTGCCCTACAATCTGGTCATACTGACAGCTACACAAAATCACCAATACTTTTAGTCTGGTTTCCTTGACTTGGGACATCATGCTGCTACTGTGTCTTAGCAATGTGATTTAACCAACTCCAACTGTCCAAATACTAAAAAAAAGTCTTACAATTGTTCCCACAGATCTGGTGAAAATAGGTGGATGAGTAGGAGAAAGAGATCTTGTAAGCATTGAGCTGGGAAAGTGGAATTCAAGTTCACATCTTTTTGGACACCAGATGAGCTTTATTTCTGAGAATGCTTGCAAACAACTCTACTGCAAAACAGGCAGAGAACATCCCTCTGATCTCGCCAAAGACAAATCAACCACAAGAGACTAAACCACATAAAACAGAAGTTATTAGTTCCAGCGCTTATGGAGCCATTTATTTTTTCAGTGATCTCACTGGCCTGGCAAGGCACAGGGTGGAGCGCTGATGCTCCTGCAGAGTCTGGCAGAACAGATCCTGCAAGCACTCACGTTAAGTCTCCAAGGCAGTTTTAAACTAGGACAAGTTACCTCATTAGGGAAGACCAGTGAAAACACTGTTTTCCTTCTGTTGATAAGTAAGCAACCTCTTTGAAGAACTTAATGATCAAATCTCTTCACCAAGCCAAACTAAGTGATCTTTAAAGAACTTTCGATTATTTTGGTCTCTACTGCTGGAGGCACTTGAAAGATCTGTAGATGGGGCCCTTACAGGACATGGTTTACTGGTGGACTTGAATGTGTTACTTTACAGTTGGACTCAATCTTAGAGGTCTTTATCAACCTAAATGATTCTATAATTCTACCTTGTTTGTTTCTTGCTATGTCTGATGAGAGGGCATGAGTGCCAGAAGTATCCAAATTACCCTCCAACCTCACACCTGAATTACATACATACCTATACAGCAGCATCCAGCATGACTTACTTAACATTCAACCATTTTTGCTGGGTAATTTAGTAAGATGTTCTTTGATAAGAAGCACAGCAGACATCACAAAACATGCAGCACTTGAAATCATATCACAAAACCAGCAATCATGCTCTCATTCGTAACAACAGATGCAGTCTTGTTAGTAGCTGGTGAGATGATCTAACCAAAGCTGGCTGGTCTGCTTAGATAGAGAAAGGCACAGGTTGCAAAGCAAGTTTTAAAAATCCAGCATACTCAGTTTAGGGTTTGTGTGCAAAGCCTGTACCCCAACTCAGACCTCAAATCAGTGTCAATTAACACAACAAATCAGTTTCACCAGTGCAAGCCCTATGGTAAAACAATGCACTAAATATATAGGGTCTGAACTAAAGCAGCTACATCAGCTTTGACATGCTAGAATCAATTTTTCTAATCCAGACACCACCAGATATATATGACCTTCAGCAGCAACACTCTAGCACTAAAATCAGTTATGACTTTTACAGATTACTGACACAGCATTTGCAATGTTTGTGTGTTATTTACCATCATGAACAAACCATACACTAATTAAACCTGCCAATCTCTAAAACGCAGTGCTGGCAAACCTGAATCAGATTATAGTGCTGGTTATTAGACAGAATTGTTGGTTCCTAAATACTGTTGCAACCAGGGTTGAGAAACATTAATCAAGGCTAATTTCTTCTTAGCTACCAAGATATGAAGGTTTTCTCCCCCACAGCCAGTGAGAACCATCCAAATCTTAATTAAGATTGCACACAGAAAGTGAAAGCTAGAAACGTGACAAATGCAGTTACTATTTGCCAATAGCAGCCTAAACCAAATCCCTACTAGGAAAACTAGAAGTGTGTAATTTTCATATTCCATTTACAGGTTCCCAGCCTCAGTTTTCGTGAGAAAAATGCTTCTTGGAAATTTACCCTTGGAATATAAGAAAGACTGTAGCCAGGCTGCATAAATCACAAATATTGTGAAAGTTTTAAGAGCAGTATGGTAATAACAACAACCAAAGCAAAACACCTTGACACTCCTGAAATGCACCAAGAAAAACCCAACAAACCAAGAACATTTCCAAAAGTAACTATTGTATGTTATACTAGGGTGCATTTCAACCAGAAGCTGAAAAGACAAAATACATAATTTCTTTAATTTGCACTTCTGGATGACAACGGGATTTTTTTTTTAGCTAAGTAAAAGTGATGGCAATGTATCTACAAATCCAGCTCGGTTGTGAAAATCAAGATAACTCTTCTAGATTTTCAAAGGCCTGCAAACAAAATTAGGAAGGAGGGACAGAAATCAAGGCATGAAATTCGAAGCAGCAGGGTGGGAAGCAAAAAGTCTGGTAACCACCACTACTGATAAAGGCCACAACCTTCGGAAAAATACATTCATTCATCACTCAAAAAAACCAATTAGCAAACAAAAAGATGACTGAGGATCACAGGGGAATGTTACAATAATTAGGCTGAAGTAGGAGGAATACTATTTTTAACCCGTACAAAATTTTTCTGAAGCATTATGCAAACTTGCAAAGTCTGTAACAGTCATTAAGGAGAGATCATCCTCAAAACTGTGACAGCTATATGGGGGAAAACATCTTTTTACTCTTCCCTTCTATCAGCTACCCCTGTCATAAGCAGGAGTTCAAATACATTAGGCACTTACATAATTAACTCAGATTCAGCCATTGCTCATCATCCCACAGGCAGCTTAAACGCTTGCCAGGGATCAGAGCAGTAGAGATCAATGGACTGGACTGCAAGCACATGGCAGTAAGTTTGAGTTATGCAGCTCCCACACCAGAGCCAGAATCATTGCCCACCACAATGGTTTGGAAGCTGTGCACTCCAGACACTGCTGCTGTAAACAGCCTCCTGCAGTTTCAAAGACATCACACCATGCAGGAATCAGGAAGGCTCTTTCTCAACACTTCTTACGGCACCCTGCCACTTTCATACAAAGAACTGCAATATCTCTACAGGGCCCAGCCCCAATTACCAGGTACCAGCTCTTGACATTCAGTGGCTTTGTTTAAAGTGAAGTGTCTGTTTTTCAAATATATACTCCTTAACTCAGATGCCACTCGATAATTATTGCAGGAAGACAAAGCTACATGAATCTGTTCTTAGTAATGGACATTCCCAGTCAGCAAAAGGAGCAGAAAACACAGGCACTACACACTGCCAAACACATCTTAAAAGCTAACCTAGCCCTCCCTAGAGGTAGTTGCAACCAGTCTATTTCAAACAGTATTCTGACAAGAACTGTCATCACCCAACAGCTGCTGGTAATACAAAAAGCAAACAGAATTTTTAGGTACCCACCTTTGCACCTGTTAAAACAGAAAAGCTATAAAGTATTCAGTCAGTGCTGCTAAACACCACACACAGCAAAACTGGAATCAGAAGCTCCAGTTTCTTTGGGGCAGCACTAGGCTTCATTTTGTTGCAGAAGAGAATGCAATGATAGTCCTGGACCAACAGCACAAGGAAGAAACTTCACTAAACAATCAGTAGCACCTTGGGTATCAAAGACTGAGAATTAGACAATCTAATCAGGAAAACAAGATGCAAAAACCTGAAGTTTTGCTACAGTACAGGACAGCTACCTGGTGTAAACACAGTGTTACGTTCCACCATTAGGAAAGCATCATGCACCCCTGTATTTTAACCACTTTTTAAATATTATGTTCTGAGGGAAGCTGTAATCTCAAATAAACGGACAATGGATCTGAAAAGTTTCTGAACTGAAAACCAGAAGCAACTAAAAATCCAGCTTTGGATAAGGTATTTTCAAATATCTGCTACATGTGTGAATACAAAAATGAAGTGTTTGATGCTACTGCATTTACTATAAAGTCCCCTAAGTGCAGCAAAAGGAAGTCTTAAGTAGAAGGCAAGGAAAAGATCTTGTTGGGTTTTTTTAATTACATTTTTTTTATTGCAGCACAGCAGGAATTCGCACACAGTACGTACAAATGAAGCTGTAATTTTTTTTTTTTTTGCTATATGCACCCTGTTTAAGTCTGTCACAGCACTTAGAGGAAGCAAATTTTAAATTATGTTTTAAAGATACAGTACCAGCATAAAAATTTCAGTCTTAATAAATATTTGAATTCAAATTCAGCTGTACACAGCTACAATTTTTTTCTCCCAGAGGAATCAGGGGAAGGTAGCATATGTGATCATTTATCTCTGCAACCTAGGAATGAACATCCAGCATACTGGGGGGAAAAAGCTGATACCTGGACAGGAGTAAAGCAGAGCAAGGAATTTATTTATAACAAGATTGTCATTTTACCATTTACTCCTGACACAAAATGCAAAAAAAGCACTTGCATCTTTCATCTAGTATGTCTACATGGGCAAATCCTATAGAATCTAAGTTTGAATTAAAATAGCTTACAGCAGAGACACTTGTAAGAATACAAAAAAGGCAGCAATATTCCAAAAAATTTTTATCAAGTATGAAATATAAAGCTATTCACACAACTTTTTACAATGAAGACCCTCAGAAACTACCAACACTACAGTCATGGTAAGATGACACAGTAAAAAGTGGAACCTGTTCCAGTGCATCTTTTGCTTCACAGGTTGCACATCCCTACCCCTTTTGCCATCCCTCTGCACAGAGGGCACCAGCCTGACAGTGAAGAAACCCATCGTTTTTTTGGTGCACCATTTACCTGTCAGATCAAGACCCACAAGCAAAAACCCCAAAGGCACGGGACAGCCAATCTCCTCCACTACATCTCTCCTGAAGCTGGCAGTCTCCTGCAGAGACACCAGGGTGAAGAAGGCAACCTGCTGAGTGTTAAGTGAAACGGTGCCCTCAGTCACTCTCTTCTGGCTGCACATGAAACAATTTTACATGACTGTCACTTCTGCTTTCCAGACACTTTGCCAGAAGTCACCCTCACCCAAGATGCACAGGTATAAGTTACAGAACCAATCCTGGTCCTTCACTGGTGCTGCCAAAACAATCCAGCTTAGCTGGAATGCCTTTGTTAGCAGGATTTTTCCAACTTCAGCCGCTTTAATTTTGATTAGGCAGCTAAATGTACTTAATGACACACTAGCAAGTTGCATGTGGCAGACATTGCTAGTTGAGGGAGGACAAGAGATGTTAGGAGATGAGAACAGTATTTTTTACCTGACTCAGCCACAAAAGTAATGCAGATTTTTACTTGCAGCAACAATAAAGTCAAAACACTTGGGCAGGAAAATGCTTAAGGAAATACTGGTGTAACCACCAAGAATTGATTGATTACATAATTCCAGTAGCTTTCTTATAAATTAACCTATGAACAAGGGATTGTGAACATAATGACAGAAACACCAGAACTTCATTCATTAGTGAAATGTCAGGACTTAATAGGAACCCTTCAAAAGTCCTGCTTTGTTCACTATTTACACCTTGTTCATCTTTGAAAACTAACCTGTAGCAGGGCTGCATAAATGTGGATACTCAAGGCTGCTATGAAACCCATGCCACCCGCTGCAAACTACACGTTTACACTACAGCAACCCTGCTAACAGCTACGAACCAAGCACAAAAAACTCCACATCAGCTGAGGAAGCAATATAAAGCAAGTATTTCTGCTGAAACACAAAGAGTGGTTTGGAGCGACACTTCACCGTGAGAAAACCACCACTATTTCTCCAGAAACCACCAAGGACAAAATAAAAGTCATTACTGGGGAAAAGACTAATGTACAGCTTTGAGCTAAACAGTCAAACTGTAATTGATTCCCAGCAACAACTTTTCCTCCTTGGTAACTCTCAATTAAGCTGTTTAATTAGAATGGAAGGACCCAGCAAGTGTGAACACACTTCATTTCTACAGTAGACCTCAAGCATATGTCTGACTGGGCATCACAAATTTCCTTATAGCACTAATGTACTTACTAGCAAATTTTAGTTTAACAGAATTTTCTCCTTCTCAAGATCTGGAAGCCACCAGAGTCAGTTCTGCAAATTACTACTACTTTGGCACTTTTCCCAAAATTCTCTTATATTCCTGGGCAGAAGCTTCTATATATGCTTACTATATTTACAACAGAAAGACAACATCACAGTAAAATCTAACTTAAGCTATTGAAAGAGTGGTAAAGTATTGGAGCATCTTTTGGCTGATTAGAACAACATGGTAAACCTCAAAAGAAGAAATTGTCAAACACTGATTCAAGAATAAATTAAGCAGAATGCAAAGTAGTATTCATCATATCTTTATATAGCAAGTAGTGATAAGCACTACTGAAACATATTTAAATGATCTAAGGAAGTAATTTTTCTTCTGCAAGTTATACCAACTAGAAATAAGTACAAAAAAAAATAATAAAATTGAGCTCTTTTAAAAGTTTTGGCAGTTCTTCATGTTCTCATCTCAGAAAAAAATACTCAGAACTTTCTGGTTTTTACTAGCAAACTTGAAAACATAGAAAGCTTAACTAATTTTTCCATCTGGGATTACTGCAAATTTTCATACAAATTTGAACCATGATGTAACAGCATTTACAGTACATTCATTTCTGAGCTTGCCCCCAATAGATTATTTGATTAAAACTATGCCATATTTTATTTCAAAAGAAAAAAAGACTATTTAATTCTACCCTTGCTGTATAATGTGCAATAAAGTGTGAAAGTGTTGATGGGTTTGTTAGGTTTCCACATCCACGTTTGAGCCTGCCAAGTGAGGCTGCAAATGGATCAAAGGTTAGAACTGTAGAAACAGGAGCTAAGAGAGCTTTACCCAGCCCAGTTAGTAGCCTTCTTCTCTTAACCTCTCCTCTTAACTACTGATGCTAAAGTATTAATTGATTCCAGACCCCCATGCTTCTCTATTAGTGCTACTTTTTCAACCTCAACTATATGCTAGCTCATATTTGGGAATTTGAACTCTTTTTTTTTTTTTAAGTAAGAATCTCTGAAATATGTTTTCCTCACTAATGATGTTTGAGCACTACAAAGTACAGTATCAATCCAAAGGGTAAGTGCTGCAATTAAGCTCTTGGCACCTGCACAGATCAGATCCCAAGGTCTCAAGCCACACACCAATGCAGTAAAGTATACTTAATTAAGAACTACTTATGAAAAATCTGTAGTAATACACCTGCATGGCTTTTCTGGAAAACTTAAGCTGCACCAAGACAAGTTATATACTACTGGGAAAAGAGTGTTAGGATGCTAGGTTCAACTATAAAGATGTCATATATAAAAGTGATAAACTGGAAAATCCATAGACCTGTGATAAAAGATAAAAAGAACTGTAACAGCCATTCTTCCTTCACTCTCCCACACACACTCTGCTCTCCTGGCAGAAAGTTCCATTCCCAGATAAGAAAAAACTAACAACTGGTTATGATCCCAAAGTTTCAGTTCATCATTTAGACAAAGTCAAAGTCTACAAGAACCCTGAAGGTGAAGCACTGAAAGTTAAATAGGTTTTCAATGGAAGCTGCTGTCTGAGCACAGCATGCTCAGACATGAGTTCTTGTCCGTGACGTTTGGAAAATCCGTGCAATGCAACAGGACTTCAGTCCTCGGCACTATTTGGAGCATCCCAAAAGCTCAGTGGTCACACCCACAGAGAGCTCTACAGTGAGGCCAAGAAGTCATTGAGGCATGAGGAACTGCAGCCTTGTTATCACTTACTGAATGCATGTTCTACAGCCAAAATGGTAAAAGCCTTTCCAAATACTGCTCTCAGGAAAAGCAACAGCAAGTAAAGCAGCAGCACAAGGGCAGAATAAACCATACATTTACACCACATCAGAAAGCAAACACGACACTCAGTACCACTGAATACCAGCAGGACAGAACAGACAGAACAGAACTAATTTCCTCCTTCTACCCTAAGACTGCAGGAGACATTCATCAGCACGATAGTTACATCCTATCTTGTCTGGCTCCAGAATAAACCTGACTGGGTTTCATGACAAATTAATGTGGCTTTACACACAGCGTTCTTGGACTGGACACAAGTGAACATTAGACAATTCAGTAACTTAAATTCAGATGTTAAAGACAAACATTTTCATTTTGCTTTACATTTGCAGTAAGCCAAGAGTGAGCATGGGACCCTTGTCAACTCTTTAAATAAATAAGCTTCTAAGTTATTTTTTAAAATTAAAAAATTATTTAGTTAATAAATTACAGACCAAACATAGCATCAGTGCAGTTAACATCTGAGAGAAGAATAAAACTGAAGGAAAGTTTTGCAAACATAAATGTTGTAGACAACAGCAAGTCCAACCACGCAACTGAAGAAACGAGCTGAGATTCCTGTGCTGACAGAGGTCAACACATTATTGACTATCAGTTGGTACTATGAAAAATTGTCTTCTAAATGTATTTTAGCTGCACATTAAAAGAATGGTTTGTATATAATTTAAGAAATGTGGTTGTCATGGAAGTCAAATCTTTATAAGCCTCTAAAAATCCCAATTAGCTCCCTGAAGTAAGAATTACTGCATATCCCTTATGCTTTCCTTTAAATTCAGTAGATTTGTTTTCATCACAGCACAGTTTGCATTCCACAAAGGTCCATATCACTAGCTTACATAATAGTAAAACCAACCTTGACACTGACAGCACTAATTAACAGACATAAAAACAACCCAAGCAGCCACACAACACAGACTAATCCTTACTGCTACAAATGCCAAAGACATCTCAACGAGCACTTCATGTGTGTTTGTGCGTAGGTGCAGCAATCAGTCAGCCATTCCAACCTTGCACATGTAAACAAGAAAATGCAATACATGTAGAACAGAGATTACATCTTACCTCATTTAAATGCATGGGGGGGAATAAAAGCTATGGCAAAGCTCTATATACTTATATCATCTTTCCCACTGAAGCTATGATCTTAAGTTAATAAAATAAACTCTTTCACTGCTCATACACTATCAGCCATACAGATTGGCAAGCAGGAAAAGAGGCTGAGCACAATTCATGACATAACCTCAGGCTTCCCCCAAACCACAGATGTTGCAGACTGACAGCCCCAATTCACTGTCATCCTAGGGACAACAAATCCGATAGACAGACTACTAACAAGTTCCCCAGCAAGGAGGAAGCCTCCACATAATTCACAATTCTGTCCCACTTCATTCACAGCCTTGGTCCTTCCTTCACCCCTTGCACTGGATGTATGGCAGGAGAAAAGAGGGCTACAAGCAATCAAGGCACAAGTCAGGGTAGTTCTATGGCTCTCCCTGCCTTTGCAGTGCCCCCAAACAAAGGGCAAAGTCCCAACAAAGGACATGCTTAAGGCCTCATTTTTCTCTAGAGTGGATTTTGTGCCAGAAAATTCTTGGGAAAGCCTAAAATTTGGCTTCGGAAATTTAAAGCCTATGGGTAATAATCAAGAAGCACCAAACACATTTGTTTTAATTAACATTCTAGATTACCAAAGCGGAAACATTTTAGCTTGAAAACTTTCCACTTGTTTTAAGGATTGATACTTAAATGTGAATTCTTCACTAAACCTTTCAGTAGTATCTTTTCACTTATCCATAACCACTGCATGCTATCCAGGGTCAAAGTGCAATTCTATCTCAAAATCAACATCTGCTCGTAGCTTCCCTGAGCATTTTTCACTTTAGAGCTGTCTCCCCTCTCTCCCCCCACCAAAATGTGTTTCAAGAAAGAAAGGAATACCTGGGAAAAACAATGTTTTTGGAGAGGGATTCACAATCAAAAGCTTTTGACTAAGGACTGTGCAATTTAAAAAAAAGTCATAAATACAATTTGCATTTGCCTTCAGTTTACAAAATTTGTGATTGCATTTATCCTCTAATAAGAGACAGACTCCTCACACAAAGACAAGCAGATTTCTCACACCAGGCAGTCTCAAAACAACAAATCAATAAGCTTTGTTTATCAAACAAATGTAGGTGCATTGCTAATTCAGAATGACTGAATACTTCTCCACCAGAACTAAAGTTAACTTAAAGAGAACGCATTATAGCAATGCACTTTACGATTAACCAGAACTCTTTATCACAAGAATACATTCATACTCAACAAACAGGATTAAAAGCGATCTGCCATCAAATGGTTTTCAAACGCCCAAGCCTGTGCAAAATAAACTGACTGCAACAAGATTCTGACCTCACAGCCCCGAGAATAAACACCTAATGATGATTCCAAAATTTAAATCAAAAGTAATCGCGTTTGAAAAAGCTTCAGACGCTTCACTTGTATTACATTTAAGTAAAAGCAAGTGCTGCATAAAGCCAGAGAAGCAGGTGTGAACTTGGGACACAAAGTACACGCAGAAGTGAATCACAGTGGATGGAGTACATGCACTACCCTACACAAATTAAGCCTACCTAATTGTTTTGAGACATCCCCTTCCCACCCACCAGCTCACTCCGAAATAGCTAATTCAATTTTCATTTGCTAGGTAAAGTTGTCACCACATTATCCACACCCACATCCGACTCATATAAACTGTCCTGTAATAAGCAGAATCCAGCAGAGGTCAGAAATGGCCCTGCACAGGAAATGCCTGGGTGTTTTCTATTCAGGCTCTGAAGATTACTCTTCTACATGAAGACAGCCCAGGTTTGGGTCATGCTGTTGTACAAACTTTATTTTAAATCATTTTCTGCTTAACCTGCAGTGTTAGTCTTTGAAGAGTCCTTTGAAAAGGAACTTAGAAGCTTACTAATTCAGTTGCCCTATAGCATTTGTATTTCATACCATTTCTGTTAAATCTTACTAATTTTATATATATTCTGATTTTGGAATTCTCATGAGAGAAAAACAAATCGTTAATGCACATTAATGAAAACTCAAAGGCATTGTTCAAACCCATAGCCTTGGCCCACACAGCAGCACATCACAAGTTCCCTTTTATCCCATCAGTATAAAACAGCAGCACACAATACTCAAGAACTATCTCAGCAACATAACAGCAGATATTTTGCACAGCACATCTGGAACACAATGCACCTGACTACTACCTTAGAGCACTAATTGATCACACAAGCGTTTTAAAAACGTTTCCTGAATGCCTCCTAGTGAGAAGTGAAGCGCATCAACAGGATGTTATTTAAAAATGAGAAATAATTGCCACGGAATTAATAACTTGGACTTATGCAATACTTCTGCAGCCAGCTGGAAACACTAAACCATAAAGTAATTTGCATCACCATCTCTCAGCAGGGCACAGATGGAGACTTGCAAAAAGCCAATCTGCAGGTCAGCACATTCAGGAGGTGACAGCAATGGCAGAAAGCTTTGAGGCATCACAAAACTTCTTTGTGAACGCTTTTTTTTTTTTTTTCCTAACTCTATCGTCTTACAACTATCGATTGCAACGCTACCAGCAGCGATAAGCCACGACCCTGCTGTTTCACGGGCACGCCGGAGAGAACCCGATTTTCATCACGGCTGCCATAAACACGGGACAGTTTTCCAAGAGGGCAGCGCTTCTATCGCTGCAGTTCACAGGTCAAGGAGCACAGGGCACGCTCCGCCAGCCTCCCGCGGGCTCCAGCTGCTGCTCCCCCTCCGCTCTGCAGCCCTCGCACCCCCGGCCCGACCCCGAGAGCCGGGCGGGCAGTGCCCCGACACACCCGCTTGCACTGCTGCGAGGCTGGGGGCGAAGGAAACGATTTGCTTTTAAATGCAAAGCGCCCACAAAACACTGCTTTACCCACCGCAGCCACCAGAGATTTCTTATCGCAGCACCGTCTCGCTCCGTGGGCGCTCTGCAGAAGCGCTGAAGCAGCAGCAGCAGCAGCCGCCGCAGGTTACGGAGCGCGGAGGGGCCGGGAGACACAGCGTGCACCCCCGGCCCCGGCGCTCGCAGCCCCCGGCCGGCATCGCTCCCTGCACGGAGCTCCCTGTGGGGCAGCGCTGGTTACTGACCTCCCCGGCGGCGACGGCGGCGGCTCCTCCATGGCGGCGGCGGCACAAACCAGCGCGGTGGCGTCTCTCATGCATGCACCGGGGCCGGCATGGCGGCGGGCCCCGGTGCGCGGCGCGGGGGCGCAGCGAGGAGCAGGAGCAGCAGGAGGAGGGGAGCGGGTCCCTAGCCGGCTGCAGGAGCCCGGCCGCGCAGAGCCGCCCGCGCGGCCGCCATCTTGGGAACAGCCTCCGAGGGCAGCGGCGCCGGCAGCATCGCTACGGCGCGCCAGGAGGGACCGGCCGCGCCAGAGGCGCCCGCTCCGCCGCGGCGGGCTGGGGGCGGCTCCCGGTACGGGCTTCCCCCTCTCGGCCGCGGCGTCGGGATGGGCTGTGCAACAGCGATGCTTCCCTCCGGCACCGTGGAAATTACATAAATTACATCTCCGCACTTCCCCGCGAGGGGCCCCGTTTATCCCGAGGCGGGGCGGCGATGGGGGCGCGGCGGGCGCTGCCGCCCCCTCCCTGGCCCGGTGGCGGAGCTGCCGGGCGCTGCCTGCGGCTGCCGCGGTCCTGCCGCTGCTCGCTGCCACACCGCCGGCAGACAGAGACAGAAGGAAAATATTACTGCTGAGGGCAAGATGGTTTCCCTCAGCAGGTGCCCGCTGCCTGCAGCCGTGCTCGCCCGAAGCCCTGCGCCTGCGGAGGCTGGAGCGACCGCGGCCGGGTCCGGGGAGGCGGAGGGCGTGAAGGACCCGGGAGGTCCCCTCTGGGGCGTGCGTGGAAAAATTATCTTCTGTCTTTTATACTCTGCTGCTGACAGAGTAACTTGTTCGAATTTGTGAGCCTGCACTTTTTAAACCCTCCAGCAGCGCTGGTTATCAGCCTTGGACAGAGAACTGGAGCCACATTATCCAGCTGGAAATACAGGAAGGAAAATGTGATTTCCTGAACTGCAGGTTGGCTGGAATATCAATATCAACTCCCGTCTAAGGCAGAAGAGTGCCACGGGTCGTTCAGTTGTTGGGATCGCTGGGAGGGAGCCTCGCCTTCTGTGTTACGGGACTGGAAGCACAGCAACAAACCTTGGCATTAGTCATGCGTACACAAAGCACATGAATATTTCTGATGGGTGAAATTCGAGCTTGGACTAGAATCAGTTCTAGATTCTGCATTTTTGCACCAGTTCCTTCATTAGCTGTACAAGAACTTTGCACCTTTCTAGTCTGATGCCAAAATTCAGCTGTAAAGTCACTGTTCATGAAATAGTTGTCCACCTCTCTGTCGAAGTTTAGGAAACAAATTCAACAGTTCCTTTGAAATAAAAGAATTATTTTTAAGCTGAAAAACAGGATATACTTCTACTCTATCATCTTAATACTACCTACTATTTATCATCCTAATGAATGCATTCTTTAAAATGCAGGACCAGATAAATATCATTATGCAGGAAGCCACTTAGACTGTTTTCCATAGGTCAAGAATGATACCCAAATCACCATGGCCCTGATGATCATGACATTGAAACATGAAGACATCACAAATTATTAGTTAAGATACCTCACATAATGGAAAAATGCAGTATTTAAGTGCAGGAAGCCACTTAGGCTGTTTTCCATAGGTCAAGAAAGATACCCAAATCACCATGATCCTGATGATCATGACATTGAAACATCAAGACATTCAGCATTTGCATCAAGAATTATTAGTTAAGATACCTCACATAATGGAAAAATGCAGTATTTAACATGTTAAAGACTTTTGTTTGCGTATTGAGCCCAAAACCATAAAGCAGCTCCATGGCAGATGCACGCAATACAATCTCACTAATCTCTCCTGGTGAACAAAACTTGGAAACCATAGCTGAAGGTCAAAAATTCTGAAGTGATAACCTAATAAATTAGTTGTCATCTCCATCAAAAGCATACATTAAGGTAAAGCTGCTTACTTCACAGTATGCATGTGTTTTTAGTATGATCACAAATAACAAAGAGTCAATGAATTTGAACATTCTTTTCAGTTAGGGATCATTGCCTCACACCATCTCTGCCCCTGTTTGCAGGGCAGGCATATATTTAGCAATCATGGCAAAACATTTCAACTTCTTTGCTTTTTCTATCAAAACAATCGATGCAGTGGTCTGTTAGAAGCACCAAGTTTTCATTAAATCTGATACTGCATTTTGCCATAAATGTGATATTGTGGAAGTGGAGACATCCCAAGGGCCCCTGGCAAAGTGGGACATGGGGACTGACCACTGCCACTACTTTTTGTTGTTATTTAGTTTACTGAAGTAAACTGGGATTCACTGCAGCCTCTCAAACACGGCAGTCCGGAAAACTCTTCCCTGTACACATTTTCCCCTTTCCCTTTAGGGCAACCCAGCACATTGCATTGCATCACATTCTTGTGGTATATCACAGAAAATATCCTGGAACTACAGATACTGGCCAAGCAAAGCCAGGCTGTAAATTTGATGCAGAGATGTTTCTTTATCTACAATTGACCACAGTGAGCAACATAGCTCCTGGCATCAAGGAGAAGATTGTAAGAGGAGAAGTTTATGAATGGCCTTACAGAGAACTTGGGAAGAAATTAAGATGCAGGAATATTTGGAAGTGATAGTACAGGAAACATCAGATGACATAAGAGTCTCATAGCCTATATAGGGATAATATTTAGCAAAGGAAAAATTTTAAGGCAATACAGAGGTCTTAAAAATTGATAAGCAAAAAAAAATTATTTTTTGCTTCTTTTAAAGAATATTATTGTATTTCAAAGATTCCCTGACTGCCAGTTTCTGAGTCTAAACATACCAATACTTAATAGGTGCATGGAAATTGATAAATTAAATCGTTCACTCTGGTTCTACTACTGGAACAGAAGGCAGCACAAGGTTAAAATATGCATCAGTATCAGTAGCATCTGTCTGTAAGAAAATAGAGTTAAAATATTAGGAATGGATTTTATTGTCTGATGTGGCAAAATCATGACTCCAAAATTCCAGGTTAAAAAAACAAACCAGGAAACAAGTAACTGTCAAAATAGACAAACTTATTTAAGTTTAAATTCTGTTTTCAGAAGTTTTAGAATTAATTTTTTTCTTTTTTTTTTTCCAGAAAACATTTGGCTTTGTAATTTAGCAGATGCTGCAATTGCTTGGGAATTGCTTTTTGTTCTAGCAAAGTGCCTTTCATTACAGTAGCAGTGCTAGAATTTGCAATAGAAATTTGGCATGGCAATAGCATCCTAATAACAAAAATAGGTCTTTGAAGTAGCATTTTCAAATTTCTACTGCAACTACCCCTTGAAATTTCTATCGATTCCTGGGGCATATATTCTGTTGTTCCTTCCTCCTCAAGTCATCACAGGTATCATACACAATTGTAGAGGCAGTGTGCTTTTGCCATCTGCCATTTCTCCAGGTATTTTCTATATGCAAAAAAATCCTAACGAAGACAAAGAAATGTTTGGTCCATGTAGGTAAATAAATATGTTGTAAGAATATGTTTGAAAATTTTTCTCCTTGTACCTGTCACAAGGCCAAATTTCCAAACTTTTTTTTCAAGTTATGAATAAGCGCAGAATAAGGCACAACTTAGTTTTGAGTTCTTAAGTCAATAAATGAAATCTAGTAATCAGATTTTTCTTCACTCTGTGAACTGCATGCAAAAAAAAAATCAAATTCTTGACAAAACTAGCTTTGTACAATTAGTTTTTCTTTCAAATGAGTCATTTATTTTAATTCTAATAAAAGCTATTTAAAAGTAAAAGCAAAGTTAATCAGACATTAGAAAACAGCTTGCTAGGTATGGTTAGTCTAGGATTAGTAAAATGTGCTGAAGATAGAATATTCACTTTTTCTTTGTTATAGATTAGAAATGCTCTTCTGCAATGCAATGAAGAATAAAACCTGAACAATACCTGCATTTAATGTCTAGAACACAACCTGACACCATTTCTTATGTAGACATTGCAACTAGCATCTCCAGAGTCCAAATAAAGTACCAAGATGTGTTTCTACCTGGGCATATGCAGATTCCTCCACCTACAGTTTCACTCTTGTCACAGAAGATCAGGCTGGGGGTGGCATTGAAAGAAACAGAACTCAGTTTTCAGAGTTATCTAATCTGAGCTTTGCTGCAATTGATTTGAAGTGTGAAGCTGAAAGAAATTAAGGAGTCCCACGGTATATACCCGTGTTCAATCACCCGTTACTGCTGTGATTCATTCACTCGGGAAGCTGGCATGGTGGCTGCCAAAGCTTGTTCAGCAGCATGGTTTAACACCCGTGCTGTAATAGGAGCCAGCTAACTTGACGGAGGTGGAATATTTCTGTCTGAGCTCTGTCATCTCACAGGCTGCATGTCAGATTGCACGGGGCTCAATACCATTAATTCACCACTATTAAAGGAGTATTTGTTAGTAAGAGTAGCATGAGGTCAGAGACATTCCTGTGATTATTGTTTTATCAATTCAGCTGGGCGTTATTTCTTTAGGTACGTCCTGTCCTAAAAAGCAGCTCTGTTTAGCACTGCCTCTGCATTATTAAAATGGCATGACCCATATGAGAGAAGTACAAAATCCAGTTGTGCTTAAAGCTGTATGCTTTTACTGTGCAAAGCTGGTCTCTGGGCTCAGTGCCTGCAAAGCTGGGCATAGCTAAACCCACTGGCTGCTCTTCAGAGATACCAAGGCACTGGACTTAGAAATTATCTGAAACTGAAAATGCTGACACGTGTATACCATCTGGCTACAGCAGTTTATATCTTCCCAATAATGATTTTTGACCTGTGAAAATCAGCTGCACTGAATTCAGTGCTACTTGAACTTTCCCATCAACAACAGATTAAGCTTGCTTGAAGCTAGCTTGGCTCCTGCTAAATCATATTTTAATTCTTTCCCCAGCTGTATAATAGACATAGTCAGTGAGCAGCCATGGGGCATTTATAAACAAGACCGAATGCTTGTCTGCATTTGTGTTCACTGCATTAATTTCATGTTCAAGGATGCTCCAGTGAAGAACTGGGGCCAATTATTTGAAACCATATTTGTAGGCCCAGAGCATATCCATCTGTCTTCTGTGTGTGCCTGACAGGGCAATTCAATGCATTGGTGCACGCAACAATGTTTTCCAACATGTTTTCAAGCATCTTGCAAGTTTGACTTGTTGCTTATACCAAAATGTATAAAGTGATGCTTCTTATTTCCATCATCCCAGAAAGCACAAAAAAAAGTTCCAGACTACGTCTTTTTAAAATATCTGGTTGTGCAGCTGAGATTCTGTCTATGTCTGCCTTACAGCAGCTGCGTTGTCCCAGCAGAAAACAGCTGTGAGATTTGTATCAAACTTCCCTGTCTAGGAAGACAGGAGCTGCCCATGTCTCCTCCTTCCCACAGATCTTTTTATAAGTGAGAGTAAACACAGAAAAGCAGCATAGCTAGCATTTTCCTTCACCCCAGCAGGTCCTGGCAGTTCTATCAGCTGGACGGAGTTGTATGCAGCCATGAGAAAATTTTAATCTTCATTAAATGTTAATCCCTGCAAACACTTACATACACATCAGTTCACTTATATAATAGGCATACTGAAATCAGTGGGACAACCCTGGGAGAACTGTTACTCATACATATAAATGTTTATAGGATTCATTTCCTCCTTCTGCTCTGAATCATCTGGAATAATGTTTTCCTCACAACTTCACAAGGTGAGCTTTGTGGTGTAATCCTGTTGATGGCTCAGTTCTGGTGAACATCAATAGGAATTAAGATATTCCCCATTTCTTGCAAAGCCCTCCAAACTAAATCACAGTAAAATAGTATCTTATTCTACAACTCCCAGTTCTGTCCCATTCTGCAGTGCCCCAGGTTTTCTTTTTTCATTTCTCTCAATTTCATTACTTAGAAAAAGCTGTTCTCTCATTTTTCATCCTTCTAAATACTTATACAGTTCCTACAGTATAAAACACTATAAAGAGGTGATCACCTGCCATTTGACATTATTTCAATGCATTCAGAGTATTTTGTTCTCATTTGAATCTTATTAGCCTCTATCATTATTTCTATAATTGATTTGCATTTCCTCTTCCTCACAGGAATTGATGCTTATTTTAAGGCACATCCATGCGAGGACACATAGCACACAGCTCTTGAAATAACTGTGGAATGATGTGAGCTAATATGATGTCCTGGCAGAGCAGTCTTTCCAGCTACAGCCAGCTGAGGAATCCAGATTATGACCTTTGTGTTAGGGAGCTGAGATCCATGGGATATTTTCTGCTGAGGTGTTTGTTTAAAAGATGGCTTCTCTCAACACCTTTGGGTGGATTTCTCTATGACTGTCAGGATACAATGGGCATTGATAAATTTTAGGAGTAGCTATTTTAATTCTATATTTCAGTCCAAATCTTCTCAAATCCACTGCAGTTGCTCTTCAGCCATGGTGATAATCAGAAATACAAAGGGGTCAAAATTTTGTTAGTTTTTCTTCCTGTCCAAAGAAAATAGAATGAGATTGTTTGAGAACAGGATGACCTTGTTGAAGCTGAGGGTCTGTAATTGCTTGGTTCCTCCTCTCTTGCAGGCTCAATGCTATGGCATGTTTGAGCTCTGCTTCGACTCTTTATCTATGGGATAGTGTGAAGTCCAGGAAAGAAATTTCTTCCACCCCTAATCTCAGCAGAGATACCAGTCAATTAGCTCTACTGCTTGGCATACGCGTTGAGGCACTAACATGAAACAGACTAAACTTGCATAAAAGACTCCAGCTTTCCAACAATGCATGGATGTTGTGGCACACAGAGCTGGGGGAAAATGCTGATCTGGAGATTCAGCACCCAGTTTTCAGCAGGGCAAACACACATTATTCATTCAGTAGTATTGGTGAAGGACTCCTGACTGCGTGCTTGTTCACCTGTCAGAAGCATTCAGTATGGATCAGTTGCAAAACTTTATCGCGTGCTGGATAGCTGTAACCTGCCTGAGATGAGATCACAGGAGTTTTAATCTTCCAACTAACTCTTTAGTGGACATTTGGGCTATAGCCCATCTGTCTGAGGCAGTCATGGTCTTCGTTAGATGACTGCTTACAGAATGAGGAGTTAGGTACTCTGTAAACTGTGGAAGATGACTCTAATATATGCTATATTTCTAAATGTACAGTTATGGTTAATAGAAGAATTGTATTGCTATTCTTACCTGGATTTCAAATGTCAACAATAACGTTTCAGTTCAAACTTTTGCATTAAAATTTGTAATTGTACTTTTCTAAACCACCCCCAAATGATAGCTTAATTCTGGGCTCCCCATCACAAAGGAGATAGGGACATGCAGGAATGAGTCCAGCAAAAGACTACCATAAAGGTAGTGAAGGGTATGGAGCATCTGAGATCTGAGGAGAGTAGCTGGAAATGTTCAGCCTGGGGAAGAGAAGGCTCAGGAAGGATCTTACCAATGTGTATAAATACTTGATGGGGCAGAGTAAAGAAGATGGAGCCAGGCTCTTCCCAGTGGTGTCCTGTGAAAGGACTAGAAGCAGTGGATAAACCATGAAAAATTCTGTTTAAACTTGAGAAAAACTTTCCTTATTCTGAGAGTGGTCAAACAATGGCATAGGTTGCTCAGAGAGGTTGTGGAACCACCATCCTTAGAGATATTCCAAACCCAAGTGGTTGTGGCCCTGAGATACCTGCTCCTGCTCACCCTGCTTTAAGCAGAGTGTTGGGATGAGGTGATCTCCAGGCGAACCTGTCCACCTCAGCCATTCTGTGGCTGATCTCATAAATACTTTTGAATTACAAGCAACCTCTTAAGTAGAAAGTTCCCTAGGAAACACAACTATTTAAAAGCACACAGAACCAAAAACTTTTGGTACTATTTATAATTTTGTTGTGAACTATGGTGATTTTAAATTAAAGAATTTTTAATAAAGAACTATTGCTGGTAAGAATTAAGTTATTCTAAAATATATCATTCATAACGCTGTTAAGTAGCCATTCCTACCAGCTAAATTGTAACTTTCTGTCAGAAGAAGGTGTGCAATACCAAATATGTGGGTAAAATCACAGCTTTGTGAGTACTTTCCTTTCCAAAGTTGTGCCATTTCCTACTCATGAGGTTTTACAGCAAGACCAACTATACTGCCTTTTAAAAAAAATGTATTTTATACTTGAACGACATGGATTATTTTAAGAAACTTCTGAAAAACAAGTAACATTAACCATGCTTTTGTATTTTAAGTGATACAGAATCCTGATATTCAAATTGTATGAATTATATACAATTGCATTTTACACGTCAAATAAACCAAGGCTGTCATTATTTGGATGTGGTCACCTTTACTGCTCTGCAAAGAGTGAATGTTACACCCATAATCATTTATACAAAGCCGGATTCTGAAAATCTTAGACTCCTCTGATTTCAGCAGTTGTTTTTACTCCGTGAGGTTTGCCCAACCAAAAGATGAATGCCTCTGTGCCCTATTCATGGCACTGTACCTCAGCTGAGACTTCTGATGTATTTTAATTATCACACTACCTGTATTTGAAAATAACCTGCAAGCACATTTAGTGTGCTTACAAAACATCTATTTATACCACCATTACTTTTCAGAGTTACGTTCCATGCTGTGTTCACTGCAGCTATTCCAGGTATCCTTGTTGTATCCACCAACAGTGTGCCAACCATGGTGTTGAGTAAGAGGATTCAGCTGTGAATGGATCTCTCTCCCTGAAGTAACGAGCTCAGATAGACTTCAGAAAGTGATGTTTTGCCTGCCTCATCACTTGTCTAAAAAGGATAAGGGCAGAGCTATCAGAATTACTCTGATGTAATGCAGTGAGCATGAGTGTCCTAGAAAGTTGCGAGCTGTAGGTGTCACATCATCACAGAGTCTTGTTTCCTGTGAGCTGCCAAATGATCTTTATTTGAATTTAAAATATTTTTGCCTGAGAAAGCAGTAACAAGCAGCCTATTAAATATATCCCATTGAATATCTTTCCTACTTGATCATCAGCATTTTGGTAACTTAAAGTGGACTGACAATTATACAATTTGCAATTTTTAGCACAAACCAGAAGTGAATCTGATTGCCAGATTGACATTCATGGAGCCTTGTATTTGTGCATAAATATGAAAGCTCAGTATAAAAGGTTTGTGCTCATATTGGCCATCAGAGTCCTAGAAGCTGATATTGAAAATGTGGCTGTGGGCATACAAAAATAATCTGAAAGTTACTATTTAAATATACAGTTTGTGTACTCGGAGCTATAAGGAATCAGCCATTTACCTACAAGATGTTTACAAAGCAAGTCTGCTAGGTTTTCTAACAGCATCTTTGTAATATATTTCATTCTTCTTAAAATTTTCTTTTTATTTCATTTCATTTCATTTCATTTTAATATTGAAATGTGATATTTCTGTTGTAGAATATGGGGGCATGTTTAAGAAATATGTAATAAATACAATTACAGCCACAACAGGGCACATCTAAGTGTGGTATTTAGGGGTAGGTTCTGTTAGTAATCATAGTTATAAGCAGCAGGTATAAAAAGGATGGAACAAAGGATGTTGTAGGTATTGCCATTCTGGTGTAGCTTGAGCCTTATCTTAACCTGGGTTAAGTATTCATTTAACAATGGTTTCTTGTGCTGAATTAAACTGATTTTTTTTTCAAAGTAAAAAGTCTGTCTTAAAAATAACTGATTGGCATTTAGATTATGTAATTTATTATGATGCCTTTATGATCTATGCTTCTCACCTCTGCATATTGCTGGATTTTTTCATCTTCCACATGCTTGGATTACATGGCACTTTGTTCCAAATCATTCTCCTTGAGAATGATCTTAATTTCTGTGCAATCTGGAAAGCTGAAAAACCAAGATTTCTTGGTGCATTTATAGTGGGGAAAACTGGCAGAGCTATGAATACAACTTACAAGCATAATTGAATCTCTTCCCATTGCACACAAAACTATAATAAGGTGTGCATTTTTTTACCAATATAACTGCATCAATAATAGGGCTGCTACTGCCATATGTTATAGACACCCATCATAAGCTTACTGTGAAAGCAGCATTTATTGTGCTTACAAGAAGGAAAAAAGTTTATTCTGGTCAATAAACAAAGTCCCAGCTTCAGAGCCAGAAAGATGCATCTTTTTGTTCTTTGCCACGGGCAAGGGACTCTCTGAGGAACAGGCTGCACGGTTGAGCTGTTGAATGCTTCTCCAGCTGCACACTTCCCATCAGCCAAATATATTATCAGAGCAGTACCCAAATTCTTTGGCTATAAACAAAAGCATGCATGTACTTTTTTGTGCCACTAGTGACCTTTGATGTTCAAGGTTCATATTTCCTTAAAGTGCTAGATTAGAAATTTTTCCAACCCCCCTAGCCCCCATCCATGTAAGATAATTAATGCTAACAATTTCATCCTAATTCAAGGTCTTTAAACCAAGCTGGTCTGCTTTTCATTTTCTGCATAAAATGGAAAGGCACAGAGGTAAATGCAATGTTTAGTATCCATGAACACCTTTGCAAGGGTAGGTAGGCATGCATTTAGTCTGCATTTGGTAGGGCTAAAGCTTAAACAGAACTTTGGCAAAATCAAAGAACTACAAATTCAGCAGTGATTGGGCAAGAAATGCCCATGGTTTTGCAGGAGGGTGAAGTTGCAGCAGGAGGCCAAGCTTGTCCTGGGCCGCCTCATGTTTGCTGCAGGCTGCCTTGCTCCTGGTCTGTGGAGTGCTGACCTGCCAGGAGCCCGAGGGGAATTGTGCTGCAGAGTTTCTCCTTTGCACAAGTGCTCCAACCCTACCTGTGTGGGTCGTGGCAGGGCACCTGGCCCGTCCCAGCCTGACTTTCAGGGTGCTCTGGGCTGAGTCACACCCACGCCACAAGCTGGGTGGCATCTGCAAGGGTAGGGCAGCCGCAGTGTGACAGGGAAGGGCTCTGCCTCTGGTTGGACATCAGCACTCAGCCACAAGAAGAAAGGCCAGAAGAAAATGTTCAGGGACTCTGGTTCTTACATCCTGGCTGTCTAGTACAGCAGGAGGAGCATTCAAGTTCCACCTGTTTAGGGAAGGTGTAACCTCTGACTTGGGCTGTCGAGCTGGCTCAACAAGCAGGAACGGGTCAGGGTGATGCAAGCCCTGCCCTTGCCCTTCCCTGTCAGACTATTTGTTTCCTCAAAGGTATCAAGCAAACTCTGAAGCTTTTAAGCAGGAGGGAGGGTTAAAGAAGCACACAACCATCATTGAGAGCTGCAGGCAAAAATAGCCTGGCATTATTTTTACAGAAATGCATTTAGTCAATTTATTAAGGCAAAAGGATGCTCCTGTAAAGCAAAACATGTTGCTCACAAGAGCAAGCAGAAATTAAAACAGGTATTCGATGAAAGACTACTGAACCAATAATAGATATTAGGTGCTAGAACAAATTAATTAATTTTCAGCAAAGACCAGTTCGCAGTAGAAAGGGATGGTGGAAGTATTTTATAAAAGAGAAATTTGCTAATCTGCACTGTTGAAAAGGCCAGTATATTCCCCATGTATGAATTTGGTTTCGAGGTGTTTCCAGGAAAAATACAATAGTGAATGAAGGGTACTTTGTCCACAAAAATATATTTGCAGGGGCTCTTAGACATGAGAGAGTCACCAGCTCTTGTGACACTGATTGCTTTAAAATGGGTTATTTCAAGGGAATGACAAGAAATAACAAGACAATAAACCATTCTTGCAGGAAGTCTCAGGCAGTAGCAACATTGGCCAAATTTAAAATTTGCTGGGGGCAGAAGCTGAGGATGTACTAAAACATATTGGGCTTAAGGTTACAACTGAACAAGCAATATATTATTTTCCTTTCACTGGACAAAGACTCATGTTCTGCTTATGAACTGCTTTTAAAATTGCAAAACGAAAAAAAAAAAAAAAACCCTCCCAAAATGCGTCACAAATTCAAATTACTCTTACAAAACATTCATCAAACAAGTTCATGCTAATTCCTGTTGCAAGAATTGCTGAGAGTATTTGACATTTGTGCGGTGTGACACTCGCGATGCGTTTCTGCTCTGTGAGCAAGCGCCTCGCTCGCAGGGCTGGTGCTGCTCGCCGTGGGCTGACTGTCAGCCCTGCACAGGGCAGCCTCTGTGCTCCCCTCAGGCTAACTTGTGAGCACAAGGGAAGGTGGGAGATGAATGGTGCCTCGGTCCTCTGCTGCTCTCTCTGCTCACTGCTGACATCTCCATTTCTTACTAAAGAGATGTCAGCTACTTTTATAACAGACAACTAGGCAGATAAGCAAAGAAATTCTCTTGCCTCAGAGCATTGGGAATATTTTTTTTTTAAGTCACAGCTCCAGGAACCATGTGAATTAGAGACAAATACAAACCCAGATTAAATTATTGGTCTTCGGTTTTGTAGAATTGTTCTTGAAGACATGATCCAGAAATATTCTGAAGTTTCAGTAAGCAAACCAAAGTGAAAATAAAAAAGGATTTGCATATACTTAGGCCAGCCTTTTCATTCTGGGGACCTGAATCATGACTTCTGAATGCCTGGATTAGCAATTCTGTATTTAGCAGTGACCAAAATATTCAAAAATAGCTTCTCACTATTTGTGCAGTCTATATTTATGCTTGGTAAAAGCCATCTAAGCTGCTAATAAAAGAAACACAGACCCTGGCAGTTAGCAGGGCATGTCCACAAAAACCAATATGCAACATTGCCACTTGGATCTGAAGTTCTCTTCTGTTGCCTCTCAGCAGCAGCAGAGACTGACAGGAGCTACTCTGAGACACTCCTCCTCATCTTCTAGCACTTATCCTTTAAGTGTGATGCATAAAGCAACAGTATTCAAACTGATTGTGCTTCCAAAAGGGCAGGATCACCAGGCAAAAACTTGATTTCTTTTTGAAGCTGAAAAAACCTGTGATCTCAGAAGCCATGTATTTGGGAAACTGTAGAAGGTGCTCCTGATTGAGAACAGAGCAGAAAAGGCTTAACCAATTACCTGCCTTTTCTGCTCTTTTTTGCCCAGGTCTGATTTATTTGTGATTTTATCCAGTCACATATGTCTTATCTTTTAGACAGTTCATCCTTTGGGACAGAAACTACCATTTCCTTTTTTATACATAAAATAATGCTGGATAATCTGACTGAAGTTTTACACTTGCTATACTGTAACTGCTAAATGAATAACAATTTTGGCCAATTTCTAGTCTCAGCTAGCTCCTTTTGGGCTACTGTAGCCCAAAGCTATAATAAGCAAATAAAGCAATTTAGTCAGGCTTCTATCTGGAAGAAATCCTCATTCCAGAATACAGAGTTTTAAAGCTGACATCTGGAGTGATACAGGTGAGTTTTGTTATTGTCCATATGTGCCTCCTGACACATTTATGTACTTTAGATGTAAATTAAGACTATTATGTTAAAAATGTGCCCCTCCTTTTATGTTTTGTCAGCCTCTACACTATAGAAACTCCTTACAACTCCTCCAGCACAAATCCCAAATATGTGTTCTTTAATGTCCAGGATCAGAACCTGTCCAACACTTCCTCAGAGTAGCAGCCAGCCTCCCTCACCTGAGTGTGGCTTGTGCAGTGCCAGCACTCCCAGCTGCACCCCCGCAGGGCACCAGCTGTTCCCTGAGTGCTAGCCCAGGAGAGCAGACAGACCACAGGTAGGTCTCTCACTGTACTGATCAGTGCAAAAACCCCCCTCTAACCCACAAACAAAAAAAAAATCTAGAAAAAGAGGATTTACAGTGCTTTAATCATAACAGGGATGCCTTGTGGGAAACTCTGCAAGATAAAACCGAGCAATATTGCAATACTCTGGCCCATAAACTAGCCTGTGTCCATGCTGTTGCCTCAGAGATACTATGATGGAAATTTCTCCATGTCTCATTTTCATTTTAACTAACTTATTCTGCCTAGAATTCCTGTGTGTGCTTCCTTTCTAAAACTTGTGTCATCCTATTTCTGTGGTGCAAAAATCATATGTTGTGTTATGATAGCTATTTATTGCTATCTGTACATTTCTTATCTGTACATACCCATATGAATATGTTACCTATACTTTAATAGGATGTGTTTGTAAAATGCCCTGGCATGTGCAACTCTGGTAATGAATCTAAAGATGAACAGATTTAAAACTGTGCCTAAGGCGGTTTGGATTACTGTATTTGCCAATTTGTCTTGTGATGTTTTAATAGCTCCTGCATGGCATATTCTTGCACATTATTCAATAGTCCTTAACTTTTCATTAGGTATACACAGGAAGAACATGGAAACATCCCAGATTTTTATCTCTCTACTGTCCTCCAGTAATCAGCTGCCGTTATTCTGGTTTATGTGGGAGAAATGATCTTAGAATCACTTCATAATACACCATTAATGTATCAGTGAGAGGTTGAGACTGATATCCTGTTAGTGTTAGAAACCACAATTATGTGTAAAATGAAAAATTATGCACAGCAAACTATGCAATGGCTATGCAATGTGACCTGCCAGAGAAGTCCTTCTGCATCAGTTCCTCCAAAGATCTCCTGTGACCTGAGAAGCTGTACTTCCTTCCCTCTTTCTCCTTTCTCTGAGTCAGCCAGCTGTGCCATCAACAAGACACTGAAAAGCAAAAAGACCTGAGCCCTGCAAGAAATAAAAGGGGATTTCTGTCGTTCTCTGGGTTCTGTCTCTGTAGAATTGAAATCCTGCCCTTCAGTCAACATTCACACCAGCTGCCTGGGTAAGCACATGTGATGGGCCACCCTTTCAAGACAATCTAAAAACCATAAGTAAGATTTTTTTCAGTTGAGTTTCTTCAACCTGATATATAGATATATATATATATAGATATATATATATATAGATATATATATAGATATATAGATATAATTGTATACACACATATATATGTTTTTAGCTATGTAGAAACTGCAAACCAGATATTAAAAATTGCAAAATACTTGTTGTACTTTGTTTTGATATTTGCACATTCAGTAGTTCTGTCACGTTAAATAAAGACAAAAATAATTTTATTAATGGTAACAGATATTGTGCTACTAAGTTGCCTAATGAAATGCTTTAGAGTGAAATGCAAAACTCACATGTTCATCCAGAGGATCTAAAAAATGTGATTATACTAACACACAGTCTGTCAGTCCATCTTCCAACCCTGTACCCAACAGAAAAAGTCACAGTGAGCACAGTGAAAGGAACACAGTGAAGCATGGAAAAAAATATGTAAAAGGTCCTTGCTAGTGTTACATTTGTGCATCTGTAGGGACAAGCATGACAATTAGCCAAGAGCCCTGAACACTCAATTTCTCCTTTGAGAGAAACTGCATTCACGGTTTTTTCTCTACAAAGACGCCTCTGAACTTGGATGCTTTCCTACAACACTGAATGCCAGCTTGTTCCTTGAAAAGGAGGGGATTTAAAAGGCCATAAAACTAGAAGGACTTCTTCTGGATAGACAGGCAATTAGAACAAAAGGAAGCTTGCATCATATATAGAGGCAGAACTTCCTACTCTGTTTCAGCATGTGGACAAGATAATTTTATTTCTGTTAAATAATTTCATTTGTTTCTAATGCCTTTCTTGTGTCCTAAAGACTCCTCTCCATGTAAAACTAAATAACTATTAGAATGGCAGAGAAGGGTGTCATCAAAATTGTATGACTCATCTTTTTTTTTTTTCGTCTGCACCAAGATATGACCCAGAGAAACTGGCTGAAAGTGTAAAAGCCTTCTCTGCCATTCTTGATATTTGTGAAGTGTTTTCAAACTTGTTTGTAAGTTTTTTGGCTTTTCTGTCTGTATTGGACCCCTCAGTTCTCTGTCCCTTTTTTCTTTCCTGCTTATCCCTGGCAGAGGAGCAGCCTGAGGCAGAGCTGGGTCCAGCAGCTCAGGATGAGTGTAAGGCTCCTTCCTGCTCATCAGTGAAAGGGATGGATGGGCTCATTGGTTCAGCTCATTCACCAAACCTCCTGCTCGGAGCAGCCTGTCATGCTCCAGGAGCTGCAGCTCTGCACTCAGGCCAGGAGAAGCTGCACCTTTTTCTGCGTCCATCTAAATGCATCACGTGGTGAGCCCAAGTCATTTTCCTCCAACCCTATCACAAGACAAGTGAAAACCAGGCTTGCTGTATGTTTGCTTACCATACCACTCTCCAAGGAATAAGTTGCTGCCTGACTTTTTGTGGGCAGAGGGAGTCAGCTGGGGCACCCCAGAGAGAGAGACAAGCCTGGGTGAGCCATACTGGGGCAGGAGCCAAGGGACCAGCAGCAGCAGGACGCTGGAAGAAAAGACCATTCACAAAAGGAGACTGTGCCTGCCCACGCTGGGTGCAGCTGGGGGCTCCGTAGCCAGAGGCAAGGCCAGACAGAGGTGACTCACTGAGGTGACTCAGAGGTGACAGAGTTTGTCTCTGACAGTATCTGCCCTTCTGACCAGAGTTATTGTGGATGACCAGCTGAGAGGAACAACTGCTGTGGAGAATTCCTCGGTACTGATGGGAGCTGTGGCATTGTCTTTGGGGACAGGGAGACTTCCCCTCCTTTGCCCTTGGCTCACACCACCCTGCTGTCTGCTACAGAGCAGCACTGGCACAGACTCTGCCCGGTTCAGCAGTCTGTGTGGTCTGAGCATGCAGGTTTTGTGTGGGCAGAGCACTCAGTGATCGCTGCTGGCAGGCACAGAGAGGTGTGAGAGCTCACACCAGCCTGAAAGAAGGCAAGCAGACATGTGGGAAGCAGTCACATCTCTGGCCATCTGAGGATGGCCTCATCCCTCCCAGCCTGGCAGTCACACAGCCAGAGACTGACTGTGGATGTACCACAGCCACGTCAGCTACCACTGCAGGTCCCACCTCTCACTCCGCTCTGCTGCCTGAGTCACCTCAATGTGCTCCATAAAGGAGAATGAGGTGAACTCTTATGATGAGCTGGATGAAAGGATTATCATCCCAGCTGTTTGCTGCTGCCTCACCACCCAGCGCTTTTCCTGCCCAGCTCTCCTGTTCCATTACTTTGCACGAACAAGAAAACAAACCAGACAAAAAAGGCAGAATGGAGGGATGGGTCAATTGTGTGAATGATCTGAGGTGTTATCTATTCCCAGGGACAGCTGAAACATTTTATCTGGCTACGATCCAAATGGGGTTTTATTCAGAAGCAGCTGTACTGGCTTGAGAAATGACTATTTCCTGGCTGTCCCTTGCACTGCAGTGACTGCTGCAGGTGACTGCTGCCAGTCCCCCCAAGCCTCACTCCTCTCTCACTTGCCTGGGTGCAGGGCAGGCAGCTTGGGCTGAGCCCCAGCACACGGGGGCTTTCAAATCAGCCAAGAAACTTTGCCCAGAGGCTGGCACACGGGGCTCAGATGATGTGCTCTTTTAGGAGGGTGTCCCCTCAGAATAGACAGCTGAAAGCAAATGGTCCAATGCTGGCAATAGTATCTTAAAGCACCAAAGTTTTTTGTATTGTGAAGGTTAAGCCATCCTGTTTGGCAATTAAAATCCCAATTATCTGAATTTTCCATGTACTTGGAAAAGGAATATTTTACTAATTTTACTAATTAATCAAAGTAGATTTAAAAATTAAAAATATTTTTATTATTTTGGATATATAGAATGGGGTTTTTATGTTTACCCTCATATGTCCCTGAAAATTTTGAATTTGCATGCATTGGATATATAAGAAAAGCTGCAGCAGACCATCATCTTGGTTTTATTTGCCAGCACAATCCTCTCTAAATACAGAAATTATTTAAGCTTTTACTACACTGAGATAAGCCTGATGTAAGTAGCTGTAATATTGTACAGTAATAATAGGCAGGCACCTCAGTCAATTTTTCTCAAATCCAGATGACATTGATATCTTCAAATAACCCAGTCTAAATGCTTATTCTCATCCACAGGATAACAAATACACATCCCAAACACCAGGGAAAGAAAAAAATAAGAGAGAAACAAAATTATTTTTTTACTTCCCCTAAGATAAAACTCCCAGCCTAGCCTAAAACACCTCTGATAATATGCTAGACCTTTGGGCTTCACAGATCAGGAAAGCATGAACAAAATAAAGTTTTATGACCAGAAAAGGAGAACTCACTTTCTACTGAAAACACAGAGGTTCTGTTATTTTTAAGTTGAACTCAGTTCTACAGTGATCTGGACACAATCACAGAGGCTAGATACTTAAAATACCAGCTGCTCCACATATTCAGTAGGAGCATGCCTTGAGGCTGACCAGTAACTCATGTAACCAGAACTCTCAGCAGACAGACAATACTTTTCATTTCTAAAGCTGTGAACAAGCAAAACCTCACTAATCACAAATCAAGGAGGCAGATAAGCACGTGTTGACACCCTTGTTTTACTCTCAGGGAGTGCAATGAGCACTGCTTCGTGCAAAGTGGGTCATCTGGTGCTGGGGTTCAGCGTGCAGGACGGGGGGTGCCATCCCACAGGGCTGTCTGGCCCAGGGCACCTGCAGAATATAGCAGACCCCCTGCTCTTCTGCAGGCTTCCAGCAGAGATGGAAAGAGGTGCTGTGGCATTGTGACAGGTGCTGTGTGTAAGGAAGATGCACAGAGCTCTGCAAAGGGTGTACGTGACCAAGGCTTTCAGCCTTGCCACTCTCTTGTTCCCTAAACTTGATCAAGATTTTTTTTATCCTTTCTAATCCATTTTACCTCCAAGGCCCTTTCTCCTGCCATGCTGAGCTGTATGGCACCAAGCCCTGGGTCCCAAGCACTGCCAGGAGAACTCATAACAATACTGATCAGGATGACAGTCACAATTCATAGTAAGCAGTTCTTTCAGATCTTGTACAACTAAAGAAAAAAAGATCCACCAAAGCAATCAAAAACTCCAAGCAAGACTGCAACCTAAAGAAAGAAAACCACAAAAGTTTAAAAAAACTTTTCTACTTACTGCATATATAATGGCCTGTTCCAGAATTGTGATGTGTCGAACATATAACAGGGTCCAGTGGCTTGGGTGGAGTGACAGCGGGTAAAAAACAAACTGCAGAAGCAGCAGAAACAGATTTAAAGGTCACCAGGCTCATTCACTTTGGAAAACAAGTGAACACTGCGACACTGTGAACAACACTGTGCCTACTGTCTGTAACACCACTCCCCATGACTGCTATCCTACTCCTTTTTCACTGTCATTGCAATATATTTATCAGTGGAGAGCTGAGAAACATCAGATATCAGAGGGAAAAAATGCAGAGTGGTGAAGGAAATAGCTTTGCCTGCGTGTGCATGCTGGAAGGAAGCTGTGCAGGCACTTGCACTTCATGGAGACCATGACTTGCTGCTGGCTCCATATAACATCAGCCTGAGAATGTATGAAGAGCTGGGTACTGAAATGGTTTTTCCTACCCTAATAAAATACATTTAAAATGGAAGCTGTCTGTCTAATTTTCCATTTACTTGCCTAATAAAAACTATTGTTTCCTTTCATGTTCTCTACACTTGCTTTCTTCCAGAGCTGGTTTTGACTGGGATAGAGTTGATTTTCTTCACAGTAGCTGGTAAAGGGCTGTGGTTTGGATTTGTGCTGGAAACAGTGCTGATAACACAGGGATGTTTTGGTTATTGCTGAGCACAGCTTACACAGAGCTGAGGATGTTTCTGCCCCTCATGCCACCCCAGCAGTGAGTGGGCTGGGTGTGCACAAGGAGTTGGGGAGAAGCACTGTCAGGAGACCTGACCCCAGCTGACCACAGGGATATCCTGGGGATATCCAAAGGGGATATCCAAAAGGGAGTCATGCTCAGCATCCAAAGCTGGGGAAGAAGGAGCAAGAGGCAACATTCAGAGTGACAGTGTTTGTCTTCCCAAGTGACTGTTACATGTGACAGAGCCCTGCTTTCCTAGGGATGGCTGCACCCCTACCTGCCCATGGGGAGTGGTGAATAAATTCCTTGTTTTGCTTTGCTTGCATGTCTAACTTTACTTGCCAAACTGTCTTTATCTCAACCCACAAGTTTTCTCACTTTTACCCTTGTGCCTCTCTCCACCACCTTACAAAACTCCATTTCTGCTTGTTGAAAATGGAGATTTTTTTTTGTGTGTATGGAAGTGCAGCAACTGGAGTGCGACCTCAGGCCATACTGGCAGAGAGAGCAGTGAATGTACGTGGTGTGTGAGTATGCATGTCAGTGTGCATACATGGTGTACATGCTGTGGGTACAGGTTTTTTCTGTAAAATATGTTTGCACATTAAATAAAATGTTAAGGCTTTTATAATTACTGGATACTGATGTCTTCTAGATCAAGTGGATGTGAAACCTTGATTTTTGTCTCGCTATTTAATTTCACAGCATTTTCATAGCTTTGTCTCTTATTGTCCTTTTATTGCCAATGTTTCTGTCACTGCCTTCTTAAGTGTTTAGTCTTCTGCTTTTTATTTAGTGTCTGCACCTATTTTTTCACCTGGTTTTAATGATGCAGGAGTCCTTCAATACACTTGCCAGGGTCAAACCTTTGCACCCTCAAGAGTAGGATGTATTCAAGGCAAAGCTATTGTGAGCTGTTCTTACTTCAATAACCAGTTACTTTCCTGGAAAAAATGAAAGCGCCAATGATTTAGTCATCTGTCTCACAAGCTGCAAAATAAGAAAAAGACCTTGAATTTTCTTACCTTTATTCATACCTTCCTTGTTGTTACTCCGTTTATTGTTGCAGGCCAGTCCAAATTAGCAATACACCACTCATGTCATGGGAGCCATCCAGCTCTCAAAATGACAGCTACAGTGCTCTGCAATGTTTCTGTGACTTTGCAAATGAAAACAGGTGAAAATCTCTCTCTGGGTATTGTGATTAAATTCTCCATTGCACAGCTCTCCTCTCCATCAGCATTGACTTTTCAATCTTGAGTCACTCCTCCTTTTCCTTTCTGGTCCTTTTAATCATTTAAACAAGGGAGAAGGAAGTAAAGGGAGAAGAGAAGGGACTAGAGTCAAGTTTCCATATAAATTTAGCTCAGTGGAATGGGCTAGGAAATACCAAAGGAGTTGGAAATTAACTCAGTTAGAAACCAAATACCTCCTGCCTACATGCGATGTTGTGGTTACCAGGATCTTTGTAATTTCAGAACTTTAATGCCTTTTTTCCAAATAAAAATTCATAAGCAGCACTATTTCATGAGGCCACAGAAGAGCCCTTTCTTAAGGAAATTTTATGCAGATGTAAAATAAGATCAAAGGGTAGATTGGATCAGAAAAATTCAGTTTCAGCGCTTTTAAAAGCAAAGCCTACTTTAACTCCCCTCCCTTTGGCTGATCCAAAGACCAAGGGAGATTCAGGAGCAAAAAAAGTTTCAGTACTATCTTCTGCCCAAACTGAAGTATGATTTCAGATCACATGTGTGTACTTACACTGTATGTCTTTTTGCTGCCTAAGGACAAAAGGCTGCCTCCCACTTTTCTTATAGAATGCTCATTAATTGCAACCACAGTAAAATACTTTGTAAATTGGAGGTAGAACAATTAGAAGGTATATGGAAGGTATGCATTTTACTCCTGTTTTTGCTTTTTCCCTCAGGAAATGAAAACAATTTGTGGAGAAGAGAGATATTTTCATTGGTGTTACACATTCTTGAGTGGTGATTTTCAGTCCTCACTGTCTTCAGTAATAAACAAGAATAGTGAGCATGACAAATTGACATAGTTAAAAGTGGGCACAACTCTTGAAATGAAAGAGTACCAGTGGAAGTTATCATGTCAGTGTTACTATAATAGTTGTGCAGCCTTAAACTGAGAGCTCTCCCGATTCCTTGAAAGAAGAGGCTGTTCTTCCTTATAGTTTCACATGATGCCTGCTACAGAAAATAGCTGAACATGTGACATATGTGTGTGTGTGTGTGTGTGTGTGTGTGTGTGTGTGTGTGCTTCCAATGGAAAAAAAATTACTTTCTTAAATTATTCTTTGTCCTCAGACATTATTATTGGATGAGGAATTGTTACAACTTCAGAGAGATGTATGCCATTTCTCAATACAGTACCCTGAGTGTAGAGTAAAACAGATTTTTTTTTTTTTGTGAAGTTTGACTCAAGATATCTTGAAACACGAACTGAATTCATCCACAAACAGAAATATTAACAATATTCTAGTTTTTTTTTATATCAGCATATATAGTCTCAACGGTAGCACTGTACACTGTTATTTTAAGGAAATAAATGATGGATGATAACATTAAAGATATTTCAGTGAGCTAACCTGAGTTTTACAAGTGTGCATGAGTTTAGACTTAGATGCCATACCTTAAGCAGATATGTTCTGGAGAAAATCTTTTTGTTACACCCATAACAATGCTTTAGAACAAGCACACAAAAAGAAGTTATGTTACTATGAACTGAAAATATTGATAAAGCACTGCAAATAGACCAGCTAATATTCAGTTTCTCTTCTTTACACATTTATATTTCAAAATGTGATCAGTTATCTCTACATATTGCCAGTGGTGATATTTTGACTACACTGAAGTCTGTGACAACTCCCTTTGATTGCAGCAGCACTTTGGCGGTCTCATTTTCATGCACATATTGAATGAAATATAGCATTAGTTCATTCATTTGACTGTTTAGCTTTTTTATTTTGGTTTGTGAAGAAGAAAGAATATCTTACCAATTAATGATGGGACAATAAAAGCTAAATAATAAAAAAAAATAAAACAGTTAGTGATAAGTTTAACATATGGAAATGTCAAAAACTTGTTTTGATAGTATGAACATGTCTGTAATACGGAAAATAAAGAAACTTTGTCAAAGTGTGTATGAGGGCTACTACTATGGAAAACAGCACAAATGAATGCTCCATCAATTTTACATCCTGACTAAAGGCTTTGGGTGGCAAAGCTGCTTAGATATAGCAATCATTGTAAGTAATAGCCTGCACCGCAGTACCTCACAGGTCATCACAAAAAACATCACAGGCAGGTACTGTCCTGTTTCAAGAAAATGCCAGAATGCCGAAACTTCTGAAGCAGCTTCTGAGGACCTCCAAAGCCAGCTAGGTGACTCCTGCCTATAATGTAAAATCTCTCTAACTCCTGTAAATATCTCTTCCTCAGTCTCTTCCTTTTCCAGGCAAGGGAAGTACTTCACCTTTTTGTTTTCTCAGCTATCTTTTGCCACAAGATTGTCAGTATTCTTCACTCAAACTTAATGAAATTGCTGAAACATTAGGCTACCTAGTTGTAAGAAAGAAGAAATGTTGATAAAAATAGAAAGATAGTGCACATAAGAGTCTGTAGTCATTTATAAATGCTTGCATTATGGTAGAAGAGATTCTTCTTGACTGCCTGGTTAACAGAGCATGTATGGTCAACCCAAACCAATTTGTTGAGAAATCAGTTTTTTCACCTAGTATCTCATCAGGGAAAAAAAATAAATAAAAAAGTAAAGTAAGATGCCAAAGGTTCTCAGCTCTTCCCACCCCATTAATGGCAGTATGGTGAGCCTGTTGAAGTACTTGAGCATGAGAATTTGTTCAGCATATTCTTGGGAACAAATGGAAATTAAGCAAGCTTTCCTTCAATGCAACTGTGTACACTGTAGGTGGATTTATCTGATCAAATGCAGAGATCTACAGTATAGATGTCTCCTGACAAGTTCATCAATCTAAATTCCTTTTGTAGTCAATGGGAGAAATGAGAATTCCCAGGATGTGGCTCATCCCAAAGTAGACATATATGTTTAGTCAGACAAACTGTTTCCAAATACCTATTCCTATTCAGCTGGTTGGAAAGGGAATCTGAATGGTGACTAATTAGTTACAGACTAGTTAGAAATCAGTATTTACCTAATATCTTAACTTTATCTAAAGATAAGGGGGTTGAACTCTATTCTACATTTCTTTTTTAGTGCAAGTAAGACACCAAAAGATTTTACTGTATATTCCCCAGGTGCTGCCATTTCACCTGACTGAATGCTGGGGCTCAGGGGAGAGGTCCTGAGTTTCAGAAAGTCCCTCTATTAATCTATCTTTTGGACAGTCCCTTCATCCTTCTCTTAATTTTGGGTAATGTTTCGCCTCTAGAATTCCCAGGTTTCACTATTTGAACTTGGTGAGATTTTTTTTTAAATCTTATTTTGGTTGTCCATTCCAAAACTCAAGTCCACCTCTTCTATCCTTCTCTCCTACAATAGTGCAACTTTTTCTTCATCAGTCCTATGAGAGGTTTGTAACCTGCCCTTAAGACATCTTTTCAGCTGATTTAATCAGAACTTTCTTTTTGTGCCATGGCAGGTCACAGAATCACAGAACACGCAGGGTTGGAGGGGAGCCACAGGGGCCATCCAGTCAGTCTCCTGGCCCTGCACAGCACCATCCCCAAGAGTCACACCAGGTGCCCAAGAGCTTTGTCCAAATGCTTCTTGAGCTCTGTCAGCTGGTACTGTGACCACTGCCCTGGGGAGCTGGTCCAAGGCCCAGCCACCCTCTGGGTGAAGAACCTTTTCCTAATAACCAACCTAAACCTCCCCTGACACAACTTCAGGCCATTCCCTTGAGTCCTGTCACTGGTCACTGCAGAGCAGAGATCAGAGCCTGCCCCTCCTGTTCCCCTCCCGAGGAAGCCGTAACTGCAGCGAGGTCTGCCCTCAGTCTCCTCCAGGCTGAACAGAACAAGTGACCTCAGCTGCTCCTCAAACAGCTGCTCCTCAAGGCCCTTCACCATCCTTGTTGCCTTCTTTTGAACACTCTAATAGCTTTATATCCTTCTTACATAGTGGCACTCAAAACTGCACACAATATTCCAGGTGAGGTCACACCAGTTCAGAGCAGAATGGGATAATCACCTCCCTTGTTCTGCTGGTGATGCTTTGTGTCTGCCTTGAGTCTCCCAAATTTAAATTTAAGCCTGTCCATCATGAAAACAGAGCCTCTTGAACATCTGAATATCTGCCCAACCACTGCCACAGAACTGCTGGTTTCCTCTTGATGTCAAGAAACCTATCTTGCAGGCTTTTTTCACAAATAATATTTCAAGAGTTTTGACCATTGCAGGCACTTTCAAACAGTTTTCAGCACACAGACTTTGTTAGGAGATCCTATTATAGAAGTTCAAGTTAGAAACTGCTTCCCAGTTTACCTCAGTCCTTGCTTTTATGGTTTTTAACAGGTGTGTAAGAGTTAAAAGCAGCCTTCCTGCTTGGAGTAGTATATAGGAGATAAGATTTCAACATGCACCATTTTGCAATGAACTTTGATAATTTTTTTATGTATGATGGCATGATACAATTCTCCAACTGCAGGGAAATAGACTGAAGGTCCTTTTCAGTCCTGTACTCCTTATCACATGGGTAAACCTTTTATAGCACAGACAATTGTTCTTGGACATGCAGAGACCAGGATTCTGCTCAGAGACATTGTCCATGATTTTCAGCAATATTATCTACGTTTTAGTTAAGATAAATAAGAGTATTTATTAAGACAAAAGCACCTTTTACCTTTCCCAACACCTAATGCAAACATTTAAATGTTATTTTGTAACATCTTATGTTCCAGGTCATGTTTGAAGATTAAAAAATGGAGATTGGAACAGAGGAAATTATTAACTTCATTTATCACGTTTGTTTGCTGATGCGTAACTCTGGTAGGAATCAATGAACGTTTATGCACTCACACACACAGCTTCAAGCCCAGCCAGCTGGGCTGAAATAGGGATTAGGAAAGCTGTCTTTCTCTTGCATTTCTAGGCTTTGGAAATATTTATTTGCTCTTACATTTGAATTAGTAAAGTCAAACCCAGGTATTTTCAGTGTCAAGTTTGTGAAGTCACATTGTGATTTTCAGATTTCCTGACCAACTCCTGTCACTGCCAGAACATCAGACCTATGGTAGCTGAGAATTACAAAAATCAAAAGTCTTTATTAAATTATTCATCTGTTTTCTGAAACTAGTCATATACAGATTTAATGAATAAATATTAGCACTTGTGTTCCACATTAAAGACATATCAACATAACCTGCAGATATCATTTTTTTCTTTGAGGAATAACTTTTGGAGGTGCTGGCACAGGCATGAAAATGAGTGCCATGCTCCTAAGAAGCTGCTACAAAATTCTCTATGATTTCAGGAGGGGATTAAGATATAGAACCCAGGTATCACTAAAGTCCTATCAGGCCTAGAAATTAGGATGTAATGACACTGGTATGAAAATGCTGGCTCGGGTAGTGCTAGAGAAACTGCCCTACTTGGATGCCCTGTTATCCAGGGTCACTTCCCTGGTTATGCCTTTATAGTTGCTTTTGGGGAAAGGATACAGTCTAGATGCCAATGTGTCCCTGACATTCTTAGAATGAGACTTTTAAAAGTTTAAAACCAAGTCCTATTTCATCTCAGTTAAAACGACATCTATTAAACACCACTGAAATGTAGAACTACTGTATCTGCTCATCTGTTGCTAAGAAATGTTTCACAATTTAGCAATCCTAATTTTAATCCTCCTTTTCTGAAATTCAAACTTTTAAAAAGCACTGTGAGTAAAAGCACAAAACATTCACTCTTTTCTATGGCTACATGTTGATGAAGATTTCTTATTGCATATAAAAATAGGAAGAAAATAGACTTTAGGAGATTTAAGAATAACTTTCAGTTACCAAGATCTTGCAGGATTTGTTTTTTAGGGAAATGTAATTACCTTTACAAAATGCTAAGTAATCTGATAAACTTTTGAAAGGATTTATATTGCTTTTTACTTTATCTGTAAAAGTTTTGGGCATTTGGGGTAAATAGTTCAGTAAACACAGCATACAATCAGCTTTCATGTAGCTTCAAAAATCTATGTTTTCATTTAAACATTAAAAAGTCCATTTTGCTGTTGTACCTGCATTTTTAAGATATAAGAACAAACAGGTAAATACATTTTGTACAATTACATAATAATTCAGAAATACCATGTGACAAAAGCAATGAAAAATGTATAAAATATAGCAAGGATGTGCTCTGTATACTTTGGGTTATTAAAAGCTGTTATTAAATCTGATTATTCTTATTACTTCCAGTTATTGCAGTATTGTGCTGCTTAAATATCTTTGATTACCCAGTTCCATTTCTAAGAGAAGTGTCTGCAAAGCAAATAGATCCATTTATTTTTGTTGTTGTCCTAATCAATTTTCTTGTGCTATTCCTGTGCTTATAGTACAATGGGCTTCAAACCATGGTGATAAGTATTGCTGATGTTTTGAAATCAGTTCTTTACATTTTTGATGTATACCTGTCAGACAGGTGTTTAAGCCACATTTTCCTTTTCTTGCTGCTGCTGAGATTCAGTTAATTATCTCTTCCACTTGACTATGCATCCCACCAGAATACTCTTCTGTTCAGCTTGAACCAGCTAGAATGCATATTTCTTTATGAGAAAAAATGAATGAGTAGCTGAACTGCAACTATTTTGGAGCACACACAGAATATGAGATTAGAGATTCAAAGAGTCACAGGTGGCTTACAAATTCATTGCTTTATAATCCTGTAATGGGTTGTGAAAGAAGTCTTCTGTCTCACTGTCTACATACTTCCAAGGCCCTCCTTCATATCACATTTGATTAATTTATAATTTTGCATACATTTATCCTCATGGCTCTGCTGTGAGCAAGGCATGCCAGGTAACTGGAGGTGAAATCTAAAATGGCATAGTGCAAAGTGTCAAGGCATTGATTGGGAAGAACCCTCTGCTATGCACTAAGCTAATATTCATCTTCAGAAGCAATACTCTGTACTGCTAAAGGCTCTGTCTTTGCCCTGCCTTCTCCTGTGCTCCTCACTGCCTATTCCAGAAACACTACCCTGCACCACTCCCAGGAGAATGAGCTTCATTCTGTTTTCTGTTTCATTAATGCAAATGAAATAAATAACATTTTAATACAAATGCTACATGGGAAGCTGGATATAAAATCACTGCTGTCAGTGACAGAGATGCTGTCAGAAAGTGTAGCAGCACAACAGCTTGAACAAAACAACCCATTGACCGTCAAGTGAACAGGGTTTTCCTGTTGAAAACAATACAACTTTAACGAGTTTCCTTTCATAAGTAGTCTGTTAATATCTCTAATTTTACTTTCTTGATGGTGGAATGACATGCACGTTTCTGTAGGACCAGGGTTTGAAATTTGCTAAATATGTTACAAGTGCAGATTGTCAGTTAGGTAAGGCATAGATAAAGTGATACCGATTCATCAGTGGTGTATTTTGTTTCAGTTTATCTTCTAGAGATTAGAAAAAGAATGGAGGGGGCAGGATATTACAGAGGAATAAAAGACAGAACTCTGAAGAGAGTGCTGTGCCAGAACTGGGTGGGTAGCACAATAAATGTTCGATCTTGTCATATTTGTCTAAATATTATGAGTGATCATTTCTGAAATATCCATTCTTAGCGTTCTTTAAGCAATACTATACCATGGATTATCAAAGACAGTTGCTTTTTGCTGAGGTCAATTTATAGTGAATAATTTCCTCCACATATCTCTCACTCTGGCTTTTATCTCTTACCATAAAGTAAGAAAGACAAATGTGCTTTGAAGACACTGTGTAATTCACCCCATTTTGATTAAAATGGTATCATCCACTTCCAGTTTTGTGGTTCTTGTTCAGGCAAAACATGCACTTGAAAAAAATACCAGTCACACATCCTTAAATGGAGATGGGATTTTTTTGGTTAGGCAACAGATAGCATGTGAGAAATGAAACTGAAATAGTATCATTACATTGATGCACCTTTTTCTGCCAATATGTTGATATTATATATGAGAAGCATGCAAGAAGGCCTGTTTGCTCTTCAGGTGGATTCAAACAGGTATGATGTGTGTTACTGGAAAATTCTATTGTTTAATCAGTTTCCTCTCTATATGTTCAAAAAAAAAAGTCAACAGTTGTTTACATGAACCTCTTTTAAACCTTGTAGATTAGAACAATAGGTATGGCAATAAAAGTCAAATAGCTGATGCTGCACGAAAATATAGAGTACTGTTGCATAGAGTAATATGAAATTAAGTGATAATTTAAATAAATAAATAAGTAGCTAAATAAATAGATAAATAAATAAATTTTTAATTTCAGAAATACGGAGGAGACTGTTAAATTCCCTGTAAACTGTGGATATGTGTCTGGTGGTTCTTCCAGGGCAGGCAATGGAGAGACTCTTTGTGACAGCTTATCTTATGGAAAAATATTCAGACCAACACAGCGGATCCACAAGGGGAGCATCCATTTTCTTGGCTTTCAGGTTGCATGAACTGAGCCACAAACATTTGCAAAAAATAAAACCAAAAATGCTTCACTAATTCTGTAATTATATTTTCCTTTTCATTATAACTTTAGAGATTAAATTTTTATTCATGTGGGGTTTGAAAAAAAGTACTGCAGGAAACCTGATGGGAATGAACAGAGACCATGGTGTTTCACAACTGGTCCTGACACCACACTGAATTACTGTGCCATCCCAGAGTGTAAACAGGAGAGCAAGATATATTTAAGTATGAAACAACATTCAGATCCTTCTGTGTTTGCTTTATTTTGAATCAGCTATTTGCTTTACATGTGAATTTAGAGCATTTTTATTGTTAAGACTGGATTTATTCATATGAATCACTAAAACGTAATTTGACAAAGTCCAGTTGCTATGCATAGAAGAAAGGACTGAGGTTTGGCTTCTCCGAAGGGTAGAGTACTTCTACTTCTCTGTAGTCTGTAGTGCTTCTTGTTATACATTTTACTTGTCTCTTATTTTCACTTTTTCCTGCTCTGTTCAGTTTTGCTTTTCCAGCTGACTTTTCACATTTTTCTTTTCAGCCTCTCATTCAACCTGCCTAATGCTACAGGAGTGAGAGCATGCAAAAGTCTCTACTAAAACTCTCCTCAGCACCACTGATTGTTTATTGATCTTGTGTGCATGCTGCAAATCTTTCTCAGCCAGGGGTAGAAAATAGAGACTTTTGATCACTGGGGGATCTGACACTGAAGATTTCAAGTCTGCTGAATGACAAATTAGAGACTTCTACTTTTCCTTTTATTTGTAAGAAAATATAAGAATTTATCAGAAAAAACACAACTAAAGATAGGTGGTAAAATTAAACTGCTGGACTCCACATTTCTTATTTCATATGGGTGGGGGGGATGTGAAAATGAGGAGAGAAAAAAAATGAAAGGATAACAATTTCTTTTTTTTTTTAATCCTTTTTTTAAATTAAATCCATTAAACTCCTAAATCTTACTCATGAAAAATTATATTTCAAGAAATTTTTGAGCTGTATGTGAAGGCTTTGCAGACAAATAAATGCAGCATGCCAAAGTGAAATTGAAATGCAAGTGCTCCTACCAAGTACCATCTGTTACATGAAGTTGTTCCAGACATCCCTAAAAATGCCTTCTGGTCTCTGTTCTCAATCATTCCTGTGACTGCTTACTAATCTGTCTGCTGTTTCTAACTCACTTTTACATGTTTCCTAAATGCTGAGGGCGCAGGGGGATTTTTGAAATTTAAATAATAAATGAAACTAAGGGACTGATTTCTGCTGTTCATTCAACATGCCAGTGCAGAAGTTTGAATGACCATGGGTCAGTTTCTTTCACAGGAAAGAAATGGCAAGCCTGGAGCTTGGGGATGCCACATTGTCACAACAGAACAGTAAGGGGTTTCCCAAATGCCTATGTTGGGTCTGCATTGTTTGTGTTGTGTTAGCCAGCTGCTCTTACTTTCCACACAATTGCCTTACAGTACTCAAAAGTAGAGTGTCGCCCTGATTTTGTAAGACTTTGTTAAGCCTTCTGATGTTTACATTTTTTTCAACAAACTTTCTCACACACAGTTCTGTAAATAACCTATGTTTTGCATTCTTTCATGGAGGTGGAGAGAATTGATGGACTCTTGGTCTGTCCAGTGGCATTGGAGAGGTGGCACTGTCACCCTCCAATCCACTGTCACTTTTGGAAAACTATAAATGTTGGAATCAGAAAATAAAGTTTCTTTTTTGTTCCTCTCGAGAGTAGTAGTGTCTGTGTCATCATTTCGTGCCTTATCACAACAGTAGAGGAGAATGTGCTGGATTTATTTTTAAAAAAATAATGTTTCCAAATATTAAATATGACCCTTCAGTCATTTTTTCGCAAATTGTGGACTAGATGTAAGTGAAGAGGATCCCTTTAAATTGCCCTTGAAATTTTAAGAGTTGTCATTACTCTTCAGGAACATATTGAAGAACAGCAATTCAGACATATGGCAAAATAGCTGTCTGCTTTCCAAAAGCACCTCTTTATAAATATTTGTGAGAACTGCAATAGCCTTTAAAGTGCTTTAGAGAGCAATAGATGGAAAAATTGAACAGCTTGTCATTCATCAGTGGCCTGGGCTGTGTTTTATATGGCAAAGTAATCACAATTTGTAGCAAGGCTACCATTAGCTCTAAACTGTAATGGCAACGATAAGACAAATACTGTTAATTTCACTGACTCTTTTTCAGCTTTTTCATCAGTCTTTTTTCCCCAAATCCTCCCAGTGTATTCTGACTTCTTCACACATAAATCTCTGTTCGAACCTGCCGACAACTCATCTCTTATTTTATGTTCCATCCTAAATCACTATTTTCTGAGCAACAATTTTTTGTGTGTATGAAATGATTCTGTTTGTGAAACAGTTGGAGATCCTGTCCCTCTTCTGACTCAGGACGCAAAAATTATATGAGCTCTTTTAAATTCTTGGGGAGAGAAAGACCATTCCCCTCACTGTCCCACCCAGTGATTGCTGTCCCATCCAGTCATGTCAGTGCAAGCTCTTATGTGGGGAAATGCTCACTGAATTCATTATAACTATTGTTGGTTGGGAGTCCTCACTCAAATTCAGATGCATATGTGCTCATCTGTCCTTCAACCTAAAAATTATACAGGACTTACCTTTTGTTTTCTCAATTTTTGATAAAGAAAAAGAGAACCTTTTTACTTTTATGGTGAAATCCTACTTATAAAAGAAGTGGTTCATTTTAAATAGAAATTTAAAGGGGAAAAAAAAAAGATAATTGATTTCTACAGTTGCATATATGTTCTCATGAATGTCAGTGAGCAGGAATGTTACCTTGTGGGGCATTACCTCTCCAGTCAGAACATTTCTACAGCCAGCAGTTAAGACTCTACCAACACTGCTGCATTTTACCAATAACGAAATGGACAATTGCCCTGCTCACTGAAAAGGCCCCCAGACTCTGTCAGCTTCCAAATTATGTCTAGGCACCCTGTGAGCCCGTGCTGGCCAGCATGGGGCAGAGCTATGCCAGGGAATGTGCTAAGGTTTGAACAGCTTGCACCACCACAGGATAGCGTGCAGATCCCACCTCTGGTCACGTTTGGTTTGCTTGGACAGACGTAGTCTTTGTCCCTCCTTCAGCAAAGGACACCCTGATGCTGAAATCATTACCAGCTGGGCTGGGAGGACTAGGATCATTGCACAAACATTCCAGCTTTGGGATGAGTGAAGTACAAGGAAAAGAATATATATATTTATCTAGAGAGTTAGTAGTACACACAGTTCTGGGCATGCACACAGATCACTCTCTGAGAGGGGCTGCTAAGGAGAGGATGGTCATTTGTGCAATGATCTGAATCAGCAAGAGAAAGTATGATCCTGGCACTGTGGCAGGTTATACCTGAGGTCTGGCAAGAGTGGCAGATGGCTCAGGACTGGGTAGTGGGCTGGGGCAAGGGAGATGTCACAAGGCACAACCATAGATTAATGAAAGCAAATTCAGAAACAAACAGAAACCATAGTGCTTCCTCAAGTTCACAGGATTAAAACTCTCAATTAAGGGAAAGAGGAAGGTAAAATTCTCTGGAAAAGGAACATTCAGCTTACAAAAAATTCCTTTTGAGTACTGCAAAAGAAAAAAGTTCTCAAATTTAGTCTTTCTTATGCACACTTATTTACATGCACATTTATAATTGTCCCCCTAGACAGTACACTGTACCACTGAAGAGTAGGAGAGAACAGAGACTGTGGTATAGTCATTGTTTGGAGTCCTTGGAGGACACATCCTGCTGCCTAGCAAACACTCTTACCTTCAGCACCTGTCTCAGACTCTGAAGGAACTTATAGAAAGTGGATTGACTGTCATGTAGGTAGATGGTGCGATAGCAAATGCACCAAAAATAATTTAGGAAATATCTAGGTCCAATTTCCAGATAAAATAGTGAGCTGAGATTAAATTCAAAGTTTCATACATATTCCTAACCTAATAGTGCCTTCTTAATAAAAACAATGTGTATGCTTCTCTGGCAATGAATTCCTCTCATGTCTGTAGTATGAAGCTTTTCACCCTAGCCCACTGACAGTGTTTATATTCTTATAATCTTATTGCAAGCCTGTAGAAAGTGCATTGCTTTTAGAAGTTTACTTTTCTAATAATTTGATCCTGTCAATATATTCACTGATTTGCTGTACTATTGTGTATGACTGTATTTCAAGTTTCTGTTTGATTCTCCAAGAAAATCAAAATATTCTGCTAGTCTTTACAGTTCAATTCTTAGATTATTACTCAGGTGATACATGCTTTAGCCTTCAACTAAAATGTAAGAGCTGAAAGGTACTGTGCCTTGACCTTCCTTTTATAGCACTCGAACTACATGACTACACACCCGACTGTGCCATTCCTTTTTCTGTGACTGCTCAGGAAGACAGACTGCAGAAAAAGACTGCCCCATTACATCCCTGTATCCTAATGATCCATTTACATCCTCAATGATGTAAAAGATTTGTCCAAAATTTTTTAACCATTACAAATCAAAAATAACCATAATAATGAGGACTCAGGAGCCAGAATCCCTTGTGCTCCACCAGTGATCCTGGGCAGACCCACTTGGATGCAGAGCTCCAGACCACGAGGTGCTTCACATACCTGTGTAGGAGCATGAGCAAATGGGGTTCATGAGAGAATGAGTTTGAAGGGGTAAAATCATCTCCTCTGACATTTTGTGGAAGAAATCACCTTCTCCTTCATGATTTTATTACATTTATAAATTACATTTATTACATCCTGCAGTACAGGTTACAGTGCAGTGCCACAAGAGTGCTCACTGGGTGCTGCTGAGCATCTCACTAGTGCTGCCACAGCAGCCCAGGAGTCTGTACCTGCTGTGGATGTCAGTACCCATGAAGTGCCTACCTGAGCACATTATCTCAGATGAGCTCAGGAGTGTCTCTGCAGACGCTGTTAAGGTTAATTACTTTAGCTGCTGTATCTTGTTGATGTGGCTACCCTGCTTTTTACTCCAGAGCAGACTTCAAAGCTCTCTTGGGTGAATCACATACCTGGCAAAGAAAAGTAGAAGGAGCACAGACATGATTGTAAGGGAAGAAACACAGTCTGACTCGAGACATTGTGTTTTCAGAAAAATGTCTGTTTACAGACATTGTTCTGTAAAAATATGAAAAGTAATGAAATTAATTGAAGAATGAAATTACGTTAAATGAAAGTCCAGTCTTAGCTCCTGTCTGTGTCTAAAGCTTTTATGCCCTTATAGAATCTTAGAATCATGGAATATGCTGAGTTGAAAGGGACCTAGCAGGATCACTGAGTCAAACTCCTGGACCAGTGCAAGACATCCCAAGAGTCACACCATGGGCCCTGAGAGTGTTGTTCTGAACTCTGTCAAGCTTAGTGCTGTGACCATACCCCTGGAGGGCCTGTTCCAGTGCCCAACCACCCTCTGGGTGAAAAATCTTTTCCTAATATCCAACCTAAACCTCTCCAATTCAGTTTCAAGCCATTCCCTCGAGTCCTGTCACTGGTCACCACAGAAAAGAGATCTGTACCTGTCCCTCCTCTTCCCCCTGTGAGAATGTTAAAGAACACAGTGAGGCCTCCTCTCAGTCTTTTCCAGACTCAATGAACCAAGTGACCTCAGCTGCTCCTCATAAGTCTTCCTCTCAAGGCCCTTCACCATCCTTGTGACCCTTCTTTGGACATTCCCTAGTAGTTTGATGTCATTTTTACATTGTGTCACCCAAAGCTGCCCCCAGCACTTGAGGTGAGGCTGCCCCAGAGCAGAATGGGACAATCCCATCCCTTGCCTGTCTGGTGATGCTGTGCCTGATGCCCCCAGGACAGGGTTGGCCCTCCTGGCTGCCAGGGCACTGCTGACTCAGGTTCAGCTTGCCATCGACCAGGACACCCAGGTCCCTTTCCACACACTGCTCTCCAGTTTCTCATCCCCCAGTCTGTACACACAACCTGGGCTGCCCTGTCACACCTGCAGAATCTGGCACTTGCTTTTGTTAAACTCACATTAACTGTGTGACAGAGAGAGCTCTTCCCTGGCCAAAGTTCTGGCTATGGCATTTATTAGCCCTTGTACAGCTGTGATTATACACTCATTCCACTTCTGTGCCTCCCTTCTGCACATTACTGGTTACTGATGTACTTCCACTAGCATATTTGCATTATTTCTTCTTCAGGGAGACAGTGGAAAAACCTTTAGTTTTTCTTATCCAAGACAGCTTTGTATAAAATGCAGTCACATCTTGGGATCTTGGTTGTGCCCTGCCAAAAAAACCACTTTCTGTCTTTGGACATTTCTTGGATTAAGAATGTGGTGGGAGCTAACTGATCCTGGGAATGGACTGCCCTCTCCTGGAAAGCAGTATGCATATTCAAAATCTAAGATTTCAACTGCTACAAAAAAATTACATTAAAATCTAATGGAAAAAAAATCATCCATTATAAATTAAAATAAACTAACATTCTACTAATTAGCCAAAGGGATGGTTTGTCCCTTGCTTTCAGTATGCTCTCTATTTCAGTGCATTCTACAATAAAAACACCCCCTTCTCTGTGCAGCTGAATCTCACACCTATTTCTAGCTCTTATAAAGGTTGTATTTGTTCTGGGTCCTCTGTGCTCTCAACCTTTTCACTGATCTGCTGTTTTATTAATGGCCATACTTCCAGCTTTTCTCAGGGACTCCCATAGGCTGTAAAAACATCAAGTTAAATTATGGGAGAGAAGTTATCCATGGGCAGGCTTTGGCTTTGAATACCTTTTAGACAGCATGTGGCTCTGGTAGTCTTCATCCTCTAGAATTTTTAGTATGTGGCTTTGGTAGTCTCCATCATCTAGATAATGGAGATCACATCAGAGCCATCACAGCAATTCCAAGCATGAGGATTATTTTCCCCTCCAGATGTTATGCAGGCAAAATAAAATAGTTAGCAAAGAAGCCTTCTGTTTTAGAAGTTTCTTATACCTGGCAATTGGCATTAAAATCACACATTGGTGTGATTTTTTGGGGGTCTGATTTGGTGCAGATGGGTGGGACTTCCTTCACTTTTGTGCATGGCAAATTCAGAACTGTTCCCGAGTCTCAGCACCAGAGGAGACAACAACCAGTAACATATGGGGTGTCCATATGGAGTGTCAAAGACAACAGAAACATGTGGGGTGTCCATATGGGGTGTCAAAGACACCAGTAACATGTGGGGTGTCAAAGACTTCTCCATCAGGCAGGTTGAGGCAAGACTTCAGCATTGCTGTTGATGACCAATTAGAGTGCAAAGCAAAAATGGTATCAGATCCTTAGAACCCATCTCAGTCTGTAAACATCAGGGGTAGGATTTAACTACCCAAAAAGAAATTATAAGGGTCATTCAGAAATATTCAGGTTCCTGCCAGCAGAAAAGTTACAGGATATGAAGGAGACACAGTTCTTTCTCAAGTAACAGCTGGACCTTCATGAGAATTCCCTAGGGAGTCTAAAATAGTAATAGGTACTTTGCTTAGACAAGCCACATCCCAGCTGTAAATCTTCTGCCCTATATGGAAATAATTTTCATCACAGTGAGACTGTGAAAGGTTGTCCCGTTATCTGTTAGGATACATAAATAAGTTTTACTTCTCCATAATTTAAGACATGCAATAGAGGAAAAGAAAGCAAGGAAGCTATAATGCATTTAATACTTTGCCATGAAGTTTAATACTAGAGAACCATCAAATCTTATGATAGTTATTTTAATACTTTGTTTTGCACTGGCACATTGATTCTTCAGTGCCTCATTCAATGACAGTTGTCCCTATGTACAAACAATACCACTCCTGGAATGCACCACAAGGAGCATTGCTTTTCTTCCTGAGAACATAATGAAGCATCATCTTTGAGAAGAAGATTGACAAGCTCTATAAAAATGTCAATATGCCCAAAAAAATCATCTGCACTCGTAGCCCCAGGAGTATTTTTCACCCTGTGTTTAAGTAACTACTACTCTGGACTAGATTCAAATATCCAATGAACAAGATTTTCATCCTCTTGATCTTCCCCTTGGAGAACACAGAATAGTCAGAAATAAGTTTTTTTTTAACTTTTCACTGAGTGGTGAATGTTGCTGTTTGTAACATTAATTTACTTTTTTTAATGCATTTTTTGTTAATTTCTCTGTAGAGTCAATAAAGATATCAAAACCCAGCCTGACTCCTTTTTTAATTCTTCATCATCTGTGTTTTTAAATTCCAATGGCCAAATTTTTATTGCTTACAATGACATGTATGGATAGCAGTGCACTATTTCATTGCATTTCAGTTCTAAAGCCAGTACAATATTTAAGAGGTAGCTGTCTTTTATCCAATGTCCATATTTGCTACTTCTGCTTCAGCTCAGTAGAGCTGAAAAAGCTTTTGAGCAAACCCGTTGGTTATTTCCCACATTGCCTATTTTGTATGGATGAAAAAGAGCAATTGAATAGCTATTCCCTAAAAATATGTATAGGGGTTCTTTATTATAATAAATGCACAGAAAGAAGAAAGGCATAGGTCAAGTATTATTATCTAGTAAGTTTTCAAAGAAAATAAAACCCCAACAGGTGTTAAAACATCTGGGCAATAGCTAAGCAGATGTTATGTATCAGAGAGAGCATTAGTGCAACAGTTCACTTTCTGACTGAACACCAAACCTGCAGTTTTTATCATTACAGATTCCACTTTACACATGCAATATGCATTAGAGGGTATACTCAGGAGACTTTCATTATCTTATTTGATTGGATAATACTGTACTTTCAGCATTCCTATTATTAGAAGAGTAACAGTAGTTCAACATGAATTTTGCAAGTGTCTCGACTTCATTATCTCAAAAAGATCCAAGACTGAAAGTTCTTTCATTACTTGACTTACAAAGCTTTCAAACTCAAAGCATTAAGGCATTACAAAATTAAATATCTATATCACTCCCCTAAAAATATCACTGTTCTTTCATCTCAATCATTATGCATTTAGTGGCTATGGTTTCACTCATGCTGTGCTTAATAACCTTACATGTACATAACAGAAACTGATAAAACTTTTAACTAGGTCTTTCAAAAACTTGCCTTGTTTCTATGTTGATTTTCCCTGATATTTTTACTAAAAGACTTACTCTAAATACCAAAGAATAACAGTGCATAGATATTAATTTTACTTCTCATATGAATATCCTGTAAAATGGGGAGCTAGAGAGAGAGAGGGATAAAATCCCAAAAAACTAAAATAAACAAAAAATACTTTGAAAACAAAAATAATTTGATAAAGGATTATTTACTTACCTAGGCAGTTTTTATTATGAGTATTTACAACTCAGTAGACAATTAAATTAGTTTAAGACTACTAATCTGATTTGGGTTTCTGTAATTTTTTTTCACTCTGTTTTTTCTTCAGGGATGGTGCACTCTGTTATGATAGCCTACATGCTTCTCTGTTATACACTGGTTTAGAAGACATAGGTTGCATAACTTTATAGTTTTTGATCCACAGTCAGAAATATCTGGCATGTCAGGTAATACGTTAAGGAATTTATACCTTCCTTATAAAATCTTTCTCCATGGTAGGGGTACAGGTACTATACCATCAGTAACTACTTTAATTATTAAACTCATTTGGTGAATTGTCAATCTCACCCTTGCCTGTGAACTAAGTTTTCTAGTTTATCATGGTCTTAAATCTGAAACTTACAGATATTTTTAATAATAATTTTCAGAAGATGGTGCTGGCTTTTAATGTAATGAAACTTTTTTTAAAAAAATTTATACCAGCTACTGTACAAGAGTCAAAAAATTTTTCAAAATGCTATTTTGTTCTTAAACAGAAATTTTGTGGGATAGCCTCTTTCAACCACATGTTCTTGTTTAAAAAATGTTTTAGATTTCCTGTTAAATCCAGTCAGCAGTTTGGCGTCCTGTGTGTGAGATCTGTTGCATTAGGGAGAAAATAAGAATCTGTTACAGCCCTGCTTTTCTTATAGGATTAATGAAAAAAAAAATTAAACAACATTTCAATATTTCTAGATTATCTGCAATTCCAGGATCATATAAAAAATATCGATCTCTGCACATTTATTATAAAGTGGAATTGGTTAGCTAGGTCATATTTTAGTGTTTTGATTAAGCCTGTACAAAAATACTTCCTTCCAAGTAAATTATAAGCTCTTGCAGTGTGTGTGAACCAACCTGCTCTGCCTCACCCCTGTGTATCTCTTGATTCTCCTGCTACTTCTTTTATTGGCCCAACCAATTTTTACAGCTGGCATGGCTGCAAAAATTAGATGAGTTCTAAGGCCCAAGGAAAGACTTGTCTCATTTTTTCAACTGTAATAGTTGATCCAAGAGAAAAATACTCAGTCCACTTTTAAATCTTGTCTTGCCCGTGTTCTTAGACCACCATTACAGCATGAACAAGCAAATAAAAACCTTTTCCACCTTGATTTGCAAGGGGTGGAACCCTGAGTATCAAAGGATTTTCACTCCTGAAAATGATTCCCACACCTTCAGAAGGTAACTGAACAGATAGACTTTTTCCACCTTAAATGTTCTCATGCAGTTAGGGTGACAAAAATACCCAAAAGCAGATGTAGCTATGGAAGAGTTCACAGCAATACTGTGCTGGCTGTGCCCTGCCCAGCATTAGCTGCACTTCTGTGTATGTTCTTTACTCCTAAAGCCCTGTTTTTAAGGATGTTTTTGCTGATGCTGGGTATCTAAGCTTTCTAAGGATGATCTGGTCATAGCTTATCTATTACTTTTTGCTCAAGATGTACATAGATAAATTGCTAATCTGAAGACTAAAAGTGTGTACCATAAAAGTGGATGAAAAAGCCTGCTTTTTACTTTGTGTGAGGAACAATTTGTTGAACAAGCCACACAGCTGATCTGTTGAATTTTAAATAGTGTTCTGATCCAACTGCACACTCTCTCTGGCAGACATATTATCACAGCAATACCAAATACCCTTGACAGTGAACAAAAGTATAGATGCTGCTTTAGTAGCAACCCTCTTTTCTCCTTTCTTCTACCAGTAGGTAAGGTTGCTAAAAGAAAAGATATTTTTCAAACATAAGCAACAGTTTATCTCCCTGTGAAAAGGGTGATAAAAGCTAATATGCTTCCTGGAAGGATTCCCAAGATGAACAGCTAAATTAATTTCTGGTTCGCCAGATCAAGTGGGCTTGTTTTGCATTGTTAATGTGAAGCCTGGCTGCAGAATAGAAATCACATTTGCACAATGTCTCTGAACATCAAGGCCTCTTTCCCAGGGTACCTAAGTATGCACTGAATTTGCAAATGTCAGACTACATTTTAAAAAGGCATTTGCAAGTCCCAAAATCTGCAGGTTTTGCAGATGGTTGGGGGGTTGCACTGCTTTCTTTATCATTTACTGAGCACTCTGTCCCTGGATGTGTCTCACACATGGAGGTTTGATTACAGGGAAGAGGAAAGGAAAATGTCCAAAGGGACATTTTCTGAACCTGTCCTACCTTCACATAGGTAGGTGTCTCCTTACTCTCACAACAGGCAGCCAATTCAGATCCTTTTTTATACAAATACCTCCTCCTAGTGTCTCTAGCAAGAAGCAACAGAGCTAAAGACTGTATTGTTTTGGTCTCTGCTGAGAAAAAAAAGTACAGTATCTCAAGAAACAAATCTGCATAATCTGACAGTCTGAAACTCCAAAAGCAGAGGAGAAGCAAGAGGAGAACCTGGGCAACAGCTGCACAGAGGACAGAGGATCACGGAGCTGAGAAGCTGTTTGCTAACTCATCAGGGAAGAACGTGGCATGACCGTACATCAGAAGAGGGAGAGTATAAAAATAGTTCATTACAGCCTGGATTGGCCAGCATGTCCTAATATAAGGAGTAGTAGCTTCTGCTGTAGGAATTTAATGTCAAATAAAGTTGTTCCCAAGGAAAATAAGCCTGCTATTGAAATGAACTATGTCCAAAAGCATCTATTCTAGACTGGTTTTAAAGGTGAAATAGTTTCAGCTCTTGTGATTTCTTAAAAACTTATCCTTTACAAGAAAGATACTACTTTTTTTTTTTTTCCTAGAAAATCCAGTTGCAGCAACACAAGCTAAGTTTCAGATTTGCTGGAGAGCAGCAGCTGAAGACATCAGACATCCCTTCAGTCTTATTACAATTGGACAAACAGTACATTGTCTTCATTTTGCTAGACAACATTAGCTCCTACCTCTGAACTCAGTTGACTGCTGGCAGTTCATTTAAATTAAATGTATGTTGCCACTGCACTTGTTTGGTATTTATTTTGTGCTGGTGAATCTCAGTCACTGACAAGTGACCTGTGACAGCATATGCAGCTGATCACTACCATGTCTGTCAGGGAGAAAGGAGAGCTTTGGGCAGGAAGTGTTCTTCTCAGATGAGAAGGAGCAAGATTTCCTTCACAGGGAAGCTTGGTTAAGGACAGAAAAATACACTGTGACATAATACCTGAGAAATACGAAGGAAACAAGGTGAAGGTAGAGCTATGTAGCCTATACAATGTGCATGTAAAATATTGTCCAGCATTGTAGCTTGTTTTGTTCTTATGGTCAGTTTTGACATTTACTTGAAGCCAAATAAAACACGTACTAATAGATGTCATAGCAGATTTTTATCTCTTTGCTCAGTGAAATTCTCCACAAAATGAGTAAGTTCTTCCCGAGGGCTGTAAGAGGCGATTGCGCCAGTTTTCCCTGTGCCACTCCAGCTCCCTGCCCAGCACCATTCAGGAAAAGTCACAATAGACGTAAGCAAAGGAAAAATCAGGAAAAAAGGTCCTTGTACATGATGCATTTGTGCAAGCAAAGATAAGAGGCAATCAGGTGTTCTGAACTTTCAGTTTCTCTGCTGAATTAAACTGCATTTGCAGATCTTTCTCTACAGAAATGCCTCTGACCTTGGACTTCTTCCCGCAGAGCTGAATTGCAGATCAGTCTAGGGAGAAGTGCAGAGGATGGCATGGGTGCAAGATGGAGAGAAATAAGCTCCTGTTTCCCCAGTAGCCTGTCCTGTATCTGTCAGACACCACGAGCCCTGTCTGTCCCTGCCCAGCACACGGGACTCCCCCATGGTGCAGTGCTGCTCTCCAGGTCCCCACCGCCCTGACCAGCCACGGACCCCTCAAAGCCAGGCCCACCTGCACAGCCTCAGCCCATGCCCATCCCCAGGGATGCGCCAAGTGCCCGGCGCTGGGGCTGCCCTGCTGACCCCCAGCTACTGCCCCTGTCTAGAGGTGGGAGAGGTCCACAGAGAGTTCCTTAGGGAGCAAAACTGTTTTCTCCATGCTCCTTGCATAAGGGAAGGGTTTGTGCCTTGCTGTTTGATCCCCTGCTCCCAGCTTGGTAGTCTCCAGCCAGTGATCCCTGCAGCAGGGAGGGTGCAGGAGCCAAAGCAGGGGAAGTGCCTGTGTGGCTCAGGCAGCCCCCCGGCACAGCCCTCTCCCGGCTGGCTGCACAGAGACCTTTGCGCTCTGCAGGAGCTGCCACGCTCCCTTGTCTGAGGGTGTTTCACAGCAGGGCTAGGAGGCCTGCCTCTGTAAAGTCATCCTGGGACAGGCTGTTTTAGGAACTAAATTTCTGGAAGTGAGCCCTTAGCCCAAGGTTTACCGTCTGCCAGGAGGGGATTTCTCATCTAACATGTCAGAGCACCAGCAGGCCTCTGGCTTTGTCTACGGCTACAATGAAGATGTTTGAGGACCACTTGTGGGAGAAGGATAGACAAGAAAAACACAGTGAACATCAGGGATGCAGCCCCGGCAGCCCTTCTTGCACTGCCTGTGTGAAGGCTTTGCTGGGATAAGGAGCAGCATGGCTGGCACAACTGGAGCACAAGTGAAGAGTCTCAGGGCAAATGTCACAGAAGTGGCCGTAGGACTGTAGCTCTGTAGGGGGCTATGAGACACTCTGAGCAGTCATCACAATAACCTCAGCTCAGATACTTGTTATCAAACAGCTTTTTGAGGCACTATCATCATATGCCTTCTTGCTTTAGCAGTGCTGATATTCACCATTAATATGGAATGAATATTAATAATTAATATGAATATTAAATATGTGTATTATTTATGTGTGGTTTACTTGAGGTATTCTGAATATACTTCAAATTTAGTATTGCATCCAGTTGTCTGAATGTATTTCAAAAAAACCAGCCATTATATTTGCTATATTATGTAAACCTAACACATCCATGCAGAGGAGCTAGTAGAAACTATGAGGCTTGTACTATTCTGGCTTGTACTATTATTTTTTTGCAATTCTGCTATTTGATGCCTTGCTAATTTCCCACATGCTGTAAGATGTGAAAGAACTATACTAAGGCAAAACCCTTTAGGTTAGACATAGCCTTAACAGTAAGGATAGTTGTTAGCTGCTTTCCTGAGAAGGGTGTCCTGGGAGGTTTTTAACCTGGGGCTGTTCAAGCAGCAGTCAGGAAGGATATTACAGAGTTGATACTGTTTGAAGGAAGGGAGACTGATTAGGTGGCTTCTGGGGCTCATTTCTACTTCAGCCAGTGTAGGAAAGGGCACAAACATGGGTGTATGCACTACACTTCAAAGTAAAGATTCAGTTGTTGGTATTCATGTGCAGGGGAAAAAAATACAGGAATGAGCAATTGCAGGAGGAAATGAGCTCTAGGCCTGCACCTCAAACCTTTCTCAAAGGTAAAAAGCTATAGCAACGTTCAGTTTTGGAAGGAGATTTGCCTGGACAGCCAGCTGCTTATGACTATGGACAAGGGCATCATTCCTCTGAGCACATTCCATGAGAATACTCAGTCCTTTGGGTGGGTCTCATTCATTTACCAATATGTTAGGGCCATATAAACTAAAGTGAGTATTTTAGCAAGGTCATTTTAGTCTAGATATTTTCCTAAAGCATTTTATTATCTGATAATGCTACTATCTAGCTATTTCAAGTAAAGAGCTTTCAGCAGTTCTGGGAGCATGCTGGTAGTGCCTGTAGTGCTGGTGCTGAGAAGCTGGGTGTATGAGAGACTGAAGCAGCTGCTGGGTGGGAGCCAGAGTCCAGTTTGGTGGATGCCAGCAGGACACAAAGTCTCCCTCGTCAGCTGCAGAACTGGCAGAGGCCAGGGATCAGGCCTAAACAAGTCTGAATTGCATCTCTCATCATAGCTGGGGGGCAGACCAGCTGAAAACAACAGAGCTGTCAAGGTGAGGTAACTCCAGAAGTTTCAATTATGTTGTGAAAAGCAGGGGCAAACCAACTGTGCTTGGTGTGCCCCTGGGGCAGAGGAAGCTGTCACTTGAATGAAATTATGTTGCTTGTAGGCTTATACGGGAGATGTCTTGAGAAAGGAGATTTCTGTGTGTTCCCAGAGTGATTTGGAAAAGATTTTTCTTTCTTTGAAGGGAGTTATTCTGATCAGTCAGTCTTCCTGGAGCAAGGATTCAGTGTGCTATACTTTTCCCAAAGGAAATCAAAGCGCTCTGAGAGTGACCCACAGACCCACAGCACAGAACTGCAGCCTGCCAGCTGAGCGGGGCATGTAGATATAACCAATGGACACAGTGCTGTGGGAATGTGAGCATTTCAAGAACCACAGGATATTCTGAGTTGGAGGGGACCCACAAGGTTCATCAAGCCCAACTCTTAAGTGAATGAGTCTGGAGTTCTGGAAATGTGTTTCTTCTCTTTGTGTCTGTAATCTGAGAGTGTATCAGTGGAGAAGGAAGACAGAAGATGCAAAAGCCATTCAACAGAGAAAGAAGCATTATTGGTAATGGCTTATAGAGAGTTGCTCCATAGCTGTGTTGAGAAATCGTTTAAGTGTCATAAATCTAATTCACAGAATGAGAAGAAAAAGGCAATGAAAAGGATTGAGTTCAACCATCATAGTGTAAGAACATGTACAGATCTAAAATGTCTGTCAGATGTTTATCAAACCTGTTTCTGACGTTTCTATTCGTGAAGATCTGAAAAACTCCGCAAGCAAAATTTCAGGTCTTCCCTGAGCCTCCTTTTTTCCCAGCTAAACACCGCCAGCTCCCTTAGTCGCTCCTCACAGGACTTGTGTCCCAGACCCTTCACCAGCTCCATTGCCCTCCTCTGGACTTGTTCCAGGGCCTCAATGTCCTTCTTGTAGTGAGGGGCCCAGAGCTGGACACAGTACTTGAGGTGTGACCTCCCAGTGCCGAGTACAGGGTGATTAAAACTTACACAAGCCTGTCTAAAAGCCCTGATTCCACTGGCAGAATTGAGTGAATCAGTGGCTGGAAGTAGCACCATGGTTAAATAACAAGTCCCCTGCTCAACTCTTCCAGAAAATACACACTCCAAGCCAGTGCAGCAGAGCTGCATGATGTTCTCTAGCAAAAGTATAGAATGAACAAGCGTGTACAAATGTTTGTTCCTCCAAGCTGCAAGCCTAAAGAAAGTATTTTGTAATTTAATACTGGACATTCAAATACTTTTTTTTTTGTATGTTTTCATTACTGTTCAACTCTTTATCTGTGTTTTTCCAAATTAATTCTAAGAACATTATTTTGAAGTTACTCTCATTTATTTGTTTTACCAATATTTAGTTTTTCTTTTCAATCTAGTAATTTCTTGTCCTTCTAATTTTCCTATTTTTGATTAAAACTGTGCTATTTTCTCACAAAATTGTGGGGTTTTCTCTGCTCCAAAGAGGTGACTCTATTTTTCACTGCATCATAACCTTTATTATGTTTTTGAGTACCTTACAGTCATACTACATTTGGCTTTTTTCCCCTCACTCTTTCTCATTCTGTTTTTAATCTGTATTTCACTCTTGCATGTTGTCTTTCCTATCCAGAGTATTACACTGAGAAAATAAAGCTTTTGAACCTATTTATGTAAGTTCAAACCAATCAACTTGAAACCTGTTGTATTAAGGTAGGAAAGAAAAGGGGAAACTGAGAAAGAAAAGCAAAGCATATTTGCATACAATAGATTTCGTTATAAGCTTGAGCTGCAATATGAGCTAGCTTGTGGAGAAACATCGCCTGACAACGTATCCTGAGTGTGGTCTGACATTTTTTTCCATGCTAGGAATTTAATGTCACTCACTTTTTCCAAAAGCTATCATCTGCTGCACCCCTCTGGACATTGTCAGTACAGCATGTTCCCCAGAAAATCTCACATAGCGTGAAGTGGGAGTATATTTTTTTTTTGCAGTATAGTTTTCATCAGCAAAGATATGATTTTATTTGTTGCTATTAGAACATGTGCATAAAAATCTCTCTGATTTTGATTGTTCTGAGATTTAAATTGACTCCAAAAGAAAAGACATTCCCATGCTACTTGCTAGCAGGTCTAGAGTGGTTTCAGACTTCTGCATCTGTAGTCTATGGCATTTGCTATGAGGCCAGAGCAGGTAGTGCTGTCAATGACAGGAAAAGCAAGGCTTGGCTCCCCGTAGTTCACATCCCTGCTCATCATGTCCCACTGCATCTCTTGGTAACCCCACTTCTCTGCTGTATTAAACTGGGAAATCTTCAGGTCCTGCATGCCCTTCTACCCACCTCCCCCAAATGGTTCTCTAGTCCTTCTTCCTCCCATTCATGTCCCCATAATGTCTCTGTGAGCTGCTCCTGTCTTCCATGAGAACAGCCTGTCTCTTCCACAGCCATCTGGCCCCAGGATTCACCTATGCACGTGCTGACATGCTGGCTGGAGGGTACCGACTGGCTGGCTGGCCAAGCAGAAATCAGTGGTGATTGCTTCCACCATGAATGTCTTCATGGAAATTTTGGGTTCTTTTCTCTGTTCAACCACTGATTTTCTGAAGCCTTGTAGGAACTTTCCTGTACGAATATCCTTCTGTCAGATGTGATACAGGTTGAATGATGTGCTCAGACCCTGACTGTGTAGGTTGGGATGCAGATGAGCTGTGGATGTGTTGGCATATAGACACAGCTCACCACAAAACAGTTAGGACCAAAGACTTGTTTTCCTACTAGTGTCACTCCTGCCTGTTCTCACCACAGGTCACACATTGGCTAAGAGCCCTCTGCAGTGTGACAAAGCTGAGGCAAAAAGCCTACAAAAAGGCCACTCCCCCACTGCCTCCTCAGCATTTCCCACCTGTGCTCTGGAGGCATGTACCTTTTCACCACTGCCTTTACCCCAGGGGACTCCCACCACAGAGGGGAATCTGCAGGACTCCCACCTTCTCATCTGCCCTCCCAATCCCAGCTAAAGGCTACCCTGACTGGCCAGGCAAACCAGTGGAAACTCCTGAAGGCACTATGGCTGGCAATGCCTGGCTTGCCTTAGCTGAGCCCCATGGGCCCAACGGATGTGACAGATGTTACTGAAATGCATGGGAAACCCTGCACAAACCCTGAGGTCTGGGCAGACTTGAGACATCAGCAGCTTTGCCTGGAGGTGAAAGGCACATCATACACTGAGCCAAAGTGAATGATACCTGCCAAGTCATGAACAACAAAAAACTAAACCAGAAATGGAAAAAAGCTGAGAAAAGTAATTTTCTTTCCTCCAGAAAGGGCACTGGAGGCTGTTAAAAACAATTCTGACACAGAGTTAGCATTATCAGGCTCTGTTTTGTGGGACTGACTTACACAGGAGCATAAATCAGCAACAGTTTCAATCTAAAGCAGTCCAAGTCTCTGACTAGAAATACTATTGTGACCTAAAGCTGAATACCCAGGACAACATAGAATTAAGTGTGTGGATTGTGTCTTGTTCCCATACTTTCCACCACTATGATCCTCATCTTTACCTCAACAAAGTGATGCCAAGCAATCTGAGGGGGAAAAAAAAAAAAAAACACAAATGAAAACATGTCCCACAAAAGAAGAAAGTGTCTTCACGTTTCCCAGTATCCAGTAGAAATTATTGAGCCTGATTTGGTAATCCATCCAATTCAAGGTTGCTTTGATAGCCACACCATGGCTGGGGGGGCACAGCACAGGAGAATTATTAACTTAATCCTCCTGCCTTGTTTGTTTGATGCTGCCTCAGTCCAGTGCAAGTCAATAAAACTTTGTGCACCAACAGACACAACTTCCAGCACCCGCCAGATGGGCCAAAATGGGGATTAGCAAAGCTGCCTTTCTCTTTCTTTTCTTGCTCAGCTCAGGTAAGAGTCCTTTGCCTCCTGCTTGCCTGATTGAGACTGGGGCCAAACACTAGCTGAAGGTAGGTCCCTAAATCAATGTGTCACTGTTTCCTGGACAATGATGGGTTTGGGCCTTGCTGGTCAGAAAGAGCTGCTGTTGAGCAAAGTGAGAGCTGTGGTTGCCCCAGGGTTGTGTTCATTAGCAACACCAGAAGCCCAGCTGCCTTGGTGTCTGCATGGGCAACTAATGGCCCCAGGCAAACCTTTCCCATGGCCAGAGATGGGGACACCCTTGGGAAGCAGCCTGTCAAAGGCTTGTGGAAAACCCACAGCAGTCAGTGAGAAGTTCTCTCTAATTTCAGCAGGCTTTGGATCAAATGCTAAAGGTAAAGCTGTGTTTACTGCCAAACATTGTTAAGCACAGTGATACTGATTTTCATCCTTTATGACAGGAGTTTTAAAGCTTTGAAATGGAATATTTAAAACAAAATTACAAATTAACAGGCTTCTTTATATTCCAGCAATGTCACATTTTCTGTTGTCAAACACTTACAATAAAATGTTCTCCTTTGTTTTCCTGAGGGCAGTAGGTAGAAATTTATTCCCCAGTAAGCTAGATCACCTTTTCCAGGAATATGTCCAGAATTCTTTCTTACAGTTCCAAAAGATGATAGGTGTTCCACTGATGGTAATATATGGATTTCAAGCTTATCTACAAATTCTGTAAATAAATATTCCATATGTAGTATATATTTCAATCAAATTTCAATCAGATACCACACTTGTACTTTGAAATTACAAATAATTGCATGGCACTTAAATGACTTTTTAAAAGTACTGATAAATACATATCAGTACAGTTTTTATGAGTTTTTAATAGTTCAGGTCAGAATACTAGGGACATATAATAAGTTGATTGTACCAGGTTATAAAAAACAACTGAGAAAGTGGGGGATTTTATTTGTTCATTGTTATCAGCTCTAGCTGACTTGCTCAAAAGTGATGGTCCACAACTGCCTTAAAGCCTATTTTTCTTTTTTCTAGGTTAGTACTGGTCAAATCTGGAAAGATGCTTATGGAAATTAAGAAATTTGCTTGTTCACATGTTTGAATATTCTGTTCGATTATCCTGGGCAAAATATCTGGGTTTATATAGATTTTAGTCAGACTAATATATTCCCTGATGCATTTTAAATCTCTTATATTCTTAAGTTTACATTTTGCAGCGTTTTTCAGGCAACCAGCATCACCTTTTCTTTTCTATTATCTGTGTTGCTGCCAATCTATGTTGACTTTTAGTTTATGCATGTCATCCAAATTCCCATGTATTCATTCTCAATCCAACTGTAATAAATTTCTTTTCTTATAGTCACTGAAAAGGAATAGTATCCAAAGTAGAGCTCTTTGAAAAAATACAGAATTGTAAGATGAGTAAGCAAAGTTTGGAAAGGAGTACTTTCTTTTTCTAGTCCCCTGGAACAGTGGCCTCAGTTAAGTTAGGAAAAAATTCAGGAAAGGAAGCATTTGTTTGCTAACTCCACCAGGAGAAATTAGTAGACTAGACTATTGGTGCTCTGCATAGTCCTGCTGTAACAGTAGGACTAGATATGGGAAGCCTCGGTGTCAGGGATTTCTTAAGACATGCAGGTTTTATAGCATTGAGCCAACTCTGCAAAGAGACACAGAAAATGCCCTCAGACAAGGAGTAATCTTATTTTATTAGTCGCCAAAATATCTTTTATTTTGAGTGAATGTGTGTCATATGGAGGTAGGTGATGAATGGCCCATATGTCATGGGAATTAGTAACACCAGAGTGATGTTGCAGCAAATTCAGCCCTAATATGAGTGTGTAAATGAAAAATTCCCAACATTACCTGTGAGCATGTGGTAAAAAATTATGAACTTCCTGCATCTGTCAATAATAATCTATATTGAAAAAAATGAAATAATTTAACCATATGACCAATTAAACTCACTTGTGCAATACTGTAACCTGATGCCGGAGACAGAAATAAACTCTTGTAGAAATTAGAAACAGAAACATAGGATCTTTTTAGATAAAAAAATAAAAAAATAAATTAGGTGGTAAACTCTATTGTGAGCCACAGTATTTGAGAGGTGTGTTAGAATTATTAGCAGGTAGACAATATAATTTTTATGCATATGTCACTTTCAGATCTAATAATACAAACTGATTTACTAATTTAAAATCTTGGGTTAATTTGTTGCAACAGAGATGTAGCCTGACAATTTCATTACTAAGTCTGCTCAACCCATTGCAATAAAACAATGGTGGGCATTGTAAAAGGCTGTATAGTAACTTTGTGATTAAGGTGTCTTGCTCTAAGGGCAGGACGTCTTGGGACAAACAACTAGACAGTGACCAATGAAGCTGCAGGGACTGCACAATCTGCATGACAGGCAATAATCTCCCATCCACCTAATTCATGCTTCTCCAAAACCTTGATATGGGTATCACTTCCCTTCATCTTTCTCTGATTGGTGTTGACACCACTTAGTCTCTCCGTTCCCCCTCACTCTTGTTTCCCATTTTTTGCTTTTAGCTTCAAACTCATGCATAACTCTAATCAGAATTGCCTCTACATCTTTCTTCTGCCTCTTTCTTCCCATGACATGTTGCAGTCATTCAGCTGTGATTCTGTCAGGAGTCAGAAATAACCTCAGAGTTTATCATCTTTTACCCAGAATTATGTAATAAAATGTGTCTCCACCTGTCCAAGCTACATGGAAAATGGGACTGAAATCCAGAGATCTTCTAAACTGCAGAATTCTCATTTATAAGGTCTGATTCCTTTCCTTCCCTTCTAGTGAAAGCAGATATACTGGATGACTATTCAAGAACAGATGGTGTTTGGATACTTACACGAAACAAGCAGTTTTATGAGACAAATAATGAAAAAGAATGTGCAGACAAATGTGAAGCTGAAAGAAATTTTACCTGCAGGTAATCTCTGTTGAATCTTAAAACTGTGCCATTGTGGGTGTCTGCATATCAATGATATGTTCCTACCTTTACTCAGAACCACATCCCCATTCTGCTGCAGCTCTGCCTACAGCAGTGTCTCCCATGCTGTGCCTTTAGCTTGTGACTTATCTCCAGCCATAAATTACCACAAGATCACGTAAAGAGTGGATTTACAACATACTACTCATTTTATAGTAAATGTTTAAGTTCCTGTTCTTGCCCAACATGACATGGAGAACTGACTGAGCCTCTCTAGCTGGATGCTGATTTTTCACAAGAGTGCAAGGTTTCTAGTTCATTGTAGGGACAGTAACTAACCTGAGTAGCTAGGATGATGTTGATAATGTTTTGCCAATGCAGTTTCTAGTTTCCCACACAATAATTTATTCATGTTGTCATATATCCTGAATAAGTGAGCCACTTGAGAGTAGTAGATAACCCTGACCTCTTACTCATCTAAAATATTGAGTACAGTATCTGAAATATAAGAATGAATATAAGATAGTGCTAGAAAATTAATAATTTATAGAAAAATACTTATGAGTTAAATAATTTGAATTGAATTTAAAATATTGCTTCCTGTGTCAATATTTCTTCCTTCTCAATTTCAACAGGGCTTTCCTATTTACCAGGAAAAAGCTACAGTGTTTAACGCTGGCTGAAAATGCTAAAATGACAGTGACATTCACCAGCACAGACACAGTTCTTTATGAGAAGATAAGTACGTGTACAGTAAGATGTTACATATTTACTCATCAAGGCCATTCTAATGGCATCCTTCTCTTCTCTGCTGCAGTGCTGGAGCAAATTCCGGTATAGGGCAGAAAACTAATAGAGAATTTGGGGGGCAAACAGGAAGAAGTCAAGCTGCTAAAAATGCTGTTCAAGAAGGATCAAATACCAAGGCCTACATCCTTGGTATTTGCCTTCCTCCCAGACCCAGTTACATAGTCTTCACCTCCTCTCCCCGGGTGTCAGATGTGTCCAGCTTTATTATTTAGACAGGCTACAATAATTTAGGAGGAGTCCTAAAGCATTTTTTCCTAGCAGATTGGTCTCCTCTCCTTGCTCTAACACTTCCATTTCATATTTTGAGGTTTGGGGAGATTCTCCTTGTGCAAACAAGAATGGGGAAAAGGAAGGGGAAATCAAGATCACTGACCTCAATAACTGGAAACTTTTCAGTGTCTGTTGTCAATAAAAGCACCATCGACATGATTTGCACTCTCTGCCCTGGAATCCCACTAGAAAAACACCTGGGAGAGTCTGAGGCCAAGACGAATCAAAAGTTTGGGGGCCACTTATGTGACAAGTGTGTTTTGATAACTAAGCCAGTATTTTCTGGCTTAAAGGGATAGCTGGATGATACCCACACTGCAAATGTGTTTATGAACAATGCCTTTCCAAGAATCCCCAGCTACTGGGGAAAGACATTCCTATTTATCCCAGTATTATTATAGTATAAGCCTGCATTATTTTCACATCAAAAACTTCATATAGCTGTTATCTTGATTATATAGCTTTATCACAATGCTTCAGAAATTTTTCTCTTTAGATGCCTAGCAGCTGTAACTAATTTCTTTTCAAATACATCATAGAATGTTTGCAGGCACAAGAGGTTCAAAACATGAGTAAAACATGATCCATCATGTACAGATGAGCTTTAGTTATATCTGCAGATTTTCAGTACCAGGAAATGAATGTTGTAACACCACTGAATTTACAAATTTGATTCCATTTCAGTTTACCTCCTGCAGTGTAAAAGAGGGATTGGGACAGACTACAGAGGAACAGAAGCCAAGACTCGGAGGGGTATTCCATGCCAGAAGTGGGCAGAAAAAATACCCCACAAACCAAAGTATGTGCCTATTTACATTTCTTTTTGCTGTTCTGAATCTTTTCCAAGTTTCCTCATCTTCATATATATATACAGATATATAGTGCAAGTTATCAAATCCTGTTGTCAGGTGACTAGTAAAAACAGCTTTATCTGTTTTGTTACTTTTGACTCTACTGTAATGATCTGGATAAGGAAATTATGCATTGTCAGCTAGAGAAGTTGTGTCTATATGTGAGGTGTCTTAAGCAGATTAAATGCTCCTTCTCTCAACACAATGAAGATTTTTGCTGTTGGTAACAGTGGGGTCAGCATTACTCTCCTCTGTATAAAGTGATATCTGTCCAACTCTAGGCCCCCCCTACCTGCCATACAGATAGTCAAAAAACCAAACAAAAACAAAAACCGAAAAATTGAGAAAAGTATCCAAGGGCCAAATGGATCTGGCTAGGTAGTCTTCTCAGGGCTGGCTGCCATTGGGCTCACTGAAGCAAGTGGGGAAGCAGAGGTCCTGTGTCCTCTCATCTATGCTGAAGCTTTATTTAAAAAAAATTATTTTGTTTTTATTCTAATTAAATACACTCGGATACTCTTGTTCAGAAAATTTAAAAGCAATTTAGTCTTCTCTGGGAAGATTGCTGTAGGAAGAAGCCTAGCTTCACTTGCTTCAGATCTCCATGAGACCCAGTTATGTTTGGTGAATAGTCTCTAGAAATACACAACTTTTAAAGCAGCTCCACTAAGAAAAACACACGAGAGAGCCACAGGTTGTAGTGAGCTGATTAGATCAACTGGATGCACGTATTAAAGACAACAATTGTCCTTTGAGACTGTCATTGTCTTTACAGGCTGTAAACTCACTTCTTACTGGAAACAGGGGCTAGGGAGAAAGCTACTAATAATTGTAGTTAGGAATGATTTTTCGGTTTTCATTTATGGCTTACAATGGGAAATCAGTTTCCCTCATTTTTACTGTGAATGAATAAAACTCACAGCTAGCTGAGCAGCTTAGATGTTTCCCTTCTGTGCCACTAAAGTACTAGCATTAAAATAGAAATTTAATACTATTACAGTTATACACCTGAAAAACACCCCAATGCAGGGTTGGAAGAAAATTACTGCAGAAACCCTGATGCAGATGAAAGTGGACCTTGGTGTTACACAACAGATCCTGCTATGAGATTTGATTACTGTGCCATCCCAGAGTGTGAGGACCAGGTCACGCACACTGGAGAAGGTATATTTACTTTTCAGAGAAGGGATGTTCAATTAGGTAATATTATTCCTGCTATTTTTTTTTGTGCTTTATTTTAACAGGGTTTTTTTTTCAAATTAGTATTTAAATCAAGATGAACTTAAGAAGTTCTCAACAGAAAGGTAGTTTTCCTAATTGGCTTGAGTTATCAAAGTTATTTTGTAAATACGGAAGAACTAAATTTGCTGATATTGTTTGCTTTATCTGCCTTGTTACATTTGACTCTACTGGCAAAGAACTGCAAAGAGCTGGATAAGAACTATATTGCTCTTACACCAGTAATTTATTTAATTGTAACAAGGGTAAAGACTGACCCAAGTGCTGTGCAACACATTGAACTCCCATTGCTAACAGTGCATGCAGACACATGACAAATTCCTCCCTGCAAGTGAAATATATTCCTGAAGCATTTTTGATTTAGCCAGGCTGTAATGCACAGTTTCCTGAATTCCTTTCATTGTTAGCTGGAGCAAACCCCACTTGTCCTTTCAGCATAATCTTCCATGAATAGGCTGGTGCGTTCCTCGCTTCGTTTTCCTTCTGCCTAGGACCTACGGGGGAGTGCATGCAGTGTAACGGTGAGGATTACCGCGGAGAAGTTTCCAGAACAGAGTCTGGACTGGAGTGCCAGCACTGGGATGTCCAAGAGCCTCATATGCATGGATTTATCCTGAAACAGTGAGTGACACTCCCACAGAGCCTGCCTGCAGAGAGCCTCATTGCTACACATGGCTGTTGCTGACTCACAAGCTTCTCTTCATTTTCAATGCACAGCTATCCAGACAAGGATCTGAAGATGAATTATTGCCGCAATCCTGATGGTGAACTTCGGCCCTGGTGTTTCACTACCAACCCGAATAAACGCTGGGAATATTGCAACATTCCTCGTTGCAGTGAGTTTGATTTCCTGAGATCACTCCAGAGGTAGCTCATTAAAATTATGCAGGGAGGGGAAAGAAAAGAAACCACAGTTCTGAGTAACCTAGAGGTATCTCTGTGAATCAGGGAAAGTACACATTAATAAGCAGAATCACTCATTAAACTTCTATTATGTAAAATCATGTATGGTCAGTGAGGATGAAGGTGTCACAAAGTGCAGTATAGCCAAAGATGTTATGGGAAACCATAATTTGCCCTTAACCACTTTACTTTTCAACTTACCTGGGAGGCAAGACATTAAGGTTAAATCAGGTGGTAGTTTACTGCTGATTTGCTAACTCATAGAAATCATCTAAATTACCATGTGGCTATACTGTGATATTTTACCTGAATCTGATCTGCACAGCCAGCACTGCCTTTTTCATAGCAAGGCATGAATTCTGAGAAACAGGTTCAGGCCTCAGGAGTAAAACCTGACTTATCAGTGAGCTAGCTTAACCCATTAAGTTGAGCACACTAAATCTGGATATTTCCAAGACACTGAATTAAGAGGTAATATTCCCTACTGTAGAAGTGGATTGCACTTCGAGAAAAAACAATTATAAGTGTGTTTTTTCTCTGTAGAGATTGCTTTCTTATGCATCTGCACTTGCCAGTGCTCTAAGCAGTGGTGTGTGTTTGCTAGGTGTAGTTCTCTTAGCATGCTCAATTACAGATGGCAGAATAACTATTTATAGACTTTTGTATCATAAGTTGTGACAGTTACCATAGCATTTCCATCCTGCACTTAAAACTTAAAGTTTAAGGAACATACCAACCTTTTAGGGTCATACTCATGTCCTTGGGGAATTCTGTATATTATGGGTATGTGCTGTAAATTCATTTTCCATTTGCCCTCTGCAGGTTCTATGGCTCTGATCATTACTCTTGTTTTCTTTGCTGTTCCCCACATGTCAGACCATTTCACTTTCTTTCTTTTTTTCACTATTCCTTTTCTCCCTCTTCCCTAGATCACTGACTGCAGACGTTCCTCTGAGGGCTGCTCTGCTTTCTCTCACAATTTCTTCTTGGTCCTTTCTGCCCTTCCACGCTACCTGTGTGTATATATTACTGTACTCCATCTCACTTGGGTTTACAAGGCTGTACAAGACTGCTCGCTGCCTTTCTTGTTCTGCTCTCAGGGGACAGTAGGCACAGAGTCTGGCTCAACCCAGCAAAGTTATTTACTGGCTGCTGTAAAAGAGCAAACACAGGACATCCATCTGGCAGTCTGGAGGCCTATAAAAATGTCCTCTTTGATTTTGACATGGCTTTTAACCAGTGTAACCTCTGCTGAAAGAAAAAAAAAAATACATCTTCAACATTACAGAAACAAAGGTGTTTATATATTTTTGAAAGCACTACTTACCAGTATTTTCCTCCCCTTCCCTTTCCTTTTCTTTTTTTCTTTTCCTGTTACAGCTACACCCCCACCAGTCTCTGGCCGAGAGTCCCAGTGTCTTTCAGGGAAAGGCGAAGACTATCGAGGAAGGATAGCCATCACCGAATCGGGAAATGCCTGTCAACACTGGAATATGCAGTTTCCTCACAAACATGGCTGGATTCCTGACAGATATCCCTGCAAGTACGCTGAGCCTTAGCATTCTAACAAATACCAATGAACAGTTACTCCCTATCGATCCAGATGCAGAGGCAAGAGGAGGACAGGTTTTCCTCATTTATGCTGTTAAGTTGTAATTCTCACTGTTTGTCAGTGCTCATTACTTCTGTTCAGGTCTTGCTCTTCATTTTTTTTCTGCCTCCCTTTATTCTTATGTATTTTTCTCACTTGTCTCCTCCACATCCCACAGCAGACCTATACTTATTTCACTACTTTTATGTTTAAAATCCCTTAGCTGTGTTTTGTGGTTTTTTTTTTGGCACCTTTTCAATGCATTACTCCTCTGAAGAGTGATGCTCCAAGGACAACATATTCCCATACATCCTTGTGCTCCAAGGTCAGAGGAACTGGGTTTGCAGAGCATTACTGATGTGCAGGAATAGCTGGGACTGACCTGGTTTATAGCTCTGTAGTTTGATCCTGAAAGTTTTCCTAAAAAGTGAAACCCTGTTCACTCTCACAGGGCAGAGAGCAGCATGCACCAGTGCTCCTTTGTAAACACTTCCAGTCTGTCACATCCAGCCTTGCCTGGCTCTTACTGTAATCTCAGGAATATCAGTGCCTTGTGTTTTGAAGTCAGCTCTTACTGCTGCATCTTGACCTCAACAACAAGAGCAGAAAGTGTAAGCATTGGAAAAGTTTTTCCTATATCTTCAGCATTCAGACCGTGAAGTTGAAGACCATTGGTTAGTCCCAAAGGAGTGATGCATGGGTCAATCAATCTCCAAAAGGAATAAATACACCACTGAGTTGAATTCTGTGTGCAGTAGTTGTTAATAGTCATGCACACAACTCTTCTGGATGAGTGGTTTAAAGTCAGTGTTCCTCTTTCCTGTTTCAAGGGGCTTAGAGGAAAACCACTGTAGAAACCCTAATGGAGAGAAGAAGCCTTGGTGCTACACCACCAACAGCAACATTAGATGGGAATATTGCACAATTCCTCCCTGTGACAGAGCAGAACAAGGGATTGCTGGTATGAATAGTAGACTGTAATTGAGATAAGGACTTTAAAACAGTGAAAGATTTATTGTTTCATAATGTAAATGTATTAAATATTTTTCTTTTTTTCAGTCACTTTGTCACTCTTAATGTTTGCATTCCTGGCATGTTGCAAATTCTGACAAATATTAAACTTTCAGTGGTTAGGGAAATACAGTGAAAGATGCAAATCACAAGCTGAATCGACAGAAGAATTACAGGATGAAAGATATTAATGTTTTTATATTCCTTTCTTCCCAAAGGTAGGCCAATTATAGCAAATTCATTGAAAAATGAAATAGCTTAAAGAGATGAAAAATTGCTAAACAAAATTAACTCCTATTTTTGGAAGTTAATCACAAATGAGAGGACAAGAGCTTTCAACGCAATTAAAAATCACATTGAAACATTCATTCATTTAAGCACAAAATTAACAAGTCTTACAATCAAAAGGATAATAGAGAGACTGAAGTTTAACATAATGTCTGTTTGAGAAATATAATGGGCAAAATCACCAGTATCTAATCTTTGAGGATTTTGCATGAGAACTTTGTTATCTTTAATTCTGACATGTTCATTTATGCCAAAATGAAACTAACTCATGAACCCTTCACTGAAAAACATCTAACATAAGATGTTAAAACTGTGAAAGTTTTCTCAGTATCTTTGGAAATGCCCTTCTGCTGCAGGTGTGATGACTTCATTCATTTTTGTCATCCTTTGTGTTTGAGGCTTTCTTGTGCCTGCTCAATAATAACATTAAAATTATGATGCCAAAGACCAGTTTCTGTTGTTTGCCACAGATGTGCCTGTACAAGCTCCCCTAACAGAGGAGTGCTACCGAGACAAAGGCCAGAGTTATCGTGGTACAACTTCAGTCACTGCCTCGGGAAAGAAGTGCCAGGCCTGGAGCTCCATGTTCCCACACAGGCACATAAAAACCCCGGACAGATTCCCGGACGCGTACGTTTATCTCCCCTCTTCTTGCTTTCTCCGTATTACCTTTGCACAGCTATGCTTTAAAACACTGCCAGGGAATATATCGATAAAAGAGAACTTTCCTAAGATACAGAAATGCCTTCTGTTAGTCTCATTTGTAAGAATTGTGTTTTCTTGTTATCTAAATTCTGAGTCAAATACAGCTGTGTCCCTTACTCTTAAATATGATATTCTGCAACCAAGAACAGGAGACTTGCATCCAGAGACAAGGCACCTACTGAAATATGTGTTTTGTTTATGAATTGGAGACTTTTTGTTGTGGCCTTTCTAATGATTTAATCTGGGGGAGACACAGCATTTATGATAAAAAACACGCAGTCAGATATGTCATGTTTAGATATAACAACTAAGTGTTCTTTGCAGTTAGAATTGGGCACCCAAAATTGTGTACACTGAAATTTCCCCCCTTGATTTATCTTCCTCAGATTAACAAAACTGTACCAGGAATGACTGGAGCAATGACAAGCCAAGCAAAATCATTAATGTTCCAGTTTTTAGTAAGGGCAGGAGAGCAAGAGGATTACAATTACAGGAGCAATTGGGAGGATATCCATAATCCATCATGCTTAGTGGATAGGAAGGTTCATATTCTTCTATTTTTTTCCCTTTGTATGCTGTCACTCTAAATAAATTGAAATTTTCAGTTATATTTTAGCATGAAAAAACTGGAATATCCTCAGAGGGGATGGATGATATCTTTCAAAAACATTTTAAAAAATTAAAATCGAGCTGGGAAAATGTGGAATTCACGTGTTCTGTCATATTCAGACAAAAAACATTGCAGTTCTTTTTCACTCTGAGACCATGCTGTGATTCAGGAGAGGGAAATAATGAAACTCTGCAAATTATTGAAAAGAGAAGCTCTCCTTCCACATGCCCAAACAAGCACAGACACGGGAGTGGTCTCACTGAAGTCAGCAGAAATTAAGTTTTGGGGTGTAAGAGGGGATCAATTGCATAAACATTTGTATGTCATTCTTCTGAATATGAGAAGGAACCTTTTGACATCTATAAATTTTGGAAAAGCCTAAGTTTCCCTCAATAGTATGAATTTTCCCGCATATTTACTACTAATTCACACATTCTGTACTAATTCACAATTGTATGTGCTTACACACACCTACTTGTAAATTTTTTTTTAAATTGCCATATGGGGCAATTATTTAGGTACTCAGTACATTGAGATATTACAGCCAGAGTATAAGCCAATAGTTGAATTGTTTCCTTATGTGTAAATATATTCAAGACTCCAATGCACATGTGAAATACAACTCTTCACTAGCATCACAACCACAGATGTGCTTGCTGGTAAGAAGATACTTGGCCATAACTAAAACCAACAATAAATCTATTTATTTGTACATAGTAGATGTGCATAGTTCATCTTTATGTCAAGATATTCCTATGCTTATTTTCAGTCTTATGCAGCATGACTGTTGACTTTATTTGTGCAGGGATTTGAGGGACAACTATTGTAGAAACCCAGATGGTGACAGCAGCCCGTGGTGTTTCACCACTGACCCCAACACGCTATGGGAGTACTGCAATCTCAAGAGGTGTGATGATCATACACAAGAGCCTGCATCAAATGCCTCCCCTGGAATGATGGAACAAAACATTGGCTTGACTACATCCACCACATCTGGTAACAGCTGGCTATAAGTGTCACCTCCTGCAGAGTCTGTGGGTAAAGGAAATAGCAACCTATCAAAATTATTCTTGAGTGTCATGGTTTAACCACAGCCAGAAGCTAAGTACCATGCAGCTGCTCACTCATTCCCCCATCCCTTCTTTGGTGGGGAGGAGAATTTTAAAAAAAAAGTAAGACTCTTGAGATAACAATGGTTTAATAATTGAAATAAAATTATGGACAATAACTATAATAATAATAGCAGCAATAATAATAGTAATAACTGTAATGGAAACATAGGAGAGAGATAAAACCCAAGGAACAAAAGTGATGCACAATACAATTGCTGACCAATGCCCAGCCTGTCCCTGAGCAGCAATTAGTGACTCCATCCAGTGTATGTAATTCTTATGTATGTTGTTCTATGGGATGGAACATCCCTGTGGCCAGGCCAGGTCAGCTGTCCTGGCTGTGCTTCTGCCCAGCTTCTTGTGCACCTCCTTACTGGCAGAGAAGGGGAAGCTGAAAAGCCCTTGAGTTAGAATAAGCACTACTTAACAACAACCAAAATATCAGGGTGTTGTAATTGTTATTCTGATATTAAACCTAAAACACAGCACTCTACCAGCTACTAAGAAGAAAATTAACTCTATCTAAGCCAAAACCAGGACACTGACTGGGCTTGCAATGTAACAATTACATCCCTCCTGCAGCTCTCAGATCTGTACTGCTGAACTGCTACAGGGCATATCCTAACTAAAGAGCAAGTGCCCTTTAGCTAGTATATGTCCTGTAGCCTATGTAATTTTACAGTGCATTTTGAAGGATGTCTTTTTCATTTAGGTGAACAAGAGGAAAACAGACATTTCTAGTATTTCTCTAGCTGTGTGCTATTGAAATATGTGACTGTTATTTATCATAAGAATTTTGCTTGTGTTGTGCTTTATGTTTTCAGGAGGGTGACCTTAGCTTGTATTGTTCAAAGGTAGCTTTGTTTTGCAAAATTAGATAAATGAGGTTTTGCTCTGTCCTGTTTTCTTACTTCCTTAATTAATGGCTCACATTGGTCGAAGTGATATGACATTTCTTAAAGTATAGTGGAGCTTTGCCTGAGTTACTTATTTTGCAAAGCAAGGTGGCAGGGTTGAAAAAAAGACACATTCCTAAGTTGAGTTGGGTGCTCCTCTTACATGCAACAGAAAAGAAGCATGTGTAGCAAAGTCCTTGGAAGCAAAAGTTGCTCCTTCAGTCTAACTGGCTGGTGAAATATGGTTCTCTCATGAAAGTGCTTACTGATACCAAATTAGCAAAAATCTTGACTATAAGCAGATAAATGCATATAATTTGGACTTTCAAGGCTTAGAAATAGTTTCAGAACTCAACATTTCTGCATGAAGCCTAAGAACTGAGGTATACACAGCATTTCTTTTTTCTTAACTCACACTGTCAACCAGAAAAGCAGGAAAACTGTGTAAGGTAATATCTTACTCATATTAGCCCAGTGTTGTGAATATCCCACTCACCTGAAGCAAAGCCTGTAATATACTGCCTGCACTTAGAGACTGTGGGCATTGTGTTCATTGGTAGAGTCAAAAATCATCAGACACAGGTATTCATATCCTGCTATGCCTGCATTTCAAGGAATTTAAAGCATTCAAACAGTTAAATTATTTTTGTCCAGATCAAGTAGATTGGGGATATGGAAAATTAGGAAAGTTCCATTTTTGTGTGTGTAATTGACCTCACAGTGATCTGGGGAGGTACTCACATCCATGACTGGTGGATCTTCAGACCAAGAGCATGGCCTGAATGCTTAGTTTTTTTTACCCCCAATTCTTTTATTCCAGCAGGTCTAATAAAAAACTTTCTCTCTCTACAGTCCTTGTGTCAATCACATTTTAAAGCCTTTGGAGCTACAATATTATTCCTGCCAGTATTTTGCTCTTTGCATGACTAGTGTCCCCATTACTAATACTGTCTTTTCCTCCCTAGGCTGAAGTTGGAGGATCCCTGGTCTGCCAAGTGAACAACAAATTTGTCCAATATGGAGTCACTTCTTGGGGACTGGACTGTACCCAGCCATCAAAGCCTGGTTTTGTACAACTTCCTGGTTTTGTTTCTTAGATCAAGAATGCAGTAGCTTCCCACTGAATGTGGATGCAGGCTAATTTTTCTGGAAAGCAGTCCCTGTGTCAGAAACAACATTCCAAGTATGGGTCTATGACTAGTTTTAAAAATTATGTAATAATTCATAGGAATCCTCAATAAATACCACTACTGGCTGAGTGTAAGTAGCCATTGCAAAGCAGAAGCCAAGCTGACCAATTGTTACTGTTTGTCAGAGTATCTGTGTTATACCTGTGTGAGTCAACCATGGGGGCATGTCACAGCAGCTGTAAGGCTCCTACTTCACCCCTGTTACACCCCAAACACTTAATCCAGGAATTAAATTGTAAGTTCCTTTACACTAGTTGGCACAAAGAGAAATCCCAACCAGATACTCTCAAGAGGTGAAAAATCACACAAAAGCTTACTGGCAAAAACATAGAAAATAAAGGGACTTTGGCAAAAAGATTAAATATGACACCATATTCACTTAACATAGCATTACTTAGCATTAATTTAGCACTTAGCATTTACTTAGGCCATTTCACCTAGAAACCTTTAAACTTATGAGATCTTACGTCACCCACAAAGTTTGATGAAAAGAGAATTAGGATAAGAAAGAGAGACAGAGAAAGACAGAAAGACAGAAGAGATTTATAAGAACACACGTAGAGCTAGCACCTCCTAGGATTCCATTGTGGGTGACATAGGAACTCCAGGAAGCTGGCAGGGTCAAGACCATGTGCTGGCCTTGTGCTCCATCTGTTAAGCCTCCATGGGCCTTTCCCCTACGGAGAGACCTCCAGTCGTTTCGCCAGTCAGGGGCTGGGTTAGCACCATCCCCCCATGTCAGTGATTGATTGACTGATTGATTGACAGCTCTGCCAGGGCTGAGGGGGTCTGGGGCCAGGGCAGGGCACCATCTTGATTGACAGCTCTGCCAAGGGTCTGGGGCCAGGGCAGGGCACCACCTCACCTAGCAGCACACAAGCAAGCATTTCAAGCACCCCAAAAAGTGGGCAGGGCACCATCTCACCTAGCAGCACACAAGCAAGCATTTCAAGCACCCCAAAAAGTGGCTCAGAACACTAAACTGATCCAGTCTCTGACAAGGATCCTGCGTCTCAAGACATCAACCAGGACCAATGCACTGAGACCTTTCCTCTTTTGGTCTAATCAGGGTCCCATCTAGCAGGTAGAGCAGAAAGGAAAGAAGAGGAAAGCATATTGAAACTCATATAATGGGCAATTGCTATACCAAAAAAACTAATTAACATCTTTTTATGCAGTTCATCCCCCCCACCATCCCATGAGTCCAAAAATCACAGGTAAAACTAATTAACATATTTTTATGCAGTTCATTCCCCCCCCACCATCCCATGAGTCCAAAAATCACAGGATAATCAGGCTCCAGGGGGCGAGTTCATGCATCAGTCTTTTAGCACCTAAGGAAATTCAGCAGATCATCTGTGATTCCCTGTGCTCCTGGGGGCATCACTTTCCTACTTTGAGGTTCAGCATTCTCTAACATTAGATAATTTACACAACTACTTGTGATACTTGTTGCACTTGTAAGCTGAGTTCCAAAAATAGCTTAGCAAATTCAGTTTAGGCCATCTTGCCTTTTGATCCCCACAATCTTACATGTCCAGTATCCCTACAACACCAACAAATACACACATCCCAGATCACCACCCTTATCCCTCCCACCAAGCAGGTTTCAGGGAGATTCCCAGAACCCATACTCAGGGAGAGAGAAAAGGTCAGTGGACATCATGGAAAATTACATACAGTGCAATTCTACTATTAAAATTATCTGGATTGCTTCGGGGTGGGAGTCAAAGAGAAAATAACACTCATTCATGCCAATCTCCTCAGCATATCATTTTGGGGGTCATGATTTCAGACCACAAGCCCTTTCAACTTAACCAAGCCCTTCAGTGGTTCTCCAGCTTAAATCTTTCTTTTAACCCTTCCCTGTCTACAGCTGGAAAGAATCAGGAGCTGATTTAGCACGGCCTGTAGTGATTGATTGATTGATTGATTGACAGCACAGCCAGGCTGGGGGTGGGGCACTGTCTCCCCAGAAGCAAGGCCTGACCTGTCCTTAACCACACACCAGCACTGGTTTGAGACATTCAGCTTATCCAGCCTCTGAGAGACACCACATATCTCAAGGCAATAGACCAGAACCACCGCACTGGGACCTTTCCTCTCCTGCTCCAGTCTAGTAGATAGAAAAAAAAAAAGAAAGGAAGAGGAAAGCATGCTGAAACTCCTGTAAGGGGCAGCTGCTATTCATAAATCTAGTTAATATCCCTTTATGAAGTTCATTCCCTCCAGCACCTCTTGAGTCCAAAAACTGCAGGACAATCAGGCTCTGTGGGGGAATACATGCAATCTTTCAGCACGCAGGGAGTCAAGCAGATCATCCATGATTTCCAATGTGTTCTTGGAGGCAACGCTTTCCTTCTGTGAAGTTTAACATTATCTAATATTAGATAATTAACACAATTATTTTTGATACTTGAGCTTGTAAGCTGAGGGTTTTTTGGTTCCAAGATTTTTTTTGTCTCAGGCCTGATCTTTAAATTTGGGAACTAATAACAATAATTTGGGAGAAGGCCAACACAGTATCAGCTCCTTCTTGGGCACTGTAAGGAGGCCCACCACTTCCCACACACTCCCAGTACTTTTATCACATGTTGGAGCAGAGAGGGATCAGTTCTCCCCTCTCTAACAAATTTAAACTTTTCATGCAACAGTATGAAACAGTATGCTCAAAAGACCAGAGTCCTTTACCACGTGCTTTCCCTTCAGAATGCTTTATTTCATTTCCCCAGTAAAATTTTCAAAAAGTCTCTGACCTTGTAACTTAACCAATTCTGTTGCAGGGTGTGGTATTATCACCTTCAGTTCTGCGGTTTGGTATGCTAATTCCTTAACAAAAGGGCAGGGCTGAGTGTGAATGTCCAAGGGCACATAACGATTATAAAATCAATAATGAGAAATCAACCACATGCTAAAAAATTCCTATGTGCTGTTTGAATGAAAGGCTTGGCGAGTGCCTATGCACATCTAAAGTGCTACTCTGCATAGAAGCTTTGACCACCCCAAATTGGTCAGGAGCCAGTCAAGCTTCACATGGAACCTCAGAGTGAGAAGCATTGTCTGAGTAATTATGGCAAAGTGACCACACTTTGTGACTACACTTCTGCTCATGGCAGAAGGCAGTTATGGTGCCCCTTCACATCTCAAATATTTGCATCCAATGCCATCCATGACACATCCTGGTGGCAATGTGGTTGTTCAAATCCAAACTCATGTCCTGAAGCCAGGGAAGGCACAGAAGTTGCAGCAGAAGGACACCCGGGCACATGCAGTCTCAGAGCTGCTGCACTGTGCTGCAAGGAGAGGCAGGCAGGCTGCACAGAGCTCAAGGGCTGCAGCACAAAACAACAAAATGGGAACAGGTTAGCACCGAGAGGTAGCAATCATCAGCCCTAGTAGCTGGCTGGATAATCAGAGGTAACTTTTCATGTGGAAGAACTTAGTAAACAATTCATTTTGAAGCACTGTTTACTCCCTGATTGAGGAGGTCTTGAGAGTGTTTCACGTGCTTTTTGCCATGGGGACTAGATTCATAAACATCAGTAAACAACCGAAGGCATATACATGAGTCACTACTTAGGCACATCACAAAGTTTTGATTTAGCAACATTTTGATTTAGGACACCCACGGGGTTATTGTGGAGTTTATGCAGTGTAAATGCTTCTTTTATTATGTACTTGCCTGGGAACATAAGTTGTCAACATAAAAAAGCTAGAAAGCTGTGATTCATTTCTGTTCCTCCTACTCTTGTAATTCTCTCTTTTGTTTATAAAGCCTTCCACTAATGTATTTTATTTGGAAGCTTAATAACAGAGACAGCACAGTGGAAAGAATCTTTAACTAAGGCTTCTGAGAGGCAGAACAAAGTAACAGAAGGATGAACATCGGTCTTTCTTGACTGTAAGCAAATAAAACCCTGGTGACAGTCTCCCTGCCACTGCCACTGCAAGGAGAATAGTCCTTACTGAAGTACATGTTTTTGCTGAAAATGTAAAAGGCAAATACTGAGCATAGTGCACAATATGTCAGTGATTAACCTTCCTCTTTCATGTATGTATTCTTTTTTCCATACTGCTCTTCTGGTCACTTTCCCCTCACCCAATACTCCTGAGGCTTTGAACTCCCATTTACCCAAGCTGTCAAATTCCTATGAAGGAGAAGCCTTTATCCAGGACTATTTTACCAACCACGAGGAAAATGAAATCTCGGTATCTGAACAAAAACACAGCATTGGTTTCAGTAGAAAATTAAAAACTGAATTTTTCCTTTATGTTTTGGCTGCTGCAAATCATGAGTGCACCTGAACACAGCCAAGTGATACACAGACTGCAAGGGACACCTGGAGGTGAGCTCATCCCAACACCTGCTCAGAACAGGTTCAGCTCTGTCAGATTGCTCAGTGCCTTGCTCCTGTCAAATCTGGAATGCCCCCAAGGGTGAAAATCCCAAGGGTGAAAATCCCACATCCTCTCTGGACCCCCGTCCCAGCATCTGAATACCTCGGTGGAGGACTAATTTCTCCTCAGATCTAACTTTAACTTATCTTGTTACAGTTTGGGTCCTTGCCTTTTGTCCTTCACCTGCTGCTTCTCCAGGATGACTCTGGGTCCATTTTCCCTCAGCTTTTCACTGGTTACCTGTAGACATCGATAAGATCCCACCCTTTACTCTTTCCTCTCCAGGATGAAGATGCTTCTTCACCTCCTCATGCACCACATGGCCCAGCCAGCAGCTTGGCAGCCCTGTACCCCCAAGGCTGGGCCCACTCCAGTCTGTCTTCTACTAGCAAGGCCAGAAGAGGCTGTGCCAATCCAGGTGTGGTCTCTGAGGAGAGTGAAGATTCCCTTCCCTCAGGCTTGTTATGAATAAAAAGTTATCTATTTTTGTTTAAGGTTACAGAGCTAAAAACCGGTGGGACCAGTTGCTGTTAAATTAGCTTAATTGTTAAAGAGTTCTTTAATTGCCCGTTAATGGTTGGTGATTTAGCCATTGTCCTCCCTGGTGCTTGCCCCGGAGCTACACCTGGACACGGCAGCCCAGGAGAATAGGAGTGGCCTGAGACCACGTATGCAGATGAGAAATGCACTGCTCCAAAATTTTCCCGTTTTCTAGGAAAACCCCTAAAAACAACGAACCAATATAGAATTAGGGGACCCTAGTTGATGTCTAAGGATGGGCGTGAAGTCCAGTGCCTGCTTGAATCCTTTTTGCTTCACACCCTGACCTCAAGGATGTTCACTAAGGAGGGGACCCGGAGCGTTGGACTGAAAAGCAGGAATCTGCCAATCTCCCGTGAGGATGCAGTCCCCAGCTCTGCCTGCAGACCGGCGGACAGAGCTGCATCACCCTCCTCCTCCTCCGTGCCACTCTTGGGGACAGCGGCGGCGTGGGTGCGACCCGTCGATTTCTCCCCACCTGAGCTGAATCTCTTTAATAAAGGCATTAAAAAGGAGAAAGATCTCCTGCCATATTTGTGTCAGGGCTGCTGGCCGCAGTTCCCGCTGCAGGGCTGTGTACGGGCAGCATAACCCAGCTGGCCTTTGCTGTGGGGACGCGGTGCTGCCGGAGCCGAGGCCTCAGGGCAGCCTCTGCAGGGCTGCTCTCGGCGCATTTGGAATGCAGCCGGCCCTGGCGCACAGGGCTATCTCTTCCTGCTGCATGCAGGACTCGGCCTCCGTCGGGCTCAGTTTGCAGCTGCACACTCAGGCAATAGGTGGCACTGAGGGACGATGTAGTTTGTGTTGTCCCCGAGAAAACGTCACTGCGGAAGAGAGCCGGAGAGCAGAAGCTGGGATTGCGTTCTCCCCCGGAGCAGCGGCCAGGCAAGGAGCAGCAGACATGTGGCGGGAGATCCTTCCGAACGCATGGTGAGACCTCCTGGGCACGGGGAGCAGGGGCTCCAGCCTGGGCTCCCTGCGCTTGGGGCTGCGTGAGAGCCCCGGGATGGTCAGCAGGGCGTGGGAGAGCGGGAGCAGGCAGCTGAGCTCTGCTGATCGATTGAGCCTTGTTCGTGTCCCTCCGGGAGCTGCTTCGGGACAGGCTTGCTTTGTTAGCAGCGCGGGGTTTGTGCTGCTGCCTTGATGGCTGGTTCCACACCTTTGCTCACCGACCTCCAGGATGTAAGTGCAGGGGGATATTCCTACCTGTTGCATAAGCGGTTTGTTCTTAGGAGTCCTGTTCTTTCCTGTCTGGAAGTGATTTAAGGGGGGAAAAAATCACACATAGGCTATCTCAGCAAATGTTAGCAAATTGCCTTGGAGGTTACTGAGATATCCAGTACAGACTCCAGGTTCTGCACTTCAGGCAGCAGAGGGAAACAATTCTAGGTAATAACAAACACCCAGTGGAGTTAGTTTTTCATAGTTTAGCAAGTCTTTCCCTTTTTGGCATTTGTTTTGGTTTGTTTTCTCAAAGTACTATAATTATTGTACCAAAGAACTCCCTAATGTGGCTGCGTTCCACAAGGCAGAGTAACAACACTTGCTTGTGTTGTTGCTAGATTTTAGATTGTGCTTTTGTACCAGAAGCTACTAGGCTTAAAGGGAACCGAGGAGGATACTTTCTTTTCCTAGCAGACAGGGGAGACCTAAAGGCTTGATGTCCAGTCAGGAGCAGCTATAAGTGTCAAAGGTACAGCAGCTCCTTAAACTCTGGACAAGGAAGGGTCCACAAGCCTCTGCTGGTGCCATCCCTGCAGCACGATCAGCACCACATGGCCGGGAGCAGAACTTTTCCAGCTTGAATAGTTCTATGAACCCTGGAGCTCGGAATTGCCCTGCTGAGGCTGTGCCCCTATTGCAACACAGCAGTCAAAGTAAACGATTTTCTTGGCTGAAGCTACACAGCTGCTCACAGGATGAAACACTGCAAGGACGCCTATACTGACTTTCACCTAAATTGTGCTGAAGGAGGGAATATTATGGCAACAAATTATCTAGCTAAAGCACAGCCCAGAAACACTGTCTCTTTGTACAGAGGCAGTGCTTTGTGAGCCCCTCTCTTCCCATCCTATCCAAAGGGTTCGAAAAATAATGGCAGATGTTGCCAGGTGGCTAAAGAGTTTGTGATCACATTCCTGGGCAATGAGTGGTGCTGGCAGGGGACATTCTTTGTACTGCCCAGAAGGGTTGGAATAGGACAACATTATCAGACTGTAAGGATCTTTCTGTTTTTTCTCCTTTTGTAGGGAGAACATCATGTCCCGGATCAGGTGAGTGGAATAGCTGTTCTGTGCTGTGGTCCCTTCTTTTGGTTAGTGCCCTGATTGGGGCACAGCATCATCCCTTCTGTACTCTGGATGACAACAGCAACAAAATCTTCACTCATAGCCCCCTTGCAGTCCCCTGCAGGAGCCCTCAACACCTCTACTAATCCCCAAGGGAAGCTGGAGAACTTGAAACACAAGTCAGAGGGCTGGGAAGGTATGCTACATTTAGGACTGCATGTCTGTCAACTCCAGCCCTGGCAGCTTGGCTCCCACACCTCAAGTGTGGGACCTTGCTGTTCAGAATAGAAGCAGGGACACCAGCAACACTCCTTACTTGAAAGCTACGGGGGAGAGCCAGGATTGCCCTAAGAGATGATTGAACCTGTAGGGGAGTGGAGTGTGAAGCACTGGCAAGATGAACATGTCCAGCACATCCAGCTTTCTTCAGCAGCTGAAGACTTTTGTGTCTCCTCCTGCTCCTCAGCCCTCTCTGCCCATGCAGCTTTTATTCCTGGACAAGCCCAGCTGCTGCTGTCTCATTCACTGCAGTACCTGCCTCAAAGTAGCTTGGCCCCTATCCTATTGAACTTTGTCCCCCTGGGCATCCTGGTTCACAAGGAAAGGGACAAGGAAGACTTGTGATCAGCAAGTCCTGATCAGCAAGACCCCTAAGAAGCCTTGGTAGATAGAACCCTGCCCCAAGTCTTACCTGTGATCTTCAAAAATAACAGAAATGCCTGGTCCTTGCTGCCTGCCTGGGATTTGGAGGCATCTGTCCCTGCTCAGTCCCAATGAATGTGCCAAGAAGCCTCAGCATAAGTCCCTTTTACACTGCTATAATTGAACACAAGCAATTTTGTGCCTCCCCAGACCTTTTGACTATTCTCAGAAGAATGCAATCCTGGTCCCTGCAGCTGCCCTGGGCATTGGAGGGATGCTGCTTTACTGGCTCAGATCTGGACGCAAGATCAAGACTATTGACATGGGCGATGGGTGGTGGGGCGCAGGCGAAAGGCCCCCCAAAGGGAAGGAAGACACAAGCATCCGTCCCTTCAAGATTGAAACATCTGACAAAGAAATCGAGGTACTGCTGGCTGGGGGGTAAGGAGGGGCAGAAAGCTGCAGGGGAGGCAGTCCATCACCCACCTCACTGCCTCGAGGTGATGCCTTGGGAGTGACAGCAGGGCACTTCCATGTGTCAGGGCAGCTACCCAGCTCCATTAATGATGCTCTGGCTCACCATTCTTTATGAAGAGGATTTGAGCTCTGGTCACTTGCAATGTCCCCTAAAGACTTTCTGAGAGAGCAGCCCCTCTGTGCAAGCTGGGGCTTCTCCTGCAGAAAGGCCACGCTTTGAGCAGCAGACTTTGACAGTGGGTCTGTGGATGGTGGAGCAGGGCAGGAGGGCATTGGGACAGCAGTGGCACCAGTAGGGCAGGACTGAGGGGGTTCCACAGAGGAAAGGGCTGTAAGGCTGAAGAGGGATGGTGTCTTGACTGAGTCATAGCTCCTCCATCCCTGCATGCCTGTCTCTAATTATCTGACTAAGCAGCAGCCAGGAGCTCAACGTTAGATTCTTATTCTCCCAGCCAGCAGTGGTGTCTTGGCTGAGTCATAGCTACTCCATCCCTGCTTGCCTGTCTCTAATTATCTGACCAAGCAGCAGCCAGCAGCTCAAGTGAGATTCTTATTCTCCCAGCCAGCAGTGCTGCCAAGCTCCTAGCACCAAAAACCCTAAGTGAGTCAGCAGCAAGCAGCAAACCAAGTATTCCTCGGTGCCCATGGGGAAGTTGTAACCTGTAGAAAATTGTATTCCACATACAAACAATTCAGTTGGTCAGTTAGAGTATGGCACTTCTTCAGGAGGGCTTGTGGTGTCCCAGAGAGCCATACAAAAGCCAGCAGAGCCAGGAGAACCTGTCAGTGCCTGCCCTGGCACAGGGCACATGGGAGCAGCTGTCCAGCCTATCAAGAAGTGCTTCCTTCCACAGGATCTGCACCAACGCCTGGATCGGTTCCGCTTCACACCCCACGTGGAAGGAGCCGCCTTCCACTACGGCTTCAACTCCAGCTACCTGCGGAAGGTGGTGGCCTACTGGAGGAATCAGTTTGACTGGCGCAAGCAAGTGGAAGTGCTGAACAAATATCCCCACTTCCACACCACCATTGAAGGTGAGAGGGCCTCTGTGCCTTGAGCAGGTCTTACTTGGAAATGCACAGCAAGAAGGGGGAGATGTAAAATGTGACAATATTTGAGATGTAAAATGAGACAATATATAACCTATGCATAACAGCTGAGTGATACAAGCGAAATATAGTGGAGGCTCTGTTATTAATAACCTTATAGGGATTAAGACCATTACACAGTGGCAATAAGATAGGTCTGTTTCAAGATGGGCTTCATCTGGCTCTGAACCCATGCTAACTAACAATCAGGTGCTCTTCAGTGATTGCCTTGAGGCCAATCAGTGAAATTTAGCCAGACTGAGGCTGGAATATCCCTCCCAACCATACAGTAGTTTAGCTAGTTGAGCTTACAGTGAAATTTAGCCAGACTGAGGCTGGAATATCCCTCCCAACCATACAGTAGTTTAGCTAGTTGAGCTTAGCCAGACTTTATATAAATGATCTCTAGATTAGGGTAGAAAGACTTTATGTAATTGATCTCTATGTTAGATTTCTATCATGCCCTTTTTCATGTTTCGCTTTTAATTACTGTAATGTTTTTGCATGATCTTACCCCCATTGTGCTCTTCATTCAAGTGCTGTTCTTACTTATGTACCAGTTTCTCAGGAGGTGGATGCTAATCTCCAGTGACCCCAATATCTGTGGCTGGGGTCAATATCTCTGTCTGTATGTAAAAGATGAGACAACCGATACTATGCAGGCATCCCCTTTCAGCCAGGCATCTTGCAGTAGGCTGATTGTGGAACTTCTGCTGCAGATGCTAATTACAGTTTTGTCTCCCTCCTTCTACAGAATGCAGAGCAGAAACTGTGGTCCCAGAGCTTTAATTTTTCTTTCTTGGATGTGTGGCAGGGATTGATATCCATTTTATCCATGTGAAGCCATCCTATGTTCCTCATGGTCAAGCTGTTCGACCTCTGCTGATGGTCCACGGCTGGCCCGGCTCCTTCTATGAGTTCTACAAGATCATCCCTCTGCTCACGGAGCCAGCCAAGCACGGCCTGAATGAGGGCGATGTGGTGTTTGAGGTCATCTGCCCCTCCATCCCAGGATATGGTTTCTCAGAGGCTTCTCACCAGAAAGGTAAGCAATGAAAAGACTCTGTTGGAATTGCAGTTTTTGGAGTAACACCTCAGCCATCCCAGGCAGCCCTGGGCATCACAGTTTGTAGTGCAGATGCCTGGCTCTTCACTAAGGCCCATGTGGCTGAGGCTCTGAGGCTGGCTGTGAAGATTTGCAACACAGTGGTAACTGGAAGTCAGGTCTGATTTTGCTTTCCACTGAATTTCTTTCATCTTGTGCTCACTTTCTTTCCAAGCAGTGAGGCAGAGCAGCACTGCACGCTGTCCCTTCTCACAGCTCCACACACACATGCCTCAGTCAGGTCACAGTCTTTGGCCAGGGGAGGAACACTATGTGTCCTGTGTTTCCCCTTACCTACAGAGTTTGACTCCATAGCAACTGCTCGGATATTTCATAAGCTGATGAACAGATTGGGCTTCAAGGAATACTACCTACAGGGAGGAGACTGGGGATCTCGCATTACCACAAACATGGCCCAGATGCTGCCACAGTAAGTAGCAAAGGAAATCAGTGCAGAAAAGCAGCCTCCAGTTCCTACCCTACCTTCTGGCTCCATAGTCCTGCCTTCTGTTTGCCCTGCTTCTCATCCCCTTCTGCTCTCTGTTTCCTTCAGGGACAACCCCATCCCCCATATTCAATTGCATTCATATGCTTTGTGTTGAATTTTTTTTAAGTCATGATGAACCTGAAGGGCTTGGTGTATTTGATACAGTCCAGTGTTTATCTCACAGCTGCAGTCAGACTTGTTTTCTAGAAAACTTGGAGACAGAAAATTGCTTGATTTCACCCTCTATTCTTTAACTTACTTTTAGATCTGTGAAAGGGCTTCATCTGAATCTCGTTTTCGTCAGCACACGAGGTTTGGGAAAGATGATCCGTACAATGCTTGGGGCTTATGTACCATGGCTTGTAGGCTTCAGTAGGGAAGATGCTCGACGTTTCTACCCTTTCATGCAGAAAAACGTATATGATGTCCTACGAGAGTCTGGATACTTACACATCCAAGCCACCAAACCAGACACTGCAGGTAATGTACCTTCTCTGTATCTCTGTGAACGTGGTACGCTAATCACTTGTGGTACATGAAAACAAAGGCCAGCCAAATTTGAGAAGCAATAATTTCTGTGACTTGAGTGCAAGACTCATGGGGGTAATGAGTTTATGGGGATGAGAGCTGTATAAAATGAAGCTAAAAGAAACCATTCAAAAAAAAAGATGGAGATTTCAAGTATAACTTTTCAAGGTCTTTTAAATAGCACACCACTTTCCTTGAGAATGAACCCATTTCCATAGAGTCTCTCAAAAGTAAAACATAGGGTTCTGAAACTGAAGCTTTGAGAAGTAAATGGGGATGAAAACAAGAAAAATATCATAAGCAACGAGGTGCAATGTGAAAGTTGCAAAAAGGTAGACAAAGCTCAAACACCTGAAAAGCCAGAATGCTGACGTCCTGGGGCCAGTGGATAAGGACTGTGAAGAAAGATATGGCCATTTCATGAAAGTCCATTTCCTCAATGCTAAGAGGAGTTCTTTGCATCAGTCCCCACTAGAGAGGACTCTGGGATATTGCTTTATTGAAGTAATCCCTCATCAGGAAAGACAGCAGAGCTGTCTCAGCTGGTATCAGATTTGGAGACCAGAGAACAAACAGCCCCCCATCCCAGCCATTCACCAAAGGAGAAGAAAAAGAAGCTCAAACTGGAATGTCAATGAATGCCTAGGCTATTGCTTGAAGTGATTGCAAACCCAAAGAAATAAAAGGAGATAAACAATATACCAGGTGGGAGGGAGTTGTGGTGCTGGTGATGTTTCTGGTTGCTTGAGTGTTTTTAAGGGCCAAAAAGTGAAGACATCCACAGGAAAATGAAGATTAGTATGTCTAGTCTCTGATCAGAAATCTGACAGAGTTGTGTAAACAAGGAGAATTGATTTACAGGGGATAATATCACAGGAAACTCATGCTTCAAAAATCAGAGCTCTGGCAGAATCAAACAGCTGTAGATCCACTAATGGAACTTATATAATTTCCAAAAATATTTTGTTGAGACTCCTTCCCCAGCATTCTTAAGAAATTGAACTGCCTAAAGAAAAGAATTAAAACTGGTCAACATGAGAATCCAAGTGCTGGAATAAATCCACAAGTTCCAGGGGACGGAGAGAATCACAAAAATCTGTGCTGACATCTATACCCTTCAACAAGATCCTAACTTCTCTAGGAATAAAAGTTAATAATTAGATGTAAATTTGACAGTTATCCAAGCTTTGGTTTATAAGTGACTGTTTGATAAAACCAGCCAATAAAAACTGATATCAACAAAGTTCAAAGCAGTTTAAGAAAGTCACAGTTCAAGTGGGTTCAATTTTGGCTGCTCCCAGATGAGAGAATCCATGAGTCAAGGGTAGTGCTCTCAAAAATCACCTGGATCAAGGATTAAGGCAATTTTGCAAATTCTAAAAAAAATTAAAAGCAAAACCACAGAATCCATTCTATTCATGATATTCTGAATCTGTTGTATTCCTGTTAGGCCTGTTTCATAAATATATTTTAGAATCAGAATACATCCCATCCTAAGCAGGACAGTGCTCCAAATATTTTATCTGAAATTTCTTTTCAGGCTGCCATCTCTTTACATCTGAATTTGCTCCTTCTGCCACAGATCACCAAGAAGCCAATGCAACTTCCTTAACTCCTAACTTATTTTGTATAGGAATTATCTGAATTTGTAGTGCTCTCAGATACAGCCAGAATTCCTCTGCAGGGAATTTGTCACAAATAAAGTACTATAAGGGATAGATAAATACAGAGTCTCTACCAAAATCTCTAGAAAACTCTGAACTCTTCATGAAAGTCCAGTTTAACTTGCACTGAAGTATTGCAATACCAGGCAACTGCAACAGCTCTTCTCTTCTCCTCAATTAGGTTGTGAACAGAATGACTCCCCAGTGGGGCTTGCTGCATATATTATGGAGAAATTCTCAACCTGGACAGACAAATCATTTCTGCACAAAGATGATGGAGGCTTGGAAAGGTAAGATGTCAGGTTGTGATGTTATTCTGTGAGAAGTCTCATTAAAAGAATGAGTGGTGGGAACTAATATGAGGATACAGGTAAAACACTGGCCTGTCAAAACTGAAATCTAAGGATGAAAGGCTGATGTGACAAGCACTAGTTTAAACTTACAGCAGATTGCCTGCACACTACTGCTTCAGCACCAGGCGGTTTTGCTCTGAACACACAAGTGCCAACTAATCTGCTGCTTGAAAATAAGTGGAGATTTAGAAGGACAGCAGTTCTTTAGGGCGTGACCCCAGTATAGAGCACTGAGGAACAGCTTCCAGTTAAATTTCTTCCTCTCTCAACAGCAAATACTCTCTTGATGAGCTTTTGACCAATGTGATGATTTACTGGGTGACGTCCTCCATTGTGTCCTCAATGCGATACTACAAGGAGAACTTTTCCAAGGACCCTACTCTAAGTGTTCATGACAGGTAATTATGTGGCAAGTTGCAAGCAAGATTTGCAATGAGGTTGAAACATTTGCCTGTATTAACAGTTAGATCACTTAGAACAGCACAGTTAATTAGTTCTAAGAAAAATCAAAGCCCACAATTCTTATTTGCTTTTGATAAATATTAAGGGTCACTTTTCTTTTGGACCTATAATGCACACAAGGTAGCTTGCAGTCAAGACAATGCAAAAGACTTATCAAAGCACCAAGCACAGACCTATGTTCAAAATAAAAGTCTACAGACTTATTCACCAAACAAATGCAACTTGTAGCGCAGTTCAATAAAAACAAAACAGAAGATCATGGGCACACCTATGAGAGAAGTATAAACTGAATTAGGAAGGCTACTGCTTGCTGGAGGATAAGCTAAGAACTACAAGAGTTAAGCACAAACCTGGGGTAGCAATTTGGAGAGCAGTACTTGAAACCCAGCACCTTGTGACAGCTGGTACATTAACATGATGCTAAGAGAGGCTGACCACAAAATGTTGCTGAGCAGACTTCTCCGAGTAACTGGATCATCAGAACAAGTGGGGGAGTCTCTTTCTTGGTGGACTGAACCAGCCCCATTTCTCTCCAGAGGGTCATTTGTTATGCATTTGGTGCCAAATTCTAAAGCAAACGAGCTGGCTCATTTCTCAAAGAGGTATCTTGTCATGTAGCACAACACTCACAAAAGTTAAACTCAAAGATGGGAAACATTTCGAGATCAACCTGTGTGCAAGGTTGGCTCTACTTTACACCTCTACAGGTACCATCTTCTTCAACTTAATGCTACCTGAATAGAAATGACGCTCCTCAGTGGAGTGCAGAGCAGGAGGTGCACTGCACAAAGTGGGGAAACTTCTCCAGCTGAATGTGTTCCTAGAGACAGAGGTTTTTATAGACTTCCCCCAGGACTTGTTTCAACAATGCAATTAACTTATGTCTTCTAGGGTTGGCGTGTATGTTCCCACAGGGATTGCAGCTTTTCCTCAGGAGATTGTACATGTACCACGTATCTGGGCAAAGAATGTCTACAAGAACATTGTCACCTACACTTACATGCCACGTGGAGGGCATTTTGCTGCCTTTGAGGAACCAAAGCTCCTGGCACAAGACATCATGCAGTTTGTCAGAAAAGTGGAACAGCTGTGAGCCTGCAGTTGAAATATATGCACAGAATGGAAACAAGTGGTTTTACCAGTGGCAGAACCTTTAGACTGGATTTGTTTAATCACTCAGAATAATCACACATAGAAGCCAGCATTTTATTTTGATAATAATACAGTCGTGATTTTAAAAATCAAGTTGTAATGATTTCATAAAAAAAAAAAAACCACAAAATCCAAAAAGCATATTGTGTTCCTTTGTTCCCAGCACCCTATCATTGCTGCATTCATCGTTCAAGTATAACAGAATATGTAAACGGTTAATTGCAGTAACATTGCACTCAGCTGAGGAAGAGAGGTGAAACAAACTGGCCAAGGCTTCTGTTTAAAAGCTTCTTTAAACACATTGCACACTTTAAACCTGCATTCTTAAACATGTGTTACAAGGAGCTTTGGTGGAAGCATAAAAGGTTTTGATCTCCTGAGCACAAACACTCCTACATTCAAGTTATATTTCAAGAGACCTGAGATTTCATATTCAAGTGGGCAGCTGCACATAAGGCAGCTTTCTTCACTCAAAGCTTTTCCCCTAGAATGAGCTTAAGAAGCAGCTACTGCACATTGTAAACAGATAGTAATGGATACTACAGCAGAGAGGGCACTCTAGTGTTCTCCAAGCTCAAAAATTTCCAATTTAGTTCCTACTACTTCTATCATCTCATTCCATCCAAAAGGTCAAAGTTAAGATATGCACCAAGCGTAGAGGGTTACTTAAATCTTCACCCTCTTCACAAAAAACCTTTTACCACCCCATTGTGCATTTTTGACTAGTAATAGCAAGTACCCTCACTACCAGTAGGTTCACTATCTCTTCAAATAGGATGGAGTTATTTCAAGATACTGAAAGCTCATTACAGCACAGATAACAGCCCAGCTGACTGGAGACAACTCCAGCAGATATCTAGTTCTAACACACTGCTCTCAGGGCTTCTCTCCCTGTCCTGTAGTAGACACCAGTCCAGAAGAACAGGCTCAAGTTCTGATTCTAGGTACTACAGTCTAAGAACAGGAATTTGGCAGGTAAAGATAGTGCTAAACTTGATCACATTCCCCTGATTTCTATGCATTTCAGAAACATTTTAAGTTTCTTCCTCAAGTGAGAGTAATCTTCCATTATCGCAGCAGCACTTCTAACTTTCTCTGAGGAGGGTTAGCAAAGAAACTGCTTACTTTAATCTTCTATCTAACCAATTGTCAGGGCTGTTAGACAAAGATTAGTAAAAAAAATAAATTGCTTATTGCTACCCTGCCTCCACAGTATCGATCTCCTTCCATCTCCAAGACAGCACTAGCTACAAGATTTCTCAGTTGCTGAAAAGTCTTACTTTTGGAGTGTTAAGGAACTGAAAGTGAGTTACAGGAAAGTGTAATTGCATCAAATAGATGGACGAGCACTTGAGTACTCGAGTGGGGCACGCACCATGGCAGCTGAGGCAGTGTTGCTTGCAGGGTTGCCAGGGGGCCCCTGGAAGTGGCTTGTCCATCTCCACAGCAGCCCTGGCAGCTCCAGCCCTTGGCAGAGGAACTGCCTTCATCCTGCCCCATTCTTTTCTAGCTGGAAATAAATCTGTGTTCCGCAACACTGTTACCTCTGTGCCCGGCTCTGGTTTTGTCTGCTGGTTTTCCTGGTATGGGGAGCCTTTTAAGGACTGTGGAAGGTTTTTTCCTCCCAGAGAGTTATTTTGCAGGAAGTAACTTCACCTGAGAGAGCCTATGGGTAACGTGGTAAAGGCAGGGTCAGAAAATGGCCGTATTAAAACACAGGAGGAGATTGGATGTATCCATCATGTGCCAGTTCAGCAAGAACTCAGCAGGGAAATTTTACTCCCAACACATTAATTTATCCCATGTCACAGATCAGGCCCCTAAAGAATTGCTGGACCTGTGTGCAACTGTGCCTTAAAGTGGATTTGCCTTCAACAACAACTCAGGAAATAAGGACAATAGAGGAGTGCAGCAAGATACAAGAAGGCAGTAGACACCATGAAGCAAAAAAAAAAAAAATTCAGACAGACATGGTTCAAAAATACATGGTTACATTTGCTAAAATTAACACCTAAAGAAAAAAAAGTAATCAATATTCCAATTAAATTTCTAAGGAAACCATTCATTCACTAAAGCCCTTGAGGGTCACTGGTGCTTGGAACCAGACATAGTCCTCCCAAGCAGGTGCTGTGTGCTGTGGAGGTGAGGCACTAACATGGAGATCTCCATCACAGGACAACTTAACAGTCAGCTTCCTCCCTCGGGTCGGCACTTGGTAGTTGAGCTTGGGCCGGAACCACTCAACACCACAGTTACGGTGGCCCTGGACCAGGACGAGAGTGCCTGTGACAGGGAGAGCCTTAAGTTCACTGAAGACATCAGCAACAAAGAGGCGGTGAAAGAGCTGGCGAACACAGGGCGCAGTCTGGAGGCTCTCTTCAGCAGAGCCCTCACAGAACCCTTCCAAATTCAGCTCGTAGAGCTCCTTGGGGTTCATGACGTTGCCTCCAAGTAGGAAAAGAACCCGAGGAACCAACGTCAGACTAAACATAACTTCCAGGTGCTGGAACAATCCTTCCAGCTCCATCAGCAGCTGCTGGCACTTTCTGCTTGCTGGGCCCAGGGAACGTGGTTTCTCAATTCCATCTCCCTCCTGGAAAACCAAAATTCATAACAACACATTTAGTTATGAACATGTATTATACTCTGCAGGAAGCATGGCCCATCCCAGAGAGTCAAGGAACAAGCAGTTTGTGTTCATTTTGAGAGCTAGAGGTATCCACGTGGGGAAGAAGCACATCTTCTCTCCACATCAGGAGATGCAAGAGGAACACAAAAGCACAATCTATGGCTACTCAGTTGGAATCTGAATGGAGCTACTGATGAATTCCAACAGGAATTAGAAGCCCATCTTTCAGAGATCAGTCATCTTTCTGAAATCACTTAATAGTATTTTTTTTTTGTTTTTTTGTTTAGAGGTAACAAACAAAGCAGCGACCGCTTTGAGCGGAAAGCGGGAAACAATCAATTAAGAGCAATTTGTCGGCACCTTCAGCAGCCCGAACTTAACGTTGCCTTTGCCTCGTTTTGAAAAGAAGAGGTAACATTTGGGGATGCAGCCACAACAAGCGCTTTACTTTAACAGCGCCGACGCGTTGCTGTGAGAGTCCCCGGGCGAGAACAGGGGCTAGCAAGCAAAACTCAAACGCCACGGCCCCCCGAATCCCCCGGGAGCCGCCTCCGAGCACGGGGCTGACCCCGCGGCCGCCGTCCCTCACCTGGGCCGCCCGCCGGCAGAAGTAGGCCAGCTGCTCGTAGGGCAGCGGGAGCTGGTTCCGCTGGTGCAGGACGTGCTTCAGGAGCTCGCAGGCGAAGCGGTAGCCGCTGCCCCGGCACACAGCTCCCGGGAACGCCACGGCCACTGCGGGGCTGCCCAGCGCCGACCTGTCCCCCCGAGGCCTCATCCCTCCTCCGCCGCCGCGATCCAGACCCGCCAGCGCCTGAGAACGAGAACCAGTGACGCGCGCCCCCAACGGCCGCCGCGGGTTTAAATGCCGCCGCCGCGGAGCCTCACGGGAGTGGCTCACGGGCCGCGCCGCGCGCCCTCCGGCGGCGACGCAGCACGGACAGCGCGATTGGTGGGCGGGGAAGGGGGCGGGGTCTCCGCCTGGCCCCGCCCCTCCGTTCTCCCTCCCGATCCCGTCCCGCGGCCACCCGGCTGAGGCCGTGCCGGGAGCTCGGGTTGCTTCTCGCAGGACTATCCCGGGAGGGCCCAGGAAGCGGCTCCGCTGTTCTCCGTCTCGCTCCTGGAAGCTCTGGCGGCTCCGCTGTCTTGCGGAGGAGCCGCCTTCGCGCTGCCGCGGGGCGGCGGAGGCGGGGAGCGCGCAGGGAGTGCCGTGTTTGGAAACATTGTGCCCGCCGCCCCATTGGGCGCCGCCTCAGCGCACGGCGAGTCGGGGGCGGGATGGCGAGAGGAGCCGCTCCGAGGCTGCTTTACAGGAACCGCGGCCACCTATGCGGAGCGCCACGGAGGGTGTCAGTCGTACACGAACAATGATCCGATCCAGCGTCGCTTTCCCCAGGGCATGCGGCAAGGAAAGAGAAGGAGCAGTGGCCCTGGAACTGGAGACTGGGAATGCACTTAGTGAGGGGATGCAGCGCACAGCTAGGGTTTCTTTCGCTGTTCCGGCCGCCCCCCATTGGATCTTAATGTGTGCTTTGGGATCGCTCTGTGTGAGGCTGCTCCCTCTGCGTAGTCATGAAGTACCTCCAATGCAAAACAGCTTCGAAAGTGCTCCAGTTTCCCGACTCCAGAATGACTGGTCGCTCGATGTCAATAAGCAGGGAACCCGAGGCTGTGAACTGCCAAAGGGATAACCCGCGGGCGTCCGCAGATCCCGGGGAGCGGGCTCCGGGGAGCGGTGGCATCCCGCGCGTTGTCGGCTGCGGCCGGCAGGTGGCGCCCTCTCCCTTGGACTCCAACTCCCATCAGCCCCCGTGGATGGAACCCGTACGGGAGCGAATTGGTCGCGCCGCGGGGCACGCCGGGAGAAGTAGTTTCGAGCGGGAGGCGCGCGGCGCGTTCTCGGCGTTGTAGGCGGGCGGGACTCGCTTTCCCGGGGCGCCGCGCGGCGGTCGGTGACGCCGGGGCCGGAGCCGGGCCGGCGGGGCCGGGCGGGGAGCGGAGCGGAGCGGGCGCTGCAGCAGGGCGGGGGGCCCGCGGTGTCCGCCATGGACTCGCGGGTGTCAGAGCTGTTCGGGGGCTGCTGTCGACCGGCGGGCGGCGGGGCAGGCGCAGCGCTGCGCGGGCGCGGGGGGCCCGCGCCTGGCGGCGGCGGTGGCTCGAAGACGAAGAAAAAGAACGGGCGGAGCCGCGGAGGGAAGGCCAACAACCCCCCGTACCTGCCGCCCGAGGTGAGCTCCGGCGGCCGCCGCGTCCCGTCAGCCGCGGAGGGAGCGAGCCCAGGCCCGGGGGCGGGGGCGCTGGCGCTGAGGGGCGGGAGGGGCCGGAGGGCCGGTGCCCCCCAGAGCGGGTCGGTGCCCCGGCCGGACCCCGCAGGTTGGGTGGCGGGTCTGGCCGGAGGTGCCGGCGGTGCTGGTGCGGGGCCGTGCCGCGGTCGGGCTGACAGCAGCCTAGCAGCGGTCCTGCAGCCCGGCCCCGGGAGCTCTGTGCCCGCCTGCCCCGGGCTCTCCTCCGGGCCCTGCTGGCGGCCCTGGTGCCAGCCAGCTCCCTGCGGGGTCTGTCCGACCCTGTCCGGGAGTGGTATCGCACTGCCTGGCGGCTGTCTGCGGGCGCTTTGCCGCCTGCGATCGAAAAAGCTTCGAAAATAAAGCTTTGCTCGCCTCGTAGTTCCAAACATCCCGTTTGCATCTCTCTTTCCCGGAGAGACGATCGGGTGGGTCTGAGCCCCTTTCCAGCTGACAGACGGGTTCTGGTGACTCCCTTCCCAGCTAATTTGACAGCTGTTCTCTTACATTGGGCTGCAGATGGTATGGACAGAGGGTGAGGCGCTTGTCTCCTGCAGCAGGAAGAAGTGGCTTTGGTAGTACCGTGGCTGTGTGCTCAGCTGGGACAGTTGTCACCGCTCTCGTAGAACTGTCACTGTGGGGAGAATTACGTTGGCTCAGACTCAATTGCTCGGTCCCTGTCAGTGAACTTTCTGTAAAATATATAATAGCCTGTGCTGGGAGGGAGCAATTCCTACACAAGGCAGGCCTGGGACTCTTGGGAAGATGTGAAAACAGTGCTTTGCTACTGTTAGATCTTCTCCATAGGCAGGACTGTGCCCTGCAGCCGCAGTTTAGTTCTTGTTCCTTTCAGCTGGAGGCTGGAGAGTCCCCTGTGGTTTCAGCTCAGCTTCCTGTTTCTGGCTACCCCGTGCGGTGTGTGCCCCAGCAAGTCTAGGCTTGTTGCTTTTCTAGTCTCAAGTGCCTTGGAGAAGACCCACTCCCTTTTTTAGATGACAGTGCAGTAGGTGAATGGGTTTTGCTTAGAACCAGTGGAAAGCTGGTAGATGGCAAGAGAGGAAAACCTGCTACAAGTACCTTGTTCTCACAGCACAGCTCTGCTGCCAGAGAACTGAGCTGACAGTTGAGAACTTCTGTTGGCCTTTTGCCACTGTAAGCACCGCTGTGGTTAAGAGCTGAGCTGGAAGGCAAGGAGAGGGCTGTTGCCTCTCCTGACATGCAAATAGGTGTCCAGAGGAAAAGGAAGTGCTTACTGTTGCCAGCCCCATTTAGTCTGAGTATGTGGCTTCCTGCGGGCTCGAGCCCTTTCTTAGTGGTCCTTATACTGAATCACTGGAAAAAAATTACTTAAATATTGTATATCTAATTGTAAAATTAGATATTCTCTTTGGAAAGCTGGAGCCTGTTTTGGTTGAATTGAGCTTGATGGGTACCCGGACCTTTCTGTTACAACCCCATCTGGCCTTCCCTGAGATAGTACTTCTGAGCATATTGTGTACAGACAGTCCCAATCAGGTCTGGCTCTCCAGAACTCTGGCCAGTGACTAGCTGGCAAATGAGTCATTACCTTGCTTCTTTATGTCTGTAGTCCTTCCTTGTAGAGAGAAGATACATAAGGATGTAGAAGGGAGTCAATGAAAAACTAATTGAGTTAGGGAGAGTATCACTGAGCAGGAGAGGAAGCAGAAGCTTTTGTTCTCAGGGCCCTGTTTCTGTGCACATGGGATGGATGGAAGCTGCTGGATAGTGTGGGAGTGGGATGCTGTGGGTGGCATTTTGTGGGTCATGGATGGGTGAGGGGGGAGACTTTAAATCATAGGCTGACCTGGACCTTTTTGGAACTGGAACACTCTCTCTGTGTGACTGTTAGGCTGGCCCTATTCTTTACTGTCCAGAAAAAAATTCCACCCCACCCCCCCAGCCTTGGACAGTATGACCCTTGTGCCCCACTCTAGTTTTGTCCTTTGGTGTTCATGACGTGGGATACAAACAGCCCAAATAAACCATAAGGAAAGTTCTAGTTGAGTGTAGGAAGGAATGGCAGAAGGCTGGGACCTAACACAGTCTCTTTCTGCCACTTTCCCTCTCTTTGAAATCTTCAGCACCAGCTTCAGAATATATGGGCAGCTGGTGCCTGTAGAAATCCCTGTGGGCACAGCATCTAACTCTTCTGTCTTCTTTCATTCTCTGACCAGGCAGAAGATGGGAACATCGAGTACAAGGTGAGCCTTTTGAGGTTGCAGAAGGTCTTCCTCCCAGAGGGTTATTTTGCAGTGAGTAACTTCACCGAAGACAGCCTATGGGTAACATGGCCAAGGAAAGGACAGAAGAGTGCACAGTGCACTAAGGAACTACCATTCATCTTCTGTGTCTCTGTGCCAAGCATTACCCATTCTGCTGAGCTGGAAAAGCTTGATCTCAGTACTGATTTTTAGGAATCTCTTCTAGCATGTGATGCCTACTGTATTTTTCTAGAGAGAGAGATGCAGATATCCCTGAAAATGATTTGCCACTTTCTTGTGGCTGCTATCCCATTTGCACTTATTGGTTCCTGGATCACAGATTGGTCCCAGAGTGCTGTCTTTAACCCTGCAGCAGGCAGGGTACAGATCCCTTTGTCAGGATGTGGGAAATTTCTTCTGCCGTATATTTGTACTTTTGTGAAACCCCTTCTCACCTGTCCCATGCCTTCTGTTTAGACACTAATACAGGCTGTGCTTTCTAGAGGTGGGTCAGAGTTGGGAGCATTGCTGCACAGAACTGGGCAATGGGACTGCCTCTGCATCCAGGCTGTGACTCAAACTACCCCTCTGTTAAACAGCTAAAGCTGGTGAACCCCTCGCAGTATCGCTTTGAGCACCTGGTGACACAGATGAAGTGGCGACTACAGGAGGGCCGAGGTGAGGCCGTCTACCAGATCGGCGTGGAGGACAACGGGCTGCTGGTGGGCCTCTCGGAGGAGGAGATGCGAGCCTCGCTCAAGACGCTGCGCCGCATGGCAGAGAAGTACGTGCTCCCTTTTGTCTGCAGGCCCACCAGCGTGGCTCCCTGGAGCCCCTGAGCAGCTGGCTGCTCCATCCTGCAAAGCCCCTGTATGACTGACACTTCTTCGGTCCTGAGGCTCTGGAAACATGAGGAAAGTTATAGGGCTTTTGTCTGGAAGCTTGAGGCTCCTTCCCTGCTATCCCCAGCCTTCATCCCATTCACTTTGTCAGCTGTTATCATAGAGGTGCAAGAGCTGTCAAGTACACATGTCTCACTCCTTCCTTTTGTCTTTGTGGCAGGGTTGGGGCTGACATTACGGTATTGCGGGAGAGGGAGGTTGATTACGACAGCGATGTTCCAAGGAAGATAACGGAGGTGCTTGTCCGAAAGGTGCCTGACAACCAGCAGGTAGGGACCTGTGGTTTGGCTGTCTTCTCCTGCTGGAGACCTAGAGGCTTTGCACGAGCAGCTTCCTTTGGGTTTGGAAGCCCAAAGCCTAGAGGCACTTTGTCATAGGTTGGCCTATAGCAGATGCTTTAAAGGGCTGCCAGAGGGAGGCTTGATGATAACGCTTCTTATCTCCAAGACTGTGATTGATGCAGATGTCAGTGCAGGAGATTACCTGGAGCAAAGGTGAAAAATTATTTTGCTTCTGTGGCAGTGGTTCTGATGCAGACCTGTGTGCAAACAAGGAAGGATTTAGTGGTCTGCTGCAGCAAATAGCCTTATTTGTGATATCAACGCCTGATATGTCACATCTCAACTCTAGAGAGTGTATCACAACTGCTGGGCAGTGGTTTGCTGGTTGCAGGAGTAGAATCTGAGCAAGATTAAACTGCACTTTGTTCCTGATGTAGGGAAGCTCTCTGAGCTGCATTTCCACTGCCCAGTAGTGCTTGTGCACTCAGCACAGCAGTGGTTAAGTTTAATGATTTCTTTGTTCTTTTTCCTGTAGTTTCTAGACCTTCGAGTAGCTGTCCTAGGGAATGTGGACTCAGGGAAGTCAACACTGTTGGGTGTCCTAACACAAGGAGAGCTGGACAATGGGCGGGGCAGAGCACGCCTCAACCTCTTCCGGCATCTCCATGAAATCCAGTCAGGAAGAACATCAAGCATCAGCTTTGAGATCCTCGGCTTCAACAGCAAAGGAGAGGTAAGAGAGAGTGGGTTGTTGAACTCAGAAAGCTGGAGGAGACTAGGATTACCCTCCTGTTAGAACTGTGAGTGGGACAGGAGGGAAGAGAGGTGGCACAGTTCTCTGTCCCTTAAGCTGAACCTGAGTGCTGGTTGTACGTTTGCAACAGACACTGTTTCTTGCACCCATGGTGGATGATCTCTACTTAGTAATTCTGACATCAAAGTGGATAGATAAGGGTTTTCTTTTCTTGCCCACTGGGGCTGTCTCTCTCACAAGCTCCTTATCCCTTAGGTGGTAAATTACAGTGACTCCCGGACAGCAGAAGAGATCTGTGAGAGTTCTTCCAAAATGATCACTTTCATTGACCTGGCTGGCCACCACAAGTATCTGAAAACAACCATCTTTGGCCTCACCAGCTACTGCCCAGACTTTGCCATGCTGGTGGTTAGTGCCAACACTGGCATTGGTGAGTGTCGCCCTGCCTGCATGGTTTGAGTGCAACATGTGAAGAGGAATGGAGAATGAGGGGAATGAGTCCTTGTCAGCTGTGAATGGCTTTGAGGAAAGTTTATCAATTTGTAAGCTTCTACTGATATCTTGTAAGCCAGTGTCTAGGATTGCCTGGGAGGGGAGTAGATCTGGGGTCCTCCTACCAGCTGTAGACCACATTAAACTGTACCCTGGACTGAGAAGCTTTGTTTGGGATTTGGGGCAGTGTTTCTCAGAAAAGAAAACAACTTTGATGTATTCTTAGGGGTGCTGGATCCCAAAGTCTTGTGAAAAGGTATCTGGAGTTCCCCCACATCTATCTCTGACATTTTTGTGACTGTTCTCTGGCAAACTTTGGTCAAAGAATGAAAATACCGCATCTTTCTGAAGCAGACAGATCAGTCACAAAATTTCTTGGTGGTTTTTATTTTTCTGGACTGATGTTAAGTTTTGTTTAAAAGAATAACTATGCTTTTTCAATGCATGATGAACTAAGCAATTACAGTGAAATCTCTAGATGGGCCTGTGGGATAGCCAGGGGACACAGCTACGGTGGTGACTGCTGCTGCACCTACACTCTCACTTGTCTCCTGCAGCGGGCACAACACGAGAGCACTTGGGCTTGGCCATGGCCCTCAAGGTCCCCTTCTTCATTGTCATCAGCAAAGTCGACTTGTGTTCAAAAGCCACCGTGGAACGGACAGTGAAGCAGCTGGAGCGAATCCTGAAGCAGCCAGGCTGCAACAAGCTCCCCCTGCTTGTGAATTCAGACGATGATGCAGTTACAGCAGCACAACAGTTTGCACAATCTCCCAAGTAAGGGACTGTTACTTTCTTCTGTTGGGAGCAGGCAATTCAGAGTTGGCTGCCATGTGTAGCTGGGGAAGGGTGAACACAGGGGAGGTGACTACATCTTGAACATCTCTGCTCTTTGTCAGGTTTCCTACCTTTGCATTCTCCAAGAAGGCATTTTCCCCTCCCAAATGTTTTTCTGGGTTCTGGGAGCAAAGGCTGCATTAGAGTTACTTCTTCATGAGAAAAGTGTGTGTTGAGAAGGGATTGGTGTCTCAACCAAACATTGAGGCAGGGGGTTACTGAGAGGTGTATCTGGCCTTCCTGCTTTAGCCACTTACTGGTACAGTATCCACCTTCCTGTGGGTCTCAGTAGATGCAGAATCCCAGAAGCCTTCTGGAACTGTGCCGTGGTCTTCTGCTTATTTCTGTCTACTTGTGTCTGACAGCATCACCCCAATCTTCACACTGTCCAGTGTTTCTGGGGAGAACCTGGATCTCTTGAAAGTCTTCCTTAACATCCTCCCTCCACTGACGAACAGTAAAGAGCAGGAAGAATTAATGCAGCAACTTACAGAATTTCAGGTGGGTGAGGGTAGTTTGTTTCCAGCTCTGATACTGGACTCATTGCTGTGCCATGGGAGAAATGTTTGGGAAATTTGGACACTATGAGTAGAGATGGACTGCTGAGAGACATTAAAAAAAGGACTTGGTCCTTGATAAAAGCCTGATAGGCTGAATCTGTCCTAACCTTGAGATATCTGTCTCAGGGATACCATAATTTCTCTGGTTGCTATTTAAAAGGAAGAGCTTTGTTCCTCTAATGGGAAGGTAGTGGGAGCTGGTGAAGCTCTGAGGCGGTGTCTGATGACCAGCAGAGAGATCACCTCCTTCCACACAAGGGCCGGGCTCTTTCTGGAGTGCTGGTCCTCATTCTGGAGTGCTATTTCATAGCTGTCTGAGCAACTTATTCTTGTTGCCTTGCTGCAGGTTGATGAAATTTATACAGTGCCAGAGGTGGGGACTGTTGTGGGAGGAACTCTGTCAAGGTAAGTGAGCCTAGGCAGATATGTGGATGTGAATGGTTGCTGGAGTTCCCACAAGGTTAGAGTCATCTGCTGCAGAAGTGGAAGCTGTGTGAGGCTCAGTCCTGACTGCTGCCAGATGACTGAGCCAAGAGAGAGTAGAGCTTACAGGGGCTGGGAAGTGACATGAACAGACCATTGGTCATGTGGTGGCCAGCAGACAGTCTGCTCTAAAGTTGCTGGATTAGGAGTGTGTCCTGAAGCATGCTGAAAAAGGCATGCTGGAATCTAAAGTTGGCAGAGGTTAGGTATGATCCCAAGGAGTTGCTTTCTTCCTTCCTCAGGTTGGGGGAGGAAATGTAAAAGGTAGATCCTCTGATTCCAGCAGGGGTTAACTGCACAGATGGACAGGCAGCTGTCCGTCTGTGTTCGGGAGCGATCAGAGCAGTTTGGCCAACAGCACACCCACACTGAAGGAGTGTTATCTGAGGTCGCTCCACCAGAAACAAAGCAGTGTGGCAGAGCAGTGGGAGTGCAATGGCCCCTGCCTGTACATGGGATTCTTAAGAATGCTAGTGTGACTTTCCCTCCTGCTGTAAGAAATCCTGATTCTCAGCAGCTTTGTCTCCCTGATAGTTTCTCCAGGGTAAGAATCCAAAGACTTGGCCCTGAAGAATTTATTCAGGTTAATCTTGAAGGGTGAAATATCTTTGTCTCCTGATTAACTGTGTCCTGCTCTTCTACCCTGGGCAGTGGGATCTGCCGAGAAGGGGAGAACTTGGTGGTTGGTCCCACTGACGATGGGAAGTTCCTTCGGCTGAAAGTGTGCAGTATCCAACGGAACCGCTCTGCCTGCCGCGTGCTGCGGGCTGGGCAGGCAGCCACCCTGGCCCTCGGACCTTTCGACCGCTCCCTGCTGCGCAAGGTTAGTCCTGCTAATGCAGGTCGTTCACTGGTCCAGTGAGCAGGGCTGGAGGCTTCCCTAGGCATCCTCCATTGGTAGGGTGGGAATGAAGTAGAAACGTTTGCAGGAAGCATGCTGAAAGGGGAGGGAATGACCAGGTTACAAATTACAATGAGTACAAGGCTGAGAATGGGATGTAAGCCCAAGTCACAGAGTGGAGGTGTATTTGTGGTTTTGGGGGCTGTTCAGAAGCAAGGGGACTGGCCCTGACTGACCTGAGCCTTGGGTTTTTCTGCAGGGCATGGTCATGGTGAGCCCAGAAATGAACCCCACCATCTGCTCAGTGTTTGAAGCCGAGATCGTGCTGTTATTCCATGCCACAACTTTCCGGAAGGGGTTTCAGGTGACGGTGCATGTGGGGAATGTGCGACAGACAGCTATCGTGGAGAAGATCCATGGAAAGGTAGGCTATGGGAAGAAAGGGGAGGAAGATGGACCTCCCTGTGGGGTTTGTTGGGTTTGTTAAGATTCCACCACGCCTTCTAGTAAAGCTGGGGGCTGCTGGTATTTTGAGTAGCTGTGTCCCTTCCTAGGAGCAGACTCTATCCTTTTGTCCTGCCCATTTGGTTGCTTTTTGTCCAAACAAGTTAAAGAAGAGAGGTGAATTCTATTCTTCAGAGCTTGTGTCTTCCTGTCTCTTCTTATGTATACAGTAATGGGAAGGGCTCAAGCCTTGCAGTCTGAAGAAGGCTGCTCATTTGCCTCATCTACTTTCCATCCACATGTACCTCTTCCTGCATGCATCAGCATGGGAGATGGGTCTAAGCTCTCCCATTTTTCTTTTCAGGACAAGCTGCGGACAGGAGAGAAGGCAGTTGTCTGTTTCAAGTTCATCAAGCATCCTGAATACTTGAAGATTGGAGCCAAACTACTTTTCCGTGAAGGAGTCACCAAAGGCATTGGGCATGTCACTAACCTCCAAGCCATCACCACCAAAGAAAACGGCCTGGAGGAGTCCCTGGGGCCTGGACAGCTGAGCTTCTGACTACCAGCAGGTCAGAGAAATCTCCACTCACCAACACCTGGGGAGAAGGCTGGAAGCTCCTGGGGCTTTCTGAGCAATGCCTGGAGCTGCTGCTGTCCCGTTCTAGTGTGGATGTCCCTCCTCTGCACTGTGAGATGGAGCACGAGAGAGTTTCTTGCATTCAGTGCCGTGCGTGGGACAAGTTAAGCATGTTCTCCACATCGCCTGCAGCTTTCATTTGGAATAGATCAGAGGTACCCGCAGACCTGGGCAAGCAAGTATTGGCTTTGTTTACTGTTTGGAAATTGCTGGTTGGGAGGCGCAGCGACCTTGAAGACAAGCAGTGAAGGGATGTTTTTCCATCTCTGACACAAGGCCTGGTCCCATTTTTGCTGTCTGAGCACTGAGTTGATAACAGTATTCTCTCAAATCATCTTTCAGTACATCCTTCTGGGCAGAGGATGGAACAGGCCATGCTACCCACAGCAGGGACTTGGCTGAACCTCTCAGAATGTGTTCAGGACACTTTTTAACCGTTTGAATCTTGGTTGGCTTTAGTCTACTGTGTGTCCATTTGTGCATTGGTTTTGCGTTACTCCAATCTGAGTGTCTTACTGTTGGACAGATGTCCTGTACCCCACTTACATGCACACATTTCTTCAGCATCCCTCTTTATGACTTCCAGGAAGCTGTGGCTGCTCTGAGTGGCACAGCCTCCTGACATAACATCATGAAGACAGAGTTTGTACTTGCATCTGTTCCTTGCAGCAGCTGGACAGGACGCCATTCTGTGGAGCAGAGCAGAGCCCAGGCCTGTGCTGGTGTGAGCAGGTTGTTTCCATGGATGTTCACTGAAGGTGCCATCTGCACATTGGTAGCAGTGGTTTGCAGCGGGCTCCCTGGTGTGGCTGTTCCCAGCCCACCTTGTTCCTCACATGCTTGCCTTAATGTGTGAGGAGGACAGGCTGCAATACTTACACAAAACCAGATAACTTCTGTTTTGGCAGTGGCATGACTTTTATTTCTCTTGGAGCAAGAATTCTTTCTTTCCATTGCCACTGGTGTTTGTTGTCAGAGGGAAGCTGACGTTGCCAGCAAGGACTCTGTATGTAGAGTGGGGCACAGGTCTCCCACTCTTGCAGCTTTGCTGTGTAGCCTGGAGGGTGCAGCAGGGTCTGTAAAGCTGTACATAGGCTTTTGGTTTTACTGTTGACTGTTAAGACGAAATGTGTCTGCTGTGAGCAAAAGGCCTTCAGCAAGCCCTGCTGGTCGGTGTGGTGGCCTGCTAGCCCTGACTGAAGAAAGGGTGAAGGCCTGTGATAGCACTCGGACACTCAAGTGGCCTTTGTGCCATCCTGAGAGCAGGTTCTGCTGCTGGGCCGCTGGCACAGGCGCTGCTGCGCGGGGCCGTGGGTCTCTGCGCTGGGCGAGGCCGGCAGGAAGGTGGGGGCTGCACCTGCCAAGAGCGTGCTGAGGTGGGGGAAGCCTGTCAAGTGGTGGCATAAGTGAAGGGAAGGCAGCTTAATAGTTGCAGGAGTGACCTTTCCCTTGGATGGAGCACCGATCCAGCTGAAAACTGCTGCATCCCCAGCAGAGAGAAAGGAGATGCTGGCTCACCGTCACTGCTCAAGCAGGATCCCCTTTTTTTCCCATTCTGGCAGTGGGCTGAGTATTCCCATGACACAGTCTTTCCACCAATGCCTGCAAGGACAAGTCCCAGCTGCCAGCAGGCTCTTCCCTTTGGTGCTAGTGGGTCACAAAGAGAGCTGGCTGGGGGTGGGGGACTCCAGCTCTTTGCACTCTTTTGCACTGGTGTTTTCTGCCCCAAAGGGGGGTGCTGTGACCTTTTCTGAAACAGCTGGTGGCTGGTCTCACCTCATCCCTGCCATCTGTGGCATGACTGTTCTTGGTGCCATGCTCTTCATAATTGCTGTTTTGTTGTCTTGAATTTTTCTAATGCTGGGGATTGTCCCTGTTCTCCAAGCATCTATATAAATGTACAGAATAAAGATGTTTTATTGAGCTTGCTGGCTGAGTTGTACAATGAGTGAGGGTGGAGCTGGGCTCTTACCCTGCTGCCCTTGGAGCTGGGTCACTGTTGGAGCTGGCTACCCTTCACCCATTCCTAAGCTTCCTGCGTTCAGCCCTATAAATACCGCGCCGTGGTGTGGAAAGAATGCACGCGCTGCTGTTTACAATCTTGCGCTCCCGGCTTATCTGAGTAAGCCTGGGTGTGCAGCCTGAGGTGACGGCAGCCACGTCACCCTGAGCACAGCACTTTGGGCTGTTGTGGGCGGAACCGGCTGTGCTGAGAGCCTCTTCAGTCACAAATTCCCCCAGAGCATAATTAAAGAGACGCTTTCTAGGGCACACATCTAACCGGTGATTTGTTTCTGAAATAGCTTTGACCTTATCAAGAGGTTCATGACTGCCTTGTCTCCATGAGAACAGGTTGTTCCCTTAGGACAAGTAGAGGCAGAAAGGTTTCCCTGTGGAGATGACTTATGACCAAAAGGATTTGCCTCTTCTAGACTCGTTTTTGTGTCAGATAGTGGCATCTGCAGAGTCCAGTCCTGCCAGTCACTTAGGAAATGAGATGTGCCACTGTCACAGGAGATGAGACAATCCTGCCAAACTGGTTGCTGCTTCTCTTCACGTGAGGACTTTGGGAAATTTGTCACTTTGCAATGTTAGGACTGTCATTAGTGGGAGTGACTTCATAATTCCTTCCTCTACTGATTACCAGTTGCATGCACCAGAATGAGTTTCTTGTTCTTCTTGAAATCTCATGACTGTTGTAAAGTATTAGACTCCAGTGACAGTAATGCAGCAGCATCCCAGCACAGGCTGTCTGCTGGAAGGAGAGAGCAGCTCAACAGCTGCATTTAGGATGATGCAGGTCAGAAAATAGTACACGGATACAGAGCTGCAGTTTGCATCATCTGCTGCCTGAAAGGCTCTGTCCCCCCCTGCCCAAGGAAGGGAATCCTGCAGCTGATGAAACTCCCTGCAATTCGATTCCTAACCCCACCCAGAGCTGCCTTGACGTGGCACATTCTTTCCCCCCGCCCCCCCCTCCCCACCCCGCCCAAAGAGCCACGTTCAAATTATCGGCAGCAGAGCTTCTGGCGGGCTCCAGGCAGCTCGCAGTGTAGCAGAGCTGAGCCCTGCCAGGCAGCTGAGAGCACTAGCTTATCTTGCCCGGGAGCCAGTCTCACCCTCTCTCAGTACCTGCCTGTCCCCTCCATGATACTCTGCTTTGTTGGCTGTTGTAATCTATGGAGTTCTGGAGTGGCCACTGTACTGTGGCCTGTGGCTCAAAGAGCTGAACAAGTCGTTTGGCAGAGCCCAGTCTGAACAGGTACCTGTCAGCAAGCTGTATCTGGTACCACTCTGTCTGGGAAGAAGGAAAAATGTGGTTATGCACTCTACACCGGACAAAAGCTTTCACAGTGTTTTTTGTGACTCTTGGCATGTTTTCTATCCCTTCCAGTGAGGGCTCTAACAGTAGACTGTTTATGTGTCATTAGCAATTATTATGAATTAGTGCAGTTTTCAAAGAGCCCACCAGAAAGTATGCCTATGCAGCTACTGCTTCCTTAAATCTTTTATGACAGGAGTAGTCTTTCTTGTGTACTCCTGAGCTGCTGATAAGCATAATGCAATGGACTGCTACACAGAGGGAATTATTAAACTATCTAGAACATAAATCCTGGGGGAAGGAGCGAATCAAAATCACTGTCTTCCACGTGGAGGGGAGAAGGAACAACTGGGCTAAGCTACTACATATAAATTACATAGTAAGGGCAAAGCCTGCAACTGCAGCCAGAGTAGAACCACGAGTTGAAGCTTTTATACAGAGTGATTAAACAGGGGTTCAAGCCAAGGCTTAGCTGGAGATTCCCTGGGATAAGCTTCTGCACTTACAGTAGCTGCTTTTTTAGGAGGAACAGAATTACTGAGCAAGAATGGCGTACAAATACCTATGGTAAGAGGTGTAGGTGAGAGTACCATGCAGCTTCTAGTAGCACCAGGCAGGCAGAGGCAGGCTTAGCTGCCACTGTTAAACTGGCTACATCTACATAATTCATGAGTTCCACTTCCTCTTAGACTTGGGGTGAAGATAATTTAATAGATTTTTTGGCATTAAAACCTGACAAGCAGTATAAAAACTTTTAACTATATTTAAAAGCACTGATTCTTTAAAAACACTGATTATTTAAAAATACTGATTCTTTAAAAACACCCAGCATGGCTGAGAGTTAAGGAGGTAAGGGCTTAAAGAAAAAATCTAAAGTTCTTGTCACACCTTCTTTGGGTCGTTTTGTACTAGATCCCACTGCAGTCTTGGGCTTATTCTTTGCCTTGGCAGGAGACCTGGAAGCCACAGCCTTTGCATTGGGAACTGCTTCTGGAGCCATGGGAGGGCTAGGCTCCAGGAAAGAGCTTTGCAGCTCCAGAGCAAAGTGGTAGTCCGTGTGCTCTGGGAACTCCCACATCAGCACGAGCTGGCCACACTTCTCACAGCGTTGCTGGTCCCCTGGAGAAGCAGGAGGCAACAGGGTGAGCTCAGGAGAGGGTGGCAAATTCTGCTCATTTCCCTCCACAGCTGGCTGTAATTTCAGAAGGGTCCTGGAGCTGGGTGGAGTTGAGGGTGTTTGTGTAGCATCTGATGACAACTTCTCCCGGCGAAGCCTCTTGTACAGGGAAGTAGGGCTGGCATCGCTGGGACCCTGCTTCACAGGGGACTCCAGGTCACACTGTACAGAGGCAAGTCTAACAGGCAAGCCAACAGCAGCTCTCTCTTGGTGCTCTGGGGAGCTGGGCACAGCTGGCTCTGCAGTGGCAGCAGTGGGCAAGCTGGTTGCTGCCACTGCCTGTGACAGCTGCCGTTCTGCTGCCTTTTGGAAGAACGACTCAATAGCACTTGCTGGCTTCTGTCGAAGCTCTTTGCTCGGGCTCCTAAAGAACTTGACCCCGGCCCTCCCACAAGACGTGGAGTTTTGGCTGGTGGTGGCAGTGCCATCAGGCTGGGCATCACCCGTCAGGAAGGTGGCAATGCCTGTAGAGAGGGTGACAGGCTCCGAGAACTTGCTTGCTGAGAGTTGCACTGAAATCAGTGGTGGAGACCTGCAAAGGACAGACCAACATCAGCTCAGACACCAGCCTGGAAAGCAAGAAATCTTTTGAGGTAAGACTTGAAACAACACAAAACATTCACAGACAGGGGAACTGTAGTGTCTGGCAAGGGTTGGGACAGATGTTTGCTCAAAGTTAGTATTGTTACCTCCAGAACAGACATAGCAGGCTGTGCTGGGCAAAGCAGAACCCCTCTTTCCAACGCAGCAATTCCCAAAGGAAGGGCAGTGGAGCAGGAGCAGCCAACTGCCAGCCTGTACTTTCAGTGCACTACAGGCTGAAGCTGCTGTGAGATGAGAGCACGCTAAGAGTGCAGTAGCCTTGTCAGAGTTTAACAGACAGGACCTTCTTTTCTTTACTGCAGAGCAGAAGGAAGGAAGAAAATGCTGAGGAGTTGTGCACTTTCATTTTTCTTCCTGCTCTAATGGCTTCCTCACAAAAAGCTTTGTCCTTAGGGTAAGAACAAGGCTTAACTAATTTCTTCAGCCCAGCAGGGCCAGGACAGCCTCGCTTCAGCTGGACAAACCCCAGCCAGTAGCAATCCTAACTCCAAGTACAGAAGTAAAAAGCTTTGTCCTTAGGGTAAGACAACAAGGCTTAGCTAATTTCTTCAGCCCAGCAAGGCCAGGACAGCCTCGCTTCATCTGGACAAACCCCAGCCAGTAGCAATCCTAACTCCAAGTACAGAAGTGTCTCACCAGATGTGGGGCTCAGAAGAGGCCAGGCTGTCCTACCTCTGCACTCTACTGTGAGGGTGCTGGAAATCACTTTTCCTGCCACTCAAACTAACTTGAGTTCCTTTCCAATAGGTCTCTCTTTTGTCCAGTACCTCCCACATCAGAACCAGTCCTGACAGAGGTGACGCCCTTTGCCCCACACTCACCATGCTGCCTGGTGAGCCCCAGCCACGTTGCAGGTTTGGATGAGGGTGAAGGCATCGTTGCACATTTTCTGTGCATCATAGCGGGACAGGGCACACAGGCGTGACACGCGGGTGTCCCCTTGCTGGCGGATCACCACCATCAGCTGTCGGGCCACGCGGTGGTTCTGCCGGGAGAGTAGAGCTGTGCTTCCAGCGACTCCTGCAGGAAAGGGCAGGAACAGCCGAGGGCACTGTACCCTGCCTGGAGTCCTGCCCAGCCCCCCACACCCCTGCCATCTCCCGAGGATGGGGTGGGACATGTCCTGCCCGGCCTGATTGCCAAGGGATGTTGTACACAACGAGTGCTTGCACAGCTGTGCCACACAGGATGGGAAGCACCTAGTCCTTGCTTTTCCTCAAAGGCAGCTCCACAGTTTTTTTGGCCCCGCTGCAGTGCCAAAGCTGGATTGCTTCCATCCTGGCCTGCAGCCTACCGTCCAGCTAGGAGGGCAGCGCTCCCTCTCACAGCCCACGGGCACACCTGTGTCAGCAAAGGGCTTGCAAGGGAGCAGCAGTGCAGCAGAAGGAAGGTGCAGTGGCTTTCAGATCCCTGCATCCTAAAGCATGGGACAAGGACTGTTCTTAACCCTGCAGTGTTCTGGGGCAAAACGATCCTGCCTGGCCATGCTCCTGCATGCCTCTCTTCTTGAGACACCTCAGCACACAGGCACCCATCTGTGGGTGAGCAGATTTCCTCCCCTCCCAAACACCACCCTCAGCCTCCTGCAAACCACTCACGGTGCAAATGCCTCCTTGTGTCCCTGTGCCTCCCCTCCTTACCTGGCTCCTGTCCTTGTTCAGTCTGGACTCCAGCTCCAAGGCCAGCTGTAGGAGCCAGTGCTGCACCTGGACAAAGAAGGGGTAACAGACAGGTTGGACCTCTGCTCACAGCAGTAGCACAATACAAGGGGAATGCTGGTGGGGGATCAGACTGGAATGACAGACTATTGTAAGGCCCCATATCTGTAGTAGACCTTGAGAAATCAGTCCAGCTGAGATTCAACACTGCAGGAAAGGACATTATAGATACTATACAAGCTCTGCATTACTACTAGACTTTGCCAAGTAATCTAGGTTCCCTGTCCTGGATTTCTCTTTCCATCTTCCCACAGCTCAGTGGGAACCTCTCCCCAGCTAACAGCTAAATTGCATCCTGCCTCTTTCTTTGGGCTAGTTACCTTCCTTCTAGCAACCATGCTCTTGAAGCTTGGCACTGTGAATAACTTTGGAACAGCACAGGCCCAGTTTTGCTCGTGGAAATTACAACCAGGATGGACCTCTCTGTGCAGAAGTTTGTCAATGCATTTCTGTCAACAGGGCCTTCCAGAGCTCAAACAACCTTCTCCTGCTGAGCCTCTAGTCTGAGTTTCAGGACATAATTTTACAGAAAAGCAGCAGTTTTGCAAGTTAGTCTGTTTTTACTATTCTTATCTTCTCCAGTGTGAAAGCCAAGCCTTATGCTAGATGTAGGCTTCTCCTACCGCCTTCTGTGTGGCCAGGGCTGACTTCCCAGGGAAATTCTTGCTGCAGCCAATAGACTGGGGCAGGTAGCGGTTTTTGACAGGTTCCTCTTCAATTCCTCTGCACAAGTCATAGAGCCAAGACCTGAAAGCCACAGGGAAAGCATGAGGTCAAGGCAGCTACAGACAGGCAGGCATCACTGGGCAGCACATCAGTCTCCTGCTGAGCCCTGCTTTCAACTCAGTGCAAGCTGTGACTGTCCCTCATCCTCAGCTCTGCACTCACTGCCACAGCTGAACAGGGAGGATTCCTTCAGGTCACAACTGCCTTCAGCACAACTCTTCCGCCTCTTCTCCTGAAGTGGCAACAGTTCACCAGTCTGCAGGGCAATCCAGCCGCTGTTCTGGGCCATGTTTCAGGCTCCAGCCCAGCCTTGTAATTTCCTCTATGATGAGACTGTCAAGACTGCCCTCTTTCCAGCCTGCAGATTACCAGCCCTTTGACCCCATCCTTGGATGCTGTAGAGGAAGACTGAGGCACTGGCTGACAAGCAAAATATTATCCTGGGGAGGGTGCCTGGGAGCAGACAAGACTGGAAACCTGCTGTGGGCCTGTGAGATCAATGCTTCCCAAAGATGTCACTGAAGTTTTACCTTCCAACCTTCCTAATCACAGCAGAACAAGGTTCTGTGACTGAAAGAAATCTCAATTCCTGCCAAGAGCCAAGTTGTGGTGAGTGGTTCATCATTACCCAGTTTTGTCTCCAAAATGTGTCTGGAGCTCAGTCTCACTGAACTGTGTCAGCTCCCCGATGTACTCTACTCCCAGGATGTCTGTGATAGCAGTGCCAAGCTTGCCTCCCAGGTTACGGCTACGGCAGAGAAACAAAGAGAAAAACACAAATGAAGCATCATGTGGAGACTGTGACAAGTCTCATTGCAGCAGCTGTTCCTAGATAAGGACAACTAGAAGCTGCTAGGAACTAGTGGGACAAAAGGAACACCTGGCACCTGGCTCTTCTGCTCACAGTAAAAGGACACATAGGAGTTGATGTAGGAACTGCTCCTTAGGTCCCCTAGTTTTAGTGCTTCTCCCTCAGCTCCATCTGATCCCAAACCATGCTCTGAAGAATGCCTCACATACAGCTTCCTTCTTCCTACACAGACAGGACCCTTTCCCACACACATCCCTCTTCATCCCTTGCAATACACAGAAAGCAGAGAGCAGCAGTGCAGATCTGGAGAGCAGGATTAGGGATCCATTCCTCTGGAGCAGCAGTGCTGGTAACACTTCCCTGCATCAGGAAAAGTACTCGTGCACAGTGTGGATGCTCAAAAGGAAAGCACATCTGCTCTCTGTAAGGACAACTGTCAGTCACACTGGGAAACAGCTATGGCCTCCTTGCTCACAGTTGCTTCTGGTTTACACTTATGCCCCCCAGCACACATCCTGAGCACAGCCTTACCCTGGAAAGGATGCCCACAGGCTGCTAGTGGGATTTTGGACTGTGGTCCCTTCACCAGTAGGGCTGTACTTCCCAAGCACACACTGTCGCTCACAGCCCCAAGAGATCACTGGCAGGATTCCCTCTGTTTGTCAGGAGCACTGACAAGCAGTGACTGTGGAGCTGAGAGCCCTGCTGGCTGCTATCAGTGAGCATGCTGTGCAGAGCTGGCCAGGAGCAGCAGCTCCCTGGTACTCACATGCTGCTGACGGGCAGTTGGCTGAAGAGCTGTGGCACAAATCGTGCAGACACCAGGGTCTGGCGGTTGGGCTTGTTCAACCCACAGGCCAGTTTTGCCAGTGTCTGTAACACAGAAGAGGGTGGAAACTCTGTCATTATACACCATGCACTGGTCTAATGTGACTCTACCTAACAGCTTGTGCTGCATTACCTCCAAGAGCTGCCTTCGGAATAGCTGCTAGGAATATGTGCAGGGTGCACCGCTGCTTGCCGTTAGGCAGTATCCACCTCAGGATTTGACATGCATTAGTTGGGTATTCTGAAAGCAAAGCTGCTTCCAGGCTTTAGTTCTGTGAATTGCTGGACTCCTGCTCCAGCCAGATAAAGATCTTTCATCTGTTGTGGTTGCTATAGTTTTCCATCAGGCAAGCATGCTAGAGCTTCCACAGCATGCCCATAGTCCTCCCCCAGGCTATGTCTCTCACTATGTCTTTTTCCTTCATCTTCTGTATTTGTCTTGCTTTTTCTCAGTGTCACTATTTTAATCTTCTCTCTGTGAGGTCTGCAACAGCATAGTGCTGCAAAAGGAAACCTTTAAAATGCAGAATTGCTAGCCTGGAAGGTATGTTCTCCTACACAGCCTCCCTTCCCACTCTAAGCTACCACAGGGTAAAAAATACACAGACCAGCTTGAAGTACATTTAGCTGGCTGTTTGAGGTTTTACTGAACAACTCTAATAACTTTCTCTTTCAGTGCTTTGCCACACATCCTGTAACTAAGCAAAATTTCTTGCCTGCCTATTGAGCTATGACCTTTATTAACAGCCCATTTTACAGGCTTTCATACATTTGAAATCGTTTCTAGTCAAAGTGGATCCCTTTTCAGATGTCCAGTCACTGTTTTTCTTGTCTGGCTGGAGACTTCCAAGTTTACCCACCTCATAAAGTGACGTGCTGCAAGTGAAACCAATCACTGAGACTTCATGGGGAGAAATCATTTACTTTTTCTGACATCTTCTGTAAACTGCTCATGCTGAAACAGGATTTGGCTTTTCTACAAGAGCACTTATATTACTGACTTATCCTGCTGCTTGTCCTCAACAACTCCAGGCTACTTCCTGACTTACTGTGACTTAGCCAAAATCCTGCCGGTTGTTTTTTTCTATAAACCACAAAAACAGTCAATGAGCATAAGAAGCAATATTTGGTGGTTTCAGACTGATTCTAAGCTTTTTCAAGCTCAAAATTTTCAACTCTAATTTAATCACAGAACCTTCACAGCCCAGGCCCTGAGCCCCATCTGTGCAACACCTGAATTCATACAGCTGTTCCCTCTCTGTAGGCTTCAGTGAAAATACTGGCTCTTAGCAGACCTCAGACAGATCCCCCCAAGATCCCACTCTCAACAACCCAATTTGAGTGCACCTCACTGAACAAAATCATTATGAAAAACAGTAAGGTTTCCTTCAGCTAGATGCATGCCTTTCAGACAACTTCAGCCATGTTGTCTGCTACAGTGTCATCAGGTTATTCAGCTCAGGGTGAGGTGTGTTAGAAACCTTAAGAATGACACCTCACATCTGTAGTCTTTCCTGCACATTTGGCCACTTATGCTGTCAAGGAGGGCACATTAATGAATTTGGCATGAGTGGGTCTTGAGAAAACCATATTGTTATCCTCCAGATGCTTCCAAATTTTTTGGTGTCATTCATCCTCTGGGTTCCTGGTGTACTCTAACAAGGTACTTCATTGGGGAAAGCAGTTCCTTGGAGAATTTTCTGTAGAAAAAACCACAAGCATAATGCAGATAATCTTCCCTTGAGTTTCAGGCAACAGTCACTGTAGCCTGAGAATGGTTTTTACTGACACAAATTCCCAGTGACTTGGTGGCAGAACAACACCAGACTGGGGCACTGAGGTGAGCTGGGATGCTTTTCCTCTTTCTGGTGAGTCAGTATTTACCCTGCTGGCCATGGGGATTTGGGTGATGCTCAGCCAGCATGACAGCAGCTGCAGAAACAAATAGACTTTGACGACTTCGATGCTGTGGCTTCCTGCTGGGTGGGAGGTGGGCTGGTTTACTGAGAGCACCTCTTTTCTTCTGCAGAAAAGGTTTGTACCCACCGAGGTGAGCTAGCTGTGGAAGCACAGCACAATGTTCTGCACAGCCATAAGTATGCTCTGGTGACCTCTGCTTGCTGCTACAGATACACAGTTCTTCAGGGATAGCACAGTACATCACAATGTCCTCGCTCTTTCAAAAAAAAAATGCTGGCATAGAAAATGGAAGCTAGGAGAAGCTGCTAGGAATATCAGGGAAGTTCTCTGTTATTCTTGACTAAAGAAAGCAAAAAGGCAAATTGAACATACCTTCCACTAGAAATTTCTACACCAGTGACATTCCTCAGCTAGCTCATTTTTGCTTCACAGTCTCTGCTAGTTTTAGACTAAGCCAGTGCAGAAGCAGTTCCAGTCCCTGTGTACAGGTGGCAGTGAAATATATCTTTCTTGAACTCCAAAGCATCCATTTAGTCTTCATTGTCTTTTTTTTTTTTTTAAAGTCATAGCTTGCTTTATAAAGTCATTTCTTTACAAATAAGCCCCTCTTGTGCAGAGCAAAAGGGATGGGCTCAGCAAACCACCCTGCATTTAACCCAGCAGGAAATCCTCTGTAGCTGCAGCATCAAAGTCCGTTTGTTTCTGCAGCTGCTGTCATGCACCAAGAGCTCCTGTGGCTGCTTTTAGCAGCTGGCTGAGCATCACCCAAATCCCCATGGCCAGCAGAGTAAATACTGACTCAACAGAAAGACAAAAAGCAACCCAGCTCACCTCAGTGCCCCATTCTGGTGTTCTTCTGCCGCTGAGTATCTGGGAATTTGTCAGTAAAATTGGCTACAGTGACTGTTGCCTGAAACTCAAGGTGAAGATTACCTGCTTTATGCTTCTGTTTTTTCTACAGAAAACACTTCTGGAGGATTTAAACTGCTTTTGTTCCTAGTGAGGTCACTCATTAGGGTACATCAGGAATCCAGGCAGTAAATGAGTGGATTGCCAACTGCCCAGGCCACAGCTCTGGGGAAACAACTCCTCCCACTTCCAGATGTCTTATAATTTCTCTGAAGGTGTGATCACACGTGGTTGCATTCCCAACTTGGTTTGTTTTCTGTACAGGAGACTTGTAAGTATAGGAGAGCATCTACAGCATATCCTGACTCTGCAGCCCAGAAAAAATCAGGCTGATGTGTTATGCACGTACCTTGTTGTGCGAGATGCCAGCTGAACACCTGAATCCGGTAGCTTCTTCCACTGCCACCCGAATTTCTTCCACAATTACTGCGCCCATGGTCAGCTGCAGGTCAGGACAATCTGGGTTATCGAAAGACAGCGACGCCAGCCACTCCTGCAAACCACGTTGCCGCAGCTCCTCTAGAAAAGGGACACAAAAGGGATCTCAAAGGGACAGGATATGGCACTTCTTGCTGAGCCCAGCAAAGGGACCCGCAGCAGCCAGCCCCAGCCAGCAGCCGCAGGCTTCCGTAAGCGCATTCCAACCGCAGGGAGGAGAAGAGGCACTTTAAAAGCCATTCACTGCGGAGAACGCAGACCCCATTTACCACGCTCTCGATTCGGGGGAGTCAAAGCAGGCGGAGAGGCCCCTTCCTGTGCGTACCCTTCCCGCCGGGATCGGCTCGCTGCGCGCCCTTCCCGCCGGGATCGGGGCCGGGCTCTCCGGGCAGTCCCTGCACGAAGGTGCTGGGCAGCAGCGCGGCCGCCAGGGGGCGCCCGCCCAGCTCGCGCAGCCGGTGGCGCGCGCTGCCCGTCAGGTCCAGGTACGCCTCGTCGATGCTCGCGCGCTCGATGGCGGCGAAGCGCGACAGCACCTGCATCACCTCCGCGCTGGCCTCCCGGTACCTGCCGGGCGGCGGACACGGGCTCAGCACCGCCCCGCGCCACCAGGGAGGCCCGCGCGGCCGCCGCCGCCCCCGGTCCCCGCTCTCACCGTGTGAGGTCCGCCTTGCCCCGCGCCTGCGGCACCCGGGCCAGCGCCAGCTCGGGGCACAGCGCCCGCGCCTCCGACGCCCACATCCCGCGGGACACGCCGAAGGCGCGCGCCTCGTAGCTCACCGCGATGATCCTGTCAAGACACGGAGGTGAAGTGCAGGCCGGGCCCGGCCCCGAGGGGAGCGGGGTGGGACGAGGAGCCGGGGTCGCCGAGCCGGCTCGCCTACCTACCCGCCGCCCTGCCACTCGGTGTACTGCACCACGGCGCAAGGGCGGCCGCGCAGCTGCGGGTCGAGGCGCTGCTCCACCTGCATGAAGAAGCAGTCCATGTCTACCAGGGCCACCACGCGCTCCCGGCCCCGAGACATCCCGCCGCCGACACCGGCTCCCGCCCGACTGAGAAAATGATTGAATAACCGCCCGCTCGGTGGGGCGGAGAGCCCCGCCTCGGCCCGCCGCTTTGCGGCACCCGTACTTCCCGCGTGGGGCACGCCGGGAGTCGTAGTTCTCCAGGGTGCGGTGGGGCGTGCGCGTGTCCCCGCCGCGACGGTGCGCGGCGCCCGCGTTCTCTCTGCGTCCCCGTGTCCCCCAAGGCGCATGCGCGGAGCTGCGTCCCGGCCGCCCCGCTCGTCCCTCCCGTGGGTGGCCGGTGGCGCGCGCCCGCCGCCTTCGCCATGTCCGCCGAGCAGGTGAGCGGCCTCTGCGAGCAGCTGGTGAAGGCGGTGACCGTCATCATGGACCCGGCGTCCACGCAGCGCTACCGCCTGGAGGCCCTCAAGGTACGGCCCGGCTGGGGAGGGAGGGACGGAGAGCGCCGGGCTCCGGCCACGCGGCCGCCCCGTCCGCACGGCCCCGGGGCGGGCGAGAGCATGGCGGGCCGGTCCCGGGCGTCCCGTGAAGCGCTGGGAGCCGTCGGCGGGCGGCGGGGGTCGGGCGGCCGCGTGTGCCCGGCGTGCTCCGCCAGGGATGGGGCTGCCACCTCCTGCCCGGTGTGTAACTGCGTGTGCGCGTCCCGGCCTCCCTCCCCCAGTTCTGCGAGGAGTTCAAGGAGAAGTGCCCCATCTGCGTGCCCTGCGGGCTGAAGCTGGCGGAGAAGACGCAGACGGCCATCGTCCGGCACTTCGGCCTGCAGATCCTGGAGCATGTGGTCAAGTAAGTCAGCCCTGCGACTTACTTACTTACTCCAGCCTGCCGCCACCCAGCTCTGGCGTGGGATCTGTGCCCATTCCGGCACCTCCCACCCCAGGGAGGCACTTTCAGGACGCAGGGAGTTTGTTCTGCAGCAGAGGACAGTTGCAGTCCTGCTCTGGTTTTTTTCTTATTCTGTAAAAGAAAGAAAGGCGAGAATTGCTTTCAGGCAGGTTGGTAAGGTGAATTCACTGAGCTGTAAGACACGTTAACATCAAAAGATGAAAACAAACACGCTGAGTTACCAGTAGGTCTTTGCAGAGTTCTGTCATTGGCCTCCTGCTAACAAAGAGGCTTTGTATTTGTTCAGTTCTGAGATTCCTTTCTCTGCCGCCTCTACAGACCTGATGCTTTGTGCTTTTGCTGCTGCTTCTGGTGTCTGTTGACCTCGGTGGGGCATGCCCCTTTGCCAGCAGCAGTTGTAACTCAGCCCCTTTATTAAGGGATTGGGTTCTGGCAGAGGCAGGGAGCTGGTGGTGTCTCTAGTTTAGGTAAAGAAGCAATGGTTCCTTGAGAATCAAGTCAGAGATGTTACAGATGTTTTGACTTGGTTTCTTGTTTGTTTGTTTTTAACAGATACCGCTGGAACAATATGCCTCGCCTAGAAAAAGTTTATCTGAAGAACAATGTTATGGGTCTCATATCCAGTGTAAGTACCTGCTGCCCCAGGCTGTTCTGAAATGTGAGAGCAAAAGTAAAAAATACTCCAGTTAATTAGCACAGAGGATCTGAATTCAGTTTTTAAATTCATTGCTTTTTCGCTTTGCATCTCTGGTTGTTTCAGTGCTTTTCTCTGCCTTGTGAGGTGAATAGCCATGTTACCTCACATGGCAGGAAGTTGTGAGGCTTGTATAACATATGTGAGGTACTTTTTCTTTTCTTAGGAGGAAATTCAGTAACTACATATGTTCTTATCCTTTGCAAAAATACTGAAGCCATTATCTTAGTCGTGTTTTCTCTGTTGTTGTGATTGCTCTTGTGACCAGGTGACCTTCTTTTGAGGAGAATCTGTCTGGTTCCCAGAGTTTATTAGTTAAGGACGCTTGTGGGAGCATAGGAGTGTCATCTAAGGTAGCTGCAATGAAGAGCTGCCCAGTGTTGTGTTTTGTTTTGGTTTCTGTGGTTTAGAATGTTTGCAAACACTGTTTCCCAGGTCAGAGTTATAAATGTCTGATGCTTGCTGTTTTGTGTAACTGTTCCCTTTCTGTCACAGGGAACTCAAAGTATCCTGGAGGAGGAAAGTCACATTAAGGATGTGCTGTCTCGCATCGTGGTGGAGATGATCAAGCGGGAATGGCCTCAGCACTGGCCTGACATGCTAAAGGAGCTGGATACCCTCTCCAAGCAAGGGGTATGAAACACGGCTGTCTGGTCTCTTTTGCTTGCTCTTAGTGTGGGGTTCAGTCTTCCATCATCCTGAGAAAAATCTAACTCACTCATGGTCAAGTGAGACATGTTGGTGATGGACTCAAAAATCTCTGTAAGATTAAGCTGTCTTGAGGTGACTAGCAGAGAGAGCACCATCCTGCTGTTTTACTTTCTCAACATGAGACCTATGTCTTCATGCATGCTTGCTTTCTCTCCACATCTTTGAGCTGGTCTCTAGAGATTTTAATGTTTGGACTGTGCTGATGGAGTGTATTTCACTTTGGGACATCAGGAAACTCAGACAGAACTGGTGATGTTCATCCTCCTACGTTTGGCAGAGGATGTGGTGACTTTTCAAACTCTGCCTACCCAGCGGCGACGAGATATCCAGCAAACCCTCACCCAGAACATGGAAAAGATCTTCAGCTTCCTACTAACTGCCCTGCAGCAGAATGTCAACAAGTACAGACTCATGGTAAGAGTCTCCTTCCCTTGGGTTTAGTTTGTGCTGGAGACATTTAGGGATGCAGCTCGCAAATTATTGGGGAAGCAAGTGCAGAAAGTGAAATCTGTTACTGCCACTCTGAGGTAGGGATCTGCTGTGGCCTGGGAAACTGGTGCTGATCAGAGAGGCTGAACACACGAGGCTGATAGTGTTTAGTGATGATATTTTGATTTTACTAGTGTAAATGGCTGGAGTGAATGCATGCTTCATGCATTCTGTTGGAATGTGTGCTGGCACTAGGGACGTACAGCTTAGCAAAGTGAAGGTGTGGTTGTGGCAGAAGCAGGTAATTTGGGGTGGTTTGTGTAACACACAGTGATTAAGAGATGCCATCCAGGAATCGTGTCTGCTCTCTCACGCTGCAGTGGTACATTTGAGGTGATGCGCCAAAATGCATGAGTTTCTGATGTGTCAACATGCTTCTGGGCCTCTGGTCCTTTCCTCCAAGAGCTCAAGTCAGGAAGCCCTTTTGTTGCAAAGTTGCAGTGAAGAAGGCTCTTTCTGTTTTTGTGTGAACAGACTTCTTTCCCGAATTCTTACCTAGAATCAGAGATGTGCAGGTCAGTCACAAGGGATGATGAAAGGGGGTCTCTACCCCCATCTGTTCCTGTGAAAAGGAAGTGGATTTATGAGTGAAGCACAGTCAAGAAACCAAACTAGAAATGAGTTGCTTAGTCATACCTCATATTATTTTTTCTCCCATGAATTAAAATGCAGAGTTATAGTAAATGTAAAACTGGGAAGCAATGAAAAACCCTTTTTCTACCTGCCTTCTGTACACCTTCCTGACACACTGTCAGGCTGAGCAACCCCCCACACTGTAGTGCAGCCAGTTTTCTGTGCAGTTCATGGTGATGGGAGGGTGACCCTTGTGTGTTTCGTAGTCTGGTTGAAATGCATTTCCAGGTAAGGTTTGCATTGCAATGCTTGAGGCTCTGAAGTGTGGCTGCTTCTGCTAATGGTGGAATCTTTCTGCTTGGCAAGGTTGGAGCGCCCCAGGAACAAGAAGTCCTCACCACTCCACAGGTTAGCAGCTCTTTGGGGTATTCGTGCACAGGGTCATTTCTGAGGGTTGGTTGCTCACCTGTCTGCACACAGACTGGGGGAGATGATGGATAGGTCCCCAAGACCATAATAGTGTGCTGTGCTTATAGGTGTGATGGATTAATAGATAAACATGTTTATAAGGTGGGTCATATATGAGATGTTTGGGACTTAAGCTGATTAACTTAAAAATCACTGCAGTGAATAGTCCAAACCAAAAGCTTACAGCAGAAAGAAATGCTTGTGGTGTCTTTGCAACTGAACAACAAATCAAACCTGAGTATTTGAGGGATATGTTTGCATTAGGCAGAAAGATGGTACAGGCAGTGTGTTGTTGCTGTTAAGTGTCCTAGGCCTCAGAGTCGGGCTGTTAAGTTGCTGCTGCAGCTCTCTCCAGCTGCCTTTCTGACCATGGACAAAACACCTTTTCAGACCTGAATCTTAAAAGCCACCAGCATCTTTTCAGAGTCTGGCTTTTGGGTGTAAGATGCTCTTAAAAGGTAAAAAGTTTCTTTCCTGGAAGCCTGCAGGAAGTACCAAAATGCCTTTCCTTCTTGTCTCCTGAGTCTCCCTGGTGCCTGGAGTGTTACCTTTTGGATGAGAAGGGAATTGTGGCTTAACTTGGCAATTCAGAGTCTCATTATCTTACCTAGCTGGGGGCTGCAGAGGTGACTGTTGGCTGCAGCAGTGTCCTGAGTGGGAGAGTGTGATGCAGCCTCTTTTTTGGCTGTGTTCTTGAGGATAAGCCTGTACAGCAGTGGCTGGGTGAAGTGTGTGCTGTAGCTGTTACTTACACTCTCTCATTTTCTTTTTCAGAAGACTGATTTGGCTCAGGAACCAAAGGTGAGTGGAGCTGTATGAAAATTAGCTCATTAGTAATTCTTAAGAGTAAGGTTACTTAGAACTAGGCTTTTCCCAGGCTTTGAGTTTGTTGCCTGCAGTTTCATGCAGATGGATTTGTTCACTTTTAATTCAAGCCCCTTGAGAAGAGACAAATGAGGAGTGGCAGCAGAAGGGTCCAAATCTCTCTCAGGGGGGTTCTTGATACTGTTATTTCAGGGAGTGGGTGGCTTTAGGTGGAATTGCTGTTTTTCTCTGGCTCTGACCTTGTGCCTCCTCTCTCTCTGTTCACAGGCCCAGGCAAACTGTCGTGTGGGGATAGCAGCACTCAACACTTTGGCTGGCTACATTGACTGGGTAGCCCTGAGCCATATTACAGCAGACAACTGCAAGCTCTTGGAGATGTTGTGTCTTCTCCTAAATGAGCCTGAACTCCAAGTTGGAGCAGCAGAGTGTCTCCTGATTGCTGTCAGCAGGAAAGTGAGTTCTTCCTATCTGGCTCTTCTGGCTTCCTTTTATTTTTCTCCTGTTTTCCTATATAATTCTTCAGACTGAGCCATGCTATCTTTGCCCTTTTATCTGAGAATCAAAATTAAAATTTAGCTGATTCTGTTAATGATATTTGGTGTGAATGTCATGCCAGCACATTCACAGAGCAACTGTTAGAATCTTCTCCAAATTCTGTGCTCACTTTTCCTTGCAGTTTGAACTTGGAGGTCCTCACTAACCTTTTACCCCCCACTTCCTACAACTGTGAAGTGGAAAGTAGTGTCACCAGCTGTGTCACCTGGCAGCTCAGAGAAATGACAGCAGGATCTAAACAGGTGGTTTTGACCCATTCATTCACAAGCAGCCAAGTGTCAAGGCTGAGTGTTTATCAGCTGCCTGTAAATAACTAGCCAGTCTTCTGTGAATAAAAGATAATGTCTCGGGGTCAGTTTTGCCATTTCAAGTTCCTGTGGTGGGATTGGAGACAATTTCTTAGATCACATACCTTGGAATTTTGGCCAGTTTTTTATTTAAATCATATGTGGACTGTAAGCCCCTCCCCAGATGGAAAGAAAATTGTGATTCTCCTAATTCTGCTTGCAGAGGGAAATAAATATTTATGTAGGTGGGAATAAATAGTTATGTTCTAATTGAAGCATGCGGTGTGTTTTGTGTGTAGGGCAAGCTGGAGGATCGGAAGCCTCTGATGGTCTTGTTTGGAGATGTTGCCATGCACTGCATCCTCTCTGCTGCCCAGTGAGTATCCTGGTGTGCTGTGATTTCACACAATACTGCATAAAATGGCTTTGTAGGTGCACAAGATACTGCTGCTTAAGCAAAGGAAGCAGGGACTGGATAGGAGAGAACAAACCCACCATTTCTTTTGCAAAACCTGGAAAACAAGGTTTGTTTTTTTTTTTTTCAAAACCCATAATTGAAAGACAAAGAGGTGTAAATATCACAGCTCCCCTGACTTTGTTTTAGCCTGAAGCTGATCCAGAGGAGGGACTCTTTCAAAGAGGCAATTTCAGAGGTTTTAGATGCCAATAAAGCAGTACTTCTTGATAATAGCAAAGGAAATCCCACTGCAATAAAATCAAATTGCTCTAGTTCTCTTTCTGTCTACAAGATAGACAGCAGTGTGCCTGTCACCTACAGCATGAATAACTGTGATCCTGTTTTTCCCCCCTTCCCTCATTCCCAGGACAGCAGATGGAGAAGGCCTGGTGGAGAAGCACTATGTTTTCTTGAAGAGGCTTTGCCAAGTTTTGTGCGCACTGGGCAGCCAGCTATGTGCGTTGCTAGTAAGTCTTTATGAATACCAACAGCAACCCTGGCAGGGCTAGTTTTTTAGGGCTGGGGCTTGAGGCAACCCTGATCTAAGGTAGGACCAGGGTTCTCTCCATGCATTTCCAAAAGGCAGAAATGGCTCTGCTTTTAAGTGAGTTAACTTATCGTGCCAAGTCATAGGAATGTAGACTGGAGGGACCCTGACTGATGCCAGGGCTTTGCTGTCATCAAGAACCATTTCCTATAACCTCTGTAAAATGCTGAGCTTCACTGAAAATTGGTCAGGTTTTTAGCTGGCTACTGCTACAGAAAATCTAGTTCAGGAAATTACTCTTCTATTGGAAGCCTTTTAAATTTCCCAAAAATTCAGAGAGCATACCTGTCTGTTCTTCTACTAAGTCTCTCTGAAGCTGAAGGAAGAAATGGGTTTTGTTCCTGCTGTTCATCTTAGTAATGCTTTGTGTCAATGTTGGGATGAAGATGCAAATTCCTACTGTTCATGCCATGCTGGTGCTGAATTCCCACTCCCTCCATTCAGCTGAGTGCTTCTACAATAAAGAGGGCAGGCTTGCTGAGAGATGCTGTTTGGGAGATTGAAGCAACCAGCCTGTAAAAGCAGTAGAGCAAAGTAAAGTCTCATAGGGAGGGAAAGAAAAAATCAAAAACAACCTTTGAGAATTCATCCCTAAAAAGAATGGACAGCATACAGAGTGTATTACTGCCTGCAGTGACTCCACTTGCTGTTAGGCAGTAGGAGCTGTTAATCCATAATGAAGTAATGAGATGGAGTTTGCTAATTCAGATTCACTTGGGAGAGGCAGCACTCCTCTGCTTTCCTCTGATTTCAGGAATCTTGAGGGCACCAGATCATGTTATAATTTCTGAGAAGAAGCAAAACCTTGAGTTTATGGCTCCAGGAAAAACTTAATTTCCTGACAAACTTCCAAGTTACTGGTCACAGATACCCATGTGTTAAATACACAAGATGTTTGGAGAAATTGAGTTAAATTATCTGAGTGTACTTTCCTGTGAAATTCTTTGGTTTGAATTGTACTACTTTGGTACTGTTGTGTGGGTATGACCTAATAGGAGTGAAATTGACTCACAGCAGCAGCAGTGGTTGTAAATTTGGTTTTAATGGAGCCCCACTATGTGAGAAGTCACCTGTTACTCTTGAATGAGGGTGGTGGTGTCTCCAGCACCTCCAGGCTGGTCAACAGAACTTGATGTTCCTTGGGCTATACTGGTTTCAGAAAAAAATCAGTTGTTCAGTGTTTCTGTCTCTGCTCCTTTACAGTCTATGGCCTTGGATGTAGTGCTCCTGCTTTACCCTGAAACATACCATTTGTGAGCCCAGCCTGCCATAAAGTTAGTATTTTGTCTGAAATACTTCATGTTCCTCATAGGGCTCAGATTGTAATGTGGAAACGCCAGCCAACTTTGGAAAATACCTTGAGTCATTTTTAGCCTTCACAACCCATCCCAGCCAGGTATGTAAAGGGCTGAAAATCTCATGTGTGACTCTGTGTGAATGCATAATTGGGCTAGCCTGTAGAAAACTACAGAACTTCAGCTGCTAAATATTGCTCTCTAGGCTCTCTATTTCAGCTGAAGGCCTGGAAGGCAGAGTGTTTTCTACTCCATTACCACACCATCAGGAGCCATTCCTGACACAGGGAACTGAGTAGAAAATGCAATTTGGAACCAGTCCTAGTATTAGAGATTTTTGGCTTTCTGGGAGTTTGCGGTGTGCCTTCAATGTGCTTTGGCCTCAAGCTAATAGTCAGTATAATTTACTGTTGCTTTCTGATAGCAACATTTAATGTTAGCAGTGGAAATTCCAGCACTGAAATCCTGTTCCTCTGCTCCTGTCTTCCCCCAGTTTCTGCGCTCTTCCACCCAGATCACATGGGGAGCCCTCTTTCGGCACGAAGTTCTGTCTCGTGACCCTTTGTTGCTGGCTGTCGTTCCCAAGTATCTCCGTGCATCTATGACCAACCTGGTGAAGGTATGTGCAAATCACAGTTGGTTTTGAGAAGGTGCCTGGTGAACGTGGCCTGTGGGTCATGGGGGAAGAAACTACATTTGTGTTGTGTTGTAATCAAACATGATCTCCAGGCTGCTGAGCACAGCTGTATCCTGCTCCTTGCCTCTGGCCTTCATCTTGAAGCTGGTGTTAGCTGCAATGGTTGACTTTTTTTTCTTCCTGACCTTTTCCACTTTGTCTCCAGGTGGGCTTCCCTTCCAAAGCAGACAGCCCCAGCTGTGAATACTCTCGTTTTGATTTTGACAGTGATGAGGACTTCAATGCCTTCTTCAACTGTAAGTTGACGTGACCCTTTGTGCATTCTGTTGTCTGTCTGTCCTTCCTGCTTTTAGTCACTGGCTGAGCTTGGAGCCTACCAAATTGGCTTGGCAGCTTCCATTTGTTTCGCAACTTTTTAGTCTGGATCTTGGAGTAAATTAAGTTAGGATTTTCCTGGAGCAGCTCATGTGTTTTATTTTAGTATTTGCTGTTGTTTTGCTGGCTGGTCAGATGGATGGCCTAGTAGCATTCTGGTGTCAAAGCAAGTGTGACTTTTGGTCACCTAGAGGAGGAAATCAAACAGCCTCAAGTCGTGCTTAGGTTAGGAGAGGAAGGCAGCTTACAAAAGACTTCAGGTGTCATTCCAGAAAGAAAATCTGTCTTGGTCCTGGTAGGAAGCTTCTGGTTAGTACCAATAGCTAGAGTTGAGCAAATAAAATAGCCTAATTTAATAAAGATCTTAAACCAGCACTGGATATTAACAATTTTACTTTTTCTTTTATCTTGTCTTTTTGTTCCCAAAACTGAAGTTGGTTCTCACTGGCCGCTGTAATTTGATACTAACTTGGTGGGTGGGAGGATACATTGAATAAATTACATAAATTTTTACATTTTACATTTATGTCTGAAGATTTTAAGTGTTGCATTTTTATTGCTTACCTAGATAGTTTTACAAGTTGCATTTGTGTAGTCAACAGAGCTGATTCTTTGTGGGCTCATGCACTGGAATATCTTGGAACAAGAGAAAATGCTGTTCTGTACTTTGTTTTTAGTATCTTTGAAATTGAAAACAAGGCAGCTGGGTTTTGAGATCAAGTTTGTTTGTCGTTAGTTGAATAATCTAGGAAAAGTGTTTAGCTAAAGGAAGTGATCGTAATCTAATGCTGGTGTTTAATTTCAGTATCCCAAGATGCTCTGTAAGCAGCAAATGTTTATTGTTAGAAGCATATTTTAAGTGAAGAATAGAGGCTTAATTGTAGTAAATCTGGTTTAGCATTGATGCCTTTTCCTGGTCTTAAAAAATTGAGAGCCGGACATGGTTAAGGCAAAAGGGATTTTTATTTTGGTGAGGTAAAAGGTGCCACAATGCACCTTGGCAAAGTGGTGTGCCAATAAGGATCCTTATTAAAATACCAGGGTAGAAATCCCTTATCCCTTAACCGTGTCTGGCTCTCAATTTTTTAAGACCAGGAAAAGGCATCAGTATAGATTTTCATAATTCATACTGCATTTTAATTGTACTTTTTTTAATGTCAGTCTGTCATTTTTTAGTCCACTTAAATCACTTCAAAAATTGCCCATCCTGTTGTACCTGCTTTACTGGTTGTGTATCTCTGCCCACTACACACTACTTCTGCTTTAGCTATTGTCAAAGCAAAAGTCCACAGTGTTCCAAAATTTGCAGCATCAGCTGGTTTCTGGGTGTGTGATTTTTCCCTGCAGCTTTCCGAGCCCAGCAAGGAGAGGTGATGAGGATGGCTTGTCGTCTGGACCCTCTCACTGGCTTCCAAATGGCTGGTGAATGGCTGAAGTACCAACTCACAGCTCCTGTTGATACTGGACCCACAAACTGTAGGTTACCTGAAAAAAAATAGGGATATGGGATTTGTTTTTTAATTAAAGCCAAGAAGAAATTTCTTGGCCTATTTTTGTTGACGTTGTTGGAAATTTGTAAGTGGTAGTTAAGACTCCATGCTAGATTTTCAGGATTTTTGCAAGTTAAAAGCAAAACCAAGTCAAACCCACCCCTTCCCTAATTTATCCCTTTGGAGTCTACAAATGGAATAAGTAATGTAAAGCCCCTGGCTCCTCCTTTCCTTCCCCCAAATGTCTCTGCAGAACAGGTGCAGCTGTCCCTCTGATACAATTTTACAATGATTTGGGGCATTTTATCTTTGTAACATATTTATTACTTTTGTTAGGGAAGTTATGCCTACCTGGCAAATTCCTTGTCATTCACTTTGCTTTCCCTGCTCTGAAGGAAGGCTGCTTGGTGCTCTGCAAAGTCACATTGAGGCCAGTCTTGCCTGCAGTGCTGAGTCTGGGCATGTGGTCTCCCTTCTTTTCCCTTCTGTGCTCTGTTCATATTGCTCTGCACAGTACCTCAAAGAGTTATGCCTCAGGAGCCTTCACTTGAATTAAGCAAATCACACGGGGTAACCTTAATTGCTCCCAGTGCATCCCTGCCAGGCATCTGCAGGGAGAGCTGTGTGCTTAAAATACTGGTGTTGCAGCACAGGAACTTACCAGGCTGCTGTTGAGGAGCATGGTGAGAGCTCCAGTGTTCTCTTCCTTTCAGCTAAGACAGGCGAAGGTCTCTGCTCCATCTTCTCTCCATCCTTTGTGCAGTGGGATGCCATGACCTTCTTCTCAGAGAGCGTCATCAGCCAGATGTTTCGAACCATGGATAAAGATGTAGGTGTATCCCATGCTCCTGCCTTATCTCCTGCCTTCTTCTGGGTCAACACCAGTGGGGTTTTGCAGTTTTGTTATCCTTGAGCAGTTTCTAGTAACTGGTTACCCCCATGCAAAACCCAGAATGTTTGGTGAGCCATTCTCATGAGAAATAATGACCCTTCTTTTGATGACACCAAACTCATACTGGCGTGTCTTAGTTTTGGACACTGTGGGATGAGAAGTCACAGGAGAGTGCTCAGGTGACATGCTTTTACATAGTGCCTTGCTAGAGGAGAAGAGATTGCTTAAAGAAAAATTTCTTGAGTTTATTTAATTATCCTCTTATTAGATTTTTTTTTTATTATTTCTAACTAAATGAGAGGAGCTATGCCCAAGAGAGAGTAGGAGATCAGAAGCATTTTCTCTCTCTTTTGTTCAACAGCAGGCTAATCAGAAGGATCAGTTTGATGTAGATTGACTTGATTTTTTTATTAGATTAAGCTGCTCTTGTACTTATCAATCTAATCACAGTGGACTAATTATATAGGTCAATACAGTTGGTTAAGCTTGAAATCTGTTGGACAATGTCAAGAGGAGAATTGGGAGACAGACTGAGAGAGGAAGTTTGCCTTTCCCAGAGGTGCAAGCAATAGTATGGGGACTAGAGACTGATGTCTCAAGACTATGCTATCAACAGTGGCAATGCTGCTCTGTTTTGCCTCAGCCTTTTTCCTGGTTATAGGAGGTATACTACAGGTTGAAATATTGAGTGTTGCCTCCCTTTTTCTTTCCTTTCTTTTTGCTACCTTTGTAGGAAATCCCTGTGAATGATGGCATAGATCTGCTGCAGCTTGTCCTTAATTTTGAAACAAAAGATCCTCTCATCCTGTCTTGTGTGCTCACCAACGTCTCTGCTCTCTTTCCGTTTGTCACTTACCGACCAGAATACCTCCCCCAAGTACTTTCCAAGGTAGGTACATGCAGACCCTGCTAAAATCACATCAGCTTTTTGTGGTGCAGGGCACTTGGACTAAACTGCAGGAGTCAATCCTCTTGATGTTGCTGTCAGGGAAGGACTGTCCTTCATGTTAAAGATGGGAGAAACCAAGACTGAGGCTTGTCACAAGAAGAGTAATGTCAATTAGCCCAAATTTTGTAGTTTTTAGCCTTAAATCTTAGTACTAATTACATGCTCTGGCCATGTTTTATGTCAAAGCATCACTGTATTGATGATTCATCTTTCAGCTCACTCAGGGGTTCTTCAGTGAAATAGCATTAAAATCTTTATTACCTTGAGCTCAAAGAGAGATGAGTTCTAAATATTAAAAAATTATACCTTTTTTTTTTATTTTTCCTCCCTTTTCTAACAGCTGTTTGCTTCAGTTACCTTTGAAGTTGTAGAAGAAAGTAAGGTATGTGTGAATTATTATCTACTAATGAGCTATAACAATTGGATCAAATCATATTCTAGTGGAGAGAGCATCCTGAGTCTGGAGACTCTGCTGAAGTAGGCTTCTCAAGTATAGCTTTGCTCCTGAAAAAGCTGGGGGGTCTAGATATTGCTGATCTCTGTGGTTGACATAGCCTACTAAGCTTTGGCTCACAAGCTTAGAAGGCCGGAGGTGTGCTCCAAGGCCAGTACACTTAGTTCCCCAGTCAGTGCTGGCCTTCCTGAGGGTGAAATCCCTTCATTAGCTCTGGGTATTCTTTCAGTACTTGGTATAAATGGCTCTGAAGGATGACTTTAAACCTGCCAGTTACCTAGGGAGTGCCTGGAGTCTTGCAGTAGTGAGTAAGAGCTATGGCATCCTCACTGCTGAAGTACAGCTTGTTTGAACATGGACTCCTTGAATTGACTACTGCTTCAGAGGAAATTTGGTTGCTGCATGATTGTTTGGAGGGAGCAGGGGAGCATGGAGATGTTTTTTTGATCTGTGCTCAACAGTGCAGAAATCTGTATATAATGAATTTGTCTCATGAAGATACCCTGCATTTGGCTGAACTTTTGTTTTGTTGCATTGAAGTTTGTTGTGTCTGTCCAGGCTCCTAGAACTCGAGCAGTGAAGAATGTGAGAAGGCATGCATGCTCCTCAATCATAAAGATGTGCCGGGATTACCCTCAGCTTGTCCTGGTACGTAAATGCAACTGTCATGAAGAGTCTTGCCTCACTTTCAGTTGGATTTTGTGGGATCTTCAGCTTCCTTGGCTACAGTCTCTGCTTTCTTTGCAGGAGATATTCCTGCTGCACAAATGGCAAAGTACCATTCCCTGTATCTCTTTTCTTCCCAGCTGAAAAATTTTCTGCCTGAAGAGTTGAATTGTAGATTGGTGGGCTAAATGTAGAAGGAATGACGAGGAGGATACAGGCAGCACTGCCTTGGTTTTATGGGAATGTTTGTGGAATGTCCATGTTATCACCTGTGCTGGTCTCAGTTAATTCCTTAGCTGAGGACAGTAGCATAGCTAATCACTAGATTTTCTTCTGTTACTTAGCAGAATATAGGAGGAAAAGGAGAGTATTTGTTTTCTGGATGAGTTTGAGGAGATTAGAAGACAAATACATTTAAATTTCATGAGCTGGGTTTTGTTTGTTTTTCTGAAGTAAACAGTCTCTGCATGCAACATTCTTCAGATGTGTTTCTGTGGAGTGGGACCTAGGATTATGGGAGGACCATGGGACATTGCTAGTTTAAATAAAGACATTTTTAAAGGATGTTAATTAAGGTAATTTGGAGGTTCCGGTCTGCATTCTGCAATTGATGCTAAGAACTAATGGGTTGGTTTTTGTTCCACTTTGTTGGTCCTTGAGCTATAGCTGTCTCTTTCCCATGGCCAGCCAAACATCCTCACTAGAAGAGCCAAGGACCCAGAGTTGCCCCAAAAGATGTTCAGAGGACTTTGCTGAAGAGAATGATTGCTAATGTTTGTACAAAATTGTGGGTAGATGTGGTGGCAGCTGGGGAAGGAAGGGGAGAAATGCAAGAATTCCTGTGGCACTCATGGTAACCATATGAATTGTTGCTTACCACAAGCAAAGAGGTGGAAGAATCCTAAATCTGGCCAAAGAAGCAAGGTGCTTTCTGTGAGCAAATAAAAGCACCAGAACTGTTTTGAGGTGTGACACTGCTTTAAGTGATATAACTGCCTAAGGAGAGATTTCCTCTTCTTTTTTCATTCATTCTGGAGAGTTAAAGTAAAGTGGATGCAGGATAATGATAGAGGAGTAGGGGAAAATGGAAGTTCTCTTAGACTGAACATGCAGAGAAATTTGAGTGTGAAGAGGAGATGGCTATGTTGAGAAAAGGTAACAGACATGCTCCTCCACCTGTACAGTACCCACCTTCTCTGCCTCCCCCAGTGGCCCTCCTCCATACCAGATGCATGATGCTTTTCCACTTGGATGTGTTTTCTAGCCAAACTTTGAGATGTTGTACAACCACGTGAAACAGCTGCTGTCAAATGAGCTACTTCTGACACAGATGGAGAAGTGTGCTCTTATGGAGGCCCTTGTCCTCATCAGCAACCAGTTCAAGGACTATGAGCGACAGAAGGCTTTCCTGGAGGAGCTCATGGCTCCTGTGGCTGGCTTATGGCTCTCCCCAGAGATGCAGAGGTATGGGTTATTTTTCTTTCTGTTGGTCATTTCTTCTCCAACTTTGAGCTGCAGGTGTTGAGGACGTAATGCCATGCCCAGTAAGGAAACACAAACCATAGGGGGGTGATGGGCTTGACCTCCTGTGCTGTGGGCAGTCATTGTGATAATAGTTCTCCTACAGTTCAGAAACTGCTAAGAGACTAAATGCTGTTTGCTGAAAATTTCTGGGTAAGAGTTGCTTACGGTAATAAAGGAACATTCCCCAGCATGCTCAAAGCATTTGCAGAAAATAAGAAATAAAAGACATCCTTGCTCATCCCCAGAAGAAGGTAAGAAGCTGAGTTCTTACCTTCTTCTTACAACTAAAACTGAGATGTCTTGCAGCTCTGGATAGCTGGGCATGCACAAGAGTTTTCCCAGCAGGGCTATCTTTATCAGAGATTTGAATCTTTTAGATCCCCACAGCCCAAGAGAACTGATAATGTTTGCAGAGTGTACACATCTCTGATGCTTTTTAAGCATGTTCCCTTGTGCAGGATGGAGTGCCACCTAGTCTCTCTGGCCTGCTCTGTATTTGTGAGGTGTTCATTGACAGTGCAAAGCTCTGCTTAAATTCCCTGATACAAACAATAATCCCACTGCTGTCTTCTGCTGCTTCCAGAGTCCTCTCAGATCCTGAAGCCTTTATATCCTACGTGGGTGCAGACAACAAAATTTCTGATCCAGTCTTGGAAGATCCTAGTGGTCTGAACCGGTCTAGAGTGAGTATCATTATCAGGAAGGGTGTAATTGTTAATGAAAAATTCCATCCCCATGTCTCCTGTGATTGCACACGAGGTCTCCTGATCATGTACTTCTTTAGATTGCAGAACAACAGGCTGGCCTTTGCTCTTTAAGCTGCAGTAAAGAGCATGCAGGCCATGCAAAACAACATCATTTATCAGAGTGAAGCACGCTGTTTCCTACTCTTTGTTTATAATAGAGTTTGGTTTTGGAGAAGCAGTTGATATACATGATTTTTAGAAATATGGCAAGTGAATTGTGCTTTCTAAACCAGACATTATGGAAAACATCGTGTTCAGACTGGAGCACAGAATATAATTAAAATTCATCTGAGGAGATTTGTGTTGAATTTTTAGTGTAAAGTCTTCATTTGAACTGCAGACGGAGTTGCTGTCCTCAGATCTGCAGAAGACACTGAAATGCAGTACATAGAGTGATTTGGGGCTAATGCCCCCTAATCTCAGATCCTGTATTTGTCCCAGCACTGCATCTTCCCTCATGAAGGACATGAGGAACTGATGGTCTGGCTCCTCTACTTTTAGCAGCCTGCCTGGCTGCTTACGTGCTCTTGAGATGGTATGCATTGGTGCTTTGTCTGATAGTGAATTCCTAGGCCATCCTGCCATGGCCAGGGCTCTCTGAAGGTGATGGAATATGGCATGATCATTTGCTGCATTTTCCTGGCAGCAGACTCACCAGAGTTTGTTCCTGTCACCAGGTTAGGCTCACTGTGGAACATTCCCTTTGAGATGGGACGATAATGTGTTTCTCTGAAAACCTGTTGATTCAGACTGTGATCTGGCTAAGAAATGCTTTCTCCACATCTCTTGCTGCAGATAAGCTTTTGTGTTTACACTATTCTGGGAGTTGTGAAACGAGCTCGTTGGCCTGCTGCTACTGAAGAGGCAAAAGCTGGAGGATTCTTTTTGGGATACCTGCCCAGTGGAACTCCAATGTACCGTAATCCCTGCACTGAGCAGGTCCTGAAGCTTTTTGACAATTTACTTGCTCTCATAAGGTGGGTTGAGGTGATTTGAAATAATTTATGTTGCCATATAAATTTCTGAAAGCCAAACTGTGATAAATACATGGAATGCTCAGAGCATGGTTTGCCCAGTGGGAGTACAGGCTGGTGCTCAGGTACTGTTCCCAGCTGTTCACAGTGGGGAATGGCACTGTGCAAACTGGAGCCTTCTGAATGTTCATTGGCCTGGCCTGCAAGAGGCCATCAAAGCTAATGGGAGCTTGTGCTGGGGTTGCCTCCCCACCTCCACTGCTGTAGTTCTGCCACCCAGTTAATGATTTCTCAACTAACATCTGTGCTGTGCCCTCAGTCCCTACAAGGCCACCTCTCCCGTCACCACCAGGGCAGTCCCAGCTCTCATCACATCCCGTTCATGTTGTTCTCTCTTCAGTGTTAAATTAAACTGGCTTGGCAGACTGTGAGCAGCAGCCTCCTGAAGCACTGTTTGCTCTTGAAATCAGTGGATGCATACTCTCAGGCTGTTGCTACCATGCAGTGCCTCTCTGTGTGTCACCAGGGGTGTGTAGGTCTGGGGCAGCCAGGGGAGGGAGCAAGAGAAGGCAGAAAAGGGAAATCCCGAAGAGCACAGTTCCTGGAATTACAAAGGAGAAGTTTCTCTCAGGGTAACTCCTGATGCTGTGAGTTTGCCAGATTTATGGGACAATTTTGTGAGATAACATGTTACACACTTGAAAACTTGTTGCTCTGTCCTTGGCAGGGGCCTTTTGAGAAAGAGCATTTTCAGATCCACTTAGATTTTTCAGCTCCTGGGTTTGTAAGGGAAGGGGCACTGTTACCTGAGCTCTGTCAAGTCAAGTATGTTTAGTAGTCTCTGAGCTCAGGAATGTGCTACTTCCAGAGAGAAGCAGCATGCTGGACTGTTGGAACAAGCACATGCTGTCTTGGCTCATGCTGGCAGTGATTCTCATCACTAAACTCTGTAGCACAGTGTGTGGTACTTTGGCCAGTGACCAGGTAGACATACAGAATTGTTCCTGAAGTGTTTTTGCTTTTTATCCTGGAAGGGTGACGATCCAATTGATGACCTTTTGGGAGAGGTTAGGTAGAGTTGCCCTGAGGAGTAGTAGCCTCATGCCATTTCTTTCAGTGCCTGCCATGTGTCATATTGTGTGAGACCAACTAAACCAGTGCCCAAGGTCTGAACAGGCTGCAACAGACACTTTTTCCTCATGCAGTCACTGTTCCTACCAGAACTTGTGCCTCAGTAAAATCACTTGGGATCTGTGTTACAACAAGCTTAGGGAACTGTCATCCAATTTCTGTCACCACTTCACTTCTGTGAAGAAGCAGAAACTCTGTGCCTGGCTTTTGCCACCTCCAGGAGAACACATTAGCTATGCTCTCTGTCCAGGATATAAAGGAAGGAGCTCCATGGCTGGTTTGGGCTTTTTTTGAGATAATGTGGCTGTGTTGTTCAAGCATCTCACCTGCAGACCGAAATATTTTCTGTGTACATGGTAGTAACATACATGGAGAAACCTGTACTTCACTCAGACACATCTGTGCTTTTCTTAAGGCTGGATGCTCCAACAAGGACTAATGAATGATATATTAGGAACAGTGGATCTTTATGCTTCATATTTTTCCATTGCTGCTCTTGGATGTATCGGCCTCTGTTTGATAACTGCAAGCTCCTAGTTGTTCAGAGCAAGGGTTGATGATGATACTTAAGTCTTTTTGGCAAAGCTGGATCTTGTGTTGTGGAGCTCCTGTTGTGTTCTTTGCTGACTTCAGGTGCCTTTTCCATGCATGTCTTCCTCAGGCCCTCTTTAATATGGATCACACAGGAAAACATGGAATGTGTAGCCACCTGTCAGCAGGCAGGAGGTTTGGGGATATATGAGGAAGGTGCCCGGCAGGAAAGCTGTCTGTGTTTAGTAATGTAACTATGTCAGGGACGTAGTTACATTACTACCTGGGGATGGATGCTTCTCTGAGATCTCTGTATGGAGTGTTGCCCACATGCAGCAGAGCTATGGAAGTCCCTGCAGGCTGTGTTGGTTTATTTGCAAGTAGCAGTAGCATGGATCCTGCTGAGCAGCGGAACTGAGCACCAGCTCAGGCACCAGTGTGCTAACAGAGCGGGGTTTTCAGGCTGAAGCAGGTGGGACTGCTTCTCTCTGGACAGTGTGTGGCATTCTGCTGCTGTGTCAGCAGACAGAAGCAGTGAAGCTGTTAAGCCATTGGGCCCTTGCCAGGGTGGTAAGTAGCTTGAAGATAGGTCATGGGTGAGATCAAGGAACTGAGAAGAATGAGGTAGTCCAGGTAATGGAAAAATAAGGCAGTTTTGAGTGGCATCTTATTGTGCCTACCTGTATTTGTCTGTGTGTTGGTAGCTGTGTTAAATGAATTATTTTGAGGTTGCTTTATTAACCACTGCTTGCAGTTTTCAGAATAATGATTCTCCTGTCCTCTGTGGCACCTCATTTCATTTAGGTGTTTTCTAGCTTCTGGCTTTAAATGTTCACTCCTGAATTTAAACCCAAATCATGATTTTCAGCCACCTTGGTGCATTTCTGCAGTCAGTAGCTGCATGGCCTAATAGGTGCAGAGCCTTTATTGTGCTGGGATTTTGTTCGTGTTTTGTTGCAAATTAAGTGCTCAGGCTCAGCAAATGCTTTGCTTAGACAAAGGCTTTTTTGGAACTCCTGATGATGAGATGCTGACGTTGCCAAAGCATTGATTCTGGTGAAAGAATTCTTGGGTAGACATGGATGCTGTAGGCATTTTCGTTGTAGAAGATTCTTCAGTCATGGACTGTGCTGAAGGACTCATCTTCTGGTTTACAAGCTGTGCTGCTCTCTAGGCAGCAGATACTCTTTCTAGCAGAGCTGTGACCATCACTGAAAATTCCCCAAGTCCTGCCATATCCTTTGCTTGTCTAAAGCATAAATGTCTCTTGAAATTGGTTTTTCTTTGTTTTCCTGTGTGTGGGGTGCCCAGGAGTGCTGATAAGTCTCAGCTGGAACATGCCTAGAGGCTACATCATCATACATGAGGGCTGTTGGATGCCTTTTTAACTCCCATAGGGAGTGGGTGGTTGGCCATTTTCTCTCCATTCCCACTGGGAATTTGCTCAAGTATTAAGAGAGCTTGCCCTGTAAGTGAACATCTGCCTCCCAGCTCTCAGACTTAAGAAAATGCTTCAAGGACTCTGAAACAACTAAGGACCATGAGCACACCTTCAGGATATGACTGTCTGGCCTGTCCTGCTGGAATTAGTGCACTGTGGTTTCAGGATTCACCTTTGCAATTCCACAGTCCTTGCATGTGCCCCACTGGCCTTCTGCCCAGCGTGAGCCAAAGCCAACACTGACATGGAGTGGACAGGAGACATATAAGAGATTATTTTAATGGCTAGGTTTCAGGATAGCCTCCAGCAGAAATGTACAGCTTTTTGAGTCAGTGGGACAGCATTAACCCGTGTGGAAGCTGGGCTGTTCCTTGGCCCTTCTTGGCAAAGCAGAGTAGCTTGTGCCCCTTTGAGGCCTGTTGCATGGTGTTACATCCAGCCCAGAATGAGAGTATGAGTCATTAAGAAGCCATTTCTATAGCTCTTTCTCATGAAGTTCACATACTTGCCTTCCTCATGTGCCACGAGCAGGGAAGTATTTAACACTTGCAGAGAGAAACAGGCTAGTTGCTGTTTTGGAACTTTCTGCAAATGCAGGCAGACATCACTGCATCATGGTTGCCAGAATTATGAATGTAGCCTTTAAAAAAAAAAAAAACAAAAAGCAATAATTACTACAAGAGTGAAAGCTGAGACTCTGGAGAACATCCTGAGGTCTTTCCACCCTCCCTTTCCCTAGCCATTCCCATGTACCCCCTGCTTTGGGAAACGCTGCTCGAGGGGGAGATACTGAGTTGCCCTTGATCACCTCTAGCAGCAGGTACAATGGCATTGCAGTTTTGGAGGAGGCTGCAGGATTTGTGCTGTGTGCAGCTGGCGACACCCAGAGTGGAGGTCTGAGGTCTCAAAGGAGAGAGGTAGGTGAGAGAGACACCCCTGCCGAGTCCAGCTCTGAGCGTCAGTACCCTGGCTAAGAGAGAGGACCCATTTTGGCCTGGATGGCAAGGACCAGCCACCCATGGCTGCATTGGTGTCCCTTGCAGACAGCTGACAGTGGCCACTTGCTATGATGCAGAACTGTTCCCAGCTGCATGTGTTGTCCAGGGGGCACTTGTGCCTGTATGAGTAACATCTGATTGGACTGATGTTCTCACTAGAGTCTCCAATGCCACCTGCCATTCTGGGGTCTGTGACCCATCCCTGGGGGGCAGTGTGTGTATTTTGGAGCTGAAACAGCCCCTCCTTCTGCAGGGGTCTTAGGTGCAGAAGATCTTTTGAGATGACAGAATCCATGTCTTGTCAGTTTTAAAAATACATTCTCTGATCCCTTTGGCCAACCTATAAGTTGTTCCCAGCATCATCTGGAGAATTGCTAGGGGTTTTTACTGCTGGTGCTTGCAAGGGGTGGGATGAACTGAAATAAGTGGAAGGGGCAGCCAGGAGATTCAGGACATGAGGTGGAGTCACTCCATGTCTCTGTTGGGTCAGCTTCCCCAGTATTTTTGCAGGTGGGGAAGGGGGATCCCATGCACATGTGCGTGGTCTCACCTTCCTCATCATCTGCCTCAGAAGAGCTGTCCACAAGCTGAAGGAGAGGATTCCACTGTCAAGGGCGAAAAGGGATTGACTTACATGAGTATAAACAAAGTGCTCTTCTGTTTCAGGACTCACAACAACCTCTACATGCCAGAGATGGTGGCTAGGCTGGGGGATACATTTGCAAAGGCCTTGGACATGCTGGAGGTGGAGAAGAATGCCATTCTAGGTAAGAGGTTACTCTTCAAGAGGAATGTGTGGGCAGAGTCTTAGAAATATTTGAGTTAGCGATCTGTCCATAGCAGTGGAAGTGAAATAGGACTGGAGGACCAACTTCTTCACAGTATTTGCAGCTCAAGTGTGATTTGAACCTAAGCTGAAACTAAGATGTAGATAAGTTACTGGTCTCAGACACATTAGTTTATTTTGCATGCATTGAAGGGTATACTACCAAACTGCTTATCCCATTTGTGGGATGGTGGTGGTCTCTGCAACACGGCATTTCAGGCTGCAGCGGCTGGAGGGTGCTGTAATTGTCTGCCTTGGAGCAGAATTAGTGCTGAGAAGGAGCCCTGAGTGCTGATGCAAAGACCTGTCCTGGAGGGCAAGAGCCAAGTTGTGCAGCATGGCCCTCACATTTGTTTCTAGACAGCATATTAGAAAGAGGCCTTTGGAGCCTTAAAACAGGTTTGAGCTTGTGAACACAGAAGCCTTTCCAGCCAAGAAGAAGTGGGTGGTCCTGTGGATAAAGTGTGGATCATGACCAGACAGTGAAATATTTTGGGGAAGTTACTTTGTCTTTTTTTCTCCATTTCCTATCTATAAAATGATAACATGGTTCCTTTACCTCTTTTCTGTGACTTTAAAAACTCGAGCCCCTGTGTCTGTGAGCCCCTGCACATAAAGCAGCAGGGCCTTGATCTCTGCTCTAAACTTTAATATCGTAGTTCGCCAGTAGCTTGTATCCTGGCAGAGAGACAAACCTGAAGAGGTGAGCTGTTAGAGGAGCTGCAGCAGCTGTCAGCTTTGCTGCTGACTGGGTTCTGATAGCTCAAGTTCTACTTCAGAGAAATAAGGCAGCTGCAGCAACCTCAGTGGAAACACCTCTACTCTGGGTGCAACCAACTTGAACCTGGCTGACCTCTGACTTTCTGCCCCAGGGTTGCTGCACCACTTCCTGTTTGGCTCTTGCCAAGAGCTTCCCTTGCTGCTGTCAAGCTGGCTGGGGCCTGTCCAGCATGCTCTGAAGGTGCACTGTGCTCTCTCATTAATGTAACTGAAGCTTATTCCTTCCCACAGGCCTCCCTCAGCCTTTGTTGGAGCTTTATGACTCTCCTGTTTACAAAACAGTCTTAGAAAGGATGCAGGGCTTCTTTTGTACCCTCTATGACAACTGGTAAGAGCACCACATCTCTCACCACAATCCAGCGCTGCTCAGCCAGAGCAGTAGGTTATTGTGGGGTCCCAACTTCCTTTAGAGTAGACTTTTGATGTGAGCTGTCTCCTGCAATATCCAAGTACAAGCTGCAGTGGTGGCATATATACAGTGGTTGTAACCTGCCACACAGACATGGAATAGTCTGGAAAACATACCTCAAAGTGGGGATTTGCTTTTAGCTCTTCTGCAGTTAGATAGCCAGATTGGAGCACTTACCTGATATCCTGATCCAGTTTGTCTCTTTTGCCACTTCTAATTATGGGTCAGGGTACATCAGCACTTGAAAGCGCTTTGTGGCGCTTAAACGCTTAATTCATTGTCCCTCTGCAGGTATCCCAGAAAAAAAGAGACACTGTGCTAAAATTCCTCTAGAGTATTTGTTTAGCCACCTGACGACTGTGTAGTCTCAAGACAATAGTCCTTGTAGCCTTTGCAGAACAGAGACATTGTTATCTAGCACACTTGTAACTAACTTTTTTTTGGTTGAAGTTTTCACATCCTGGGAAATGCAGGCCCCTCCATGCAACAGGATTTCTACACTGTTGAGGGTCTCGCCTCCCAGCTCCTCAGCTCTGCTTTCAACAACCTCAACAACATTCCTGATTACAGACTGCGTCCCATGCTCCGTATCCTTCCATCAGCTTGGGTGGCTCTGAAGAGATAAATTTAAACCCTGCATTGTTTTCAGTATGGCCAAGACAAAGAAGGGTGATTGAGGAGGTAAACAAACAGGGATACACCTGGTGTGGGTGAGGTGTGATGCTAGGAGGGCACCAGCAGAATGAGCAGTGCATGGGGTCAGAATAAATGCAAAGGATTTGTGTGGTTCTGGAGGCACTGTGAGAGGTGAGTAGTGCCTTCTGAGGGGCAAGGAGGCTTGGATAGTGAGGAGCTTGACATTAGGATGTGCTTCTCTGGGAGACCATGTGGGTTTCCCAACCTGCTTTCCAGGGCTGGACATTCAGTCTCACAGCTAGGAAGTGGGTGCTAAGCACCCTTACTTTTCTCAGCTGAACTGTCCAGGGAAAGAGCTGAATAACTGATGTTCTTGCTGTATAGAGATGCCACTTGTTAATTCAGCACTGTGAGAAGGTGGGCTTCCAAGTGCCTGTCCCTTGGCCTCCCAGTGGAATGGGCTGGCTTGGGCACAGCTGGCTCTGTTGGATCTCTTCCTTAACTGGTCTGTGCAGGTGTGTTTGTGAAGCCCTTGGTACTTTCCTGCCCTGCAGAATACTACGAAACCCTTGTCTGCCCCATGCTGGGACCACTCTTTACCTATCTGCACATGGTAAGAAATTGCTTGTTCAGTGCCTGTTCAGTGCCAGTAGCAGCCCTGTGTGTCTCCACAGAGCCAGCAGAGACGAGGGCAGAGCCTTGATGCTTAATCATTTTGATAATGTTTAGAGGGGGCTTTAAAGTGCATTGAGCCCTGGCTGTTGCACAGCACCCCTTGCTGTGAGTTCAAACCTGTGGACATGAACTCCTCAACCTGCAGCCCTGATAGTTTTTTGGCTTTTCATAGGTGTTCGTAGGTTTTTTTCCATGTCCTCTCATTTTCATGACAGCTCATTCACATTCCAGCACACTTGGTACCAGTTTTCCTGCTGTTCAAAATGGGTCCTGGCATTTAAAGCTCTTGTGCTTCTGCCAGCAGATATTGCTTGGGTCTCCTTGTATTGTGTCCAGATTTAATCTTTCCTTTTGTCTTGAACAGAGGTTGTCCCAGAAATGGCAGGTGATCAACCAGCGAAGCATGCTCTGGTAAGCTTCCACCCCTTGGTACAAAGAGGGAAATGGAGTCTTTTATGTGGCCCTTTGCCCAGGAACAGCCCTGCCAGCAAGGGCTGGAAGACACACTGGTGACTCATTCCCTGTGTTTGGGTGGAGGGTACATTGGCTCCTGTCAAACTAAAACCTGTTCTCCTCAGTGAGGATGATGCTGCAGATGACAACCCTGAGTCTCAGGAGATGCTTGAGGAACAGCTGGTCAGGCTGCTGACTCGAGAAGTCATGGATCTTGCCAGTAAGTGAAATCAGATTAGATCTCCTGAGATATTTGGGAGGTTTTCCCTGGAGTGGACAACAGGATTTCCCAATGTGCAGTAAAACTTAATTATAACCCTCAGTAGTATATAACATAACCATGAGAATGCAGATGTGAGACAGTCCTGCCAAAATCATAGCTAAAACCTAGTATGACATAATTTGAAACCTTCAGAAGAGATATTCTTCCATTTGTTAGCTTTTAGGGCTCCATGGTTTTGGCACCGTTCCTGTAGGAATCCAGTCCTGCAGGGAATTGGGTTCTCCCATTCGGTGCTTTGGAACCTTGTATGGGACATGGATTTGTGGACAAGCCAAGTGTAGAGCAGTTCTGTTGCTGGCAATTGTCATGTGTCTAACTAGACATAAGGGAGCAGTCCATTCCCCAAAGCAGCCTTCCTTCTGTTCCCCTTCTCCAGCATAATTTTTGTTGTCAGCATGGCTTTGTACAGGAAGGCTGGGGAAATTGATTCCATGGAGATTACAGATCTCAATCTTCTGCCACCTTTCTTCACTGGCCTTTTTGCTTTAAATCAGTGTTCTTGGGTTATTCAGTGTATATCAGTGTTCTTCAGGTGGTTTTGCACATTCCTGGTTCTCAGCAGTAGGAAGCAAGCACTGTGCAGCAGGTTCACTGTGGGAAGGTGCTGTGGGTGGGGTCTTACAGCCTTGCAGGTAGTGCAGTATTGAGCTTTTACACTGGGCTTTCTGGTTCTTCAGATTCCCTGTAAGAGCTGGGGGAGCTTGAAGCAGCTGTGAGCCCATCAGAGTCTGTAGGATAATCTCTGCATGTTCTGCAGTAGCATCTTCCCTTTTCTGCTCCTCTGACCTGCAACTGTTTTTGCAGCTGTTTGCTGTGTTTCTAAGAAAGGCGTTGAACAGAACACTACTGCTGCTGTAGATGGAGATGGTAAGTAGATGCCTGCTTTGCCGTTCCTGCCCTTGGTGTACACAAACACTGTTCCTTTCCTGTTTCTTGAGGGGGAGGCTGGGCTGATGCTGAAAGTCCTGTGTAAGGGGTATAGGTTTGGAAAGAAGCCTTCAGCTCTGTCCTGCCCAGCGTGCCTTGGGGGCCACAGAAAAACCCAGTCTAGCCTGGAAACAAATGTGCTGTAGGGTTCACAGGTGGCATATTGGAGCAGCTGGTTTTTAACGTTCTTAATGTTCTGAGAAGTGGGATGAGTAGCAGAGGGCGATGTGAACAGTTTCCCAAAAGCTGGAGGTAGCCAGTTGCATGCCCCTCCTGCCCCACAAAGGTGGGTGCTTTTTGCTTGAAAAGAGGTGTTCTGGGTAAGCTGTGCCAGGACACTGATCCTGTGTGCTGTCTCCTGGCTCCCAGCTTAGTTCTTGCAGCCTCCTTGTGTCCCCCCCCAGTCCTTGGGAGGCCACATTCACAGTGCAGCCTTTGCTCTGCAGATGATGAGGCAATGGCCACGGAGGTGACTCCCCCTGCCAACGCAGAGCTCACCGAGCTTGGCAAGTGTCTGATGAAGCAAGAGGTAAGTGCACGTGCTCTCACTGCCACCATCCTTTCTCTGTACTCTTTGTTACACTTGTCTGCCCAGCAGCCAGACACTGCTGCAGAGATCCAGGCTGCTGGAGCGTTCCCCATGTGGGAATCACCCTTTAGAACATACATGGCTTTTAAGGGCCTTGCAGAATCTACAAAGCAAATGGGGGTTGGGATCCAGTTATGAGACACAGCTGCAGAGCTTCAGCCCTTCTGGGGAAGAGGCCCTGCATATTCAGACCCCAGGGTGCTCCCTGGCTCTGCCTTCATCCTGGGCCCCAGGTTTCATCCAGCTTTCTTTTTTTTTCTGTACTCTCTGCTGTGGATGCCTCAGAAGCTCTTGTAGAAGCTTTTGTAGTGACTTGAGAGTAGCAGCTGAGGGAAGTCCCTGAGTGCTCCAGGGGCTTTCCCAGGGAGATGAAGGGAGCAGGTTAACACTGGTCCCTCATGGTTCTGATGGTGCACATTGGGTGAACACCTTTTGTTAGAGCAGCAGTAATGTGCAGGATTCTCAGAAGCTCCTGCAGATTCTCTGGATTGCTTCTTGGCTCCCATCAGGTTTGAATGCTGGAAGTAGAAAATAGTTCCTCTGACTGGTTTTCCTCTCTGACTCCTTTTCAGGATGTTTGCACTGCAGTGCTGATCACTGCCTACACATCCCTGTCCTGGAAGGACACCTTGTCCTGCCAAAGAACCACAACACAGCTTTGCTGGCCACTGCTCAAACAGGTACCTCTGGGAGGAAGAAGGGATTAGTTCTGGCAGGGTTGGAAGAGGAAGCTCTGAATGCTGTGAGAAGTGTGGCTGCTTCACCCCTGGGCACCTTCTCCCTCAGGAAGAGCAAACTGTTGCAGAAAGGTGGTTATGTACCACCAGTATCTTGCTTCAGTGCTGACAGTGCTTCTTCCCCAGGTGCTTCCAGGAAACCTCCTTCCCGATGCTGTGTCCTGGTTTTTCACAAGTGTGCTCAAGGGCTTACAGGTACACGGGCAGCACGATGGCTGCATGGCAGCTCTTGTCCACCTGGCTTTCCAGATCTACGAGGCCTTGGTGAGAAACTCTGTTCTTCATCCAAATGTGAGGTTGAGGCATGTGAGGGGAATGGTGAAAAGTAATCCCATGCCTAGTGGGTAGGGGCAGAGGAGTTAATGGCCCCCAGTGAGGGCAAGGCTGTTACTCTAGCAGAGCTGTGTTAATGGTGCTTGTCCTGCAGCGCCCTCGCTATGGTGAGCTGAAGGCAGTGATGGAGCAGATCCCAGACATCCAGCTGGACTCTTTGGAGCAGTTTGATTCAAAGCTTCTCAACCCAACGCTGCAAAAAGTGGCAGACAAGCGCCGGAAGGATCACTTCAAGCGCCTCATCTCAGGTTGCATTGGGGTAAGTGATATCCTGGAGGAAAATTTCACAGCTGTATGCTGCAGAAGTGATGGGGTAGCTAGATGGCCTGTCTCCTCTCACCAACCACCCCCATTCCGAGCCAGAAGGCTCTTGCAGCATGTTCTTGCTGTTTGTTCTGCCTCTTTTCACCTTGGAGGTCCAGCAGACTGAGCAGCCCCTCCAGCGATGGCCTTTGACTGAGGCAGCGGGTACCTTGCACAAGGGTGCCCGGGAAAACAGCGTGTGGTTGAAGCTGCTGGGTGGGCATTGGACTTCTGTGAGGATGGTGGTGGTGGAGCCTTTGACATTGAATTAGAAGCTGGGGAGCTGGTATTCTAAAGGTTACCTCAGTGCCCTGGCATTTGGGAGAGGCCAGGCCTGAAATTCCTCAAAATGCAAGCACAGGGTCCAGGCCTAGGGATTGCTGAGAACCTGGGGTCTGCCTCTGATGTGCAAGCAAGCTGGCCCTGATCTGCTGTGTGGGGGTATGAAGACAGTAATGATTGATGCCTGCCTTCTGTCCTCTGCAGAAGCCCATCGGGGAGCAGTTCCGCAAGGAGGTTCATATCCGGAACCTTCCGTCTCTCTTCAAAAAGGTGAAGCCATCACTGGAGACAGATGTGCTAGAAAATGAGGATGGAGAGGGCTTCAATGTTCTCTTTGAACCCTGAGCCTGGGATGCTGCAACCATCTCCTCCCCTACCTTATAATTTGTCTCTCCTCATAGTAAGCACATTAGATTCTCCTTGTCACTGCCTCCATAAGCATTCGTCTGAATAAAGCCCCTTACGGGTCCTGTCCCCTTCTCTTCCATACGCTGGGATGGGGCCTGCGGTGGCAATTGAACCAGTCAATATTAAGCTCTTCCCGTGACTCCTTCCCCTCCATTGGATGAGCATCTTTAGACCTCTGCTTCTCTGCAAGGTGGGAGCTGAGTCCATAGACCTCTTTAGGGTAAAGCCTGATCATATTGTAGCCTCGGGTCACTCTTGCTCCCTCTTCAGCCCTTGGGGTTTAGGATTAATGCAAAAGGCAGAGTAGTGTGCCGTGTGAAAAGGGGCTGCCCTAATCTAATCTTCCTCTGGGTGCTAGTAGCCAGGCTTTGTAGGGAACACATTGGACACTCCTGTCATGCTTATCAGCACTTGTCCCTAGTGGACTGGAATTCTGCTGAATCAGTTTCCCTCCAGGATGCTGAGCCTTGGGCTGAGGGCTGCGTGCCAGGAAGCCTAGCAGTGCTCTAGGATCTCCTGTGAGATCAGCCTTTCTAAGGTGCAACTGCTCTCTAGAAAGAGGCAGACACTGTCATATATATACATATGTATGTATAGATATGATCATACAGCTTGTTCTACCCAGAGCCAAATGGAAGGCTTTTACTTTGTGCCAGCCTTTCTTGGACATCTCTCAGGGGGAGCAGGACATATTTTTTTCTTAATTTTTTTTTTCATTTTTCCATGCCCTGTAGACTAGAACTTGGCCAGCGCAGGGTAAATAAAATCTGGACCAATACCTGAAGCACCTGCAATCCAAAAGGGATCTCCTTGCCCTGTTGCAATGGAGGTGGCAGTAGCCCCTGTTTTTACCCAGTCAGGTACTTCCCAGAGAATGGCATGGTGGGGCAGGAGGGGTGGGCTTTATACTGCAGTTTACAGGGGGAGCCAGGTCAGAAACCGGGTTTTAGATGTGGTGGGACTCTATGAAGCCACTCCAGTCTGCAAAGCTGGTTCTTCTTACATGACAAATACTACACAATCTACCCTAGAGTTAGCGCAGGAGCTAGGAGGGTCTGTCCAGAGCTAGCTGGCAGCTTTGCCATCCAGGAGACAGAGCAAGTAATAAACTGTGGTAGGTGGAGAAGTGATGTCTCCACATGGACAGACTGGATAAAAGGCTGGGGTTGGGAGGTGAGGGAGTGCAGACAGGAAGAGCAGGCCTTGGGCATCCACTTACCCTCCTGCCCCTGCTGTTCCACCAGCACCCTCCACTTTCTTCCTAGCCTCAAACTTTTTTAACCTCTGAGCTAACACGGCTCCTAGCTCTAGCAAAGGCTGGGTGTATTTATTGTGTTGTGATATTTTTAACATTCTGTGACTTCATGCTAGACACAAGGGGTTTTTGTAAAATGAATTTTAAACCTTTTTTGTAGGAATGTTTAAATCCGAAGCTGTCTCTGAACTGGTTGTGTTACACCTGAATGTCAGTAAAGCTATTCCAGTTTCATACATATGGTCTCGTTTCATTTTTATTCTTTTATCTGTTTCAGTAAGATATGAGGCTTCTGGTCTGACCAGGCTGCCTGCCTGGAGATTTCTCAGTATTCCTTATTCCAGCTTCCAGAAAGGGGGCACCTTTGCTGGTGGTTAGTACACTGACAGGGAGGGGATGAACCATTCCAGACTATATAGTTTAATTAGGTGAGGGGGAAACTGTATTTTTGAGGTAAGTATTTGTCACTGCTGGTTTATTTTAATTCTAGGTCCCAGCTTACAGCTTGAGGGTATGTGCTGTCAAAGCAAAACCCTTAGACTTTTCAAGGGTCTGTCCCATAAGCATGTGAAGCAATAGCACAGAGAAATAGATAGATAGATAGATAGATAGATAGATAGATAGATAGATAGATGATAGATAGATATAATGCATCATAGGCACATGCAGCATATGCCTGGGTCTGCAGCATGGCATGGGACAGGCTGGGGCTGGGGCCAGGATGCCAAGTGTACCTCCTCCCTGCAGCATGTTCACTCTAACAGGATGTTTACACTCTAAGTAATTCTGCCCCAAGGAAACAAATTTTCATTCTACTGACTTGCTGAGGTCTAGCACTAAAGTGTGCATTGACTTCAGCAACTGGGACACACCAATACTCCCAGACATTTTCAACTCTTAACACTCAAACTTCCAGGGATGGGGCATTCCCAGCTCTGGGCAACCTGTGACAACTTACCTCTACCCTCATTGTAAAAAATACCTATGTTCAATACAAGTCTACCTTCTTCCAGTTCAAAACTGTTGGCCCTCAGCCTGTCACTATAAAAAAAGTAAAGTTTCTCCATGCCCCCTTTATATGTGTGCATTGACTTCAGCAACTGGGACACACCAATACTCCCAGACATTTTCAACTCTCAACACTCAACCATGTTGCTCAAAGCCCCATCTAATCTGGCTTGAACACTTCCAGGGATGGGGCATTCCCAGCTCTGGGCAACCTGTGACAACTTACCTCTACCCTCATTGTAAAAAATACCTAATGTTCAATACCAGTCTACCTTCTTCCAGTTCAAAACTGTTGGCCCTCAGCCTGTCACTATAAAAAAAGCAAAGTTTCTCCATGCCCCCTTTATATACTGAAAGGCCAGAACAGGGTTTCCCGGGAGCTTTCTTGTTCTCCAGGCTGAACAATCCCAGCTCTCTCAGTTTCTTCAGAGGGTAGATGTTCCAGTCCTCTGACAGTACAGCCTTTTCTGTATCGTATTAACTATCCCTGAGCTGGTGTGAAACACCCACAAACCAGCCATGCCCTGATAGCAACTCGTTAAACCTCACTGACCTGCTGTGAAGTGCTTTACTACGCTGCCCCATCAGTCCTCCTCACTGCATACCATCTAAAATGAATGCTGTTACTCATCTTTAGACACGCTGCCACCTTCTTCTCCATGTATTATGGTTTCACAATTGTGAATGGCACAAGAGACAGCTTTTAAAAAAAAAAAAAAAAAAAAGCCTTTATTTTAGTGCATCTTCTCACTACGGCTCATTACCAACAGAAAATCCAGACAGTCCTTGGACTCTGAGCAGACCCCTGCCTATGGAAGAGGAATTCTTAAAGGCAGGTGCAGGAAGCCCAGAACAGCAGTGCAGGTTTCTGCTTTCCCAACAGCCTGGTCACTCCATAGACACAGAGTCCAGCTCATTGAGGAAGCGCTGACACTTTCCCATCAGGATCTTGATGGCTTCACTCACCAGCACATCTGGAGGCAAGATACCCGTGGACTCCACGGAAACTGCACAGAGACACAGACACAAGTGAGCACAGCCACGAGGCAGCCTCAGCCTCCACGCACCTGGCTCCATGCTGCTGCCCCTCCCCTTCCCTTACACCTCACAGCAACAAGCCACATCTTCACAGCCACAGAAGCGGCTACCTTTGCCAGCAGGAAGCACCAACAGATTCAATCCCAAAGCAAGGAGTTACCCACCACATTCTGAACGTATGGATGCTGAGGGCGGGAAGAGGCACAGAGCCAGCCACACGTGCTGGCCAGTCACTGCTTGTTCACCCAAACCATGTCAGGACTCTGTGGAAAACGGGGCACTTACAGATGTAATGGTTCCGTACTCTTGCCAGGCGCACGAGGTTTTTCAGGCCCTCATGTCGGAAAACTTCTCTGCTGAATGTGTCCAGCCGTGCATTGGCTACTCTTGCCACCTTTTTTCCTAAAGGGGAGATGAAACTACATGGGGAAAGTGCAGCAGGTGGGTGCCTTATGGTCACATGCTTACCTCAAACAGGCACTCCCCCCTCACCAAAGGCTGAGACACGTCAATATAAAGAATTAGCATATGCTCAACATGAAACTCCAACCTGCAGGAAAACCCAAACACAAAGCCTACGTGCATCCCTGGAAGGACACAAGAAGTCTCCACACTCAGCTGCTTGTCCAGCTCACTAGCAAGCTCACTACCCAGTGTCAGAACTGAACGGCACCGGAAGCTGCAGTCAGCAGCTGCAGAGCTCTGTGGACAGGAATCCAATTTATTTCAGGGACATCCCTGTTCATCACTCAACACATCTGCACGTGGCAGCCACTCCTCCATAAAATCAGGCTCAGAAGAGCATGAACCATTGATCAGGAAGGCAACATCATGATGTGGTTTTGTCTCTGCAAAGTTTGGCTCTAAGCTCCAATCGGTCTCTACTAAAGCTTGCAAGGAACAAGGCACTTAGCACAGGAAAAAAGTACCATTGATATTCTGGATCTCAATGACTCCAGGGGAAAAGCACTTCTGCAACGTCTCAGCTGCCTCATCCTCAATGGGCTGCAGGAGAGTAATGTCAGGAAGCAGTCGATAACTGGCTGTGGCCACAGGAGAGAACTTGGCGTGATCCTTACCTGTATGAAGAGTTAAGAGTCAAGGATGAGAGCAGGCCTCGGGGAACAAGGATGCTGGGGCCTGAAGTTCCAGGGGAAAAGCCAGTTCTGCACCCTTCCCTACCACAGTGCAGTGCCCTCGTCCCAGCACTCCCATTGCTTGTCCCACTGCCTCAGGAGCCATGACTCACCTATACCCTTGACACAGTGCATAAGCACATCTATTTCCTGCCCAGGTCGCAACAGTGCAATGAGGATGTCATCGTGAACGGGTCGGAAGTCAGCATCTGGAAAAAGGTCTGTCTGATTCCCCAGGGGCACCCATGTCATGTGCTTACTGTACACTGCAAAGAGAAGCCACAAGCATCAGCCAGCTGCTGCCTCAAAGCAGGTCACTCACTTGTACGGGACTGGAGACAGCGAAAAGTAAGTTTAGCAGAATGGAATCAACTCTCCCTGTGAGCACATAGGGCTGAAAAAACAGCCCAGGTCCTGTCTTCCAAGACCAAAAGCAAAAACAGCACCTATTTTTAGGAGCAATCTCACCTTTATGATTGAAATAGAGTTCATCAGGATCAGATGATTCCTTGGCAGCATGAGGATTTCGTTTGCATTTGATTTTCAGCTGAAACTGCAGAGTATCAATTTCAGTGCCTTCTTGATCTCCTGGGAAGAAGCACATGAAATCACACTTATGCTCAGTTTACATGACCCTGATTTCCTGCTTTGAGAGAAACCTTCAATATTTCTATTCTATTCAAGAGTCTCACCTTGGTTTCTGTACTCAAAGAGCCGTGGGTCAGCTCGGATAGGGATGAGGCCCAGCCTATGAGCCAGAATTTCATCCTGCACAATGGATGTGTTGTTGTACACAAAGACCTTCTCTACAGCCATCGTTGGCACCTCAGGGAGACAAGAGATCAAGTCAGCCTACAACAAGAACTCAACTACATGCCAAGAGATTATCCAGCTCAAGTGTCCCTCCTCTCTCACAAATAACTGCCATGCAGACTATTTTGAGTGGTATTTCTGCCAAATCAGGCTATGCAATATACACTTACACCCCATCTAATCCCATCCCCATTTTTTTAAACAATCAATCGCAAGAGGTGAAAGGCAGGAGAAAGGGCTTTGGGGCATCCTCAACCTTTTAGCATTTGGCAGCATTACATGGCTTCTGCTGGGCTGGCAACACAGCTGTGTCGAAAAGGCTGACCCGCAGACACCACCAATAGCACCTAGGAGCAGTAGGCGGTATCGCCCATGCTCCTGAAGCCCTAATTCTCTCTGGGCTCCTGGCACACGTGTGGAACGAACGTGTGCTTCTCTTCCAAAACCCGCAGCTGTCCCCAAGGGCTGGCAAGGCTGGACATTCCACGCTCCCTGAGGAGCCAGTCTTAGGCGGCAGTGCCAGGCGAGCACGGGTACCTCGGCGAGCAGGATGCGGCGGAAGGCGTTGGCGATGGCGGCGTCGATGCCCACCATGTCGAACTCCAGGGTGTCATCTTCCTCACGGATCACGTCCACGCGGAACGCCTGCGGGAGCGGCGCACGGCGGGTCAGCAGGGCCCGAGCCCGCCCCCCACAGCCCCGGCGCGGCCCGCTCACCCACCTCCTCGAAGCGCCGCTGGTCCCAGGCGTCCTCGTAGCCGGGGTAGTTCCCGGGGAAGTCGGTGGTGTGGACCTGCGGGAACAGGGCACAGGCGGGGCCGTGAGGGGGTGCGGGCGCCGGCCGTCCCCCGTCCCGCCCCGCGGGGCTCGCTCACGTTGCGGACGCCGAACTCGCCCAGCACCACGCGGTCCCGCATCTCGTCCGTGCCCCGCCGGGCCGCCATGAGGGCGATGGGCGGCGCTCCCGGGCCTGCGAGCGGCTCCGCGGCCGCCGTCACATCCGGCTCCCGCCCATCCGGGCCAGCGCGGCGGGGCCGGGACGGGCACCATGGCCGCGCCGGGGGCGGCGGGCGGCGGCAGAAGCGGTGCCCCCGCTGCCGAATGGGGCGGCTTCGAGGACAACATGCAGGTGGGGCCGGGCCGGGCCGGGGGCGGCGGCGGGGCCGGGCCGGGCCGAGCGGGTGCTGACACCGTGTCTGCCCCGGCGCAGGGTGGCGGCTCCGCCGTCATCGACATGGAGAACATGGACGACACGTCGGGCTCCAGCTTCGAGGACATGGGGGAGATGCACCAGCGCATGAAGGAGGAGGAGGAGGAGGAGGCGGAGGGCGAGGCGGGCGCCGGCGAGGAGGAGGACGGGGACGGGGAGTTCCTGGGCATGAAGGGGCTGCGGGGGCAGCTGGGCCGGCAGGTCGCTGACCAGGTGAGCGCTGTCCCCCGGCCGGCCCCGGCCCCGGGGTCCCTGCCTGCCCGCCCGGCCGCTGCCCGCTCCCTTCTCTCCGCAGATGTGGCAGGTGGGGAAGAGACAAGCCTCCAGGGCCTTCAGCCTCTACGCCAACATCGACATCCTCCGGCCCTACTTCGATGTGGAGCCCGTCCAAGTGCGAGCCAGGTGGGCAGCCCCGGCGCGGGGAGGCTCCTCCTGCAGGAGGCTGGCTGTCGGCTCCGAGCGAGCAAGTAGCAGTGGGCTGTCAGCCCTGCAGGAAGACTCGCCTATGGACACACACATTGTGCGTTGTCCTGCTCGCCTTAGTGAGCTCCTGTGGTTGGGCTGGCAGCCCTGTCATCTGGCATTGCTGCTTAGGGCAGGAGAAAGGGCTCTTTTCGTACCTGGCTGCCTTATGTGGCTTCTGTTGGGTTTGCAACACAGTTGTATCCAACAAGGCAAAGTTTTGTGAGCCTTTATGAGGAAAATTACCTTTCCTTTTTGCTGTTCTGTCAATGATCTCTCATCCCTGGGTGGGTTCCTAAACACTGAATCTGCCCCTCCTCAGTAAAGTTAACCCACGGACAGTAATGTTTTCTTTCTTTAGTGGCCTTGACTCACCCTTTAGAAAGAATCCTCTGTCCCTCAAGGCCTGTCAACACAAAGCAAACACTGGTAATATGGTATCTTTTACTTATGAAGCATTTTGTTAACTGTCCTGTTGTTCTTCCTGCTCCTGTTGTCATTCCCTGTTTTCCTGTGATGCAGACTGCTGGAGTCCATGATTCCTGTGAAGATGATTAATTTCCCACAGGTAAGTTCCCTTTTGCTGAATCAGACTCCATGACCAATGACTATCCCACAGACACCTGGTAAAACTTGTAATAATCCATGTTATTAAGGACTGAGTTTGTTAGGTGTTCTCCCTGAAAATGTTGGTGGCTCCTTTCCATGGTTGTTCCAAACCTCAGTGAGCTGTCACCTAACCTCAGGTGATAACCTGGTGATAGACTCCATCCAGTGCACTTCTTATATCGCCTGTGGTGGGGAGCCTGATATTCAGGGGCTCTAACCAAACTTTCCCTCACCTGTCTCCTCCTGCAGAAGATTGCAGGCGAGCTGTATGGACCCCTCATGCTGGTTTTCACACTGGTGGCCATTCTTTTGCATGGAATGAAGACCTCAGACACCATCATTGTACGTTGAGTTTCAGTGATAAGTGGTGGTTTGACTGGGCTCTGGGTTGCTGTAGTGACACTAGAAAAGGAGAGGAAACCTCTTCTATAACTGAATAAGCATCTTGCTGAAAAGCAGATTGATTTGAGGATGTTTTTTGGGGGGTGGGAAGCAGGATGTAACAGAAAGTCCTGACACTCTGCTGCGGGGAAAGCTTGGGGTGTAGGTCCTGTGGCCCCTGAATGCTGCTGGCTACCTATTTGATAATTCCTGCAAAGTGTCTGGGACTCTCAGGGGTTAGTTTGGGTGCTGGCAGGTCACTCCTTTGAGTTCTCCTCATTCTGACACTGTCTCCACAGAGGGAAGGCACGCTGATGGGCACAGCCATTGGCACCTGCTTTGGTTACTGGCTGGGCGTCTCATCTTTCATGTATTTCCTGGCATATCTGTGCAATGCCCAAATCACAATGGTGCAGATGCTGTCACTGTTGGTATGTACTCATGGAGCTGCCCTGTGATGCACATTGGTTGTATGGTGTTCCAGAACAAACTTTTCACAAAGAACAGGAAAAGTCTTTCTAAACTGCTGGTAACTGCAGGTAACTGCACTGGGACAACATGGAATTCCAGGATGTTCTTCTGACCTGCCCCATCCCTGGCACGGCGATAGTACAAAGAGGCAGTTCCTTTGTGCAGGTCTCCTGCTTTGCACTTCCTGATTTGAGAACCTGGTGATAAAAAGCCAGGAGACTCCCAGTTTCTCTGGGATTGGAGAATCTTTCCTCTGTTTCCCACGTTGTCGCAATCTCTGACATGGCTGTGAATCCTTCAGACAGATAATCTGTGTGTGAGCAGTTGAAGTTGTTGTTCTGGTTGACTGTGGCAGTGAATGAGTGGTTTGTAAGGCTTTGCCGTGGTGAAGTGTTGCAGGAATAGGCTGTTGGTGCTCTTGATCAGTGGCCCTTCGTGTGGGACTGGTGCTTGCAACATGGACATTTTTGTTTTGCCAGGGCTACGGCCTTTTCGGACACTGCATCACTCTCTTTGTCACCTATAATATCCACTTCCACTCCCTCTTCTATATCTTCTGGTTGGTCATTGGTGGACTCTCTACACTACGAATGGTAAGAGACAAGCAGCCTGGGGTCCTTCTCTTCCTGGGGCAGAAAAAGGGAGGAAAGTGGTGTTTGCTTTCTGCTCCTTGGCCTGGTGGTTCATTTCACAGCCAGTCAAACTGCTGTGGAAAAAATTATGCTCCTGCATAATTTGGCCACTGGTGTGTGGAGGTGTTGCTTGGATTAATATCCTCACCCACTCTAACAGCTGCAGGAGGTTCATTTACTCTCCTACAGCCCTTGCTGCTCTGGAGAGCCATGCCTGAGCATCCTGAACTCTTGGCAAGACTGGGCAAGGTTCACCTACACAAAACAGTGCCAGATTACTCCAGATTTGTTGGTGAAAACTGCAAAAAAGACTTAGTGCAGTGTTCCTGCAGATTCTCACTGCCTGACCTGTTCTCCCATGTGTTCCTGACTGCAGTGCCAGAGGCTCAGGTAGCAGGTGCCTCCTCCCTCCTAGGTCGCTGTGCTGGTGTCACGCACCGTGGGACATACCCAGCGGCTCATCCTCTGCGGGACTCTTGCTGCTCTGCATATGCTTTTCCTCCTCTATCTGCACTTTGCTTATCACAAGGTGGTAGAAGGTAAGCAAGGGAGATACGAAGACATCTTGTTAGATTTGGGGGAAGAGAAGTTGTTTTTTCTCTCTCTGAGAGAAAGGATGGACAGTTTGAATCTGTCCTTTGGGCATGTGTGCCAGTTTCCAGCTCTAAAATCACTACCACTGGCTTTTTCGAAGAAGCTGGTCAAGTAGGGCAGCAGGTAAACATGGGGGTGCACTGAGTTTTAGCACTTAAGACCCAATTTGTGAGGCAGGACCCTAATTATTTCCCCACAAGTGAAGTGTAACAGTACTGACTGTTCTTGCATGCAGATGTCCAGCCCCTTTCTGAATATCATTGAAGTCAGGTTGCTTTTCTCTGATCAGGAAATGTGTCATAAGTGTTTTTCGTTCTTTGTTCAGCATCTTTTTGTATCTTGTGTTGTATAGCACAGATAGCAGAAGCTGCATCTTCCCCATCTGGTACTGTTAACCATGCTATGAATGTTTATGTCCTTTTTCCATCTCTTCTTGTTTTCTCCTAACAAAGTCTCAGCCTCCTTGAAAAAAAACCAAACAAAAAACAAAACTCTTCTCCCACCCCATCCTAGAGAGTTTCCAGGTCTCTAAATGTCCCTAAATATGCAATTCTGCAAGTCTCTTCTCTGAGTTTAGGCAGCCAGACCCATTTGTGATTTTTCTGATAAAGCTGCATAATTAGCATAATAGCATTACAAGTCCTTTTGGATATAAATCTTGTCTTTCCTGAATCTCTGCTTATGGCAAAGGTTCTGATCTTCAGCTTTTTGGCAGATGAAATAGAATAAAATATACTCCAAGCAATTTTCTCAAAGCACTCCAAAACTGATTATCAGTCTTGAGAGGGTAATTGACAGAGACTTGAGGACATTTGCATTGCTCTGTGTATTTCCTGCCAAGCATGGTCCGTTTGCATTCCAGTGACAGAAATTCCACACTGCAGCACAGCTGCAGCTCCTGATGTGAGTCTGCAAGTGTATCTCAGGATGAAAGTGAGTCTTGGTCTAACAGCGAGATCTGTGCTGGGATGAAGTAGAAACAGGATTTTATCAATTTCCTTCAGCAGAGCAACATCTCTGGCAGTACCTGCATTCAGGTCAAATGGCAGGGGACCGGATCTGACACTCAAAGCAGAAGGGTCTGTGTTCCTTTTGAGAACATGCAGTTTTTCTGCCCTGAGCACAAGCTCTGATGTGTACGCTGTGGTCTCTGGATGGAGGTGTTTACTCCTGTTCAGTCTTTGGGGCTAGATGTCTCCTCCCATTGCCTACAAGTGCTTTGCCTGTTCTGGGCCCTGCCACCCACAACCACTACCTGGACAGAGAGAAAAGCAAGAGGAAATGTGCCATGTGCTATCATCTGAACTGACTCTTGCCTCTCCCCTTTTTTTCTGTTCTCCAGGTATCTTGGACACATTGGAAGGACCCAACATGCCACCCTTTCAGAGAGTTGCCCGAGACATTCCAGTTGTTTCCAATGCTGTATTGAACACAACAGCCAAAGCCATTGCATTGACCCTCTAGTTTTACAGACTTGGACTTGCTTCCTTCACTACTTTTGGGGCTGCATAGGGCCACAGTAATCTGCTGCCTGTTAGGAGCAGGACAGAACAGCAAGAACACAACTTGGTTTTGTTTTCCTGGACCTGTCCTCTGCATTACGGTTTTGGGCAGCTGAGTGGACTCAGCAGAGGTGAGTCACACCTCAGTGACTCGGAAGAGCTGCACTCTTCCCCCATCCAGGTGTGGGCTATCTTGAGTAGAGTGGTTTTGTTGCCTGCATGTTTAGCTGGGATTTCCCAGCACAGTTTGTTCCTTAGCCCTCTTTCCGCTTGCTGATGTAACTCCAGGAGTATCTGCCCTGTTCCTGTCCTGAAGAGGGAAGAATTAAATTGATGTTGGTGCTGAGTGATGTCTTCCGCTTGAGCCTGCTTGTCTAATGGGAGCGTGGTGTTTGGGTCTCTGCGCCTTCGTCTGTCCTGTCCTAGACTCAAAGCAGGATTCTTTGCAATTCTCTGCTGTCCTTCTTCAAATGTTCTGTGATACATGTCCTGTTTTGGGCACCTTTTTCAAAGGCATTGTAGTTCAAAAGGCACAGGAACTTCATTTTCTCTGGTGATTTTCAGGAACAGCACAGTGTTTAACCACATGCTCTTTCTTGTCATATTCCATATTGATCACTCTCTCTTCACTTGGGCCAAGCTGCTGTCTCACCTCAGCATCCCTTCTGCTCTCTATGTCACAAATGTGTCTGTCCCCATGCTTTCACTGTACCTTTTGTTCCTGCCACCCTTCTGCCCATGTTGCTCTGTGGGACATGCAGGGCAGCATGTTTGTGCATGGTCTTCAGTGGATATTTCTGTGAGGAGCCAGACATTGTGCTGCTGGCCCTCATGTCTCCCAGCCATGGGACTGTCACCTCTGGGCATGAGTGACATTCTGTTCCCCAGACACCCATTCTTCTGTGTGCTGCCTGGCTTTTCAAGCTGAATCTAGGCCTTTGTTTGAAAGGACTCTTGGGACCTTGAGGGTCTCTAGCAAGCTTTTCTCTGGTGTTTCCATTTAACAGAGGGAGAAATAGCAGAGTGTGTAATGGAAATAGAGTGACCATATTAATCTCCAGTGTACTGATGCAGGAAATGTCCAGTAAGGATGAGTGAGCAGAGCAGCCCAGTCTAGGCTTACCTGCACTGCAGTAACTACAACTGAGTAGTTCAGCCTTCCCTCACTGCTCAGACTTCTACTGGTCTGCAAGTAGAAGCTGTTAGCTGGTAACTGGCTTTCATCTTTTCTTTCCCTGTGGTTCTGGATGTCTGGGAGAGAGGAGTCACCCCTCAGAGAAGCTCATCTTTAAACTCAGGCAGAAAAAACCCAGGATATTGCCCTTCCTTGGTGTGCCCACAAGTGCACAAGGCAGTACATGAGAACTGCACTCTTTGGTCCCTTGTTTATATTAATGGGAGAGGATGCAGCTGTAGTGGCATTCAGACTAGTGCCAAGGTGCAATGAAAGAGAGGAAGATAGTGCCAGCTACTGTAATCAGGTTTTTCATCTGCTTCAGTTGATATAAAAATGTCACTGGACAGAACCTGATTATTTTCAGTCACAGACCTACTTTCCACTATTTGCTTATTCCCACATTCACAATTTGTTCCCCTTTCAAGAACAAAAAGCTTCTCTGCTAACAATCACATGCGTAACAGACAGGTTCTCTCACTCTCTTCTCCCCTTCTGACCCCCTTCCTTGGGAAACATTTTGGCTGAAGAACAGCACTCAGAGCAAACTACTTGGGGGAATTGTTAATTATTTTGGCTAGTTGTTTCCATGGGGATTTTTGGACCAATTGAACCACTTTAGAAATAGAAATCCTAGAATTTCTATTACTTCAAAACTTAACAAAATTGAAGTGTTAGTTTGTAATGTTACTTTTGGTATTTCCCTTTTTATATCTCCATGGGAGCTTTGTTTCTAATTCCAAGTTCTTGCCCTGGCAGTCTAGAATGGATCTATTTCTCTTGGTGCAAACTCTGCAAGTACTGGCAGGGGGGAAGGAAAGGAGAAAGACAATTGTCACTGAAGTTCAGCTGAGAAGAAAAAATCATTCTGCACCAAATTTGTACCATTGCTGATTTATGACACAATTGGAGAACTGCTGTGCTCCCTCCTGCACTGAGCCACTCAGCTGAACCAGAGGGGTGAAGCTGTGCCCTGTGTTTTCACTCAAAGCACAGAGGAGAGCAGTGAGCAAACTCCTCATGCTTCTCCTGAGCAGCTTGTGTGTTGTGTCAGCAGGGGAGACATGATCAGGGTGACAACCAACCACCCTCTTGGAACCTGTGGGGCTTGCTCTGCTCCAGTTCTTCAGCCCTGATTAATTCTTTGTGCAGCAGCAGCTGGAAGCTGAACTGTTCTTTACTGCCAGAAATTCAGTACTGAGCTGAGAGCTTCAGCCTTGCCTTTCACTGACAGGGAAGGACATGTTTTTTCAGAGAAATGCATGCATGCTGCAGTTCCAGGCAGCATGCTGAGCACGCAGGCTTAATGAAGTCCTTGTGGGAGGGCATCTCAGTGCTTACTCAGTCCTCTAGTTAGCAGAACAAGCCTTACAGCCCTATCATGCAATACTATCTCTGTCTTTGTTTCCTGCCACAGCTCTTGCAGCAAATCTCAAATAATTTTCGCCCTTCTCCCTTACAGCAAATCTGAAATAACCCACTCATCATTTCCCCCTTTTGAGTAGAAGCAGCTCTGTGTAAGCCTCTCTTTATTAAATATGGAACGAACATATAAAGCTGTCAGATTAGAAAGAGAAAGCTGTGCATTAAAGCTGAAAATTAATATTAAAGTATCTACGACCTCCTCTTCTCCTATGCAGTACCTGAGTGTCCAGCTCTTCTTACAGTCTATCCTTGTTGCACTGATGGTCACCTTAGTTGTGATTTTGGGTTACAGGTAGGCTGTTTCTTCTCTCATTTGTTTCCTGTGTCTGCTCTCACTGGAGCTGCTGTTCATCCACTGTTTTTCTCTGTTTATGTGTTAACTCTCAATGGCATCACTCTTTCTGCCCCCAGTAGGTAAACAATAAATGACCTTCCTCATACCTGCTGGGTAACTGAACATGACAAGGAAGAAATACCTAGTTCTACACAAAACAGCATTGTCAAAGTCCCCTCTGCATAGCCCTGCATTAGCTCTCTAAACCTGCATTAGGTTTGGTAAGCCAAAGCTTTGGACCATTAGCTCCTGTGCCACTTTTTCAATGAATTGAGCATAAAGTAGGTGGGATACTCATTGTGCTCTGGCTCCTGACAACAGGCAGTGAAGAGGCACTAGGGCATCTTCATCAAAGTTTCAGGACTGCTGCTGCAATGGAAGTGGGACATGTCCCAAGGGCTCTCCTCCGAGCACCTCTCTAATAGTAGTCTGTTAAAAAAAGCGTGGGTTGAGTAGTGCTTGGAGGTAATTGAGAGGTGAGTCTGAATGTAGCCTTCTAGTTGACCTGCATGCTGTCAGCTGGGATTTTCTTGGCTACCCCCTGCCTGTAACTCTGAAATCCAATCTTTTGTCCCTCACCATCCTGCAATATGTAGGATCATATTCTCACCTGAGTCTCTTAACGTGACCTTAGAGATGAGCTGCTCCTTTTCTGAAAGCCACAGTACCGCAGCTGTACCACATCTGGATGCTTGCAGCTGCTGCTCATACTGCAGCACAGATGAATTGCGAGGCCAGTGGTCTGTTCTTGGTGTATCTTGCAGAACAGTATCAAGGTCATGCATCTCTGTGCAACAGGGAAGAAAGCGGAGGGCATGTGTATGTACTCCAGAGAACAGCAATGGATTGCTCAAAGGGCATGGTGATACCCACACTGGGAGTTTAAGCCAGAGTCTTAAAGCTGCTGCTCCCCTTACCTCATCCAGGACCTGACATGCATCCTCAGCTCAGGTGATCTGCTCCTCCATTTCAGTGGAGGAGAAGTGCTCCATATCCCCCTCCACACCCTATTTTTCTCTTCACTTTCCATCCGCTCTCCTGGGCCCTGGCCTGCAAACCAAGAAGAGGAGCCTGGTTTTGTCCCAGTGTTACCCACTGGGCTGGAATTCATTTGAGCACTGCTATATGCAGCAGCCAGATTAGTTACGTGCAGAAAGCTGCCTACTTAGGCGGTTTAACCTAATTTCCACATCACTGCCTTCCTTTTTCAGCTCAGTGAAGTTGAAAACGCAGGGGCCCTGCTTCCTATTTCTCTCCAAGTACAGGATTACTCAATGGGGAGACGGGACAAATCCCTGTGATCCATACCTGTGAATTAGCAGGAGGTGGGCTGTGCCCCATATACCTCAGGTCAGGCTGAGGGCAGAGGCTGTGTGCTCAGGGATAAGGGAGTTTGTGGCCCTTCCCCAGCCCTCCGACTTTCACCTCCAGGCAGCTGCCTCCAGGCACTGGCTCTTGTACGCTCTGGGCCACGAGGAGCAGATCACACTGACCTCGCCACTAAGTCATGGGTCGAGGATTCAGGTTTAGTGAGTTTAAGTATTAAACGCAGCTGAAGCCATGGAACGCCACAGTTTCTCGGACCGAGGACCCAGAGTGCACCATGGCCCAATGGCTTGGGCCCCTTTCCCCAGATGGGAGCAGGGCTGGCACGGAGAGCCTTTCCCAGGTGCTTCTTACACCCTCCCTCCCCTCCTGCACCCCCTGTGTCGGGGACCCAGCCCGGCCGGCCCTGGCCCCGCCATCTCCTCAGGGCAGCGGGCAGGTGCCAGCGGGCGCTGCCGTCGCCCCTCGCGGGCTTTGAGTGGCGTCGGGACCCGGAATGCCGGGCGGGAAGCCGGGATGGGATGAGGGATGCTCACGCTTGCTCCGTTGCGCGGGGAGGCGCTGGCCGGGCGGGGAGGAGGGCTCGGAGCGGCGGCCGGGGGAAGGCGGGGCGGCCCGGCAGGTGCGGGCGGGGCGGGGCGGGGACCGCCTCCCCCGGCGCCCGGGCTGCGCGGCCCGGGATCGGCGGCGCTCCGAGCCGGGGGAAGATGCTGCCGGGGTCTATCCAGATCTCCGGGGAGACGCTGTCGGGAGCGGAGATCCGGGACATCTGCGAGAGCCTGCGGGAGAACTCGGTGCGGCTGCTGTCGCTGCGGGGCTGCCAGCTCTCCGAGCGGGACTTCGGGCACGTCTGCCGCGGGGTGGCCGAGTCCCGCTCCCTCGCGCAGCTCAACCTCAACCTGGGCATCGTCTCCAACATCAACCGCGTCAAGCAGCTGGCCGAGGCCCTGAAGACGAACCGCTCCGTTCAGTCCCTCTTGTGAGTACAGCGCGGCGGGGGCTGCCGAGGGGTCCCGGTCTTCTCCCGGGCGGGGACGGCTCTTTCGGGGGACTATCAGCTCGGGGCCAGACCCTGAATTTGAGTCTTGTCGGAGGGAAAATGTCCTTGATGCTGCGGAGGATAAGTCCCTGCCCGTCACCTGGCTGGGAGGGAGCCACCTCTGCCTCCGCCGGCTGGGCACGGCCCTGCCTCTCAGTCTCGGTCCTCCAGCCCCGGTGGTGGGGCTGCCCCTTCAAGGCTGGCATCCCCTGCACCCCTCGTCCCGGCCGGGAGAGAAGGGCCACCGTAGCGGCCAGCCGACCCTAGCGACAGAGGCTTTCCAAAGCTTTTTGCCCGCTTCGGGTTAGTATTTGTCATCCACCTCATTTTGTCTGCTTCTTCCTCCCTGTCAGGTTAGTTAGCCCCCAGGAAGAAGGCTCCGTAGTAATTTTCCCTTTTACCTGCACAGCCTCCATGGGAGTCCCCTGACAGATGCAGGCTTGGCCCTCCTCAACCCTGCTCTCTCCATCCACCCCTCGCTGGTGGCTCTGGATCTAGGAGACTGCATGCTGGGTGATGAAGGCATCAACCTTATCTGTGGGCTCCTGCCGCCTGATGGGGCCAAGTCTGGTAAGCACCAGGGGCTGTGGGTTGCTCAATGACTGGTGGAGCTTTCACACAGATTATGCAGCACTAAATCCTCAGCCCTGGAGGAGGCAGGCTCTATGGGCTGCCAGAGCTAAGGATTTATTTCCCCTAACTTAAGAAAAGCAGATGAGCCAAGCAATAGAGGAGTGGTTCCCTTGAGCAGGTTTGGGCTTTCTGCTACTGATCTGTCCTGCTGGCAGTTTGGATCTCAGGGACTAACAGGTTGCTTCTGGTTCATGTCAGCACCATTTGAAACTGGAGGAGAGGACAGCTTGGATTTGGAATTTCTTATTTTGCATTTGTGTGTTGATAATCACGGTAGATAAATATATTGTGCACCCCTACCTCAGCACTTAGCTTTATTATCAGTGTCTGGGAGTTGTCCCTGCTTGTGGTTGCACTCCATGAGTGTGTAGTTGCATGGCCACAGCCTTCGTGCCAAGACTCAGGTCTTTGCAGGGAATGATCTTTGGTGGTATGAGGCCAGTGACCCACTCAAGCTGAGAACTGGCATGTGCTGAGGTAATACCACTCCTTTCTTCTGACTCTCAAAGTGCTTTCCACGTTTTCCCAGCACCTCCTCCTCTGTGTGCGCACAATGCCACAGATGCTGTTATCTCTGCTGGCCACCCCTCTCAGGTGCAGGCTTCAGAGCCTACTGTCCCTGTTATCCTCTGTCCAGCCTGTCGTCTTGTGCCACCTTCTTTGCCCAGTCAGTTGTCTCACACACCCCTTATTTTCCATTGTGTTTTCCATTGTGTTTGCTATGGTAAAGGGTAAGCAGGACACAGGCTGGGAGGGCAGATAAATGGGGCAGTTGCAGCATGGTTAAATGAAGGGCCACAGCTGAAGGCAGTGAAATATTTCACTGATCACTGAAATCTGTCATGACAGTTGTCAGAGCAAACCAAGCCCTTAAGCCCTACAGAGTACAGTGTACACATCTCAAAGCTGTTCTGGTGAGCTGAACAAGGTCTCCTGTGACTGCTTTGGGGACCCTAAGGCTCTGGTTTGGCTTCTCTCTCTTCTGCAGGCCTCAAAGAGCTAACACTGAGCGCCAACCCAGGTATCACAAGTAAAGGCTGGGGACGCCTAGCCATTGCAGTGGCTCACAGCTCCCAGCTCCGCGTGCTGAACCTGGACTACAACCCCCTAGGTAAGCTGGGGGCCGGGAGGAGGAGCACTCTTGCCTCTCAGCGTTTGTGTCATCTGCACCAGTGGGGGGCAGGGACCAAGCTCTGGAAAGGCGGTAGAGCATCAACAGCAGGATGGGGCAGTTCCTTGCGTAGGTGCCCTCTGTTCCCCAGCAGCAAGTTCACCCTGCCAGGCACCTTCAGCTCTAGGAGAAGCCACAGTCACTGCTCTGCTTGTGTGAGGTGGCCACATGCCCTGCGGGGAGGTGCGGAAAGGAGGCTGTGCCTTGCCCACTCCACCGCCTTTGTCGTCACGTTTGACCCTCCATGTCTCCCTTTTTCCTGAAGCCCTGGGCGCTGAAGCTGGCTTGGCAGATGCAGTATGTCCCCGCGCTCCCCCCTTCATCTTCCTGGAGGAGCAGGGAGGAGGAGGAGGAGAGCCTGGCACTCGTTGCCATAGAAACAAACTCTCTCCTGCTCTGCTGCAAGGTGGTGAGGAGGAGATTGGGCCATGCCTGAGCATCAGGATGACACTCCACTCCTCAACCTGTCTGCCAGCAGAGACTCCCCCAGGCCCTCTTCTCTGACCAGGTAATTCCTCTTGGACAAGAAAAGCCCCAGATGTTACTTGACAGCAGGCTGGGTTTTGTTCCAAGAGAAGGTGTCCAGGTTGTATGGCATCTTGACACTCGACAGAGAATGTCAGAACACATTCTGGAGTCTTGTCTCTTCACCAACACCAATCTTCAATGCTCCTCATCCTGCCGCATCCCCCATCAAAGTCTACCCCCTTTCCAGGGAGGCAGTCTGCCAGCTGGTGCAGAGTCCTCTGTCTGACTCCAGCCTTTCAGCTCCTATTCTGTGTCTGGGATGCCCTACAGGACTGTTAAAGGCCCTTGCCTCCTTGACTAGGAAGGAGATTTGGGAAGATATGGTTCTTTGGGGAATAAAACCAATCTCACAGTGGTCCTTTGTGTTCCCCTGATAATCGGTGACTGCTCCCATAACCACAAAATGGTGCATCTTTCCTTGTCTCTTTTCTCAGTTAACAGCTTTTTTTCCACGATCAGGTAACAGATTTGGAAGGTTGTCTGATGGCAAAAATACTCAGAGGATGTTCCCATGGCAGCCTCAGGCACATGAGGGCATGTGGCATTACGTGAGGGAAGGCAGGCACTGCTGACAGCCCCGGTTTGCTCCTCCCACAGGTGACCAGGTAGCCGGGATGCTCGCTGTCGCTGTGGCCTCCAGTCGAACCCTCGAAGTGCTGGACTTGGAGGGAACAGGACTTACCAACCAGTCAGCTCAGGTGAGTAATTCACAATTGCTCTACAGCATCACGGACACCTCAAGGGCGCAGGTCTGGGGTGTCTGCAGTGGCTCCAGGACCCACACCTGCCTCCAACCACACGCGGAGTCCACATGCACCCCCTTCCCTCCGTGCACCAGGGGGGTTCTTGCTTTCCCCTGGCCGTTTTCTTGGAAGAAATGAAGTTGGATTTTTGGCTGAGAATCAGAACTAAATCTCTGTGGACAAACATAGGCCAAGGCTCAGTTGCACAGACTCTCCTCTCAGATCTCCAGCTTCTAGTGGTAAGAGGGAATGGACCTGGATATGTGACAGTAACAGTGTAGAGCAGTCCCTTCTTCTTCAGACAGAGCCAGAAAAGCTCGGCTCTTACCACAGGAAGATGGGAAGTCCTCAGTCTCACATAAAACCTGATGAAGGGGGTGTCAACGGAAGGTAGAAGTAAGGAGAGGAGGGCTGGAGTTCACAGGGAGACAAAGCACTGACACTCTTTCTGCTCAGCCCTTGTGATGTTTGTCAGCCTGTTTATCTTACTCTCCCCCTAGACCTTGCTGGACATGGTAGAGAATTACCCCACAGCCCTACGGACACTCATCCTGGCAGAGAACAACATTAGTCCTGAGCTGCAGCAGCAGATCTCTGATCTTCTCTCAGAGGGCGAGGAAGAGGAGGAGGCAGATGTCCACGAAGTCACAGCCAGGGAGAAGAACCCCTGGATCTGCCAGAACAGTAAGAGCTCTGGGAGCTGGGCTGGGGGACAGGAGCTGAGGAGCTCCTGGGATGTCTCAGGTGTTTCCAGTGCCACTAGCCTCTTGCAGTGGGGTTGGTGAAAGCTGAGGGGCTCCTGGGGTGTCTCAGGTGTTTCCAGTGCTCTAGCCTCTTGCAGTGGGGTTGGTGAATTGTCCCTTTTCCCTATGTACTGGAGTACATACAACCTGCATGGAATGCATACCACCTCCATGGAATACATACACCTACATGGAATACATAAAACCTCCATGGAATACACACCTCCACGGAATACACACACATCCATGGAAACATAAAACCTCCACAGAATACATACAACCCCCATGGAATACACACACCTCCATGGAATGCACTGACCTTCATGTTAAACAGCGTTGGGCTGCGTCTCTCTTGGAAAGGCAGCCTTCAAGGACAATGCGGCTGCAAAGAGTGGAAACAGTACCTCTGAGGCTTTTTCCTGAAGCTGCAGAATGAAATCTGAAAGACTTAAAACTCAAGGGCAGGAATATTAAAGATCTTGGGAGCCTTTGCCAGATATCCTAGCCAAAACTTGTGTCATTCCTCACTGTTTCCAGAACCTCTTTGCAATCCGCACAGCATCAGCTGTTCCTATCTCTATGTCCCAAACTCATGAAGGGTTAGCCAGATGCCACTGTCTGTCTATTGCTTGTAATAGAAAAAAGGTGTATTACAGAGATAGCAATAGCCTGTTCTGTGTAGTTTGCATATATCATATTGTATTTTCTCATGCCTACCTTGTGATCCAGCTGATTTGAGTATTTGTGCTTTTTTAACCTTCATTTGTCCTTCACCCCTCACAATTCTCATATCAGACTACCAGTAGACAAGCACAACCAATCCTTGAGCCTCCAAACATCTGGATCCTCAACTATTAAACCGATTAAAATAATTTAGTGACAGTTTGGCTAAGTTTTGGATCTAGCTTCCAGAAACTGATTCCTGAAATAGAGATTCCCCTGCAGTAGTTTTGAATGTGCAGGACTGCCACTAGATATCTCCTCCCTCCCACCCAGGAAAAAACATGTTTTTTTCCATTTCAAAAGGCTTCTGGATGGGAAACTGGTACCCTGCTAAGTTTCTTACTTGCTATGCAGGCCCATTCTCCTTGCAGTTGATTCACTTGCTGTGGGGAGAGTCGCAGTGTTCCTGGCTGTGGCTGTGAGCCATGGCAGAGCCAGCAAGCTGCCCTCACCTCCCCGAGGCAGGCAGGGGAGGGCTGCACAAACCCTCCATTCATGCAGCGCAAAAAGTCAGTATTTCCAGGCCTCTGCTGCTGTAACATGGCTGATTGCCCACAGCGTTCCCTGCTCTTGGGAAGGCAACACAACCACCCTGTGTGGTGTTGGTTGGCTTGCAGCCTGAAGCCTGCCCCACCTGGACACTGTCTCTGTACTGAAAAACACTCGATGAGTGCAGATTTAAAGGCCTGTGCAGGGTTGGGTAAGGGCACGGCTGGGCCAGTGCAACCAGGATCATCTACATGCCGGGGGTGCTCAGGCCTGATGTTCCTCTGGCCTTTTGCTGCTGTCTCTGCTTTCTCCCCTTCCCCAAAAATCGCTTCTGTTCTGCTGCTCTGTAGCCAGAGCAGGCCTAGTTCCTACTTAATCTCACACTTTTCACAGCAGTTTTCTTCCCACCCTGCTGTTTCAATTCCTCATCCTCACCTCTGGATCTGGAGCACATCCCCTGTGCTCTCCGGCAGCCCAAACGGCTCATGGCTCTCTCCTTCTCTCCACACAGATTCCAGCTCCCAGATGGTGCTGATGACATCAGGCCTCGGTGACAGCCTCTTAGCAGAAACAGAAATGTAGCTGGGCTACCCTGCCTGCTTCTGCCGAGGGGAGCCCCGTGCCCCCGCCAGACGCAGCCTCCGCCGGGCTCCCCAGCCCTCTTCTCACACATCTCGCCTCCTGTCGCTGCCTGGCTCGGCTCTGAGCGCAGGAGCCGGCTCCAAGCGAATCTCTACACACGTCTCTGTGCCCTCACACGCCTCGTCCGTCGGCCGCTTGTGATTGTCCCCGTCGCCGCATGTGTAGCTCACGCCGCCCTGCCACCCCCACGCCCGGCTGCGCCCGCAGGGCACAGGCTGTATTTATTCAGATATGTATAAGAGATGTCCTTTCTATCGCTTGTACTGCTGTCGCGATGAGACTTTTATAAAGGTCACAGATGTGGTGGCACCACTCGGCAGCGTCCGCCTCCGCCACTGTGCGACCCCGGGAGGGCAGGAGCCGGCAGGCACGGGCAGAGACCAGCTGGTATGGGCAGAGAGCGGCAGGGACGGGCAGGGGCTGGGAGGTGCCGGCAGGGACGGGCAGGTGCCAGGCGCGGGCAGGCGCTGTGGGCCCAGGCAGGGCCAGGAGCCGCGGGCCTGGAGCGCCGGCAGGGGGCGCCAGCGCCTCGCCCACCGCCTCACGGGCTCTCCCGCGCCTCGGTCCCGGCCCTGGGGACAGGCCGGTGACAGCCCGATTTTCTGTCCCCCAGGCCCTCCCTCGCTCCAGGAGGAAGCGGGCTGGGCGAATCTAGCTCTGCAGGGACACCAGCCGTGCCCACCCTGGTGAAGGTTTCAGCCCACACCAGCACCGCGGGTTGCAGTGCCTGCGCTTTGCCAAGCGTTCCTTGCTGACAAGGAAGATCGTGTTTCAAGGCTCAGATTAGGCTAGAAGATTAAATTGTGGTAGCAGCTGCTACTCAAGGGAACAAGAAATAAAATCATTAATTAGGGGGACAAAGAAACAAGACACTCTTTCTAGTGTTAGGCTTGCATGCAGCCAGCTCAGAAAGGCACAGGGAGCCTAACTTGGGAGAGGGAGGAAAATTCATCACAACCCTCTGACCTCTGCAGCACCCTTCAACGTGAAAAGGAAACACTTGCAATGGTCTGTATCAGCATCCCGCAGGAACTCTCTGCCTCGTGTTTGGAGGCCTTCCTGACTGGGGTACGTGCAGTCAACCCCAATCCTCCCTCCTCACACAAAATACTGAATCTAGAATTATAAACCTCTCAGGAACCCCAGCAAGGGGGTATGGTACGTGGCCCCACGTCACTCGGTTTCTGAAGTGACACTCTCAGATGACTCCAAAAGCTGGGACTCGGAGAAAACCAACAGCTATTAAAAGGATTAGCTACACCTTATTCTACACTAGATGAGAATGTGGAGGATGGCCAAGGCAGATCAGCTAGCACAGCCAGCAAAATATGTGAAACAGGGTAGGCAGAATCTTAAGAGTAACACTGAGGGGTGCTAACAGCACCAGCTTACAGGTCACAGGATCATGCTCCCTGGACAAGACAATGGGTGGCACACACAGTTCAACAAACTTGGGACACTGTACCATGAGTAGCTACAGCTTCACACGCTCAGGATCATTCCAGTCCAGGTCTTACTTAGTATCAAGTACAATGTAGCCATTGCCATCTACTTTTAAAATAGTTTATTTCTGGTCTTAAAATATACATCAGTTTGAAAATCTCAGAAAAAAACACATTAGTTACAGATTAACAGTCTGGAGTTGGGACACTGGAACTCGGACTCAAGGCCCCAGAGCCAGTACTGCTGGAGGTGGCAGGAGTGCAGAGGACACAATGCCCACAGGGCAAGAGAGGGCTCCGCTGCTGCTTGAGGCCACCAGTCCCCCTCAACCTCTGCCATCATCCTAATGCTGCAAAGCACAAGTGTCTGGTGAGGTGGTGGGAATACCTTTCCACCCCTCCACTGTTTTGCTTTTCAGTCTGCCTTCACCAAAAGCAGAGTGAAGCCAGCACTGTTCAGCATCATCAGCACCAGCTGCCTCAGCAAAAGAGTTTTGTCCACTGACCAGCATGCCAGGATTCAGGGAAGATGGGGCTGAGCCCTGGGAGGCAATGCCTCCCCCACTGCAGGCCACCAGCAGCCTCAGAGCCAGAGCAGCTCACTCAGTGAGCAGCCAACCCCAGGTGACATCTGTGAGGCAGGATCTGGCAGCTGCTGCAGATGCAAACCCTCAGCAGTGCTGCAGAAGAACAAAAGAAATGCAGCAGTGGAGTGGCTGATGGCAGCAAACACAAGGACAACCCCCTCGCCCCTCCTCAACTGGGACAGGGGAGATGAACACTCCAGGCTCAGAGGAGGCTCCCACTCTCAGCCTGTCTGCACAGCGAAACACTGCAGTGAAATACTGAGTCCCACCTCCCCACCAGAGGGTGGCATCCAACTCTACAACTGTTCCAGGTGGGAAACAAGGTGAGGTGCAGGCAGCAGCTCTGCCCAGGGTACATAAAACAACCTACACAACTTGCCAGAGAGGCCTGCAGCTCCCCTTCACTGGCCCTGGAGCCTCCAGGCTCAAGCTGAAGCCCTGGCTGGCCCCAGCTACAAGCTGCAAGCCCTTTACAGAGACAGGGGTTTGGGGAGGGGAGCAGGCCCCCCAAACAGCTCTTGGCTGCAAATCTTGATGTAAGCATATGAACAGATGCTCCCTCCTGGAGAGAAGGATGCTCTCCTCCAGCCCAATGAAGGGCCCACATGGTGTAGGGTGGGAGGACAACACAAACCCAACTCAAAAACCAGACAGCAGGCTGAGGGCAGGGTTTGAAGGGGGTATGGTGAAGGGAACTGGGCTGTTCTCTGCCCTGCACTCCCAGGAAAGCCAAAAAACACCAGACAGACAAGGGCACAGGACAAAATTAAAACAGGAGGCCTGGGCTTTGTAAGCCCTCAAAAAAATACCTACATCTACAGACCTCTCCCCTTCCCTCCCACCCCCAACAAGACACTGAGCACACAAGACTGAGAAGAAAAGTCACACAATACCACACTACACTAGGAAAAACACACAGAGCCCTACCCAGGAAGGGAGGCCCCAGAGAGGCACCAGAGCCTGGAGCCCCCCAGAGAAGGGGGCGTGCAAGGAGACCCTGGTGAAGGGCTGCTGCCGAGCCATGAGGTAGTGCATCTGCAGGGAGCAGCTCCTCAGCATGCTGCCCTCACATCCCTGCTGGCCCTGCACCAAGCCCTTCCCAGAAAAGCCCAGTAGCATCCTTCACGCCTTGCTTGCCTGGGGCAAAACCTTGTTCTTAAATCTGGAGGGGTTTCTGCAGGCTGGAGGCCAGGATCAGAGGGAAGTGCAGCTCTGATAGCTGAGACTCCTCAACACACCCTCAGTGCAGGCATCAGACCGGCTGCCAACAGCTGTGTCTGTTTATGCAGGGTGGGGGAAAAGAGAAAACAATACACCCCAAAACCAAAGGCTTGGAAAGAAGAAAGAAGCCCACCCAAGAGCAAAGCATCAGCACCGTTCAAACAAAACAGCACAGAGAACAGGGGAAGAGGTGTAAGGGAGGAGACACACAAATACAAACCCCAGAGCCCAGCAGACACTGCCTCCCCAAACCACCTCAGCAAGCAGCACCCATGCCCCACACCACAGCAACAGCCCCTGTGCATTGCTTCAGTGGGGACCAGGTGCTGAGCCCAGTCCTGGAGACACATGACAGCGACCTGCAGAGGCAGATTCTGAAGACTCATCCAGTGGGTGGCTGGGGAAAACAAAATCCAGGAGGAAAATGAGACACCAGCAATCCCAGCTCATCCCCACGGCACACAGCCATCTGCTGGGAGAGTCCTTGTGCCCCACTCACAGCCGCTGGGGCTCCCAGGGGATCAGACAGCACCACACAGGCACTCTGCCCTGTTGGCACAAGTTAAAAGAGAGCAGAGCAGCTGCGGGGAAACAACAAGAGAGCACCCAGGGCCTCAGGTACCTGAGTGGGAAGGGGGATGAGAGCAAAAAGAGGCACAGGCACCAGGACAAGGGGTACCAAGAACTAGCTCTGGTACAGGCACCACTGTGAGGCTGTGAAGAGAGCTGCAAGTGTGTTGGGGCAGTGGGTGTGCTTCTGCACACTGTGTGTGCTTGTACTGAGGGTCTGAGGTGCCAGGGAAGGGAGATCCCAGCTCTTCCAGGCAGCAAAAGAAGAGAATAAATATAAAACCTCAGAGCAGAGTTTCCCCGGGAGGAGGGTACTAAGGGAGGCTTCTCCCTCAGGTGGACTGATGGGGGCATCCCACAGCTCTGCTAAGCATGGCTGCTTCTTGCTCTGCCTCAGCTGAGAAGGTTGCCCTGCTCCTGGGCTTGTGTCAGACTGTCTTTGCGATGTAAGTGGTGCACCCCCATCCTCTTGGGGCTGCGGTGCGGCCGACTGAAAGGAGGCTTGACTCTGCCTTCTCCACTTTCCTCTTGGACACCTCCTTGGCTGCTCTCCTTGTTTCCCTGGAGCAGCATTTCTCTCTCCTCAGCTGGGCTCTCAGGCAAGCCAAGGTCTACATAGTCCTTGTGCTTCTCTGGTGAGGGGCTTTCAGGCTCAGCAGTGCCTCCACCGCTTTCAAGCAACAGCTTCTGGGCTTCATCCTGGGAGAAATCTGTACCATAGTCTGAGGAGAAATGGCTCCTGCGGGCTCTGGACTCAGTGCTGTCTGTGTCCACGCTTGAGTCCCGGCTCACGGTCCAGCTGCAGCTCTGTGCAGACTCCTCACCATCTGAGTAAGCTGAGGATGCCCTACCCAACTCCTGCATGGAGCGGCTGAACCTCTTCTGGAGCTCGGGGGCTGTATCACGGCTGAAAGCCGTGCGGTTCATCAGCACTCGCTCCGAGGTGGGGGGTGCCTTATCCACAAACATACGCTGCCAGTTAGCCAGCAGGTCCTCCTCAGAGCTGGCAGAGCTGGCAAAGGCGCTCGGGATTTGGGGAGGGCTGCTGAATGGGCTGCTCTGGGAAGAGCCGTGAGCCCTGGCTGCTTTGGGGGACTGCTGACAGGAACAGCTGGAGGCTGAACGGTGCCCTTCTGAAGCAGGGCTGCTGGGGAGTGTCCGGTGCCTGTCACAGCTCTCGTCTTCGCTCTGCACCAGGCTGAGGGAGATGGCCTGGCGCGTAGCATACGTACAGTTGGGCAGGGGGCTGTTCTTTGGGATCCTTACCTTGTCCTCAGAGAATTCAATCACTTTGCGCCCCGGGTACATAGGATGGGGAGGTGAGGGAGTAGGGTACGGGCTTAGCTTCTCAAAGGCAGGCACCTCCTCAGGCACACTTTCCACGCTACTCTGCGGCTTGCAGCCACCATTCTGCTGTTTCCCCGCATCTCCTCCCTCCTTCCCCATCTGCCCTGCACTGTTGCAGGCATCAGGAAGGGCTCCGCTCATGTCCACATGCACAAAGACATCCTCAGCCATGGGACAGCTGCCACTGCTAGACTTGGCTGAATTCAGAACCAGAGATTCTGGTTTCTCCAAGACTCTGGCGATGACTGAGGTGGGCACAACATCAGATGGAGCCAAGGTGTGGGCTGCCTCTTGGCCAGGGCCTGCAGACTCCTGTGCGCTGTGCAAATGTTTATTCACCATGTCCTGCAGCTCATAGGGAAGCTAGGGAGAAGGAAAAGGACATTAGAAGGGGCTACCACGCAAGTAATTTAGTTTCATATAATCTGCGTTTTCCAACCAACCTACATGTGTATTTTGTAGTCATTATCTTGACCCTAACATTCACCTACCTTGCCTTCAGAAGGGTATCTTTTTTCAAAGCAAACCTGCCTCATGAGTGACTAACAAGGCTCTCTAGCTGTCACAGCAGTCATGCTTCTAGGCCATGGTTCACAGGCCCCATGTGGCAAAGCACACAGTAAAGACAGCACATGGGCTCAGTCTCACATGCTTGTGAGCACAGAGATAAGGCCCAGCCAGCACATGTTAGGAAGGGGTCTATTGATCTGTGGAAAATCAGCTGGTGGTTGCACTGAAGTGACTCTAGATTCCCCCACTGCTGAGATCCACAATGCTCCCTGAATGCATAATTGCAGTCATGCTGCCTTGGCAGCCTGCCTGCAGACCAGGATCGATGCCTTCCTGTGTTCCTACCGACTCCAACATGTCACCATGCTTCCTCACTCTCTCCATTTCACAGAGCCAAACATAAGGGCTTATTACAAAAGTTGTTGGACTGGGGTCTCACCGGGGGTAAGCACTACCCCTCATCCTGCAAATGGGCACTACTGCTCTCCCCACTACCCTGCCAAGCTGCCCTCACCTGGGTCACCACAGACAAGTGAATCATGGAGAGCAGAGGTCCCCAAGCCACTCAGTGGCACAGCGAGGTCTGTCCCATCACAGCCAGAAGGAAACTGCACCCACATCTGGGCATGCAGGGCATACTGCATAACAACAGCTGGCTGTGAGGCAGGCTGTGTGCACACCTGCTCAGCACCAAACCCCCTCCAGTGGCAGCCATGTGGAACACAGTGCTTTGGGGGGCAGAATTCAAAGCTCCAGAGAGGGGGGACAGCTGGGAGAGAGGTCAAGGTTACCCCAGCAGTAACTGATACACTGACCTCAAGAGTGCTAATTTGAGACACAATGGGGGAGGGTGACATAGTGGTCACCTGCTAAGTTAAAAAAGACAAGCATGTAGTTTGCTGAGAGGAACACAAGAAGGGACAGAGACTAGAGGTATGGCAAAGAGGGAGCTGGGCTAAGGGCCTGGATGATACTTTCAACCAAAGAATTGATGCTACTAATGTGAAAGGAGATGAGAGCAGGCTGAGCTGAGCTGCCTGCACCCTCATCCCTCCCCACAAGGGGCAGTGAGTTGGCACCAGCTTCTCCTGCTCAGAAGGCCTAGAAAACCCTGAATGCTGCCTCACACATTTCTCCTCAGAGTAGTAAGTAACATTGGGTCAGACTACTGCTGTTTCTTATGAGGCAGTATGGCCCTTCCATGTGGCTAGGAGAGGAAGGAAAAAGGATGGAGGAAAGTAAGAGAGAGGTCTGTTCTCCTGCCAGCTACCAGCATGCACCCAGCAGACTATCAAGTTCAAGGTTATTGTGCTTTTTATAACAGCTCCTGGCTGAACTGTGAAATGGAGCTGTCATGAAAGAGGAGCTGGCAGAAGCTCTGTGCTGCCTTCTCAGTGGGAATGGGACAGAAACCTCCCCCACCTCTGAGACTGAAGGATGAGAGGCCAGCAGCCCTGTGGAGAAAGCTGGAGAAAGCAAAATGCAGTCAAAGCCCATAAGCCCTTCTTCCCCACCTCAGCAGGATTACTACTCACATCAGCAAACTTGTGGTTCCTGAAGTGAGACTTGTTACACTTGAGCAGCTGTACTGCAAGGTTACAGTCCTGTCGATAGCGTTCCTGCAAGAGAGGGCACAGGTGTATAACACTGTCAGACTCGCCCAAACTCTTACCCAAAAAGGCACCAACTGACCACATACTGTTTGAACAGAAACCAGAAGAGGCATCTGATGAATCGTTCATGAGGGCACTCTCATTCCCTCCTCCCCATACTCTTATGTATTTTCTTACTTCAGCCTTTCAACTCCAGTCCTTGTTCCTGGCATATCCTCTGTCAGTGTATCAAGCCCCTCTCCCTCTGGAGATTTTAACCATCCCCAAAAATCCCACATTTTCTCTCCCATCCCACAGCTCAGCTCTATCTAATGATGCAGACAGATTGGAAGGAGTTGAGAGCAGTTAACAGAGACAAGCACTGGATCCAGGAACTTCTACATTAATGGTGTAGAAAAGGCATCAGCTCCCTCCCAGCTCTTGAGTGAATGACCCCTCCTTAAGTACAGCCCAGACTCAAGTCAAACCCTAAGCTTAAAAGAGCAAATACATCAAACTTGAAGATCCATTCTTCCCTGTTCAACCCCTCAGACCCTCTTCTGTTTGTCCCTGTCCCTGCTCCTGCACAGCTCCTGCATTTCCATACACACTGGAGTCATTCATGTGCTCCTTTACACTAATGTCTTTGAACAAAAGGAAAAGCCCACACCTCACACACTTTCACAGCCATTTGCAGATTGACACTTACATTGAGTTCCTCCAGCTTATTGATGGTGGTTTTGGCATCAAGCAATTTATTAGTGAGCTCTACAATCTCCCAGTCCAGCGTCTTGCGGTCCATTTCTGCCTTTTTAATCTGGGATGCAAGAATACCAGGTTTAAAACTCCCTAGCACAGAACCTGGCTGTACCACCCACCTCAGCCCAAGCATAAGCACAATGACATGTTCAGCTGGGATACAAAAAACTTCCAGACAGACAGACAGACATACGGACAGACAAGGGAGACAACCCTTTTCAAAGGAAGGTGATTCCAAAAGCCAAATGGGACCAGCTGCTCTGCTAGCTACAGGGACAACAGGTTGAGTCTGAACCTCCTCAATGCAGTACCTCTTCTTGCAGCACCAGCAGGTTTCCTCTCTGCCCATGGTTCCCATGGTGCCTCACAAAAAGCTAGTGGTTTTGAGTGATCAATCCCAACCTGCCACTGACAGCAAAGACCTCTGAGATTGATACCCAGCCCTCCTTCCTGGGGAAACCGAAACAAGAAAACTGCCAGAAAAGATCCAACAGTCAATACTGAATGGACAAAAAGGGGAAGGCACCATCTCGCAAGAGTTTAAGCCTTGCTCTAGTAAGTAAAAGGACCTGTCGCGGCATTTGAAGTTCAGCTAATGTCCTTCATAAAGCAGGCAACCTTGCCTCTTCAGACTCCCTAACAGTTCAGGTACAGGGCCGACAGAGACTCAGATGTAACAGCAAAGAGGGACAACACCTCAGAACAACTAAGCTGTCACTGTCTCAAGAAGTTCTTCCAAACTGCCCAAGGGTGTTGTGAGGCTGTGACCAGCAGGCCAGCTGTGCATCACAGGTACAGCACAGCAACAGGCAGGCGGATAAGGGAGCCAGTACTTCAGCAGTATGCAGCCTCTTCAGTCACCAGCACAATGAATAATTGGTAGCGAATATTAACCCAAGAAATTCAAGTTCTAGAACCAAAGAAATCTCATCCTGGGCTACACAGAGCCAATCAGAACCTCAGCTATTTGACTTGCCTGCTCACAGCTCAGGAAGGGAAGGAAAGGGAGCAAACAAGGCTCACAGCCATCCACACCTTATGCAGTGCTGCAGCTTATGGGCACCACTTCCCAACATGTCATGCTCCAGCTGGCTCAGAGTCAAACACTCTTAAGATGGAGCCCTGCAAGCTAGGACCTGCTGCATCTGCGGGCAGCTGCTGGATACCAGGTGAGCCCTTGGCTGGACGAGGGCTGGGGCCCCTCCATCTGAGATGGTGTATGTGGGATTGACAATGAGACCAACAGGCCGAGACACGCAAAAAGGAAAAACACACAAACGAAAAGACGCAACTGCAAAAATCCAGCTTTGGCTGAGAGAGGCCTGAGAGGTGAGTGCGCCCAGAGTGTGCCAGCGGCAGCGTGGGGAGGAGAAAGAGAAAGAGAGGGGGAGGGAGAGAAAAGAAACAGCCATGAGTGTTATGAATGCACACAACAGACATACACGCACATTGGCTCTGCTCTGACTGCCCCCGTCCTCCCAGGATGACCACCCCAGGACTAGCTGACATCCCTGGCACTTTGAGAGGGACTGAAGCAACATGACGGAATACCATGCACTTATGTTGTGAGGAACCAAAGCTCTCATGCATGACCAAGTACAGGCTCAGTAAATCAAGAAAACCACTCATGACACCAGCCAGAATGGGGAGTAGATGATCATGGCCAAAACCTCACCCCTCACCCGCTGCCACATCTGCTGGGTAAAGACAGGGCCCCTTCCCCCATCTGCTCCTAAAACACACTGGTCTCTTGCACCTCATCTCTCTAGTGACTTAATAGGGTACTCACCAGGGCATGCAGCTTCTCCTCCAGGTCTTGGTTGGTTCTCTGGGAAGCAGTGTAGCTGTTCTGCAACCTACAGAAACAAGTTTGTATGCTTGGGAATGGATCTCAGGCACCTACTCAAGTTGGCTTCATAGGTGCCAAGAAAACCACCAACTCCAGAACTCAGAAAGATTGCTACTAAGACAACCAGGCATATTAACTATGCTTCACCTCTGACACATGATTGCTTTCAGACCTCAAGTCACTGGAGGCAAGATGAGGCTGGGGGGGTGAAAGGATCCTGCAGGAGGGGATGTAGATGACTTTGGAGGACTCCTCTGAGCTATGTCACATCTAAGCACATGACAAGTGACTGGCACTGATTTTTAACTGAGGTACTTTTCAGGTAAAGCAATGATGTATTTTTCTGCAGCCACCAGCGGATTTTTTTGCACACCTGCTTACATCCAACAGATGAAGAATTCCCTGCCATCAACCCTTCATGCTGGCAGCATTCCTACACCGTACCTGGGAAGAAGTAATGGCTGCAGAGCCTTTATCTCCCCTGGAGTCTGGAGGTGCACCTTTTCAAGGATGCAGCACACCTTTGATTTGCACAACAGGGCACAACCTGCTCATGCCAGCTGAGGGAGTCTTTGGTGTGAGGGATCTTTCTAACTCTACTCCTCTCATTTTCTTTGTCATACCTACGGAATTTGTCCTTGAACTTCTCCAGCTCCTCACGGTTCTGGCCCAGTTCCATCTCCAGGTAGTCCTGACCTGACTCCAGTTCCCTCTCCATTGCCTCCATTTTGTTAGTCACGTATGTCAGCCGTCGACGAAGCTCCTCATTCTCATGCTGCAGCAGCCTGGGGCAGGAGCCAGGAGCAAGGTACCACTGAGTGCACAAGGAGTATTCCACACCAGCCCCCACCCCACTGCCCTGCACTAGGGCCCAAGAGCCCTCACAGGGGCCCCAGGAAGTCAGGAACTGAACACTCAGGAAATTCCAATGCATGAAGCAAGAGGTACATCTCTGTAAGGACAGACAGACAAACACTCTTGGAGCAGGGGAAAAGAAGTACATGCCAGCTGGCCAGCCATAGCTCCCAGCTCCCTCTCAGGTTACAGTGCTTGCATAAAGACAGATGAGCTGTACAGCTCCAGTGTCCCTCACTGATGAATGAAAACCAATCAATAATTTATCCCAGTCCAGGTTGGATGAATAGAAGGGAAAAATCCTCTCTTCATCTCTGTTAAAGACTTCATCTACTTTCTTTCACATCCACCAACTCCTCTGCCTGCATCTGCACTGGGGATCCATGTTCCCTCCTCCTCCAGCGGGAGGGACATGCAAGGCACAGGTTGGCAAGGCACAGAGCAAAGCTCTGCCCACACGGCCCCAAGAAGATTGAAGATCTGAGAGGAGCCTGCAGGGCCAGTCAGCTTCACTGCGCAGGTGGCACAAGCAGGATGTGAGGAATCAGCACCCACACAGTTGCAGTATGACAGGCATAAAGGGGGAGCAGGACACTTACTTCATCCTTTCTGCATCCGTCAAGGGTTCCTGCACAGGGAAGAAAACAGCTGTGAGATTCTTTTAGAAGAGGAGTTGGTCTCTCACACTGTCTGTCCTAAAAGGCAGTCTTGGTGGCTAGACCCTAGCGGTGACTCTTCCTCCCCTGCCCTGACAGTTCACACTAGACAAGCTTTGAACTACAAGGATTTGTATACACTGCTCAGCTGCCTGATACCAAAACACACTGTGTGCTCTGGTTCTGGTAGAAGACTAGAAACCACCACACAAGTTAGGTAACTTTACCCTCCCATGGTGCAATCTCAGCATCTCTTTGGTAACACCATCACCTTAGGTCTTTCAGCTTCCTCCACATTCACAGCTGGTGGGCAGGAGGAATCTCACAGGCCAGCATACACAGGATTTACTAGTCACCACAGCAATTACTTGTGGGGCCCCTGAAGCCCCACAAAAAATCACGAGTGAGAATCATTTGGGAGCTGAAAAATGTGGCTACCAATTATATGTCCCAGATTGTGCTGCAAAAAGAGGTTTCTTTTTGCAGACCTGAAACCAGCCTCTGAAACTATTCTAGGATAGCAGAAGAAATGCTAAAGGCCAGGAAAAGCTGTAAAAGAAAATGTTACGGGCAAGATCCCCAGAGATAGCTGGTGCAGAACAAGGAGACAGAGAGCAGTGACAGGAGCACACAGCTCAGCTATTCTGAACTCTCTGTGCTAACCCATGAGATGGCTGCTGCCTGCCAGGATTGCTGGGAGATATTTAATTAGCATGAGAAACAACTTTTTTTTTTGTGAAAGCCAAGACTCTGACCATTCTCACAAAGTCCAAAAGGCCCATGGATTATTTTGGTACTTGATACCAAGAGCACTTCACAAACCCAAGTGCAGCCACACTTCAGACAGTTTATTAAGTGTCACAGTCAGCTCTGGGCTGAGAGACCATGTCAGACAGCCAAGGACAAGGCTGTTTTGCTGCTACCAATTCCATAAAGTACACCATCCCAGTTCTGGCCTTAAGACATCATGGGACTGCTTTCTTCATTAATTCACACTTTAAAAGAATGGTCTTTAACACCTGCATTTACCTTCCTGTTCCTAAGGGCAAAGTATCCATCAATTGTTTTCTTACCTCCTGATTCCACATGGCAATCAGTTAATTCACCCAGAATTATCTAGCAACTGCCTCCCCTGCCCCCACATATACACAAACAGCAGATGATAGTGACCAGGCAAAGGGGATAATGTGATTCTTATTAATACAGGGTAATGGCATTGCCTGAAAGCAGGCTAGAGAAAAGAGGAGAAAGCTTAAATGTCCTGAAACAGCCATCACACAAAGATCAAGTATGCTGAGGCAGCCAGGCACAGGGCACACACAGAGCACTAGGAACATCCCAGCACCTCCTGACAGCGGAGCTGCCTGCCTCCTGCACACACCTACGACTCAGCAGCCTGAAGGGCCTCCAACCAGCAAACACCTGGGAAGTTTGCAGTGGGGAGAACAGCACCAGTTTCTACCTTCCTTAACTCCTGGGCCAAAGCTGGTTACTCCCAGGACGATATACCCAGCCTCTAGCACAGCCATGAGTGGCACCCACAAGAGAGCAACTTCTGATGATTAAGCACCCACAACATGAGGTCTGGGGGCCTGCTCTCAGTCTCTGCCCTGGCATTACAGATTAGATGAGATCCAGGTAGGGGTTTGGCCTTTGTCAGAGCCCTGCCTGCAAGTTGGTGACCCTGGCACCTACCTTGTTCAGTGCCAGGTTGAAGGAAGGGGAGGATCTAGATGGGGTAGGCCCCTCCTCCCGACTCCAGCATGTTGGAGTGGAGCAGGATCCTTTCTCTGGGTAGTTCGGCTCCACTGTATGCTTCTGCCCAAGCTTAGCACACTGATGGTGCGGCTGTAATAGCTGTGAACTGGGACTGCTTTCATCCCTTCTGCCCTCTGCACTGTTTTTCCATGAAGACAGTGAATGCTGCTGCCCAGAGGATGTCCCTGCCAGCCCCAAGTCTGCCAGCTGCTGCAGCTCATACTGACACAGATCTACTACCCTTCTCTCCAAGGAAAGGAGTTTTCCCTTACTGTCCTTCCTCCCAAGGACAGGTTTCTTTCTTAGTCTGGAAACTCTCTCAGCTTCCTCAGCATACTTTCTCTGGCCTGAAGCCATTCCCAGCCCCTCACTTTTCTTTTCTGCTTTTCTTCTGCTTGGGCAGGGGGATCTTTCAGTTGCATGCTTGGTTTTGCCCCCTTTTAGGCGACCTTCCCCTTGGCCTTCTGGCACGGAGCTTCTGGGAAAAAGGGGAGAGTTCTGGTCTTGTTCTGCTCCCCTGGTCTCTCCCAGTGAGCGCAAGCGGTAGGGACTCAGCACCCGCTGGGTAATCTCATCCAGGAATTTTGAGAACTGCAGCTTTTCCTCTGTGATCTTCTCCCTGCGCTTGACAGAGTCAGCGGCCCTGCTACTGCTTTGCTCCAGGGAGCGCTTCTCCCTAGGGCTGAGGCAGAGCTGAGGATCACTGCATTTGCGTGAGCCACGACCATGGCAAAGTGTCTCTACTGAGCGGGACTTGCATAAGCTCTCAGGGCATGAGCCAGTCATGCTGGTCTGCTTCAGGATCCCTTTGAGAGGCAGGTGTGTAGAGGAGACACGAAACTTCCTCGGTGTCAGGACTTCAGGAGGCTCTTTAAATATAAGTGAGCGTTCCAGGCTTCTGCTCTTGAAAGAGCAAGTGGGATGGTGTCCTTCATCTCCAGACACCAGAACTGTCTCCATGCTACGGCTCACAAACTTGCTGCGGTGCCCACGACTGCGGTTCGGGCACCGCTTCCCACTTCGCTGCCCCATCTTCCCTCCACGCTGAAGTGCTGGAGAGACAGTAGTCTGGCTCTTGACGTTCAACTCTGTTCTGCACCCTGCCACTTCCTTCTCACTGCTGGACTCCAGGGACCACGATGAGGAGAAGTTCAGGTTGCAAACCTCAAACCCCTCTGCCTGCTCGAGCTGGCCTGCCTCGGTGTAACTAAACCCTATTTGCTGGTGCAATGGTGTTAAGCCCTTTGTCACCCGGCAAGTTGTTACCTGACTCTGCTCAGCCAAGATCACTCCGTCCTGGTCGTCACGAATGATGGGCACCTCATGTCGGATTTCGCGGTGCTGCGGGGGCGCCTTGCGGTAAGGCTTCTTTGACGGGGCTGTGCTCGACATCCTCCCACCTGCGTGGCTCCGAAAGCGTGTTACCTACCAACAGCAGAAAGTGCACAGAACAGAGAGTCGCGGCTGCTCCATTGAACCCTGGAAGTGACCCGGCAGGAATTTGGCTCCCCTGAAGTCCCAGAGCAGGTCCCCATGCAGAGTGCTAATAGAGCAGGTAAAGGATGTAGCCACAAGCCTTGAGCAGCAGCTGCAGGAGAGGGAGCAATGTAAGAGGCAGCAGTGTCCTTCTCCCAGCTAGGGAGAGCAGAGGGCTGGCACATCCTCTCCCCCCTCTACACACGCTCACTCACGTAGTTTGTGTGTCCGGATTATATATAGCAAATGAGAACAGACCTCACAGCAGCATATTGATCAGGCTCTTTAGGAAAGGCCTTTTTCAATATGGAAACTGCAAGCCTTACAGGCAGCACTGACAGCTGGAACAGGAGTTATTGATCATGTCCTGTCACTGTCAGCAGGGACTGTGTGGGAGGAGACTTCAGCCATTAAAGAGTCCAGAATTTTTTGGCTTACACTGGGACTAGTGCAGCAGACCACAGGAGATTTGTTAGGAGGAGAACTGATTACTCTGGCAGAAAAGACAAAGACAACCCCCAAGTCACAGGTGGCATCAAATTAGGGAGTAATGGTTTTGACCCCTTGGTATTTAAGGCCAGATTTTGCAACATAGAATGGTTTGGGTTGGAAGGGACCTTAAAGATCATCTCATTTCAACCCCCCTGCCATGGACAGGGACACCTTCCACTAGACCAGGTTGCTCAGAGCCCCATCCAGCCTGGCCTCGAACCTCCAGGGATGAGGAGTTCACAGCCTCTCCAGGCAACTTGTTCCAGTGCCTCACCACCCCTAGAGGGAATAAGTGCACAATATGCAGACATGCAGCTGTACCACTAGTGGAAAGATTTGTTCCTTCACCCTAGCTATGCTGGGATTCTTCCTGCTGCCAGAACAGTACAAGAGCAAAAAAGAGGGTAGAAGAAAAGCAGCTGTCTTGTACACACAGAAAAACACCTTCCTTTCCATCTTCTAGGTCTGCAGTTGAGGGCAGGAAGACTTCCCCACAAGCAGCCAAAATGTCAACCACCCTTGCTGTACACAAGACAAGAAGTCTCAGAGCTATCAAGCAGGTGCTGCAGAGCACAGTACCAGACTTTCCTCGGTGACAACAACATATGCATCATTCATAGTTGTCCTATTTGGAGTAAGTGCCAAATTCTTATTCCCCTTGCAAGACCCTTACACTCAGCAAGTCTAGCATCTCTGCAATCCTCAGCAACTGACCTGCAGCCCTTCAAAGTGCAGGACCTGTGTCCACTCAGATCACACTCTCTCCCCACTTCTACAAGCAGGGCCACACAACTCCCTTTTACATACCTGAGTCGATGGCTACCACGGGGCCCGTGACCAAGCAGACTTCACTCGCTTTGTGTGTTGGACAGTGGCGTTTTACATGGTAAGAGTCTAAACAGAGCCTTGAGAATTCTCTCCAGTTCTTATCCTCAAAAATTCTCTCCAATTCTTATCTAGCTGCCTCTTTTGACACCCAGACCGAGTCCCCGAGAGGAAGGCAAGTGGGAGGTGTCTGCACCAAGCACAGAGCAGTCCCAAGCCATAACAGGCTTTACACTTCACAGGTACATTTGCAAGCCACCCTTCACTCTGCTATAAACATGAGCTCACAAAAGTTTCTCACACCTTTCCACAAACACAAACAACTTCCTAGGACTAACCTGTAAATCTCTCTTATCAGAATGCTGGGAACTTCCCCTTGCTGCAGTATTCCCTCAAAGTCCCTTTTCCTAAAAAGACTCAAGTAGATGCAGAGATCTCTAATATTTTAGAAAAATTACATCCATAATACTGAATGCACATTTCACTGTATCCCTAAGCAAAACAGATAGGTCTGATTTGCTGGGAAGACATTTCTCTCTTTCAAAAAGAAAAGCCACAAGAAGGTTTGTAAATGGCCCGCTATCAAACAGGTGATCTAGGGGACTCTTCTGTCAATTTCTGCCAGGCTAAGGACAGGAGATGTACACGAAGATATGCCCAGATGAAATCACAACAATTTCTCTAGTTCATAAGGATATGAGCACTTACCAGCCTGGGCTTAAATTCAAAGCCTCATGAAGTCAGGACACTCACTCAGATGACCTGAAGAAGAGAAACCAATAGCTTAGCATCCACCAAAACAGCCAGCTTGAAATCTCATCCCATAATTATGTAAAGCATAGGGAATATTTATAGCCAAGCACAACTGGGATGGCCACCTCATTCCAGATACCTGCCTCAACCCACATCAGATCTTCTGAAAGTAATGAAAATGAACTTACAAATACCTGGCCTCATAGCCCAGCAAGAGCCAGAAAGGCAAGGAAATATTCAAGGCGCTCAGGCAACTGGAATCACATAAACTCAAAACTGATGAAGCAATGGCTTCAAAGCAACATTGGTTCCAGAAAGGACTAAACAAACCTCCTTTAGAATGGGACCCTCCCAGCTAATCTTCCCTGCCACTGCACAGGGATGCTAACTGTGAAGCCTTCAGTACAGAAGTTTGGTGCTGCTAACAATTATCTCACTCACTCTTTTAAGTCAGTGTTTTTCACCCACAAATGAGCTGGCAATTATCAGGCTTTTGTTTGAGCCAAAACATTTGTGCCTAGAGCTGTGATAACCCACACCTCCACAAGGGAGGAGGGCAAGCTACTCTCTGATTGCCATCAAGCAATATATCACACTCTACCTTGCTGTTAACAGACTTCTGTAAAATATCCAGCCAACCATGGATACAAAACAGGAACAGACACAACCTTCCTCTCTGGTCAAAGCCTGGGGTATTTAACTGGTTTTGTCTGGGATAGAGTTAATTTTCTTCCTAATAGCTAACAAGTGCTGTGCTTTGGATTTCGGATGAGAATAATGTTGATAACACATTGATGTTTTAGATGTTGCTAAGCAGTGTTTACATTAAGGAAAAGATTCTTCAGCTTCTCACCCTATCAGTGAGTAGGATGAGGGGCACAAGAAGCTGAGAGGTGACATGGCCAGGACAGCTGACCCCCATTGCCCAAAGGGATGTTCCATATCATATGGTATCATGGTCAGTATACAAACTATGGGAAAAGGTGGCCATGCACCACCGCTCAGGATGGGCATTGGTCAGCAAGTGGTGAGAAAATGCACTGTGCACCCCTTGTTTTGCATATTTTACTTATTTTATTATGATCCCTTCCTTTTCTGTCCATTTAACTGTCAGTATCTCAACCAACAAAATTTTATTTCTTTCCAAAATCTCTCCCCATTCCACTGAGGAGTAAGAAGTGAGCCAACAGCTTTGTGATGCTTAGTTGCCAGTGGAAACTACCACAATAGGTACCCATCACTACAAGAAGAGAGTTGGGTTAATCTGGGTTAGTCAGCTGTAAGAGAGTAGCTTTGTAGCCATCACTCTGCCACTGGCATGAGAGTAAAGCCTTCAGTAAAGCCTACCTTTCCCTGAAGCACTATTGCTGCTGTGCTACTTTTTCCATGTCAGTGGCATGAAGCCCTGAGAGGTGGGACAGGAGGCCGGGTGTGGAGCAGCAATACACATGCAGGGAGAGTCAGACTGAAGGTGAAAGGAACAAGCAAGAAACCAGGACCATGCAAAATCAAGTTCTGCCAAAACAAATTGAAGTGCTGGCCCTGCCCCAACAAGCTGTCTGGCCACTTTCCTTGTTACAATGCTGGAGTCGGGTCTCAACTAGCACACGGAAAATCAGCTTCACAACAGTGGAACTACTCTGTGGGGCAAACTGTAAATTATGATAGGAGAAAGAAAGGGAGAAAATGCACCTCCAGGAAGGATCAGACCAGCATAGCTTGAATCTGCTTCCATCAATTCCCAGCAGAAGCTGGTTCAGCATCATGGCATAACCACCAGCCACATGGCAGACAGACAGAGGTTTCCAGGAACAGCTGCACCCATGGGTCCATGCATGTTTCCACTGCAGCTGTGCTCAGAACGAACATGCCAAAGGCCTCCCTGTCTCTCAGCACACTGTTCCTCAGGCTCAAACAGAATTCTCCTGCTTCCTATCCTAGAGGCAGCAACTATGCTACCTGCCATCTCATCCCCACTTACCTGGAAAAGATACCAGGATTTGAAATCTACCCTCATGATCTGAGAATTTCCATAGATAGTTAAAAACTCACAAGGCTGCCAGGCAACTTTCCCTCAAGCAAGGACTTACAGATCCAAAGTGACGACGTGTCCAAACATTTCTGGTCGTTTGTCTCCGAATCAGCTTTCTCCTGTCAGTATTCAGCAGCATCTGGCCAACAGCTCCTGAAACGTGAGAAAGGAAACTTGGTGTCAGTCACCTATCAGCACAAAACATGGAAACAACCAGGCATGCTCAGAGCAACCCACAGCCAGGTGACAGGGCAGAAGTCAACAGCAAACTGCTGCACCATCAGACCACTATCTAATGCCAGGTAAAATGCCTTCACTGTAAAAGCTCCACGTCTTCACTGTATCCCAGAAAGCACAGGTCTTTTAACCATCTCTCCACCGAGCAGGATGCCTGTGCAGACCAGTTGCTGACCATGGAAAGGCAGCCGGTTTTTCTACATAGCTCCAGGTGTCCCTGCTTCCCCACCTGCATTCCTGTCCACCATCCAGAATCCAATTGCTGTCATTCTGCTCCAACCCCTCTTCCACACAAACCTAATTTTGTTTTGCAGACATCCCTTCAGTGAACAGCACAGCAAAGGCCTCCTCATCTACAATAACTGAGCATCTCTTGCTACCACAGAGTGAGAATCCCGAGGTGGTTCAATTCACCACACCTCTGTTCAGAGAGGAGCAGATACTCTCTGCAGAACAGATGGACCTTGTGCTCCAAAGCAGAAATGGATATAGGTAATATCCAGAAATAGAAGAAGGCACTAATTCTGCTCATCACACTATTCACAAGTCTCTCTCTGAAGGAGCTTGCTGTCAAGTCCACATTAAGACTACCCTGCAGAAGCTCAATTTTAGCCTGGAGCTACAGCAGAAGGCAGCTCTTCAGCTATTTTAATTAGCACTGTACAAGAGGAAACTAAAACTCCTAGTTCTTTTTATCTATCCTTTCCACCTCTCATCAGTAATGCTCCTTAACATTTACAGTCTACCAGTCTATCACCTGCAGTAGGTCCAATTCTATTGTCTTCTAGCTATTACCCACTGTTGTTCCAGTAGGATTTCTAAGGTCACTCACGATAAAAGCTTCACTGGAATGGCTTACTAAGGGCCACGAGGCTCACACTGACAAAACACACAAACTCTTTCTTCACAGGGACACCATGTCGTGGTTACAGCTGGGACAGAGTTAATTTTCTTTCTGGTAGCAGGTACAGTGCTGTGGTTGGGATTTGGGATGAGAATGATGTTGGTAACACACTGATGGTTCAGTTGTTACTATGCAGTGTTTACTCTAACTCAAGGAATTTTCAGTTTCTTGCACCAGTGACAAGGTGCATGAGAAGCTGGGAGGAAGCATAGCCAGGACAGCTGACTAAGCTCAGAGGGAGCACAGTCAGGACAGCTGACCCAAACCAAGCAAAGGAATATTCCATACTTAATGGCATCATGCTCAGTACATAAATTGGGGGGAGTTTCTGGAAAGTGCCAGCTGGTCCTTGGGAAGAGGCTGGGCATTGGTCAGCGGGTGGTGACCAACTGCATTGTGCATCCCTTGTTTTTCTCAGGCTTTGTTCCTCTCCCTCTCTCCATTACAACTGTTATTATATTTTACTTCATTTAAATTATTAAAGAACTCTAATCCCAACCCACAGGTTTTACTTTTTTCCAGTTCTCCTCCCCATCCCCCTGGGAGCAGAGGGGAGAGTGACCAGTGCCTGCGTGGTGTTTGGTTGCCAGCTGGGATTAACCACAACACAGTGACAGAGTGCAGCTGCACAGGCAGCACACAGGCTTGAGTCTAGCTGACTTTACCAGAGAGCATCCCTCAGTGTAAAATCCACTTGCAGGGTAGCTCTGTTCTCTGTGTGATCTGAGAAAGCCAAAACCTTTACCACACACCACAAATAGATGTCATCTCACACGGAATTGCTTAAGACAGTTCTGTGGGCCCTGTACAGAATAAACAGCCACTTGGCATGCATACAAAACCACACCACCACCCATGAGCATTGCTTTATATCCAGTAACAAGAAAGAGGTCCCTAGCAGAGAAAGGAAGGTTCAAACAGGAAAGCTTTGGACAAAAAGGGAAAGAACAGGTGAAATAAAAAAGGCAACATTTATAGGCACCTAGTGTCTTCCTCATATTTGGCAAGTCCCTTGAGACCTGAGGTAGCCAACAGTTTGATTCTAAGATGCACACAACTTCTGCCTGCTTGTAGTTGCAGCAGCTGAACACTCCTTGCAAAGAGGCAGAGGACTTGCAGGCTTTTCCTCATCATCACCTTGTCCTGTGTTGCCTTTTCTGACCTTATAAAACAGCCTTCTTACCACTGCTGAGGGTCAGCAGAGTCCCTTCCTCAAGAAAAATACAGTGATTATAATGCAGATACAGTTTCTTATTTCAGGTACTGTATCACTTTTCCAGCTTTTTCCTCTTAACAGCAGCATTTCTTTAGCACTGCTTTTTATTCAGAAAGATAAATTCGTGTTAATGAAAAAATACATTCCATAACACAATCACAGTCACATTTGTTTCTAATGCAACACTACAGAAAGATTTTTTTTGTGGCTATCAGTGTCAGCACACTCCAAAAACTTGCAGGTACAATACCTACAAGTAAGAAAACCAAATGTCCTGTGACATATATCTGATCACCACAGTTAACCTGGAATATTGCTCTCTGTAGGCCGACCTATATTCTGCATGCATATCCAATACAGGATATTGGCACATCCTGCTTTAGGAGGTATCAATATTTCCTGACTAGCTTCATGAAAAGCAAACACAAAGTTTCCTTCCTGTGCTTATGGATAGAGGAAACCTTAGATTTCAGAAGTCCCAAGCCAGACTACCTGAGCAGCTGCTGCAGAAAGCCTGACCAAGACAACCAACCAGGGAGATGGATAATGCAATAACTGCACCAAGGGATGTCTGGCCAGGACATGAAAACAAGCAGTGTGAAGTTAAAAACAGCACCTGTAGACTGCTGGTGCCAAGCACGATAGAAAAGGACTGCAAGGTTATTAAAGGGCCTTTTAACATTTAATGAGAGAGATCTTTTCATTCAGAGAAGGCATCTCAAAAGAATGTTCAGATCCATTCTACTGCTGGCTATGTTGAAGCTCATTTTAAAAGAAAAGGATGACAGCTCCAATGCAGACTCACATCTCAGTTCTGCTTGTATGTTAATGCTCACGATTCAGATCTGAGTAATAGCATTATAGGGACTCTTGGATTAAAATAGAATTTCAGGAGGATTATTGCTCATTCCTGCTTTTCCATACCAATTAACCTTGACTTAGGCAGAAACCTCTGTTCTCTGCATGGGAACAATTCCAAGAGCTATCAAGAAAAAGGGATCAGGCTAGCTGTTGAACAACAGTCCATGTAACAAGCCCTACTTAACACCTAACACATTTCCAAAGAAAATTAAATCCCTGGACTCCAGTCATACACAGTTCCTGTTGAATGGAAATACCACAGGACATATCATGTATCAGTCACATCCACTGCACCATGCAGAATTCTCTTAAAAATTATCAGAATCACACTTTTCTTAGTCCTGCTCTCTCCTTCCACAATACAAAGATCTCAGTCCCCATAATTCAGTTGCACTCTACACCCTTAAATGTGCATTTTATTATCTACTCTCTGCTGTGTCAAGAGTAGCTTAGCTTCCCTAATTCTTTTATAGAAGCCAGGACTGGTCAACATTGACCAAGAAATGCTAGCATCACTAACATGTAACTGGAATAGAATGCAACAGCTGATTAACATCTGAACAGGAACAGGACAGGAAGCAAAGGACCAGAATTCAATCCCCAGAAGGAATGTTAATGGAGAATAAAAATACCCAGGGGAGATTTTGACCAGGAAATGAGCACCAGCTTTTTAATACATACAAAGCATAGAACCACCATTAATGGCTACACCTGAAATTGCACAAGAGCCAGCTCAGCAAAAGGTCATTTACCAAGCTACCTTTAGCACAGACAGCTACATCAAGGGCTAATGACAGCTTCTCATTCAGAACTGCTGACACACCAGAAGTGTGTTTACTTTGTTCAGTGATCCTTCCAACTCTCACAAGTTTAGGCTACAAACTTTCAGAGTCTCTTCATCTTAGCACCCTGGGTTTCATGTCCTTCCTCACTCTGTCTTCTTACCCGTTCTTTTAAGATCTCCCATGAGAAGACTTCTGGAGAATATTGCTCAGAAATTTAAAGAAATACCAGAACATTAGATAAAAACTCATGGAGATTAGGAGAACTCTCCAAAGTCTCTGGAAGTATCTGGATCCAGCTAGAAAAAGCAAATCTTGATACTCTAACAACATGTATCTGGATAAAGCTGATACTTCACATGAAGGAAATTTGGGAGTCAAGGCCTTAAATCTTCTCTAACACAAGCAAGGGAATGGCTACCACAAGCAAACATTTGAAGAGAAGTGGAAGAGGGAAATTTCTGTAGAAAATCATCATGCAGGAATTCCTTTCCCAGACCTCTGTCATATCCTGTGCTGTGTAGGAGGGGAAGAAGAGGGGAAAAATCATACATTACCTTCCTAGAACATAAAATCAAAAGGCATTTAATTAGGACAAGGTAGAAGCAGCTTAAATTTTTTAACTACTGAAAGGCAGACTCTCAGCCCCTGTAAGTATTCCCTGAGTCTCACATAACCCCCAGCAAGTAATATCAGCAGTCCTCTTGTCTCAAGCTTTGGTTCAGAAGTTCTGGGCAAACGGCAATCTCCATCTCTTCGGTGCCAGGAACTGAATGTCACCGAGCTGCCCCTCTAGCACAGATACAGCAATGCCACAGAATGCTCCATTGCTGGAGCATTCAACGATACACTTGCCACAATCCACTCTCCAAAACATGCCCTCTGTCTGAGACTCTCAGTGATGCACAGATGGCTGACACACTACGCACTATCTACACAGTGGGACAATGGAGCAGAGCACATTATTTGCATTATTTACAGGGGACAGATGGACAAGTTGCTACAGTGACCTAGCCTACAGAGCATCTGCAATGCTGAGGAGGCGCTAAGTCCAGCTCTAATGCTTGCAGGTGCTAACAAAAACAAATTCAAAAAATAAAACAGCTCTTTACAGCAGTCAGCTTTATTCTGAAATGCTATCACTACAACCACGCTTGCAGAGTAATTCACATGCCAGTTTTGTTCCCATAGAGCCTTTACCAGCAAGCAGAACATAAGATGCATTGACTAGATTTATCCTTTTCAACCAGAAGGAGAACTGACATCTGCAGTACTTACTTATTCCTTGGCCATAAGTTCTGTATGTGTGTAAGTCACCACATATAGCAGGTGGCACATAGTGTTGGGAGACACAGCCCAGGACGGAAACAGCATCAAAATTGGGTGACGTTTATTTCAAGCTATGTATGAAGAAAAGTAACAAAACTCAGCTCAAACCTGCTCAGCCATCTGATTTTTTTCAAACATTAAACATTTGTGCCAGGTTTTAAGATGTTGCTTTTGCTGACTGAACAGACTGGATGCTAACCACGTTGCAGGCACTTTTATCAGTAGGCAGAGGACAAATCTTAACATTACAGGGGTCTCACATCTGCTCTAGACAGGAAAAGGCCTCATTTACAAGGAGGATCAACCTACTTTAATTGAACATTACAGCTAAGAATGACCAAGTCGTACAAAGGCTCACAATGATCAGTTTGCCCATCCTCCACCACCATGCACCACAACAGGCTCTTTCATTCCATGATCACATGGCTGCAGCCAAACATGACAGACTGTTCAGCAAGTAATAAAAAGGATCAGCTTTTTCCCCAAGGTCTTGTCTGCATATACACTGTACTAAATTAAATTGACTTAGAAAATAATATAAAGCAATATAACGCTCCTGGGCAAATGTTCTTAATTCAGTTTAAGAGCACTTTACATTGAAACAACTTAAGTTAAATAGATAGATACAAGACACAAACTAAATTAAGGATGCCTATAAAGGAATGCTGCATTAATATAATCACAGCTGTCTCTAATCTGATTAAGTTAAATCAGTACAACTTCCCTGCAATGGCAAAATCCTTACTGATATTGACGTTAACCCTTTTTTGCACTTTTCTACTTCCAAAGGTTTTGTTGGTTTTGTGTTTGGTTTGGGGTTTTTTCTTCAAAAAAAGCCCAAACCCACAACAGTGCAGCCTCTCTCACAATCCAAATAAGCTAACTACACTATACAAGGTATATTAAGACACTAAAGGTATTGGCATTTATATGTCTTGAAAATTTTATTAATCCTATGCCAAATAAACATTGTAACAATGCTCAAACCAGTGCAGCTTAATATTTTCTCTACTTTCCCCAAGAAAGATGGAAAAGGTGATCAGAAATACTCACACTGCACACTGTTTTCCATACTCCCACACAGCTTTTGCTTGTTGATGTCCAACGTCCCTGGAGCAATTCTGGGAAGACAATGTTCCCCACTTGCCCATTCCTAAGGGTATGGCTCACCAACAGTTTATCTGAGCCAACTGGAGTGTGGAGTTAGAGCAGTTATCTAACTGCCCCCAGGCACAGTCTCACTACTGACCCTCTTCTACCAACATATGTTCTCCTGTTAACTGTGGGGCAGGCAATACACAAATCCTAGGTCACAGACCTAATGTGCTACAAACCCACACTCTAACATCATCTCTCATCTCCTCAGTTCCCACAGCGTTTCCCCAGGAAACATATCTGTCAAAATTAAATTTCAACAATTCTAAAATTAGTAGTGTTCTTTCCATTCCTCATTAAAAACTATTCGAACTTTTCCTCCTGGATACCAAGATAAATTTAATCTTCATTCTCTTGGCACTCTTTCATCTCTACCTGCTTTTTCAATTGTGTCTCTTCGAGCTTACCAGGCTTCCTCACATCCATACCAGCAACACAACCAGTTCTCTCTCCTCAGGGCCACCTCCTACTGCTGCCTCTGAGCTACTATGTGTAGAACTAACTTCCTCTTCAGTGCAAATTTTCCAAGTTTAGCAAAGAAAGACATCACCAAGAATCCTCTCAGAGCCCCTTGCAGAGAACTAAATTCCTCATTGGCCTTTAAAAACTAAATTGTGCCACAACTTTGAATAAAGTGGTGAACTGTCACTTGAGTACGCAGAGCAGCTCTGAAATCAACCTGAGTTGTAAGTTCTTTTCTTTTTTTTGAAAGAGCTGTTTTGAAGCCCAGATGACATGGCATCAAAGATTGTAGATACACAAGAGTTCAGCTGCTAAGGGAACCACACTTACACATTTTTTGTTTTATAAGATTTAAATTTCAATTCTCAAAGGGCTGCAGTATATTTTTGCAATAAACTGTTTGGTCTTAAGTCTCTTAAGATTCACACTGGTGCAACTATAAAGTTATGTGGCCCCACACCAAGCCAAGGATTCATTGTCACCATAAATACATGTAAAGAAGGTAGGAACAATTTCCATTCCAGAAGTAGAGGAATTGAGGCACTAGGACAAAAAACCAGTTTTCTACACTGTTTTTACATTAAGTCACAAGTTAAAGAAAAACAGACTCAGCTGTCATAAGAAAGAACTGGGAAAAAAAAAATCAGCAAGACAGTCTTATTTCTTGCACCTAAAACAAGAATGATCTGCGATAGAAAAGAGAAAGGAAAGTGTGCATGAGCTAAACACCTACCGAGTTGAATAGCTGTAATTCTTTGTAAGAACAAATAAAGCAGAAGCCCTGATCCAGTAGTAGAACAATATTTGTACTATATTCAACTTTTTTCTGCTGCTGGGGTTTAATCCCAGCAAGAATTGTTTTGGTTTAATTAGCTTTTCCCGAGCAGATGGTCAGATATGAGAGGCAGAGAATGGTACAGGCTTAACTGTTGGGTGATTGTGCAGCTGCATATGCAGCTGAACAGTTAAGCATGTCCAGGGGTCCAGCTGTAGTTTGCATGACACAGGCCATCTCTGCCATTAGCCAAATGTTGGCTTCCTCTTTTTCCAGATTATATATCAGGCAGAGGCACATCCAAAGGCAGGCAAACAAATAATATGCAGCTTCACCACCATTCCCTTTCTCAGACAAAATCCTCAAATCTTCATCATCTGGAAGTCCCTCTTTCTTTCGGTGACAGAAGCACAATCAGAAGCATTGCCATGGGAACTCAAGACATCCTCTGTGCTATTCATCAGAGAAAATGTAGCACAGAAATATTTTATGATCTCTACAGCACTGAATACATACAGCAGTCAGCATCATGAAGCAGAACTAGCGACACCGGCATTGTGTGAGGATAGCAGTGGGGCGCTCTTCAACCAAGCTGCCTGAACCTCACATCACCTACAATAAGCAAGAACTTGCTGTAAGCTGGCAGGGAAAAGCAGAGCAGCACTGAGAGATGCACAATGGTGTTTGAGGAGTAAAACTATCCAGCCAAAAGGATAAAAGAGAAAAGGGGTCATCACAGCCCTTTCCCAAAGCTGATTATATCCTGGTCCTTTCTCTTCCCAGAGGTTACAAGCGGTGCTGCTACCAACTCCTTTGCAAAGCAGGATTCCTACCAGGCACAGAGATCTCCCACTTAACCCATGTCACAGCCACTGCCTACTTTAGAGGCTAAACAAGTATTCCTGATTGACTTCCACCCAGCCTCTGTATCCAGGCACAATGCTGAGTGTTAGAGCACTCAGTGTACACTCCTGTACACACTGGCAGTAGTTATCTCAACAGGCCACAAAGGCAGAACAAGGAGATTGTTTTCAAATCCATGCTTTTGGCCTAGCAGATTCAGAGCCTGAGCCAGTGGCAGGAACAGGCACAAAACATGTCTCAACTCCATAAACAATACAGCAGCGTGGTTCCTGAAGCAGCATGTAACCCTGGAGCATCTTTTCTCTTTTTTGTGGTGTGGTCCTGTAGTTAATCTGCCTCAGTTTGCCTCATTTGTTTGGTTTGGGTTTTTTGGGTTTGGTTGGGTTTTTAAAATGATTCTCTTAGTCTTCAGCACCACTGAATTACTGAGAGATTTCATTCTGAGTTCAGTCACAGAAATATAACATGGCTTAATCCAGCTTAGGAAAAACAAACAGATCCACCCATCTATCTTTCACTGATGACCTGTGTAAAGCACGCAACTGACTATGGCTCCTCTCTCCCTGCTCCCCTGGGCTCCAGTCAGTCCTTTTAACAGCAGAATCCCAGCCACAGCAGAGGGGACTCACACCTCCACCCCCTGCCCTGCACAGGGAGGCTGCCTGCCACCAGCAGTCATGGGCTGCACTGCTTGTCCTTCTGTACATACTGTATTGTACCTCCTAGGCTCACCTTCTTCCCTTGGAGGGGAATAACCACAGATTCCCCACTTGTGACCAAGATGGGTTGCTTCAGCTCTTCCCTCAGACACAACTTCTCTTTGTGGCAGATGAGTCAGAGAGAGTTCCCATTAACTACCTCCCTCCACATATATCACCATTACTATTTTTCAGCTGGAGCTAATTACTAGCATCAATTGTCTCAAGGGGCAATTGCAGCAAAGGCCCATCACTTCAGTTTTACCACAAGGTCAGCTTCTCCAGTCTACTTCACATCTCCTGCCTGGCATTGCTCTTGTAAAGCTGAAATGCCTTTACCACTGTTGTCCTTTGGGATAGCATAAATCCATTTATTATTCTAAGATTAAAGAAAACCACTCCTTTTTAGTAATGCTAAACAGACAAGCTCCTCCCCTACACAGAGCTCCCTCCTGTAGATCCCCCATAAGTAAACCCTATGCAGCTCTTCAGAGAGCAAGCAGGGAATGAGAAACAGTTGAGCTACAAGTTAAATCACCTATCCTCAAAGGGGTCCTATAAACCCCAGATATCTTAAATAAGGATTAATAACCCCCAGATATTTTAAAGGAAGCAAGCCACCACATTCCAGATGCCTTTTTTTTGTCAAGTGTGAGACAATTGTCAAGAGAGCTAGCAGCTCACTGCTAATCTAAGGCAAAGACCATGGAGGAATGCCAGCACATAGCCAGGCAGATGTTGCACGGACAAGGTGTTTGCTCAGTAGTGAGCTGTTCACTCACGCCTTCAGCTTCATGCAGCTGCACGAGTCTGTGACTCTGGACTAAGGAATGTCTCAACTGGACAAACACCACATCTGCTGCCGGCTCAAGGTGCCCAGGATCAGACCAATTCCCAATTTTACCGTCAGGCCGTAGCAGTGCCTTCTGCTCTCTATTCCACCAGGGGGAGATCTAGCTACTTGGGAGGATTACAGCTCTAGCCCGAGGAACACATTGCCCGCATACAGGAGCACAGAGGCCTGGATTCCTACTCTTGAAGTCCAGAGCGGGGAAGCCAAAACAAGGACTTAGTGACTTTCTCTCCACAACATATTCAAACTCACTGACAGGATAGAAAAAAGGCCAATAATCAGCTGTACTTCCTCCTTGGCCGATGTCACATCTATTTCATTCTTATTCCCTCGCTCCTTTCCGGGCAACTGGGAAGTGTCAGCAGAAGCAGTATGTAATCCAAAACAAGACCTCCACCTTTGCAGCCATAGCCCTTATTATGACAAAGCTGAAACAGGCAGTATGGCAATGATTATACACACTTAACTGTTCTATCAGTAACCTGCCACACAACCCAATTTTAGACTTACTTATGTTTTGCTACCACCTCCTGCTGCTGCAGGGCATATTGTCCAGTCTGCCACTACAGAACAGAGGAACGAAAACGAAGATTCAGGCAACACACTCACTCAGCATCCAAGCCCTAACAGTCACATATGGAGTCAGTGGCAACTAGTTTGAGATGAAATGCACAGTTTACATGAAACCAAGAGAGAAGAGAGCCCAATGTGAATAATCTCCAACTGTTTCACAATGCTAAGAGCCTTGGAACAAGAAACATTCCCTTAAACACCTATCACTGAGATCCTGCTTTGAAAGTGATACAACCTTCTGGAGAGAGGATGGTATGGACCTCTTTATGGTGAGCTCTGCAGTGATTCACTTGGTGAATGTGGTGACAGCTAAAAAGCAAAAACTAAGCTATAAAGCCAGAGAACTTCTGAGAGCAAATTCTTTCATTCCTGCTACTATCTAAGGATGGCAGTAAGGAGGTGTTCTGCAGAAGACTAACTTTAATCAGGAAATGACTGGCAGGTCACAGAATTTCAGGCTACTAGAAATTGCCAAAAGGGAAATTGCAAAAGATCCAAGCAAATGGGGTAATGAACACCCCAGGGCTTACCCAGAGCACAGAGGATGGTCTGCTGTTACTTCCACAAGCCTTGCCTGTGGGCTGCCCATAATGACGCTACCAAAAGGGATCGCGTTTCCCTGTGCCAGGCAAATGAAACACTTGTACAGAGGACAAGGATAGCTTGCATGATAGGTACACAGCAAACCAGTGACTATCTCAAAACAGATATCACGTCAAGGATCCCAAAATAACAGCTACATCCTGATCTATCTGCCATCCTTCAGCAAACTTCCTGTCTTCAGCTCTTGGGGTACCAGCTAGAAAAAGAAAGATTTTCCAGAAGAAGTTGGAACAGAACATTTACCCACCAACTGGGGGAAGCACTCCTGCCCGGGTTAAATCCCAGAGCCATTCCATCTCCAGGCAGACATCTCATGTACTGAGCAGAGCTGCATAGCACGAACCACTCAATCATCTACTGATTGCCAGAGCACACAGGCTGCAGGGGGGACCAGCCAACCTTAATTGGCCTTATCAGTGTAAATTAAACTGTACAACACACCCAAGCAAACAGTCAGTTCCTTTGGAGAAGCAGGCATGAGTTATTTTGCTGCAGCTATAAAGGAAACATTGCTGCTAGGACATGCCCCTGGAGTGACTGTGCCGCTCAGCTCTCCCGGTGCATTCCTGGGGTTGTTTAGCATGGATTCAGCTCCAGCCTTTCCACAAGCAAGAAGTCTGAACCCTGAATGCCATCTGCAAACACAGCCAGACTCCACCTCCTGCATGCCTGCAGGCCACCAGGTGTGGCCAGGAATGGCACAAGCTACACACTAAACACACCTTTGATGTGGAGCTGAAAGCATGTAGCCACGGGGCATGAACAGCACGCCGCCCGCCGCCGTGCTGACTCCCACTGCAGGAATGCGGCTGCAACCACAGGCCAAGGAAGGCAAACACATTGCATTCCTCATCAGGCAGAGAAGGAAAACAAGTAGCAAGCCCACACACCCACCCTGCTGACACCCGCCATGCTCCCTCCCCACACTGCCTGCACGGCCGCTGTCAGGACCCCAAGGACAGCTTCGGCGCCTAATTCATTTGTATGAGGGTCAAGTTCTCCAGGCAATTTCTTGAGCCAATGGGACAAGATAAACACAGCAAGGCAGGAGAGCTCTCAGTTGGGCACGCAAGCCACACAAAGAAGTGCTGCCACCCGCGCTGGAAAGTAGCCACAGTCCAGGGCAGGAACAGCTCTGTGCACTAGCCTGGGAAGGGAATTTCCCTGACTCTTCCTACAAGACAAGGGACAAATATAACACTGAGACCTCTTGAGCTGAGGAGGCAGGGCTGAATAAGAAGTTGACTTTGGGCAACAGGGATGCTTGAAGAGATCCAGGTCATTTTCTAACCCTAAAAAACCTTAAGTCAAGTAGCTTTTCTAGGATGGAGGCACTTCCTCAGTACCCCAAAATCCTTCTGTAAATGCTTGTCTCTACTGCCCACACACACAGATTTGACATTCACTGTACAACATTCTTCCACTACAGCACTGACACCAGGTCATTTCAGTGATCAAGAGAAGAAAAACTTAATGTACAAATATCCACGACATCAGGTAACTTCTTATCTCAGAACCTCATAATTTTAGATCTGCAAAGAGACTCTGTGCTCTAGTCAGAAAAAAACATTATTCCTCCTTCATGTGACACTCCTACAAATCCTAAAGCTTTCCAAAGAATTCACATTCTCAAATATGAAGTTACTCTGAAGGATGCCTCAGATGTGAAACTGTCAGCAGAATTCTCACGACTATATCGTGAACTCCCCACATTGTGAATCTGCACTTACTCTGTGCAACATAACTAAACAACCCACTCCTGAAAACCTTAAAAATCCATCCCAGTGCTAAGGACTAACTCTGAGACTCAATAGCCAGTGCTCTCTCAGCACCAAACAGGAAAACCAACACTCTCAAGAGCACTGCAGCAGGAATATATCTGACTTGAACGTAACAGACGCAAAACAGTGTCAGGAAATTCAGAGAGAAACAATTAAGGGCTGAAACACTGTAACCTCTAGGGAACCTCAAAGGGGAAAGGTCAATGTAGCCATAAGCTCCAGAGACATACCCATGCATCTAGCAGGCTGCTGGAGCAGGGATGATTTATAAGGCTTGCGGCCCAACTGCTCCACACCCCACACGTGCATTTCAATGCCCTCACAGAGGGAAATGATCTGATATTAAGTAACAAGACCAGACCAGACTGAGGTCCAGTAGGCTTTCTCATGCCTGTTGAAATTCAAGGCCTCAGGCTACCTGTTCCCCTCATAAGCGGCAGTAGTTCCAGTACTTGGAAGAATGAGGCACGGAAGGCCAAATTTACCAATAGATTTATATCCAAAGATATAAATAGAAGCCTGGCAGGATTTACAGATTAGGTGTCTAAATCACTGCATGCAGGAGAAGGGGCTTCTCCCCTTCTAACTACTCCATACCTCTCCAAGCCCAGCCACCAAAAGAAAACCCATTTGGGACAGGACAGAAGCCCCTGCTGTTCTACACATTGCCAAGGGCCATCCCTGTGCAATCCCTTCCATGGTGACGGCACCCAAACTCCGCAAGTCTCAACAGTGCAACCTGCAATGGCTGCAGCTCTCACAGAATGTAGGTCTGCCTGTTTCCCAGAATAGGAGCTGCCTCTACAGCCTCTCCTCTCCCTTCCCCCACTACATCTTTACTTTTCATAGACTCAATACTGTTTCAAGGTACCCTCATCCTGCCACCGGTGGGTGGGTGAGTGGGGGAAAGGGGCCCTTTATAATTGTAGTGTTGCAATCTGCCAGCCCGGCCAGGCAGCCTGTTCCCGCCTGCACTGTATTAAATACCTTATAACTGATTACACCCCCATGGGGCATGATTAGCAGTCTTCAGAGAACAAAGTCTACTTTCATAAGAATAAGAACAGACACGTACTGCTAACCTACTACACAGCTGGGCAGGTGAGGAAACAGGGAAGAAAGGAGGGTGTAGAGGGGGGATGAGTTAACTGTACTAACTCTATTCCTCCCCTTCCCTATCCTGGCTGAGTTGATTTCCACTGCCCTGAACAGTAGTATCCCTCAGACCCACACCACAAGAGTCACGTAACAAAAGCTCATAAACAAACTGCTGCCAGTAGAAGTCAGGCAAAGTCCTAACCTGGAGAGGCAGGGCCTCGAGGCAAAGCAGATTGAGCTTTGCTCTGGGTGACAGCAATTCCTTCACAGAAGTTCCCAGGGAAAGGGAAGGGTGAATTCCAGCTTCAGTACCAAAAACACAGAGAAGGAGGGAAAGCTCAAAATACGATCACATATCCACGCCCCTCTTTAACCTCTGTATACATCTGAAAGGTCTACATAAGTAACAGCAAAACATCTAATTCAATCTAGAGGGTAACAGCTCTCCAGGTGATGATTTTTTTTTTGTGGGGAGAGAGGAGGTAGCAAAGAGGAGGAAAGCCCTTTCCATCTGAGATAGGTAACAGGGATCCCCAAACATATACAGTCCATATGCATTGCCGCAACAAAGAACCAGCTCAATGGAAACTCAGCCAATCTGACACGAAATGACCTACAGCTCATTAGCAAAGTGCCTTCCAAATCTTCCAAAATGCCCACACAAACAGCCACAAATATATTTGGTGCTATCTGGCAGATGGAGCCTTTCACCAAAAGCAGGAAGAAAAATAAGCCTAGGATCAGCCCTTCCAGCTACTCTCCCCAAACCTCCCACAGAAACAAGCACAGCAGAAAGCTGCAGGAACATGGTCTTGTTTGAGAGAGAAGCCCATGCAGAAGCTTCAATAAGATAGTAAGAAGTCTCCTAATTGTGTTGTATTGGAAACAATCACCTGCTTTACCCAGAGTCTTTGCCCATGGACCCATGGATGCTCATGGTACAGTCTGGAAGCACTCACATTCAGCTGATGCATCTAGAGGGGACACCCTGCTGACACATTCCACCTGGATTCTTACCCAACCCACCCAAGAAAGGGTTTGTTAATGAGTAACCAACCCAGCTGAAAATTATCTACTCATGTCTGCTTTACTCAGCAGCTGGTCCTTCAGCCAGCACACAGATCTCTGAACTGTACTGTCTAGTGCCATCTGTACAGCAAAACCTGCATAATCTCTTTTTTACAGGAAGACTTAAAGGTACCAATGTAGGTACAAGGCTCCAATGTACTTGCCATTGATATAAAGCATCAGTACATTTAGAGTTCTATTACCAAACAGATTGTGCTTTCAGGGTTTGGATAAATGGAAGCTTTCACCATAAACACGAGTTAGTCATTAGAAGCTCCAGGAGGTAATTTAAATTATCGCAGCCAGCACAAAAATAGTTTTCCTTTGGGAGCTGAAGTTGCAAAGCTGTAATAAATCCAAGTGGCACAGTAAAACTTCTTATAAAAGCTTAAAATTAGTTGTGAAGCCCCAAATGGCCTTGTCTATAATTTGATTCTGCTACCGTGGGCTAGCAAATGGGAAATCACTCTTCACACTGTAAAAAAAACACCGAAAAACTCTATCATCCTTCGGCTCCTAGGAGACAGAAGAGGTAGGCTTACATTTCTTGTCTCTATATATATGAGTAAAATACGTAGAAATAATAAATATATAAATAAAATGTTAAACCCACAGAACTAACAATGACTTGTTCAACCCCACACAGTGCTGGGCAGCTATCAATCAGGCTTCAGAGCTCAAATTGGAGCATTGCGATCCAAGGCTCTCTCCTGGCTGCTGCACCCCCAGATACCCTGTATCCACCCCCATTCCTAGAGTAAATTGCCTTCCACTGTTGAGAAGCACTCCTGCTATTCCAACGCTGGTATTCACCACCAGAGCAAGAGACCCTAATTTAGCCCCGCACGGGCCTTCTGCAAACTGCTAATCCCCACTCCACAGCTGCTTTTCAAATGTACGGGCATGAGCAAACCATAAACGATTTATGGCGCGTGGCAGGAAGACTCCTGGCTCCCTGCGTAGGCGGGCTTTTGGGACAAGATCATGCTTGGACTAATGTTTATATTGCGAGTTGTCAGTCAGGCAGTAAATCACCTCTGGAGCTGCACAGTAACGCAGCCCCATCCAGCTGGGGCCTTGACGACTCTGAATTCTGTTACAGCCATTTCAGATACACCAGGGACCTATTTGGAAAGGCATCATCTAATCATGGAAAAAATGAATATGCTTGTAAGTAGAATCTACCAAAATTCTGCAGCCCAGCAAGGGGGATTTGCTTTCAGGAATCAAACCAAACTGGTATGAGACGTTTGCCAAAAATGACTCCCCACATCAGTCGGAGAAGAAATTGGATTGAGTGCCTACACAGACATCTAATAACAGTGCATCTCTGGCAAAATGCAGTTACCTGAGAAAACCCTTCTGAGAAAAGTTTTCATTTCCCAGTATTCACATAACTGTAGTGTAAGGAATGCTTAAATTTTAAAAGGGAAATAAAGATATTTTGCATACTTTAGTGCACAGGACACTTTCTGCTCAGAAAAATAAATGCGCTTAAAGGCAGGATGTAAGCTTGAAGTCCATTCTCAAGAAAGGTTACTTAAAACAACTTAATTTTAAGCACAAACATCCTGTCATTTTCCACTTTTTTCCCTCATTTGAAAATGCTTTTCATACAATACATATTGTACGAATCTCGCAAAGATAAAAGAGAAGGGAGAAGAGTTTTCCATAATGAAAAAATTATAAATAAAATACTCAAGAGAAAAAAACCCGGAATAGTAGCTTTAACTGCAATCACTATTCAGTTGTGAGAGACCAGATTTCAACTCATCTCCCTAGAATATTTTTAATCTTCCTGCTGGGCAGCAGCACAGTCATCACTAATGAACACTAAAGCTGCAGGAAGAAATCTGATGCAGGAGACAGAGCAGCAAGGCATCTCTGAGAATTGCAGAGCTTGTTAAGTAAGACACATGCAGGTCCAAAACCAGTTACTCTGAGTAGCATATGCCAAAATCATGGTCAAAAACCTTACAGCCGCAACAATTATCTAATTATTACCTTGGGAAAATAACTTATATTCTTCTGAAAAAAATGCTATAAAGTAAAACTCGCCTAAGGCTTTTTATGAGCCTATGTGCAATTCCTCAATAGTTAGGGAGACTACCTTATCTGTCACTTTTGATTTCAGAACCATTTGTGCATGAGTGTTACATTAACACAGCTGGACAAATGAGACTTTAACACAAGAGTAAGAAGATCCAGTTATGACTCCTACAGCACTCCCAAAGCCAGCTTTATCACAGAGCTAAAATATAAATACAGAACTCAACCAAAGACACAGAAGTCACTGTGGGACTTACAGGTCTGAATTTACTAACCCTTAAGAAATCAAAAATTTAAACCACTTGTCTCTTTCCACCAGAAGCTGGTCAGATACTCTCTGCCTAAAAATCAGTCTGTCTTGGAGGAAAACTTACTTTCCAGTCCTGACCATTTCACTTTAACAGCAATACAAAACTTCTGCGAAAGTCAGTAACTGTTTATTCTCAGCTGTTAGCCCTGCCACAAAAGGGTTAAGGACATGTGCCCTAAAGCACATGTTGTTCCCAAAGAAACCCATAGGGCTCATACAGGGATCTTGTGCTTCTGTCTCTGAAAATACACAGACTCTTTCCTTCAGTTCCCCTTGCATTTAGGCAAACCTTACAAACACGCAGCTTTTTATACATATCTTCATGCCACCGCCACTTATCTTTATTAGCCTCTGCATCAAATTGAATTTATACCTACTTGCAGCACTGATGATTCTCCTGATCCTCAACAGGCTGGACATGAGCACAGGACACAAACTGTCTTCACAGACATTAGTACATTGAGGCTCATGCTACAACATACCAGAACTCATTTGAACAGCCTTAAAGCCCTGCCTTTCAGACACCTTACAGACCAAAGTCCACAACAAGACAGCAACGTGGAGAGGCCAAACTCCACACATTCTTTCCCCTCTTACAAACAAAGGGAAGAAGCAGCAAGTGCTCTGCCTGACCACACAGCATGGAAAGACAATAGCTGCATATCTCCACGTTTATCAGTAAGGCAGTCCTCCTCTAGGAACCAAACTATCTTTCCACAGACCCTGCTCTTCACCAGCTTAAAATCCTCAACTACTAGGACAAATCAGAGCAGCTGCAGTGCTTTGTAGATTTGTTCCTTGGTTGGTGATTTGTTGTTTTGGTTTTTTTTTTTCCCTAATGCAATTACCACAAAAAGCAAGGTCAGCGAGCAACCTAACATAGCACGTAAGTGATTCAATACCTTGCCCCTGACACAGACCAATACATTAAGGTGGTTTAGTAGCTGGAGCAAGAAGCATCAGTGGACAATTACAGAACACACTGCCATTTCTTCAAACTTTTAACTGTTAAGAGATTGGATTAGGTCTGAAAAATACACCTTCTAAAACAAGTTCTTTAACTAAAGCAAGTCTGAACATTTCCACTCCTAAGTGCTTGATCTTTTCTGAATCCCGCTCAGCTCTTAGCCTCAGTGCTATTATGTGGTAGTGAATTTCCACAGATTAGACATCATGTGAAAATACTTTAAAATCATTATTCAGTTTGATGCCTATCAGTTTCACTGAATTGCATTCACCTCAACTGAAGAATACATTCCAGCTCCTTTACCCCTGCACAGCAGTCTTCCTCAGGCTTGGCACCCAGCATTGTTGAAAAGCAGAGGAAAACTGAGCCCACCCAAGTGATGCTTATATACTGCATTCCAACCATTGCAAAGCTATTCTCACACTCCTACACGGTTTTCCACGCCATTTCCTTCCTAAGAGCAGCTTGTCCCAGGAGGACACTCCGGAGAGGCTGGCTCATGTCATTCCAACTACGAAACATCCTGCAAGCTACTGCTTTTGGCCCTCTCTGGCTGAGCATATTTGGAATAAAACCTTACATGAACATCCTGACAATGAAGAGAATGGTTTCTGAGAATGGAACAAACAACAAAGCAAAAAAGAGAAAATTGTCCTTGAAGTAAAAAAGATTCAGGCAAGGTTAGACGTGACCAAAACAAGGAAATAGTTCCTGGGAAGGCAAAAACGGTGAGGTCTCAGCGTGCCCACTTGCCTTGAACAAGGCAGAGCCTGACTTGCACTCCCCAGCAACTTCACCATGCTACAGAATACACAGGACAAAGGATCACACAGCGGTCTGCTTCATTTTGAAGTCAGAGCTTGAAAAACTCTTTTCATTTCTCTGCCACTGAGCTTTACTAAAGCATTCAACACCACAGTATCTAAGCATCTACACACACTCATGGGTTCATCCTCAAATCCCTAGTAAGACTAGTGTTAATCTTTTCCAAGCAAAGAATGAAGAGCAAGAAACAGTAATGATCTGAACACAATAAATCTGCGGCAGAAATTAGGTATCCTTCTGACCACAGCATCGCCCTTCCCCTCCAAGGAGCTGTAAAGGTATTTCAACTTTAAAAAGTAACATTCTTACTACTACAGTTACAGACTCAGCCAATCTAGATCTAAGGAAAAGCCCTCAGGTAGGGGAACTGGCAGGGAAACGGGATGGATGATTTCATGCCCTAAGGCATTTGTCCTGTTTGCATAGGTTACACATATGTTCACATAGTTCCTCTGCAGTCCTGCATAAAAGAATCTCAGAGAGGATCCTATTTACCCAGTTACTGGTGATCTGAAATGCACACAGCTGGCATGAACGCCAACAAGCACTCTCTCTCCAAAGCTCAGGGTGTCATACAGAAAGGAGATACCTTCCCAACCAAAAAGCCCTCAAGCAAGGAGATGAATATACCCAGTTTCAGGACCTTAAATTTTCTCTCAAAGCATTAATCAAGTCAAATGGTCAAGAAAATCTTCTCTATTATGAGAACTCCAGATCGTGACAAGCCCAGTAAAAAGAGCAAGATGAATCAAAAAGGTGTCAAGACAAATCCTCATTTATTAGCAGAGGAATCCTACCCTCAATCTGTATCACATGCAGGCTCATTTGAGACCTCTACATGCTGCATTTCTCCCTGCATGTAGAGGTCTCAAAGACGTAAGGCAGAGAGCTCTATTGTCACTCTGCTGGAGAAGTGAGGCCCACAAATACATAACACAGTAAATTAGTCAGGACCTAACCTCCAGAACTGCTTCTTGGGTCTACACCGTAGATGTGGTGACACATGGAAATCTCAGAATCCAGTTTTCAGTGGATTCTCCATAAAATGTGGCAGACATTTTAACAGGTTAGGGAGCTCAACTCCAGAAAAACCATCAGCCTCTAAGAGTCACAAGCATGAAATCAACTACCAAAAAAATACAGTTACATTTTACTAAAACTTGCTTTCTTTGCTACCTCTCCAACAGCTTGGCTCTCTTCAACTTTTTAAAAACACTTTATATGCCACACCAGCTTCCACAAGCCCTTTTTCCCAGCCAGCTCTGCTACCATTCAGACCAGCATGCCAAACACAAAAACCATCTGTCCCATCTGACTTGATTTGTTCTGCTCTGGGACAAGAAGCAGGCAGGCTTGCAAAAGACTACACCTTTTTCAAGGCTTTAGCCTATCTCCCTGACAAGCTATACCATGACTGTATTTAGAGTGGATGGCAGAGATAAGAGCTGAGGGTTTGTTGGCTGCAAAGCAAGTGACTTAGCAGCAGCCAACAAACAACTTGAAACAGAGTGGAAAAGCACGCAAGGTCATCTTTAGTTCAGAAAGCTGGTTTGGAGAGTGAAGAGGCAACAGGTCTTGGCAAGTAACTCATTCCCTTCTGACCCAATGCCTTGTTATTACTAAAGATGAAGATAACCATGGGCTGCCCTTTGGAACTCCACTGGCCCTGCTGAAATGCATTCACGAGATTTCAAGAGCACTGGGTGCCTGGGAAGGAATGAAAAACTCCTCTCAGTACCACAGCTAAGCTATGGCAGCTTAAATGCTGATTTAACACCCAGAAGCCAAACCACACTGTATGCAAAGCACTGCTGGGATATGGGTGCTTTCTGCAGTGATCCACTAGGAAGTGAGGAAGAGAGAAAGGAGCTGTTATAAAGGTGATGTGACGGTGTACAATCAAAAAACCAGCTGCTGGGTACCAAACAACAGCTCCTCTAAACTGGATCTCAACAGTGAGTTCAGGTACACCTGCACCACCCATCACCAGTTAAAATTAGGAACAGTTAAAATTTGTGTGAAAAATAACCTAACAGAACAGGGCGCCACTAGAACCACCTAACTTTGACATTGCCATTGCTGCAAGAGCAGGATGACCAGAAAGGATTTCATTTGGATTATGGCTGGGCAGATCCCTTGTGAATCATACAGACAGCACGGCTACTTTTGCACTGACAGAGCACATCTAAGATTGCTCTCTCAGATGGCATGTCAAGAGCACTGGCTTACAACTTTAATTGAACTTTTCTTTCCAGAAGCTCTTGCTGAATCTCCCAGGGTCACTCCCATTTCACTGACACCCCTGGCCACTCAATTCCAGCAACACAGGCCTACTGTGATGCAGAGAACACCACAAAGAGAGCCACTGTTTCAGCTACATGGTTCACCTGTTCTCAAAAAATTCAAGTAGTGGTACAAAAGGAACACAGTCTGACTCAGCATCAGCTCATTCCTGGATTTCTTACCTGCTGTCTGAAGATTTAGTAAGGATTCATGGCTTCATTTTATATAGGCCCTTTATCCTGGTTCCTTCTCTGAGTCTGTAAAACAGAAGTGCATAGCTCTGAAAAGCTTTCACTGGCACAGAACCATCTACCTGTGATGGATGATTCGTTTCAGTGGACAAGATCCACCTGGCATCTCTCAGATCTAGGTCATTCTCAGCCTTGCCAGATCTGTGTATCATTTGCACACCCGGATGCCTACCAATGCAACCTCATGTGCATGCAAAAATCTGTGTGTTAGCACTCAGCCCTTTGCTCTGCTCTAGGCAGAGCACTCAAGCTCAGAGCCAGAAGCAGTACAGCATTTACTGTTCACCTCTTTTCCTTTAAAGTCTCCCCATGTTCCCAGAGGCTGCACACTGGCTCTACAGGGGGAAGCATCCCTTGCACTAGAGAGGATGTCCAGACTGGCAGAGAATTTCCCATTAACCCCCGCTGAGTCTGACACCAGAGGAATGCTGATTCTTCCCTTCCAACCCTGCCTCGGCCAGTTACTCTCCAGCTCTTTAACACACCTGCTGGCCCAGACTTGTTCTGCTGTGCAGCTCCTACTCCAGCAACGCTCCCTGCAGAGACACTGCTTTCTCATCCCCCACACCACCTAACTCTCCATCCTTCAGAAACAGCTGCACCCTGCGTGGACCAGGTTCTGCCCGCCCATCCCGTGCCTGCGCTGCTCCCTGACACGGGTCTCTCCCCGGGAGGAAGAGCTCCTTAACGCCCTGATGGCCGAGACAGTGGCACCACCACCCTTCCCCACGGAGACCGTCCCTTCCCTGGGGCCGGGGCTGTGGCCTCGCCGTCCCCCCGCACCCGGCCCCCGCCCCACCTGGCTGACCCCCCCCGGCCACGGTGCGACCCGCCCGAACCCGCGGTCCTCGGGGAACTCTACAATTCCTCGCCACACACGTGGACAGAAAGGCCCACCCCGCTCGCTGGGCACCGTCCGGAGCCCGCAGAGGCCCAGGAGCGCAGGGGGCCCCGCCCGGGGCTTCGTCCCCAGCCGGTCGCGCTCCCCGCTCCCAGCCCCCGGAGCCCCAGCCCGGCTCTGACCCGGTCGGGCTCGGCTCCACCAGGGCTCCCAGTGACTTTGCGGCCGGTTCGACGCCGGTTCGGCCCCGCCTCGGGCCCGCCCCAAACTTTGCCCCCGCCCGGCCCCGGCCCCGCGCTCTCGCCTCAGGCCGCCATTTTGCCGCGGGGCACGCCGGGTAATCCGGCGGAATCCCCACGTCGCGGCGCGGCTGCGTCATCGGACGGCACGCGCGGAGGGGGCGGGGCGGGGCGGGGCGGTCCCGGCAGCGCGAGGGGCGGCGGGAGGGGAGCGGCCAATGTCAGTGCCGGGGCCGGGACCGGGACCCGCTTCTGCCCCGGGACCCGGGAACACCCTGAGGGAGCTGCCAGTGTCAGTGCCGGGGTCAGGACCCGCTCCTGCCCCGGGACATGGGAACGCCCTGAGGGAGCTGCCAATGTCAGTGCCGGGGCCGGGACCCGCTCCTGCCCCGGGACCCGGGAACGCCTTGAGGGAGCTGCCAATGTCAGTGCCGGGGCCGGGACCCGCTCCTGCCCCGGGACATGGGAACACCCTGAGGGAGCTGCCGATGTCAGTGCCGGGGATAGGACTCGCTCCTGCCCTGGGACATGGGAACACCCTGAGGGAGCTGCCGATGTCAGTGCCGGGGACGGGGCTGGGACCCGCTCCTGCCCCGGGCCCCGGGAACGCCTTGAGGGAGCTGCCAATGTCAGTGCCGGGGCCGGGACCCGCTCCTGCCTCTTCCTACGTGTCCCGTGTTCTGAGAAACGACCCCACAGCTTGGGGCGTATCCCAGCCTGTCGCTATGGAAACAGAAACCCAACCGTGGGACCAGGTGGAGAGGGAGGAAGATAGAGTAGTAAATGGAGAACCCACCTGAAATCCCCCAAGGACAACTGTCTGCTTCTTAAAGAGAGGAGCTGAGGACAGCGTGTGCCAGGCCAGAGCTAGTCAAACCCTGACACCATTTGTGAGTGTGCTTTGGTATTCATTTGCAAAATCCTCCACTACGTTGTTCTAGTCTTGGGTCTTTGAAAAGTCAGTACATTTTAATTTCTAACCAAATCATCTCATTTATTCAACTCTGAGTGCAGACAGGTACTTTTTCCATTGCTTTTCATGCCCAGCGCATAGACTTACTCACTCACTGCTTCCATTTCCTGTTATCCTTTCTTTCACAAACATCTCATGAATTGATGATTCACACAGTAAACAATGGAGCCTAGTTCTGAGGAAATTTGCCCAGTTCAGAAAAGTCCTGATAGAACTTACGTGGCGTCCTTCAATGTACTACTACATTTACAAAGCCCTTAGATTTACATTCAGGTATTACCAGGCTCACACTCCTGCAAACTCTGCCCAAACGGTCCCCTCTCTTACACAATAAAAGACAGGTGCTCAGCAGGACCCCACTTCCACGACCTTGGGAATATTGGGCAAAAACGTCTGCTGAGCGCCCACCGAGTGCTGTCTGCACCACACCACGCGTCAGCCAGGGATATTTCCAGAAACGCTTCGCTACTTGTGCCCCCATAAATTCTCCAAATCCTCCCTGTGCTGGGGTCAGATAACAAGCAGAAGGACAATGGCTCCAAGAATCCAGGCTGCCCATCTGCTCTGCACTTCCAGATTCTTGCTTCCACAGCGCCAGCTGATGAAATTTTCATCGCTGATGAGGTTTCTCATTTCCACCGGGTCTTGCTGCCCTGAAGCCTTCACAGCTGTGGTCCGTTCAGGTTTCCGTGGGTGAGCACTGATGGCAGCAATGATTAGAGTACTTGTCTGTCTTTTTTTGTGATTTGTCAGAGTAGGATCTTCAAACTTTCCACAAGTCTAGGTGAAATAAGCCCTGAATGAAGAAGAGAGAGTGATTTTCAGATGGTCTTGACATTTGCTGCTTCCATTAAACTCAACTCTTCTCAAAATCAGATGTCAAGGTCAGACCACCAAAGGGAGACAGGAACTTGACTTGGGCTGGCTGACCACCAGTCACCTGCTCCGAGTACCAAAAAACACTCTTCCCTCAGATCCCAAAGGCCTTGATTCCCAGTCCTGCTTCCTCTCCACATACATCCTCCCTGCCTTTCCCCATATCCGCTATGCTTGTGAGCTGGACTCACCACTGCCCTGAGCCCAGAGATGTGACATGATGCAGAAGCATGACGCTAGGTTACATTAGATTCATTTATATAACACCATTAATGCCAAAGTGCAGCTCCCTGCTACAGCCAGTTGCTCGCCAAAGCCTCTGAAGTTCAATTAACAAGCACCAGGTAATCTAACACTTGACTCCCAATAATCCTTTTATTTTAAGGGGCCTCTGGCGGATGTAAAGCCCTCAGCAAACAGTCCTGGAAGTACATTTGAGATTCTCTCAAATACCAGCTGAATTTATGACCCTTAGTGAAGAGCAGGGAGGAATCTCTTCAAAATACTTTCCAGCTGGCAGCACTTTATATAGACCCTTGTAACTGAATAAAAGGAACCCCTGGAGGGGCAGGTGCCACCCTGTGGAAGGACAAATCCCTCTGAAGTGCCTGTGGTCTTGGCTAGTGAAAAAGCAGATGTCAGAAATAATGTCTCCCCACCAGAAGAAGGCAGTGCAGGCTTGGTCCTCTCAAGTTTTCCATCAAACCTGGTCAAGTGAGGAAGAATGCGGGTGATGGACAGCCCCTTGGTGGCTGACTTGGAGGCTGTCACCTGCCTGAGAGCTGCAGTGGTGAAGGGACTCCTATGAAACACTTGCCTCCTCAGCTACATCTCTAACTCCAGTTGCACAGAGGATTCTCCAGTAGACATCAGCTGGGAAACCCTCAGAGGCAAAAGATGTTTCTTGGATGGATGAGCCCACCAAAACCAAAGGACCTGAGACTTAGTTTGAGCAGTGTTTTCACTCTGAGATATGCCAACACAGGAGGAGCTAAGCACCCAAAACTAACAGCATTTCAGGAACAATAAGATCAGTGAAATACTGCCAGCCTGTGACAGTCAAACAAGTCTGTGGATGCCGAATTGGACAGCCAAACACATTCTGCCAGTATGCCTGGAGCATACACCTACCAGACAAATACAGCCAACCCGCCAATAAAACAGTTGCTAAAAACATACCCACGTGTATAGTTCAGGCCATCCCACCATGTAAGGTTGAGGGCTGGGACTCAATTTTGAGTTTAATAGAGATTCAATCCTCAAAAAACCACTGGAGTTTTTTCACAAGCAAACATGTTCCCCAGCATCAGTGGCAGAAGAACAAAAGAGTGCTGACCCAACCCAACTCAAAATGCTGTTTGTCTTATGGAGCTGCCCAAAGGCAGCCACTGGGGTTGGGATGTAGCTGGGCACTGCACAGAAAGACAAGCAGACACAATATCCTGCCCTCCAGGCTTGAATCTCTGAATCTTTTGAATCTCTCTCAAAGCACCTCTGTGAATATGAAATGGAAGACAAAGGCAGAACTGGGGAACAATGACAAAAATCCACCATTGCAGCACACCGGTGCTTGGCACAGCTCAGTGGTTTCATGCCACCACAGATTTGAGCAGAGCACCATGTACAGCTCACACTGGTATTTCAGACATACATAGGAGCACCTTCCCCCAGCGTCTGTGCTTGAAGAATACGCTGCACATCAACACTTGCCCATTACAATTGCTGCCTATGCAAGTCTTGTGTATATTTATAAATGTGTGTGTGTATAAAAATAGAATTAAATAAATATATATCAGTGACCCCTACTGGCCATTTCTAACTAGCCACAAAATTGTGCAGCAACAGTGAGCTCCTGCCTCTTGCCGAGGTGCAGGCACAGAGCACAGAGCCTGTTAGTGGTGTATTAGTGCTCTTTACACTCACTTTGTGCTGGCTGCATCACTCCTGGGGGCAGGCAGCTGAAATCGGGATTTTCTGACCTCAAGTATTTGTTTGTGGCATCCCACTCATTTCTCTGCTCACCGCCAGCTCCGTGCCATGATCCCAGCTTTTGCATGCAGCCCTGTACAGGTGCCTCCAACTCTTACTCTGCACAGTTGCAGAGCGCTGCAAGGGACCAGGAATTGGGCTGTGACCTTATAAAATAGGTATTTGTTCCAGAAAAATTCAGTTCCCAGCTGGGACCCACACCACAGATACCACTGCTCCTCGAGGTCAGCTCCCTACAGAAGGAGCTGCCCCAGCACTGCACAGTTTCTCCTGGCAGCCTCACCTTAGCCCCACCAAAGCTCACTGTAAATTTTTCACCCCCCTGGGTGCTAAATGCAGCATGAGTGCTGCTGTGCAGCAGAAACTGAGGGGCCCTCCTGGATCAGTGATTTACCTTGGTGAAGGAGTGGAGAGAATGTGCCTGACAGGCAGGATGGCTGCTCCAGTGCAAGGCAAAACCCCATGGGAAGCAAAGGCTGGAGTCACTGTGTCAGCCTCAGACCAAGACTCAAGGGGCTCAGCCTCCCTTCCCCTTCGTCAAAACTTGTTTAGCTTGTCATGCTAATAAAGTGTTTGAAATGAACTGAGTTAAAAGTATGTGGAGAGGAAGGGGGAGGATGTCTACTGGGGCATGTGGGGAGGTGGCAGAGGGCTAGGTGTAACACCAGCTCTCCTTGGTGTGTGCAGGCAGACAGGGTTTCACCCAGGTTTGGGCACAGTGCAAGGGGGGGACACCACACACTGGTGTGCAGGGGTTGGCACTTCACCGCGGTACACAAATGGGGAGGGAGCAGCTGATCCTCCAAGCCCTCTGAGGCAGAGCAGGGACTCATGGACTCTATGATGTAGACACACATGGCTATGTGTTGTCTCTCAAAAAACGCTTCTGTGTGGCTAGCATGCACCTTCAACTCACAGAGAATTTTTTTTTCATGAAATCTGCAGCACTGCTCTCCCCGTGGAGCTCTTGGTGTTTATAGGGACGGGTCCAGGCAGGCCAGGGAGGAATTACCTTTCCCTAGGACACGCTTGGTGCTTGGCTGAGCACACCGCTTCTCCGCTTCACGGGAGCTGCTGAAGGCCAAGGAGACAGTCAGTCTACAATTAGCCTCCCTCCCAACACTCGTCCACATCCCCTGGGGCTGCTAATTATGGACTCCTCTGCAGCCAGGGTTCAAATCTTTCTAAGCACAGGCCATAGTTTCATGAAATGACCTTGACATTCTCTGCAACAGGCTCTCCTGCCAGGTTTCACTGCAAACACCAAGATATGCCATCCCCTGTAAACAACCAGGAACAAGCTCAGAGGCAAGCACCGAGAAAGCACAAAAGATTTGCTTCAAGAATCTCCCATTAAATGCTTGTGTGCTCCTGGTGAGATTAAGAGGTTTCATCGCTAGAGCTGCCAGCTGGAAAGGCAAAGGGAGACCACATAGCTGGAGATGGGCTTTGAGGCACCCACGGGTGTGTGCCAGCAAAGGGAAAGCCTGGCAGACATCTCCTTCCCACTCCAGCCCTTCCAGACCTCCTCCTGGCAGCAGGAGGCAGGTGGGGGGAACGGATACACCCCCTGAATCAGTGCCCTTGGGAGAGCCCTGACATTAGGTGTTGTACATGCACCCAGAGGGAAGCCAGAAATCACAGGGCAAAACAAGATCCTACACCTTCTCATGAACTCATGAGGGTTTTTTGAAGGGGATTTACTCAGCCTTTTGAGCTGTGGGGACACAGGTAAAACCTTTTTTCTCTAACTGCCCTCCATATATATATCACTCTCTCTTCCTCCCTTTTCAAGTCTAGGTATTTTTCCTCTAGCATTTAGTCTTTCTTTTTATTTTTTCCCCCCCTGGTACATTTGTCTTGTCTTGGATTGAAGTACTGAGGGTGGATTTGAGAAATCTGTATCTCAAAATAACATAAGCTTACTTTTGCTGCTCCTCACAGCAGGTTTGAAGGCTGTCAGGTACTGAACTCAGATCCATCACAATGCCACACGCATTCTCCCACACTCAGAGGATCTGTTTTAGTGGAGCAGTCCAGCAGGCAGTCAGATTTTAGTTATTCCCAACAGAGCAGCTGCCTGGAGGCCAGCTGAGAGTGCAGACCACCCCTCAGGGAGCAGCAGCCCTGGTGATGGGAACTCCCTGCATCTGGCTCTGAGAGGACGAGAAGCAAGCTGGTGATCAGAAGCTTGGGCGAAGGCTGACACTCGGCTTCGAGCAGCTGGGAATCACCTCTCCAGGACATCTCACAGGCACCACCAGGGCACCCACACAGCTCATCCTGCCTCGGCCTTGCTGATGGTAAATGTGTGCAGTGGGTGTGCATGGATGGTGCCTACCTATGCCCAGCATCCTTTGTCTCCCAGGGCTGGGCCTGCATGGCTCAGGGAAAGGTACAAACATTGCCCTGCACAAAATTACTGCAGAATCTGCCCTTGTGGAAAGCTGCTCCTTATACCATTGCCTAGAACTCATCTTCAATGCCCTGGAGCAAGAGGGTTTATAGCTCTTTGGAGTTCATTCCTATTTATTCTCATTGTCTAGTCAGGGTTTTTTTAATGAATGCCTTTTCTTGTTACCCAGTGGCAATGAGTTCACTGGATCATCAGTGTTTAGGATGAAAGTAATCCTCCCTGTCATTAATTTGGATTGCACTTTTTTCTCCTTTTGCCTTATATCCTGGCAGGTGACAAAAGAAGAAAATAAAAGAAACTCATGCCAAGTCTAGGCAGTGCTCCCAGATACTATGGGGTCACAGGGACTGTGACATTGGACTTGGGCAGCATTCCTGAAGGCTTTGGGCAAATACAAAATACATCTTAGGGTAACCCAGGATGGCTACTCTTAGTGCAGTACTGGAATGTAGGAAGGTGAATTCAAGGGCAGCTCCCATTCCCTGAGGCACCCCTTGCAAAGCCACCAGGCCAGAGGAATTGAGTACTTCCAAGGGGCATTTCTGGTGGTCTCAGCCTAGGAAAATTTGAAGAGTTTTTGGAGGCTTAATTGCACTTCTGCCACCAGAGAGCAAAACTTGGGGCAGGACAACACCAGATAGAGTCAACAAGACCACAGCTTGTCCTTTTCTCCATAATTCCTCAGGTATGCCATCAGTACCACTGCTGAGTGCATGCATTGCTGTCTGCCATGCTCCACAGTGTGGCAGAGCATCGAGATGGTGCAAATAGCGAGAAAAGAGCCAAGAGGTTTTCTACCTTCAGCTCCCACCCCCTCCCTGCTTCTCTTTTGCCTGCCCCCTCCACTTCCCCGCTGAAGGCACAAACACCTACTGCCCATGGAAGCTATTTCTAAGCAATCCCGGGCATCTGGGGAATGAGGCTCTGAACAAATATCAGAGCGTGTGTGTGCAGAGAGTGCACACACATGCACACACACACACACACACACATGCACAGCCACGGTGCTGCTGCAAAGTCAAATATAGACCTTGTGGAAAGGGAACAATGGCTGGGGTTGGGTTACATGGCTGTAGGGCCAGCAAGCTGCTGTTTGTTGTGGGCTGGGGTGGAATTGGAAAAGCAAGGGGGGTGGTATGGGGGAGAACATTTGTTTTAACCTAGAGACCCTGGGCTGGTGCTGTGCGTAAGGCGGAGAGGGTGACCCGGAGCAAGAGCTGAAGAGGATGATCATTTGAGTTGGCAGCTCAGAGGTTTTTGCAGCCTTTCTCCAGCTTCTTTGTGCTACTTTTCTGCCTTTCTTGAGGAATTAGAGTGAGCAGGAAGGGGTGAATTTCTCTGGGCTTCTGCACAGGGAAGAGTTTCTGCTCTGGAGAAGGCTTCTGTGTGAAGGAGAAGAGGCAACATTATCTGTTTTCTCAGCCCACCATCTGCTTCTTGTCCCTGATGTCTGGCTGCCTCCAAGGTGCAGGTTCCAGACTCCGGAAGAAAGGGAAGCAGCTTCAGCTGGCTTTGACAGGTAATTCCTCCCTCTGTCTGTGAGTGGTGACGGTGTGTTGGGATGATGGCGGGGGAGGGAGTCTTCATCTGGCATGCACTGGAGGGAAAACCATGACAAGAGGTTGCTCCAGTTCCCACCCCAGGTCCCTGCTTTGGGGGATTTCCTTCACTGGAGGGAAGAGCCATGGAGGAACTCTTATGGCTAGGAAAAAATCCTTCCTAATTCTGATCCAGCAGCTGTTCCATCTGAGACGCCTCTAGGGATGGCATGGCAGGCATCACAGCCTAGTAGAGCAGTGTCTAAGCCAAGCACAGGAATCTCCTCAATGCCCATTTCTTGGGTCTGCAAATAGAGCTGCTCTGATTAAATAGTACTGGGCAGTCCACAGACTTACCCAGCGAACCTGAGACACAGGATTGTGCCTGGGGATGGGACTGGAGCCCTTCAGTGTGGAGGAAGGAGTGCACCCAAGGTCCATATTGCATGAATCTCTTCTCCCTCCTCTGTATTCCCCTTCTACTCCCATCCATCCCTCCCTGCTTCTCTCTGTGATACTCACATGCAAAGCCAAACCTCAAGCCACAAAACACATTTCCTTAAATATCCCACCTTCTGAAATCCCACCCCGGATTTTGTTCTTCATTCCCCTTCCTCAGAGTTCAGGTCTTCAGCAACCAAGTTTATCTCCTCAGCCTGGACTTGTACAGCTCTTGCCTCCAAGAGAGGCAGCACAGGGAGAGCCCCGTGTCCCATTCTGTTGGCTGCAAGCTGGCCCCATCTCCCTCTCTCACAGCACTCGTGCTGTGGGTGCAGATACTTACGGATATCAGCGTATGTCAGGGTCCCTCTGCAGACCCCTCCTATCAGCCCATACAAATGCACACATGACATCCAGAGGGTTTTCTTAGGCACATTTAAGCAAGAGAGGTTTAAAAGCACTGGGGCATGGTTGTGCAATGATGTTGCAGTGCAGTGCGGTCAGGACCAGGGCAGATCCCAGCAGAAGAATGCGGGAGCAGATGAGGATGTTGCAGGAGGTGGTGTTCTATCTGACACAGTTAGTGAAGGTGGTAGGATTTCAAGGAAGAGGTGAGGCTGAGGCTGAGCAGCCTACACTCAGTGTTGGAGGTATCGCTAGTAAACTCTTGGCCTCCAACCATGACTGGCAAAGAGTGCTAGGCAGGGTGTTTGTGGGTGTCAGAGCAGAAATGTGGATGGTTCCAGGTCCTAGAGCTGTAGTGATGGAAGGAAAGGCTGTCTGGTTTTAAACCAAGTACCAGAAGGTGTGATTCGCCCTCAGCCTTCCCCTCTCCTTTTTGCTGTAAGCTCCAGAAGTGGTAGGAATCAGGGCTCAAAAGCAGGCTGAGCTGGCTGTGAGGGATGGCAGGATGAGAATGGATGTAGAATCACAGGACAGAGCTGGTGCACACCTCTCTCATAAATATCTGAAGAGCTGATGGAGCAACCTAAGTAGGAGGTTTGTACTTCTCCGTTCCTCTGTCTTTGGGGTGATAGGAGGAGGAAGAGGGCCAAGAAAGGAACAGGGCTCCTGGCTGACAGGACAGCAGGAAGGAGGCAGGAATGAGGCAGGTCCTGCAGAGGTAGGCAGGGTGGTAGGCCCCCATTTTATCACTCCATCATGTTGTGTTGTCCAGGCATACCAAGGATGAACAAGTAGGGGTCCCTGCTCAGAGCTGGCAGAGACCTTGGCTTTGATACCTGGGCTCTTACTGGGTCCTGGGACCTGCAGAGCTGCCCATGGCTGCCACGGGGTGCTGACAGGGCAGCAGAGGGCTGGGGGGACTGGAGAAGGTGAGAGCAGGGATGGGTTGAACTTTGTCTGATGAGATGAGATGGAGTGTGAAAGCATCCATTAAGTGCCTGTAGGACATGGTTCTTCTTCCTTCCTGGGGAAAAACAGCAAACTTTGTGGGATACAGGGGTAGAAAAGAGCTGACTGATGTGAGCTTGTAATCTAATTAAGGATTGCTAGTACCTTTGAAGGTGATGGCTGTGATCTTGTCAAGCAGCAGAAAGGCCATGCAAGGTGAGGAGGAGAGCGGGCAGCTGTTTCATCTGAAGATGTGACAGCCCAGACCCTCTCCACAGTTGCCTTATTGTTTCTTATTGTCCACTGAAGTGCTGAGGTCCACATCTCATAAGTGGCAGCGAGAAAAATGCTGGGGACCACAGCTTCTCTGGATGACTTCTTTTTTGTGAGGTGGCTACTACAAGTTGAACCTTTATTTTGAGGATGGGCCTTCTTAATCCTACTGTTTGCCAGTGGAGGTGTTTTAGTGGACCCCGGGGACATCAGGGAGGGGCTGCAGGAGGTGTTTTTCCTTATTCGTATTATTTCAGATAATCTGAGCAAAACGAAGGCTCGGATCATCGCTCACCTATTTCCGAGAGGAGCGCCAGGCGGAGAGGCTCAGTGCCCCGCGGGACCGCGCCCCTGCCCAGGCGAGGGCGGCGAGCGCTGCAGCCCCGAGCCCCGGGCGGGGGTACCCCAGCCCGGGGCACCTCTGCGTGCTCTGCGATCGCTGCTGGGGCCGGTGAGCCCTCGCAGCCGCAGCTCCCCGGGGGCGGGCGGGCCGTGCCGGGGTCCCCCCCGCCCCCGGCGGCGGGAGCAGGGCAGGGGTGAGCGGGCAGGGGTGAGCGGGCAGGGCGGGCCGGGTCGGGGGCTGCCTGCGGTTTGGGGCGGCGGGAGGCGGGATGTCCCGGGGAGGGAGCGGGGATGTGCAGGCACACGCAGCCGCTGGCAGGCGGCCGGGGCTGCACGGCGGCGGCGGCGGCGGCGGGCGGAGCGGCGCGGCACACGCGGCGGCAGCTCCCTCCGCAGCCCCGCGCCTCCCAGCGCCGCCGCCGCCGCACCGGGCATGGCCGCCCCCCGCCGCCGCGCCCCGCGATAGCCCCACGAGCCGCCGCGTCGCCGAGGTGAGCAGGGGCCGGGAACCCGCAGCGCCCCAGCCCCGCCGGCCCCCCTTTCCCCGCCGCCGCCCCGGCCGCACGGGCTCCGGCGGGGCTCCGCGGAGGGTCCCCTCCGGGGCAGCCCTGGGGTGGGGTGGGGCTGGGAGAAAGGCGAGCCCCCCGTGGCCGTGCCCCTCCGGGGGGCACTGAGGCTTGGGGTGATCCCAAAGCCCCGGGGGGAGGGGGGCGGGGGGACAGGCGCGGCGAGCACAGCGGCGCGGCATCCCCCGGGATCCCAGCCCTGCCCCCGGACGCCAGTCCGGAGGGGTCCCGATGGCCTCCAGGCTGGGGGCAGTGCCTGATAGCCCACCTCCTGGGGATGTCCCTGGTAGTCCCCGAGCGCGCAGAGGTCCCTGATAACCTCGCAAGGGTGGTTAATAGACTCGGGGGTCGTCCTCGCGGCGCCCGGAGGTCTGGTAGCCCCCAACCCGGCCAGGCAGAGGTGGACGAGTGGGACGGAGGGAGCTCCCTCGCCCGTGTCCTTGTGACCCAAAGCCAGGCCTGCCCAGGTGGGAGCTGCTCACACCTCTCCCGGGCACCAGCTGCCACCCAGGATGCCGGGGTCCGGGTCTGTCCCGGGCGTTCTGTTGGGAGCAGCACCCACGGGGTGACTAGGTCAGGGGGCCCCACTCCTCGAGTGGGGAGCTGTGGGGGAAAATCAGCCTTTGCAATTGGGAAAACACAGCCTTTGCAATGGCACATGATCGGAGCTTATGCTTCTCACAGCCCTGAAGGAACATGATACTCACTCTTCAGCCCTAAATTATTTTATAAGTTTCATAGCAATTGCTTCACCCTCTCCTGAAATGCAGCAGCTGTTTGCCACTGCCCAATGTTTAGGGGCAGGAGGTGAAGGAGGATCCTGCAAGCATGTTGTCAAAGGGACTGTGGGGAGGGAGGATGGAGTAATCCATAGTGGGATTTGGCTGGGTCAGTGGCAGTAACATTCTGTAGCCCCTCTGAAAATGCTGCATCCTTCGTTGGTGGTGGTTTGTTTGCTGGAGAGATGCTTCAAGCAACAGCATTGCTTTTATGGGCTATTTTGTCCGGTTCAGGCAGGTGAAGCTCTTAGCAGGGACCCCAAAACCCTTTCCTGCAATGCATGTGTACGTGTGAGTGGGATGACTTGTGTCCCCACCTTAGAGGTCTCTCACACAACTATGGACCAAACATAACCTTCCAGAACTGAAGAGTCAAGCTGAAAGTGGAATGGCCCCTGTTCATCACACCCACGCATCTGGATAGAGTCTGCTCCATACCTTCACCGTTCTCTTAACAGAACTGTTTAACCCCTCCCATCTCATTACAGTAATATATTTATGATATCACCCTTGAATTTCCTGCCCTTAACAACCCCAGAAGGCTGGGAGGGAATCAGGCATTTTTGGAAAGTATTTAATGCTACTTCAAGAGGGCAGGAGGCGGTCGGAAAATAGTGGATGCAGGAACCTCGGGCTGACAGGGCTCTCTGCAGGACAGCTGAGGAAAAGGACTGCACCTAGTGAGAGGTGTGCGTTCACATTTCCTGCCTGGAGCTGCAGCCCAGCTCTAGTGCCTGTTGCTGCACTCTCTTGCTTGGACAGTGAAAGAGGGCTGCTGTTTTCTGCCTGCTCCTCTGCTAGATCTACTGGACTCCCTGCTCTCCTGCAGGGTTTGAAAAGCAGCCTGGGCACTGTGAAGAACACTCAGCCCATCTATTTGTGCAAATGTGCACAGCAGGACCTTATTTAACATGAAGCTGAAGCGTCCCAGATCTAGGGAGGGAAGATGAAGGTCCCACAGCTGGGTGGGTATTTCTGGCTTCCTGATCTCTGGACAGCAGCTACCAGGGGTAGGTGCTCCAAGATGTGCTGCGACAGCCTGAGCTATAACACACTCAGGACTGAGTCTGCACACTAGGTTCTCCTGTACACACATTTTCAAAAGCTTTTTAATTCTTAGTGCCCCAACGCTGACTTAGAGGAAGGAGTCTGGATGGAACAGAGGGGAGTGTGGTGACAAGGCTGTATAAAACTGGATGGTTCAACTCAAACTCCCAGGCAGCAGAGAGGAGGTGTTGGTGTGTCAGCCAAGGGATTTTGCTGAGCTTGCTCTTTTTCTCTTTGTAGGTGTTCATCTCGGTGGGGCCACACTGACCATGCTCAGGAGCTTCTGTCTCCAGCTCATGTCCTTGATTTGGATCCTCTTGGCCCATCACCAGCTTGTGCAAGGTGAGTCTGTGTAGACATGGGTCCATCTCTTTCATATCCATTTTTCCAAACCTGTCCTTGGCATTGCTGAAGTCTCCTCAGTTTTCCATGCAAAATTGAGAAGGTCTGACTTGGAAAAGCAGAAAATGCTGCCCACTTGTTAAATCACCTGAGTGTGACACTGGAGGCACCTTAGAAACTCTGCCCACAGGGATGGCAGTGCCTGAGCAGACTGGCAGAGACATCCCTGCTGCTCTCTCTCAGTTAGGGTGAATGGGTTCCCAAACCAATGAGCTTGCTAGGGGGAAGGAGGTCCCAAAAGTGAACAGCTAACCCTGGATCCACTGAGACAAACTCCTTTCCCAAAGATTAGTTTGCTCTATCCCTGCTCTGGATAAGCAATGAATTCCCAAAGCCATGTGCCAGGAGAAATGGTTACAAATAGGAAAGGTGGCACTACCCAGGCTTGGGGCTGAGCAGTCCCAGGATGCTGCTCCAGCTCCATAGTGACTTGTTTTAGACGGCTCTGACCCTGTGCAGTGGGACCTGCTGCCTCACTGCAGCAAAACTGCATGCACAGGGGATTTCTTCCCCTGCTCATTCTCCCAGGCAGCACAAAATGTTGCTTGGGAAATCCTCAGTGCATCTCTAGGCATGGGGGCTTTACTCTGTTTCAGTCCAGGATGGAGGGGCTCAGGTAAGGATATGCACCTCCTGGGCCTGGCCTGCACAAGACTTGCACAAGACTTCTGGAGAAACCCCCCTGCTTCTTGACATCTGCTCTAGTTCTGCTGCTCATGGAGTCAGAGTGAACCAGCTCCCCTGTGGAGCTAAGATGCAAGCAAGTGATGGGGAAGAGGGGAAGGTGGAGATGAAAGGGAACACCTGGCACAAAGGAGAGGATGAGAAGTGGCACAGTGAGGCCATGGCTCAGTTACAGCTTCTGTGGCTTTTAAATAAATAAACAGAACTGGATACCTGGCCCCATGTGATGCCAAGTCCTTCTTCCCTGTACTGGGAGGGGAGTGCTGGCAACCAGGTCCCAGAAGAGGGCAGGAGCTCCTGTCAGACCACTCTATGCTAACAGCTGTCCCTGGAGATGGTGACATCCTGGGAGGTAAAGAAGAACCATTCTTTCCATTTCCATTCTTGTGCCCCTTGCAGTACTTGGCCCGGAGCTTTCCCACCATACTTGCTGCAAGACTGTGGGACTGAGGTCCCAGGTGGGTCAGTCCCTGTTACACAGGTTGTCTTAATGCACGGGCAACGCCAGCTCTTGCCCAGAAGGGCCCAAAATCTAAGGGAGGCAGCAGAGAAAAGGTGAGAGAGATGACCTCTCTGGGGAGAGGTAGGCTGAGCACTTAAGGAAACACCCAGAGCCATGGGCAGATCTGGAATCATCTATAGTCTCTGCTTAATCCAAGTCCCCATGTCTTTTTTCTTGTAGGGGATGACTGCAGTGAGCGCTGCAATCTCGCCCACGGCTGCTGTGACCAGGATGGGAAGTGCAGGTATGCCTTGTCTTGGGCTCTGCTGCTCCTGACTAACTGCTCTCCCTCCCTTGACACCGTGTCCCTGGTGCCTACATCCCTGCCCCGAGCTGAAGCACCTCCTCCTCCACTCACCCACACCTGGAACCGATGACTCTGCTCTCTTCTTACCTGACACCCTCTGGAGTGAGAGATTTTGATGCCTCAGCCTCTTGCTGGTCCCCTCTTGCCTTTGCTCCAGTGCTTCCAGGGTGCCCACCTTCACACACTGACCACTGTTATTCTGCTGAGCCCTTTTTGTCTAGAGGGAAGCCTGGCCGTGCCTGGGTGATGGGAAGCAGTCTTTAGGCTCAGATGTGATGGAGGAAAGTCATCAGGCAGCAGGGCAGGCATAAGGGTTGGCCAGCTTGCTGGGCCTCCTCGCTGGTTGAGGTGGAGGTGCTCTCCCTGGGCCATGGAAGAGAAGGGCTTCCAGCCATGCATATAACTGAGGGCTTCAGGGGTCCCCTCTCAGAAGCCTGAGCTGTGGTGGGGATCTCTGGATGTTTTTCATAAAGGGTTTACCAGCAAGCTGTGAACTACAGCAGCAGAAGTGCATATGTGGTACTTGGCATCCCAGCTCTAGCTGGTGCCCAGATCCCACAGGGTTCAAGCTCAGAGCCTGACCCTGCACTTCAGCCTGGGAAGCACCACATGACTGCTGTGGGCTGCCACAGCCCCACTGCCTGTTGTCCCCTGTAGGGCCATCTGGAGTCCCCACTCTATAAGGCAGCACCAGGAGGCTTTGGGCTGGCTGGGACACCTGTGGCTGCAAGGGGACAGACTGCCCAAAGCCACCCTGTTCTCCTCACCAGGGCATGGTCAGTCCCCTTTCACAGAACTGCCCCTGGTGTCACACCACACCTGGGCCACCTCTTGTTCTTGCTGACTGCTGCATCAGGCTGTGTCCAGCTCTGGTTTGGCTGGGCCCACATTTGCAGCTGCACAGAGCTCCTCCCTGAGCCCTTTCAGCAGCTGTGGCTGGTTGGGAGAGCAGGGTGCTGCAAAGCCCCCGTGAGAAAGGCCACATGTCACCATGTGGCAGGGTGTCCCAGCTGCAGATCTTTCTGCACGTGAGTTGCTGCTGCTGATTTCAGGCCTCCAGAGCATTTGCTGAACCTTGTGTTTTGGCAGTACCTCAAAATCACCTCAAACTCAGGGAGACTTGGCTGCTTACCTGGCCCCCTTCCTGGCAATTTTTAGGTTGGCCAGCTCCCTTTCAGAGTAGTGGAAGAGTTGATAGCACCTGCTCCTTGCAGGTACTGGGGGGTAGGGGTGTCCACATCCCTCTGCTCAGGGCTGTCCAGGTATGAATGTATTTCCCCAGAATATACCAGGCACGTGGTATCACCTCCAGTCCCATTGAAAAGCCTCTAATGTGTGTATATATATGTATTATTTTTACCATTTTCCTCACTCCTCATCTCTTTGGAACAACATCCAGATGACAACAGGCATCCCAGGTTTGAAAGTGCAGCTGTGGGATAGCCCAAAAAAACTGCAGTCACCACACATTGTGCTGAAAGGAGCCCCAGCCATGAAAATGAACCCCCTTCCTTACTCTAGGAACTGTGTTGTTCTTGTTGGGTTTCATTTTGTGCTGGTTTGAGTATATCTTGTGTTGTGGCTTGGTGCCACCTCCTCTCAGCTCTCATCTTGTTATCACTTGCTTTCTGCCTTGGAGCTGGCAGGTCTGAGGGATGCCTGCCGCTGGAGCAGTGCAGCTTAGCTTTACTTAGGCATTGCCACTGCCCTGCTCTTCTGGGGCCAGAAGGCTCGCTGTGTGCTGCAGGCTCTCCCATTGTGCTGCCCTTGTGGGCTGGCTGAGAAGTCTATTCTGTGCACTAGCCAAAGCCAGCAAGGTTTCACAGCTGGCTTACAGTGCACTCCAGACAAAAAATAACACACATTATTATGCAGAGAGGAGCAGTGGAACACACGGACCTCAGCAGCCTCTTGGCCCTTTCTCTCAGGAAGCTCAGGGTTAGGGATGGGCTTTTCTCTGCCTGTCAGAGTGGCTGCCTGCTGTGGGAGGTATGGGAATTACTGAGCTAATGCAGCAGTGTGTATGGAGTGGCTGGTTGGAGGAGAGCAGAGGGATGTGGGCAGTGAAAGTGAAGCTGCTGAGCTCTGCTGCTGGCCACTCACCCTCCCCGGCTGCAGGGGGTGTCTGCTCCTGCTCTGTCTTGCTTGCTTCCTTGGACAGATGAGATGCCAGTACTTAGCTCTGCAGGAGGGAGCTGGAGGTCCATGGGGCCTTTGGGAGGGTTTCTGAGCACAGCTGTATCTGTAGGAGCCCTGCACAGCACACAGACAGCTTTTCTGCAAGCCCCTGCTTGGATTTGATTTGATTTGATTTGATTTGATTATGCTGCTATGCCCTGTGCTCCTGCAGGTGTGACCCAGGCTGGGAGGGGGAGTACTGCGAGGAGTGCGTGCGAATGCCGGGCTGCCTTCACGGCACGTGCCACCAGCCTTGGCAGTGCATCTGTCACTCCGGCTGGGCTGGCAAGTTCTGTGACAAAGGTGAGTCGTGGGCTTGAATCCCTGCCTCTGGTGCTGAGGGCAGAAGCCCGGCACATCCTCATGGATATTGTCAGCCAGCGTAGCCAGAAGCCACCTGGGTGATGCTGTTTTGGCTGCCTGGGAGATGGGATGTTGCCTGGCAGCCACAGCTGGGACCATTCCCTTCCTGCAAGAGAGGTCAGACTGCTGTCATTTGTTCCCTGGTGGTATGGCAAGAGCTGGCATGACACTGGCCAGCCTCAGGAAATGGGGCAGATCAACTCATTGCATTTCCCGTGCTGCATCAGGACTCTGAGCAGCATTCCCTGCTTTCCCCCACAAGGCTTCCTGCCTTCAGCAGGTAGCTGGGGACTCCCCTTCTCCAGCCCCAGGGACTTGTCTGTACCTGGGGGTCTCCACTGGTCAGACAGTTGGCATGCACTGCATCTTCACAACCACACAGGCACTGCACTTCTGTTGCTGCAGGTGCCTGTTGGAGGGGAGAAGAGAGAAGCTCCTGCCATTTCCCCATCCCCAGGGGGTTTGGTGGGTTGTGTTTGCACTGAGTTGGCCACATCAACCCTCTTTTCTCCCTCATTCACACCATTTTTTTTCCCCTCAGACATACACATCTGTGAACACCAGTCCCCCTGCCAGAATGGGGCACAGTGCATCTACGATCGGGATGGGGAGTATTCCTGCTTGTGTCCAGAAGGCTTCCACGGGAAGGACTGTGAGATGAAGACAGGGCCATGTGAGAAGGCAGGGTGAGACACTGCAGTGAGATTACAGACAGCATTTACTTCGGGTCACACACTGCCAAGTGGAGGCCCAGCTTGGCTCTTTACCTGTGAATTTCCATACAGTAATGGAGATAAGCCAAAATCACCTTTGGCTTTGGTTTAGCAGAGTGCAGTGCACAGTCCCACCAGGATAAGGGCTTTGTTGCAATCTGAACAGATGTCCTTGCTGTAGGAGGACAGGAATTTGTTCATGATGCCTGGGACATCCTATCTCCCAGGTAGCCAAACTGCTGTAGGCATGATGAGCTGACATCCATGATGCCCTTGGGGAGCATCAGGAGGGCATGTTTCCTCTTCAGATCATAGTGCTGAAGACCCTCCCTGGTGGGTGGTGGGCCTGTGCACAGCCACAGCCTTTGAGAAGGTCCCACAGCCTCTCACTCAAGGAGACAGAAACTCCCACCCAGTCTTCTCCTAGAGATAGCTGCCCCCACAGAGAGAGAGCTGGACACACTGACCGTGCAAGCAGCTCTGTGTGTTTACCTCAGGTACACCCCTAGGGTAGGGGAAGCTGCTTGTTTCCAGGGCCATGACCTATCCTGTCCTTGCTCTCTGCACACAGGTCTCCATGCAAGAATGGTGGGCAATGTCAAGACGAAAATGGCTTTGCCAGTAACTTCACCTGCCGGTGTCTCGCTGGCTTTGTGGGGGCTCTCTGTGAGCACGATGTGGATGACTGCCTGATGCGCCCCTGTGCCAACGGGGCCACCTGCCACGACGGCGTCAACCGCTTCTCCTGCCAGTGCCAGGTGGGCTTTGAAGGGCGTTTCTGCACCATCAACATCAACGACTGCGCCAGCCAGCCGTGCAAAAATGGGGCAAAGTGCTATGACCGCATCAATGACTATGACTGCTTGTGTCCTGACCGTTTCACTGGCAAAACCTGTGAGATCTCTGTCCCTGAGCCCACCTGGTCTCCTGCCTACCACCCTGCAAACCCTGAGAATGCTGGAGGTGTGAAAAGCACCACTAGTGAGACGCCGGGGGTGACGCAGCCAGAGCCCATCAGGACTGTGGTCACAGGGCGGCGTGTGGCCAACCACAGCGAGAAAGAGCCGGGGGGAGGGTTGTTGAAAATCTCTGTGAAGGAGGTGGTGACCCAAAGGGACTCAGGGCTGAGTGAAGCCCAGCTAGTGACAGTGCTGGTGTTCGGGGTGCTGACAGCAGTGCTGGTCCTCATCACTGTCCTGCTAATGCTGAGGAACTGGCAGAGAGGCCGTCAAAGGTCAAACTGGTGCCAAAGCCCTTCTCAGGCTGCAAGAAAGCTCCAAGACCAGGAGTGTCAGGTGGGAATGCTCAACACCGTCTTGATTGAGCCAAGGAAGACCACAGAGCTGTGAGCTGCGAGGACTCCGAAGCAGACCCTGGCAGGTCATCATGCTGGCAAACCCCTTGAACTGCACCCTGCGGAGCCATGCCGGCACCGACTGGGCAGCGGGGAAGGGCTCCCAGGGCAGCAAACATGTCAACAAAACCTCGGGCGTTGAGCATTGGTGTGATGGCCCTGCCTGGGTCTGAGCTGTCTCCTGTCTGGCTGGCTCAGCTGGCACGCAGGGGCATTTGAAGGCAGGGCTGTGCTGGGCCAGCCCTGCAGGGGAGCAATGGTGTGCTGCCCGCAGCCACCCGTGCCACACGAGCACCGCTACCATCTGCTCCAGCACTCAGAAACAGGACAGGCAGTGCTGAGGAGGGCACAGCCCTCTTGCAAGCCCAAATACTGCCAGACCCTTTGTAACTCCTCTCTGTGACTACGGGAAGGGGCTTTATCCTCATTTCTGCTGGTGTTGGGATGCTTCTCCTGGGGCCTTTGATACAGTTGTGGCTGCATGGGTCTCCCTGCCGCAGTACTGTATGGGGTAGTTCCTGGCTGTTTCTGGAGGCTGTCATTTCAGATGCCATGTCCCTAGGGAACGAGCAAACACCCTTGCTCCCTGGCCTTGTGGTTCTGTGAGCCTTTTGAAGAGACTTCAAAAATCATTGCAGGTCTCATGCCCTTCTTCTGCCCTGGCTGATGCACCCTCCTCTTGCTGTCAGACTTGGGGGTCACAAACATATTCCGTACTTTCCTCCTGATAATCCAGGGGTCTCTTTGACTCACTTACTAAGCCGTCCTTTCTGGTCTGGCCACAAATGACCAAGATCCTTTGCCTCTGCAGTGTGCAATTCTGCCTCACTATTTGCTCTCCTCTGGGCCTGAGCTGGTCCTTCTCATATGTCCTCATAGGTGAAGCTGGAGCTCGACAAGGCTGTACTGTGGCTGGTTCAGGAGCAATAGAGGATCCAGGTCCTCCTTTGCTGTCCCATTGACTCTGAGGCAGGCAGCTGGCTCTAACCTCAAATCACTGCAGCATTTCTCAATACAACAAAGGCTAAACTCCCCACAGTGGATGTGAGCCTGGGATGAACACAGGAAGCAGACACAAAACTGCCTTCTCCACCATTGCTAAAACATGGCTAAGAGGCAGCAGATGGTCAGGTCACTTAGCCTTTGTAAAAGATCTATTCCTGCCTGTGCTGGTCTAGTGTGCAGCAATGAGTGCCTCTCTCCCAGGACCAGGGATTTCTCTGCCTCCTCATGGGCATAGGTGGTTAAGCAGAGGGGCAAAACTCTCCACAACCCAAACCCTACTACTGGCTTGTAGGGCTGCAGAGCTGGGTTCAAGGTGGTGTGAAGTGAGCCAAGAAGTGAATGCTCAGGCAGGAGTGAGACCTGGGAGAGGGGACTGAGGCTTCATCAGAAAGATTATTTTTTTAATACATGGATGGATTATGTACCTTTATCAAATAAAACAAGTACAAGCTCAGAAACAGTGTATCAGAGAATCATAAAACAATTTAGGTTGCAAGGGACCTCTGAATACCAATCTCTTGCTCTCAGCAGATCCAAGTAGATCAGGTTGCTCAGCAACTTGCTGAGTATCTCCATCACTTCGCTGAAGAATGCAAAGCCAGACCATGGCACAGGAGTTGTCCTGCCTTATTCTCCATCTGCAGGGATGGAGATGGCTCCTACAGTTTCAGGGAAAGCAATTACACCTGTCCCTGGACAGCATAGCAAAGGTGTGGGCTAGGCATTGCCTTAAGAGTGTTGGGAAGAAGGGGTCCCAGGTGCCTATGGCAAAAGGAAGATCCTAAAACTGAAAGCAGCTGTGGGTTTTGTGCAGCTGGGAGCAGGGCAGGAGGGATAGAGAATTTCCCAAGAGTGTGGTCTTCAATAAACCAGCCTTAGAGGCCTTTAATGCAATTGCATTCTACTCCATTCAGGGAAAGGCCTTCTCCACTGAAAACCAGAGTAAAAGTAGCAAGGTCCTTGGATGCAACTTTCTGGGCATGGAAAAGCCTTCTGGGAATAGTAGAGATTAGGTAGGGTTGTCTTCGTGTAGAGAGGGCCCACTCTTGTATCTCATAAGGAAAAAAGTGTCTGGTGAGGAAAAGGGCCAAGGACCTGAATCAACAGCTTCACAAGGATATTTCCACTTTATTTTACATTGCATATGTCAGACTAAGTCTCAAACTAGGAGTTACTGATTCTTGAGTGAGTGAGTAGAAAATCCCTCTGTAATCAAAAAGGGAAGAAGCCTTGGAGAGGAGCAGGATCCCACCAACCAGGCTTGCATAACTCTGAACAGCAGGTCACATCTTCCCTACTAAAGGAAAGGCCACAGTGCCATACTCCTGTCCCTGAGGACACACAGCTGCTGCCTGCAGGCAGGAACAAGCTCCTCCCTCACCTCAGCAGCTCCTGGCCCTGCAGGGACAGCGCTGGTGTCTGAGGTGCCAGGAAAGCTAGGCATCCAGCTAGAAGAGCTGCCTGGGCTGAGCCCAGGAGGGAGATCATTGCTGCCTGCTGTGCAGGAGGTGCTGGAACAAGGAGCCATCTTTCTGGCTTAGGCGGGCGGGTGAATCCAGCTCTGCCACTCTCCCAGCTTGCATCACCAGCACACGGTCTGAGTCCAGGATGGTGTTCAGCCTGTGACAACAAATGCCAGGACACACGTTGTTGGATCTGAGGAGAAGCTCTGGATACTGCTTCCCCTGCTGTTAAGGGCAGCCCAAGACATGCCCAGCATTAGGAGCTGTGGAGGATCTCGCTCTGCACTCAAGGTGACAGTGCAGCTCCCCAGAGAGCCTCTGCTCGCTGCTGAAATGCAGCACCTCTTAGGAGAGCACAGTGATGCTTTCCAGTTGCTGGGCATGGCAGGGCACCAGGAGCGCAGAGGGAAGTTCTGTGGGGGGAAGCTCAGGGCATACCTGATTCTGGGGTTGCACAAAATGTCTCCATCCCCACAGGGGTTAGTGAGTTGCTTTATTTGCCCCAACATTTCCTCACCTGCCACCTCCCAAGGGCAGCAGAAATTGTGCATCAGCTGCTATTCCCCTGCAGTCTAGCATCTTTGCTTATGCTACCACCACCACTGGATTTGTACTTGCCAGTCAGCCAACCACAGGACCCACTGCACACATATGTGCCCAGGTCTGCCCGGACTGCCAGCAGAACAGCAGCCTCTGGCTCTGGATAGGGAAGACAGGACAGCAGGAATGTTTTTGCACAGTCATGCACCATTCAGTGTGAAACTACAGCCCTATGAAGCCACAGATCACAAGGAAGACACCACACAGGATTTGAGCAGGTAAAAGGCATTACGGAGTTCAAGACTCTGGTTACATGTTCACCTCCAAGAGAGTGCAGGCTACAGCACTGGAAATTACTTGGAGGGACAAGCACAGAGTCACCTCTCATCCTGGATTTTACCCAAAGCTGAATGGCATGGAAAAACCATGGATATAAATCAACCCCATCATCACCTTTCTCTCCTTACTGTTCTCCCCCATTGCTTTTCATCCCATGGAAAAGGGGCTGGGACCATCTTCAACTCAGTCTTGTTGCTTTGCCTTCTGCCACTCCTTCCTCTGCTGTTTCTCTTTTTTAATTACTCCCCCATCAAAGGTGGCCTCCCCACACCCAACCCAAACACACACCTCAGCCCACAATGCCCTTGCACTTCTACTCTATTTATGCTTAACATCCCTAGTGTAGGAACCACATTCCCTTCACACTCCTCCTGCCTCCCTCCTACATAATGTATTTAACAAGACCCACTTGATTCACTTGCCAAGCCCAGCCCACCCAGCCTGTCATCCATCACTCCCACTCCTGTGCAGCAGGACATCAGCCCCTGCCACCTGCTCATTTGATTTTTATTTTTGTGGTAACCTCTGTGCTTTGGAAACACCCTCCATACAATTGCATAACCCTCCTCCAAATGCTCCTCCACTTGGCAAGAGTAAGAGAAGAGAACACCACCTAATGCTGATCCATCCCTTCTCTGCAGTATTCATGTTTTGCCCTCCTCTCTCTGGCTGCAACCATCCACTGCTTCTACTCTCCATCTCTCAGATATGAGACAATCACTGTTGTCCTGTCCTGCCTGGGCAGTGTCTATCTCACTGGCATAAGGTGCAGGCTGGAACTGAAACTCAGGATTTTGGAAGACACAACCATCCAGTAGCTGGCTGCAGCCCTTTGCTGCTGGCTGTCCTGCACTGCCCTCTACCGAGCCAGGGACACCTGCTCCTCCACTGTCTCCACATTGCCCCTTTCCACACGATAGTTCTCCATTATGCCTCGCCCTAATGTGGCAGAACAAGGAACAATTCGCCTGCCCTACTGATGCCCGCAGGCAGTGCCCAGGAAGAGAAATCTGTGACAGGATGCTGCATTTTGCCCTCTGCTGGCACCAACTTCTGGGTACAACATTTTCCCCTTTTCACATCCAGTTGTTCCCAGCACCCAGCAGAAAAGGCAAAAGGCAAGGTCCAGCCTTGGCACTTGAAAAGCCTTATCACAGTGACCTCCGTGCTCAGCTTGGGGCCCAGGCATGGCATGTGCAGCCACCTCTCCCTGTGAGTGGCAGGATGACTTTAGGCACAGAGGTTCTTCCATACCTGTGAGCAATTGTCAAAACAGTTTTGTCAGCGAAGCGCTGGCGGATGGTCTGCTGCAGCAGCTGGTCTGTCTTCTGATCCACACTGGCTGTGGCCTCATCGATGCACAGCACCTGCCAGGGACAGAGAGGGAAGGGGGCTTCCAAGCAGCACAGCAGAGACCCCACTCCCTGGCTAGAGACAGCCTGAGAAGTTAGCACAGGGTACGTGTCCCCATGACACCTCCAGCTCTGCAGCGCTCTGCTCTGCTGTCCCCAGACAGCCACCAGCAGGTCCCTCTCCCCCTTGCTCCGATGAAGGCAGTGAACTTACCTTGGCCTGTGTCAGGATGGCTCTGGCCAGACACACCAGCTGCCTCTGTCCCACAGACAGACTCTTTCCCCTCTCTCCCAGCTCACTGTCCAGTCCACCTGCAGGGATCGAGATTAACAGTCACCTGCATCATCTACACAGGGCCCCAAACAGCCCCACCAGTCCAAGATTTTCCCAGTAGCACACAAAATCCCCATTCTGCTCAGGCCCAGGCCTTAGGAACTAGAGCCTTTACACTTAGACAAGAGCAACATCTGGCACAGTTCCCTTAGAACTAAGGCCTGGCTTATCTCTCTGCTACTCCTCTAACACCCATTGAGGCCTGGTCTCACCAGCAAACTTCTGCCACCCAATCCATCACCTGCCAGTCCATTTGCCTCTAAATGTCACGTAATGCCACTGGGTCCCACTTACCTGTTCCCACACTGGTTCTAACCTTGCCTAACCCATTCCCTACTGCATCCACCTCAGCTCCCTGCCCGAGCTAAGGCCTTCCCTCCTCTTGCAGAATGCACACTCATCAGCTGCTTCTCACTGGTTTCCAACTCACCCATCTGCATAACAGCATCCCACAGGTGGCACTGCTCCAGCACCTCCTGGAGCTCAGCATCCGTCCGTTTTCCTTGGGGGTCCAGGTTTTCTCTGACTGAGCCACTGAACAAAAATGGATCCTGTGGGATGATGGCCAGCCTAGATCTGCAAGTAAACAAAAGCTGAAGGCTCATGGGATGGGGTCTGCAGAAAAGCAAAGATCTGCTACTTCTTTTTTCATGGGGTGTCTTAGTTTGCTACAAATCTCAGAAGCACAGAGACATGGGTCACATATTCAGCCTGGTTTCCTTAGCACAACTGTCGAGAAACGACAGAGAGACTCGTAAAAAGCTACCACAGTCAGAAAAGAGGGTGCCACAACAGTCAGTCCTTTGCTCCTCACTCTTTACTTTGGCATGCAGCCACTGACAGCTCTCAGCCACCATCAGCTGCCCTTCACTCTGCTCAGCCATACCTCAGCTCCTCCAAGCCCACCAGCTGGCTGTCAACACCATCGAGGAGAATCTGGCCTGATTTCATCTCCATCATACGGAAAAGGGCCAAGAAAAGGGTGGATTTCCCAGATCCTGTGCGACCCACAATGCCCAGCTTCTCTCCAGGGTAAACAGTGAAGCTCACACCATCAAGTGCATTAGGCAAGCCTGGTCTGTATGCCAGGACCACCTGCTGGAACTCCACAAGCCCCTCACTTGGCCAGTCAGCAGAAACCTAAGAGGGATACACAGGTGAGAAAGGGCATGATAATGATTGATTGTCGTCTTCAGCATTGCCTCCCCACAGTTCAAGCCCCTTTAGACACTTGCTTGGCTTCTGAGCAGAACCAACAGCCCAGTCCCACCTCCAGCCCACTCCTAGGCTTGTTCTTCCATCACAGCTTGCATCTAGCACCCATTCTGCTTCCCTACTCCTTCCCATCACTCCCACCTTCACCAGTTTCTGCTGGAGATTCATCCTCCCCAGGAGATACACCAGTAAAAGATGAGTGATCAAGGTGGTTTCTGTGGTGAGTGCCCTCCACCCATTCACTGGCACCCTTTGATCTCCCCAGGGCACAAGTGCAGGGCAAAGAGCCAGAAGATGGGCCAGTACCTGAGAACACATCTGAGCTTTTACCTGGACCAATTTATCCTGAGGCTCCAAGGGGATGTCTGTGGTGTACTCCTCTGTCCGCTCCACACTCACCATCATCATCTCTGTGTGAGTGAAACTGTTAATGAGGTTTGAGAGCAGGTTTGTGACAGACAGGGCATATGACAGTGCCAGGCCCACAAGTCCTGTGAGGACAAAAGCAGAAGCAAGAGTGTTAGTGGCAGGGAAGGAGCTGACATCTTGATGGGCAGACAAAAAAAAAAACAAAGGAAAAGTCAGGACTGTGAAGTCTGGGGTCACACTTGAGGTTGGGGACACACAGGAGCAGAGACAGGAACTGAAGCACTACACTGTGGGTGACTTGCTAGCAACAGGAAGCAGGAGCTCTGGATTTTACCTCAGTGTAGGAAAATGTGTAGCTCTGGGCTTGGAAAGGAGGAACCCTTTGGGCACAGCTTAGAAGTAGACATAGATCAGTCCCTGGCAGTCTACCTGGATTTCCCAGCTGCTTCTGGTGCTGGATGATGGCAATCCCTGCTATAGCAGTAACCACAGCAACCCCAATCATCTGCAAGCGGATGTCCAGCCACTCCATCACTGTTTCGCTGGCAAAGAGACAGCGCTGGTTCTGCTCCAGATGCAGCTGATTCTCCAACTCAAACCTGTCAGGCACACAACAGAGGTTTGCATCACTCAAATTCCTCTCCTGCTGCCCCAGAAAAAGGCACTCCAGCAACCCTATAACCAGACCCACAAGAAGAAGGCCTTGACCCATAAAGCCAAAGCTCTGAGCTCTGTCTCTCTGGGTGCTTGTGCTTCCTGCTCACCTCTTTGTTGCCTGCATGGCTCGGATAGTGCTCAGTCCCGACAGGGTCTCTGAGAAGTGTGTGTAAATGGGAGACAGGGTGATGCTCTGGAGGCGCTTGAGCTCCCGGGACGTGAATCGGTAATAGCGCTGAACAAAGAAGTAGACTACAGCCAGAGGGAGCAAGACCAGGCCAATCCAAGGGAGGCCATAGGTCATTATCACCAGCATGCCCAAGAGCCCGTAGATGTTGGCTAGGAAGATGTTGAGGATAAATGGCAGGCTGTCATCCACACAGTACACGTCTGAGGAGAAGCGGTTCAGGATCCGGCCTGTTGGTGTGGTGTCAAAGAAGGTGACTGTGGCCTGGCAATAAGGGAACCAGACAGTAAGAGCCAGTCAGCTGTGCTGAGATCCAACCACAGAACAGTGTGCAGGAGAGCAGCACCAAGGGGAGCAGATAAGGCCACAAGGAGGTGGCCACCACAAGCCACTTCCTTACCTCAGCCTCCAAAGCCAGCATCCACTAGCAGCCAAACAACTCACGCATTGTTTGCATGGTAAAAGGAAGCACTCCTTCTGTATCAAATGGCTGACAGCTACTGAGAAAGCAGGCACTCAGACACCATGAAGGCCCAATAGTAGTGAGGCAAATCTAGCCTCTAATCTGAACTTCCATCCCCTAATCCTAACGCTGAGGACCCAAGGAAGCCAAAAACATTAAGTTATCTGACATATGCCAGCATCAGCCCTAGATCTTGCTTAATAACTCCTTCCAATCTCATCTAAACCTGAACTCACCATCCTGGAAAAGCTACTTTGACTTGACTGGCTATACAGCTAAGGCTAATGAGTGAACAGATGCAGGTGGCAGCTTTAAATCATCCTTCCATGGAATGAACAGGACACATTTTGAACCCCGCTTACTGGACCCTTGTGCTGGCTGTGGTGCATACACCCCTTTTGAATACAGTCCTACCAGCCAATACCAACAGAAACCTTAATCTATCTCCCACACCCATACTCCCAGCTATGAGAAGAATGGCAGCTTGCAGGAGCCTCAGCCTGCCCTGGACTTTGTGCCCATTACCTTTAGAACCCTTTGGAGCAGTCTGTTGTGAATGACACTGGCAGCACGGAGAGCACCACAAGCAAAGAGGAACGCCCGAAAAATGGTGAAGAGGGAATTGGCCCCTGCAATGCTCCCATAAACTATCAGGTAGAAATTCACATCCACTGAACCATTGGGAGGGGCTGGGGTCTTGTCCAGATCTTGAATGGGGGAACTGGAAAAAAGGAGGAAGATATGAATCTGCCATCATCTTCCTGACAGTAAACTCACAGACATGAGAACCCAAGACCATACTCCAGGGGAAATCAGGATACTTTAGCCTGATAACTCCTGTTACACCCCTTTGGCATGTTGGGACAAATACTCCAATTACTGTGCAGCTAGGGGTCTTCCATGAGCCCCAGCTAATGTGCCTTTTTGGCACATTATCAGGTCAGGGATTTTGATTCTCTTCGTCAAAGCAGCCAAACATATTCCCTGAAGTGAAGTAGTCAGTTTATCTATCCCTGCTCTTCAGGATCTTCACAGGAAATGCACTTAAGGACATTTCCTGCTCCCTTTGGCACCTCTGGATCATATTCACTTACACAAGCCCAGCAGTGGAGAAGAGAAGCAGCTCTGGGGAAGGCAGGGAAGCTGAGCAGGCCATCACAGAGGTATTTGCTGTCTGGGATATGCTGGAGATCCAGTATGACAACCACCAATCTGACACATTTCTGGATGCTACAGAGAAACACAGACTATGTAAAGAGAAATTCTGCTTCTGAATCAGCAAACATGAAGCTGACAAACTGAAGGGGAAGCTGCTGGACAACTTTTGCTTAGTCTTGCTGCCCAGTATAGTCTTCCCCATTAGTAGTAGAGCAGGAGCAAGTGAACAGCCTTGAGGCGCAGCAGTGACACAGCACTGCTACAGAGGTGAGTGCTTAAAGCCCTGGTGTCTTTCCTTCTGGACTCCGTGCAACCAGGGAATGAGACAAGAGGAGAAGAATGTCTAAAGAGAGATGTGCTGCTGGGTCACTGCCTTACCTTGCATCAGGAACAGTGAGAAGAGGATTGATATTGCTAAGCAGCTGCCCATTGCCATCCAATAGGCCTTGTACACCTGAAAAGCCACTGCCCCTTCTTTCTTCTCTTCCTCCTTGTGGATGAGATAATTGTTTTGGGTTGGTTCTTCTGCCTCTGTCTTTATGGCCTCTTCCTGTCCCTGTTCATTAGGGGCTGTGGGTATGGATGCAAAAGCAAAGGTCAGTGCAGTGTTAAATTTTTCCTGCAGCTGTTCTTAAATGTGAACAGAGTAAGTCGAAACTATGAGGGACACTTTTTTTCCCTCCTCTCTCCTCTTTCAAGACAGGTGCACCAACCCTAGCAGTTCTTCATCCAAAACTGGACTACAAGCAGATCAACAGGTTCAAATACTGTTCCAGACCAATACCCAATGATATGTGAGCCTTCTGTCCTTCTGTGTATACACCACCCACATATCAGCACTGCCACAGCAGAACAAGATGATGGGAGCTCTCTCTAAAGCCAGCAGCCATCAGGTACAGGTTCTGTCTGGAAGGTCAGCTGTGCTGCCCCAGCTACCCTTAAGCTCATCAGGAACAGACCTTTATCCTTATCCCCCTTGTCTGCATCCTTGAACTTGGGGAAGGCTTCAACAAGTGGCAGGATATCAGCTGGTGTGCCTGCAAAGAGAGACATTCAAATTCTTCAGCATCTGTGAGGAGCAGGTGACAACTTTCCACCTTCCCACTGCCTCTTGCTCTGAAATGACCCAGTTTTGTTCTCTCATAGGATTCCCTAGGTCATACAGCAACTGTACCCTTGAAGGCTCCGCTCCATTCAACCTGTTACTCTTTCTGCCTCATCAGCTCCCCACATCTAGGGCTGTCCTGTTTAATCTGTATATCTGCATTCTCTTCCACCCCATCTTTGCACACATGCAGTGTTCTCAGTGTCCTCTTTTAACAGTGGGTTCCCCACAGTTAATCCTAATCCCCTCAAGCCATTCCAAGACACAAGTGAATGCCTGAGAAGACAGACAGTGTACCTGTCTTAACTATCCTGCCATTGTCCATCAGCAACAAGGCATCGGCCTTCTCCAAAAACTCTGTCCTGTGAGTGCAAAGGACCCTGGTCTTATGTTTGAGAACTCCAAAAATGCATTTCCGCATAATATGGTCGGCTACATCTGCATCAACAGCAGCCAGGGGATCATCAAGGAGGTAAAGTTCTTTCTCCTGGGAGGGGGACAAAAGAAAAAAGGATACAGCTGCTGGCCCTGCTGGAGCTGGCAGTGCTGTAAAGTGCAAGTGTCTCCATGTGGCAGCACCTTTAGGTTAGCACAATGTGCTTTAAAGACATGCTGCCAGAACTCACTGTACAGCTGAGTGCTTCGAGACTCTTTATATTTGACTCAGCAAGATCTGCCACACAGTAACTCCTTTGTTATTTACCTGGTAAACAGCTCTGGCAAGGGCTATTCGAGCCTTCTGTCCTCCGCTGAGCGTCACACCATTTTCACCCACCTCTGTCTGGTCACCTGCTGGTAAAATCTGAAATATTCAAGAAAATAATTTAGAAAGGGACAAGAAACTGTTTTGGGACCCAAAACTAGGACACAGGGGCCCCTCTCCAGTCTCTGGCAGTAATTTCTAAGGCTGACACCCTACCAATAGTTAAACAATGCAACAATCTCTACACTAGTTCTACAAACAACTGGGAAGGTTTATTTATGCAACAAAAATCTCTAACACTCCAGAATAGGGTGGTCATATCTTAACTACCCATTGAGAGCAACTTCTGGTCCAAGGCAATTGCACACAGTAATTTTCTGTGAGAGCAAGAGCTGTGCCTGCATCAAAATTATGTCAGGGTCCTTCCAAACAGAGTAGCAGTAAAAATGACCAAATTTCAGTATCTGGAAATAAGTCTCCTCTCAGTTTGGTAGCAGAGGTGTATTTTACAAAATCTCCAATAAAAATCGTGCCTTTACAGAGTATTCATCGTTCTGGCCAAAATAAACAGGAGCTGCTAAAGCCTGGTACTTCAGAAAATCAGGCACTAGCTTATAAACTGGGAGAAGGCTAGATTCATACCATATATACAGCCAGGTTTACTGGCTAATACAGTCATAAACCTCAAATTTAGAATATATGTCAGGAGCACTGACTCAGCCCTTCAAAACCCCAAAGAATTTGCTTCTGATCCTTCCCCCAAAAAAGCATCAGTTGCTGACAAGTTCTGCCTGAAAAACCCAACAGTCATCAGCCCTGCAAGAACAACTCCTTTCCCCAACATGAACAGCTTTTGGCTCAGCAGCAGAAGAAACCACCCAAAGTGCTACAAGATTGACTTCACACCTTAAAGAAGTATGGGCACGCTAGGAATGGTGTGGGCTTGGTAATCAGAGCAACACTGTGTGATGGGACATTGGAGCAGCAGCCTACACCCTGAAGCAATAAACACTGATCCCAGTGGGGCTCAGGATGGATGCAAAAGCCTGCCAAGAAGGCCCAGGCAGGTTTCCAGCCTAGGCACTCACATTTAGGTCCTCGGAGAGGGCACAGGCCTCCAGCACCTCCTCGAACAGCCTGGCGTCATATTCCCGCCCAAAAAGGATGTTTTTGCGGACAGTGGTAAACTGTATCCAAGGCTCCTGTGTGGCCAGACCAAATCCTTGCTCCAGGTCACAAACATACACTCGTCCACCTTGTCTGCAAGCACAACAAAAGTGGGTATAAAGGGCAACAAAGAAAAACTGCTGGCAGATCAAAATTACCCACAAGTTGGGATAGCACTGGACAATTCCCACCTGCTGTGGCATGGAGGGACCAGGCAGGGAAAACTCTTTAGACTACTTACTTAATGAGCTCTCCAGTGATGGCTGCAAGCAGAGAGCTTTTGCCAGAGCCAACCTTCCCAACAACCCCCAGGAGCATTCCCTGCAAAGGGAAATGAAAAGAAGCAACCTGATGTGCTAATGCAGGGTAGCTTGTCCAGATTTCTTGAGCCACATGTAGCCTGTAAGGAAGCTGACTGCTAGGACCATCTCATGTTCAGCAGTGCAGCTGGGAACAGTTGTCAGGTAAACCAGACCCCTGATATGACAGGACACAGATTTGCAAGGAGTGTTAACTCTAGAGGCCTGCTCTGTTCCCTGCCCAGTTGTCACCAGCAGCAACAGTAGAAAGCAAAGAGAACTAGTTCATCTCCTGTCTGTAAGCCATGGATGTTCTCTAGAGTCTTTCAACCTTTCAGTGTCCCATGCCTCTTGACCAAGAGAAGATTTTGCACAGCTCCTAGATTGAGGAAAACATGCCACCTCTGCTCCATTATTTCTAGTTTCCAGTATTTTTTCTCTAGTGCCATTTTTCTGTATTACCTCCCACGTCTTTGCTCACCTTCCTCACTGACAGGTTCTCGATGTGCAGTTGCAGAGTGCCTGTGGATGAGGGCTGACTGGTGCTTTCCTCCTGAACTGGCACCCATGAGAAGGCTGCACATTGCATCTCCATGGCAGTAGCAGTATCTGAAGGGCTATCTACAAGTGAAAACCCGAACAGCAAAGCACTGCTATGAGAAGACCAGAAAATTAAAGGCACCTGGCATCACAAACGTCATCAGCTTTGTTCCAAAATGCAGAGACCATGGATGAGGCACTGCATGTTGCCCCTAACCCAACCACAGAAGGAGACTCTTGCCTACTGACTTGCCCTTAAACTTATGCATCCCTTCTTCCAACCCTTCTGTCTCCAGCTCACACTAGACATACATGGCTGTCAGGGAGACACTGTAAGGATATAACCTGCTTTTATTATTGCTGAAGGTAAAAGAATGGCAGGGAGCTGACCAAAGGCAATGAAAGAAGGAAAGGGAACTAATATGGCTCAGGAGAGGGGCAGCCACTCAAGCCTTTCTGCCACGTGAAGCCAAGTTTGTTGATGCTTCAGTGTCACAAGAGCTTTGGTCAGAGGACAGAGCTGCTTGTTCTACTGGGACATTAATGTCTCTGTTGGGGCAAGCAGTGGCTTTTGGTTGGTAAAGTGGAATGTTATAGCCTTGTCTCCTGCTTTCCACAGAAATTAAGAGAAGTGTATCCACTTCACCTCTACCCAACTGAACATCTTGAATCACAGAGTGACAACCAGCTGCCCTCCAGCACTGCCCCTGGGCCTTGCACCTCTGCTCTGAATGTCTGCTGGCCAGAATCTCAGGCCTGGCAGATTCCTTAACCGTTACCTAGGGCATAATAAGCTTCCAGGTCCTGGTCCATGAGTTCAAAGAATTGCTGGATTCGATCCAGGGAAACTTTGGCCTCCAAGATCCCATTCAACACCCATGGGAAGGCATTGAGGGGTAGAATAAGCATCCCAACAAGGGCCAATGCTGTGAACACCTGCAAGGGTAAGGAAACAGCCATGAGCTGGAGCCAGCACCTCCCCTGTATCCTCCAAACAGCTTCACCAGTGAGAGCCTGAAGAGCTGTGGAGAGACATGGGCTGGGTTTATTTCCCAGAGCAGATGCCTCAGGATTGCAGTTCCACTGCAGACTGTGTTCTGCACAAGACAAGTCTGGACCTCTCCCTACTACCTACTCACCTTTGTGGCAGTGAGCTGGTGACCCAACAGGACATAGGTGACAAAGATGGCAATGGAGACAACAACAGGGAGTGCTGCCCACATGTACACGCACAAAGCATCCAGGTAACTGATGGCCCGTAACTTCTGCAGCTCTTCAGCCCGGCAGGATTTTATCTTGGTGCTGAAGTGCTTCTCCCAAGTGTAAAACTTGATCACACGAATGCCACACAGGAACTCTGTCATTAGCTGCAGGCAACGAGGAAAAGAACATCAAGGAAACAGTGCCCAGGCAACCTGGGCTGTGCCTGGGTGTGCAGTTGTCTCCTGCTAAGAGTCAAGCTAGAGATGTCAGGAACCATTTATTGCTAACAAAAGCATAAACTTAAGTGACAGCTACTGGAAACTTTGTGCTCATCCATCCCACCAGGCTTTTCAGCCACGCATGCTGTGCACAACCAAGGAAAAGGCAAAATATTACACTACTTTCCAAGTGAAAGATGAACAACACAGGTGAAGGGATGTGTGGAATTGCTAGCTCCCGCCTGGATACTATTTACTTGTGTTGACTTGACAGTGCCTTGAGATAACATCTGACTCTCAGGCCTGGTCCTGCCCTGACACAGCTGGTCTGTATCCAGAGCCTGGCTGGTTCATTTCCAGAACTCTGGTGTCCCTGCAGGATGCAGTCCTCTCATTTCTGTTCTCAGGCCAGCATATGTAGAGCAAGCTGACTGCGTCTCTGCCCAACATTAAAAAAAAAAATAACAAGAGAGACTTTATTCAGCAAACCAGTCTTACAACAGTTGGAGAAAGCTCAGCACAATCAGATACTACTCTGGTAGATGCACCTACTGTTGGGAAAGTAAGTATTTTTAAAACTGCCAACAGTTCTGACAGGGAGTTGACCTATGTTTCATGCTTCCAAAGCATGAGTGAAACTGCTGGCCCCTCAAATTAGAGATACAATGCTAAAAGGTGGGAATCAAATGTCTGACATGTGGAGAAGAGAGACGGCACTGCAAATAGGGGAAAAGCAGTAGAAAAGATGACTGAGAGTGCCATATAAAATTACATCCATGACCATTGCCTTTGTCTAGACTGAAAGCCACTTCATCTCTGATGGCATCACTGGAGCAATAGGATGGATGCGTATCTAGAGGAAGCCATCAGGAGTCTTACCTTTACTACACACAGAAAAGAAACTTGCAAGGGAACCTAAATTAGGGGACAAGATAAGCATTAAAGGTTCATGATCTTATGGGTGGTGAAACTACATCACCCTGAAACACTTTTGACCAAAAAGTGTGTGTGTGTGGATGTGTGTGCGTGTGTGGGTGTGCCCCTTCTACGTGATTCAATTGTGCTGTGATTCAATTAATCTGCCTTGGACCATGACTAGTGGCCAAGAAGCCAACGTTCTGGGACAAACAGGGAAAAAATACAAACTCAGAGAGATACCAGTGCCCCTCACCTTGACTCGTGTGTCCTTGTGTTTCAGCATCTTCTTGTTGTTCTCCATGATGAGGTTAGCTATGATCTTGTTGATGGGCACCAGCAGCAGAGCCAGGCCCACGCCTCCCAGAAAGGCTATCCCCACTTGCTGGTACAGGAGGTAAAGGGTAATGGCAAGCTGGACAGGCAGGCCCCACAACTCATGGAAGCTGTAGCAGAAGTTGACCAACCTATTGGTGTCCGTGCTCATGAAGTTGACAACTTCCCCCACAGTGAAGCGGGCAAGGCTGGCGCTGCTGACACGCAGAGCCTTGCGGTAGATGGCAGAGATGACGGCGGCCCGCACCATCAGCGCCATCTTGTTCATCTCGTACCTGAACTGGCTCCGCAAGACAGCGCCCACGAAGGAGCCAGCAAAGAGCCCAAGGGCATAAAGAATCCCATGGCTCAGGGGCTCCTGCTGTGACTCCATGAAGTTCACCAGCAAGTTCAGAAGCAGAGGACCTGAAAAATTCAGCAGACTGTCAGCCAGCTTGAGAAGTCCAAGGGTGTAGAAACGAAGCCCAAAGGCCGCATGAAGGACTGACAGGAGGCGCACGGCTTCCTGGGTGTGGTGCGGGCTCTCTGCAGCACCACTACTCCCATCACCTCCAGCAATGATTGGGCTGGTAAGAGACACTGTCTCCTCCTCTGCTTGCTGAAGAGCTGCCTTCTTCTGCCAGCAAGAGTAGAACCGGTCACAGACCCTGGCAGCCTGGAGCTGGTGAGGAAGCACGTAGACGTCCTGTGGCTGGTTCAGCTTCTGCTGATAGCCACGCTTCATAAGGGGGTTCATCCAGGTGTAAAAGAAGCGTGAGAGCCAGCTCTCACCATCTTCTGCCACTCTCTGCTGGCCAGGCACTGGGATCCCTGGCTCTGAGATGGGCTGGTCCTGTTGCCAAGAGTGATTGATGGAGAGGAAGTCTTGCCTGCCAGCAGCGGGGAAGAAGTAGCTGACCACATAGGCAAGCAGGGAGGCCAGCTGCAGACAGAGAATGGCGAACCTGGAGGAGGCACCAGGGTGGGCAGGCGTCCAAGCTGTCCCACTCTGGCAGTACCACACCAGTGTGATGATGAAGGAAGGTAGGGGAAAGAGAGTGAGGAGAGCCAGGGCTGCAGGGCCCCTGGTAAAGCCGTGAATGGACCTGCAGAGCATAAGAAGAGCGAAGCCATGCACCAGCCATGTCAGGGCAGCGGTGCCATTGGCCAGCACTTCCAGGTACACAGGGCCCAGCTCCTGCTGGGAGATGGTGGCTGGGATGGTGTCAGCAAGGAACAAGCCAGCAAGTACGAAGGAGGTAGCGATTCTCCACCTCCAGCTTGGCCTGCAAGGCACACCAGAGCCAGACCTTGAGGAAGAAAGAGCAGTGAAATAAATCACAGCTGGAATTCCACTACGTCTCAGTCAGTACTGTTCCTTCTTGCTCTCCTCTTCCCCATGTTTATACATCCACTCCTACTTAACCTTCTGGATACACCTCCCTAGATCTGTAACTTTTTCTGACTGTGGGCATTGCTAAACTACATCAGGTCAATACAGCCCACTCTTTGGTCAACACCAGAGATTTAGATGCTACCAAAGAAAAACATTTCTTTACAGAAATTTGTTTGCAAACTATGATATTTTGTGGTCAAATCAGACTCCAATCCTTAAAGATTAACAACAAGAAAAAGTATATTTAACCTCTTTAACACAAATTTTGAATTATTAAATTCTCTCTGTCACATCTCTGATCCTTGATTTCCTTGTCTGTTGGATTTTTATTTTAGAAACATTATTTTTATCACTGTGAGTTTCAGTGACGCTGTGCTTGTAAGGTCTATAATATATTGCCCATCCAAAATACTTCATTATCACTGGATTCTTTGGGGCCTTGCAGTATCACTGAATGTGTCATGTTTAGGAATTTCAGAAGAGGGTAAGCAGAAAAACAATTCTGCATTTCTCTAAACTCCTTATTGCCTTATATACATCTTCTATGCCACCTTGGATTTATATCCTCTACCAGAATACTCCCAGTTTCCCCAGTCCTCATTCACTGAAAAGGTTTCTAACTACTTGCTGTGATTTTATGCCCACAATCCCCTCTATTCTTTCTGCATTCCTTTCTGTACACTGAATTAAAATGGATGCTGACAAACATAATAGCATTATAATATTGTGTCCTTCCCTAATTACATATTCAGCACATGATAGGGAGATACAATTTCCAGCCTTTCCACCCCACCTCCAGTCCTGCATAGTAATCAAGAGCCAGACAAGTCAGTTGTCATACCTCGGAGTGCCAAGGAAGCAGGCACTGACCACTGCAAGGATCACATGAGGAATCACACTTAGTGTCAGCTGGTTAAAGCAATGGCCAACATTGCCACGAACCCACACAGGGAGAGGATCTTCTGGGCTGGTCCCACACAAACTAGCCAGGATGTTCTCCATCCTTTGCTGGTAGTTCAGTGTGAGAGACAGGATGCCCTAGGGTAAAGAAAATGCAGCATGAGGTAAAAAACATAAGAACTACAGCCCCAGTCCAAGATGGAGTGACGAGTAATTAACAGAAAGCTAGAAGCAAGTTCCTGGGTCATAGTCCAAGCCCGGCTATTGTTCACTCACTATCATATAATCTACTTCATAAATTGATCAAGCTCCAGCTGAAAATAAATTATCTTGTTTATTCCCTTAAGTCTTCCCAGGACTGCAATGCCCAGTGAGTTCGAAGCTTTCTCATTCCCAGGTTGAATTTTTTTTTTTTTTCCCATGGCAAGTTTATCCTCTAGAAGTAGTATAAGGAAGTATTTTCCTCTCTATGGATTGGCATGAAAAATATTTTGAGCTGCTTAAACAATAACCTTTTCATTGTATTTCCATGTTCACAACACTTCCCGCCAAGGTACTCCTTAAGGCAGCGTGTAACATGAAACATCCCCCAGGAGGCAGGGGAGGATGCTGGTGCCCATCCTGAGAAGCAGGATTCCTGTAAGCTACACACGACTGGCGAAGCAGCCCCGTCTGCGTGCCGCCCCGCGGGCTGAAGCACCCTGGCAATGCCTGGGCTTTGCAAGGGGTTTTCTGCTCGCGCCAGCCCGTCCCATCCCCATCTCCTGCCCGCGGCCGGCTGAGCGCCACGGGCCGGGCGCCGCTCCGAGCTGGGCAAGCAGCGGGGGCCCTGCAGCACCCGGCAGCGGCCCCAGCACAGCGCCCCGGCCGCAGCCCCGGCAGGGCGGGCCAGCCCCGATCCGGGCCCGGGCAGCGAGCCGAGGGGAGAGGCACCGGCGAGCCAATGCAGCGCGCTCTGCCCGCTCGGACTCCAGCCTTCCGCTTAAAAATACAAATGACCCAAACTAAAAGCTAGGCTCCAGCCATGAACAAGGGTGATTTCCCCCAGAATTCCTCTAGTTCTGTCCTGGTGATCATGTCCCTCCCTTCCTTCTCCTATGATTTTTGGCTCTCAGCGTCTGAACTGTTTGCATGCTGACAGACACCGGATGCACATTACAGACTTGCAGTGTCACCGTGTCAACCAGCACAGGAATATTTATGGACCACTGTGTTATCCAAACATCAGCAGGTATAGCCCAGGTGATGCTTTTACAGCTATAAATGTACTTTTACAGGTACAGCGTTCTTTGCTGTAGGCAGTACTACAAGATGAAAATAACATTGCTCTAAGAGCATCTTGCCAATAACACATCAGTCTACTCAGAGAGGCAGAGGTCTCCTGGCATAGTGAGAGATGATGTTAACCTAACACAACCCTCTGAATAACACAGGGCAAACGAATCCTCTCTGGTTCACCTGTGTCGTGTTCAGTAACTGTCTGGAGCATGAACACACATACAAGCAGCAACCCCAAAATGTGACACTCATTCTTTACTATAAGAGTATGTTGCTATACTCGATATACTCTTATATTTACTATAAGAGTATTGGGTTGGGGGAGTAAATGCACAACTTTCCCGATGAGAGAAAGCAAACTGGAGAGGACATCCATGCTCTGGACTATTATACAGTATCAGCAAAGTGCTGTAAATGTCATCACACTACCTAGCAATTTTAGCTGCTACTGGTGATTTTTATAGCAGATCATCTGAATGCTTCAACTGTCCCAAACCCTTCCTCAGTACTCTCTTGCCAGGGAAAATAAGCATATAACCACCACAGGTAGAAAACTTTACTTTCAACACGCAGCTCATCAGTGATACAACAAGCATTCTCTGAGCTTGGAGGTGTTATCAGTGCAGTGCTGAGGAAGGAAAATATCAGTGGCATTCCTGAGAAAACAGAGCAATCTGGCTAAGGGAGTGTGGAACAGCAGCTAAGAGCAAGAGCTCAGTGACCACACTACTCTCTAATCATAGCTTCCTTGAAAGGAGCAGGAGAGTGCATTTTCTACACGTCTCTCTCTCTCCCCCTCTCTCCTTGTTTAATAATCTTTTCTCACATGCCTGACAGCAATCTTTGTGTGTCAGAGTTGAAAGGCTGCCTTTACATGACCAAGCTACTCATACTGCACACTGTATTTGGCCAGCCTGCTCTTTTCCACAGGTCAGCCAAAGGTTTCTAGACTAAACTTTCCAGAAGAGGCCTTGAGAGTAAGTTTTATGTCCTCTCTGCTCAGGGAAGCTTCCCTTCAATGAAAATGCCGTGAAAGCAGCAAACTCTCAAAACAGCAAGTAGGGGTTGTGTGAGGTTGAAGCACAGAATTGCACACAAGTGAAGCTGATTTCAGATTTCATGGTTCTGATGTCTTATTTATTTCCAAATGAAAATAAACAAACCCAAACAACTTAAAAATGTCCAAAACCAACGAAACAAGTACTTTCTGTGTCTTAATAAGATACCAGAGAAATCCTCAGATATCAACAAAGGACAACCTTTCTCCCTCTCCTTTTCTGAACTAAGAACTGAGAACTAAGAACTTTCGCTCTCAGAGCTTTTCCATTCAGCCACTCTGTATTTTAGCATTCTCTTTTTCCACGTGCTGCATCCTGCTTGCTCATGTCTCCTAACCTCTTCAGGTTCAAAACCATGAACTTCATCAGTTCACTTGAAAGAAAACTTTCACGTGCCACAGATTCCTTTTTGGTCCAGACAGCATTGCCTACACTCATTCGGAAAAACAAACACAAATGGCATTAAAAAAAGGATCTCCAGGAAAATACCAATCCACCCCAACTGATCTGAAATCACTTTGTCTGTTCTGCATAAGTGCATTTAAATAGCATGACAGCAAAAATTTAAGTAGATATTCCTCCTTTTCCTTCTTCATTTTGGCTATTTCTCCTGCTCCTGAATATTGCTGCCTACACCATTTACTGCTACATATTTGACAGATTTAAGATGTGTGGGCACGTGGAGTGGTGGCTGTATTGCATACAAAGTACCTTGCACACCATAAATAATCATACACCTGGCAATTATAAAAAAAAAAAAAATCAGAACATTCAAAATTGAAAAAAAAAAAAAACCACTAGTATTAGGTTTAATTTAATCCACCCCCACAGGCCAGGCAGGCCAGATTTTATTCACCATTATCCAGAGTTTGTTAATGCTCTAGGTTGACAAATCCCCAGTGAGGAAGCGCTATCTGGCAAAGGGAGACTGCCCCCCCTTTTCTGATGAGTTTGTTTTGTAACAGATTACTTAATATCAATCCCAGGACTCTGGGAATCAGTGTAGGCTGCATGCCCATTCCACTTCCCAGCTATAAGTAAATATTGAGCTGAAACAGAAGCCAGCCTAGACAAGCCTTAAATTCAGAAATATCAGCCTTGTAATTATAGATGTAAAATCTCTGAAAGCAATTGTCTGTTTGGATGTGTTTTCTGTGCTCCCAGCCAGGACTCTGCTATCAGTGGAACCATCCTCAAATTCCATGACGACACAGCTGAGGAAGGTTTGATTACTTGGCTCAGTCCAAAATTTTTCATGCACAGGCTGCTTTGCCTGGACCTGAAGGCACAAAATAGATATTGTGCCCTGTTTTCCAGGGAGAAATTTAATGCCAAGTTCAGAAGACAGATAGTATCTTCTACTGCATCTCCTCATGAGAACAGCAATTCTGTCATAGAAACACAGAAACTGTCTTTGTTGTTACTCATAGCCTAGCCATTCAACATTAGATGTTGTCTCATGCCCCGGATCTAGTCTTGACTCAGACAAGAAGGTAAAAAATTATAATTAAGGTATTACGTTTTTCTCTTTTACTGGTCTGCTTCTTAACCTAATGGTCCAACCTGAATTAACTTCAATTCTGATTTCTGTTTACTTGTTTATATGAAGCTACTCCCAACTTTTCTTATTCTGTTCTTTCTGAATGTCATTTGCTCCCCTTTCTTATGTGGGGCCTAATGAGCATTCAGAGATACCTTATTATCCCAACATTGCTCTCAGCATCCAATTAGCTAAAACCTCTGCAAGCAGCAGCTAATTGCAAGTTCAACTATGAGCCTTGGAATTCCAAAGAGGAGTTCAGGAGCTGAACTTCTACCAGAACAGACTGACTGGCACCTCTGTCATCCACTGAGAGTCTAGAATACCAATTGCAGGGATGCTACAAAAAACCTCTGCAAAGCAGGTAAGGACGTTGCCTGACTTTTTCAATCCCTGCGACAAACTGCAGCGCTTCCTCTTCCAAAGATGTGACAAGTCTAAATTTGCTCTGCACCATTGTGCCCAGATTTGAGTACTGATTTTAGAAATGATTTAACTGGATCCCACTAGGGATGCTCAGTCCCTTTAAAAACTTAGCTTCGTAAGGCATGTGGTTAAAAGATGATACCACATCTAGTTGAAAATGAGTTTATAAATTGCAATTGTAAATTGTAATTGTAAGGCAATGCTCAGTAAGATGACAAGGTGCTAGAAAATGTTAATGAGCACTGGTCAGCTTCCAACAAATGGAATTTTTCTTTTAGGAACTCTTTTAACATCACAACACACAGGGTGTTTGCTTCCTTTCTACCACTTCTACCATGAGCAGTTTTCTTACCGCTGTGCAGATCAGACACTTTAATGAACTCTGTCTTCAGTTTTTATTATTTGGATTCTTTCACCTTCCAAATGCCACTAAAATCTGTGATCAGAAATCACCAGAATACCTCCTGTACACCTCCTTTGGCTATAAGGCAAAGCAGTTTGAAAAAAAAAATTCTGGCATTTTGCAAAGTTTTTAGGTATTAGATGCACAACTATTATAGGAAACTGAATTTAAAAATGTTTTGCAGAGTTTCTTGGGCTTGTGGCTTTTTATGTGTCCATTTAAAAACAAAACTATAGTTAAAAACTGATGTAAAGAAAGCAACAGCATGGAAGAGATGTCCAAAACCAAGTAAGTAATTTTTCTCTCTCTTTTATCACACTCAGCTATTTTTACTTACTTCAGTTGGTGAAACTGAGTGCTTGATGCAGACACCTGACACAATGGCATGAAAACACGTTCCTCCTTTGAATAAAGTAACAGAACAGATTGAACATATTTGGGTAACACTATATGCCTTACAGTGATAAACTATTTGCATGGGATCCACCACAAAAAAAAATAGAGGGGAAATTCCAAAATACACATCCTTTTTGTGGTTATCTCAAAGTGTTCTGCTTCTCTAGGTGTCACTGAGGCTGCTGCTTAGGGTAGTTAACTGGAACAGTTTGAGCATCCATTGGTTCCACAGGACTGGGTTCACAGTCTGCTGCACATCCTCAAAGACAAAAATCTTATCCCAGGAATTCTTACAGTTGAATTAAGGTCACTGATAAACACTGCAAGCCTGTTAGGGATATAGTTAGTAATTCGTGCGGGTAAAACATATATAAAATATGAACCAAACCGGCTGTACATAGGAAGGGAGGGGCGGGGTAGGTGTTTCATCCTCAGGATGGTGAAACCGCGGCAGACTGGCAAGGACATTTACATGCGAAGGAAAGCTCGGCTGCACAGGAGATGGTTGTTCAGGGAAGCATGTGTCCAGTGGGGCCCAAAGATGATGGCCCGGAAAGATACCCATCTGAGACAGCAAGGGCCATCAACACCTGCCACCTGAACACAGGATTCCGGGAACTGGGGAAACGCTTTGTGCAGCTCAGGCTGAAGAAAAGAAACAACTTGAATATGAAGAACTCTAAAAAGAGACAAAGGGACTCTGCCGCGCGGGCAAAATAAAGAGTATAAGGGGTCCCTCGGAGCAGCCAATGTGGACGTGGGGGGATTTGGTGCAATAGAGGCCAAATCCACATTCACCCAGCCTATTTCCTGGGGTGTTACGCTGTCAGTTTGATTGTTGGCTGTCGGGACTGTATTACGGTGGCAAATAAATTCTTTTTATTAGAATTGGGCATATTTCATTCATATTTTACCTATAACAAAGCCTTAGGACAGAAAGGTGAAAAGAGGACAATGGTAACAGAAAATAAGTCTTTATATAGCTCATGCTTATTTTGATGACTGAGTGTATTTCCTGAGCCTGGGTAGTGATGCACTCATTCAGAAAATCTTAAAGGGGGTCAGTTTTAATACAATTATTGTAAACCACCCCCAGCAGAAATATCTTATCAGGCAGATCACCATCCTACTGCTCTTTGGTGCTACTACTTATAAATAGTATGCTTCAAAATGGTGTGTATGTTCGAGCAAATACATTCCCAAACACACAAGCAAGATTTCAGCCAAAAATGGACTGGCTCTTCAAATAACATCCCTCACATGTCATTCAGCTAAGAACAAATTACAAATCAAGATATAAAAGCTTGTGGATTTCGGAAATGAAGCTGAAGAGTTTTATGAGAACCTTCATTTCTCTGTTTTCACTTCTTTTGACCTCTACCCCATCTTAGTTAGCTGAAAACCCCCTTCCTCTCTGGAGACAGCCCCCAGAACCAAGGAAGAGAAATGTTTCTGGAGACAGCCCCCAGAACCACGGAAGACAAGCGTTCCAGCCGTGGCACGGGAGTCCAAGCTGTCCCGGGCTCTGTCCCGCAGGAAGCGCGCTCGGTGGCCGGCGCTCAGGTAGGAGGGAGGAGGCGGGAAGCCATTTCCTACCCTGCCGTCCCTGCTGCCGGCAGCCCAGAGCACGGAAAGTGGTTCAGGAGCTTCCTGAGCTGGAGGCTCAGCCTCGGCCCCGCCTGATCGATCAGGCAAGGATCGCTTTCGAACACGCTTCTGCTTGAAGGCAACACCACCTGCACCGACCATCTCCACGGCACAGTGCGTGCGTGCAGGGGAGGGAACAAAAACCAACAAAAGCAAGCCAACGAACAGCCAAAAAAAAAAACAAAACCCAGACAACAGAAAACCACCAAAGCCTAGCGTGCGCCAGTCACGGCCGTTGAGGTCCGAAGCGCGGAGAGAGGCAAAGAGGAGCCGCAAGGCCGAACACAGCAGCTCCCGACTGTCACCCCACCGGCGGCCGCCATTTTGTGCGGGCGTCCCCAGGCACCGCCCCGCCACCGCTCCCCATCGGGCCACCGCGGGCCCTGCCGCCGGTCCCCGTCGCCGCACCGCAGCCGGAGGTTGCCGTCGCCGCCGGGAGGAGCGGGGCTCGGCGGGTCCCGGGGCCGCCGGGGCAGCGAGCACGGAGACGGCGGCAGCAGCCGGGTAAATACTGCCGTGCACCGAGGGGCTCGGTGCGGCCCTGCCCCCTCGCCCGGGGGCTGTCAGAACCCCAAACTTGGCGCGGCCAGGTCCTTGCAAAATTACACCGGCCCCGGGCTCTCCCTGTGCGGAGGGAGAGCCGCAATTTCCCTCTGTTCCTCAGAGAGCCAAATGGGGAAAAAAAAATTATTTCCATTTTGAGTGATGTTTTCCCTTTCGTTTCCATTGCATTTTTATTTGTCTTACTGGCTAGAGCCATTTTAGAGAGGGTTCGAAGATGATGCTGTCTTTTCGCTGAGGCAGAGGATGTAATTTTCCTCCATTTAACACATTGGGTTGTGTTAGTGCATAAATATCGTTTAACTTATGATAATACAACTTTTTAGATAGCATGTTGAATGAGTACTTTGAAATCTTCCTGCTGTCACGGCGGGCGTACAAAGAGGGCTGATGCTGATTTATGTCTTTGAGAGGTGTTCTTTGGTAGGCACCGCTTTGTAGTTGGGGCTGTGCACAGGGTGTTCCAGTCTTCTCACTTTGTCTTGGCAAAGTCTGATTTGGGCTTGCGAAGCTGTTTTGGTATCTGTGGTGGATGGCATCTTGGATGCACACACCTTCGTAATAAATCAAAGTGTGAAGACTTTTTTTTTTTTTTTTTTTTGGCGTGAGTGGGATTCGCTGACTTAGGTTTTCTGTTCCTGCTCCTTGGTGCAGTGATTGTTTTGTCTGGTGACTCTGAGCTGTGCTGTGGAGTAAGTTCATGGTGCGTTTGCACTGCCGTGAAGGAAGAGGTTTTCCTGCTGGGGTACTCTAGGCAGTGGTTGTATGGTCACTCAATCCAGAACACATAGAGTCCCAAAGGACGGTATATCCTCGCCTTTCCCAATTGCTTTACAGTATATTCTACCCGCTGCCCTGTGCTCAGCCTGGATTTGTGAGTTGCGGGGTGGGCTGATGTGAGGAAACAATGTAGCTGAAAGTCAGTCCAGCAAAAGTGTGTTGTCTGCTGGCTCGCTGCCTGATGGGACTCCCGAGGGAGAATGGGGATTGCCCTTTCTCCTGGTGATCCAGGTTCTTACCGGATTTCTTTGGAGCTGCAGCCAGTAGAAGAGGTCACGGGTGATTGTAGTGGCATTAAAATTCAGGTATTGGTGTTACTTCTTATTGAAGGGTGAGTTGCCCTGGAGATGCAGGAAGATAATGTTGTCTTGGACTGTTAAGCCAAGCCAGGCTAAGAAACTTGCTTCTGGCCATTTGTGTTCACGTGGTATTTCACCCTTATCTCCATCCTCTTTAGTTTCCTGTATGGTACCTTTGCAAATTGCATTACTCATAATATCCACGATGAAAATAAGTAGTTTTTTAAAATGAAATGATATTCTGTCTGATTCATGTCAGTTTGTGTTGTGGCGTGATGGACAGTTGCATGTTCACAACTGGTGAGTGGAAACCTGGGATACAGGACAGAACTTTCTTAAACTGATTTCACCATCACTCAGTCTCCCATTTCACTGTATCCATGATAGGCTGTGAACCTGTGCTGGCTGTAACAAAACTTTCAGAGCTGACTATTGGTGGTTCAGACGTGGAGAAATTTGATCTAGGAGTTTTGACTATAAGCCTCCTACTCCCTTTTTGACTGGGGGGGGAAAGGCCACCAAAAACATCCACTTTACACTAACATTATTTTTGACAAACGCTGCTCTTCTAGTGTTACTTTGCACCTTCCTGGCTCAAGTTAAATCAGTCATCTCAGCAAATTTTTACAGATTAGTGATTTTTTTCTTGCTTGTTCTAACTTCAGAGAAGAATTGAAAAACTATTTATCCTAGAAATTACGCGTTAGCAGGTTAGCTGATGCTGTACTGATGAGCCAAATGGATTTTTTGTTTATTTACAGGATTACTGCATTTAAGGAAAGCCCTTCTGTAGGAAGCAATTGTCACAATAAGAGATCTTGAGACAATTAAATAGAGTTCTTCAACCTATATTGTGCTGACTGTTGCGTTTGCTAAAGCCCAGTGTAAGTAATTCTTAGAGTGTAACATCCACATTTTTTCCCCTGGAAGCTTTTGTCCCCCAACAGGTGTCTGACTGACAACTGACACTACTTCTTCTTCAAAAGTGATGTTACAAAGCATAAAATATGTATGTAGGTTTGTTTTATTTTTTAAAGTACTGTTTACAAAAGTAGTGTTAATTAGAGAAAGATAAAAGCTGGGATTACGCTGTCATTTTCCAAAGAGTGGCACTAAATGTGATGGAAACAGAGCAGATGCAGATACATTGGGTTATCATGACTGGTTAGGGTAAAGTTTTAATAAAATGTTGGGATTTTATGACTTAAGAACCTCTTTTCTCTTCAGAAGCTTGAGAATATGAAATGTGCAGACATGGGAAGTTAGACAAATATATTAGTAAGTGGGATTTTGGAGCTGTCACTGAAAGGACATGAGTTCAGAAGCCCGAGGAAGAGGAATTTAGGTTGCAAGAAGGAAAGAGGACTTGAAAGAGGGGAATATATGCATAAGGGTGGGAGATGTAATATGTAGAAAGAAGACACTGATGGAATAAGGGCATGGGGTTGAAATGGAGAAAATATTTTTTTTTTGTACAAGTTCCAGGTTATTGTCCCTATCCTAGGTGTGAATTGAGGTATGTAAGCAGCAGCCTTAGAGATTTCTTACTAAATTTTTTTTGTTTCTGGGAGTTGTTTTGGTTTAGTTTTTTTGTTGTTGTTGTGATTTTTTTAAAATTATAATTATTTGTGAGATGGAGTACGTGCATTTCCAGGTTACAGCATTATTGCACATTTTTTTGTGCATAACTGGGATGCTGGCAGTGGAGCCATGTATTGGATGTTGTAAGTAGGGATAGTGTTAGTTTCTTAATAGCTGAGGAAAACTTTGTGGTGATTGGAAGAACAGTGGAGTGACAGCAAAGGTTTGGGGTGAGTACTGAGAAATGTTATTGAGGAGAGGAAGGTCAGGGCTTTACAGTGAGAGATTTTGGCAGACTTTCATTTGTTCTTGCAAGGCTGACACATGCTGCTTTTATTTGTCCCTGCTGACTTGCGTGCTTGTTCTTTTTAAAGGTTTGTTTTAGCTTCTTTGCTTTCTTGTAAGAAAATTGGCTGAGATTAGAGGACTGGAGCATGTGGGGTCAACAGAGGATGGAGAAATGACAAGCAGGTATGCAGCCTGTTCAGTAATATGGCAGTGGTAACTGTGGTTTAGGTGGCAGAACAGGAAGGGAGAAAAATGCAGTGCCATGCACACATAGGTATGACTAGTGGTGGTGTTCAGTGTTCCACATACAAAAACCTTTTAAAAGTGGAACTTCTCCAGTTTAAAAAAAAATATTACAAAATCATGAAGTTCAAATATTTACTGCCATAATGGCTATCTCTGGGCAATTTGTATAGATCGGTCATAAGCAATCCAAACATCCCAATCATTCTGAATGTAAACTATTTCTTTCCTTTGCCCATAGTTTGTTCTGGGATGTAATCATCACTTCTGCGTCTTCAGTGGAGGTGATTGTCATCTGTGTGCCCACAGTCTTGATGACGAGAAGATGGCCTTGAAGATAGTAATTTCTTGAGGCAGCCCTCAAAATTCAGTGTTACAATGGGCCCAAGTCAGGATGTGTTTGTATGAGACACATGCACCTTGAATATGTTGTATCTTAGCCAGGCTGTTGCAGGATCATATTGTGTTGGACAAGACAGTTGGTCTTCAAAAGTAATTAGCATATGTTCTGATAAATGCTGGGATTCAGCATAATGAACAAAACAGAAATCACTAATATGTTACCTTAGAATAAAGCTATGTGCGCAATGGATTCTAGTACAGATTTGTACTGCAAGTGGATTTTGTTAGGTAAACTTGTAAAGGAATTCTTTTGCTTTTCTTGGAGATTATGTACTGTTCCTTTGGTCTCTTGGAGGATGGAGCTGAATCTGCTGCGTGTTCTCAGGGTGGATGTGGACAATTCAGTGCACCTGCTGCTTGCTACTGCCATTTTCAGCAGTAAAAGTGGTGTGCAGTGCATGACTAGTTTGGCAGAACTGAAGCTGGTTCACTGCTTCATGTTAGGCAGAATCTATATTGTGTTGGTTTAAAAAAGCAAATCAAGTATCTCTGTCTTTAGGCAGTCTCACCTGTTTTTTATGGAACTCCCTTAACTCTGATCAGTCCTGTATTCCAGTGCTACATTTTAGAAGAAGGTGAGGCATAACTAGTTAAACATAATTTTGCCAGAGATGGTGTTTTATGTACTGTGTATGTGTATGAAGGAAGGTCTGCAGAGGCAATGAGCTTAGGTCTTCTCTGCTACAGATTTTTCAGAGGCAACTTTATTCAGTTTACTCTGGTTTATCTCTGCCAGCTTTCAATAATGGTAATGGGAATTTTAGACACCTATAGAGGCTTTCTAGTGGCCTTGGTGTTTTTAGTATTGTGTTGCGCTTTTCTGCTGAAAGCAGCATGAGGTGAGGAAAACTGTTAAAAACATCACTGCTAGAAAAATCTTTGTTTACACTGGTTGATGTTGTTATTAAAGTTGTAAAGGGCCAGAAATCCGGACACTTTATTCAGAAATTCCTGGCACTGTTTTTTATGCAATGTATATTTAGCTGCTTCTTCTCTACAAAGAAAGGAGAACAGCAGCAAATTTGGGACTTTGTGACTTTCTCTTTGCTTTTATATCTTCCAAAATGGTGCTTTATGAAATGTCTTATTGAGTTGAAAGTTTCTAGATAATTTAAATATAGAGCATATATACATATATAGGTGTTATTAGCACCTGGGATGAGAAGTTAAATGCAGTCAGTACCCTCCCCTTCCTTTAGTAACTAAATAGAATTGAAGTATTTGGAACAATTGTTCTTCTAGTTTGATTTTGTAATAGATCCATCCCTCCAAGTTGAATTTATTAAGCAGAGCAGAATCACTTTCCTTTCCGTAGCTGAGATTAAAATCCCCTGATTGATGGGCTTGCATCTTTCTTCAATTTACAGAGGCGTTCACCGAGTCTCCGCTCGGAGTCTTCCCTGGAGCACAGTTTGCGGATTACTGTGGGTAATGACCGCTATTGCATTGGCACACCGGAGCGGAGGAGGCTGCCTGATAGACTGGGCTCACCAATTGATAACCTGAGTGACAGGTATGGTCCTCTGCAGGTGGGGATGCACGTGGGTGAAACAGCATGGGAATGGCTCTACTGGATGAGATCAAACATCTCATTAGCCCACTGAATGCCTAGGGAATGGGGGTAAGCGTGTAATGATGCTTCCCAGGAATATTCCCCCAGCCTCTTGCAAGTTGTGGTACAGAGAATTCCTGAATGAAGGTCTCTGTTTAGAGTTACACAGGCAGAGACTTCTTCTCTAATTTTTGTCAGCTGCTTCAAAATCCCATATAAACTAAGCGTGCACATCATATATTGCAGGAGGGAGTGTGATGTCAATCCCTTGGGTGCTTCCTTCCCCTTAAGGGTGGGATGTCACATGGAGAGACTTTATTTGACATTTCACTGCTCCAGCCACCTTCTGTTTCTGATGAACCTACCTGGTCCTTGCTGAAAGGAAGGTTGTTTAGTATAAAGATAGTGTAAAGCTTCAACTTCCTCATTTATTGGGAGAAGTTGTCTAGTTTCTTGATTTTTGAGACTAGTCTGGAAGAAAACTCTAAAGCACCTTGAAAGAGATTACCGTTTTGACTTTAAAAACCTTGCAGAAGAATGTAGTCAGACAGTCTCATACATTATAAACAAAATGTTAGAATTCTTAGGATCGTTTGACTGAAATTGGAGAGAAACAGTTAATGGAGAGAATTCTTTTGTGTTAAAATATTTCACTGCTGTGAACAGTGAAGTGGAAATATTAGTAGATACAATTAGGAACTCTTTGCCTTCAGTAGGAGAACCAGCATAATCTGGCAAAAGAAAGAAAATCGGAACACTGTGAAAATAATTTTCTTTGTCTTGAATTGCAGAATTAAAGATGGCATAGCTTGTGCCCCAGAGCATTCAGTTCCACTTTCAGGTCAGAGGTAAACATCCAGCACAGGAAAAACCATTACCACTTCCATTTTTGATGCAAATATCATCAACTGTTAAAGAGAGAGAGGGAAGTGAGAAGAAGAAATGAATTTCCTGTCTTTCTCAGGTGTAAAATTAAGTTTCAGCAGGTGTAGAAAACCAAATGAGAGTTTGGTTTTTGGTACTGTCACTTTTATGCCTTTACCTCAGCTCTCCTGGCATCAGTGTTTGATTTGTATAGTTTGTACATGAAATGAGTATGTATGCTCAGGGAGAGTACAGTGGTTGGAAGGAAAAGGAAGTGATATGTTGGGAACTGGCACTTATCTGGCAAATTAGGAACATTTGAGGGCAGGGCATGGTAGTGTTGGTCCCATGCTTCATGTTCTCAGGTGAGATTTTAGATTTAACCTGTTCTGTGGTGCTGATGCATGGTTAGAAGTAACATCAAGTATAGCGCAGTTTATTTAATGTAAGAGTGATTTATTTAAATCACAAAAGTTGACTTCTCTATTACAGAACCCATAGATGTGAAACAGAATGGTAAGAATAGACTCCAGAGAAGGTTTAAAAGTGACAGATGAGTTAGAATGAGAAGAAGATAAAGTGAGACCATGTAGACTTTAATCTTTAAGTGGCTTCCTTGTATTTGTAGTGTAAGTATGCAAGAACTTTGTGTTGTTACATTTGCTTTTTTTTTTTTTTTGTCTAATCTTTGCTGGCTGTACTTTTCTGAGTGATGCCCATTGTCCAGAAGCTTAACGTATGTGACAACCAAGTCACCTGTTAGCTTTTCCTAAATTGTCTAGGTACTACTTCTGAATTCTAAGTTTCCACACTGCTAACTGTTTTATTTGTTTTCAAAAGACATTTGGTGTTGCAGCGTGCTTTTATACTTTGTAATACTTTGTAATAGTTGGATTTTGTACCCCCTTATTCTCCCCAGATGATGTACCCCTTTTTGTACCCCCTTCCTCTACCTGTGTAACCATTCTCCTGTGTTGAGATCATCCCCCAAATCCCCGCCCTGGCTCTCTGTCAGTCACTCAGCATCCCATCCCTTCTATCTAGATCTTTCGGTCAAAGCTGTCGAGTGATTAGCCCGAAGCCAGGGGTCAGCCCCCCAAGGATGATGTTATACGCTATCCCAAATGTCCATCCCCTAAGGCTGTATCCCTGGAGGGTCTTTATTGGTCAGCAAATGTATCTACCCTCGGTTTCCTCCCCCCCTTTAAATGTAACCTCGAGACTCCTTTGTCTTGCTCTGAGCACGGCGCACCCTGAGGAGAGGGGCTCCCTGGGGAGCTCCGAATAAACCTTGGATTGGCCCCCTGTTCAGAGTCGGCCTTTTACCCTCCACCGATGTCTCTAGCGTCTCTTCTGCTGCAAAGGTGACTAGCCTAGCTGCCCTCAGTACCCTCGGGGCACCAGAGAGTGTCCCCCCCGCTTTCGGTCACTTCGGGGCTGCCCCCCCGCTGTTTGCCGACCCGGGGCTGGCCGGGGTTCACTGGGAGGCACCCAGAGAGACGGAGACAATTTGGTTTTTGATTAAGGACACTGTTTATCAAGTATTTTTCATTCATGTATTTTTTCCCTTCTCTGAGAGGCTGCCCTGGTACGGGGACACAGACTTTGTCTATCACTGGGCTATAAAGTGGTCTTTATTGTTACTGCTCGTATCATATTTTTATTTTGCGTGTGGTACATTCTCATTCTAATTTTAAAAAAAAGGCAAAAGAAAAAAGTTTTTTCTGAAGATGTTTTTTCAAATTTTGAAGTAATTGGAGCAAATAATTCTGAACTTAGTTATTCTCAGCTATTTTTGCTAACTACTACTCTACTATGATATTTCAGGCAATCACTTTGACACATTATTCTCTGTAATTTGTAGGGCCTTGAGATGGTAGAGATATTCATTAGCCTATGAAGGAAATAAAATACCAAAGGAGGGAAATCAGGGAGGCTTTTAGAGTCTCCTGCAGCAGTGGATTTTCAGGATACCTGAGGAGACTTTCTAAGGGTGTGTGTTCTAATGCAGGTCTGTCCTAAAACAGAAACATGTTTCTGGGGAAGCTGGTCTGCTGCACATGTCTAAGTAGGCACACTGAATGCTGCTGGGCTGTGTCTTCAAGGTCACCTAAGCAGCTTGTCTCCTGCTTGGACCAATAAGTGTTATTTTGTCTTCCAGAATCTCAATCTGTCAAAGTGAAAAATAAATCTTTTTCTCTCTCCCTGTCTTCCATCTGTTAGGCTCTCAGTATTTTTAAGACATTCTACTACTATCTGAGCTGGCACAAGCTATAGAGAGCATCCCACCAATTCTTTCATCTGAGGTTAATACAAAAGATAGACCAAATTGCTGCAGAGACTTGGTCTGCATTGAGCTGTGCCCTGAAATAGCGTTTTTTGGCATGATATCAAGAGTAACAGTTGGCTGGAATATGAACAGCTCATCTGACTCCCTGTTCATAGACTGTGTACTAAAGTGGAGTCCTGTTGATTGCTGACAGCAGAATACCACTCTTTATTTCTATTTCTGTGTATGTGAATAAACATGCCAAAAAGTAAATTACCTTACACTAGTTGTAGGTCTCTGAAGCATCATGTGTCTGTAGCCTGTGGTCTGTTTTCCGTCTCTGAAACTGCAAATTCCAGTGATTCATGGGTTCTTTGTTGGTGAAGGAATTGGGATGGTCACAGTGGTACTACCTTGTGTCCTCTCTTGAGGTTGCAGTAGCTAGGAGTGGACATCACTGGCTGAAAGCATGCAAACCAGTTAAGAGGGATGTAACTCTGTTGGACTGTATGCACAGAAAACATGTTTCAAAGAATCCTGTAAGGCAGGTAATCATTTTTCCCACAGCTGTATTTAATTTTCAGGTTTTAAATTTGTATTTTAGCTGTTCAAAATGTATTTGGAATGTCTTGCTAGTTTTAGTAGATTTGCTGTTCCTTTCTTTCCAAAGTGTGATTAAAAATTCCTGTGCTTTGTCGCTACAGTCAGTTTGAATTGTAGGTGACGGCTGCAAGACATACATCTAAATCATTTTATTTGCACAAAAATCAGCTGAAGGTATATGGTGAAACACATCTGTTACTCCATCAGATGTGTTCATGCAGCTTGTACAGGTTTAGCAGGCTCTCAGAAAAACGTGCCACTGGGAATAGACATACCTTTATGTAGGTTGTGAAAACAACATTTATTTATGAAATTTACTTTAGCTATTTGTAGATATTTTTGTGCTTTTGGAGGAGGTGGATATGTGTAGTTTGCTGAAAACTGGAAAGATACCATGTAATACAATGGGTACAGGTGCATGCCAGATTTGTTTTATAAGATGTGTTGGACTGATAAAGTATCTAATAAATGCTTTGCGATGATGCAAGGTAAAGTGAAGTTTTTTGTTGATTTTGCTCTTAAATATGCATGTGTAAACTATAAAAATACCCAGGAAAAAAGACCTAGTCTGTGCATCTCTGTTATTCTTTAGTCTGTAGTGAAAAACTGGGGCTGTAATTTATTTGCAGATTTTTTTGAAGATGTCTTCTGGCATGACTTGATTTGTCTCTTCTCAAATCTATGGAGGACCTTTTAGAGTAGGAGGAGGTGATTTTTGTGGATTCAGGCCATTATACATAGTTTATCTCAAATTGATTCACTCATGAAAGAGTCTTCTGTCTCATTGATGTCACTTAGGCAGCACATTTTCTTTCTTGGACAATCTTGCTAGATTTTGAAATATCATTAAGTAAAACCAGCAGCTGGTAACTTTTAAAGTGGTTTGGTTTGTTTCTGCCTTATCTAAAGAAAAGTCCCAGAAAACTTTTTAGGCATCAGGAAAAAAGGCCTTAGTCAAAACAATACCCCTGTTTATAGGTGTCTGTAGGAATTGGTCCAAAAGTAGATACTCCAAGAAGAGAAGCTGGTTATTCTGATGTTGTGACAGTTGCACATCCACTATATGTAATAATGCAGGGGCTGGCACGGAAGAACAGTACCATTACACTTAATCTCCTTAGTTTGTAGATACCAGAAACTGAGCTTCTTTTTAGTTATTGGGTTCATGTGATTAGTGACAGTTCTGTCTGCATATCTGTTGCAGAAGAAAATGTTGGTAGAATTTGTGGTCCTTGTCAACAGCTGAAGATAAAAAGAGGATCTGGTTGCATTTGCCAGTGTGAAACTGAATTATACCTTGAATAATTCATAGGAAATCTGACCTCGGCATCTTACTGGGAGAGGCGAGGAAAGGGATTGTGGTCTGAAATATGATAGTAAGGCTTTTTTAGAACGTGTAGTCTCTCACATTCACAGAAATTAATCCATCCTATCAATTTTTCAAGGCTCTAATTCCTCAGTATGAGTTGAATTGTTCATATCACTGCATTTGCAGGTGACTTCCTAGGACAGGATGTAGAGTACCATTAAAAATAATTCTCCCTCTCTACCCTGCATTTTAAGTACATAAAATGTTGGTTCCCTTTAGTAAGAGAAATGTTATTTTGAAACTGGTTTGGAAATTTCTTACCCTTGAGTAGGAGTAAGACTCTGTTTAATCTGATTCAAGTACCTCTATTCTGTGTTTCTCTCACACAGGGATGATGTGGCTGACGGTCCAATATTCACTAGAGGCCTCACGTGTCCTCGCGGCCTCGAGAGATACCCAGTGCATGAAGATCAGCCTTCCAGTCCCTTCATTCCGAGGCATGACGAGGACTACCGCAACCGAGATGTTCTGCACCGTTCAGAGTACAGTCCACACTATGGCCGTCGGGAGGAGCTGCCTCGTGGAGCTGACAGGGATGGTGACAAGCTCAGGAGATCCCCCTACCCACTGAGGCCAGAGGAGAGGGGACGAGAAATAAAGCGTCCACGGTATGAAAAGGATGAGAAGATGCATGGTGTGAGTGGAGAGCATCAGGGTTTCTCATCAGGAACACGAAACTACCGCAGGCGAAGCCGCAGCCGTAGCAGAAGCCTGAGCCCGTCATACCTGAATGAAGAATTCCGAGAGCTTGACCGTGCAAGGAGGAAAAGAGAAGAAGAAGAGCGCAGTCGAAACTTGAATCATGATATTTCAGGCAGTGGCTACACGATCCCGGGCTTGACTAACACATTACAGACTCCTGAGCCTCGGTATACATACAGGCCTGAAGAAATCCCACCCATGCCCAAAAAATCTATTCTGAAGAAACGAGTAGAGATGGAAGTAGAGTCTGCTGTTCAGGTTGGATCTCTGTGTGTCTGTCTACATGCTTCTACTTCCCAAAACAGTTACTTCGTGATACAGAATGTTAGTTTGATTTCCAAAATAGGAAAGCCAAGTCTTTGTTTCCCTTTCCTTAAGAGGACAGGTATCTTTCTGCAAGGTGGTATAAGTTTGAAATGCATTAGAAACTTTAAATGGTTATGGCATTTAAGCAGGAATCATATATATATGCCTATATATATATATATACACACACACACATCCCTATATATATATACACACCTATAAATAAATGAATAAATAAATAAATAAATATCATCTGAGACAGAATGAAATGTCTTTGTGGAAATTCAGCCCATGACGCAGAGATCTGGGCCAGCTTTCAAAGAAAAGCTGGCTCTCATAGTACCACTGGCAGTCAGGATATTGATTGAAGCTCTTCCCCTGTCTCAGTGTCTCTTTCTTGTTTCTTTATAGACTTAGACAACTGCCTAATGCATCTTCAGTACCTCTGTTTGAAAACAACTTTTAAATTTCCTTATTTTTTCCCTTTAAACTACAGGCTGGGATCAGCGCTATTTAATTTGTTCCAAACCTGTACCAATTGACTCTCAAAATTAGAGCAATGGACAGATAAGTGGCTGTGACTACTGTGATAAACTGACTTTTTGTGTTTTAATACATCACTTTGATTTGCCTGTTTTACTGATCAGTGTTGGTTTGACAGTGACATATTTATCTCAGGAGTGCTCAGATACTGAGCATCCCATTCCATACCTATTGCTGGAAATGCTATTTAATATGGCATTAATTATGAATAGCTGAAGAAGTGACTGAGACTAACCCCAGTGCAGTAGTTTTTATCTGACTTAAGGTATTGAAATCCTATGTGACTATGACTAAACTCAAAGCATATCCAAAATGATGTAACAGGGTTTCAATTTAAAAATTTCAGTTCTTGCAAAAAGTTTGTGAAGTATTATTGTGATTTTGTGTGTTCTCTGAGATAAGCATTCATTGTTGGACATGGCATTCCAGAATCATCAGGCAACTTGGTTTATAATCTTTAGTGTTCTCTTTCAACTGCATATTGTCTCTTCTAACACTTTTATTCAGCTGTGAACTAGGAGAAATGAACACATTCTTTTGTTCTGTGAGGTGCATAGTGCCTTAGAAGTAAATAGTATCTTCTCTCTTTCAGCCCGAGGGCTTTTCAAGCAGTCCAGCCCCCAGCAAGGATCTTCCTCTTCTTTCTAGTCAGTCTTCTTTGCCCCAGAGCAACAACATAGCTCCTTTTGCTTCTGAAGTGGAAAACTTTCTCAAACGGTTTAACAAAGGCTCTCTTGTGGAGGCTTCGGACAAGGAGTTGCATGAAGGTTTGTGTGAGTGGAACCCGCTCTCTGGGCCTCCCAAAGACAATTTGATGTTTGAAGAGAAGTTTGGAAGCTTCTTAAGTCACAAAGAAAAAGTAGAACCCAAGGCAGAGCCCACTGATCGCCATACTGACTTCCTGCTGCCTCATGAGAGGGCCAGTCAGGATGGCAGTGGTTTCTCCCGAATTCTGGGCATGATGGCTGATTCTGTCAGTGCTCAGGAGAAGAGGAGGCGTAGTTTTCCTGACATTGAGGACGAAGAGAAATTTCTTTATGGTGATGAGGATGAAGAGACCAAAATTGAATCTCTCCCCATAGAGAAGCCCCCAGTAAGTTGTGGCAATGAGATAATAATACAGAAAATGAGCCCACCTCCTTCTCCTGCTCCAGCTGTCAAGATGGATCCTTTAGAAGAGCCAAACGCAGAGTATGCAAAGATCCACGACTTACTCAAAACCATTGGACTTGACATTGGTGTTGCTGAAATTGGAAAACTGGCTGTTCGTACCCAGGAACGCCTTCATGGCAAAAAGCTGGCGTCTCGTTCTCCGGATCGCCGCTCTGCGGACACTCGCAGACTGGACGCCTGGGAGCTGCGCCGCAGCCGCAGTGACACCCGTTCTCCTGAGTCAGGCCAGCAGCGCTCAGCGTCACCCCCGGGCTCTTTCCAGCAGCCTAAAGATGCATCCTCTCTTCAGAAATCAGACTATACTAAGGACAACCCGGTGGGACATGAGATAACTGCACATGCACCAGAACAGTGTCTTCCTTCTGTCTCTCTCATTCCTGCAATTCCACCAACTCCTGCTAGTTTGCCACCTACACCTACTTCTGTTTCCCAATACCAAATTCCCAGCTATTCCCACTACACTGCTGCTCAAATGCCCCAAAACTATGCCCCTCCCACAATGGCTCCTCCAGGATATGATGCATATGGGCACTATATGGCATATGCAGCCCCTGGATGGCCCTTGTATCCCCCTGCCCAGCAGCCTAATCCTACAATATCAGAAGCTCATGGTCTTCTTACCATGGCCATGTCAGCGAACCCCACACGTCCCAATCTCCGGGTGATTGAGACAGTCTCCCTGGGAAAGGATGTCCCTGATGTAAAAAGAGATGGTTCTGTGCTTGTTCAAGTCCCTACCACTCCTTCTCATGCCAAAGCACCCCTTCGTCTGTCATCACACCCTCTGAAAAATACCTCAGAAAGGATGTCGGATGAAAAAAATCGGGCAGCTCAAAAGCAGAAGGTATGTTAGGCATTCTGATACTTCAGAATGTGTTGGATTGCATGATTGGTGGGGTGGAAGCTTTTTCTTTTCAGGTGCACCTTTTTTTTTATGAGTTGCTCCAGTTTAAAAATAGTTTGACCTAGTTTACTTACGTTAAAGATTTCTAAGCATTTGTCTGTATTATTCTCTGACACCTGTAAAAAATGCATTTTAAATCTCCCAAAGTTGTATGCCATTGGCTATGGCAGAACAGATGAAATCAAAAACAAAGTTGAATTTCTTTGAACCAGCCAAAATCTTACAGAGAAAACATATGGTGACCACAGCCTGGCTTTATACTGCTGAGTTCGGTATTGAAATACCTGAAGATATCTGGGGATATGTAAAAATCTGAAGGGACAGTAAAGAAAATTAAATGCTTTTTCTACTGATGTCCAGTGGCAGAACAAGCGGCCACTGAAACACAGGAGGCTCCATCTGGACATGCTATATTGTGCAAAATACCACGCTTATACCTGTATTAGACATTCTTAAATACATACTAAAGGATATCATCATTCACCATCACATACAATCTTCCCTCTACATTTATATTAATTATCTTACAAAAATCACAAAATTAAAAGAATTTAGGGGAGACTGCTACGAGGCTCTGACGCCAGTTCAGGTCATATGTGTTAGTGTTTGCGTCTTCTAATTATCTTGGTCTGTATAATAATTAGAGAGTAGTGGGGAATAATGTATTTTAAAATAGGAAACTGTAGTTACACAACTGTCAAAGAACTGGTTGATTCCCAAAAGTTGTTTGAGTTTTCAGACTGGTGTCCACTTGGTCTTTGTTGTGAAAATAAGGGCACAAATTTATATGGGTTTGAGGGACAATTAAAAATCATCTCGTTCCAGCCCCACTGCCATAGAAAGGACACATTCCTCTAGACCAGATTGCTCAGAGCTCCATCCAACCTAGCCTTGAAGACTTCAGGGCTGAGAGTCCAAAGTCTCTATGGACAACCTCTTTCCATGCCTCAGCATCCACATTGTAAAGAAATGCTTCCTTTATATGTAGTTTAAATCTACCCTCTTTTAGTTTGAAACTGTTGCCACTTTTCCTGTGACTGCAGACCTTGGTAAAATATCTGTACGCATTTTTCTTTCAAACCCCCTTTAGGTATTGAGGCTGCAATATCATCTTTTATTATGAGAGCCTTTTCTTCACTTGTATGAAATGCTACATCAGCAAATAAGTGAGCTTCCACTTCTTGCAGGAATAATTTCTTCAGCTGACACAGCTGAAATTTTGTTCCTAATGAAATTTAATACTTTTGGAAGAGCTCTCTTGGCTAAAGGTGTGTGCTTTTCTTCTGCCCTGACATACCTTGGTAGCTCATCTGTGCATCTTGGTAGAACTTCTGAGGCTTTGTCTGCACTACAGAAATCTTTGTCTAGGGCTTAGTCCTCTGGTATTTTGCTGGGATGGTTTGGAGTATAAAAATTTGGATGTTCCACTTGATGCCCCCATACTGCAGAAAACCCAGAAGGAGAGAATGGTGCTTTAATTATAAAAAAATAGCATACGAAGCCAAAATAATAATAAAAAACCTTCTTAAGTTGTTTAAGATATAGCTTAACTGTGTTGGTGATAAAAAAAATAGCATACAAAGCCAAAATAATAATAAAAAAACCTTCTTAAGTTGTTTAAGATATAGCTTAACTGTGTTGGTAGAACTACTTCAGGAAGGGTTCAGGGATCATGCCAACACTGGCATTGCTGTCGTAGAAGTGATTGTCTAGGGAAGTCAAGATGACTCGTTTGTTAAGGGAGGAGTCTGTAGTAAGCTTTAAGAGCCTTGTGAAGATAAGAAAATTGGGATTTGTGGCTTGAAAAATGAAGCTGGAAAAGAAACTGAAAGAACTTTTCAGGTTTCATTTTACCATGTTGCTTTGTTTCCTTCTGTGAGAGTCAATGAAAACCAGTGAAAAAAGGATTTGTGAGCTCCTCATGCCACAGTTTTTACCTTACTGAACAAGAAACAAATTTCATCCTGATGTTTTATGTCAGATTGAAGCAAAACCTAGCAGCTAAAATGAGCCAGAGTCAAAGCAGGAGGCAAGGTGAAGGGCTGTGTAGGCTGATGGAGCATCCTAGCTGTAGAGATTCTGCATGAGTTTTGAACAGCCATTTGTCATTGATCTTGATTAGCCCTGTAAAAGATAGTCAGCTGAGCCTAAGGGCATTGGGAAGCGCTGCAACAAACAGGGCAGTTTAGAGGAATACACTTCCCAAAAGCAGAAAAAATTGCCTACAAACCGGGTTGAAGCATGACCACACAATACGGTTACTTTCACATACAGAGGGAGAGGTGTGTTTATTGAGTTAAAATACTCAAGAACATTTTGGGAATAACGAGCAGTGTTCTGTGTCTGGAAAACTGAGGTGTTCCTGTTATTCTTGCAAGACTGTTTAACTTGGGAAGAGAAGAAAATCCAGACACCTTCCAATTTATTTAGGTGATAGAAGAGAGAGAAAAACTGAAGACTGATCGAGAAGCACGGCAGAAGAAGCTTTACTATCTCAAGACTGAATTGGACAGGCTTCGTAAACAGCAAGGTAAAGTGCATTACCACCCTCCCAGCCCCTGCTTCTTTTTCCTTCCCCATTGGGATGTGTCACATGTCCTGGTATCTAAAAGGAGGAGGAGAACCAAAATAAGAATAGTCCATAATGTATTTTCATACTCCTGGCAATGCACAACTCTTGAAAAAGCAGTGACCTAGTTACTATATTAAGATCAATTGCATCAAAATTTGAGCAGACAGTTGCTCTTGCATCTTCTTGGCATGATAAGCTAAAGGAATTTTACTTTATGCATTTTAGTGCTTCTTTAGAAGAAGTGAGAAATAGTTACTGAAGATGTTATTGTGCCTTTCAATTTTTCATGAATCTTATCTGGAGATGGAAAAGTCCTCTCTCAAGAGAGCTAATTTTTTGTGTCTTTAAAACTTGTTTGGTCCAAGTAAATACTTAATTCCCTCACCTTCGGAAAATGATACTTTCAGGTTAGAATAGGCAATTTAACTTTTACTTGTTTTGTCACACAGGGAATAGTGATTTTAAATTGATACTCTGGAGGATTGTGGTGCCTCTCTTAGGGTGTGTGTTATGGTAATCCTTATGGAGGCACATCGTGCAGATTTAGTGCTGCTGTACCTGAGAGTCAATTCCGTCTTTACAACTTGATAGTGAAGATTTTGCCATAATATTTTGTATTAGTGTTTTATTTGTTGCTGGAAGTATTGTACAGATCTAAAGTCAGCTTTCCTGTTGCATTTCTGACTCTTCTTCTTCCTTGATTGGCTCAGGTGAGATGTTGAGGAAAAAACGTCGTGAGAAGGATGGACACAAAGACCCCTTGTTGGTTGAGGTGAACAGACTACAAGAGAATATTATGAAGGAGATTGCAGAGCTGCATAAAGAATCTGATGCAGCTGACAAGAAGCAGTCTGAGCTTGACAAAGTAGCACAAATCCTGGGGATTAACATATTTGAAAAACCCCGGAAACCATCTGTGGAAACTAAAGATTCCTCGGAAAAGAACAGCAAGTCAGAAAATGCAAAAGGCGTAGAGAAAACATCTTCCTCCAACAAGGTAAAGTCTTAAAGTTTGTGTGATAATGATTTTAATAAGAGAAGAGGGCACTGGGCAGACAGCCTGTCCCAGACGTTTACTAAAGGATCATTTGATGTCATTTGTTACCACATGTCATACACTGGCTTTGGTGGTGCATGCAGGTGAGAGTCAATGTATCAGTGTATATATAATGTCCCTCAGGTTTTGTGCAGTTCAGCACCACTTACTGTTTTTATCTTGGTATTGCTGAGGTGTTGATTGGATTGACCAGTATCATGAGTGTGTATAGCTTTTTGGTCTCAATACCACGCCAGGAGGACAGACTTTTTTTTTTCCTCTACAAAATTTCTGTCATGGCCTTTCAGACCATGTTTATAGAAGTGTTCATAGCAGCAAAGGTCTCTGAAAGTTGGGAGCATGTTGGTCTTCTCATTGGGTAATGATAGTAAATCACAAGAGTTAAAGATGATGGTCAGCATAAGATGTTTTTTATGTGCACATATTCTCTCTTCAGAAATGTCAGTATGCATCAGTATGGTCTCTCTGGTGTGGTCTGTACTACTCTGGGCTGGATGTACCAGCACAGGCTTACTGCATTCCAGAAGATCGTTTTACTTTGAAAGTAGGATGGATACTGCCATCTGAAAGGTTGTGCTTGTATTCAGGAAATCAATTGTCCTGCTTTTCAGATGTTTATTCAAATATGTAACAGAAATAGCTAATGGGAAATTGTAGATTAATTTTGTGTAGATCTTAGCATATATATTTTTTGCAGAGAGGAAAATATTAGTAGGGTAAGAGGTGTAAGGAAAACTGAAATGGCACCTCATCAGTTTATCTGAAGGGAGGATGTCAAGAGCATGGAGCCAGGTTCTTCTTCTCAGTGATGCTGAGCAATAGGACGAGAGTCAATGGGCAGAAACTGATGCACAGGAAGTTCCAGCTGAATGTGAGGAACAACTTCTTCACTGTGTGGGTGACTGAGCACTGGAACAGATTGCCCAGAGAGGTTGTGGAGTCTTCCTCACTGGCGATATTCCAGTACCATCTGGACACAATCCTGTGCCATGTGCTCTGGGATGACCCTGCTTGAGCATGGAGGTTGGACCAGATGACCCACTGTGGTCCCTTCCAACCTTACACATTTTGTGATTCTGTATTTCCTCCAAAGCCACTCAAATCTGTTTATCCTGTAAAATTTTCCTTATGCTTTATTGTGGTCTGAGAACTCATTAGGTATCTTTAATTTAAAGACTTGCTTTTGCTTTTTTTTTGTTGTTTCTTGAAACATCTGTGAAGTTTACTGTTCACTTACTTTAACAAATTGTTTGCTTCAGTCACCACTTCATAAAACTAAAGTAGGCAAAAATGTTTGTTAAGTCTTACATTGCATTAAGTTATATTTTCTTTTCTTGAGCTATGGCACATGTGAATATACTTCTCATTATTTTAATTTGCATTGTCTGTGTTGTCCAAACCCGTAATGACTTGATCTCCTTTTCATAGTTCCTTATTTTAACATGGAAAATTGTGAGTTCTGGACAGAAACATTTAATATTTTCATACATATGTAGGCACATAGGACACAGCCTTCAGCCTCTAAAATTCACGTTGTAGTTCTGATTAACTTTTTCTCATGAAAAGAAAGATGGTGCTGGCCTTTCAACACTGAGATTGGTTGACTCTGCCAACCTGAGGGCAAAAGCCTTTGCCTTTCTGCTTATTTGCAAGGCACCTTGTAGTCCCTTGCTGCTGACCCTGTTTCTGTGTGTTGTAGTTACGCAGTCAGTGCAGAGGTGAAGCCAGTGTTGCTGTGCTGAACAGACAGATCACCCTGTCTGGGCTCTAAATAGTAGCAAATTATAAAGGCATCTTTGAGCTGGGGTAATGCACAAACTGGAGTTAAGAGTGAGCTGTCACCTGTCTATCTGAGAAGCATTGTCTTTTTAAAGTTTTGATTGAGAGAGTATTTTTATAGATGTATGTCTATAAATAACATAAACATTGATGCTTGTGTGACATTGTGAACATCCTTCCATGCACCTCCTGCAGATCATAAGCTGATCTCATTGTTCAAGAGAACGTCTGCTATGTTCTTGCTGACAGAATACGTGCAAATATTCCTGGGGTCACTTCTTATTCTGCTACCAAGAACTAGATTATATTGGGATATGGATATCTGTGGGGTGCATAGTGGCCTGGCTGTCTCTTCATTCTTTGATTTACAGTGCATGTTGTGGGGGGTGGTGTTAAGGAATTTAATGTAAGGCAGATGTTATTTGACAATTTTGAATCTGCTTAAATAAATTTGTTCAGTGCTGGTAGTGAATAACTTGGAAATCATGCAACCAACTCGAGTCTGCTAAATTAATATGCCGTTCTTTCCAAACTGCCGTGAAAAATGATAATATGATGGACTTTATGCCATTGAAAATGTAACTCAGAAATCAAAATACATTTAGTACTATTGTAATCTAAATAACTAGGGCTCATTCATGGTACATTTCAGATTGTTTTGTATTTGTACAAGTTTAGTTTAGTATTAATTTTGGATAGAGTCCTGAAATGTCTGTATATCAATATATGGCGTCTTTCTGTACAGATCAACGTAAGTGCAAACATCACATGTTTAAATCACAAGATCCTTCACCCTGTATGCTTAGGTAATTAACAAAACACCATCTTTCTTTTATTATTAAACAATAAGTTTTCTGGAGAGTTTAGGAACACTCAAATAATCTGATAAAACTGATGGAGTTAAATACTTTTAGTCACCTGATTTTTCTTCCTTTTCCATTCTGCTTTCACCCAAACTACTTTTACAGTAATTTCTGAATGCCTCTAGGGGAACTATTTGAGGTCTTCTGGGCACTGTTTGGCTAGTATGGTAAATGGGAACTGTTATGTGAAACCAATGAAGTGGGAAGGGTGCATGCCACAGGGAATTTGCTCATTTGGTTCCTTGATTACCTGCAACCATCCAGCCATTACATCTGGGACCCTTATTGGAAACTCTTCACTGCAGCCACGCAGCATCTTAGTCGGCAATACCAGCTCTCTGAAACAGTGGAATTAACCTGGGCGCTGAAAAGCAGGTGATATATTTTTTTTTGTGTGTATGGCTTCTGCTGGAGGCAGGTTCTGAATTCTAGAGCATTTTGTCTGTCCTGCCTTGTCTTAGAGAAGTGTTTCCTTCTGTTCAATTTAGGAATCAAAAACTACTAATGAAAAATCGAGAGGTAGAAGCCCGAAGCCAGCAGAATCCTCTTCACAGTCCTCCAAACATCCTTTCCAGTTGGCCAATATTTATGAATATTATGATGCAGGGAACCACTGGTGCAAAGACTGCAATACCATCTGCGGGACCATGTTTGACTTTTTCACACACATGCATAATAAGAAACACAGACAGGTATGTTGCAGGCTTCCTTCACTAAGTGCATTTCATATTGCTATGAATATTAACACTAAAACATACATCACAGAACTACATTTTACAAGAGAACCTGAAGTAATAACGAACCCAAGAAGTAACTTATCAAATTATTTTCCCCTAATGTTGGACTTGAGCAGTTGTACAGCTACTGGTGTATTCCAAATAGTGTAAATGGGGCCTGTGTTCAGTTTGCTCAGGTTTGCCACTTGTGTTTCACATGTTTACCTGTTCTTTGCGGTCATTTACATTTTACACTTTTCACAGGTTATTTTGTCATTGTAAATTGCAAAGTGGGAGGGAAAAGAAAGGAAAATAAGTTGTAAATATTTGCACGTTGATTTTAATGTTCAGTGTTCTAAAAAGATATTAAAAAGGAAAAAGACAAGTGTACTTGCCTTGCTAGTGTAATATATGAGCCTATATACCTCTGTCACTGTGCAAATAGACCCTGGATCCTTACAACAGACCTTGGGCTTCGAAGACCCAGAGCGAGACCAAACAAGAGTCCATAAAACGCATTGATAAGATAACGGTTCCTGCCAAAGGTATGTTAATTTTTATTAACTTGGCTGTCATCCCTCTTTGCCTTCCAGCACTTTGTCCCACTTGCTCAGAGAAAGGAATTTTCGAAACTTTACCTTGGTGTAGGAGCACGTATAGATACTGTGTTATTAGGAAAAAGGCAAATTATTTTGTTTCTTGACTGTTTTTGTGTAAAAGGTCTTGAAGCAGGACTGTAGAAAAGTGTGGTTTCTTCTCTTTCTAGAGATTAGTTTTTTTATTTTGATTACCAGTTGTCTTTCAGTGTAGTTCTGAAGTAATTTTTGCCAACATATTAGAATTCAGAGCATGACCACAATAGTTGGCAGTATTTGGGTAGATTTTGCACAGTATTCCCACACAGTCTTGTAGCAGACTTTTCCATTCAGTACGTTTTTAGCAGAGGTCTCCCTGAAAATTGACTGATGAGTACTTGTTATAGTGCAGATACAAAGAATCTGAGACAGACATATGGAAGGAGCTGAAACTGAGTTGAAATTTAATATAGGATTTAAAATATGAATGTCTAAAAGGCCTGCCAGTGATCAACTCATTTTATTAATCTGTTACATATTTCTTGTAGTGCCCACTAAAGAAGAATCTGCAGTGTCTTAGATAACTGTTGCAGGTTCTGTAGGCACAAGGATGCAGTCTTGCTGAACTTCAACAAAAATATTTGTGTTCTGTTTATAAACCAGGTATTTTAAGGCTGTAGGAAATGTTAACCTACTTGACTACTCGATTACCTTAATACGATGAAGAGCACTTAAATCTTGAACCATAGTAATAAACTTCTTCACTTTGCATGTTTGTTCCTGGTAGTGGTGGTTCCTATGTAACTGTAAGGAGAGCAGCATTAACTGTTTCAAAAAGAACATTACTGGAGGTTTTGCTGTTGTTCTTTGACCAACTTTGTTAAGAGCTTGGCATTTATTAGGTTTGGTTTCTCTGATAATGTTCTTTGGCCTTTTCAGGCTCTGAGTTTCTGATTCCCATCACTGGATATTATTGCCAGCTCTGTCATGAATTTTTTGGAGATCAGATCTCAGCAGAGCAGCATGTGAAAAGTCATCCCCACAATGAGAAGTATAAGGTTGGTAACTGATGTACTAGGAAAGAGACATTCCCTACCTTATCTTCTGCTTGTTCTGTCTTCCTTGCCTGAAGAATGACATTTAACTCCTTGGAGTACATGTATTTGATTATCTTCACTAAGTTCTACTGAACTAAATAAGTGGAACTTCCCACTACACCAGTACATAGAGATATTTTATCTGCATGAAGCTGAAACGTGTCTACTGTAAAGTGACAGCACTGCTGCAAGCAGTTTATAGTACCTCAGTTTCTTGGTAGGAAAAAGTTCCCCATTCTCTTAGTGTTGAGATGGCACTTACTGAGCAAGTCAAAACTGTCAGAGAGCTGCATTTATTTATTTATTTTTCATGGAAATGAAAAATGGTGGCTAAAATGTTGCTGTTTATTTCCACAGAAATACATAGATGAAAACCCACTGTATGAAGAGAGGAGAAATCTAGACCGTCAGGCTGGATTGGCTGTCGTTCTGGAAACAGAGCGCAGGCGGCAAAACGAGCTGAAACGGAAGCTGGTTGAGAAACAGAAGGAAGAGAAGGATGAGAAAACCCCAAAAATAATAAAGAAGGAGGAAGTAAAAAGCATCCCAGAGTCAGGAGAAGGGAATAATGAAACTCAAGGCAAAACAGATTCTTCTGGGAGAAAAATGGGTATCACGGTAAAGCTAAAGAAGGAAGAGAAGGCAGAGGAGAAGAAAGAAGAAAAGAAAGAGGAATTGAAAAAGGAATCACCAAGCCAGACCTCCTTTGGGAAATTCAGCTGGAAAAAGACTGAGAGAGAGGATAAAACTCCAGGAGCTGTTCCAAAGGAAGAGAATACAGAAGGAAGCAAAGAGGAGAGCAAATGCCAGTCCGTGAAATCCCATATCAAGCCCATTGAAATCAAGCTGTCTGGGAAAACTGTTATTCCACACACTAGCCCATGGATACCAGTTGTTTCCACACCGACACCAACAAAAATTCTCCCCAATCTACCAGTCCCCACCATGATTTTCAGGAAGTCTAATACTGCAACAGTCAGTAAACCACCACCTTTGAACACCTTTTTATCTATAAAATCCTCTGGAACTACCACCAAACCGCTGCCAGTGGTAAAAGAAACAAATGCAGATCTTCTACTGCCTCCAGATATCATATCAAAAGCTTTTGGAGGAGAAGAAGTAATTTTAAAAGGCTCAGAGGATGATTTGAAAGCAGCAGAGAAAAATGAGTCTTCTCAGACTGCAGATAGACTACCTCCACCTCGTCCTCTCCCAGCAGTCCAGCCAGCAGCTGTCATCCCTGCAGATGAAGTAGCTCCAGGTGTGTCTGAAAGTGAACAGACAATGTTGGCAACGCCTGTGAGACCACCACCACCTTCAACTGCTTTCAGTGAACAAGCAAAAAAGATAGAGAAACGAAATTCTTGCTTGGCCACAGCCAATGCTAAAGATCTCTATGATATTTTCTACAGTAGTGGTGGAAAGGGTTCAGCTGACAGCAAGCTTGCAAGTTCTGCGCTTCCAAATGGAGAAAACCCTAACATGACAAAACCTGCAGATTTATCTGCAAATCACAGAACAAATAGTAGCTCATCCTCGTTGAAGGAGGATTCTGAGAATGTGGATTCCTCACAGTGTAATAATCAAGTGACAGGGAGTTTGGTTCCTGTTGAAAATCAGGCTGAAATGAACAAGAAATCACTTCAGTCTCCCCTATCAGAAATGTCAGTCACAGAATTACCAGAAAAAAACCCTGTTTCTGGTATCCAGATGCCTGCAAAAATTGGGCTTGTTGATACAGGAGGTGAAGAGCAGGCAGGCAGTCTGGAATTCTGTGATCTACAGAAAACTGAGATCCAAGAGAAGGTTGGACAGGAAGATGGAAATAAAACTCCAGTTACGAACACAAATGTTCCTGGTACCTTGGAAACAGAGACAAAAGACTGGGAAATAAAAGCAGTAAGGCCTAAGCATAGCCTACATGCAAAGACTTTGTTACCTGAGACACAGGACGAAATTAAAAGTTTGGGAAATTCCCATTTGGTAAAGTTAAATGATAACTGTAGAACTCACTCAGAAACTGATAGTCCAGACTTGCTCTGGAGCACTTCTAGAACTAGTAATGGAAAAGAACAGATAGTCACAACTCATTCTTGTTCTGAAAGTGGTTGGGATCTATCAAATACTCCAAATCCAGAAATAAAATCTGGTTCTAATGAGGTTGATGCTTCAGAATTGACAGAGGGACAGACAGAAACTAAAAGTACTCTATTAGAAGTTCAAGAAAAAGTTCAACCTAAACCTTCAGGCTGTATAGTGTTAGATAACCAAAGCCAGAAGCAGGGAGGTGAACAGTTAGTCAATACCTGCTCGAACACTGCTGAACTCAGATCCAATCTGGAATTAGCAGCTGAAAATGAAAAAAAGTCATTAGGACACACGGGATCTGATGCAAGATTAGATAATTTTCTTTTCAAGATACCATCAGAGGATGTGAAACACATGAAGATTCCCTCCCAGAAAGCAGAGCTTGAGTTGAAAAGCACTGATTTCAATTTGGGAGACAATAAGGTAAAACATGAATGTTTCAGCATCCTTTCAGAAGGACTTTTAAAGGAAAATACAGAAAAAGTCACAAAAGTAGAAACTGTTGCGTCCATTAGGCTGGAGTCCAGTAAACTTAAAAAACTGGGCATTGAAAGAACAGTGAATGAAACAGAGATTACTGATTTTGCTGCATTGACTTCTGGTAGTTGTGAAGATAAAATTTGCACACGGATTTCTCAGAAACCTATGCTGCAACCTGGATCACAGACCTCAAATAGTGACACTGCAGAAGTGGTCATGCCAGTTCTAGAAATGCAGGGCATTTCACCCATGTCTGAGGTCCATGTGAAGGAGAGCAAAGGTGGCACTGTTGAAATGCTGTCACTGAGTTGTGACAGAGGCAGCACACAAAGTCAGGCTTCTGCGTGCATGGAAACTTTAATGCCTGGGCTCAAAGAAACACATGGGAAGGTGGGTGGCTCAGGAGGCAAGGGAATGTGCACCATCCAGAGCAAGAAGACTGAGCAAACAGGAGCTCCTGACAGTAGTTTGGAAGCTACGATGAATTCAGGAATAGCTGAAAGCATAGCAGAAAGCCCAGTGGGTTGAAGTAAACCCAGCCAGTCCCAATATTTGAGGAGCAAGAGCTGGGATTATGTATATGGTTTTTGTTTGTTTTTCTTTTTGTTCCAGCTGAGAGTTTTGGGTGTATTTTGCATTCTGTGGTAGGACTTGACTAAAGTGAAACGTAAGTCATCAGAAGGCAGTCACATACTTTATTCTGTATATAATTAATTGTGTAAAATGTTTTTTCATGTGAATTTTGTTGCCAATTTCTTTTCTACACTCTGCTATTAAAATGGAATCCCGTTTATAATGCGTGCGTCCTCTTTATTTTGGGGGCTTTTATTCTTTGACCATTCCTGGGTGATTTCCAGCTCACCCAGTTTGTGTCAGTAGCACCGTGAGTAGCCCAGCTGCTGAGACAAGCTCAAGAACAGCAGTTTAGAACTGAGGAAATGGAGACTTGCAGAAGACCTTAACTGAAAATTTCTTTGAACTGTACTGCATGGGTTTGTTTACTTTTGTTGTTTGAAATGCAAGAATGTGTTTAGAGTTGATTTTGTTTGTCTGTTTATCTGTCTCTGTGCTTTGTAATTACTGTTGTATTACATCTGTACTTAAGGTGTTTCACTGTATTGTATAAGCACATGTATGGATGCCACATCACTAAGCAAGGGGAGAAAATCTGTCCCGACTGGCTTTTGGAGAAGAAAACTAATCGGTAAGGCTCTGTGGCCTGACACCTGGACCAGACATATTGAGGTCACTTACATGATTTGAAATGGGCTTTTTTTCATTTTATTGTGATCCAGTAACTATTTGTGTTAAATCATTTAGCAGCTGACCAGCTCTGAAGAAGTAGAAGATCAGAACCCTGGTGTCAGGAATTGGACTCGCTTCATGTGATACAGACACATGCATGCCTACCCTGAATGGTCCTTGAGCTATTGAGTGTGATGGTTCTCATTTGTATAGCCTGTTAAAGACTAAAGTATTAAATGTGTTTCCTTGGATAAATATAACATTTTTATTTGTAAATTGTTTAAAAAAATAAACATATGGAGGTCAACAAGGCTTTCTTCTTGGTTTTTTTTCTTTCCTTAACTCACTAAAAGTGTTTTTTTCAATTAGCTTCTGATTCCTGTAGTAGTTGATTAAATTGAAAAACTGTAGAGGATGAAGATACTCAACAGTTAGCCTGCTCAATAAAAACCAGTTTATTCCCAGCTGAAGTCAATGGAAGAACTACTGTCAACATCATCAGTGGAAGTCTGTAGTCCTGAACCCTGTGTAAAACTAGAGGTGGGGGCATCAGGGAGGGACCACTGCAGAGCCTGAATTTTTGTAATCACTACCTGCACATGGACCTCTGGAGAAGGCAAAATCACCATTTATCTTCGTTTTCCATGACTGTGTCTGAGGAAGGTATGAAATGTTTCTCAGAGTCTTACGGTGTTTTCAAACCAGAAATATAAGAACGGTCTAAGCTGAATTTGGAAATGTAGTATAAATGGTCAAGTCAACAGTAAAAAAGGTAATTAAGAAGGGAAGAGAGTTTTGAGAAAATCTCTTTGAGCTGGTTTTATGATGTTAAGCAGTTACTGCATTGAATATAGGAAATCTTTGTTAGTATTGTTGCCCTACTTTCATCAGATAGCCGATTGACTGTCAAAACCAAAGCAAGCAAGGTTTGACATGCTTTGATAGTTTAAAATGGAGTTGGGCAATGAGTAGAGATTGCTTAAATTCTGATTTACAAAAAACTATTTTGTAGTTACTTCTTGGTTTTCTCCTGTATTTTTTATCATATACTTGAGTTTGTTTGTTTGCATTTGACAGATAAAATTTTCCCCATGTTTTCTTTCCAGTTTTTTTTTTCAGTAAAGTGCTTGGTCTCTTAGAAATCCACAGAGGAGGAGGGGAATTGATTTTCTTACCTGCCTTGTATTGAGAGATATAAGTGCAGGGAAGGGAAATATTAAAGGGAAGGCTGAATTTTTCTAGAGTTCTGCACTTCAGATAGTGCTGTTTTGAAATACATGCATGCTTTCTGGTTAGTTTCCTTCTGCAAATTGGTTTTCATGAAGGTTTCAGTGCATACAGTGGCAAAAAATAATCTGGACAGTCTTCTTTAGACAACCTTATTCAATGCTGTGTTATCTGTGTGGAACTTAATTTTTAAAATTAACTTTATTTTTGGGGAAAGGACAATATAATTCTGTTATCCTTGTTCTGTGCTCTGCAGTTGCTTCTACAAGTAGTCGTTGTAGTCAGTGCTGAACATGAATGGTGAGGAGCTAGCCAGGGGCAAGCAAGAACTTTGCAAAGGAGAAACTGGAAGTTGTCACCCCTTATATGTCTAAAGCTTTCCAGAATCTGAACTTTCCTGTGGTCTAAATTAAATGTTACTTCTCTTCATGCCCTTTAGTCTATCCCTGAGAGGAGGTAGGGCTCTTTACTCCTGGAAGGAAGATTAACTTGGTCTCTTTTGGGGAAGAAGTAATCCTTGAACCTCTGGGATGGACAAGAACATAATGGGTGGTGTAGGTGATGACATCTAGGCAGATTGGCAGACAAGAGGCATTGAGACTGTAATTTTGTGAAATGGCATGTATTTTTATTTATATATTTTTTTTCTTTCTTTTTTTTTTCTTTTTTTTTTTTTTCCTGTTTTTTTTCCCCTGTGGTTTCCAGAGACTTGCAGTAAGTGATTTATCCACTGTACTCGTTCCCTGTGCTGGCAGAGCTGTAGCATAGTGCACTGACTGGGAAGCCTAATTTCTAGGCTGGCCTTCGACTCTTCCAGATCCTCAGGAGGAGGGGTGAGTTAATGGGGATTTACTTGTCTGTTTGAATGGTGCAATACATTACCTCTCCTTCCTGACATGCTTCTCTAAAAACTGCACAAAGCATAAGAAGTTACCTTTTTCCTGGTTTTCAGAAAGCTTCTGATAGAAAGGAAACAAATATAATTTTAATGTTTCTGTCTTTACACTACTTCAAACCAGGCACAAATACCTAGTAAATTTAAAGAGCAATGGATTAACTCTTAAGTGATTTGATGCTGTAACCTTTAGTTTGACACGATGGAGGCTGGTACAGCCTTTCTCCTGGATGAAGTTTGTTGCAAAACCAAGCTTGATTAAGAAGCAGTGGGAGAAGAGACTTAGAAAAGCTGCGGTCATCCTATCAATTTGTTTTAAGGCCAGGTGGGTTTTTAATTCTTCTTCCAGTCTCTTTGAATGTACATTTGGAAAGGAGAAGAAACCTTCAAATGTTTTAGGCAAAACACAGTAGTTTTTCCTGGGGTAGTCTGTTGGGTAGGTAAACCTTGCTTCTAGCTTGCTGGAATGTTGTCTTTGACTAAGTTTTAACTAAGCAGTAGATAGGCTTTTGGGGGGATTTTTTGTTTGGTTTAGAATTTTAAATAGCATGTGAGCAGGGAAGAAATGTAGCAACCATCATTCTGTTAGTAATTTTTTTTCCAAATGTATTTGTGCTCTAGTGGTAAAAAGTATAAGTAGTAGATTAAGATCTAGGGTCTCTGCTGTTTGGCAGAATCATCATGCTGTTTCTGGAATCATCATGCCTGGAAGTATTCAAAAGACACGTGGATGTGGCTCTTGAGGACATGGGTCAATGGTGAACACAGTGGTGCTGGGTTAATGGTTGGACTCAGTCATCTTAGAAGTATTTTCCAATATTTGTGGTTTTATGATTCCTTAATTTTTGCCAAGGGTGGAAATAAATGCCTAATTCTTATCTAAGAGAAGCTTCACAAAGAACTTAAATTTTCTCATGGAAACAGTAGGAAATGTGGGCAAAGGTCAATTATTTTTTTATCCTGGTAAACCCCAAACAGTTTTTAGAAATACCTATGAAATAAGTGATAACAGTGGAATATTTTTTTTTTAAAAACCCACAATCATCCACCAAACCAGTGCATCCCAAAGCATGACAAATCTTTTATTTCATTAGTGCAGAGGACAATAGAAGTCACCTGAGACAGGTTTTCATGTGGCACCTGATGTAATACTGCGCTGGTTTATTATTCTCTCAGAGTATTACAAAAGGTTAAAGGGAGCAAAATCATTCTCTGAGACAGACCTCAGTCCTTTTGTGCCTGCTGCACAGTTATGTGCAAACAGCCTACGTGCCAGCAGTGTGGGAGTACAAAGCAGCCATAAAATTTATTTTACTTGACTCCTCTGCTTGTGTCTGGCATGAAGAAGAAGAGGGAGAGGCAAGTTCTGGTTGCTAGACTATCCTTACTGTCATCTGTTTTCAGACAATATGGATGTATTCATGTTCGTTACCAACTTGAGCAGAATAACACAGTTGCAGACTGTTATATTCTGCCTTAGAGCAGAAATCCAAGGCTCCACAGTTAGAATTAGTTTCTGGATTTTGTTTTCTGATCCCACCTCCACCTCTTCTTGGGCTGTCATCTTGCTTGTGATGAGAAGGCTGATGACCGCATGTTAGCAGTTCTAGGCTCTGGTAAAATGAGTCAAGCTGCTGTTACAATTCCCATGAAGCTGTCCATCAATGTGGATGCAGAGAGCAGAGCCATTAGAATTGGTTGGACAGGTGGTGGAGAATAGCTGAACACCTGTGGGAAACAAAACCTGAATCAGAGCTGCTTCAAGGCAAACAGTATTCCCTTTTCCAGCAGCCTGACTGAAGAATCTTCATTTTAGAGACAGTAGAGCATACAAGGTAATGTTTTCAATTCTTAATCAAATACCATTTTTGTTCAAGAAGCTGCTTTTTTGGGGGAGTTTCAGCCAGCACCTAAGAAACACTGAAATACTACAAGCCATTTGTGTTACCACCCTGTCTAATTTGCTTACAAACTTTAGATGGATGTAGAAACAAAATAACGCTTTAGGAGCCATGGTAGCTGTGATGCATGAAAAGCCCTGTAATAGCTATCTGGTAAAGAAATTATAGGGATGGTCTTCATATCAAATCTCACATTAAGCTGTATTCATATCCTGTCAGAGATGAAAAAAACCCCAGGAATTAAATGTAAGTGCCAATAATTAGATGAGAGGAGTCTTGTAGCTAGGCACCTGCAAGATGGGTATTTGAACATGCTTGATTAGTAGGGAAAAAAAATAAAAAGTCCATTAGCAAAGGAATATCTGTCACTGCATTTTCTCCTAAGAACTGAAGGCTTAATGCAATTCAACCCATTTAATATGTTGCTTTCCAGGTACTGTTTAGAGTTCATGTCCTCTGCTAGTTAGTTTCACACGTTATATTGCTTTACCAAGGTGAGGGAATGGTTCAAAATCAGTGTATCCCTGTCGTTCCAAGTTAGGGTTACAAAAGTAATTAACACTCTATTGTATGTATTCAGTGGAATGAAGTCATGCAGTGGATTCAGTTTGGCTGGGTGAAAAAAACATCCCATATTTACATTGCTAGAGTCCTTCATCATTCACATTTGATCTGTCTGTCATTTGATACAAGATACAGGCATGACAACCTGTCTCAAGCTGCTACAAGGTCTACAGAAGAGATCATCCAAGATAGTGAATGTAATTACTTCTCCAAGAGTTGAATTTGTGCTTCAGAATACAAGAAAAGCTTACAGGTTGAAGGTTTATTTCACGTTTGTAAGATAAAACCTTATGCTTTGTATGTTTAACATCCTAGAATAAAGCATCAAATACATGGCTTTTAGTTACCCTACTTCTTACAAATCCCTTCTCCTAGCGAACTGTCTACCTTCACAGTGTGTTCATTGACAGGTGTTTTCATTTTGTATTATGACCCATCCCTGAAGGAGGGGTAACTGAGGTTCTTGTTAATAATACATCCCTTGGGGTTGGTTAGAGTGAAATGACACTAAATTACCAGTGTTTATAAACATATATATATATGCCAGGTTTATTTCAGAACAATTTGGTTGCAAAGGATAGGAGGTATGTAGGTTTGATTATTATCTTTAGAAATATAACAATACAGACACATAAAAATAACATGTAAGAAAATGTAAAATGAAAAGAAAAAAGAGAGAAAGGACAGGTGAAAGCCTCAGAAATTAGTTTGAGGGCACTTTGGGGGTCTCTGTGGTTTGTGACACCTTCTAAGACATGACAGCTGCCTCTCATGACAGCATATTTTATGCCTTGTCTTGAGGGATGAACACCTTCAGGCCTATGTGTGAATGTCCCAGTGCTTCCTCAGCTACTCCACTTCCAGAGGGTCTTTTTATTGGCCTTGTCCCTTATCTGGCTCAAACCCCATCTGTAGCTCCCTCTGCACCTGGGCTGTGATGATGCACATCACAGCAAAAGCACCCAAGTGGCTCACGGTTTGAGTCATTGTCCACTAACATTTCAGTCTAACAGCTTGCCAAATTCCTCCCAGACTAGCTGTTTAGCTGTTGGAGGGTTTTGATGCAGAGGGGAGGGAAACAATTAAAAGGGCCTAAGATTTGGGACTGTAACAGTCAAACCCACCAGATGCTCCAGCAAGTGGGATTTTAGGATGAACATATTTTGCTGTAACAAGTCTTTGTTTTTGCCTCTTTGTCTCTTGATTACTTTCCACAGGAGCTAAGAAAATGTTGGCTTGAATTGCCAGACTTCTGGAAACGGTGTTCTTAGGTGAGTGCAGATTTGCATGACTGGAATGGTGTCTTCTGCTCCTCTCTTTGGAGGGCACATTCTTTTTCTTCTTATTAATGTGACTAATCAGTGAAACTTTCTCTATATTCTTTACTGGTAAAGCTGCTGGTCATGGGTATGTCTCTAATTTAAGTTCTTTTGCCAGCATCCAAGAAGACTCTGTATGTGTGGATTCCTTTCTCTCGATTAAATTGTCTTATTTTAAAAACAAACATTAAACTTGTATGAAATTATACTGATTCCTGAGTGTTGTTTGTTTAAAAATTATTCTCTAAAGGGGATGTAAAAAGTGCAGGCTACTACGAGGTATTAATAGTGGGAAGAGAGGGTGCTGGGTTCTGAAGCTTCTTGATTCATAGGGCCTTTACAGGCCTTTCTGTATCCCTTGGAAAAGCTGCTTAAAGTAGGGGAAAAGGCTTTTTAAAGCTCCCGTCTCTATACTTAATTTGGAATCTTGCAGCTATTTTTGATCTCAGCTACCCTGTTAAATTATTCATGCAAACTTCTTTGTCATGTGTTCACAGAAGTGCCTTGTTAACTCTATTCACAAGTATTTCTTCTCAAGGGAAGTGGTGTTGTGTTTCACCAACAAAAATATCCTGACAGCAGCTGCCAGGCATGTAAAAGAATAAAGGCAGCCTGTGCTTATTTTTTTTTTCCCAAAGATTTATTATAACTGTTGATTATTCTTGAAAATAATATGTGAGTGATCACTTTACAGTGTGCAGATAGACTCATCCTACTTTATATATGACTAAACCACCAAAACTAGCTTGTTGCTGCTGCTCAGGGAAGAACATCTTGGAAATTCTTATTTTTGCCATATAAATTTCACATAGCCAGTCATACCCATCAGTGTAATCCTACATATTGAATTGTCAGCTCTTAGCTTGTTGTGTTTTAGATCCACTTTCTCCTTCCTTAATTGCTGCTGCAGAGGCTGACTGGTGAACTAATTACTGTAGCACTGATATCCTTTGGCTAACAGAGGTGTAATCCAGGGGAGGATTCAAACAGCCTGCCTAGAAGGGATTGCCTGTACTTTAATCATAATTAAAACATCTGGCTGCTCCAGAAAATATTCAGGAACATGGTCTGTACAGCTACTGAAAAAATTATTTGCCACACAAAGGCTGCATTTTAACCACGTTCTTTAGCAGAAATTACCTCCTGCCTGCAGTAGAAGTGTTGGTTGGACTTGATAAACCTGGTAGCCCAACAGAAGTGAAGCTGCCTGCATCTTTGTCTCGCCAGGTCCAGGCAGCATGAAGGCTGTGTGTGTACTCCCAGTAAGCACACAAACACACCTCTGTGTGTGCACATGGCCAGCCACACAGGCAAACACATATGAAACCAGAAAACAGCACTTCTGCAAATCAGTGCCATAATGCTCTTCCCCTCTCTGGAATGAAGGTCTGCAGTGGAACATCCAGAGGAGACATACAACATGGGCCTCCTTAGTAACAGGACAGATGCTCATTTTTCCAGTAGCCAGTTATGGATCCTTGTTCCCTCCAGCTGCAGATGCTTGATCATGTGTGTCGGTTTGGAAAGAGAGGTGTCTGCTAAGGAAGGCCTCCCCTGAAATGGAAAATGTAAACCACCTCCCTCTGAATTGTTATAAAATTGAAATTAAGGGGCTCTCAGGCAAAAATATGGGAGTAGGAATAACAGTTCTTTATTAGGGAATAAAATAAAAAGATAAAATAAACAAAGCAGTAAACTAAAACAACACTGACAGAGTCAGAACATGACCTGACACCCTGTTGGTCAGGGTGCTGGTAGCAGTCCAATTGGAATTGTGGCTGCAGTCCTCCTGGAGCATCAGGTGTGGTTCTGTTGGAGCAGGGATCCTGTAGAAAAGGATGTAGTCTTCCTCTGAAGATCCAGTGGAAGAGGCAGCTGTTCCTCTGGGAAATCCAGTGGAGAAGCCATGCTGGTGCACCAGAATCTCAAGATTATATCTGGGTAGGAATGCTTGGCTCCTCCCTCTGGGCGGAGCATCTCCCAGTGGGATGCTGTAGTTCTTATCAGTCATGCAGTGACATTCAATAGCCTGTTATCAGCAGATGTCTCCCTGGAGGGAGGATTGGTTGTGGAAGAGATAAGGAAAAGTGCCCACTTAATAGAAGACAACTGCCATACAGATGGCAAATAGAATACAATTTGCCTGGCAATCCAGGACATTATGGCAAGACCTCAAGGCTCACTGCCCCACTCAGTTTGCTGGCAGCCACAAAGAGGCACCCACAGACTGCGGATCCACTCAATGACCAGCCTTGGGCAGGCCCCCTGCCCGCTGCCCTGGCACCCTCTGGTCTCTGATCCTCTCAGGCAGAGCCTCATGGCACAGCAGTAAGGACTGAAAAAAGTCCAGAGAGCTGAAAGTAGTCAGAAGGTGGGTGAGTAGCAGGGGAAGTGTCATTTGTCATTGTCCTGCTCTTGGTCTTTCATGGGATCTGGTTTCCTTCAGTACTACCAGCAGGCCATTTGGCTAACCAGAGCATGCTCTGAGCCAGAGCTGGCATTCCTCAATACCTGGCAAATCCAGCTGGCAGACAGTGGGCTTTTAGCTGCAGTACAGTGGCTGGATTCTTTTACATCCAGACACTGAAGAAACTGCACCATCCTCAGAGAAATTAGTAAAAAAAATCAATTTTGATACAAAAATGCTTCACGGCACTTTACCACTCTGCACCTGCTAACACTCATGTGTGTTTCGTGCTGTTCTGCAAGTACAGATTTCATATTTCATGTCTCTGTCATGGGATTTTTGACAATCACAGAGCCAACCTGAGGTGGGGCAGGACCTGAGGTGGGGTGGTGTAAACTGTGTGAAAAGAATTGGTCTGTAATGAAATAAAGCCTGCCTTAGAGTTGTTGTTTTTGGCTAGCTTTTCTGTGGAAGTGAGGTGTAAACCATCAGGGTGTGTCTTCAGTGACCTGGGCAAGTTCAACAAGCCTCCTCCACACTGGTGACAGGTTCTTTTGGTGCAAAGCTGAAGGAGAGGCTACAGCCTTACTTTATTAGCTGTGAGAGAATATGCACAGGAGGAAGTTGTTTATCTTCAGTCTGAGCTCACAGCATCTCAAACACCAAAACCAATCAATCACAAAAGGCAAGTACACAGGAAACCAATTGTCTTTGTTTAATGACAACTGGCATCCAAGCAGTGGAGCACCTCACACCTCTCAGAATAAATATATTTGGGCTGCAGAGCCTCAGGCTGTGCATGGGCTGCCAACTTCCTTAAACTGTATGTAACAGCCTGGGAGCACCTGACCAATATCCACCACACACATCCCCATCCCTCCAGGGCTCAAGGGGCTAGGAGGGGTTTACAGGGCTCCCATGGAGAGGACAGCAGCGGTCTGTGCCACCACTGGCTAGATGGCTTTTCCAGTGGTGGCACAGTGCAGGGAGTCATGTAGGCTCCAGCCAGGACATTGCTGTCAAGCTGCCTGAGGGACATTGGACTCCCAGTCCTCCAGCTCTCTGTGAATGAGGGCAGGGAGAGAAGTAGGTGTAATAAACCTACCCCAGGGAGAGAACAACCCAAGGAGAGTTGAGCTCAGTTCTGCAGCTTGACAGGTCTGCAGAGCCTTGTGTAGCCTAAGGAAATCTACCCTGGTTACAGCCCTTCCCTGATCCAAAAGCCCAAGTGGCTCCTGCTTTCAGAAGTAACCTGTCAGCAGAGTTCTGGATCTCATTGTGCAACAGCAAACTGCTCAAGACAATATTATTTTGTTCTAGAAGCACCTGTACTCAAAAACGGTCCAGTGTCAAAATTAATTTCTTCCAGGGGGGCCAGGATGCTGCACAGTGCCCATTCACACCTCCCATGCCTCCAAAATTTGCATGATGAAACTATGTTGGTAGGAAAATAAAAAATCATGACTGATAAGAGACAATGACAAAGCAAAGCTCTCATCCCTGTACCCAGGAGAAAATTGTAGCTGCAGGATAGCATCACACCTCCAACTGTTCTTCTCCCCAGCCACAAGATCCTTGTTTTCCAAGAAACTGCTGGTCCTCACAGCACAGAAGGGACATTAAAGCAGTTACAGAACTGAGTGATATGGACTGGAGAAGATGCCCTCCAAACTGTCCCTACCCTGCAGTGTTGGCACAACTGAGCCCAAGAGAGAAATACATTTATTTGTTTCAGAAGGCAGATGTCATCTGCTGGGTGCCAAGATGAATATGAACCTTCTGTGCCAATGCTTATCTGAGCAGTAAATGTAAGATGACAGCAAATGTCCTCCTGAAATTAGCACAAAATCCTCACTTCTCAACATGTGCAGATTCAGGAGTGGACACAGGAACAGTGTCAATGTGACAAAATTAATTATTTCATGTACTGCTTGCTCCTGTGAATGCTTTTAAACCCTTTATTTAGGGCAAGAAAAAAGAAGGTTCAGAAATAAGGGCTAAACATTATCACAAGCAGCAGCAGCAGCAGAGCAGGGTCAGGCTGTGGATGTACTGCCCAGCTTTGTGCACTTCCACCTGTGCAAGCAAGGTGAACCAAATCATTACATTAAAAAAAACCAAAAAACAAAAAACCAAAGAAAAACAACAAAACAAAAACCAAACAAGTCAACCAAAAGGTCACAAGTTTTCAGCAGCAGGGTTGAATTTGTGAGGAAAATCCTAATTGCCCACATCTCCAGTTTAGACTGCCCACCCAGGCAAGGCTCCCAAGCACAGCACCTGAGATGCTTTGAATGGAAAATGAATGGACTAAAGGAAAATCAGGTAATTCTCACAGCCCAGCAGTGATGAGGCAGCTTGCCAGAAGCCTTTATTTCCTCTCTTTTTAAAAACATTAAGTGGGCTGTGGCTATGCTGTACTAACCACTATACAGCTAGAAACAAGCACACAAAGCAGAACACCTATATTATTCCCTCGACATTAGGATTTTAATCTTTAGGAGGCAGTTTTCCTCCAAATGTGTAGATTGACATGTCTTTAGTAGTAGAATTGGTGACTAAGATCCCTACTCTTTATTCTCCTCCCTATCTTGAGGCTACAAGATCCTTCATATTGTGACTGCAGCTTTTCTTCTTTGTGCCTGCCAAGGGCAGTTTCGTGAAGAACATTGTGAAAAATGCGTATTTTATGATTGGCTTTTTGCAAATATTAACATGAATATTACATGTATTATGTTAGAAAGTTATGCTGTATTAATTCTCTTAAGTAGTGTGTTAAATATAGTTTTAGATTACAAGATAATGTTAAAACAGAAACTGTGCTATGTAAGATACTCTTTAACTAGCTCAAGAAAGAGATGAGATAATCAAGAAATTCCTTGCACAGAGATAAGAGCAACAAGCCCCAAGCAAAGAAATATTGCCTCATTATCGGAAAAGACAAATTTTCTTCCACCTCCTTTTCGTCTTTGAGGTGCCAAGAGGATTAAGGAGGAAAGTTGACAATAACCAGAGAAATCCCTAGTTTGAAAGGAATGTATGCATCACGTATGAGATATATGAATAGGCAATAGGCTGTTGCTTTTAAGGGTTAATCCTTTGTTAGCGAGCCATGCTTTTTTTTAGGAAAGCACCTGAATGTTCATATTCTTTGCTTTTATTGTCCTTTATTGTCCTAACTCTGATCGTCCAAATTCTTATTGCTCTAATTTGTATTACTACTTTTCTAACCATTTTATCACTATTAAACCTTTACAATTTTAAAACAAGTGATTGGCGTACTGCACAACACGACTCCCCTCCTGCAGCACCAACTCACCTCATTTTTGGCACGAGTGCTTTTGGCTTTCCCTAGCATGGCATTAACCATCCCAAGATATCCTTTTATCCTTCCAGGGCTTTCTGTGGGGCTGCTGTGTCCCAGGCAGTCGGGCAGTGCTGCCCAACAGGGCTGCAGGATTATCCCCCCTGGCCCCAAACTGAGCTTGCTTTCCTACCGATGTGTGAAAAACGCCAACCACTTGTTTTCAAAATGTTAAAAGTTGAATAATAATAAAATGCTTATAAAGATAGTAATAAATTTAGAGTAATAAAGATTTGGACAATTAGGACAATGCAAGACAATAAAAACAAAGAGTTATGGACAGTCCAAGTATCCTTCTCTGGGCAAAATAAGTCCGAAAAAGGACCCACGTTAACAGAGGATTAACCCTTAAAAGCAATAGCGTGTTGTATATTCATACATCTCATACTTGATGCATAAATTCCACTCAAAGAAAGGATTCTGTCTGGTCAGTGTCAACTTCTTCCTCTTAATCCTGACGGCAGCATCTTCATGGCTGAGCGAGGCAGGAAGAAGCTGGTTTATTCTGATAAGGGAGCAATAAATTCTTATTCTCGGAAAGATTTAGGTGCCCTGTGGCTGTCGGTGGGAGTAACTCATTCCTCTCTTTAAAAAAATACCATACATAGCATAGTTACTATTTTAACATTATGTTAATACCTAAAACTATATTTGACACACTACTTCAGAGAATTAATACAGCATAATTTTCTAACATACCACATATAATATTCATGTTAATATTTGCGAAAAGCCAATCATAAAGCACGTATTTCTCACACGACGGATCTGTACCCACGTGCACGGCTTTCCCAAGGAACATGCTGGCAACGGAGCAACTGGAAAGAGTGACCGCTGTTACACCCGAATTTACAATAATTTTTAAGGACGCTTCCAGAGCGCCGCCTGAGGGGTTTCCCCACAGAGCGGAGCGGCCTCAGCCCGCCCGGCGCTGCCTTCGGCACCGCTCCAGCCCGCGCCGCCGGGCCACGCAGCAGAGGGAGACGCGAGTCCCGCGGTTTCCATGTAGAACTGAACCGAAACGGCTTCGATTTATTAATTTTATTGTTTTTATTCGGCACCGAGCACCCCCGACGAAAGGCTCGCCGGCGCGCAAGGCATGCCGGGATTTGTGGTCCTGGCCGCGGCGCGGGGCGCGGCAGGGTGGGGACGCACTCTCGCTCCCTGGCGCGGTTTGACCCTTCCGCCGCCCCGTCCTCTCCCCCTGCCCCGCCCGTTGCCGCGACGCCGCTCGCCGCAGCACATTCCTGCGCGGACTGGCGGTGGGGAGGGAGGAGTCTTGCTTCCGGGTCTGCCCGTGCCGGCGCCTGAACACAAAAGTGAGATCCTTGGCTCGTCCCGGGCTCCTCTCCCACAAAAACGGCCCGTTCTCCGGCCTCTCACCGGTGTCCCAGTTTAGCAACGGCGCTCCGCTCGGATAGGCGGAGACCGCCGGGGACGGAGGCGGTGTTATTCAGGCACCGGTGTGGGCGGCCCTTAAGAAGCCGGGTGTAGAGGGAGGCCGGGGGCCTGCGGCGCCGCGCTCCCCGCCCTGAGATGCCAACCCGGCAGTCGGCGGCGCAGCTGCGAGCGCGGTGCGTGGGGCCCGGGGAGCAGGGCGGGCATGGGCAGCGCGGGGAGAGGGGCCGCGGCGCCGGCAGCTCTGCCTCACCGCACGGCACGGGGTGAGAGCCGAGTCTCCCCCGCGAGGCCGGGATGGGCTGGCGAAGGGGGGGATGGCGGGCGGTGGGAGTGCGAGTACCGGTGGCGCTGAGTCCCGCTGTCGCGCAGGTCCGCCCCTCGTGCCCCGCCGCAGGATGGAGTTCGAGCTCCTGGAGAACGATGTGCTGGAGTCGCTGGAGGACCTGGGGTACGTGTCCGGGGCTGGCGGTGCGGGCCGGGAGCAGCGGGCGGCCCCGGCACGGACACGGACACGGCGCCGCTGCCCGCCCTGCGCAGGCGGGGCCGCCTCGCTGCGGAGGGCCGCGGCTCTGGGCAGCGCCGGGAGTGGGCCCTTCCCGCCAGAGCCGCCCCCAGAGCGGGAACGGGGATGGTGCCCCAGGGCAGACGGGCAGGCTTTTGGCTGCACGGCCTTGGCGAGTGTGTCCCTTCTCCGTGCGGGCTGATCCCCTCGATTCTGGGATGCCATCTGCTCGGTTGCAGCTGCGTTCTGCACAGCGGCCCTAGGAGGGTGGGACAGGATAAAGAGATCGTCAGACAAGAAGGAAACTTTCAGGCTTCGTATTTAGTGTTGGGCGGGGAGGGGGGGGGTGTGAAGTAAAAAAAAAATTGCAAATGAGCAAGTGCTTTTCTTCTTTACATTTTTAAAAGGGTAATATAGCCCAGGAAACTTTTGCTGTGCAGACCTGTTACTTTGTCAGAGTCAGTAAAAGTTGCATAAGTATCAAAGGGAGAGAATGAAGTCCTGCTGTAAGCTCCCATGTCTGTAAACTGTTGAGAGTTCAGAGGACAGGCAGCTTCAATTTCACTTCTACTGCTGGTTCTATGCAGACAGCTGTATTTACTCACATTGGCCCCATTCCCATAAATCACTTTGTGGCTAGAGTCATTATGCTCTAACAAAGATTGTATTTCCAGGCTAAGTTAGTGATGATAGTTGCAAAGCTTGACAAGTAGGCTTCTGTTTTAGCAGGTATTTCTCTGACTGAAATGTAAAAAAGGCAGCTCTGCCACAATGAAAATACTGTGATTGACTTATTTTTTCTGTCATATGTTTAAAAGAATACTAATAGCTTGAAGGAGTTGTGATTTGTGCAATTACAGGACAGTGTTGTTGATTTTTGACATGAATAAGTAAAGCAAACAGTGAAAGTAGGTTAACAAATAAGTTATATGAAGCAAAATTGACAACAGTGAAAAAAAGAAAATTTGGAGGATGAAAGACATGAGACCTCAGCAATATTGGTAACAACTGGGAAAACCATTGCATGTGTCTAAAGGATTTCTGATTCTTGGTGTCTGGAAAGACTGGGGTGGTTGAGGCTTTCTGCTTTGGGCAGCAGCTCCGTGGTCTTCATGGTTCAACTTTTTCTCGTCAGATACTGAAGATATTCCTAATATATCACTTGATTTTTTTTTTTTTCTCATAGCATTACATGTTAGAGAAGTGTTTCTTTTTGTAATTGTGCTTGAGGTGTTCAGATGGTGGCCTCTTGTCTCGTAAATGAGTTTGCTGAACTGTTGAAAAAGCAAACAGATGGGATAGCACGATGTTACCAGAAGAGAGCGGAGCTCTGGAACATGTGCCATTGGCAGAAGCAGAAGGAAAAAGCTGCTTGCATTTAGGAATCTGCAAGTTGGATTATTGGCCAGATTGATGTGTAGCTGAAGTCATAATTATAAGAAATAACACACTCAAGATGTTGCCTCTGTTAAAGAAAAGGTACCTCTAGAAGATCTGAGCAGGGACTTAAATCCCAACCCTGCCAAAGCAGAAGGCTTGCCATTGCTTCCTTTCTACTTTGACCTATAACTGGATGCTTCCAGATGTTCCCAGAGCTGCACATGCAGGCCTGAGATGTCTGTGGGACGGGACTGGAGCTGCTCTGATTAGCCTCTTGAAGCCTCCAGCCTGAGTGCTCATGCACTGGGGTTGTAATACATGGGATTACACTTCCCACCAGCTGGCCGTAGATTAACTGTGTCACCAACCAAGCTGCTCTGTGAGGTAAAAGTTATTTTTGAGTGTGGCTTCTTCATTTTACTTGGCTGAAGCAACAGGCCACTACAGCGAAGGCCAAATCCTTTGTATGTGGTATTAAGCACAGGAGCAGAGTGAGGAGAATTTCATTTGAATTTGAGATGTTTTTTTTATTGCTGGGGTTGCCTGGACTCATTGGATTGTTGTGAGGTAGTGGGCGACTTCACCTGGAAGTTCCCAAGAGAGATTTTGTTTGGTTATGAGTACTCTTGGATGCCTTTCTCTTTTGGGGGCAGTATATCAAAATAATATTGTTCATGTTTTTTCTAAAATATTGAGATAAACTCTGACTTGTGCCTCAACCTGGTTAATGAGGCAGCCTTCTCCCTGCTCTTCATTCTCCCCCTGAGAGATTATCAGTACACAGATGTCCTGAAAACAATGTTTTCTAAGATCTGATCTGTAAACTCATGCTTTCTTTTACAAGGTCTGATTTTTGGCTTATTTTGCTGATGCAAAAAACCAACTCCATTAATTTTTCTTGTGTATATTTAGGAAGGTTGGTTTTTCAAGAGATTATATTGTTATGCAGATCACTTTTGTAATATTTCAGTTGAAGGCTTTGTTTTGTAAGGCAGCACTTTCATACGTGACAGGAAATGACAGGAAAGATGCACTTGTTCAACAGTAATTATCCAACATGTAGAGCTCAGGAAGGACTCTTTGAGACTGCAGTTGCCCTGGATAGGTCTGTTGTCAGTAGCATCTTCAGGAGGTGGAGGCAGAGAAGTTGCCACTGTAAATGGTAACATTCTCCAGGAGGAAACCTTTGATGATGATATGTTGTGACACAGTCTCTGTGGTGCTAAGTTACCGTGCACACAAATTCTGAGTTTACTTTGATGTTTTCAGTGTGGTTCTTGCTACAGTTCAGTCCAGGAATCACCATTCCATGAGATCAGCACTGCAGATGTGTTGTGGTTGTAGCTCTCGATACATATACCGCATGAAATAAATCTGTCAAAGGACATTTGCCACAGCAAACATTAATGAACTGTGCTTTTGTTTTACTTCTCAGTTACAAAGGTCCATTGTTAGACGACGGAGCGCTGGCTCAAGCAGTGTCCCATGGAGCCAGTTCCCCTGAGTTCACCAAACTCTGCGCTTGGCTGGTGTCCGAGTTACGGCTCTTCTGTAAACTGGAGGAGAACGTGCAGGCCACCAACAGTAAGTAGTCGTAACTCCAGCACAGGCATGCACTTCATGTGTGCTCTTGCATGCCACAGAGATTAGGGCTGGCCATATCTGTTGTACCAGGCAGTGTTGTCTGCACACTGTCACATTTTGGCTGTTTTCCACCTCAGATTTGCCTATTGAACAGCCAGTAGAGATTGAAACGATAATGGCAATCAAACAGTCTTTCTTCTGAAATTAGCTTTTTCTGTTAATTTTTCAGCCATATTGTTTTTTAAAGTTCTTCGATGGATTTAGGGAAACATTAATGCTAGTGGGGTTTTTACTACATCATGAGAATACTTTTATTTCAATGCTTCTATTTGTAATTTTGATGTCAGTATGCTGCTGTTCAAGGTAACATTCTCATGACTACAGTAACCATACCTTCTTTTTGCTCTTAGTTCCATTAACTCTGTGTTTGCTATTTGTTTGAATTTTTGAGAAGGATCCTGAAAATGATTGTTTTTCATTTTGGTAGAGGAAGCAAACCTTTCAGGTGGCTTTCAGGGAAAAAAAGTGAATTTTTGTCGGCTAGTCATGACAATCTACAAGATTAGATTATTAAATTGGTGTGATAACCCATATTCCTGAATATCCAATATATTAACTCATAATGTCTTTATGAGCTTAGCTTTGTATTTGCTCAGTGGCCAAAGGTTGCTGCCTTTTACCTCAACATCTGTTACTTTCCTTTCTCTCTGTTTTTGACATATTCATTCTTTCTTCTTTGAGTGTATTTCATATTCTTTCTCTGCAACAATACAGTATCTCCCCCCTTCCAGTAGTATAAGGTTCCTATTCTTTGTTTTGTGTAAAAATCCAATCCAGAAGTCTTCCAACACCTATCTCAAATTCTTTAAACCACAGTGACAGAAACATGTTGGCTGGAGTACTGTGAAGTCCTGCCTTCATTTTGTATGTCTTGAGTTTAGGAATAACAGACACTTGGAGTTGAAGTCTCTTTTCAAAAAATAAAAAATGTTATTTCTCATCACTTTTTTTTTTTTATTCTAACAAATTCTGATTAGTTTCAGTAATTTTTGACAGAAATATCAGACAAAAGTTTGGTTTATGTGACTTACTTATTTTTAAAGGATATTGATGTGAAAAAAAATCAGTTGACAAATGTGAGCTTACAGGCAGAAATAACAGGAAAAAGTGAGAACTCATAAGCCATATTTATTATTCACGATCGTTTTTAATTCATTGTAGAAGTTGCCAGTGCCTGTCTGTTGTAGCTTGGAAAAGCTGTTAGTGTAACAAAATTTTGTATTGATGGAGCATATCATGGTTCCAGATGGGTTGTGCTTGTCTTGGAGGAAACCCAGGAAATGCACTTGGCCTCCATTAAAAATGGGTCTTAATGTTAAATGGCAACTTGAGCAAAATAGGTATTTTTTTAAATAGCTAATTCATTCTAATCATACCACCTATATATTAGCAGTGAATGAATTATTATTCTTGTCTTTCTAAGGTCCAAATGAAGCAGAAGAATTTCAGCTTGAAATGAGTGGGTTGCTGTCTGAAATGAACTGTCCATATGCGTCACTAACATCGGGAGATGTGACAAAACGCCTTCATAATCAAAAGAACTGTCTCTTGCTGCTTAGTAAGTTAAAAGGGTGCTTGCAAGGAAACCTGATTTTCTGCAAGATTTATAGTACTGTTTCTTACACTTAATGAGATTTTGGTTACTTTACCACAATGTACTACACTGTAGTTACCTAAAAATATGCATTATTTTTGCTGTAGTTTACAGCATCAAAGTATTCTACTTCTGGGTTTACCAGTCAATATGTACCCAGTATATGATGGAAAATATGTGAGTGTTAACCTTTTTCACTTTCACGAGCAAAGAGCCTGTCCAATTGCTTCTCAAAAGGCACAACAAAGAGGGAATTATTTGAAGACTTCTGCCAGAATTTAGCCACTCAACTCTACTTAGCATGGTTGTAAAAATGACCACTAACATTGGACAAATCATAATTTTAGAGGCTCCCAGTGTGATGAGTTGCAAGGTGCAATAAAACTTGAATTTTCCGACACTGGCAGCAGTTGGAATTGTTAAGAAAGAAAGAATGTTTTATCCCAACTCTTAGTTCTTTTGATCAACGTCCTTAGTAAATAGCTTCACTGTTGCTTTCTCCTGATTGAAAGGAAATTAACATTAGCAATGGTGATGTCTTTCCACCCATCAGATCTCAATAGCTAAACTGTTTTTTTTCCTTATGAAATGTTAGAGGAGAAGAAATAGTACTTGAATTTGTAAAAGTTGTGTGATACTAATTCACATTACAATAAAAAAATACAAGCTTGAGTTAGAAACTGTAGTACTAATTTTAATCTGATTTTAAAATCAAGATGAGTTAATGTTTTGTTTGCCTCCTCAGTTGCTGCTGATTCTTTAACTTTTCAAAACAAATTTAGTTCTGCCTTCTTCTGAGATACAAGAAATTATTTACAGAGTACGTTCCTGTATTTCAGCAGTAGGAGAAAGATAATTAGACTTAATCTGAATATTTCTTATAGTATGTTTAAAAATGTCAGGTGCAGTGAGGTACTTGTTTCATTTAGAATAGTTTGTAGCTCAAACAATCTTCTCTTCAGCTTGTTTTCTGTAAGCCAAGCCATTCAATAAATTTGGCTTGTCTGTGACACACAGTTTATCCCAGAGGTCCTTTGTGATGTACATTTTGGTAATATAAGGCCGTGTTCAGGCCGTGCTAATGAACTCTGGTATCCCATCTGGCAGGAATGCTGTGTTTACTGTCAAATGTGGAATTGCAATAGTGCCAAATTCCTTTTCTGTGTACCACCATAGTTGCATGGCTTTCTTTAGCTAAGTGAACCTATTAGGTATCCTGTTGTATGTGAGCCATAAAAGTATTTTTTCCAGGAGAAACAGGATAACCCTCTGTAGTGAAATGTCAGGGTATTTTGCATTTTAATGAAATGCAGCACAGTTTATGCCACTTGGAAGATGTAGCAGTATTGCTGGGAGATGAAAGCACCAAATAAACCCAAGTAGTCAGGACTGATTGTCCTAATGTGCAGCATCACTAGAATACAATGTTAGGCATGAGCATCTGCAAAACAGAAAGTACAAGAGTTTCAGACTGGTTCAGAAAAGTTGTGCAAAAAAAGAATTGCTATCTAAAGAACATTCATCTTAGTGAGAGACTTAAAATTTTCTGTCATTGTTAGAGGAGGTTGAAGGTAGCTTAAATGTGATCTCTACATTTTTGAAACAAGATTCTCCTGCTAGTTTCTTTTTCAGTAGGCCTGAAAAGAGTGTGAATAATTGAAAGTTCAGTGTAAGAAAAACCTGTATAAAGTGTTGCTGAAAGAACTTGCAAAGGATGCTTCAGTGTTTTACATATTCTAAGAATCTTTTTTTATAAGGTATTCTGTATCTTTAGCAGATGACATTCTAGAGATCAGTAAAATGCTGTGTTCTTGATATTTTTATCTGTCCAGTTTCATAAATAATAATATTCTTTTGTGTATCTGTGGGTTTACTTCCCTGCTCACAAGTGTGTCTGCAGGATCAATTTTTCTTATTTTTAGATGTGTTTGTGTATGTTATTGCTATGGTCACACACTATGATTAACGAGAAAAGTATTGTTAAACTTGTGGGTTTTTTTTTTAAATTCAAACCTTAAAGTTGTGACACCTGCAAACAAAGGCTGTTTATATAATTGTAAATTTATATTGCTGTAAATGACACCTGATGCTGAAATTCTGGGCATGTACTGTGTTCAGAAATTGTGATTTTGATTTTTCTCTTTTTGTTTGATGAAGGAGTTACATGTAATAGTAGGCTCTTACAGTTCTGATATTGAAGAAAACTTCAGCCATTCTAGCTTCTATTTAATCAGTTACAGCCTTCCTTTCTGAAGTCACTGTAAACATGAATTCTCAATAGTACTTCTCAGTGGGATTATTCTTCCATTCTGCCTTTTGTGTGGGCAAGGAGAGGAGATTCATCTGACCTTTCACTTCTCTCTACTTGTTACCTTGCTTGTTTCCTAGAGCCTCAAGAAGTGCTTGCTTCTCTACCCTAAAATGCACATCCCAGTCCCTCCTCCTGCTTGTTTCCATGTTCCTAGTGTCTTGTCTTTGCTGGGCAAAATCTGAAGGAAAAGAGCTGTGCTCTGTTGAACTCTGGGATTAATACTTGCTGGAATCATAGGGATTTTTTCCAGGCTTTAGTTGGTTGTACAAAACCTTTCCTCTGTTTGTTGTGTTTCTAGCTCAGTAATTTAAACATGAATGTTCTGTAGACACAAAATTTCTATCCCTCACTCTATCCAAAACAATCAGTTTGCACATTTGTTGGTTGTAAGCACTTGAGTTTTCACTGGCTCTAAAATAACTGGTTTATATCTGATGGTTAAATCTAATTTTTTTTTACCCCAGCATACCTCATCTCTGAACTGGAAGCTGCCAGAATGCTGTGTGTGAATGCCCCTCCTAAAAAAGCCCAGGAAGGGGGTGGCAGTGAAGTCTTTCAGGAGCTAAAAGGCATCTGTATTGCTTTAGGCATGTCCAAGCCTCCTGCCAACATAACCATGTTCCAGTTCTTCAGCGGAATTGAAAAAAAAGTAAGATCCAAAGGAAGAAAAATTTGAATATTTATGATGTTATTGTTTTGATGGAAAATAGTTCTGCCACCTGGGCAAGATTTCTTTTGTGAAACTCCAGTGTTTGAATTGTGAAGGAGAGTTAATGTGTTTTACTGCGTATACAAAGGGTCAGAATTCTGAAAATTGTTTTAAAGGCTTTTTCCAAGCCAAGACATGAGGTCAGGGACTTGCTATCATTGCTTTCCAGGGTGACTGCTCTAGGTTTTGATGCCATCACTTGTTGCAGAAGGCATAGCAAATGCTCATCTTAGGCCTTAGGAAGACTGTTAAAGAGAAATGCTTTTCAAGGAATGCACTTAAACAAATTTATGTGGTAACCTAATGTTTTAAAGATGTTTTGGTTAAAAGGTGGTGTAACTAAAGTAAAACTTAAGACCTTCTCCCTCAAACTTCATGTTGAAGAGAAATGTTTTTCAAAAAATGCACTTAAATTTGTATAGGAACCTAATGTTTTAAAGATGTTTTGATTAAAAGGTGGTGTAACTAAAGTAAAACTTAAGACCTTCTCCCTCAGACTTCAATATTTCTTGTGATTCCATTTATTTTTATTCCTTACATGTGTGTATTCTCCAGGCTTTTGTGTTTTGTTTTGTTTTTCTTTTTTTTTTTTAAAGATAATTTTGAGTAACTTTTATAAATCAGAGAAATTAAATGGAGTAGACTGTCCTGTACACAGACCAATGGTCGGGGACAGAAAGCTTTTAAATTACATTTAGTGACTTAATTTTCAGGATAGGGGAGAGCAGAACAGCAGAATACAGCCCTTAACTTTAAAGAACAGGTATGGGTCCCTTCTAATGCAGAATATTCTGTGATTGCAAAGCTCCTTGAAACACTTTTGGAGTTTGACAGACCTTTTAGTTGCATTTTACTTAAACAAAACCAAGAAACCGAAAATAGTGTTTTGTTTCTATGCAAGATATCAGTTTGGTTTGAGCTGTTTAAGAAGAGGAGGAACATTGTTTTCCATTAGAAGTCCAAGGTGTAGAATGAAAACAGTTTGTTTTCTGGTTTTGGAATTATTATAGGCACTACACAGACACATAAGAAATGCTGTGCTTTTTTGTAATATAAAAGGTAAAAAATAATAATGGGCAATACTTGGAAGCATTGCTATTGGAAGAGACTCTCTGAAAATACATAATATAAAGTAGATTAAAATCCTTTTAATCTGGGGATTCTCTTTGTGTTTTCATAATGTACTTCTCTTACATTGTCTAGTAAGGTTCAATGCATATTCTCTCAGGGAGTTAAATAAACCTTCCTCCTCTTTAACCATGCTTACAGTGTAATGAAGTGCAATCAGAAGTTTTTAACCTACAGCTTTAGTAGAAATTATATATAAAGTAGAAATTATATATAATTTATATATATAATCTGAGTACTTCACATTTTAGCAGTATTTGGAAATGGGAAAGTAAAGCTGACTAATAACTGAAAAGGTTCTTTCACTTTGTGAATGAAAATACATTACAGTGTTCTTGTTTTCAAAAAGTGAGTCTTAGAATGGCAATATTCTGATTTAATGAGTGAAAATCAAGCTAACTTTTCCTTTACATACATGTTGTACAGTTTGGAATAGGATCTTTATGTAGTTGACTCTTTGTTAATGATCCACCACATTAAAAAAAGGAGCTGCTGATGCTTGAATGAACAGCCCCTGCCATTTGAAAGCACTTAGGTTTAAAATCTTAAATAAATTTGTCTCAGTACCATTGGAAAACCAGGTCACTGAATGTGTTATATCACATGCTGGATTGAACAGGTTGATGGTTTTTTTTTCCAAACTACTTTGGAAGTTTTTGCCATTGCCACTCCATTTCTTCCTCCTTGAAGTCCTAAGAAATTTTGAGATGAGATAGATAATTTGTGTCCAAACTCCTAAAATGCTAGAGTTAAAATTTCATACTAAAGATTTTTCTCCTTTTGATTGTAAAGAGGGATCCTTCTTTGGGCCACGTTATATTTTATATCATCTTAAAATAAGCTTTTTGATGCATATGTGGGTTATTTTCTGGATTAAAGAGATGATGTGTAGAATAATCCCTCTGGCTTCAAGAGTAGCAGTACCTCATGGTGTCTTTGTTTTTACTGCTGATCTAATCTGTACTCCCTTCTCGTAATTTTTAAATTGTTATAGCTGAGACTACCAGAAATCTAAAAACAGTTGCTTTCCAAAAGAAGTGTGCTTGGCTCTCTGTTCCAGAGAAAGTAACTTGGTATTGGAGGTTGCTGTGTCATGCTTTTCACTGTGCAACAGTCCTCTCCTTTAATTTGAATCTTGAAAAACTATTTTTTTTAGCCAAAGCTTATATTTTTATATGTCTCCTAACAGCTGAAGGAAACTCTAGCAAAGGTTCCACCTAATCATGTTGGAAAACCTTTATTAAAGAAACAACTGGGACCAGCTCACTGGGTGAGTAGTTGCATGTATTAGAGCCCATTTCCCTTTTTCAAGTGTACAAAGTATTGATCCTGATTCTATCTGTTGCAAAATTATTTTTCTCTTTCTGAAGATGAGAAGATAATTTCTTGCAGTATAATGTATATGTGCAACAAATGTGCAGCAACTGATAAGATCTTAGACTCATGAATCTCTAGGTCCAGGTGCAGGCTAAACTTTTCCAAAATGAGAGACCTGCAGTGATGGTGCTGACCAGCATGCTTGTGCAGTAGCTTAAACCTTCCTCTCCTGCCCTTTACCAGCACTGTGTGTGTGACCTAGTCCTGATGAGATGGTGTCATGTCTGCTTCTGGGCCTTCTTTCTAGCTGAGCTCTGGGTCTGTTCGCAACGTCCCCCTCTTTTTGTCACTTGCAGTAGTCTGCTTCCTTCATAGCCTCTCCAAGAGGCAGCGAGTATGCAGGTAGGAGCTGGGAGAGACCTTGTGCACCCAGGCTGCAGAGCTGTGATCTTCCCCAGTTGGGATTTGTCACCTGCTGTAGTCACTGCTGCTGCACCAAGCTCAAAGCTATGGCTGCTGCTGCTGCAAGACTTCAGGTCTCTCTTGTCTCTCTCACTTAAGGCTGAAGCACATCTTCCCCCAGCAGTCTGCTTCCTTCAGTGTTTGTATTGTTGAGGCTGAAGGTGGGCCCCGCTGCCCTCCCTCCAGCCAGGCCTCTTTAAATATACATATTATTTCTCTAATGGTGCATATCTCACCTGCTGCTCTAACTAAACAACTGTCTGCTACCAGGTGTTGCTCATGATGACTTTTTCCTCTAGGGCACTTTGTTGTTTTGCCTGTATGTAGATTGTACTTTAGTCAAGATCCTCTTGCAGTACTTTACTTACTTACTTACACAGGACTTTATCTTTGCTCTGTCTTTATCCTTAAGCTTTCTACTTTTTAAGAAGGCATGGACATCCTGTTTCTTAGGAGTTATGTATGCCCTTGCTTCAGCTTGTTGCTGATAGTATCTTCTCACCTTTGTTTCTCTGTCCTTGTGGATGTTGAGAAGTGCCTCAGCAGTATGTGCAGTTTTTGTGCTGTTAGAAATGGTAGAAGGCTGAACATGAGCCATGGAAGCGTCAGGAAAATAACAGCAGGCACAGCTTGGCTGTGAGTCCATTTGACAAGGTAGATTAATTGCAGTCTTAAGCCATGCATATTAGCTTTGTGTTACACTCTATTCCATACACATAGTTTATTAAGTAGAAACACTTTAATCTATAGATTGTTTGCAAATTTTTGTTTCAGGAAAAAATTGAAGCAATTAATCAAGCCATAGCCAACGAATACGAAGTCCGAAGAAAACTGTTAGTCAAACGTTTGGATGTTACTGTGCAATCCTTCGGCTGGTCAGACAGAGCTAAGGTACTGACAGCTTGCTGTGAAGTTCTGGTTGATGGTAACCCTTTATAATAAGTATCTCTGGAAAACTGCATCATTGTTTTGTCCTTCATGAGTCAAAAATAAGTTGTCTGGCTTTGAGTTTCTAAATAAGTTTATGACAGTGGAAGATGAATAAAAATATTTTACTTAAAACTGTTGGATTTTAAATCAGTCTGTCAAATGAGAAGTCAGAATGTGTGTAACTATACACCAAAGCCACTGGAAAAAGTAGAGATTACTGATCCAGCTGTGTTCAGAGCACCATAATGTGAACCACTAAGTGCTGTGTCTTGTGTTATGGTAGAAAAGCACCTTCCTGTTGGCCATTCCTTATCTTACTTTGTGCTGTTCACAGTGATCAGATTTCCATAGCTCAAAGTGTGTCTGCAATCACAACTCCACAGATGCACGTGAGAAAAGCTGCTAAGGCACTGCTTGTTCTTACCTTAGAGACAGGGGAATGCTTTATGGGCTTCACTGAACCACACAAGTGGCTGTGACATGAGATCTGTTCTCCATTGAGTACATGATACATATTCTGCTTTTAGAAATAATTACATGATTTCCCTATTTCCTATGTCTCAGAAATTACAGAATTTTAAAAAATAGTACATATAATTTATTTTCCAGGACTAAACCAGATCTGCTAACATGGTGTTAAGTATACTGCTGACAGTGTTTGAGATAGAGTTATTAGTGCTAAACTGTGACACATAGAATCACTGAGTGTTTTTCTTGATAAGTGTTTTTTCAAAAAGCAACTATACTTTATTCTTAAACTGTGACCTGTCTCATTTTGCTTTGTCATCTGAGCAGGACTTCTACTGGTGTACTCTCTATTAAACCTTGTATTCTTCAGGCTTTTTAGTAGATGACTGAAGAACTAGCTGACTGTTTAAATATTTTAATAGTGAACAAAAATGAGCAAAAGTGTGAATTATGTTTTAAAAACAAGGATTTCTAATTGTCTTACAGCTCTGGCATCTTTATCCACGTGGTTTTGTGTTTTTTTTCCTAGGAATTCTCAGATACTTTTGAACTTGACTAGCTACACAAAATATTTTCACAAAACCCACAGATTGTGTATATGCATTTATATCTATTAAAATGCAAATATTTTTTTAGAAGCATAACAATACAAATTTGGAGAATGTTGCTGTAGTATTCCAGACATACAATAGAGTTTGTTTTAATGGTAACTTTTAGCAAGATGATAATTTTTTTTTATTTGACAAGTATCAGAATATAATCGTATGACTAAATAGCCACTTCTCCAGATAGTGGAAACACCAGGGGAAAAATAACCTCTGGCAGTCTGTTATTAGGGATTTTTTTTAAACTTAAAATTTCAAGTTTCACCTAAAACAGTATCATAGGACCAATATATTGTTCTCAGAGCTCAGTCAAACTTACCAGGGAAAAACACACAAGTACTACAAAAACACACTGGTGAATACTTTTGCTTCTCCTACCTTTAGCTAGTGCCATATTCCAGTTTTCTGCCTTTGGATGGAAAACAAGATTTTTTTAGGATTTTAAAATGTGCTTCTAAGTTTTTGCACTGTTAAGAGATGTTGGAAAGCCTGGTTTGCCTGTCCCCACTGCCATCATCTGCATTCAGATGGCAATCTGATTTATCCTAACTGCATAACACACTGCATGCACTCTGTTGATAACTGAAGAGAGATGTAACTTGTGTGGTAACTCCTGTGTGGTAGCACAGCCTTCTCCTGTGTCTCAGCTGGAAAACTTTTGAGGTGTTCAAGAAAGCCAGAGTGGTTAATACTGAAAGGCAGTAGAAGAAGAGACATTGCATACAAGGCAAAGTTGAGTGTGGGATCTCATTTCTAGCTCTGCCAGGCCTCTTGGTGCCTTGTCTTTGTGAAGAAGCTGACTGGAATGAAGAGTGAAATGACTTAACAGGACCTTTTTCTGCTGATAAGTGCTGGAGATGGGGTGATGCTGGCCCAGCTGGAATTGGGTGCAGGTCAGGGTGAAGGCACAGAAGGCAGTCTGGAGGCTAAATACAGATGTGTTTCATTTTCGGTGTCTTCTGGATTTTAGCAGTAATTCATGTAACTATATGGCACACTTCTATTCTGTGTTTGACTGCCTGGGAGTAATACAGTCTGCATGTATATGTTCTTGAAATTGTCAGCTCATTGGTGTCTTGGCATTCCAGTCAGAATTGTGTTTCCTATTTACTTAAGAAATTAATGTGACAAATGCTAGTTTGATTGAAGTAATCCTCAGTTATAAAGTGGTTCCCACTGATTTTATGTTAACTTTTTGTTCTATTTGCAGCAGTGGCTTGTTACTCAGTGCTGATTTAATTCTTTCATGAGATGTCCCATTGCTTTAACTGACTGGGTTTTATTTTTCTTTGCTCCAACAGAGTCAAACAGAAAAACTGGCTAAAGTCTACCAGCCAAAACGTGCCCTCTTATCTACTAAGTGCACTATATCAATTGCAAATCTCTTGGCAGCTCGGCAGGATCTGTCAAAGATTATGAGAACGAGCAGCGGATCCATCCGAGAGAAGACTGCATGTGCCATTAATAAGGTACCTTTGGTGACAAATGTCTTGTTCTTTTAGGAATATTTAAGTAACTTGAATGTAGTAATAAATCCCTTTTTTTTTCGTCAGGATTGTAAGTGGAATTTGGAAATAAAGACTAAGAAACTTGGTGTTTATATATTGCAGATAATGCATCAGTTGTGTCCATCATTGTGGACAGTTTCAGCTGTTGAGGTTCACAGTGTCCCTTCTCTGGGGCAGTAAAAATTGCTGAAATACCTTGGGTTACTTTCAGTGGGAGTAGGCATGCTCTCTTTTGCCAGAATTACTGAAGCCATTACCCTACTGCTACCTGATTCTGTCACCGTGTCTAAAATAGCATCTACATAGTAACTGTATTTCTGGTCTATGTAAATAGAATATACTAAAATCACAAGGCAAGGATCCCACAAATTAGATTGCCTTGGGTACATAAATAGATTACAGACAAGTGTATAGTTCTAATAATGACATGGGAGAAAAATGACTTAGAGTAAAGAATTTGCCTTGTTTCAAAAATTATGATTTTACAAGAGTAGTAGGCTCAAAAAAGTATATATGCTGAACTTGCAGCTCAGTAGCTATGTACAGCAGCATACTTGGTGCTTTAAAATTGTGGAGATAGGTGCATGTTCTTCTACCTTTTGAGTACCAACTGTACCTCTGGTAAAGTTCTAATTAATTTAGGAGGGAACAGCGGTGTGCTGATTTGGCCACAGCCCATGCAACCCAAATAATTTCTGCACCTTTTTAGTGTTGTTGTTGTGAAAGAAATGAAGTAGTAAGACAGGTTGACTGTGTCATCAGACTGTATGTATGTTTTAGTAGGAATGCAAGTGCTGCCCTGCTGCTGATGTATAATCTGTTAATTTATCTCCATTATCAATATTAAATGTTTTCCAAGACAGCAGCATGAAATAGCAAAGTGGCCTACTTCCAATGAAATTCCGTTGTTATGTTGCTTCAAAACTTCAAGCAGTACAAATGTCCTGTCCCATGTTGCCTTGCTAAATTTTTAAGGTCACACCATCCTTAGACAGGTAAAGACCTCTAAAGTCTTGTTCCACTCTGATTGGTGCTGTCTCACACCTGTCTGTTGTTAAGTCTCTGCATATCCTCACTGAAAAATAGGATTTTTTGCCCTTTATTTACCAAGTCAATGGCTTCTACAGGAACTCGGAGCACTAGTTAGGAGAGCATTGTACTTGTGCTTATTTGAGTTTAGCACTCTGCAGTAATAAAGAGTTGAGTGAAAGACTGTGTTGGTGCTGCCTGTGGTGGTGTGCCTGCTGTTTGAACACAAAGCACAGGTCTCCTGACTTGTCTTGTTAGCAGTGCTTCAAGTACTAGTTAATCCCTGTTTAACTTTTATTAACTGGACACAGAGGTGTGTCACATTAAAACACACAAAATTTGCCTGGATGTAAAAGTGTTGGAGTGGGTGTTGTCTGTGGTGTGTGTCAGTAAATGTGACTCTTGTGTGAGGTGTCACAGCTCCTACGGCAGTTTTCCCTTTCCCTTTGCAGGTGCTAATGGGCAGAGTGCCTGACAGAGGAGGAAGGCCCAATGAAATTGAACCCCCACCTCCTGAGATGCCACCATGGCAGAAAAGACCAGAGGGTGGCTCACAGCAAGGCGGTGGCAGAGGAGGCAGAGGTGGCTACGACTCTTCCTATGGAGGGCGGGGAGGCTATGACCACGGGGGTCATGACCGAGGAGGAAGAGGAGGCTATGACTCATCCTACGGAGGGCGAGGAGGTCATGAACAAGGAAGCCATGATCGAGGGGGACGAGGAGGACGTGGTGGTTATGATCATGGTGGCAGAGGAGGAGGAAGAGGAAACAAGCTTCAAGGAGGCTGGACAGATGGCGGAAGCGGTGGCTACCAGGATGGCGGCTACAGGGAGAGCAACTACAGAGATGCAGGTTTTCAAACAGGTGGCTACCATGGCGGTGGTGGCTACCAAGGAGGAGGCTATGGTGGCTACCAGTCGTCTTCTTATTCTGGAAGTGGCTACCAAGGGGGAGGTGGTGGTGGTTACCAGCAAGACAACAGATACCAAGATGGTGGGTCCCACAGTGACCGAGGGGGTGGGCGTGGAGGAGGGAGGGGTGGCCGTGGCGGTCGCGGTGGCCGAGGAGGTCAAGGAGGTGGCTGGGGGGGCAGAGGTGGACAGAATTTTAATCAAGGAGGGCAGTTTGAGCAGCACTTCCAGCATGGAGGTTATCAGTATAATCAATCTGGCTTTGGACAAGGAAGACACTTCACCAGCTGAGGCTGCTAAAAATTTACACTTCAGCAGAGCTCACATAATAGAAACCTGGTTTCAGAGGCCTGACTTAAATGCTGCTTGAATTAGTACAGGTATGTACACAGCAGGTGGAATCTCTCTGGGTGGGATGTTTTGCATAGAGCAAAGCACAATTTCGTGTGGACAAAAATTGTCCACACCCCACCTCTACCTGTCTGAAAGAAAGACATTGCCACTACCCCTTGCACCCTAAACATCAACTAATAGCCATGCTTTTTGGATGTTGGACTGGTTCCCTCTGCTCAAAACACTTTTGTTCTAAATATGCCTGTTGTGTTTGCCTTCTATTTTGATTTGGAGAAACACCAAGACCTGTCCAATTTGTCTGTTACAGTACACAGTAGAACTTCTACATTTTGCCCCCCAAACCATTGTTGAGTTACATGTTCCAAACCAGTCTGGAGTGTTGCTTTTCTTCTTGCTGACCTCTTGTTTCAGTCACGATGCCGTTACAGCGCGTGTGTGCGCGCACGGGGAACTCCTCTGCCAAGCGGGGTTTTGTGTTATCTGAGCTCTGCTGTGGATGCCATGTTCAGTAGCCTTATCTCCTGCTAAACCACGTTTTCCCACCTGCTCAACTCTGAAGACTGACCGCCGCCAAAATCTGCAAAGATCATTTCAAACTAAGCTAAGTTGTGAACCGATAGTGTGTGTAGGCCTGTAGTTAGGTGTAGCAATTCAAACTGACCTGCATCCATCCAAAACAAGTTGCTCCTCCTCCAAACCTAATTTTTACTTGAAATCAGCTAGAAGAAATGACAAACTGAAGTTTATTTTATTTGCAAGTTAAATACCACTGGCTCAGCAAATCTAGAGCAATTTGTTTTGGGGGTTGTCTTTTTAAAGAAATGCACTACGGCCTTGGAAGATTAGTTCCTGCCTGGAGGAAGCCCTTTTATTATTGCTGCAGAAAACAAAACCTGGCTGAGTTTGGTGTTCTAATGTTTGGGTTTTTTCTTTACTGAAAGCCACATAATGCTTCTTGCTGGGTTTTTTGTGTACATAAACATTGTCAAAAAGCTGTGAAAGAAAATGGCTGAAGGTGTGCTGTTGTATAAAAGGTGAGCAATAAAGGTGTCTGTATGTTCTGTTTGCTTTAGTTTCTTTTCTTTGACAGTAAAAAGTGGTTGATACAATAGCTGGGAATTCATGGGGATTTCTGTCTTCATCTCATTTTTATATTGTAATCTATTTTATATTTTGTAGTTGTCCCAGCTGTACCATGCATTCTGCCCTTTGAGGGGCTGTCAGAACAGCAGCAGGTGGGAGGAACTGGTCTTCAGTTGCTCTGACTTTTGTTCTGTTCCTCCCTCTGAGCTGGTGTAGCAGCTCGTAGTACTCTCTCTTGCTGTGTGAAGTTATTCTTAGGCTCTGTGAGCACGTGTCTCCCAGGTTATGCTCCTGCATGCCATGTGAACTTGGTATGCTGCTTCTGGGAACTTCCTGATGCTCTCCAGCCTTGTGGAAATGTAGGTTCATGCTCAGATCATTGCAGCAGAGGCTGTGATGATGGCAGAGGCTACCTGTTGTGTCCTCAAGGATGAATCCAGATTGATGCAGGCAGGAGGAGTTCCTTGGCTTACAGTAATAGCATGAGTATGAGAGTATCTCTGTAATGCCAGTGTTGCTGTAATTCAAGGTAGTGATGTAAATAAGCTAAAAACCGTAATTTAGAACTGATTTGCCTGTATTTCATGCCACAATCAACCTGAAAATCTGTTTGATTTATTACAGCCACTAGGTGCTGCTAGTGATTCACGGGTTTGGACCAAAGGTCCCTGAGAAAGGCACTTGGGAATCTGACTTAATGGCTTTTCTCCTTTAGTGTTTCAAGCAAATTTAACAAGCCTGATGAGGGAAAAGCTTTCTGTATTGAATCCAGGTCTTTGAGGATCACTGATACAGATCTATCTGTGCCTAACACCTTTCAAATTATCAGCATCTAAAACTGAGTGTTGCTGCTTCACAAAGGTTTATTGATGATTTCTTACAGCAGCAATCTCCAGAGAAGGTGTCTCCCCTGTAATATTTTGTCATGACCATTAGCTGGTGACTAGCTGCATTTCTGCATAAATAATTAGTGGGGTTTTTTTTAAGAATTAGGGTTCCTACAGTGGGGTCAGTCCTTGACTAGCAAATGCAAAGATAGTGACAAATTAAAAGAGCCTTTTGCTGGGAATGTAGTCTTTTCAAGCTGACAGCTTCTGCTTTTCTTCACACACCTCACTGCAAAGAGGATGGTGCTTTCTGTCAGTGCATTAAGAGTGCTGTACTCGTTCCTAGCAAGAGGGAACTCAGGAGGTGCTTCAGAGAGCCCCTGCTGGAGTTACATCAGCACCTTCAGAGCTTGCTTTCTGTGCCAGAGCTGCCAGTTGCTCTGCAAGACTAGCTGTTGCTGCAGTGGAGAGTCTCACCTTTGCACACTGTGACATGGTGAATTGATGCTGGGGTGGGGTAGGAGCTTCCCCTTCCTCCTCCCAGATAGCTTTTTTGCATCAAAATACATTCCTTCTCCTCCTTCCTCTTCCAGGACTTAGGGTAAGCCAAGTCCCAATTTATTCCTGTTTGAGGGGGAAAGTTAAAAAAAAAAAAATCAGAAGTCAAAACCAGGAGGCTTTACTCTTCCAACAGGAAAGAAAACACTTTGCTTCTGCCAGCTGTTGTTGTTTTTCCTTACTCTATTGTTTCCTCTTGGTGTGCTGTGACTTCTTTGTTCCCCAGAGAAAACAAGCTTTGTGTATGTGGAGAGAGCAGCTTTGATTAATGAAAGCAAACAGGCACTGCTTTGTTATTCTCTGTATGATGCTCTGATATTTGCTGTTTTCCAAACATGATTTCTACACTGCTGCACTGGGAGGAATCTCTTAAATAGAAGCTGGGAGAAGAGAGATGGGTTGTGGATGTTATTAGACTGTGGTGGATTGGATATACATGTTTGATTTCATTGTGCATCATGATCAAAAGCAGAACTCCAGCAGATTAATAGGGCAAGTAAGCAAGCAAAGGGAACAGTGTTTTTCCTCTTGGCCTTCCTGTTCTTGCCACTCTTCTCCTACAAGCTGTAGGCATCTTGTTCTGTTTTTTCCATCTGCCTTTTTTTCCTCTAGCAGCTTTTGTTTCCTAAAGGCTTCGCTTGCATTGCCTTTCCATTCCCTGTGTTAGGATCACTGTCTCTCAAGCATTGTCACTGTGCAGTAACATAACTATGGGGAGAGAGGCACACTTGCTTCGCACATCAGGTGCATTACTACCTGACTTGGAATACCATGATCCATATGCACTGTAGTCCTAGTTGGGGGTTTTCCTTGCAGGTCTGAGGAAGAGATAATAATTTATTTCTTACTGTGAGTAAAGGAGTACCACAACCAGGAAAAGTGGGTCAAACTGAACTTGCTCCGTACATAACTCACCCCAGAGAGCCTTTTGGCTTGTAGCTGTTCCCTGAGTAGTTTTCTGTTTAGCTGGCGGGAAATCTCCTCTACTTCAGCAGCCAGAATCCTGGCTCCATGGTGATGTGCCAGGATGGCTGGTGGCCCTAGAGAGGCTCTTCAAGCTATGGATTAGGCTTCTCAGCCAGAGCCTGTGGGTAACCTGCCTTAAGGCTTTGGATGTCTGTCTCCAGGAAACTGTTATTTGCATCTGAACTGAGGGAAGTGACAAGTGCCTCAACCAACCTCAGGCTTAGTTAGAGCCTAGAGGCTTACCAGTCAGCTATCTAGGATAGAACTGGGGAGAAGGGGTAGCACGATTCATGGCAGCAGATAGTTATGAGAAATAGTTGGAGCTTGAAAAGTCCTGTGGTGTAGGAGTATTCCCTGTGACCGGTTATACACCTAGAACAATAAAATTAAACTGTGGAAGTGGAAAGAATGCAGTGAGGAATAAGGATTATCACTGGGAGCTGATGACTTTTGAGTGTCCAAAAGGCTTGTGTCAATTCTTGTGGTACTAGAATTCAGCTCCCTGTTAAGTAAATGGAGACCTGCAAACAAAAGCCCTCTGATGCCTTTTTATTGCACATAATTTAGTCTTAGTTCTGCCACATTGGACTGCAGTAGAGCATCCAAGTGTTGTTGACTGTTAGGCTTGTGATTCTGCGCTCTCAACTTCTGATTTCCCTGGACAACAGGAATGGTACAGATGTATCCAATGCATTTGTAAGGTGTTGAGGAGGATTTAGCAATCCCAAACAAGCTGGCTCATGCTAAACTCCAAGTTTGCTTTATCAGCCTTCTAGCAAACCCTTAGGTTAGAGTCACAGCAGTGTTGTGATTGGAGAGCAGCATGCCAAGGTGTTTTCCCTGTGTAGGCTCTCGGCATACTCATGTGCTTGCTTGGTTCAGGTTATGACTTTTCATAACCTGAAAAAGCAAGTGCTATTACCAGCTGTAAACATTGCCTTCTCCCCTCCTTGGCTGAAAATAAGTCACAGCTCTAATGGCTTGACAAACAAGCGTAGAAGGGAAAAAAATATTTTTCCTTTGTGTTTACTTGGTGCTTTTTATAGCTCTGACTGCTGTCAGTGTCATTGTTTCCCCTTTATTGTCCAGTAATTTCCTCTCTTGTCCACGTGGGTCTTTCCCACAACAGAGGAGAGACAAACAAGTACAAAAAGTAGGAAAACACTATTGTAAAACCAAAGAAAGAGGGAGTCTGCCTATGCTGTGGGCAGGTGGAAGGTCATAACTCGTTTTCACACATGGAGCAGAGATGAAGGTGATAAGGCCTCTTTAAACTTTCCGGCATTAGCTCCACTCATGGAAAAAGCAGACTTTTTGGCTAAATTTCATACTGCCCCAGCGGTAGCCTTTTGCTGATGGCTTTTCTGTCTCCTAGGACCAGATTGTCCACAGCTGTAAACAGCACTTAAAAGTTCAGCGCACAGATTTTCCAATGAGTTTACCCTGTTGGCTGCAATGCTTATTCTGAAAATCCAGATCAGTGCTGATAACTCAAAAACTTTTTCCAAAGTTATATCCATTTCTGCAATGACCCTGTCAGCTCTTTTGTCAAGGCTTTCTTGAGAAGTACTTAGAACTATTTTTTGTGCTGTATGGACGTTTTCATCAGTTAGTAGGCTGATTTGAATGAAGCAAACCTTGATTAGATTTTCTTTGCGCTATAATAGTCACAAAATAAACAAACCCTGTTTCTCCTGCCTCTACAAAACCAACCTTCCCTCCTTCCTTCCCTCCTTCCTTCCCGCACTCCCATTGGGATCCCTTTCCATTCTTGGTGTCATAGAGAAAGAGCTCTCTTAGTGTGCTTCTTCCTGCATTTACTCTTTGTCCTGTTATTTGTTCTCTGTTTTTGGTGGGGTTTGTTTTTGTTTTGGGTTTTTTTGGGTTGGTTGTTTTTGTAGGGTTTGTTTTGTTTTGTTGGTTTTTTCCAGCCTCTGTCCAGTACACTTCACATGCAGCTTTCTTTCATGTGAAATCTGTATTTCCCATACAGATGCCTAAAGCTTCTAGAACTAGTGTCCAAGGCTGCAGGGATCCTCCTGTGGCTACTTTGCCAAAGGCTTCTGGGCTTCCCATGAGGAAGACCTTGGGGGAGCATGTAGGGTGTGCTTTCACTTTGACTTCTGTAGAAGAGTCCTTGAGCAACAGCCACAGAGGTGACAGGCTGTTTAATTTTGGGAAAATGTAAAATTTTAGCTAATGGCTGCCCCTAACCTTACTCTGCAGCTCAGCTCATCTGCTGTACTGAAAGGAAAATGGCTCACCTTTCCCAGCTGGGGAAAATACATGCTTCAGACAGTTCTGGTCAGCAAACATATTCTCCCTGTCCCTTCCCAAGCCTTCACCTGCCTGAGGAAGGTGCCTCTGAGAAGATAGCTTCTGTCTAGGAAGATGTTTCTTTGTGAAGCTGGGTTATTCTTTTAAAGCCTAAAAGCTGAGTAGGACTGGGGGTGGGGGGCAGAGAAAAGCAATACTCTGGGGAGGTTTAGAGCAGAGGAGAGAGCTTGGGTTCAAACCTGACTTTGCTTTTCCCTCTGAGGGAGCCAGATGTCCCCCTGACTCCTTGAGAAGCACTCAAGCACATTACTCCATAAAGTTGGAAGCAAAGCTGAAGCTCCCTTATGGGCAACATGAGGCTTTGCCGAGGTTTTAAACAAGCACAGAAAGTCCTAGTGGGTTTGGCTCAAACAGCCAAATAATCTCTTACAAGGTCTATCCAAGCACTTGCATTTTTCACCTACTCTTGTTGCTTGTATTCTTTGGCATTTGCAGACCAAGCTGTAAATAAGGTTTGACATGATCTTCCTTTCCACTGTGTGGTGTTTTGGAGAGTTTGTTTTTTGAACAATCCCTAGGTCTCCCCCCATGTTTTTTAAAAGATCCTGAGACAGGAGAGAATGGATGGGGTGGAATTATCCAGCATCATTTGGGATTGTATCTGACTTTAGCTACTTCATTAATCCAGCATTCTTGTCATTATGACACAGTTTCTCCTGGACACTCTCCTGGAATTGCTGTACTTCTAGCAGGCAGGATTTCACCCAGACCAGGAAAGACACATAGATCAGGCAGGAACTCTGATGGCTGATGCTTTCTGCATTTTGTTAAGCTAGAGAGAGCAAACAAGGAACTCTTTGTTCCTTTGCCTAGATTGGGTAACTAAAATTGTTTTTGTGAAGAAAAGTCTTTCCCTTGTTCAGAAAAAGATGTCCACTTGAAATAAGAAAAGAAAAAGATTTTTTAAATTACCTATATTCAGGCCTCCCCACAGGAGGAAAAAAAAAAAAAAGCTCATATCAACTTCTTAAAATGTTTGTTCAAGCTCTGTGAGCTCTCCCTGCTCAGATTCTTGTTGTGGAACTAGGAGATCCTCATTCTGTAAACAGTCTGTGAATGCTTTTTTAATAAATAATTACATTGTCTAAGATAAATCTGTTCCTTTTTGGGCAGTGAGGGGTGTGTGTGTGAGAAAAATGGTTGCATTTCTACCCAGTGTCTTTCTTGTTTTCAATGGCCATGATCACGTACTGCCAACAATATGCTCTGGGTTCCCTTTCCTTAAATGCCTGAAACAAAGAGTTTCCAGCTGTACCAGGTGCTTGAAATTTTCACCTATTCCTTCTCAATTTCATTAAGAATTTCTTCATTATCAGGGTTGTAAAGCATTGGATGGTGACTCCACCACCTCCCTGGTGGAGTCACCATCCTTGGGCATGTTCAAGAAACAACTAGATGTGGCATTTAGTGCATGGTTTGGTTGACAAGGTGATTGGTCAAAGGTTGGACTTGCTGATCTTAGAGGTCTTTTCCAACCTTAATGATTTTGTGATCCTCCTTGGAGGCTGCATTACTTTGCTTAGCAGGATCAGTTGTGCGAGCCTGCAGGCTATCCTTGATCTGCAACTGCTGCTGAGGTAAGTATAAAACTGACTGAAGCTACCAGGCTTGCAAGAGATTTATTGATGAGATGAGCAAGTCAAGAGCTATGAATAACTTTTAAAAGCCTGCAAGAAAGGAGCTGAGGTCTGCGGACTAAATGCTGGTCAAAACTATGTGATGTTAAGAATGAAGTTGCTCATGAACATTTCATTTACAGAGCATTAAGAGGCTTATCTCAACAGATCCATCAACAGCCTGGATGGTAACCAAATTCTGTATTCAAATTCTCCCGTGCACCGTTCTCGCGGTGAGCAAGCCGTGCGCTGTAACGGTGGCTGTGCGGGCAGCCGGCTGGGACCCAGCGCCTGACCCACCACAGGAAACCAACACCCCGCTTTGCTCATGCTTGCTCTTTGCCTGCAGAAGTGTAAGAATGAAGTGTGCTTCTGGCCCTCATCCTAGTTTGGAAACCAGTGCTTATTTCTCTTGAGTTTACAACAGTAAAGAGAATGGTTTTAAATTTTTTTTTTTATCTCCACATTTTTACTATTTACTATTGCTACTGGTTGTGCTGGAAAACAAACCTGAAGGATGCAAATCTGGGCAGGTGTCATGTAGTCCCAGTGCACTTTACAGTCAAATTACCACAGAGGAGTGTAGGTCTCATTTTTGTGTTAGGGAAGTCTATGAAATTACTCTCATCTTGAAGGCTTATAACATGTTAAAGGGTGCAATAACTTGAATTTTGTAGGACATCTTATAATTGGATTTTAAATCAGATTGTGTGCAACACATGCACACACCCACCCCTGTTGTTGTGGGGAGATGGGAAAAGAAGACTAACATGTGTGCCAGTTTTTCAGGTTTGAGCTTTGTGGTGTTATGTTTTTCTCTCTTTCTCCAGATGAGCACTGTCCTCTTTCAATAACTTAACAGTTCTGGGAAATGCACCTTCAAACCAGACCATTATAATTCAGGTGCTAGATCCTACCTTAGCAATCTGCTGATTCGGAGATTGCTCTTCAGAACATTTAGTCTTAACGTGTACAGCTTTCTAACCAGAGAAAAGTACCACATCCACATATAGACACAGACACAAACACACACACACACTTAAAACTAAAGTGCTTATTGCATGCTAATGTTACCATAATCAGTGCTGGCAAAGGTCACCCTTCTCCATTATGGTGTAACCAGAAAAACACATAGTGTCTTGGAATTCCTTCAGTCTCAGCCAGCTGCTGCCTATTTGAAGGATCCCCAGTCTGGGAACTGATATCACTGTGCTGAACACCAAAACGTTCACTGCAGCAATGTAAACACGGCCAAAATTCAAAACGCCAGGTGCGTGAAGAATTCAGTATTGAGGATTTTGTGAGAGATTTTTGTTTGAGATTTAATCAACATGCACACCTACTTCTTTCCTTAAATTATCATTACAAGCCTTGGGAAAGGAGTGTTATTGAACAAACTTGGGTGCTTGGCTTCTGTCCTCACCATTGCTGTTGCTGGCAGTCATACTGAAATGATGCAGTGCATTTAAAGAAGGCCGAGTATATCCTCACTGGCATGTGGAGGAAGTTTCCACAGAAGTCATACAAAAGAAAACACTGAGCACAGAGATCCGTGCTGCTGTGGCTGTGCGATGTTCATCGAAATGGCTTACTTGTGAGAAAATAAATAGTGCCTTATAACACCTCTCAGCTAAGAAAACAATGGCTGGGTTTAAAAGGATGAGGTATGGGAACACTCCTTATGGCCAAATGTGGTCTGTGACAGTCCATCAACACTTGCTGTAGTTGTCATCTTTAGTCTTCTGTGCTTCAGGGTGAGCAATCAGCTATCCTGTAAGCAGAAGAAAGCATTTACGTGCTGGCAGAGGTGGTCAATAAAAGCATGAGGCTTTGGAAGTATAAACATTATGGATGACAGCAACAGACAGCAGATCAATGCCCTGCCCTGGCCAGGACCCCTGTATTTGTCAGAATGGTAATTGTGAGTCTCATGGAGCCCTGGACTGTGCACTGCAAGGGTACAACAGCACACAAGGTGGCCAGATATCCACCAGGCTATTTTAATGGTTTTCAAAAGGAGAAGTACCCAACTGCTAAAAAGCACATACTGACACCAGAACCCAGACTGCTAGCTACAGTGTCTTAGTGCACGTGTAGTGCAGTGTAGAAAACAGGGATCTATGGATGATTTAGCATTCTTCTGAAAATGACTCTTGTGCAAAAAACAATAACAAATTTGAATGGAAAATCTTCCTGAAATCCATCAAATAACCCTATGAGACTTCAGACTGTAGCAGATTTTAAACTGTCTTGGCTTCTTCTGGAACTCACCTCAGATTCTTGTCTTTCTGGGAGAGTTTCTATCCCATTGTGATCCTGTATATCCTGTGGGGCCTCAGCTTCTTGCTCTACTTCAGCCTGCATGCTGGGCTTTTCATTCTCCCACTTTGCAAAGCCTTTGTTCTTCCCCGCTTTTCCGTGGAATTTGGACTTCATTTTGGGGAAAGTATGGGAACCTGAATCATTCCAACCTGGCTCATGCCAGAGTGGCTCTGTCTGTGTTGCTTGGCTGGTGGTCACCCGCTGCAGCCGCACGGAAATTTTCCGTGAAGAGCCAGTGACAAGGGTGATAGCTCTGCCATCAAGGTCCTGGTGTTCTGCAGCAACACTGGGAAATTCAAATACTTCATCTTGGACTGAAAGAGAGGGTGGAATTGTTTTGTTTAAGTATTCTGGTGCTTACAAAAAGGTAGCAAGCCTGGGGGAGGGTGGAGAGGTAACCCCTTGTATGAACAGTGCTATAATTATCAACATCCATAGGCTGCTTGGAAACTGTTTCTGACACTGCATGCACAGATCTTATTGCCTCACCATCTGCATGCTCAGGGGGTAAGACAGTGCTAGAATTGTGCCTTATATCTCCCTGCTCCTAAGTGATAAAAAAGGAGAAATATAGTATAATTTCTTTTCAGATGGGATAGGGGTGCTGGTAAGGAGGATAGTGAGCCTTAGACAGGACACTAAGGCCATCGCTGGAGAAAAGGATGTTGTAAGCTGAGGAGTGAACACAAGCCATAGTATAAAAGGACAGGTGTTGCTTTGTGTGTTGATACAAAGGAAAAAATAAAAATGGCAGAAAGAACATTGGCCATTAGAGAGGATTCCAGAAAGGGTTTAAAATAGGAGGAAAACTGTTCTCACCTGGAGGCAGAGATGGACTGCTAGGCAGAGACCCATGGTTGCTGCCTACTGAAGTTCCTCTGGAAAATTTCCTGCAAGCTAGCACAAGCAGGTCTCTGCATTGCTTGTGACAGTTGGCACCACAATCTGTAAAAAAAGAAATTGTCAAGTCATCAAATGGAAAGCCACAACTATCTGGTAATCCCTCAGGGCTAGTAGCAGGCAGATACCAAGAAAGGACTTTGAAGGAACAAAAAGTTTAACAGAAGTTTTGAAGGGTGTTACAGAAATGGATAATTTGGTGTGAAGTGCATTACAAAAAAAAGGGATCATTTCCATGACAACCATTAGTAGAAAAATGGCAGCAGAAGAGACAAGATGATATTTTAATCATAAAATAGTCTCAAGGAAGAGATGTGGAATGATATGATCCTGTATAAAACTTCTGCTCGACTGCATGAGTTCCCCCAAGAGGGGGTTTATTTATCTGGCTGGCTTTTATCTGACCCAGCATGGCCCATTATAGTAAACAGGTTTGGTTAGAAGACACCAGAGCATCCATCCTGAGTGTCTGGAAGGACTGCTGGAGGTCAGTATAGACTGCTGTAGGTTAAAACTAGTCTAAGTAGCTCAGTGAGCAACATTAGCACATGAATGACCTCTGCAGAAGTGTATTATCCACTCAGAAAAGACTTTTTGAGTACCTGCACTCCAAGCCTCTGCTGGGATTTAAATCACTGTGGATACATCCTGAGTAGGTACATTTATCTGAAGTGTGGCTGGAGTATGGATCTCATATGCAAGAAATGGCTGAAGGGTGGAGGATGTGCCCCAAACACAATCTCGCTCTCCTCTGTGTCCTTTTCCATTGTTTAAAAATTCCCATCCCCCTTATTTCTCTTCTGCTGCTCCATAGCTCCATAGCCCGACATTTTGTTCCAGGTGAGCAGATATACTAAAGATTTCTCTTGAGGTGCAGGACTCCTTCTGTCACTGGCAGGCCATGCAGTCTAGCTTTTATCTCATTACTCACAGTGCTGGGTAAGCAGCAGACCTGGAAGAAGGAACTCCCTCCCTCCCCCTGCTGTGTTCAGAGGACGACAGCTCTGTGCTAAAGACAGAGTTCATCCCTAAAGGGTGTCACTCTGCAGTGATGCTGGAACACAGAGCAGCTGGTAGCTGCTGCAACAAAAGGCAGGCACCCTCACACTTGTTGGCCACTGCAGGATCTGAGTGAGCAGCTCTGCTCTCCTGCTTTCATGCTTCATTGCCTGTAACTTTGACTTTACAGAACCACTTTTGCTCAGTCTCCACTGGGACGCTGCTGTAGGCAGTGATGCAGGACAGAAGCTCAACTTTCAGATCTCAGATTGAGTTTACAGGTTGGTGTGACAAAACTTTACCTTCCTTTCCTCATCCTACCAATAAAACTATAGACTGCAACCAGCCCTGCCAAAGCTTCTAAGATGACAGTATTCAGGAATATCTGAATTACATGTGTTGATCCAGCCATGGACATTTTCCCCATCCCACTCTGAGGAAGAGAGGTTTGTGGCTGGAGAGAGACACAGGAGTATGGTGTATCCTAAAAAACAAAATTACTGTGGATTCTTTATCCTTCTCCTCAGAGTCTGTGTAAGACTAAGTGAAAAGAGTACAAATGTGAATCTTCCCTTTGAATAACTGAGATGCAGCTACAGCTATGAAAATCAATAGTGCCCTTCAGCCAGAGTTGGGCTGCTTGAGAAATAAATAGGTCCAGGATTTAGAAGCCAATGAAGACCACTACAAAGCCCTTTTTGGTCTGACCTGCTTAATAGGGTACAAATACTGCATAAAAATTTAAGTATTTTATGAAGGCAAAGGAGAGGGATGTAAGAGCTCTAGCATTTTTTATGCGTTGAATGTCTGAAGAAGAAGATCTTGCAATCAGATCTGCTGGGCAGTCTGGGAATGAAATATTTCTCTATTTCTAGCTCAGCCACTGTTAAATTGCATGTGGACTTCACTACAGACACATGGATGTACATGAATGTACATGGATGTACAAACTGTTGCCAGCAGACTTTTTCCTGACCTGAGTCTCAGGGGATATATTTCAGGATCTTTCAGTGTTAGGATAAGAACACCTGGTTTTCCAATTTACAAGGTCTTTACTGGGAGAAAGTTACAGCTCATGGAGTAAGGGGCTGTTTTGGACCTTTATCTCACAGAATCTGTGCATTCCTACTGCATTCTAATGTAGTAATGTGCATTGTAGTACAGTGAAACTTCATAGTGTGCCAGCAGTCACTGCTCATGGACAATACCAAATGTAGATGCAAGATGTGTTTGAACACGTGCCATTTTGGTTACAGGTATGGTTGACTAACTGGTACTACAACCCACCACGCATAGCTTGAAAAAAAATCCTTGTAGTATTTATTTACCTTTACATTTGTAGCCTTGTTTGATTATACCCCAGAGCTGCAAAGAAAGACAAAAGAACGTCAAGGAATCAGAAAAGAAAGCTGGAAGGAAAACAAGGTCACAATGAGGAAGTACCAATGGCTACAAAAGCACAAACAGGATACAACTGCTCTTAACACCCTTCCTGTCAGGCAGACCTCCCCCTCTAGTTGTGATAAGACTTGTGTGGCTTCTCCCTTACTTCTGCTACTTACTTGTAGTAATGGGACTACCAAAGAAGGAGAGACACAGATGAATTTTGCTTCCAGGAATTGGTTAAAATGTGCTATCATGTCAAGCTTAGTGAAAACAGAAGACTACTTTCTTCTGCTTCTAGGCTCCCTCAATGGTATCTGCAGGAGAACTTCCTGCGTACATCCATTCTCCAGATACATCACTGACCCATAACATTCAAACAGAGCAGAAGAAAACACCACTGGGGATAAAAACTAGGTTATTGGCTCCTATACTGGTTCCCAGCACACCTAGCCATAGCAATCAGATTTGTGCACCTGCTTTTTCCAACTTAAAAAAATCCCAACCCAAACAGATGAAGAATGAAACGGGCAGAAAAGCCACTAAATTCAATTTTTGCCTTTCCTCAGAAGGTGTTCTTGTTGACATACACTTGCAATTACCAAATGCTAAACATCCAAGGTCCACTGTGTGTGGTCCCACTTTTGGGAAGGTTTCACTGCCACCTGAATAGGATTGCCAGGAAAGAGGGAAACTCCTTAGCAAATTGTTTTCTATGTACTCAGAAGCACTGTATCTACAGCCACGACATTACAAAAACAAGCATTTCCATTCTTGAGAGGCAGGGGCAGTTTTTCTAACTGTAGCATAAAAGGAAAGAAACTAGGGACTCCGGTGTTTATTTTTCCTGAGCTCATTCACCAGGGAGGGTGAGCACATCCAGGCAACTGAAACTGCGTGTGGCTCCTCACCAGATTTATAAGTATCCATGCACAGAGAGCAGGGGGTGAATATGGTCATTAAAGAAAGGTTCAAAAGGAAGAGATGAAGATCATTCAGAATACAAAGGAAAGAGTAAAGCAAACAGAAAGGAAAGATTCTGGGTGAAAAAAAACCAGCCACGCCATAGACTGCACAAAAGAAATAGCAAGCAAAAATGGGGCTCTGGAGAGGGCAGAGATAGATTAGACAAGGTAGAGGAATGGTGAACAAAAGAATAGAAAGGACAACAGTGGGAGCTGGGTCCATAGAAGGCCTGTGGCTCATTCTTTTCTTGCTAGTGCCATATATGTGCACAGCGAATGCAGTTGCTGTGCTCAGGCAGCAACTGGGAGCACCCCAGTCCCTCCTGAGAAAGCAGAGATGGCCTGTTTTCCAGATCTCTTTCACAGGATCCCTGTCAGAGACATGGTTTGTTACTTGTTTCATTTAAGCTCTAATCTGTTCTCACTGCAGACCTTTCTACTCACTCCTCACCTTCTTATCTCTGTACCTTCCTCCCACTCAAATTTGGCACCACTGTTGTGGCTACACACTGCAGTGGAAGCTTAGCTGAAATGTCATGTCACAAATTCTGACCTAAAGCTTTGAATGTGTCTGACACAGCTTTGCTGCAAAGCTGGCTTGAGCCAGCTCCAAGGTAAGAGGATCTGTGCAAATTCAGATTATAAAGCTTAGCAGGATGGCCAGTCACCTACCCTGCCACGTGGTGCAACTCAAGCTTTGGGACGGAACTGCGACTGGCCACGGGCATATCAACTTTGTGCTGCTTAATGGCATTAGGTCTTAACTTGACCTTCAAAGTTTGTAGCGTTCTAATAGCTGTGCGCATTGCACTGTCATGTCAATTCGTCCTGCTGCATGGTCAGTGCACATTATTTTGACTGTGGATCAGTGCACCAGTTTGAAATTAGGTTTCCACCCGTGGATGAGTAGCACTGAAATGCAGAACAAATATGCAGCAGATTCTGTAGTTGGTTCCTGTCCTATCAGTCCAACTCATCCACAGAACAATGCCAATGACTTCAGTGAGCTGACAGGAAAAATGACCTTATTTCCATTTCCTGTACAACCCCTTACTCATTTGTATTCCTGCGCTGGATGTAATCAGGGAGACGTGAAAAATCTAACAATGGCCAATTAGAGAATTGATGCAGGAGTAAAATATCTGCAGGAGAGGACGTTTCAGGGCAGTCCTAGGGCCTTGGTTTGCTGTGGAAGCCTTCCAAACACGCACTGAGTGTCACGAACGCAATGACGTCTTCCCAAGGCAGCCTGGAACAACAGGCTCAGGTCGTGGCTGTCCCTGCCCCGTGGGTCTGCTGGAGCTGCCACAGCACACTCCTACGTCAGCACTGACCATGTCACCGCCAGAGCTTCTGCAGCTCTGGCGGAAATAAGCGGAATTCCTTCTTCCCCCTGGCATGAATCAGCGGCAGCGGTTGCGATAGGGGCTTCAAGCGTCCGAACAAAACTGACACGTCGCAAAAGGAGTGAGTGGAAAATGGGAGCATGGGCTAGAGCAGGAACCCAGAGAGAGTCTGAAAGGAAGCATGTTTTTGTGCTTTGCAGTGCTGCTGTTGTTACTTTCAACCATGAAAAAATACTGATTAGTGCAAAAGATCATGGAATAAAGTTGCCGAGTGCAGAGGCAGATCTGTTCTGGAGAGCAAGGACAGGGTCTGAGTTTACAGCCTGTTATGTGAGCCACACACAAACAGAGGACATGGCCCTCTGCCCTTACTGCTTCAGCTGCCTAATTGTGGACATTTAATTTCAGCCAAGTGTGTCCATTAAAGTAACTTCTATATCATAGTAATTCTTTACTACATTTGGTTTGAAGTGGAAAACTTAGAGAAGGTTTACAAGCAACACAAATGTCCACAAAACTAATCCTTTCCCAGATATGTAGAGAGTACTCTAATAAGTGATAACTGATAAGTTATGGCTGAGAAAAAAAAAGCAAATTTAAAAAAAAAACCCTCCAACTAATAAATTTTAAAATTTCTTATCGTACAGAACTGCTGGAAGCACTTTTGATTTCTTTACCAAATTAGAAGATCTGTTAATTCAATAGAGGGAAAATTAGGGCTGTTACAGCCATTCAGAGAATTATGAACATATCTATGTTGCCATGTGCAATTTCCTGAGAAAGAACAGCTTTTGCCTCATCTACATCCTCTGCTCCAGACATCTATTTTCCCTTGAGTTTGTTTACATAGGAAATCAAGCCAAATTAAAGAACTTAAGATAAACCAAGTGAGACCATTCATATAGTCTCTAACATCCTTTAGCTAACATAATTTTTTTCCCCCCAACAGAAATTCTTACAAATGGCAGTTGTCAGAAACCACTAAATCAAAACTGGATAGCACATCTACAACATGAATAAATGTTTTGTGCTTCTGACTGCCATGAGGTACTATTTGGCCAAGACACTTCAGCACTGTATGGAGCCAGTTCCACCCCATATACATTAAAGACTAAAAGTTGCTTTTAAGATATGCTATTATTAAAATCATACTTACAAATCCTGCACAGTGCTCGCAGAAAGTTGGTTTAAGATAGGTCATTTCCTGAAAGTTATGGATAAACCCTGGTCCCATTTTACACTGGAACTGTGATTTAGCTCTTAGAAAGTAAGCCATCATTTCTTCTTTGCTTATAAGACCATCTCTGCAAGGGAAATAAAAAGTAGAGTAGATTTGTCACTGCTCATGGCACTGAAAAATTTGGGGTTTTCTCATTGCAGAAGGCATGCAGCACACAAAGCACATCCTTTGAAAGAGATGCAACATTCCTGGAAGGAAAAAACCCTTACAGCCTTTGTGGTTCTTATCTTTCTTTAAACAGTAACACTGAACTTTGTTATCTCACTTGTTAGTGGTATGAGAGCACGGACCAGGCCACTAAATGAAGGAGCTTGACTTACTGCTCACACAGAACAAGTGTTATGCCTCTGGCTGGCCACCAGCCTTCACAGTCAAAGAGATTCTGGATACAAAGAATTACCAAGCCAAATTGGCTAGGAAATGGATGTTATATACACCTTCTAGAGTACTTGTTACCCCCTCTCTGCTACATGCACTCATTTCCCATGTGCTGTCAGAACTTATTTGTTTCATCAGTCTGGTGCCTGGTCTGGTTAGAGTATCTCCAGGTAGTTTCACAGTACTCTAGGGCTTTGACTCAGTCCCAGCAGGATTTTGTCATTAAGCTATTACATAAATGATTTTTAAATTACCAGGTAAAGCAGGACTCCAACCTAGGACTTAAAGAACTGACTAGAGTATAAGAATTTAAATGATAACAGAATTTGGCTTTCAGTAGTCTTGTCAAACAGGAGCAATTTGGGAGACACTGTTTCTTCAATATTTGTATTTTCTGAATTTTTAAATCGAGGAAAAGGGGGAAAAACCACCACAAAGAGATCTCCAAGCTTACTGGTCTTTGTCCAGCACACAGAAAGAGTCCAAGAAGGGGAAGTTGGCAGCTATACTCTCAAAGTCTTCCTGAGATATATAACCATCATGGTCATGATCGTAGTTCCTAAAGACAGACTGAGGAGAAAAAAAAAGATATTATTGTACTATTATCTAGCTCATCCAGAGTCTATACCAACCTCTTCAACATTATAATCACAGGTAAACTAATTTTCAGATGCTCTGTTGCATCTGTTTTATTTTCCTTAGCATTTAAATATGCATATTATTGGACTCCAGATGCTCTGTTGCATCTGTTTTATTCCTTTTATTTTCCTTAGCATTTAAATATGCATATTATTGGACTCTATGGGAAAAATGGCTGATTCTTAATGAAAACTTTGACATCAGCATTTATCGAATGATGATCCTCCACACGTCTTCACACATAATTATTCTTGCTTTATTTTTCTTTGATGGAAATGTCACTAAAATTCTGCCCCAGGTGATGATATATTCCCTTTACTTCATTAAGTATACTTTTTTTATTTAAAAAAAAGGAAATAAAACAAAAACAACAACAGTTTTCTTATGAGTATTTCAGATGGTTTTGGCTTCATTTTTCTTTTAGGTGGTCACCTCTACTCTGCCACAGTACTGTTTCAATCTATTTTGTTTACTGATATTTTGATGCCGCAATCATGAGCAATTTGTGTCTAAAAACCATTCACTTCCATCAGCGACCCAATCCACCACCAAGTAAAAATAGATATGGGATCAAATTTAAAGGTCACATAGAGTGATGGGTGCCCTCCTTAGCTGCTAAGGGGTTACTGTATTCTGTCTTCCTGTTTGCAGGGATGTGCAAGTGGTGTTAAAGCTACATGTGATGCTGATGGGAAAAACATGAGTGCCAAAGTCAACGTGACTGTCTGAGAGGCTCATTGTGAAGTACAGGCTCCTTCATTAGATTAAAATGTTGTTGATAAAGACATTACATCAATATACCAAGACCCCTGAAAGGCATCTGTAGTGTCCTTGTTTTAACAAGAACCTGATGAAACCCATTTCTATGAAATGACTGTAACCAATGACTGGCAGACCTCAAAAAAACATCATAAAGAAGGAACTAAACAACAAACCCAAGTAGTATTCAACACTTTTTGTAATAAAAACAATGGCTAAAAGCACAATTCAAAGCAGCAAGTAAACAAATACTGGCAAAGTGAAAACAGTTGTGCAGAGTAGTGTGAGCCTTTTAGTAAGCTGTATCCATAAAATCCCAAACCATGTTTTAATCCTGTCAAACTCAAATCACATGTCCTGAACCAGGCCAAAATTGTGGAAAGGGGAACTGCAACTCCCTTGACAATAGGAACAAACATAAACTCCCATCCAGCTCATTCTGGAAAGATTAGGGAGTTGTGACAGACTTCCTATTTAACAAGCTATCAAAGAGAGGTTTGGATGTTCACTCATTTTTATCAACGCATATGGCACTGACAAAAGCAATTCAGGAACAGTATGTGCATTTCTGGCATCCCTCATTAGAAGAAAAATGAAACTTGTTTTAAAAAAGAGCACGTACAAAAAGTAAACTACAAGATATATTTGAAATGTGGGTGAGAGAACTGAAGACTTTGTTTAGGTTATCTTAGCAACATGACCCCAATTAGTGATCTGTAACACAAACAATATCAGAATTTAATAGTTCCTCCCAGACATACTTATTAATTTGTAAAAAGGAGAAAGAAAAGTTCAGTCTCTCCAAAGGAATCTGGAGGTGTTGAGCTTTATTTACATTACCTAGCACAACACGTCACCTTCTAAACTGGGGCTAGAAGATCTCAGCTCTAATTCTGCGTGACTTCGTGTCCACATTTTGGAAGTGATATCAAGACAACTCTACCATATATAACATGCTCTGGAAAGTAAACTAACAGCAAGTTTAAAAGCAGAAATAGAGTTTCCAGAAAAGTTAATTGGACCTATTAATGTATGAGACCTTGTTTCTGAATTTTCAGCTGTTTTTCTTTCTTTTCAGCTGTTACCAGGCATGAACTGTGTGGCTAGAGCTGCAGAAACTAAACTTTGCACTCTGAATCTATATTTGCTAGACAAACCTATTAAACAGCAGCCAAGTTTTGGATGCTTCTGAAAGTCTGCTCATTTGCACCCAGAAACCTGTTTACTAGTCACATTGCTGATTGCAGGAATAAAATAAATATTTCTGAACATATCAGTAACAGCTCAAATTTGTGATGGTATGTTTGAAATTCACCCCAACCATAACAATCTCATTATAAGCTTGAAATTAATTATAATGATGAATATATCAAATCTACCATTCTCTTAGAGCAGTGTGATGGTCCAAATACTTACATCCACCAGTTTCCGGATGTGCTTGTTGATGACTGTAGGGTCAGGTTTGGGTACCACTCCAGATGCCCACTCCAGTGGCACTACTGGCTTGTTGGGGGTGGTTGGGGAGGTAGGCTGCTGAGGGATGGATCAGAACACAAGGATTTTCAATTCTCAGTGAAGGAGTTGAATTTCCCAGTAAAAGCAGCTCAAAATGTCACAGCTACAATGGCAAACTACTGGAGTACTCGTGCTGTACAAATGTGCTCAGCAAAACATCAGGCAAGGTTTCTAAGGGCTGCTTGTCTTCACTAACAGCTTCAGCCAGGCTCTCTGTGGCACCTCGCAGCTACACTGCCGCCCAGGGAGCTCAGCAGCAAACCCCTCTGACACCTCCAGAGGGTTCAACAGCAATGAGACTTGAAGGAAGAGGGAAGGAAGCAGAGTCTGCAGGGTTTGTGAACACACTGGGCATCAGAAATAGGTAAGCCCAGAAACCTGCTTTGCTCCTTTGTAAAACCTCTGAGGAGATCACCACAGTCTGCCCCCAGCTCCCTGCTGGAGGGACCAAGCCCAGAAGCCACATGAGGAACTGCCTCAACCTGAATAAGTTCATGCCCCTGCTCTGTGTGCCGCCAGCAAGACAGCAGGATGCAGAAGCAAGGCAGAACTGTGCTCAGCAATCCTGCTGGTTTCCAGTTGACGCGTGCCAGGATGCACAGCTTGATTCATCTAGGTAGCTTGAGTAGAAAGGCTCTAACCTTTGACTTGTTCTGCAGATAACACCAGCCAGCCAGACTATTCTATTTTAAAAACATTTTGGTCTTGACAAAACAGTAGCTGACAGCTCACTAGATGCACAGGCTTCACAACCTGACTCTCTCCACACCACTACAGTGCTTTGGGAGTAGCTCTGGAATGCAGCTCAGATTCTTCAAGTAGGAAATATAGGACAAACCTGAACAAATTTTCAGGTAAGGATCCAAAAATAACCAATTAACATGGACAACTCTGCAAGACAAACTGGCCTTTCCCTGCATCTGCCACTGAACATCTAGCAGCTGAAGCTGTGTCAAGCAGAAAAAATTCAGTGTGTTTTGGATCAGAAGGGAGAGGGTTCAGAGTCTCATAAGGCCCCTGTGTTAGCTGATGAGCAAAGAATCTGGGTCTCATTTGTCTTGCTCTGAATTGGTGTGACTGGAAAGGGAGACAATTAAGACATGTAAAGATGTTACATGTATCATTGTGTATAGCAATGATGCTGTAGACTTTGACATCCAGATGAGAAATGGTCACAGGTTCATATTTGACTGTGTTTGCTTGGAAAAGAAAAAAAGGATTTGTTTGTAGGTTGCTTTATTAATTTGCCTTTTCCTTTTTCAAATGTTAGAACAGCTTTTATCAAAACCTTGATAGATTTGGACCCATACAAATACAAATGGGCACGAGTAAGTTTGGGAGGAAAACACCCCTCTATCAACAAAATTCAATTTTCATAAGAAAACACCTCTATATCAACAAAATTCGATTTTCATAAGTACAGTGAACCTGAACATCCAGCTCTATCTTCCAAAAGCACAGGCTCAAAGCATCTGTGTTGAAAGTGTCAGTGTGGTGCTAGACTATCAAGACCTGACAGAGAGCTTTTAACATCTGCTGGTCTGAGTGCACAGTGTCAGAAAGAGACTGAAATCACTGGAGCCTTCCTTTTCCTTCTGGGCTATTTCATTTGAAGTCTCATTCAATTTTTATGGTTTTTTTTACAAGTTGCAATGAAATCCTCATGTTACTGACCACTAACCAAAGGGAAATATTTGTTCTCCTATTGTACTCATAGACTCAAATGAACAACCATGATTTTATTTATGTATTTGAAATGCATCCTATGAGGAAAGATGTTAACTGGCTGTCCAGAGACTACCAAATTGAATTTATTAAATGTTCCAGAGCACTAACTGGCCATGCAGTTTGTGATTCAGACTATATCTCCCATTTATTTCACCAGCACAGGGACCATGGTATTGAAGACTGAGAAAGCATTTTCAGATGTTTGCAAACATCTATGTATTTTGACATTGAAGTGAATTCTACTGAAAAAAAATATGTAAGTGCATCATCAGTGGTATAATTACATCAGGCAGAGTTGTCCTCTAGATAACAGCTGTATTAGTGAGAAATCCTAACAAGAAGATCACTAATGGGTGTGGAAAATCAAGACACTGTGACAAGGAGGTGCTATACTACAGCTGGTGGTCATTCCTCAGAGTTTTTTTTAGGCTGCTATACTGACTGAAGGGTCTCCTCTCAGTTTTAGCAGAAGGAAAGTCTTGCTCAAGTCACTGTTGACAGCAGACTGATATGCTAACAGATCAGCTCCACTTTTGCCTCGAAAATGATTGCAGCAGCATGAGGCATTTCCTTCACAGTGCACCTGCATGGGAGCGGTACCCAAATAACAATAAATCAAGGAGCAGTTGGAATGACATAACTATGCTCTCACATTGCCTTTGACAAATTTTTCCACATATAAAAGCCCTACAGATTCTTTCCCCGTAATAGAGCCTGTGTGCTTTGGCACTCCATCAAAGAGAAGAAAGCTTCAAATAGTCCAGCTTCTGTCGGTTCAGCTGCAGCTTTTTACCCATCAGGGTGCTGCAACAGCTCAATGTCACTGGCTACTCATTGATCCTGATGCAGGAGTCTTCCACATCTGCTGGGCACTGTTAAAGTTCACAGCATTTTTTATATTGCTTTTGTCCTGCTTAAAGCTCAGGCTGGAGATCAAAGCAGCAATGTGATAATTGTCTTCATTTACCGTAGCGGTCCGTTGGTCCTTCCACAGCATAGGGCTGTGACATTTCAACTTTGCTGGCAGTAATGAGAGCAGGAGGGACCCAGAAGGACTGAAATAAACAACTGTTGTGGTCAAATCATATCCAACAAGGACTGGACACTCAGTAATGAAACTTCAAATGTTCAAGCTGAGCTTGTGTTGACTATGGAAATATTCCTTAGTTTCCTTATCATTGCTCATGATACATCATTGGGAGCACACACACATAGTCCTCAAACTGGTCTTCAAGAGTGATTAACAATTTTAAACCCCAGAGAAGCCTTATAGGTGGAAATTTAAGGGTACTGCTTCCTTGCTGGCTTTTAAGAATGCTTCAAAACCTTAAAAAGCACTGGAATGCATCATCTCAGACTCCTGGACCTTCCTCTCACCCCCTGTGAAGCATTTCCAGCCTCTCTCATCTTCTGATGCTGTCAGACTTGAGAAGGCTCAGCCTAAGAGCATCACAGGCTGGATATGAACGGTAATAAGAATGTTAATACACTGAAGAAATGCTCAGAGGAAAGCAGAGTCCCCAGCCTTTGGCAGCAGAAGAGAGTGAATAATTAATACCTGAAGTGGAACTCAACTATTAATTATGGGGTTTATCTGTATCCTTTGACTTTCAAAAATAAAGAAAAATGCATGAATGCAGCATTATTTTTAGTTGCACATAACCAAATAAAGATTAATATCTATTCTCATCTGTTTAAACATTGCTTGAGAGCCCAAGAGGCAGCCAATTTTACCTAAGCAAACAGTTTTAAAATACTACAGTAATTATTTGCTTTGCCTTAAACAAACCTTTTAACTCAGTGTTGTTCTATGTAACTGCACCAGCATCCAGAAAATCAGCTAAGGGTCACACAATAAGTAATTGATATAAACTTATAAAGGATTATATATCTAAAGCAGAACTTTTTTTTCCCAGGACTTGCAGAGGTTTTGTTGAAAAATAATTAACAATGACATCTGGCATGTTCCACTATTTATTTCTCCCAATATGCACTAAAACGTATAAATAGTTCCTGTGTTTTCTATAAAAATGTAATACTAAAAAGCTTTATATACATATGAATAAGGAAACACATTAACTGTCATTTAAAAATTAAATCAACTGCATGCAGACAAAATAAGCAGTATATCAAAATGAAGCAAAAGATTACATACAGATTTGGAGTTCCTTGGCTCCAGCACCAGCGAGAGCTTGTAGATATCATCCTCAGTGTGGTAGAGGTCCAGGGACAGCTATATGTAAGAAAGAATGCAAAACAGTAATATTTACTAGTCTGGGTTGGATATGGCAGGATTTTAAGCTGATATACCTTCCACTGAAGTTAAATACAACATTTTGCTACTCTGAATTTGGGAGAAATGCCAAATCCTCGTGCAGCTGCTGGGGAAGTGGATTTCCCCAGAGTGAGCACAGCCCAGGCTGGTGAAGAACACGCTGCTGCCATGTCAGGCACTGCACTTGAGGGCTGGCACAACCCTGAGCCCTGGGGGGAGAGGGGCTGCATGCTTACCTCATGCACAGAGGGACACGGGCTCCAGAGATCACCCCTAACCAAAGCACTTTCTTCCAGCAAGGAAGAGAATGCAAAAACTTCAGGACAGTAGTCGTAGAGGGGCTAGGCTGGAAGATTTCGGATTTTATTCTGGTCAAATTTTGTTCCTCAAAAAGGGTCATAATAGTGCAGCTCTTCTACAAAGATCAGCCCATAGAGCAAATGCCTCTTTGCAAAGACCTGTGCAGACAGAGGTCTGGGAGAAGCAGGCTGGGTTTGCCACTGCTGTAGATGCAGAAAGGTGCTCCATTGAGAGCAGTCCCAGCTTAGCCTGCTCCTGGCTGCCTCTCAGCAAGTCAGGCAAATTGCCTTCCAGCTGTTTCTAGGTAAGTGGAAGATTTTTCTATTATGTTCTCTTTCTTTTCCCTGGAGGATTTATTGAGAAAAAAAAAGAAGGTACATAAATATACTTAAAGTAGGATGAATCCATTTTTACTTTGGCAGCTGGGGTCTTGCACTGATCAATGTCTGCAGTGAACTCCTCCTCCTTTGGATGATGAAGGAGAAAGGTAATCAACACTGTAGCTAATGTTCTACAATGAGAGGAAACAAACACTGCATGTTTCCTGTGATCATGTTCCTGCATTAACTGGCTTTGAAGAACTGACACGATTTGAAGTTATCATCCACCTTGCAAATCCCCAGTTAAGCTAAGATTGAGTTAAAAGGATTTTTTGCTGCTCCCGAGCAGACAGATGGAATTACTACTGACTAAGTAACTGTGACAGAAGGTTATTTTTGGAGAATTTGAAGTGCCAAGTAAGTAGCAAGCAGGACCAGTGACACCTACTGCAAAATCACCTCTAGGAACTACTGTCTTTTAGGTATAATTTTGTGTGATGAGTAAGACACAAGAGGTGCCCTTTCTCAAGATAGGTTCCCAGAGCAAACACATGTCTTTAGAGAAGTGTGGAGATCATGTTATTCATTTTGTCTAGGTGAAACACTGCTGATTTTTGGACTTTGTAATTAAGGGCACAGTGAAAGGCTGTGCATCCTGTCCTGCAGGTTCCTTTACCCAGCCAGCATGCTGCTGTCACAGGGTTAGGTAAGGGCCTGTCCTAAAGACAAACTTGAACCAGTAAGTGCTGTAAAAAATATTGTTCACATGGTGAGATGTTCAGTGACTGTATTCTGAGGTTCCTTGGTAGCATAAAATAAGCAGCACTCAGGTGGAGCACATGATGTTATCAGGTCAGACTGGGAGAGCAGCAATGGTAGTTCAAAAGGTGTCGTCTGCTTCCTGTGAAAGAGCACAGTTTTCTCAGCAGGCCAGATGAGCTGGGTGTGGATTTGGGAGTGGAAATGTATTAGTATTTATTGAGCAAGCTTGTAGATCTCCCTCCCTGAATTACATGACCTTATCTTAAGCAGTGGATATAACTTCATTAGGCACAATGTGCAAGCACGCAGTGGACAAGGTATTGTCTAGGTCACAAGTTTCATACATTAGCACAAAAATTACAAGCATGATGATAATGCAGTTATGTAAGCATTCATTTTATATTTTATTTACAGTTTTGCTACGACAAATAAAATATAATAAGAATTTTCCTAGAATAAGCTTTACAGTGAGTGGCAGTTTCTATTCTAATTTGGCTATCATTCTGTCCTATTTTTTTCTGAGCAATTTGGAGGGGCATTGAGAAAGGTAGGGGAGTGATCAGAAACACATGACTTTTTTTTTTTTTTTTTTTTTTTTCCTAAGTGGAACTTACTGAACACAAGTTAGGGAGGGTGACTTTCAATTTGATTGTTTAGGTAGTTCTCATTCTCTTCACCAGATTGTACAGAAGCCTGGGACTTTCCAGTCATTTGCATATAGTCTCAGAACAGGTTAGATTAATAGATACTGAGAGGTAAAAATAGCAAGGGAAAAATGGTGGCACCGAATAGGTTTTAACACAGTTCATACAAATACACTGTGGTCTAGCTGAGAAACTGAGATCCACTTCCAATCCACAGAAAGTGATGAAACATGTACCCACAGGTTTTTATTCACATTGTGAAAAAAAACCCCAAACCAATGCAGAGCAGGTAAGGTTAAGCATCCTTACCAAATATGAGTTTTCTAAAGGCAAAACTGTCATTAAAGCTGTTTTTCCTCTCTGCTGCCCTGCCAAACTTGTATTTAGGTCCTCTTTCACTACATCTTAGCTCCACATGGTACAGAACCAGGTACAAGATTCAGTGAAGGAGGAGCAAGTATGGCCAGCAAGTCAGGAAAGGAGGAATAACCACAGACTAAGAGCAACCATGCGCTAAGAACTGAGTCCATCTTCATGTCATGGACTCTGGCTCACTGGAGCTGAATTGTAGCACATTTACTTTGCTTGCCCATGTAACTCAGACTCATTTACACAGCCCAAATTTTGTGAGCTAGAAGCTGACTTTTTATGCTTACAAAAAGATGAGGTGGGGTGGAGGGGTGTGGGGATGGGTGAAAGCAGACTCTAAGTTTGTGTGCAGATATTTAAGGCATGAGAAGACCAACTTTCCAAACTGTTGACCCTTCAGCAGCTACCACTGAAACCAAGAGTCCTCTTGTTCCCCAGGAACCCTTTTGGTCTATACTCAAATTACATCTTTAAAAGTCCTGTAAGCCCCTTGAGGAATTGGCCTGAAGTTTACTACCCACCTCTCACCAAGCATTTAGCACAAGTTCTTACTTCATAGCTCTTATCAAAGTCACCCCAAACATCACCATTTCTGAGCCACTTGAAAGGTATCATCTCTCTTAGAGCAAATAGGACTCTACCACTGAGGGAGAGAAAAACCAGGCCAAATTCCCACATGCCCATGAAATGCCCATTTTATCTTTTTGTGCAAGTTGTTGGGCTAGCAAACCAGTACCCTGTGATTTACTTGTCAAGCAAGCACAGACCAGGCTCTTGCTAAGTGTGATGTAAAAGGCAACACTGCAAGGGAGGGAGGCCAGGTAAGAGATTTACACATTGCTTATCAGGGCAAGGCACCAACTAAAAGCTTGCCCAGATAAAAGCTCCTCAATGGCAAAACAGCAGAAGGGAAGAAACAGTTGGGTCAGCCAATTCACACACAACTGGAAAGCATTCTACACATTTTTATTCATTTACTAGATTTTGGGAGTTTCTCTAAATAAGGTGAAGATGGAAAAAATTTTTACAGTTGACATTAGAGAGATAAGACCTAGCAATAAAAGGAATTGTTAATTCTTCACGCTCTGAAAACTGAAGATGATGTAGGCAGCAGGAGAGGCTAAATCTGCTAATAGACCATTTGCACATAGCAAGGTCAATTGTTTTTAGTTGTCAGTTCTTCTCAGGGTTGGGCTGCAACCCTTTCCTTGTCCTCTTTCTCTGAACCCAGCCAGTGACTTAAAACTTTCTTTTCAACAAAAAGATAGAAACATTTAATCTACAATATAAATCCATTATTTCTATTTAAGAGACTAGCATTAAAAAAAAACCTCTTGTATTCATATACACTGATAAGGACAAAATCTACATACAGGAAGAAAAATGAGAATATCCATATTATGGTATGTATCATAATTCGGGTCCAGGAACTTTTGATAGAATTTTGTTGTTTTTCCCTTTCCAGAAGTCACCATTTTAAATCAATACTCCCACACAAACCTACTTGATCCACAGCTACACTTGCAGTGACTGATGTGAAGACAGAATTACCCTGGAAAGGTTTTAGGTTGCCTACACCTGTCTTATTTATAACCCCTGATCAGGTCTGGAGTCAACATTGCAGAATGAAACTTCATTTTTTATGATCAGATTGACTCAACTGTAATAAAGTCAGCAGAGTTATATTATGAATGAATGCATCAGAGGATCACAAATGAGAAAGTACCCATCATGTACTCAATTACTTCTCCTAGTAAATGGAGCACACTGAAAGAAATACAAAAACACAAATAAAATCCCTATCATTTTGCTGAAAACAAAGAAAACGGGGAAAAAAATTAAAAATTGAAAAACAGATAAGCTATGTGAGCTCAGGCTGATACAATGATGAATATATGAAGACCTGCAAGGTCTTAAAAAATCTTTAGCTTTCTGCTCCTTTTGGAAAACAGGCTGTCACCAAGAAGAGAGAGCAGCTAATGAAAGTGGTAGCAGCAGTTCAGCTTCCATCTCTCACTTCACATTGTCTAAAATCTATCCTTTTGGAGTCACTTTTTTATTGCTCAGTTCCCCAAAACCTGAGGTTCCACTTCCCCTTATTCAAAGCCAAGCTTGTAAGAAATGGGAAAGGGAAAGAGTGTCACAAGAAAGAAGCTCTCAGTCATTACAAAAACAAAACCTTTATAAACTTTATAGTTCAAAATTTAAGTTAAAGGATTATTGCAGGGTTCAACATCTGGTGCCTGCTCTTTCCTGTCCCACTAATCAGGATTAAGACTTGTTCCCAGGTTGTTCCAAACAAGGCACAACTGAAGAATGTTTACCAAATTCCCCAAAATTTCCCAGTCCTCATTACAAGGAAGCCATAGGTATATCCACACCAGTTTGGTTTCTCCAAGCTCAGGCTCATATTTGTCAGCTTCCTTAGTGTAAAGATCTGTACCTGATCAGTCCCAGTACAAATCCATCACATTTTTATTTACTAGACAGGAAGGGTACTGTGTCACATGGAAAGCACAGGGGAGCAAAACCAGAATGATGCTCAGGCTGGAATTTCTCTCGTGTGTTGATGCCAGCATGTCTCCCAGTTGTTCCAGAGGAGACATAAACCTCCATTCTAAGTAGTCAGAACTGAGTTTTACTTTTTCTAACATAAATACAGCCCTCCATCTGTCATTCTTAAAAGAGGTAATTTATAACAATCCTGTTGCTGCTTCCAGCCATTCCATACGACTGTACTAAAACTCTTTGACTTTCTTAACACCTCATGTGAACTTGTTTCTGTTTTGTATTTTTTCCCTTTTCTTTTTCAAAACTGAGATAAAAATATGCACTTAACTTTATAGACATGAGTATTCTTACGACACTCAACATTTGAATCACAGCAGTGAATTGAAACACGTTCAGTACTTACGGTTAGCAGGTTAATTAAATCCAAATTAGGCTCTAAATGATGAGAAGCAGTTTGCAGAGAAACCAGTTCACTCAAGGTGATGGAGAGCTGCTGCATTTTCACTATGTTAACTTTGTTCTCATCTATCCAATCAGGAAAAATGACATGGACAGCAATCAAGTCTTTCAAATGGACTCCTAAAATAGGAATTTTGAAGCCAACACAGTCAGCAAAAGCCTTGCGGTAGTTGCAGTAGTTTCCATTGGAAGATACCAGCTCTGTCATTTCGTTCCAGTCCTACAAACAGCCAGAGAAGCAAGTCCCTGTGAAAGCATTCATTGCATTTCCTTAATCTGTTTTAAACGAGCACAACTCTTGTCAGGGTGTCGACAGTGTTAATTTCCTCTCTGGCACAGGCAATCAACCAGAGCATCTCTGTGAGCTTATCCTGCTCCATTGAGAGGAATGCAACCAAGTGCCTTTCAGGATGCTCTGCCATGATCCAAATGTTGTGCTGGTGAGACACCTGCACTGCAGAACCCATCAGACCTCAAAGAGGTGCTGTTCACCTCAATATGTCTGCATTCTGGAGTCCATCATACCTTTGTGACTTCCGAGGACAGATGAGAATGAGTCTCTTTCAGGCGAGAAATAGAGCTGTGGCTTAGACCTCCCACAACTGCCATCAGTGTGTTGAAGTTCTGGAGGTGAAGTAGCTTCTGCAGGAGAGATTAATCATGCATAATTAAAAATTAATGAAATACAAGCAGCAGCCACTCAATGTCACACACAACAAGTTAAATGAGACAACCCAACATGGTTAACTCAATAAACGAGGACACAGAATGGTTCAGCATTTCATTTTTAAATTAGTTTAGGTCCAGAAGAAGCACAAAATAGTGACAATTGCCAAGTGGAATACAATAAAGAAAAATTATTATAAAGTTATGTCTGTTAGTTAAAAAATGCAGGCACACCACACACAAATAAACTCTAGTGATGTTGAACAGGCTATTCACTGAGGAAATAACACCAAGAGCATCAGCTAATTTGTTTACTGTAATCTCCATTTATATTTTTGCTTTGTATTGGAAGAAAAAGACTCATCTGCAAGACTCACCTGGGCAACATTGATAAACTTTGTGATTACTTCTGCTCTTTGCTGGGGTGTTGGTTTGCTGAGAACCATGAGCTGGACCCATTTAGAGATACCATTAAATAAAGCAATAGATCTCTCCAAAGTAGGATTGTTTTCCAAGCAGCCATGGATCACATAGCTTTGGTAATCTGTGAACTAACAGAGAAAAGACACTTTCAGTGAAACAGTGGACAAACTAGAGAATCAAACTGACACTTTGATATTTTTCTTTCTAAGGCTCCTCTTGCTTAGAAAGTGACCATGATTCAGGGTCAGCAGACCCTGCTGCACAACATCTCCTTAAAATCTTTTTGCTATTGTTATGGTGTGGTTTTTCCTTAAATGTCAACTTACAACTTGTCTGTGTGTCAGGAAATATAGAAGCCTACAAGATAAGTGTGATCACTACTTCCATCTTTCCCATAATTTGCTCAGCACATTTTATTCTGTGTAATTATATTTGACACCTTCAAGCCAGGGCACTCTATAGGATCTCAAAAATTAAATTTCCCTGAATGTTTGAAAAACAGTTTTCACCTGTCCCTTAAAAGGAGGTTTTCAGTAATTTAGGACATCATTTTAGCTTGTGTAGGGAGTTGCTAGTGATGCCAGCCTGCTAGAAAAACATGAGGGCACATACTCTAACACAACAGATGCTTGTCTCCTAGCTGCAGATAGACAGTATTTCAGTGTTCAAATGATTTAATTTTTTTTAATAGTTAATGCTGCCCTTCCTTCTCCCCCGTTTTTTTAAAGAGGTAAAACCAAACATAGGACTAAGACTAATCATATTCTATAATTACATAACTTTGAGAGAACAAGTGCTACAAGATCAATTAACTCTCACTGGTTGTGGAGAATCATCTGTGACAGCAAAATTCAAGCTGAAGAATTAACAGAAAAGCTAGAAACAGCAAAGGAAAAAAAAGAAAGTTAATTGCAGTTTGGAGTTTTCTTCCTGGAATCCCCAAAGGAATTGAAACGCATCTTAAATTTGATTAGAAATCCATGCCTTTTTCCTTGTCCTTCCCTCCTTCTCTGAGGTTAGCATTGCACAGATCACAGTAGGGTGTTTTCCTATGATTTGAAGTCTAGAGTAATTAACCTTTGAACATTATTAAGCGACATCAAAAGTGATTCTATTTAGACTGGTCTCAGCTCCTCATTGATCTCTTTTTCCTTCCTCCCTTGAACCAAACAAAAAAACTCATACATTTTTCTTAGTTTGGGAATTTGATTTCTCTCATGCTTCTGAACACTTAAAAAAGTCTCATTTGTCATCTTGAGAACGTACTGCTTCCATTTGTCACCTGATACAATAACATCACATAACCCTTTCATATCGATATTTGCCAGCAGAAATCTCAGCATTTCTTTTGACATTTGTCTTACTCATTTGTTTTGTTTTAGCTACAACTTTAGTTTTCATCCACTTTTGCCTCTTGCCCATGTACAAGTCTCTGTGAAAAGAAGAAATTGTGCCTGAATTTCCCTCGGCATCAAAAATCATCAGGCACAAAAAGGTCCAGGAAGTGCATGGCTAAGTATATCGAGAGAGTATAAAGATTCACTACACTGAAATGTTGAGAAAAAAGTCATAAATGTGAAACCATGTGAACGCTCTTTAAAGACAGGCTCCTAATTGCAAGTGACAAAGTTGTGGGCTTCTTACAGAAATTCTCCTAAAAGATTTATGCTCCAGAAAAGTGAGATGTTCAGCTAGCTCAATGGGCTCCAGATGGTCAAACAGCAGGCAGGCTTTTCCTTTCTTGGAAATCTTCTTCCTCTGTGTAACTCTTCTCATCCAGTCATAGGAAGGACTGCAACAGAATAGGAATAAGTCTCAGTCCTGTTTGGGTGTATGTCAGTGCAGCCCACAGCTGGAATATGTTGTGTAAAACTGACCACAGAAGGACCATGAGACTTCTGCTCTGTGACATCCAGCACAGTGCAAACACTTAGAATGGGACCTGTTCAAGAGGGCAACAGAAGCTGGGAGTTTTGCATGCACTACTCCAAGTGATAAATAATAGCAGGTTTCTATCTCAACAAAAGGATGACATATTCTTCCCCATGATACAGGAAGACATAATTAAGGATGTTTAAAATACAAGAACAGCTCAAAACAAATTCTGATACAGAGTAAAAACATACTTGAATAACATCAAGGATTAATTTTTCCTCTGTAAGTCCACAGGTCCCTGAAGTAATGGAACAACAGAGACAGCCAAATACTGTACATAGGCCATATTTTAAAAGAAATTCTACAATATTTTGATGAGATGCAAAAGCAAGTCTGGTGATTTTTAAAAAGTAACTTTCATTCCAGCTTGTCAAGGAAATAGTAGTTGTAATGCAACTACATACGTGAATGCTAAAAATTATCCAGTTCAATAATAGAAAATATTGCAAAAAACAAACAGATTACAGATGAGAAGACAAGCAAGCTTACCTGAGAAGATCTAAGATTTAAACAGCATGCCTGTAACTCCATTGCTTGCTATTTTGTATGAAAACTTGAAGAAGAAAAGTAATCCTAAACACTTAAGTGGCACTTGCTTTGTCAAAAAAATAATTTATTTCCCGTTTCTATGAAAAATTTACATACAGATAGGAAGCTTCTCTTTACTGTGTAACTATAACTTCAAATTTTTAGTAGCTTCAAATTTAAAGACAATTTTGCACAAGTGCTTTTTTTGCTCTCAAAATCAAGATGGGCCTTAATACTTTTGTACTTTGTACAGAACTAAAATTCTGCTGTTCCAGACACAAAGATGTCCTTGACATGATATCCTTACATGCTGGAGATATCAATAAGATGGATGTGATCCTCATATCCAAGCTGGCTGGCTACTTCTTGAAACTCTTCAGTCAAACGAATCAGCCCAAGATCCAAGTTAAACTCTGCAGGAAATTCCAAAATCCAGTATCTGAAATCCACAGACAGCAGTTAAGAGACACCCAGAGACTCAGATATAACATTCAGTGGCTGCATATATTTTACACACACTTTTTTAATAGGACTTATTTCAGGTCCACTGTTTAGAAAGAGAGAGTGAACTCGGCCTGTTTCCTCTGCAATTGTTTGTGACACTGAAGTGACAAAAGCCACTTTATCTTTTAATTTTTTTTTTCTTAACTCACAACAGCACAACAAAGCAGCATTCTATTGAAATGCAAAATTGAAGTGGTGTCTCAGGTGAGGGCATACACAGTGTCCTGACTCAGGCTGCCAGGACACCCAGATTACTCTTGCACTTGGCCCCTGTCCAAGTGAGATAACTTTGTCTGCTCAGAAAAAGATCTTTGAATGAAAATGCAGATGTGCATTTGGGTGGCAGTTCCACCAGGAAAACTGTGTAAAGCAGAGGTAAGCCACATAAGCTTACATGTAAAACATGCAAGCCCCTCCTCTACGGAGGGGGAGTGGAAAAGGTTTTATCAGCCCTGACTTCTGTAACCCCCTCATTGTCTTCTCGGTGATGTAACTTCATCCAGAGGAAGGAGAAAAAGCATTTGTTTGAGTGAAGCAAGTTTATAATTACTTAAAAATTCATACTTTCTCTTTTACAGAGAAATGTTCCTACATCAGAACAGCCCAACACATGAAAGCTTTCCCATGGAAACAAGGTCAGAGCAGCTGTTGCAAGGTCTGGAACACACCCAGTGTGTACAAACCTCAGCATCACTAAACACACTCCTGTCACCATAAATTATGTAGGGATTGAAAAGGACTGCATGAACTGAAGTCTACAACCCAGAGACAATTTTTTTCTCCCACACTAAGTTGCAGCTGGGAGTAAAATGTGTCTCTCCTCTGTGTGGCAGTGAACTTGTTGCTCTATGGGAGGCTGATAAATCATAACACTCATGAGCCAGATAAATAATAATACAAGTTTTCTGTCAGCTTTTGCGCTCCATGCAGTTAAGTGTCTTAAAAGCTGGATGGCTCAACTTAATTGTTTTAAACACACAGAAATTCTCTTTTCACTGTAGAATGGAGACCAAGTAAAAAACCCAAACAAACAAAATTACATTGATAGTATTAACAGAACCATAAAACCAAAATGCTAGAGGACCAGAAGTGCATTTACCTCATGAAGTAGCAGATTTTCAATCTGAATTCATTGCAGTTCTCCCCATCAGCATCTCTGTACGTATGTCAGCTAAAGAAAGCTTTGTGTGCCTTGACTCAGCAATCTTGTTTTTATTCACTGGAGGCTGATACTAGAGCAGCTGAATTTACAAGAGTATCAAACTTTTCTTCTAGAGATAACCACATTATGCCTCTGGTATTTAATTCGTTTTCACAATGTCTTAGGGCACAAGACTATTTCCCGGCTGCCCCTTTTTTTCCCCCCTATCAAAAATGCCTCTATGCCTCTATTCTACAATTCTGAATATTCCACTGACAGGCTTCTTGCCAGCTCTGGCTAACCAAATATGATAATAGTTATGATTACTGAGTTAAGAGGTATAAATTATATGTAGGTAGTTAGATATCACTGAAAATTCGTAGTACTCAAAGGTCAATCTGCTGTGATATGCTTGAAAAATTATCTTGGCCTCATATTTACAGTTATTCAAGGTTGATGCACAGTTACTATTCTTGTACATATGTAGAAAGCCTACAAAGTCTTTATGTGAGCATAGAGAAGGTCATAAACTTTCATCTTCCAGGTTGAAGAAAAATTCACCTCTAAAACTTGTCATTAAATAATTGGCACATTTTTACAAGCGGTCAGGAGGACAATCTGCTTTTGACACTGCGATGCCAACTTGCAGCACTTTGTGAAAGGATATGTGGACAGAAGTTTGCCAGCCAGCTCTGTCGAAGGCAGATACCACCGGTGCATTAAAAGAAAGGTTCTTGGCAAATGGCTGGAACACGGGTTTCCTTTGTCATCTGCAAAAGAGAAACACTGAGTTAACCCCACCACAGAAGAGGGGAGCTTTTACTCTTCAAGCACAGTCAGACAGAAAGGATTAAAAGTGGAAATGTTGGCTCGTTATCTAACAAAAAGGTAGGAAAGGACACCAGAGCACAAAAATGCCTCTTGAACAGCATTTTGCTAGAATGCAGTGACAGTTATTTAAACAAAGGAAAAAACCCAAACCAGTTCAGATAACAGGCCACAGCTAAAAAAAATAGGGCATGGGCAGCACTGTGCTAAACTTTATATAAAGACAGTGCCAGCAATCTAAGGGACAAATCCAAAATCAGTCCATCAAGAGGATGGGAAGATGATTTACGTACAACTTCTTCCAATATTTATTTTATTGCAGCTTTATAGCTTTAAGTTAGCAGTTAAATTATTTTGAAAAATGGATCTGCTTCAAGGAATTCAATGTTAAAGCAGCACCTAGCACCTCATATCAGTGCCCAAGGTCGCATCCCCAGCCGCCTAACAGAGACTCTTGTGTCTTTGCAGTGTAGCCACTGACACTACACAGTTATTCCCTGGCAGTTCGGCTGACCATCAGTCTTCCCCAACATCTGCAATGTTAGATTATTCTGTTACTTTTTTTGAAGACAGTAGATGATGTGATGTATGAAAACAGGAGCCACATATGGACTGTGCTTGTCAAGAAACTGTGCATACAAGAAGAGACACTATTTCCAGACAACAAACAACAAGTGCATGGGCTCTGCTAATACTTAAATGAAGTTCTGAGGAACCAGTTTGACGGTGGCCTACAGAAATGGATGTATGGGATTCACTGCAGCTGGTAACAAGGTCTGTCCATCCATCAGTTGTTCAGTCCCTCTCACCTCTAGATACTTGTTTCTCTCCACATGGCATATAAAATTAGTACTTCATTCCAATCAAATCTGCCCTGCATCTCCAGGGAATCTAAATGTAGCTTTGTGAATTAAAGCCCCATTTGAAAACACTTAAGCTCATCCATGAACTCATTTGACTGTAATGTGACCAATAATCATGATTAATGGTGTTATGGATCAAGGTCTTTTTCATCACTTCTTTCCCTCAGACCTGGTACATCACATTTTAATAAGAGTAAAAAGATTACATTAGCCTTAGGTCATATTCTTACTAATTATTGCATGGTGATTTGGAAAACCTTTAAAAAAAATGACTGGTCAAAACCACAGCTGTGTAACCACTCAAGACAAAGATCAATGCCAGAAATAACTCCTTGAATAATTCATCTAAACATTTCTCTTGGTAAAGGCCAGTATTGTAAAAACCACCATACCCACAATTGTGCATTATCTGTATTACGAAAATTTAATACAGTATGCATGTGATTAAAATTCTGGCTTGCATGATTCTGGGCCAAATTGAAACATGGAAAATTTTACAGGACAGAAATGTTCTTAGCCAAGAGAAAGATTGGCTAAACCAGAGAATAGCAGGACTTATATTAAAAGACTAATTTTAACAACAAAATAATAAAACATTGAAATAGCATACCAAACATTTCAATACAAGTGTTCAAAAGCTCATCTAATGTTGCAGCCTTTCCAAGAGTGTTTGACCCCATTGTCTTTTAATCGTTGTCAAAAAATAAGAGACATTTTCACCAAGTAGAAGGATGCTTCTTCAATTGCCCAGCTTTTTCACTCTATTTTGTTGCTTGCATTCTTAGCTGGACTTCAATGAAAATCTGAAGAAAGTAAAAGAAATCATAATTATATGACTATATGGAAGAATTCTCAGGATGCAATGCTTACAGCTCAACTCATCTTTTCTATAAACTACTTTTTCCCCCACATGAGCATGTGAAAGATAGCCATAAGCCTTCCCTACATTCCAGCTTGTGTTTTTATGCATTGTCCAATTGTTTGTCCACTAGGACAAAATAAATCCATAGCTAGGGTCATAAAACAGAAACCAGATGGCAAACGAGGGCCTGCATGTACAATGACGCACATTTTGTTCAAGTCATTCTATTTACACTTGATAAGTCACTTTTTGTTAATAACCCTGCTTTTATGTTTTTAAGCATAACCATTTTTCCCCCTGAGGTTACTGGTTCATGATAATGCTAATGGTCTTAATTGGCACAGAGCACATAAAGTGTTTAATGAAGTTCATAGAAAACATTAAACTAGCAGGCAATTTTTCAAAGGACCTTGAGATCAGCTTTTTAAAATAAAATAAATCTTCCCACAGTAGCTGGGCAGTCACAGAGACCTGAACACATACAGAAACTTCTAAATTTTATTATACATCTACTATGCATTTAAATATCAAATATCCATTTACCTGAAGATGCACAGAATACTCTGTTACAAGTTTTCAGAAGTAATTTTACAGGTTATATTTAAAGAACGAATCAGTACTTTATTATCTATCTGTGACTAAGCCCCACTACTGCCTGATCACACCAAGTGTTTGAAATGTGACAAACAAATGCATCCAGTGATTTGTCTAGAAAACAAAAAACCAAGAGTAGAACTGAAATAGTCCTTGAAGTGAAACAACAGGAATTTGGGAAATTCATTTTCAGAAGCCATTGCCCATAACATCAACTTTTTAAAGCTGGTCATGCAAAGCACTGATGAACTATATACCTGCTTTAATCCACCCACAAATTCCAAGTTTTCCAAACCCACTGTAACACAGACCTCGCACTGCAAACCCTGTCCTGGTAGGACTGGCATTCTTCACCCTTTTTACAAAGCCACCCTGGCCCCCTTGGTTTTTCCAAAACCACCCTGACCCCTTTGCCACTGGCCAGTGTCACAATGCACACAGAGTGACACACTGAGCTGTGTCTCTGTCTGCTTGCAGCCCTGCAATTGTCACTGTGGTCTGGCCACCCAAGTGACACCAGGCAGTGACAGCTTTAGTGGCCCTGCTGGGGCTGCTTCAGCCAGCCAGCTCACACCCACAGCACAGGCAGGTGTGCTCCTCCTTTAGCAAAAGGCAGGGCCAACACATCCTGACACAACTCCCAGAAAGAGGAGAAATCCCTTCTCATTCAGGGCAGGTCTGCACTGCTGAGCTGATCTAGCATGACCGGCCTGCAGCTCCGTCAGTGAAGTCTCTCAAGCTCCAAGCAGGCTTGGCATGTGTCAGCTGCTCATTGCTGGCCTATGCTAGCTGCCACCTGCACCTCAGCTCCATGTAGGACACCACTGACTGGCCAGGGATGCTCTAGCAGCACAGTGCTCTGCATCCCAGCACCTGGAAAGTGTCCAGCACCGGACACTTTATAGACCCAACCTCTGAGTCCTGCAGTGCTGAGCCTGTTTGAAGCATGCAGCAGTGTTTTACTTGGAAGAGCTTCAAAATATTCTGTTCAGCCAAAGATGCAAGTCCTATGAGGAGCAGCTGAGAGAGCTGGCATTGTTTAGTCTGAAAAAAGGTAGACTTAGGGGACACCTTACCACTCTCCAACACTGCCTGAGAGGAGCTGGTAGCAGATGGGGGTCGGCCTCTTCTCCCAGGGAACAAGCAACAGAAGGAGAGGAAATTGTCTCAAGTTCCACCAGGGGACAAATTTAGATTGGATATTAGGGAAAACTTCTTCACTGGAAGGCTGGCCAAGCACAGGCTGCTCAGGGAAGTGGTTGGGTCACCATCCCTGGAGGCATAAAAAAGATGTGTGGCACTTAGGGGCATGGTTTGGTGATGGACTTGGCAGTGTTTTGTTAATGATTGGATTTGATAATCTTAAAGTTGTCTTTCCCAACCTAAACAATCGTATGATTCTGTAGTATTATTTTTAGATGTGTTCCTACAGCCAGGCTCTTTCTGGTTCCATCCAGCAATGGATTTAGACATGACACTCTCTTCCCTGAAGCTGGATGCTGAAGAGGATGCTGGAGGACGTGAGCAGAGCTCATGGAACAGGGAGTTTCTACCAGTCAGTGCCCACACAATGCCTCAGTCCAAGCCAGCCAACAAGAAACTTGATCAGAGAGGTGCAAACATTAGATCCTGCCCCTTCCTCCTAGGTGGAAGAAAGCACTCTCCTCTGAATTGGGTGGTGCAGAGCCCCCTCTTGAAAGAACACCCCTCTTTTTCTAGGAATCACACAGAGATGTTACGTGCAATGAACCAAGGGGAAACTAAACTAATCCTTTCACACAACAGTAAACAGGAAATAGTCTTTCTTCCCAAGACTGTTTATGTATTTAAAGTGAAAAAATAAATAAGTAATCAGAGCATTTGTTTGGTTTGCTTTCAGAGTTAACCAGCAGCTGTGCAGTGTTTTTCAAGATCACAACCTTGTACACATAACTTTTGCTAGAATCCACTTTGGACAGGTTTTTCCTTTTTGACCAGACCCAAATCCTTCTCTAAGTGCTTAAATAACTGGTGTAATTTTCACAAAGCCAGCTATGCAGCTCTTCCAGATTTATCTGACTTAGGTTTTCTTTCAAGAAGGGAAAAAAAAAATTATTTGCCATTTCAAAAAATTTTTAGTCAGTGCTTAAAAAAATTAAATGGAGGAAAACTATTGCATTTTCCGTCTAAGCCTAAAAAATTGCTGAGCATGAAATGTAGAAAAGATTTGATCTGGCTTTTAAATTTTGTTAGTATTCCCATAATCCATAAAATGTAGCACAGGAGAGGATCATCTCTGCCTTCCACTGACAACAGTATAAAGGCAGCCATATGGTAATTAACAAGTAATTTACCTGGGTAAAATTGAAGGTTTGGTGTTTTCAATTTTACAACAACTGCATAAGTAGCAGTCACCTAGATCCTGACACTCCAGAGCTGTCCTCCCAAACAGCCTATCTGACTGCTAAAGGTCAGAGCATTATTATAATAAAGCTTCTTAAAAAAGAAAGAAGCATTTCCACCAAGTGAAGAACTGACTGGGTGGGTCTGAGTCAAACCCTGCTATCACATCTCTTGACTGCAGCCTCCAAAACCCACAACCATTACATCATTACTTGTGTGATCAAGCACTGCTGTTCTACTAAAACAATAAAGGAATTGTCTATAATCATGACACAATGGTATCCAACCAAACACCAGCACCTGTAGAGATGGATGAGTAAAATACAACTCTAAATTTCATCTACATAAATTAAATAAACTATATTCTGTCAACGGTTCAGTGCAAGAAAGACACAAAATTAAAAATAAAATAGAATCATTGCAGAGTATTTCTAGAAATAAAAAATTTAAAAGTTTGAAATATGTGGCTATTATTAAAAAAATTGATTGCCAAAAATGCAGTTGGACTTTCAAACAAAGAAAACTTTGAGAATCTCTGCCCTCAGCTGCTTTCCAGCATAACACTGAAATATCTAATTGCCTGTTTCAGGGAATAATTTCCCACTATAATGAAACAAATAAATTTTTGCCTCATAATGGAATTATGAACCTGATTGGGTTTGCTGTGATCAACATGGGCTGTTAAGCACATAAGAGGCACACAGTCCTCCACAGCCACTCATTCTCATTTCTTTATCGAGCCACTTGGAATGACAGTGTCCCCTGCAAGTCTTGCTGGTAACCCACCACATGCTGGGAAGGGATTTCAGGGGATAATCAGGAATAGGTGAATACTGCAACAGCAGCAATACCATCAACATAGACCTTAGCACTCACTCAAAGCCAGATTTTTCTCCTTCATTTAGGCAATAGAAACAACCATAATATCCCTATGAACCAAGCCATGGTGTCAGGCATGTCATGCTTTATTTTATGCACTATTTCTATCATGGGATGTGCACTTCGTCCCTAGGAGGAAAGCAGAAACAACTGCAGTGACGTGCTCAGAGGTTAGAAGTTTGCCACGGACTGAACTACAAAACACAGAGTTCCTTCCAAGTCCTGCCATCACCCCACGTGCCACATGCACGTGGTTCATCTGAGCAGATGGGGTTCCTTAGTACTTTTGCGCAGTGTAATTGCATTTTGTATTCAACATTTTGGAAGTCTTGAGATGGTATTATTGTGGACTGTCCTGATAGATACTTGAAACAAGTATGGAGGCTGTGAGCTCTTGAGACAGATGTGGTCAGGTGCAATATATTAGTTTTTAAAAGAAAAAGGATACCCTGCCAGCAAACTTGTAATCTTATGCAAAAGCACCAAGTGATGTGAACAGGGTGGGCAGCATGAAGCCAAGGTTTAAATTTGTAAAACCAAAAGAATTCACTTCGACTGGTGGAGGTTATTAAAGGTGGGGGGTGGGGGGGTGGGGGGGTGGGGGTCCACACCTACAACCTACAGCAGTTTAAATAATATTAAAATGTCAAGCCTGTACAAATCCATATGTGGGCACTCCATGTGTGGATTTCAGGCAAATTGCATAGTTTACAGGTGCAAGCTAAATCAATAAGTCAGTTTTAAATAGGCTTAAATTTGACATATGGGGTAATATTTATTCAGCTAAATTAAATTCGAGCAGCTTTTTAGTCAGGCCAAATTAAATGTATCTGTAGGATTTCCCCCATTTATTAAAAGTAGGCTATTTTCCTTCTACTTAAAGACAATAAATAGAGGCACATGCAAAGAGTCCCACCTTGATACAGAGGCACCTCTATGGGTCCCAGTTTATCCATAAACTTTCCAGACACCCCCACACATAAGACTTGTATTCTTTACAAGATTAGGATATTCTTGGGTCTTTAAATAAGCCAGACCTCCCCTCCTTCAAGCCTGCATCAGTGAATGCTTGCATTAAACAGCTTCCATCTGGCAGCCGGAGGACTGCTAAGTGGGAGCAGCTTGACAGGGAAATCCAATCAGTAGCAGTATGCAGAAAAAGAAGTTGAGAAGAAATCATGAGTCCCATGCGACAGTTTAAGGATACCTTCCCTTGCTACACCTCTTTCCATTATTCTGTCTTGATCATATCCAGGGCAAGCTCTTCGGGACAGAGGTCATCTGCTGCCCTGTAGATGTAATGGAGGCTCTCACAGTAAGACCCTTTCCTGCTATTAGTCTCCACAAATATTAGTGCAATTACCATAATAAGAATCCCAGCTGGGACTGCACCTTTGCCTACACAGATGCAAGCAAGACATCTGTTTGGGCTCAAGTCAGCACAGATCTTAGGTTGCCTACTGTGTGGTTCCTGGAGTTTGCTCTCTCCCAGCAGTTTCATCTTTCTTGTAGGTGATCAGTACCAGTTTATTTATTACAGTGCTCTATTTATTATTTATCCTTTATTCATTACATATTTATTATATATTTATGCTTTATTTATTACACAGATCTATTTCTAGAAAACTCTGAGCAAGTGACTCAGGGGGTCAGGTTTCTCCAGGGTGTGACACAGGCAGGAGCTCGACACAGGACAGGGCAGAGATGCTGGGCTGTCAGGCAGCCCAATGCCGCTGCTTGTGCCCAGCCCATGACCTCAGCCACCACATGCAGCTGGCTGCAGGATGGCACATCTGGCTTGCCAGTGACGTTTGTTGCATGGAGCAGGGACACAGAACAAGGGAGACATTGTGGCACTGCTCCACAAACGCAAGATAGAAGTTTTGCTGTGGGCAGGAGAGGAATGAAATTGAATAAAGTCCTGGGCTCACCTGACTTCCCAGGACTCATTCACCTTCGTTGCACACCTTCAGATTGTAGTTACACAATAAACCACAGTGTCTACAGCCTATTGCTCTGATTCACTTTTTTGTTGTTGTTGTTTTTGGATCAAAGGGGGACTTCAAAAGACACTGAACAACAGAGTGGGATGTCTGTGTTTGAAAAGAAGATAGGACAGGTGGCTGGCTGAAGCCAATCCTTTGGTGAGACAATCAGCAGTGCACGAGGTCAGGGTCTGTACTTAGCAGTTTCGCTCCACTGCTGCTCCCTTCTCACTCTGGTCCTGTGCTCCAGCATGGGTTCTCTGTGGGCCGCATTCCCTTCAGAGGTGCACTTCCTCTTCCATGAACTTATCAATGGGCCAGAGGCTCTCCAGGGAAGTACCTGCTCTGCCACAGAGCATCTCCTTGCCCTCTGACCTTATTACTCCCTCTCTTCTTCCCTCCTCCTGTCCATTCCCTTGTTTTCTCCATGTTTCCCCCTCCTCAGAATTTTCTGCCTTCTCTTAAATATGTTTTTCCAGAGGTGTCACAAACTTGGCTGATGGTCTCAGCTGCATGGGGTCCCTTGCAATGACAGCTGGAAGTGGCTGTGTCTGACACAGGGCAGCCCCTGGCCTTTTCCCACAGAGGCCATTCCTGCAGACTGTCTGCTGCCAAACCCTTGCTGTTTGCATCCAGTATAGCCTCTAAGGGTGAGCACTTGTGCCTTAGCACAAAAGTATTGAAGTTACAAATATTCAAAATATGTTTTGTTATGCTTAATTTTGAGAGAAGACTCCACTAAGCTTAATATTTACTTTCGCAAGTCACCTAGTCAACACATTAAGGTATCATAAGCCATTTCAGGCCCTAAACATCTAGTCTTTGATGGAAACAGAGGTTAAATTAATAGGGCCACGGGTGAGAGACCAAGTGGATATATGGATCCACTCCCATGGATCCACTCACATGGTGTTAGTTCAGGCCCACACACATAAGACCATGGTGTCTTGTACAAGTTCATAAATTAGCATATGGAGTACAATACATGCTGACCCAAGATAAAAGAGAAGCTTACAGAAATCATGAGGAATGCCAATGGACAGTCACATGACCAAAAACTTTCAGTAATCAGAAAGTCATTTGATTAAGGCTTGAGCTGCTTAGATAGCATTTTGTTGAGCATTCTTCCTGTGAAACATAACCAAGAGGATTTCAGAGACAACATAACACCTCTACCAACACCACCCCTGTTAATTTTCTTTTTCTTGGGCCAGGTCTCATAAGCCCTCAAAAAGAAACATAATACACCCAAGGATAGCTTAGCTATTACTTTGGGGGCATAAAATAAACAGGATGAATTCTGCTGCAGTGTTAGAAACAAAAAAGGTTTAATATAAGGCAAAATAACAAACAGAAAAACTCGTGCCAGGTACAGAGGTCTGCTCCTGGTAGAAACACTTCACAAAAGCCCCTCTTCTCTTTTGTTCTGTTCTTTTCTACCTGATGGGTCAGGCAGGACTTTTTGGCTTCTATCCAGTTAGATGTTCTCTAGTGTTTGGTGAAGTCCCTGAGGTCCTATGAGGTGACTTTTCACCTAATCGTTGAGAGAAACTTCTGGGCTTCTTTCCTTTTTTGGGGGACAAAGGTTAGTTTTGCCACTCTGTCATTAGGGGACACACTCCTACACACTCCCAGGTTTTCTCATTATAATTCACCTAAAATAATAGACAGCTTAATAACTGGATTTGTAAAAACAACAAAGGTTACATTGCCAATTGCAATACTAGCATTTTATTGAATTGGTTGTCTACCATACTTTAGGTTTGTCCCATCCACTTCCATATTTGCTTCCTGTATTTACTTTGTTGATATTTGCATCTGTAATTTAACTCCAGATAATAAATGGCAGGAAAATATGAGCAGACATCCTTGTTTCATATACTATGTTGATGACACCTTCCACTTTCCATGGGTCAAGGTTGCCCAGAATGCATCAGGTTAAAAGGGAGAGCTAAGGAAGACTTTAGTTTGTTTTCAAAAGAAGTAAAACTCCCAGCCATATCTCTCAGTAGATTTGTTATGAAAATGATTTTGCTATTCCCAGTAAAGTCAAATTATCAACATTAGACATTTGATTAACACGTGTGACACCAGGGGATGCAGGTCTTCTGAGAATCTTTGTGCTTCAGACACATCAGAGATCTCCAGCACCGAGGGAGAGGACAGCAACAGCAGTAAGAGTTTCACACTAACTCGATCTTTTTCCAGAAGCCAAGCAGGACACCACCAGTACCACCTACAAGTTATACTACTGCCTGTAAGCCTTCTGAGAAACTCTTGGCAATTACCTTTGCTATTCACAGACTTGCATAGAGCATCTTTCAAGAGTAAGACTGCTTTGTTATCCTAGTCAAGTCAGGGTTAAAACACATCTTGTCTGCATATATTCACAATTCGTTACACTGTTACATGCCTATAATGAGGTTGGTCCAGCCCAAGTAAAAATGAATTATTTAGGTTATTTTTAAAAAATATCTGGGGAAGTAATCAACCCTTTAGTTCTGAAAGACAAATCCCCAGAATATTTATTACCATATATCTGTTACAAAATATTTTAATATTTTATTATTGTTTACATTAACCAGCTATGTTCTCTTCAAGACAAGCCAGAAAAAATCACATTTATTAATTAGATTACTAAGAAATCCTAGGACCTATCTGCCTAGAGTTTCTCATATGTTCAACTTGAAAATCTACCGTAACACTTGTTATGCCTTATTTTTAACTAAGCCAAAATTTTTCAGCAGTAGCATAGTCCCTGGGTGGTTACTTCTTTCAAGCTATGAAATATTCCAAGAGTTAGGACAGTTTTAGAAATCAGCACTGCTTTTAGTTTCACACATCTTTTCAATCAATTTGAAGGCAAACAGGAGTCATAAGAGCATGTAACTCGTATTGGAATTCAGTAAGTTATCGAGGTATCAAGTTCTTGTCTAATAAACCCATAGCTTCTAAATATTTTTTTCCCTTAGAAAAAGTTTTTTTCACTCCATATCATTCTGTAATTTCCAGTTGTTTCCCACTGTAGACTAATTACTCATGGAACTTTCTGGGCCCCACGCTGGGAGACAGCCACACTGCAAACATTGGTGCCACCCTTTGTAATGATGCCACAGGAATTGCAGACACATATGGAGCTTCTCAAGCCCACCAAGCTCTGCAGCCTTTTGCTGGTCACCCAAACAGCAGAGATTATAGCTAAGTGTCCCAAAAAGTAAAATTTTAAAATACTTCCCCTCTTCCACTGGCCATCTCCGCAGCTATGTTGTATCAAGGTAAAACAAAATCATTATCTGCAGTCACAGATACCACTAGGGAGACTTCACCTCCCCCTACTTACCTGCTATCATTTTCAGCAATGACGATCACATTTGATTTCTCACTCTTTCTGGTTTCTGGCCTTTCCCAAACTGAAGAGCTGCAGTTACTGTACTAATCTACTAAAAGCAAGGGTATCACCTTGTGAAAAGGGGAGGCTAATTGCATCTTCCATTTTTTCTTCTTCAGTCCTGTTAACCCCTATATTCCCTCACATCTCTCCCCATGAATTCACAATCTATACATACCCTAGTGTGAGGAGTGGCCTCCGTGTGTAGTGAGAGCAGTTTTGCTGCTAACCTTTCCTCCTGTGACTGCAATCAAAACCTAGATTGGCTCCAGAAATGTCTCGACCACATATTTACAGCCTGGGAAGTACTTATCAGCGCAGTAAATTGAAGGCAGCAACTGGTAAAACAATAAAGGCAGGAAGAGGCTTTCAGAAACTTAAGTAATGGGAAACTGGATGTCTGAGATGGAGCAAGACAGAGTTAAAAGGACAGAGGGCAGGACAGAGCTTTGGCTGCTTTCACTCGTTTGGCTGTTACTGTGCATTTGCAATCGGATAATCCTTTGTTTTCCCTTTGATGAGCGTAGAAAATGGTTCACATGTAGCTGCTATTTCCCCACAGACCTGTTAATTGATCCCGCACCAGGAGTGTGGCCGGGCCAGTTGCTAATGGCCCGCAACCCTTCTCAGTCCCTGGCGGCAGCTGCCATCCGTGGGGAGCCCGTGCCCTTTAGGGAGAGAATGCAAAGGCAAATGGCACGCTAGGAAGCGGTGACAGACAGGCATGGCCCTGACAGACAGACCTGCTGTGTGACCCTTGGGGCCCATGCAAATTGCACCTGGGTGCCTGCCTCGGGGGGTTCTGCAGCTGCAGAAGGCACCAGGGCCTCACGGCCCGCAGGCAAGCAGGCCGCAAGGAGCGGGCAGAGTGAAAACACAGCCCCAGGTCAGGAGGGAGACGGTATCTTCCTTTTTGGAATTCTGTCAGCAGATGCTGGGCATCAAAATACGTAAGCGGTTTGTCACCTCTAGTTATTATTTTTGTGTTTCCCTTGGGAAGATGGGTGAAACAATGGCAGCTTCAGATTTCTTAATGATGCAAGGAGAACATTTTAAACACAGACATACAGTGCTTCTTGAGCCACTTCAGAGTTTTTTTTAATACTAAGCCTCCAACAGAGAAGAGCAGCAAAGAGATTATTAGCTGGTTTCAGTGCATCTGACCAGATTTTGTACTCTTTTTTTTCAGAGGTAACAAAGCAGCCCTCAGTAAGCTGAGTAAACTTTGTTTCCTCACAAAGCAGTCTACTAAGAACCATGCACTGGTTAGTACAAACATGAAGAAGCAGCAAACCTCTGAAGCTGTTTGTGATACAAGAAGTCTACAGAGCACAGGATATGAGAACAGTGTCACCACAGTACAGGATATGAGAACAGTGTCACCTATATTCCTCTATCCAAGCTCTTGGACCAGAGTGAGTTTTATTAATAACCACATACCTTCCTAACAATAAGACAGCTTGCAGCCAACAAGTTAAATGCCTTCTTTAAAAAGAGAGTAATGCGCTGAATATAAAAATATACAGAACAGCAAGACAACTTGAAAAAGGGGAAGGAGCAGTGTAAAAACAAAATCTCATAGAAAAAAGAGGAAAAGCGTCTTACAGTTCCTGCTTTAAAAAGTAATACTTCAAACAAGCAAATTTGATATTTATTTTGCTAATATTATTTTGGCAGTTATCTATTTATTGTATGAAAGAATATCTAACACAGGATTGAAGCTACACAAATATCCAACTTCCACAGACACAAAACACACTACTACCATAGGACTCCAGAAAAACAAACCTTATCAACACCCTTTGGTTAAGTTTGCAAAGCTCATGTCTTAAGACACTGTAATTTTTTAAAGCTCATGTATGCTAAGGATTCGCCATTATTTGAAAAGCAACAAGAGCAGTTGCTGTAGCTGTAACAGCTGAGAATTACATACTGCACCCAGTACACTTTTGGTGTGGTAGATAAAATCCTGCCAGTTAATTGGTAGTATAACAACTTTGCAGTGGCCAGTTCAGACCATCCCAAGCAACTTGAAAGACTCTTATTGAATTAATCCAAACCTGTTTGTTTTGAATTCATAGAGGACACCCATAACTCTTTACTCCTTAGCATATAATCGTCAAATTTAGGGACCTTATCAGAATTTCCTTACAGATCTGCTAAACTCCAATAATTCTAAAAAAAAAAAATATCTTGTGGGTATGTAGTAAAGCTAATATCAAATGAAAAACGTAGTCAAGTAAGGGAAAGAAATTAAAGGGTAGAAGATCTTGATTTAAAAGGTGATTTAAAGGCTTAGGGACTTGTTTTTCTTCCCCCAGTATTTACCATTGAAAGACTGGATGCTGTTGCAGTCAGGTTTTCAAAACAACTCCGTCTTTTTCAAGCTTACTTACAGGAGCAAACTATCTTTCTATAAGCACTAGTATACCAGGTAACCATGCTCAAATTTTACATCAATTTCTAATTCAATTTCATTAAATCAGTTCAAGTATTCAAAAAGGAGATGCTTTTGAAACACAGACATGAGACAAACTTAAGATACATTAATCTGAAAACCACATCTCTTGTTTTAGTTCTGCAATATGAGCTGAGAACTAGATCTAAAAGAAGGATAAAGAGCCCAAATCCTGGCTCCTTTTTACTTCTACAGCCTGACTCCAGGGGTATGTTGCTCAGCCTGGTCTCTCACTTCTCACCTCCTTACCCCAAATGTGACTGTTTAGAGCTTGTAACCTCTTTCTGCACTTTTGATACTAAAGTCTGAGTCAGTAACATCAAGCAGCTCTCTACTTAGGCCACTCCTAAATCCTTTTGGAATCTGTACACATGAAAGTCCCCTGCCTTGTCTGTGTTAAGCATCCTTTAGTCACACCTAACATGTCAATCCCACCCTACACAGATGCAGTCATGATGCCCAAATTCTTTTTCCAAGAGCTCTGAACACTCCTTAAAGCTGTGAGAGGTACAGGACCAACTCTTCCAGCTAATGGAAGGATTGCAGACCTCACACTATCTTGGCTGAGACTACAGAGGAGATTTATCATCCCCAGAACCTCAGTTTAATTCCATATTACTTGAAATAATGAAGTTTCTTTGGTCTGCAGGGAGCAAGCAAGCAAGAGCACGACTGCGTTAATCTAAGGGGATGAGCATTCACTCAAAGGGAGGGGAAAAAGGCAATTCTAGTTCCTGCCCCAATTCCTACTTAAGATAAAAATATACAGACAGTCAGTAGGGCAGGGACTGGAAACCAAGAGTTTTAGGAAGGGTGGCAGCTGTTCCAGGAAGTATGTGTTCATGAATTCAGCAAAGTAGAACATGAGTAAGCAAGCTAAAGCAGGCAAGACATCTTTAGCAGAGGAGATTGTTAGTCTTTTAAGGAAGCTATTTCATGAACAGAGTGATAAGGCTGGAATGTCATGGCTATTCTGATTTGGAGGACAAAAATCACTATATATATCCAGATAGTGAGTTCACTCAAGCCCTAATTCAGCAAACTTTTTCTGATGTAGTTTTCCCCACTGGTAATCAATTATGAATTTGCATAAGCTGGGCTTTTTTTACTTTCCACTAGCAACACCAGAATTTTCCAAACACCAGAAATTTCCCAACAAGCTCTGGGCTTTAACAATGCATTGCTATGAAACAACCAATTTACCAATGTGTGCCACACAAACCAGCACCAAGATTATGGACTGGGTGGAACCAAAGTGAATGATGGGTTATGAATAGAAGCCTTTCTGTAATAATGCTACTTCAGACAAGGGAAATTCAATTTGTTGAGACCAGAGTTTAAGCTGGAGAGGTGTTCATCTTTCTAAAGAACACGAACAAGAACACAGCATTACAACAAAGAAGATATGAACCTTTGGTCATGTGTCAAAGGCAGCCTTATCAACATGTTTAGCAAACATGCAAATACCCCCCATACAAGCCATGTTCAGTCTATTTGACCATATCATGTATGACTTACTTAAATTCCAGTCTCTAAGACTGATTTCTATGTTGCAAATCGTCAACCTGTTTCAGGCATGGGGAGTAAAATATACTTCAGAAATAATGGAGAATCCTTGTTCATCTCGGAGATCTTGCAGTCCAGACCCCCTTGCACAAGCCCATCACTGCTCTCAGTGGGACAGGTTTCCACAGAAGGGGTTGAAAAGAGAGGCAGTTTTAACAGGAGTGGAAGGGGTAGTATATGGAAATGTACTGGTATATATAGCATGTAATATCAATATATGTATATCAACTGCTGTATATTAAGCTTGGTATGACTTTTGTGGTAGTCCAAAGTAGACATACTCCTGAATCATTAATATTAAATATGTGTTAATTTAACTGTTATGCAGTTAATTTTAAACTGTTAAATTTAACAGTTATATAGTTATTTTCTCTTTGAAGGAACTAAATATATGAGATATCTGAACAAGAATAGCTCAGGTGTCACTAATTTATTATGCCTAGCAGGTTCTCAAGATGCTGAAGCCCACTGCCCTTGCCTGAGAAACTCCAGATCATTATTAAGGAGCATATGCATAAATCACAGGTGGGAGAGTACTCTGTAGAGAGAGTCAAACCATTTCACTTATTTGAATGTGGTAAAGGGGCGCAGTTATTCAGAGAAATGAGACAGCAGATGGCTACCAAAACAACCAGAGCAGTTCTCAGGGGTAATTGTATTTTCTGCTGAGCTGTAAACATCAGTCCTGTGGGTATTTCCACACACCTACACGTTGATCCTGACCTCACACACACATAGAGGTTAGCTGAGCTTTCTGATGGGATCTCTCATAAATTCAGCTCAGCAAATACCTATGTATTTGGAGGATTAGTCTTTGTAGCTGAGCTGGACTCACCAAATCTGTTTTGTTGATGTTGCTGGTGCTTGTAGCTGTTAATCTTTTACATTCATTACAAGAGAAAAGTTCATTCCCTGTCACAACACCCCTATTCTGGTGGTCAGGTGGTTTTTAGATATGTTATACCAATAAGAAAACCTATTAATGAAAAAGTACTACTTCACTGGCTATTCACATTGAATAGAAAAAACACAGAGAGAAGCAATGAAGAGCAAAAACCAGAAGACCTGAGAATTTGTTTCAGGCTTTTGATTTCAAACTCTTAGATATAAAACCTTGCTATTTCTGACTTGTAAGAAAGGGCCAACTTGAAAACAAATTTATCAAATTCAGCAGCAAAAAGTGAATATGCCATAAATATGTTAAAAGGAAACACTCAGTGCAAGTTTTTTAGAGTACCTGTACAAATGTATTGTAGCTAGGCCTGGGTAGCTTAGGAAGAAAAGAAAATGACACAAGTGCCCTTACAGTATTTTTAAAAGTCGTTTCCTCTCTTTATTCAAGAATATCCTGGGAGTGGCTCTTTGGTACAATGGCATTTTCAACTGGAGAGAGGGGCTAGCACAACTGCAGCTGCTCCTCAGCTGCATGTTTTGATATGGAGCAGAAATATACCCATCAAGAGAACTGCCAGGCTGCCCTGATCATTTCCTCAGAGTAAAGGGAAAAGATTTAACAGGAACCTTACGATGCTCTCAGTGACAAGGGTCTGCACTGAGCTTCTACACAGGGATAGCAATGTCCCCACTGTTACCCAATGTCCCATAATACAGAATAAAAAACAATTCAGGATGAACTTTCAGTCATATATTGGGCTTTCTAGGGGCCCATCAAGTGGAAGTGCAAGGGCAGAGCCCTTCCCGAACAAAGAATGCTGAGATTTAATTAATGTGCTTCACGCTTATGCAGACCTGCCTTGACTTTCATGAATTTAATGGGGGTGTATATTCAAGAAGCTGAGCATTGTTTTTTATGAGATCAGGATATTATAAAATAATATAAAAAGGTAGCGGTACAGAGGCTGTGTTTTCTGCTCAAGTGCAAAATCAGTGTGTGCCTCAGTGGTGCTCTGTGTCTAGTGTTGCAGTGACAGATATTGCAGTTAGAATTCATGAGAAAAGCCAAAAAGTGAGGAGAGCCTGAAGACTGCACTTATTTCTCAAAGTACACTGGCTGTGTTTAACAGTAAATATTCTCGCCAAAATGAGTTAGTGATAAGGATTGAAACAGTTACACTCTTAAGAATCTTGTGATGTTGATCAAGTTTTCTTCATTTTGTGGACAGAGAATTTAAAAGTCTCGTAATGAGTCCTGAATTTAATTCAGAATCAGATACAGTAATGACAGCTGGAAGCTGTAAATAAAGCAGGGTTTTTTTGTCTTAAACTTTGCAGATCCAAGTAATGAGTTATTCTCCTTAATTGCAAATTACCTTTATAACCAACAGTAAAGAGGCACAAAACTGAGCTCTCCCACCACATTTCTTTGAGACAATTTGCTACCACTATAACAAGATAGGTCCAGACATTCTTATCTGAAGGCAAGCTCAGTAGTGCAGTTATCTAGTGTTTACTTTGTAATCATAATTTTGTCTCTTTTATATTACACTCAATTCCCAGCTTTGCAGGAGCATTAATCAGCTGCATAAGAGGTGTGTATAGATGGCTCACAGTCCAGCAGGTGCTGAGCCATGTGGCTTTGCATCAACCTTCTGCACCAACACTGGCACTGTGCTCATGGAGAAGCAGGGAGGAAGAAGTTACAGCAGGTATGGACTGAGCTCATATCTGTTTTCTGGTGGATTTGGGGTTTAACTTAGGTTTACAAGTCCTGGAGAGTTTGCTTAACACAGAGCACTCATTACAAATACAAAATACAGTGTCTGCAAACAAGCACACCACGGCATAATCTTACTCAAAATCAGAATTCCTACAGTTCTGAAGAAAAATAAACTTATTCTGGGATCAGTAATGAAAAGTGACAGGGAACAAGTTATTCTCCCTGCCCCACATGGAATGAGGATGGGGACAGGCTGGAGGGGCCCCATTGCAGCCAAGGTGCCCAGGGCACCACGGGCTCCTGACACAACACTGGGTACCCCAGGAGCTGTAGGCTTGTTCCATTGGTTGTGGTCCACAGCATCCCTGTGGGAGGGCTGCAGTGTGCTGAGAGTGCTTCAGTTCTTGGTTCAAAGGCAGTCTACCCTTGGAGACACAAACAGCCAGGAAGCCACACAGACTTCTGGTTTTGTGAACAATTGAAACCAGTTGACATTTTCCCATAAAATTTCCAATCAACTGTCAAAATGATAAACTATGGTTTAAAAGAAAAGTCTTCAAAAAGTAGTGTTTCACATCCTTATGAAAGAAATATTTGAAAAGCTTATTCTCCCCACTTTTAAAGGAGAGACTGCAAGCAACCTGTCAATTTTTACTCTTAGACCTTCCCCAACAGGACCCCACTGCTCTGTCTGCCCCTCTTTAAATTTCCCCAGAGCACCTTAGTCTTATCACATATGAAGATCCATCACTCATTCACCTGTTCCTGTTCCCCCTAAGTCTTCCTCCAAAGAATCCTGATTCATCTATATGTAAATAATTGATCAAAAGTTCCTTTTTATGTATCCTACACTCTGGTTTTGAAAGAAAACTTCAGACAGTAAGAGTCAAAAATTATCAGACAGGGACATAAATCATTCATGAAGCAAAACCACAAAACATGCAGGTACCCAAAAAGAAATTGAATTAAGAACTTTAGGAGAAATTTAGGAGACTCCTTCCCTGTTCTTTTACATTTTTTCAATCTTCACAGTCTAATTATGCATTATTATTCAGAATGTCTCAATTATATCTTAATCAGTACATCTTCAGTCTTCCTGCATTTCTCTACTTGTACCTTTTCCATTTAAAAAAACCTCTCATTGACCCACAGAAAGTAACCAGTCACAAGCAATTTTGCTCAGATTGATCACACTGTTTTGAGGTAGTACTTTTAAGCCAGACACTGAAATTTCTCTTTACTCAGGTTGCATTACTATCTACTGACTAGCTCTGCAGAGAAAGGAAAATACAGTCATCATAAACAGCCTCCTCCCTCCATCATCTGAGTAAATAAGCACCATAGTCCCTGCCTGGCTGACACGAGGGTAAAGCACCATACCTGCCTTGTTCCCAAAAACAACACTGTTGATCACAGGTCAGAGAAATGCAGGCAATCTGAGCATGAATGACTGCTTATCAGAGAAGTTTCAAAAATATGCTTCACTCTTTCAAGCATTTTTATGAAAGGTCTAGGATGAAAATGGGGCAGTGACAAAGCAGTGACAGTTTAGGGAAAAAAAAATCAAGAACAGAGAAAATCACTTACTGTACTTGGTTCTGCAGAGGTATTCAACACAAACATCACCCTTCCTTGTCCAGCTGCCAAGTGCTAAAGCATGAAATGAGCAGCTGTTTCCTTCAAGCTGGGGCTGTGTGTCTTAACTAGTCACATGCCCCTCCTGATAAATCTCACTGCCGTGCCAGGAGGTTAGAATCTGAAGATCATTATTCCCCCTATTAGAAAATCCTTTTCATAATAGCAGCCTTTGCTAAAGCATTTGACTGGAACGCGGCACCACGCACTCCATAACTTCTGGTTTTTTGTTGGTAGGTTTTTTTTTAATGACTAACACCAAAGAGTAGATAAGCCTTAATCGACAGTAGGGGCAGCACAAGTGGAAAGTTAAACACATCCCCTCTGATGGCTTCATGTTTTTTTCTGACTTCAGACTTTGCTGTGTTTTAATACAGGAATTTAAACAGCAACAGTAAAATTTAAAAACTGTTGTGTTCTTAGTGTCTTTAACACCAGGCCACTCCAGTGATCATGCAAAATATATGAACAATCCCCAATTTTCTGGGGATTAGTTGTTCTTGAGGGTAATATTACAATCTTTTATGTTTGGACAGTAGAGTGATGAATATTAATACTAGAGATCATTTTAATTTTGGCATCTGACATTTTTACATCATGGATCATGTGGCTGCATTTTGCCAGACGTTGTATAGTCAGACTGAGACAGACCCATTGAGGTGAGGACTATCAGTCTAAACAGAGAGAGCAAAAAAAAAGCATCCTTATGCCCATGTTCCCAGATGTAGGACAAATGAAGGAGAAATGCTGAAGTCAAGAAAGGAACAGGTTTTGCTGGAATTTTCCAAGGTGATATGTAGTCACACATTACTGAAATTCAACTGAGACTTTACACTTAACTCCCTTTAGCTTGGTCACACATTTAAAGATATTTAGGTTTTTAAGGACAAAGGTGTACAGTCAATGGTATTTCAAGGGTGAAGTGCAAAAGATCATTTTCTGAATTTCTGAAATTCCCCTCCCACATGTAGGATACACTGTGCTGAAACCCTGGCAGTACTGCAAACTGGCAAGATTGAAAGTACATCACTACAGGACGGGGTAATGGTATTTGGATATTTGGTAAGCAATCCAGATCCTGCAAGACAACATGGTCTCATTGGATTACAAAGGGCATTGTAGGGCATTTTTCTGAAATACAAACTGCACCAATAGATAGTGCTGCAACCAAGATTTGGGCAAATTAAAGGAATTTCTCAGAGCCAGGTGCCTGTTTTTAAAATGGTTAAAATAGAATAGCATATCTAACTGGCACTTTTATCAGAATCCAATGAAAGCCAGCAAATCCCTGAAGATGAAGTTTGCAATGACAAAGGGTAACTCAGGTCGCTTCCTTTGACCTTACCCAGCTCTTCGTATTATATAAACCAGCACATGGTTACAAAACCATGCAGCCACCAGTGCTGCCAGCATAGCCTGGAGCAGGGAAGAAGCCCTTGTGCTAATTACCCACGCCTGCCCTTGTGAGCTTCTCCTGTTTCCCGGGACTCTGGGGAAACAAGTTTCCATAGAACAAACTCCTGCCTTGAAGGAGCTCTCTCAACCCGGCCAGGCTTGGCTGTATCCAGCTTGTCCCAGCCTGGGGGGCGAAGGAGCTCTGGGGTTGGGGTTCCTCCTCCAAGGGCTTGAGCTTTGCATGAGACCTGGCCTCCTCTTGGTCTGAGGAAGGTCAGTGCAGAGGGAGGAGGAAGACCTGGGAAACAGGGAATGTTTGCTGCAGGTGTGTCCTGGTGCACAGTCAGGCTGGGCAGCGCCTCAGCAAGCTGCTCCTCACGTCATCCTGGGAGACTCCAAGAGACTGTCCCAGGGCATGGAGCTCTGTGACCCATCACAGCTGCTGAGGAGGCTTTCAAAAAGGGGGCTGCAAAAACCAAGAATTCAAAAATGAAAAATAAACCCATGAGGAACCAGTTAATTTAAATTTAGGCCTCTGGAGGAATGGCAATTTCCAAAAGGGAGCGAGAGATGCCCTGGCAAAACTGGGTTGGAAGTTTGAGCAGACCCTGGCCATGGATCACAGAACTGGGTGTGAGCACCTGGCCTTGCTCAGACAAAGGAGAAGGCACTCACTGTGCTTTAAGGCACAAATGAGTTGTCCTCGATAAATGTCATTTAATTTCCCCTAAAATGCACTGAGATCAAGGGCAACAGAATTTTACATGCAACTTTAAAATTAAATTAAATCCTAAATTTCTTTACAACTTTGAGCAAAATTACTCCTTGTTGATACTGAAGAAAACATGACTGAAATGTGTTCCAAAATAATCTATTTGTCCACAAACACAATTTTTATTACTTTGCCCATTTCTCTGATTATGCAATATCAACTGCACTCTTTTCCATTTATCAGCAACTGTTCATATAATTGATTAAATACAGGTAGTTTCTGGGCCATTTGAAATAGCACAGAGTACAATGCCATCACTCTGCACTGAATAGCTGTCTCTATTTGGTAGTCATGCTCCACACAGGAACATAATTTGATGATAATGACTGAATGGCAATATTCCTCAAACAACTTGGGATACACTCCCTAAAAAGAAAAGTAGTCTTTGTACTTTCTGAAATGAGTAGCCAAATAAATTAACTTTTATGGCTCTGTAAAAACTTCCATAAACTGCGGTTTATGTGGGAAAAAGTTTATCTATCCTCATGCTAGACAGACAACTTTAAGTCATTGTGAAACAGAACAGAGAAATAATTCAGGTGTAATTCCTGAAAATCAAGGTCTTTAAAATTTTCTGGAGGTTTTGCTTTTTTTCTATTCTTTCCTGTTTGTTAAAAGAAATACTGACATACAAAAGAAAATCAGGTAGTTAATACAGCTACAAAAAATTGTGTTCTTACATCTATCAGATAGCATTTTAAATACGAAAAAAAATTTGCTGTGTGGAATACAACAGTATTCTGCCTTCTCTTTCTGCTGAGAAAACAAATGAAGAGTGGATTGAAAAAGGTACATTTCTTTCTCCTATTCTTTGCGAGTAGGACACAATGATCCTTGTGGGTTCCTTACAACTCCAAAGATTCTATGATTAATGCCTCAAATGAAAACTGGCAGATGCACACAGATTTCTCAGTCATGCTGAAATGAGACATGAGAAGTACTGAAAAGGAGCAATGAAAAATAAGTACAGTTAGCAATGAATTGTTATAGGAGTGTGTAAGGTAAAATTTTTAATGTCACATAGTATGGATAGCTTTTAGAAGAGCCTCAAGGAACTAAAGAATGGAACAGTTGTTCATTTTGGTTTGGGTTGAGATCTGGAAGATTTTTGCTTTTACTGATGCTGGATAAATAGATCCAGAGCCTCTCCTTACAGTAGGAGAGGCTTTTTTTCATGGTTTGGAAGCACTTGGCTATGTCTTGTTTATGTGTCATTTAATTAACTATAGATGTTTTAATTTAGAAATTGATCACTGATAGAGAGCTTATCTCAACACCAGTGCTTTGATACTGTGCAGAATTTTGAACTGTAGTTATTTTCTGCATATGGCAGTTACAGACCTCTGTTTTGTGGGTTGCTGAAAACGTCTCTTTTCTGTTAACATGTTCTTCTGGAATGTATGGAACAGGTGTAAGAGTCTCAGTGGACTTAAATGCCAGGTTATACTAACTACAAGTCTGTGTTGCTACGTTTGTTTCCTAAATGGCTGCACTATGTTCGGCCTTTTAGGACATATGGAGCTCAAACCTAACAGACAAAGTGCCTGGTTTGCTGCTCTGCCTCACTGTCCAGACATTATATAGCCTTCCCTATCAGCTGAAGTGAATGGAAGCAGACCATGGAAGCCTTCACCAGACAGGGTGCTTTATAAATACCTAAGTCTGATTAAAGGGGCTGCTTTAAATAGTGCAACAGCTCTTACACACAGCTTCCAGCTAAAGGACATATGAGGGGCATATCAGATAGGAAATTTTGCTGAAAATACTGCATATAAGGCTCTCAACCTTACATTGATTAAATCAGTTTTAAACATTTATGGGCTATATTGCATCCCTAGCAATCTAAGTCAATTCCAGGCTCTTCAATGCAATGCTCTAGGGGGCACAGGAGTACTGCAAATGCCCGCTGCACCTCCCCTTTCCTGCCCAAGGGTGCACCAGTAGTCACATTACCTCTAAGAGAGTAAGAGTTGAGAGGATAACTTATCAAATTAGGGTATTCCTGGATATGACTCTTGAAATCAGTCCTTTATATCATCAATTAAATGTCATAAGGTGAGCCTAGAGCAATGCTTAGAGTCAAGGCTGCTGATTGCTTTTCACTGGAAAGCAGTGCCCATCAATGATTCAAGTATATGAGAAAATAGTAATTTAAATGGAAGTTTGATATGCTGTGTACCCATCTGAAATTCATAGTTTGTGAATTAAGCTAAAATAACCAATAATCCGATTGTCAGAAATTATGGAGGGAAAAAATTGTTGTGCTCTGTTAAACATGTCTTTCAAGTTGAAAAACTAATAATAGTTCTAGTCTATGAAGTACAGACCTGCTTTTTGACAGCTCAGCAGCACCATGGCAGGCAGTGGGGGATTTTTTTGTTGACCTAGTAAACATTCAACCCAGTTTATAAGCCTCTGACAAAGGTTTTCACTTGTTACTGTGACTCCTGAATTCTGCCAGTAGTCTGTGCCCTCAGTGCTCCTCATGCCATGTTCCAGAGGGGCTCTGGCTTGTCCTCTAGGCTGTCTTTCCACCACTTTTAGATGGCTCTTAGCTTTCTTCTAGGCACTTGTTCTCTTTAGTGGAAAACCCAGAAGCAGAATGCCTGGAATGGAAGGGATAGGAGAGAGAATAGAATAGAATAGAATAGAATAGAATAGAATAGAATAGAATAATCTCAGTTTGAAGGGACTTGTGAGGATCATCTGTTTGGATGAACGTCATCCAACTGTGAAGTACACACCTATAAGAGTAAAGGAGAGAGGATCCAGGAGGTAGAGATGGAGGTGGAAGGATGAAGCTTAATGATAAAGGTGGAAGGCAGCCTTTTCTCTCATGTACATTAGTGGTGGGACCTCCCTCCTTTTCCTTCCTTCCTCCTCTTGATGTCCAGCTAGGAATCTGTACACTGGTTTGTGGAAATGCTGTGCACTCACAGCTGTAAGTCAATGGGAATTGTATATTAACTTATGTGATATTTTCTTTAAAGAATATAGGGAGATACTAGACTTTAGGGATTACAAATTTGGCATGAAAAATGGGGGATGGTCCTATTTTTTCCTCTATCTTTGGTTCTCAGATTTAGAAAGGGGGTGACAATGACTGATGGGATGAATGAAAACCTCAAGTCTACTCAAACAAAAATACCCCCATGCACAAGACAACCCTTATCACACTCATTCCTGCCTTTCCAAAGCCCTCCAGTATTCACAGAGAAGCTGGTAATTTATAGTTTCTTCCTTATATAGACATGTGTAAGAAATTTTAATTATTAAAATTGTTACTATTACTGTAAGAGCACTGTTCTTTATTTCCAGTTCTCTTTACTTGATTTTGTTTCACCTTGAAGTACAGAGGTGGAATGAAAAATAAAAGTTGTTCTGCACTCTGAATGCTAAAGCAGGCTGACATCTCCCTTGCAAAGAGATAGAGTGAAATTGTGCCATGCAGTGATAGCAGGCACTAAGGACAGCTTCTGTAGCAGTGACAATAGGCCCATGATTGCAAAAAAACCAAAAAACCAAAACAACAAAAGCTCTTCATTGTCTGTTACCAACTACATTGAATAGTTACATTCCACAGGATGGATATGCTCATTTCAGAAACAGAGCTTGAAGAGTGTGTTCAGTAATTCTAGGCTTAGATACAGTAGCACAAAAGCACATCTGTCATAAAGGGGTTTTTTCCCAATACTGTCTAGATTGAAGTTTTCTAAGCAGACTTGTGTATTTGGAAAAGATTTGTTCTCTAGGTTTCTCTAACCATCCTCATTGTGAGTGATGTGCTGAACAAGGATGGGATATTGCTATAATGCTGAACGTATAGCAGCTCTCAGTTTTTGCTGTTTTTTCTGCACCTGGTAAGTTTGAGCTAATCAGTACTTCCTTTACCATTTAAAAATTCCCAGTAAGTATGGGTTTTTTCCCACACTTGGTGCAAATGAATACAAGAGACCAAGAGTATGACATAGGGCTTTTTTCTGAGTTCTTCATGACATCCTCTCTCAGACTTTAAATGAAATTATAGCTGCTCAGAAAGGTTTCAATTCAGTGAACATGTGTTTTAAAATGCATTTACTTCTGTTTTACTGAAAGCACCTAGCTTTCTGCATTTTACTTGTCTCTCCTAGTGTAAGTTCAACTGCTCTCAACTTTGTCTTGTATAAATAATTTCTGAGAACTATTTTCACTCAAATTTTACAACAGAGAGAATGTTATCTGCCAAATTTGTATTACACATGAATAGTGAAAAAAGTTTTTTCAGTTTACTAATTTTGACAAACATGTTGTCACCACTGATGTCACAGTGGTTCTTGGTTTGGCAAGTCACTCTTCCCTCAGTGACCCAGACCAGGCTCGTACTGAGTATCAACTTAGAGCACTACATGCCAAGTTGCAGCATGACATAGTCCATTTGCATTGACATTGCAAGAATGGAAACAATGGAGATTAGTAACAGACCCAGAAAAGAACCAAGCCTATTTCCTTCTTCTCTCTAGAAAAATAATCTGACTTTTTTGAACAGTTTCTGTCAAAATACTAAAAATTAATGCACTGCTCTCTTCTGAACAGTAACATTTTTATGCACTGTAAAGTGAGGTATGGATCACAAATGCCTGCCTGGATAGAACTGCCAGTCAGGATCTCCACTTGGTCCAACACACAGCATGTTTGTCAGTCAGACTGTTATCCAGCAGCCTGATTGAAATCTGCTGCAAATGTCTCAGGGTTCATGCTCCCAGCTTACTCTGGGATGAGTATTTGCATGCATCTGTGCCTTCCTACTATGTATGAAGTATTCAGTGCAAAGACAAGAGAGAGTCTATTGCTTCCATGCTCCTTAGTTGAGAGGAGATTTGCTTATTATATTTACAACACTTAATATTTTGTATGACAGAGCCCCTTGGGGCCAAGGTCTCTATATATAACTGCTGGATTTATTGCACTTGTTTTACTCTGGGCCCTTCTCTGTTGTTAGTTCCAGTTTAATTTCTTTTAGTGTTATAAGGACATTATCCTCCTCTTTTATATTTTTACTGCTTTTAACTATTGCTTAAGACAGTTATTCCTAATAGAATATGTCTGAATGAATAGCACAATATCAGAGTGATGTGCTGGGTCCAGAATTCCATGCAGACTGTGTTCAGTATAAAACCACAGCACTATATGAAGGGAGTTTGAAAGTTTGTTTTGTTTTTTTTTTTTAAGAGATAAAGAAGAGACTATCCATGCTTGGGAAGGAGGTCAAGCAGCATGGAAAAATTCAGCATTAATCCACTTCTCTCTCTTGCTGTTCCCATTTATGAAGTTATGAAGCATATTTTGTAGTTCAATTGAGACTGAATTTGGTTTTCCTTTTCCCTTTAGTAATGACCTCATCTTTGAAGATTTATCTTTGTCTCTAGCCTTCCAAGATAATTGTGGTATGGTAATAAACCAAAATAACAATGGAACACTATGCTGGAACGCTATGCTGGAAAAAAAGGTGTGTTAGAATATAAAGGATTCTAAGAATGCTGAGCCGTCTAAACAGAGATGTTGGTACACATTAATTTCTGTTCTTTCTAACTCAAGTGAACTACAGCTCTATAATGTAAACAGTCATTAACCAATTAGTGAGGCAATACCAGACCTTTTAGCTTGGCTTTAAATTCCTCCATCCAGCCCCTCCAATGGAGTTATTTGGTGCATGGCTGGGCCATGCTGGCAGAGCAGACTGCACACAGAGCTCCGTGTCACACCGTAACTGCTCTGGCTGCTCACTGCATTTCTGCTACCTTGACCAAGTGGCACATCTTCATTGCAACACTGGCAACAGGGTGGCCACTTTGCATGCTCCTTTTCCTGGGGCGGTGTGGTGCTGCACTGCAGAACCATTGGAGCTGTGTTTTGCACCGTGCAGTTGTTTGAGCCCACAGAGTTTGTTGGGGACCGTTGTGATAGATGGGTCTGCAAACCATCCCTAGACAGAGGGCTGGGAAGGGACACTTCAGAGATGGCATCCAGATGAGAGCACATTGCTGCACTGAGTTTAGAGAAGAGCAGAGGACTGAGTCTACCTCTACATAAGGTAGAGTGTTTGTCATTTCTCCCTGCTGCTAAAAGCTGGGAAAAGCTTTTCCTTCCCCTAGGGTACCCATCTGCTTCCCAGGAAGTACTATACTAAGTAACAAGGAGATTACCAACCCTGAAACTCAGCTTACATAGGAAGAAGATGAAGAAGATAAAGGCAAAAATACTTCTTAACACAATTTTTTTTTGGTAACCTAAGACATGAAGATACCTGCATGATCAGGTGGACTCGTACTCCAAGACAGTCTTTCTTGTTCACCCTCTTCTTTTTTTTTGTTAATACCCTGTGTTGTACATATCCTTCAACATCACTGCTGCTGCTGCATGTTCATGCAGCAGAAACCCACTGTTACTAATCCTTGGAAAGGAGACCCCAGGTCAAGTCTCCCACTTTTTCTCATCTGTTGTTCAGATAATCGGTCTTTTTAAACTGCCTAGGTGTGACCAAGTAAGATATTTGATAAATTCATTCTAGATGTATTTTTCTATTTCGTTAATGTATCTATGTTTCATCTGTTCCTGAACAATGGCTCCTTATTTTGTACCACAATTTGCACATGGTCTGGGGTGAATGAGAGAACTTAAGGTAAAAATATATAGCTGCACTTTGGCATAAAGATTGATTTTAAAGAAGCTTTTTTAAAAAAAGCTTATGCAACAGTACTTTTTTAGTCCACTAGAAGAGTAGGAAAGCAACCAAAGTAAAGTTAATGGCTTTTTCTGATAGCACAGAGACTTCTGGGAGAAACAGTCTATCTTCCATACACACATTGACCTTCACCCTTGTGCAGTAAGTTGGTGCAAAGCCTGCACATTTAATTCCCATTTGAGCTAAAGGATTTGTGTCAGCCTGAGTAATTCTCACTGTTGTGGTTCGCTACTCATGCGTGTAGAACTTTCTGATCTTCTCCATAAACTTTTATCCATACTCTTCTGTTGTAAGCAGGAAAGCTTTTGCATTTTAGATATGAGAAATGATGAAATTAACATGCTGTGTTTGTAGTCAGACTAGATGATCTAATGACTCTGCCAGGCTTTAAATTTTATCAGTCTGTTGAAATAATTTTGCTTGAAATCAATGAAACTATCCATATGCTTAAATTTAAGCACCTGCATAAACATTTTCCTGAGTCAGGATGTTATTCAGCACATAGTTATGAGCTAGGTGTTTTAGACATTATCAACAAAATTTATTTGTTAACACTAAAAATTCTGTTGTGTTGAACAGCTGCATCTCTTTGTAGAACTATTTTGATGCTATCCAATACTGAATGTTGATGCCTTAATGTGTTTTAATTGGGTTTCTTTTTGTGTTCCCTCTTCCCCAGCTCTGTTTCTTGAGTGACACTGTACTGTAGACTGCACATGAGTTGTTGAAAAGTCTTGCTTTGACTACTCCAAACACTTGTAATTCTCTGCTCTTTTTTTCCTATGATGTTAGTGGGACTAAATAGTGACTTGGAGCACAAAGCTTCCTTGTAAGAGTGTCTGGTAGAGAGGAATAAGGGCTTAGAGAGAAATTAAGATGCTTACACTGGAGCAATTGCATGAGGAATAATAAATCTTACTAAACCTGAGCTAGCTTTGCAGGAAAGCATGGCATGACTTGTCACCCAAAGTGCATTACTTTTTAAGTCATGTGATTTTTCTTCAAGTCAGTCAGCTTTCCTGGAACCAGAAATCCATATTGCCCACACAGTAGTGACAGCTGACTGAGGTATTTATTTGACAACTCTAAACCTCTTTAATTACCTGGTAAAATAATGTCAGGGTAGGAAGCATGTGAACCTCAACTTCCTTCTGGTATATCAGATTCTCATATTTAATTTTTAGCTTGGAGCTTTAATAATTGCAGCTCTGTTAGTACTTGTGAACAGTCAAAAGTGTTTATGTAGAAAGAATCTCCTGCAGTGTACCTAGACCCTAGCAGGTGGTAAGATTTTATAGGGTGCTGGGGTGTAAATTTCATTCTAAGCCTTCTGAAATCACAGAATAAACTAGGTTGGAAAAGACCTTTGAGATCATTGAGTCCCAGCCTGTGAGCTGCCATTACATTATCAGCTAAACCATGGCACTGAGTGCCTCATCAAGTCTTTTTTTAAACACCTCCAGGGACAGTGACTCAACCACCTCCCTGAGCAGACCTTTCAGTGTCCAGTCACTCTTACAGCGAAGTGTTTTTTCCTCACGATTCTATCTTCAGGAGAAAACCCTCTATTTAGGCAGCCCTTTCAGTGTCACTCTTTCAGTGTCACTCTTTCAGTGAAGTATTTTTTCCTCACGATTCTATCTTCAGGAGAAAACCCTCTATTTGCAAACTTTGAACTCATCAACATGTGAACTCTTGCAGTTTAGAAACAAATCTTTATATGTGTGTGTTTATTAAGAGTATTAATTAGGGAATTTTAAAGTACTAGCTGTAGTATTTTTTCCAGAGGCAAATGTGAACGTGCATCAATATGCTTTTGATCACCTTTTCCTGTAAACTGCAATGTAACTGGCTGATTTGTAAATGATCTTCTCCTTATAGCTAAGGAAATGTTTCTGTTTTGCTACATTCAAGCTACCAAGCTTTAAAATAATGTGGTGAGTCCTGCTGACCTGAATAAATCTGAAGTTTATGGTGTGTACTGTTTAGCTGTGTTACAGTCGCTGTGCAACCGACATCTCATGAAAATGATTGTATTTATCCAAAAGCAGAAACTGCAATGTTTACTAAATTTTTTAATTAAAACACTATTTTTTTCTGTTCCTGTTTAGTTTTTGTGCAGGACAATCACTGACTGAAATTGAAAACAAGGAATGCTACCTGCATGAGAGCATGCTATGCTAGTTACTCAAATTTCATTCTAAAGAGCTTTCTCTTGCAAAGCTTCTAGTTTTACTGCCACTTTAGTCTTCTCAAGACCAGGCTTATAACCACCTAGAACTCCTGTAAATTACTGAGAATCACTGTAAATGGTGATTACTTTGAAATCAGACAAAGAAAGGCCCTATCCATTCCATGAGCTTGCCTTACATCTGCTTCATTGGGATTGCTGCTTGGCACCTCCCTGGATCAGGGTTCAGCCGACTGCTGCTGTTTACAATTGTCCTGTCGAGGCTTTTCACCTACATGGGTGACATCCTGCCTTGCTATCTTCACAATAGCAGACTCTAAACATAATAGCATCCTATGGGGATACAGTAGAATAACAACACATCACACTTCCTTTTAGTCACCAGCAACTTTTTACCATAAACCGCTAATCCTAGACAACATCTGAATAACAAATTAATCATCCGAATGGCATATGCTTAGAGGCAATGTGTTAACACAAATGAGACTAATACAAAGGTTATTCTCATAGATCTTTCAAAGAAGATGAAATTTGCATGATGAAAACCTGAGTCTATTATTCTACGGCTTCTATTCTGCTGCCTGCAAATTGCAACAGCGTTCCCTTTGTTAGAAGTGCAAAGGACATGTTGAGAGTTGAAGAAATCAAATACAATCTTATAAAACTCAATTTTTCCATCTTAAAAGGGTGTCTTGTTGGTGGTAACTCAGTGAATTAATGCGGTGTGTAAACTGATTATCTTAAAATGAAGCTTTTTACACAGTCATGATAGTGTGATATTGTGTATAGTATCTGAAAATCAGCAGATAGTTGGTGGTAACTCTTAAAATGAAGCTTTTTACATACTCAGTCATGATAGTGTGATATTGTGTATAGTATCTGAAAATCAGCAGATTAGAAATTTCCACTCATATTCTACTGTCAGTTTAAATTAGACCTCAGAATGGCAGCATGTAGTATTGCAATGCAAGCAACAATGAAAAATATATCTTGATTAAATATATATATATATGTAGTATATTTTTGTACATATGCATGCACACACACAAATTACCTTTCATAATATTTTCTAAAACTCTAGAAACTATCAGGGACTTTAATTCAGGCTAAGTTGCTACCTTCAAGTCTACATCATAAGACTGAATTATCACAAAACTTGCATTATATACATTTTGATATGCTTCTGTATTCCATATTAATACATCTTGTAAAAATATATATTTAATATACTTCTCCCTCTCTGTGTCTTTCTCTAAATCTATATTTTTAAGTGAATACAGAGTTGACATCATATTTTCCTTTGGGGCATAGATTTACCACAACATTTCTCTAGTACTTAATCACAATCTGTAAGATGAACAAGTCAGGAAAACAGCAGTCATGTCATGGATTTATGGCAAAGGTTTCTTTTGCTTAAGAAAAGTTCTGAGGAATCCATAAGTGAATTCAGATTTCTTTATCTAAAAATCAGCCATCCTGCTAAACCTTTATCTAAAAGTCATTTGCCATTCCTTCTCCAAAGCTCATTCTTTTTTCCTCTACCAGCCTGGCCACACCTGAAAAGAAGTGGAGCATGCAGCAAGCAGAAATGCCAGAAGGAGGCACTTACCTTAATTTGATAGGTATCCAACTTGCACCACTCTCCTTTTTTCAAAGAGTTCTTCTCAGGATATGGAGATGCTGAGGTTATTTGCTCCCAGCAGTGTCCTGCCCATGGCTCTTCCACTCAGCAGCCCTGGCAGCGCCCTGGAGAGAGCAGCAGGATTGTGCTCTGCTCCCTCCCAGCAGCTTCACTGGGGCTGGGGCTCCTTTCAGCTCAATTAGTTCTAGATTGTTTGGCTAAATGGCAGCCACACTTCCTTCTATTCTTTCCCAACTTAGTTTTCCTGCCTCCAGTGGTGCTTTTTCCTTTCTTTGGGCTATAAATAGGCCTGTCACAACACAGTCTATAGCAGTAAGGAAGGCAGGAAATGCATTTAAACAAAGGAAAGATCTTAGGGGGTTTTGCCCTCCCCTGCCGATATAAGTAAAAGAATTTGATAGGGATTGGTCTGCAGACACAGTTCTTTGCATGAGGAGAACACTTGCTCAAAAACATGCTAGGATGTAATCTTTTGTACTCCACATAAAAAATGAGGAGGCACAGCAGCAGTAGGCTTTAGTGTCTTGGGTAATACTACGTCCTTAAAGGATTTCATTATGGTTAAATATTTGAATGTCTTTGGGATTGGAGTGTTGGAAAAAGATTTTTTTTTTTTGCCTTAGAAAAGAGGACAAAGTTGGCTAACATGTTTTAAGAAGACAAAATATGTCTTACAGGATGTGCAAAACTTCCATGGTTAAGAATGACATTTAAAGTCTATGAATCTTCATTTTGTCTGAGTACACTCTTCCTCAAGGGAATTTATCCAGTAGACTAGAAGTGTTTAAGCAAACTATGTGTGTTTACATGCAGGGAAACAGAATTGCTATGCATGTATTCAATGAAGATGGCTATGCAGCTATAGCTCTCAGATGGCAACTATGTTGAAGTCCTCAAATATGTTCCATTAATTAATTTGAGGAAAAGAATGATTTTGATATGCTTTTTTAAAAAAATCAGCACTTCCAATTTAATTATTTTCAGCTTAGTGATCTTAAAGATACATACCAAGCTTCCAAGACTCAAGCTTGAAAAAGGAAATTAATGATTTTCAGATTATACTCAGTTAAGATGGAATATAGTGTGGTATTTCTTTGTCTCTTTGCCCTATCCCAACACTTTCTGTTGTCAAGGGTACATGCCTTTCCTTCACTTTATATAAATAAAGTAAATTGCTGTAAAAACCCCTTTCTGCTGCTTTTTACATTGGTAGTTTTAATGTTAGAATAGCTGTGTGTTTACTGAAGACCCTAATGAGTGGTTTGGGATTGGTGATTATTTTAGTGGGAAGGTAGAGACTTGAAAGACAGCTGGTGCTATGTGGATGAAAAATGTTTCTTCTGTTCAAGATTATACAGATGAAGGGTCACGCTGAACGTGGTGAGAGTTAAGGACCTGTGGCACTTCAGGAATTTGGAGAATGTTAAACCTTTTGTTTCAGATATTATGTAGGCAAGGATTGTGATTGTTAGCCAGTATGCTGTTTTGTATACAAACTAGTAAATCTGTGTTAACCTTAGGTAGACTACACGATGCCAGAGCTGTTTATATAAAAATCATCTTCAGGAAAGTGCCTGCCTTGTTGAGAACTTTGCAGAGATCCTGTCTGCCATGACAAGAATGTGATTGTTTATGAAAAAGAAGAGACATACTAGTGGTGTGTGAATAAACATTGTTGTTGATTTTTTTGAGAATTAATAGTGACCCAGGACAAAGGTTTTCCTTGAAAGTGCCTTTTAAAATAAAGTTAAACAAAAATTGAATGTTTCAAGCAAAACTCCTTTCAAAATCAATAATTTAATTCATAGAAGGACCTGAAAGTTATAATATTTACAGTACTTCTTTCTTGTGTTAATAATCATATTTAGGATAAAGCTTTTGGAGGATGTTGATCTTTGCAGATCATGTTCTACAAATCTGACTAAGAGAAGTATAATTCTTTGTAGTGAACAGTGGATCAAATACTGACTTCAGCTGAAACATGGAACTAGATTTTGCTTAAAAGACTCTCATGGAGATGACTGAAGGCAAGCTGCAGTCTTTCTGGCTCTTTTGGACCCCAGACCAAGGCTGAAGGAGTGGCAATGTTAAAAGTTGATTGAGCAGCTGTGGAATAGGCCCTACTAACTCTGTTTCTGCAAAGCTGGTCTCCACGGTATAACAGCACTGAAATGCAAAGCTGCTTAGCACTAAATAAACTTGCACATACCTTTATTCAGATGCAGTTTAGTTGAAATCTTAAATCCTCCCAGTGAGTTACTAGTGGTTACAGACTTGAATTTGCATCACACGTGCTCCGAGTGCTGTTAGCACCAAGCAGTGCCAGAGCCCTGGAGAGGATTAGTCTGGAATAGCTGCTTGCCTTGTGTCAGCACCGTGCCAGTAGAGCCCACTTGCACAAGACTGCTTGCACTGATTTTACTGGTAGCCTTTCTTTCAAAACCACACACATGTTTTCTCAGTGTCATTCAAAACATCTCCAAACATTAAAAATGGATTATGAAGTTAAAGCAGAATTACTCTCCTCAGTTGTTCTGACTTTGCACGCCGGAAGAAATTCTCACTCGGTGTGCAAACTTTCTCACTGGCACTGTACCATTTCAGTCTAGAGGAGTCTGACTTGAACGAGTTTTCACTACAGACTTTCCCCTGGGAGTTGATCAGGTAGCTGGTGGAGCCACACGTGACTCTGGAGCAGGGTGAGAAATTGTTGCTAAGGGCAGATGCTTGTATAGCGCAGGGAATTTTTCCTGTGTCAAAGTCTCAGAGATGTATTTTCTCTGTCTCATTTCTACTTGTCCTTATGCATTGGCCTCTAGGACAAACAGTGATTACAGGAGCAGATACAGGGCAACACTGTGGTGTCCAGAACTTTGGGATGTGCTTGGTCCCCTGGAATTCAAAGCAGTTCATTTCCATTCTGAAAATGTAAATGCCCTGAAAATACATGCATGAGTGCATGTGTTACAGACATAAACAAACTCTTGCTTTTCAGTGAGCTCCTGTGTGCAGATGCAGCTTCATCAAAGTAAAGACAATCATAAATTCCTCACCACAGGATACTTAAGACTGAGTTATCACATGACAGCATGACAAAAGCACTGCTTTTTGCTGGACATCCCAGAAGGGCTTTGCACAAATAATATTGATTTCTACCACAGAGCACTAAACTATGAATACTATGAAGTATTTATCTAAACACGAATTTAGATGCATTGATATGATCTCCCCTCACCACTTCCCCAGCCCCCTCCCCCTGTGCTGATTGCTGTGCTAGTTTTAACTCTGCATCTGGCCTTTAAAACAGTTGGAATGCTAACAATGGTATCCAAATTCCCATTAAAGTTGAATATAGAAGATTTTCAGTACAACTTCCACAATAAAAAGCTGAACTACCTGAACCTTCTCCTCTGCTTTTATGCTGCCCCTCCCTTGGGCTGCTGAGCAGCATTGTGTAATGCCACTCTTTCCACTGACATCAGTGAGAATGGGTTTGACATCAATTCAGCATGAGCAGGGAAGCACACTTTAGTGCCTGTAATTCATTAAGTAGCTTGAATTCCTTATTCTGTTATTCCTGTCCCTCTTACCTCCTCAGTTGTCTCCTTCCTGCCTTCACATTTCATTGCCTTGTGGAATATGTTGCAAGAAATTACATAACTTTTCCTGGTAAACTATACAAAGGAAGAAACAAAGAACTAGTTTTTATCTTCTATAGCTCTTGTTTAGTCTACCTGACTTAACACCATGAAAATCACTTGTCTCAGCAATACTGAGTAAATTGTAAAGACTTTCCTTTTGATTTCTGATTCTGTTAAACACAGATGGTCTTTCTGGACCGCAGCACGGGCTGTGGGCCAGATCCCCAGCTTCTACAAATTGGGGTTGCTTCATAAGCTTCAGTGGAGTGACATTGATTTGAGCTGCCTGAGGAATCCTGCCAATTAGTTTTAATGTGTCTGTGCCAATTCACAGCAGCTGAGGAGCTGTGGGTTTGAGGGCCTTTCTAATTGTAGCTTATATTCACTGTATTGAAGGTTTATTGGTTTTCTTCCCTCTACCACTCAAGCAAATAGTCAAAACATAGACACATCCCAAAAGATCTGCTGCTTACAGCCATGGGACAAGGTGAAGAAATGTTCATGGTGATCTTAAAAAAAGAGAAGGGAAAACCACAGGTCAGACCCAGGCTGTGTGTCAGCATACAAGCAGAAGGCTGAGTGTGTCCCTGTGTGTTTGTGGCCTCCTGAGTTTAGCACAGCTGGGGCCTGTAATCCCTTATGCCATAACCTATCTCTCTGTGCTTTTGACTGGTTGTGTGGTCGTGAAGGGTGACCACAAATAGAAGTCTAATTTATTCTTCACCTACTTGCTTACCAAAACAGAATGCATATTTTTTCATTCCATATGCTACAGAACATGCCTTAAACCTGATGGCAGCATAATAGTGAAGATTAAAGTTAAAACTTCACTTACAGAATGTTGACGTTCTTAAGGCCCAAACCTTCTGTACATCCCCACCACCTTTCTCTGTGATTGATTTCTCTACAAAAAATCAGGAATTTACAGTTTTTAGGGGTGTGGTGACAGCAGGAAACATTATCTCCATGGTATTGATGGAGAAACAGAGTAATTTGCCAAAAGTCTCACAGGAAGTAATACTTTTATTTGGAAAGCTTATGCTGTTTGTTGTTCCTGCTTTTAATATATTTTTTTAATTGTAATTTGTGTTTCTCCTGTTCCGTTTTCAGTCACATCTTTATATTCAAGGTTCTTTGTGTGCTACTTCTGTCCTGCTCAGGGTGTGTGTAATTTGGTTTACTTCCAGACAGCTCACAATTTCATGCTGTTTCCACTTGTAAAATTTTCATGCAAGCACCCATGTTCTTTCTTTCCCCCTTCTGGAAAGCTGCTACAAACAAGTGCCACATTACAACACTGTTTGGCAAAACTCTCATTCATGCCACGATCCCCCAAAAATGTCAACACTGTTGCTGGAGGGCAGCAGGTGGTGTTTTGTTCCAGGAATGTAAAAGGGGCTACATAAAATTTCAACAAGTTCTTGAACTGTCAGAAATTCTCTCAAACAGGTTCTTCTGGTAATGTCCATCTTTGTGGGTGGTGTCTCTGCTCTCCTGACTGCTCAGGATGCCATGCCAGAAATCCCCATTCCTGATGACATCCCATATTTGTACAGGGTGGGCAGCTGCTCTCACTGTTACTAGTGTTATCTCATTTATTTGCATACTTTTTCCACCTCTATCCATCTTATTTTCTCATTTGATACCTCTGTTGAGAGAAACCCTTTTTTATAGCACTTGGCTCAGCAAGGTGCATGTTTTTGACTCCCAAACACTATGACTCAAAGGTATTAGTAATGGGTAGATGACCTCAGGCAATACAGTCCTGCACTTCAAACTTTAGATCTTTTCTACTCTTGCATTTATTATAATGTGTGTCTTTTAGAATTGAAGCTTCCAAGGGAACAAAGTGAGAAAGCACAGAGTAGTGACAGATTTTTTCCTCCTCTGTATATAATGTATTAAAGAAAGAGCGATAATATGTTTTACAGTTAATGCATTCATGGCAAAAATACTTCCTACAGGAATCAGTTGACTTTTTCGTGGTTGCTAGGAGCTGTGTGTACATCATTTTACTTATTCTCAGAGTCAGATATAGATTAGAGAAGAAAATATGTTTAAATGGCTAAAAATATTTCTGCTTTTTGTTTGGGATATGGAATTAGGTTCTTATTTACACTAGTTTCACTTAGTTATAGTTCATTGACCAAGATGAGTTATTTCCCCATATGTCTGTATGAATTTATTCTCCTGGTTCCCTTTGTCACTATGCCAAGAGGTGACACCAACTGCTGGACAAACATTTTTGGATTTCAAGGGGTTGATTTCCTGCACCTGCCAGAACAGAGGAGACAGGTTAGGTTATGTCGTGCTAAATGTCTTTGCGCGAGTTTATGGAAAGATTGCAGACCAAGTCTCTTTGCTGCCATTTGAGGTAGGGCAGCCTGTTCTAGATGGCTTTTTGGGTATTGCTATGCAGTTCTTTGTTGGAGCCTGAGTCATGCTTACAAAACTTGTGCTCTTCTGCTAGAGTGGTGGGTTGAACACCAGAAATGCTACCAGAACATGTGCGAGGAGGGGAAGTGACTAATTTGATTGCCACAAGGTGACATTTCTTCAGCGCCAAATCTCTCTCCCTTGCACCTGTCTTGAGAGCAGATGACTGCTGCAGTCTCCTCTTCTAAAAGGAAGAGGAAGAGCTGCTCCACCACGATTCCCATCAAGTGCTGTGATAGCTGTCACCTCCTGGCTGCTCCTGCTGGAGGGCATGCCCCCCAGGACAGGACTAAAGGCAGAGAGAGCCCCAAATCACGAGGTTTATTCGGTGACATCAAGGATCACAGTGGATATCTGTTTCATTTTGTTGGGAAGATGAGTGTCTGTCCCTTTTTTTATTCAGGAATTGTTCCAGAGCAGTTAATGCTTTCCCTGTCTCCTTGTCCTGCATGTATGAGCTAGATTTACATGAGCCAGACCAGCTGTTCTCAGCCTGGTCTTGGAATTTTGTTACGCAGGGAGATTAAGCAGTTTATTTTTCATGCATCAGGAAGAGCCCTCGGAGTGTTAGCTGCACTTGTTAGGTGACAACTTCTACCTTAGGCTAATGGCTGTTTTAAAAATAGCCATTGTTACTCTTAATTGCTCCGCGGGAAACTTGCATCTTCCAGCGTGCTTTTATGCTGATTTTGGGTTCAAGCTTTTCCGTTCCAGCTATGTTCTTTTTCCGTGGCTTCCCATTTCTCCCATTGAATTCTGTCTTCTTGGAGCTGTTTCATAAGACCACTGTTTGCCTCTAGGAGCTGGGGCTTTTCTTAGCATTCCTTAAGGGATTACAGCGCGGCACAGCAGGTGCTGCGCTGACCTCTAGTGACGGGTCAGGACAGAAAGTATCTTTGCTGTTCTCATCCGCCAACAGCAGCTTCCCTCGGAGCATCCCCTTTCCTGCAGCGTTCAGCCCAAACTAATCCTAAGGGCTTCATCTCTCCCACACTATCTCCAAGCCTTTATAATATTTGCTTAAATTTCTGTCCAGTTCTTCTCAGATCTTCCTCTGGCTGTGCAATGGCAGAATTCTATTAATTTTTATTAGTACTTATTAATTATAAAATGAATAAATTTTGCAAGCTGATGATACTTTATTCCATTTATAATCATACAATAAAATGATTTATATGAAGATAATCCTTGAAACTCAGAGTTTAAAAATCTTGTTTTGACTTACAATTTGCCTTTTAACTACATTTCAGTCCATATTTTTGTTGCCAACAGCGGAATTGTAAGGGTTCAGTGAGATACTACTTGTTATGAAACACAGAGAAAAAGGTTATAATTACCAAATGTCTCTAGGGTTGCTAGATCTCTTCCAAAAGGTTTTAGACACTTCATGCCTCACAGTTATAAATGGTTTTAATTTTTAAAATTTTGAAGTGTTAGAAAGTCGCCTTTAAAGTGGGAGCAGAGTTATTCCCTGTGTGAGTCACTGAAGTCAGTTGAGTGCACCAAAAATCGAGTTGCACCAAAATTAGGTAGGACAGTCTTCATATTAACAGAACCTCTCAACTGTACTTGTACAGAAGAATGCAGAGATGACAGTGGAAATCACAGGAAACTAAACCAGACACATTAGAAGCATAAGGGAATCAACATGTGAGAGAGACACTGCAGGACCTTTTGTTTGGCCTGCCCTGGAGACCGGTAGATCGTGTGCAAGAGGCTCTTGCCCTTGAGTCCTGGATGTTCCTGGGTCTCTAGGTCCTGCTTTGAGTTAGTTGTTTAGACAGGGGAAATACCCCTAGTGTTAGATTCCCCTAGACTATTGTCCTTGGGGTACACATTTGCAAGTCTTTTGTTAGGTCTCATATGTGGTAGATGTAATGTGTTTAGCAAACCCTCAAACATAAACTGAATTTACTGGATGAGGTAAGGGCCATTTTGGCTAAAAATGTTATTGCTGCCTTCTGGTGGAATAACCCAATACCAGAACTATTACCAGATGCAAAATTAAAATATATGTCTGAATGCAGTATCCACTCAGCAGTGAAATCCTCAAATGCTCCCTATCATCTGCTTTGGTTTATCTCCAGTGTGCTACAATGAACCAACATCACAATCAGTAATACAGCTAATGTAGTTCCTTTTTCCTTAGCAGCCTAAGGGAATTTAAAAATAATAATTCTCTCTTTTTTTTTTTTTAAAGAAAAAGTATAATCATGAGCAAATGTGAATGAAAATTCCATGTTCATTCAGCTCACTGCTGTGCACAGCAAAGGATTTCCCTTTCCTGTCTTATTTTTGAAACTTCCTTAATTCTATGTTTGCTGTTCAGCTCAGTTTGGTGATGCTGCAGGCCAAAGAACACATTCATTGCTAAAGGCATGTTTGAAATTTCTTGCTTATGGTAAAAGAAAGACAAAGATGTCACATCTCTCTGGGTAGCAAAGCTACTTGGTGGTGGTGGCTTCTATTGCAGTGAGGAGAGGGATCACTGTGAGGGAAATGATCGGTTTACCTTGGCGGAAGGTCTTCCCAAGTACCGGAGGGCAGCTATCGATTTCACCACATGCCAAGTCTTTATTTAGAGACTGAAAACTACTTTTGTGGCCTCCAATGCCAACGAACAGGAAGGATGGGATACTTGAGATGCTGAGGCTTTGGATCACGAGCAAATGACAGGATGTGCTGGAGGCAAAATAGCAAAAGCAGGACTCCAGTGAAGACAGCTCCTGGAAAGGGGTATCAAATGGAACAGAAAGTGGGGAATGCCCTTGTGCCCAGAGATGAGCTGGGTGGCTGCCTGCAGCAAGAAGGACAGGTGGGTCACATCCTGAGAATAGTGCCCACTCACAAAGTTACAGGGACTGACCTGATAACAGTAAAGTTTTTTTCAGTTTTAGTTGAAAACAGACAATATCCTGCTGGGGATTTTGGAACATGTCTTACCCACTCTTCTGGGCAGCTACTGCCTGGATGAGAAGTGGCAGAAATTGAACTTTTAATGTGAAAGAAACAAAAAATCTGCTTAGCTGCACTCAAAACTTTTCTGCCAGAGACATTCCTCATTAGACACACATGGTGGGATTTTTTTCAAAAGAGTTTGGCACAGCCTTTTCCCTGCTCCCACTGGAATCCATGTAGGTGCCACAGGTTTCAGTGGGAGGAGAGCTAAATCAATACGGAGTGCTTTGGAAAAATGCAGCTCAGAATGGATCCTGGCAGACTGAGTAGATAGGGATTGGAGGTGATGCTGAAATTGTCACGTAGAAATTTTCCATGCTGGCTAGCATTATCCTCTCCATCCTCCTCGCTCCAGAGCTAATGGAAAGCAATGTGTGGCAAAGCATGACTTGAGGGGAAGGGAAAGTCAGTGTTGAATAAAATAAGAATACCCTAATTTCCTCTCTCCTCTGTGTCTTTTATCAGGACAAAAATTGCAGAACTTGCCTTCTGCCTGAGGTTGCCACTTAACTCTTCAAGAGCATACGGGTTAATTGCAAGCAACAGGGCACATTGTGCATGCTGCTCCTTCTGGAGGGGATTCTCCTGACGTGGGCTGAGCAGGCTGGTGCTCTGCTCTCTCCAAAGTGCACCTGGCACATGCTCAGGTGTGGGAGAAGTAGGGGAGGAAGTGATGTTCCCGCTGCCCCCTTACCTGTCTCACATAAGGACAGGCAGCAGAGGCTGCTATTCCAGGTTACATGTCTCATGGAAAAATGTAGCTTGGAAGGGACCTCAGGAGGTCCCTACTGCAATCTCCTACCTTGGGCAGAGCAAACTTGAGATGCACAGCAGTAATTTCTCCAGGCTAGAGAGGAAAGAGCAAAGTGAGCACACACCTCAGATGTATGTGGGACAAAACACGCAGCCTGAACACTGTCAAAACCAGATAGATATCTGGTGATCCAGTGGTCTTGAAGGAAACCTGACATAGCTGACATCCTGCATTTCTGTTGTTTGTGTCATTCTTTCCCCATCAGGTAGTAAAATCTCTTATTAATACAGGTTGTCACAGGATAATCCTGTTTCATTACGTGTTTCCTTGTTGGCACATGGGCACTGAAGTGGTAAACGTTGGTGAGGGGCGAAGTGGTGCTTGGATTCAAGATCTTGCACAGCTGCGCCAGCTGTGGAGGTGGTGCCCCAGATGGGTGCAGATTTCATAGTCCTTTTGTTGTGTGAGGTTATTCCTGCAGCTGAAAGTAGTGACAGTAGGCCAGTCCTGTAGCAGCTTCTGTTACTCTCACAAGGTGACATTGTCACTCATTGATAAACCTTCGGCAAGTGGCTGATTTTCCTCATTCCCTCAGTTATTCAGCTTCCCTAGGTAAATTTCAGATCTTCTGATAGAAAAAGCTATACAAATACCAAATAATCACAGAATCAATCAGTTTGAAAAAGACCTCTGAGATCATTGAGTCCAACCTATGATCAAACACCACCATGTGAACTGGACCATGGCACTGAGTGCCACATCCAGCCTTTCCTTAAACACTTCCAGGGACAGTGACTACACCAGTCATGGTCTCAGAAGTGAACAGTAGCCTCTGTTACACATAGCAATTCACCCCTTCTCTGCTTGAATGACTCCTTAATAACTCCTTTGGCCTGCTTGGTGTTAAAAGAGGACCCAGCACGCACAAACTGCCCTTCAAAGTGGGTGGCATTGTTAAAAGAACAATACTGTAGTGTCTTCTAGAGGCAGCAGCAGGGTTCCTGAGTTTGCCATGCACTTTGAAGGAATGCACTGTGGTTTAATTGCTGCCCAGATCAGGCCTGTGACATGCTCTAATTGGGTCTGTCACCTTTTTTTTTGAGGAACTAGGAAAGTGCCAAAGCCAGGAGCCCCTCCCCTGCCAAACTCAGATTCAACCCACACAAGGGTAACGATCAACATGAGCTAATAGGTCATGACAACTCCTTCGGTGCCTTTAGCATTCTAGGACTTCTCTTAGTCAGGAATTTACTTGAGTATGTCAGTTGCCACTGACTAGCTGAATATTTTTCATCACTATGAGCTCTGTCTCTTGGACCCAAACCATCTGTCCAGCTGTGAGAGTTTTTTCCCGAAGAATGTTAGTGTTCACTTTGATAGTTTTAACACTGGCTAATTTTTTCACTGAATAGCATTCCAACATGAAAGTATCTGTTCATATCAAATATGTTTCTAGCTGAAATGCACGTAACTCCAGTTCCATAGTAACTTCATTCTCATTAGCACAGCAGCATTAAAAAGGGAACTAGCAGAATTCAGTTCTACCATGTCAGCAATTTTATTTTTTGTAGCAAGGAAATGTCTGCCTGAAAAAGGACTGATTTTTTTTAGAGGATCCATATGGATATATAAAGTAATGGTGCCATTTGGTATAAATTGTAATCAGTTCCAGATTCTGCTGTACTCAGAAACTTGAATCATGGAACTGTACGTGGTGGTTTCTGTATTTTGAAGGCTCTCACCTAAACCGCAGTTCTTGTAACAACTAAAATGGCTACACCCATGGTGTCCAATCCCTTGTCTTAATCATGTTAAGAAAATGTTTGTTTAACTATGAATCAAAATTGTATTCCTAAGCCCTGCAGCTTTTCAGGTGAAATGACAGAACCAGCCTTGCTATACTGGGGCAAAGTAGGTGGGCTCCAGAGGCTGAATTTCACTTAATTCCTCCAATTGTGGTTCCTTTGTCAAAGCATTTCTGAAGGCCTGGAGCCAGGCAACGTGGAATACTAAGCACTGGGATGTAAGTGGGATTTAGGCTGCTTGGTCTGATTTTGGCTCCCTGTGTGTGTTTTAAGGCATATTAGAGGTACAAAGAGGTGGAAGGGAAAGGCACAAGCATGCATAAAGTCTGCTGCCTGCTCATACAGTGTCTGTGATTGATGGAAGTGTGTGGCTGTAATGAGCACGTGGCTATTGAACCAGCAGAATGTTTCAACCTTCATTCATGGCTTGGGTCAACTGCTGCCCTCTTGAATTAGGTAGGGGAGATGGAAGATGGCTGGACACACCAAAATGTTTTTCATGAATTGCTGCTAGCAGAAACTGATAGGTGAAGAGATAGTTTAGGTTTGCTGGGGGATTTGTTATCCACGGAACCAGAGCCAGTTCACCACTCTGAACCTACTGGTAGCTTTCAATGCCGTGACCAATTTCAACCATGTCTATAAGGCAAACCAGAGCAAAAGGCCAGCACAATCTGAGGTCTGTGAACTTTTATGAACAGCTAGAGACAAATGACCCAACTAATCCTCCCTGCTGAGGACAACATTTGGCAGCAGTTGCGCCAATGCTTCTGCATCTGTCAGCCTGTCCTGGCACTCACCTGTAAACAGGTGCTACCTGGGGTATGGATTGATGGAGTACTGGGATGCTGAAAATCTCAGGCTGGGGTGAGAGCTGCAGTGGTGTCTTGGGTCCCAGGCTGTCTTGCAGAGATGAACACAGCTGGTTACTGAAGCAGGAGGAGGTGGCAGTCAGGGGAGCACTGTTTTGTCTATGAATTTTCATGGCGGCTGAAAGCAGCCCAGGGCTCATCATGAACCCCGTGAAAGGTTGCAACTGTGAGCTTGCTCTTTACTAAAATGATAGGATTAACCTCAAGCAGGACAACTAAGAGCTCTTTAGTTACAGCATTTACTAACAAGACTAGACCTTCCTTCCTTCTTCCTTAACCACAGCAGGTAAGAGGGAGTTATTTTTGTGAGTGTAATTAATAGACCAGCTCTAGTGTTTGCAATCCACCTCTTTTTGACTAGAAAAGTAACTGGCCCTCCACCCTCTCCTGCCTAATTCTAGAAAAGTAAAGAGAGTTTGGCACTTCACAAAGAATCTCTTCCCTAAAGATCCCTCTTTCCAGAGTTTTATTGAGAATGTTTTACTGCATTTTGACATGGACTTTAGTAAGATCTACTGTAGTGCAGAACTGAAAGGGATAGAGCTTATGATATTTTTGGTTCAGTGGCTGACCTGAATATTGAAAAATGAATTTTATTCTGAATAAAAACAAGGTTTTTTTTGTTTGGGTTTTTTTTTTTTTTGGTTGGTTTTGTGGTTTTTTTTTGGTTTTTTTTTGTTTGTTTCTTTTTTTTGTGAAATGAGAAATAACCTAATTTTTGGACAATTGGACTGCATTTGACTCACTTTTAAAAATCTCAAGTTATCCTTTCTCCTTTTAATGCAGGGTAGGTCTAGAAGACACAGCAAAACATTTCATTGGAAAAAACCTGTTTCAGGATTTCTGAAAGAAACTCTTTTACTCTGGAGAAGGTCAAAGTGAAACATCTGTCAGTCTCCTAATCTCTCTCTCCTTCCACTGAAAAATAAGAGCTGATGGGAAGGTACAGTTCATCAAGAAAAGGAAATTCTCCCCCTTCTCCTCAGTATTTCTGAAAACCAGGCCATCATACTGTGGAGTGTTATTTGCAGATTTAGTGGGAAACATGCCTAAACCAGGAAAGAAAAAAAAAAATTCCATGTGAATCAGCTTCCAAGTCAAACAGTTTCTGTAGGTCTGTGTTTGAAATCTTCCCCCTGGAAGCCTAACTTCAGGCATTAACTAATTCAGGTTCTGGTCTTATTAAAACAGCATGAGAAGGAAAAACCAGCCAGACAACTCCCTAAGACTATTGTAATGTAAATTAAATCTAGTACTGAGAAGCTGACTCTTGTAAACACCTGAGGGCTGATTCTTGTACAACAAACACACACACAAAAAAAAGGGAAGGGGAGGAGGAAAGGAGCTAAAATTAGCAAATAGTACTTTTTTTTTTCTAAAAAAAGGTGATTTTATTGAGTTTTAATATACAGCTTTAATATGTTAGGGTAATCATACAAGATCTCTCTTGTGTTCAATTTACACATTACAATAGAGATGTGAGCTAAAATCTTTTGGTTTAATGTACAAAAAGGAATCCAATGTTGTCCACTAGCAGCTTTGAACTTGACAAGAAAGGTTCTAAAGACTTTAAGTGCAGTAACAACCATACAGGATACAAAATGAATATAAGGACTTTTTGCCAAGGTATATAAACATTTTAAAACAAATGGTGCCTGCTCCACAGGGCAGACAACTAGCAAATTTAAAAACGTCACTGACCAATGTTCCAGGGAAGGAGGAGCACCACCCTGTGTAACAGTTCTTATAAAATGGACTAAGAATATCTGTATCATAGAATTTGTACTGATCAGAAAAAAAGGTCTGAAAAGAAACAGTAGGCAAGGAAATGAACAATCAAAAAAATGACACAGTAATATAAAATATTCCCATCACTATTTAAATGCCAAATTAATCAAGCAATAATAAAAAAAAAATCCAAAACAAAACAAAAAACAAAAAAACCAAAGCTCTTCTGTTTCAAATAACAGCACTGTTTTTGATTATTTTCAAAGATTTTTTTATGAACACACTATATACTTGTTTCTTTCATACGGAGCAATGTGTCCATTTGGTCTGTCACTTCAGTGAAGCTGATAAACAACCAACCCATCATGTCTCACCTTCGATACACTTTAACCCTTTTCTCCCCTTTTGTTTGCTACTCTGGTGCCTTCTCTTCTCAAGTTAAATACTTTTCTTCCTTTTCTTTATACAGTGCAGAGTATATGGGCTTAGGATATGGAGATTTTCCTCTACTCCAGTTCACTCTCTGGCTCTGAGTTCAGTGGTGTGCAGTAGTTTGGCTTGTCTGAAGGCACATACCCAGGGAGACACAAACACTTGTAGGACCCTTCCGTGTTAATGCATTTGGCATTCTTGCAGAGGGACATCCTGTTGTTCAGCTCGTTGCACTCATTCACATCTGCAAAAAGGAGACATCAAAAGACACATGTGCCTAAGTCTGGTGTGTAGTTAATACTCATTTAGTTCCAGCATTGCTAGGACTAGAACAATCTGCACAAATGCCCTGAGAACTTTATTTTCAGTTCCGATTGGGTGGAATTAGGCTGGGCCAAAGTTCTAAAAGATGAATTGGGAAGAGGTGGAAGTTATCATAGGAAATCAATAGGGTATTAAAGGGCCTTAAACTGTTACATTACCAAGTCCAAATTCAGCCCAGCTGCACAACAAAATTAAGTAACCACTTACATGTGTTTCTCTGATGACTGAAAAAGGACTTTTAAGAAAGAATCTCGAAGTTCTTAGCATAACATCTGTACTTTACCAGCTGAATACCTGAGGAGCTGCTGGTGTTGTCACCTGAATAGTTGTGAGGACAAACTACCTGCAACTCTACCACGCTGCTTTGGCCTGAGGGGCACAGCAGCTACATCTTTTCATGCTAAGGAGGCCAGCTCGCCATAAAGTCCTGAAGATCACAAAGCACATAGGCAGCTCCTCCTCATAGAGCTGGGAGATTTCAGCTGTGTGTCACAAAGCAAAATGCTAAACAAGGTCAATGCAGACTTTAAACTGAACTAATCACACTGTTTGTAGCAGGCTTCTATACCGAAGGGTGGTTGTTTTGCTTCGTCTTCTCACCGACATTTGCTGTTCCCATGTTTAGTTGTTTTAATTGAAGATATAGATGTCTTGGTTAATAAACGTGCAGATTTACTAGTCTGAGAGTGAGATAAATAGTTGAGTGTGTTGACTGTTGAAATCTGTGAAAATCAGGGGCCAAACCTCACCAGCTGGTTATATGCATATTTAGGCAATCACTATGAATCCACTCTAAAAATCCACTCCTAAAATCACTCTTCTGCTCTGGATCCAGTTCCATCCTCCTAGCTTATTAAAGCCTTTGAAAAACATTTGGTTTGTACATTGAAGTCTTGATATAAGTTTAAGTTTCGTTCCACAAAGGTGTGTTTATTCACTTCTAGTCTTTTAACTGAGCACAGCTGTGATGACCAAGATGCACTGAGAAACACCAAGATATTTTTGTAACAATAATTACTAGCCTTTGCAGTAAATAAAACAAAGCGTGGATCTTTAATACAATTCAGGTCATCATCCCTAAATCCTTTGTCCGAGGCCTCCTAAGGTCAAGTGACTGAGTAAACTGGGAGATAACAGGGGATAAAACAGGTGATATGCTATCCTCACCAACACAGGTCATTTTGGCCATGTCCAGGTGATAACCATCAAAGCAGTCACAGGTGTAGCCCTCCTGGACTCTCACACATCGGCCATTTTCACATCCATTCAGAATACCACATTCCTCTGCTTGTAGCTCCTCAAAGCTGTTCAGGAAACCTGGGAGGAAAAGGAATTGCAAATAAGTAGGTTACAAAGCTATTGAATCAGTATACCCAAATATATAGTGGGAGATTGAAATTCTCTCAGAAGTTTACTGGAATAGGACTTGACTTTGCAGAAAATAGGTCAGCTTTAGCAGAGCTGCACCATCTGGAGTTTTAAATGTACCAGAAAAGTGCTGTGATATGTTTCAAGATGGAAACTGAATAACTCGGTTAACTCTTAAGTTTTATTTTGTGTTAAAAATCTGTGATTTTTCTGAAGAATGGAAACTCCATAATTTCATTGTTTATTTTTTAAAGGGTAAGTCAGTGTTTTCTAAATAACACCTTTTATTTCAATTGTTATGTTTATCAGCCTTTAAGAAAACAAATGGTCACGCAATTTGGGAAAGTTGCTTAAAACAGGATTGTAGAAAAATAAGGTGTGTGTGTAGAGGGGTAAGAGATGCATTATAATTTATCCAGAAGAAAACATATTAAAAAAAATCAATCCCAGCTGCCATAAGGAAAATAAGAAGAAATCAGAGACTGCTTTCCTGTTGTGGTTTTTCGTTAACAGCCCTTTGGCTTGTGCTTCAGTGAGTGGTGCCAGTACAAATACCTATAATCTACCAATTCCTCCTTGTCATAATTCTAGATGGTGAGCAGTCAAAGCTCAAAGAGTTGAGCTTTTTTTTTTTTTTTTCACCTCTTATACAAAGAGTTGTCTTTGTATTCAGTGGTTTGTATAACCACTTTTTGTGCTCCCTGCCTTAGGGCTTTTGTGACAGTTATGCTTTTATATGTAAGGAAGGATTTATACTTACAAAATTATTTCACATTTATTATTATTTTACATTTTCACATGTTCAGAGATTGTCTCTAGGACTGAACTGTTCCTCTAAGTCCTAAGGTTATTTTCATTAGCTTTCTGCTCATGGAGCAGTGATGTAACAGGACTGCAGGTGGCAGCCCATCACATCAAACAGACTTCTGTGGAAAAAGCTGAGGATGTTTGAGTCATAAGTTTAATAGCACAATGAATATAGAGGGGAAATTGGAGCTGGAGTGGAATAGAGTAGGACATATCTCTCCATGTGTCCTGTAACAGGTAGTGGCTCCTCCAACAAGCCAGCAACATACTGAAAAACTGTTTACTGATTCATATTGCAACAGCTGTGATACATGTATTTCCTAAGCTAGTTAGGAATATTAATTTCTCCCTTCCTTATGTTTTTTTAGTCTTGTCTTTTCTTATTTACTCCATCCTATCTTGGTCCTTGAGGCCCTCTTTACTACTTACCTGTTTTTTCCTTTCCTACTCTGCCCTTTCCGTACCTTTGTCCATTTAACTTCCATACTGTCATGTCCACCCCCCCTCTCTTTGACTACAAATACTGTTCCTATCCTGGATTTCCTAGCACGGAGGGCTTCTCAGTAAGGATCAAGCTGGTCAGTAACAGGCTAAGTGGACTCTGAAGACACTGAACACACAATGTGAAGTAAGTACTTGTTGGCAGATGTCACATGTCAAGAGCATACATAATACACAGGATGTATACAAGTGTACATTAAATGGGAAACATTGCAGTCTTTTTCATGAGCCTGGTAAATCACTTCTCAGTGCAATAGTATTGAGGATATTGAGCACCATCGTGATGTAGGTAACCAAGTTTCATTACTTGCTGGAGTCCTCTGGCAGAGCTTGTAGAGAGCTCAGGAGAGACCTTTAAAGTAAAGACCTTTTCTAATGTAGAAAACAGTGCCAAGAAAGGGAAAGGAGTCCTCCTAAACACATAGATATTTTTCAAATAAAAAAACCACCCCTTAATTTATTAGAAATATAGCTTATATGTAGGCATATATGCATGTGCATAAACATATGTACACACATATATACATATTTTTTCTCTCCCTGTCTGTCATGAATACAGTATGTTGTAATTTTAACTAGTTAAAACTAAATGTGTCACTCACAGCAAGTTCTACTTTACAAAATATACTCTAGTTCAAAACAGCTCAATGGGACCTGTATTGTAATTCTGAGGTATGTATTTGCTTCTGTGGAAACCAAATGCACAATGACAAATATTGCACTGAAGTATATGGCCCTGCCATGGGATGGGATGTATTGTTGTATTCCTCACACAGCCTGCAGCAGGACTGATCTTGAAGTCTGTGATGCCCTAAACAAGATGGCCCATCTGATTCACTAATAGGATGGGAGCAAGAGCCATGAGCTCTTAAGCTTCTGTCCCTCAGAGGTCGGAACTAGATGATCTTTAAGGTCCCTTCCCACTGCAGCCATTCTATGATGTGGTCTCAGCTGTGGATTCAAAACTTTCCACAATTTATCGTATTTATTTACCACTAAACTATATACCTTGTTTATACCTCGTGAAATACTTCTTTCCAGATTAACAGTACATTAACATTGCTTACCCAGTCAATGTTCTGGGTTTTTCATGGTGTAACCAGTAGTTTTCAGCAGTGTGACATTTCAGTCACACATCAATACTCAGAAATGCTGACTGGGGAAGAGCAGAGTGACAGCTTGCAGGCCGTACGTATGTAAAGCATGAGAAATTACAGCTCCTTCTGATAGTTCTACTTTTCTTCTCTAAAACTATGATAGAATATTCTGGACCTGTACAGGGTACCTGATTTTGAGGAAGATGCGGAAATCTGTAAGCATTTCTCTCCTGCAAATTTTAACAGTCAGCTGGGCCCAACCCAACACGAAGAGCTCTGATATTCCTCAAGCACAAGCGAGATGCTGTGTACAATCCCTCACACTCTGCTTGGCAGGCACAGCATCCAGCCTGAAGTCCATACATCTGTGTATTCTCTAATCATACTGTGCTGTACATTTTCTCTGTTGAGCAAGAATGACTTGCATGCTCTCATTTCACTCATGCAAGTTCTGCTGGGAAATCATGGAAAGATGAAGAGCTTTTTTGTTCTTCTAAATTTAATGCACTCTGGAGAAATCTGTCCCATGCTCCAAAGGAAAATCAATTTGTGAGAAGGAAAATTGGCAAGCCTTTTGACCTTGAGCTGTATAACTGTTGGTAAACACAAATTTAGTACACTTGGCACAAACTGTTTCACTAGATTAAAAATTAGTTGTATGCTGAGCCCAACTGGACTCTCACACAAACCTGGCTCTTGAAGTGGAACACCTGACTGAAAGTTAGTGTCATAGGAATAACTAAAGCATAAAGAGGCCACACTACCCAGAAGCAAAGAGAAGAATGTAACTGGCTACAGGGAAAAAAAAAAACTGAAGTAAAAATCTCATTTCAAGCCTTTTACTTAAGAGAGAATCTCGCTTACGGTCTTCAACGAAGTATGGATTGGTTTCTGGAGTGTAGTGCTCCTCAAAGTCAACTAAAGCATCCTGTCCATATGGCCGTCGAGATCCTGGAACAGGAATGTTGCACAGCTGGGCGTAATCCTCTGAGGGGGGAAAGAAAATAAGATATAAAAGTAAACACACTTGTAACACAGGCTGCATTACATTAGTCCCAGTGAGCTGTGGTTCATGTTTGCTGGAAATAAACTTATCTTCCTAGAAACACCATAAATCTGCAGAAAAGAAAATTTCCAGAAAGCATTCTCTCTTCAAAAAGGATGTCATTAAAATGTTAATGAGCCAAATATATACTATTAAGTCATAATAGGGATAACACCAGGGATAGATTTGAGTCAATAACTGTACAAAAAGTTATAGGTCAGGTTCTTCTGCTCTGCATGGGAAGCAAGAGCTGAGGGATGCTGTGTATCCCACTGCTGATGCACTTCTCTCCAGGGCTACCTCTGTTTTTACTCCTCGTCTGTGGAACAAAGGCTACTCCAGACCACCTTGGCTGCTAGCAGAAGCCTCCCCAAGGGAAACAAATTGGGGCAGGTACTGCCAGTATTTCTGGCACTGTCAGCCAACCTGCAGAATTCAGCGTGAAAAATACTTCTGAAATAGCCCACACTTATCTACAAACTGGATCTTCAACCCACAGGCTTGGAAGTGTGAGGGCTGTTCCAAGTCTCCTTGGCTGTGAAGCTCAGAGCATGGGGAAACACACAGGAGAAAGAGTCACATCTGATTTTGTGCCTCTCTCTAGAAGCTGGACAACACAAGTTGAGACCAAAGCAACTCTACGTTTTAGGTGCCAGAGTCCATGTTTGAAATGCTTATGCAGAGTTTGACTCTTTTATAAATCAAATAAAAATTGTGTCAAATCTGTTTCTACTAGCCTTTACTAAAAGACATACAATACAATTTATTTGAAAACAGAAATATTGTTAAAATACAGCAACCCAGGCACTCCCTTACTGTTGCTACAGTCTGTTTAGCTTCTGGTTCTGTGAAGATTGCCTGGTGTTCTGAGAATCAGGCAGAGAAAGGACGGGAAAGAAAAACCACCAAAAGAGAGGGAGGAAAAAAAGCCCTAAGCAGATAGACAATCCAAGAATTGCAGATGGTTGCAGAGCCAGAAACCTCATGCTGTGTAGAGCTGTCCCAGACAGCAAATAGTTGGATAAGTCCAGACTGCCTCCAGACAGTGCAGAGCACAGCCCTCCTTGCTGTCCAGCACTGTAATTTTATTTTTACAGGTAGTATCTCCTCCACCTGGAACGATTTTATTTTGTACTGAAAACACCACAGTGTTCAAATAGTCTGTTTGAATTCTGTGGTCAACAACTTGGCCCTTTGAGAGCACAAGACAGAGCAGCACAGGCAACGCTTGTCTGTGCACACCCAGAGCTGCCACGGCTGACAGTCCAAGTCTGCAGCATGAACTCCTAAGAGAACTAAAAAAAATCACTGTAAATCCCACCACATTCTGCTGCAAGAGCAAAGTGATTTCCTTTGAGGTATGTCCTCCAGAATATATTTATATACAGTAATAATATTCAAACACCACTTTCCTCTCCCAGAGAACAAAATACACTGCCCAAGAGCAACATCCCAGGGCACAGGAAACAAAGCCAGCATGGCAAAATAAATGACATATAACAAAGGTTACTTACATCCCTGACTGCACTCAGCTTCCCACTGAGGTACTGTGATAATGAACACAGTTTTAAGAGTTGTCATAGGACCAGAAACACCCCATTCTTTCTTCCCCACATCTAACCCCAGATTAACATCCATGCTTGGGGAGAGGTTACCATATCAGAACGATGCCTTCATTCATATGGAATGGACACACAGGAAAGCTATGCAGAATAGTAAAAGCACTTTCTCACAGATGCCCACAAATGTTCTTGGCAAAGAAAATCTGTGTTCTACCACAAAATACTAATTCATCTGGCTTGTGTGGAAGAAACTACCACATAAAACAGTCAGTGAAAGGCAAAGGGACAATTCAAGCAGCTCTTGTGGATCTTAGGGATCATTGTCCCTGACACATGAATGTGATCTGATGGGAAGGGCTGAGCAGAACCTGTACACTGGCTTCCCAGGTTACTCAGTGCTAATTTTGCTATTAGTGATACTGATAGTATAAACAATGTTTTAGTTCTGAAGAAAGCAGTTGGAACTTTTGAAAATCCATCAAGTTGGAGCTCTCATGTACACGAGAGTTGAGTTGTTTGATGATTGTGCAAGCCTATTTTATATTGCATGTCTGCCAGTGCAAAGTTGTTCAACATCTAAGGAAGAATTAAGAAATGTTGACAACAGAAACTTGTTTCCTGCCCCACTGGTCCCTCAAAAATCAAGTTCTGAATGTCTGTATTTTTAGGTCTTATACCTGTGACATTCTCTTAATATTGTATGTTCTGTTTAGCTGTCCAAGTAGTATAGACTAAACCCCTTATCTTTTATAATGTGTTGACTCAGTCACTAGATGCTTGGACAATAAACCCAAAGGGAGCAACAGCAGCTCACCTAAGAAACCAACAGTAGAAATTCAGGACCAGTAACAATGGTAAGTTATCTATTCCACCTTTCTCAGCTTGTCTTTTTCTTTTTCTTTCTCTTTTTTTTCCATTTTTTTTTCCCAGGGAAAAAAAGGATGTGCAGAGAGGAGAGTACAAAGACTGAAAAGACTGAAAAGTATGCAGGGGGCCACATTCTGGAAAGGTCATTAGAACTGGTGTTTTGAAATAAGGTAGACTTGAGACTTGGATCCCTGACAGAAATGAACCCATCATAGTGCCCCTGTGGAGGATAGAACAAGTTATGGCAATGACACTTTCTGTTGTTTTAAACTTTCCCCCTTGTTATGCTATGTTCCTACAGTTCAAATTAAAAATAATGTATTTGGGGTCACTGCGATGTGTGCTGGTCACAGTTTCCAGGGGAGGGAACTACATGAACAGAGTGCTGTAGGATTTGTGGGTGAAAGCATGACTGGGGCACAGAAACTTGCAGGCAAGTATTCAAATGGGAGAACAGCATGACACTGCCCTAGGGAGATGACAACAGGAGACTGAGATCAAGAAGGTGGTAAGGGGGCAGGGATCAAGACAGAATATGTAACTATCCCTGAATGACAGAAGCATTTTAGTTGTCACAGAAATCAATGCTCACTTTGAAGCGAATCTTTCAAGTAAAGTTGAAAGAAAATATTCTATAATTCACAATGAATGAAGAAACCTTTTTCTATATGGGTTTATTTTTTCTGTTCACTCATCTCTTGGCTGTGATCAGGGACAGTATAACTACAGTTCAAGAGGAAAAAAAAACCCCTTTGTTTTTAATATAGCTTAGTCTACATTGGTCCACGTGTTTCTAAGTTTTTCTCATAACTTGCAGATGAAGCATACAGACAGCTTGTATAACTTAGGGTGACCATTATAAAAGGAAGCTGATGTATGCCTCCAAAAATGTAAAGGACATTTTTAAAGATAGAAGTATTGCCTATTAAACAAGTGTTAGGGGATTACATCTAGACACACGTGTACTGGCACAGATGTTAGCTGTAATTGGTGACGAAAGCTTGGCTGACAGAGATGACACAGTATAAATTGCATGGACCGACTGGCTTTTAGGTGCTTGTTAGCAAAAATGCAGCTGTGCAAATGTGCATCTAATTTGCATACATAGTTGTAACTGAGCAAACTCTTGTGAGTCTTACTTGCATCCAGAGGTCTAAAAATCCTAATGTCAGAAACAGTATTCCATATTTCATGTATTTAAAGCAAAATATTATATAAAAGCTATTCCTGACACAACCATGAAACAACTACACCACAGCCAGTCCAGCTCCTGCCCATAAAGAAAGCTTTATTTCTGTTCCAGCCCCTCAGAACTGTCACCATCACACACACAAAAGACGCCAAGACTAAGAAACCAAACCAGATCCTTCAAATTATTTAAGAACGCAGCAGTTTCACCAAAGGTTCTGGACATCAATCTATATTGGTTAAGTTTATGCTGTCACAGGAGATTGCATCATATGAGAACCAAAGCTAAAGGTATTTCTGCTCTATATTTAGATTGTGCTATTTGACAATTTTGAAAACTTCATTGATGTTGCCCATGGATAGATGCTAAGGTTTGCAGTGAACAGCATTGATATCTATTCTACAGCACAAGGAAAAGGTAATTGTGTCGGTCTTAAAAGTTATTTTTCATTAGTTAAGAAGGATGTTCATATCCTTTCATGAGCACACTCTAAATGAAATCCCTGAAAAAGATCCACAGTGGATGTAAAGCTCTTGCTAAACTGAAATAATTACCAAACTGATTGTCTCAAAACCTCTTGGTAGTGACCTTTTGTTCCTCTACTAATGCTGCTCAAGCTTCCTAAAATGATCTTCCCATTCCTTTTGCTCCAAGTAGATAGTTAAAAGTTGTAGTAAAAGGTTGTTTCTGACACAGCTCTGCACATGGCTTTCTGACTCCTTGCTGATTTCCATGTACACTTGGAATGTGAGGTTCCATGAGAAAGAACCTTTAGCCAAAACTACTATACTCTCTCCTAACCTTCAGAAAAAGCACTGAAACTCTTCATCAACAGAAACTAAATTAGCCAAAAATCTGCACAACTGGACACAAGAATTTGAATATTCAAGGCCCAATCACTTCAACATTTTAAGCCCAGAGGATTGAATCCATTTGACCAGAGTCCTTACCACAAAGGAAGGAGACACAATGCCATCCTAAATGAAAGATGAGCAATGATCTACAGAAATCCAGTGCCTCCCTGCTGATCTTTACCATCCCAAAAGAGGAGAGATGAAAACTCATGCTTTACACACATTGGCTTTCCCTGTGCTTCCAGATTTTCATGAGTGACATTAGCCAGAACTTAAAGGGAACACTGTGTTCTCATAGTATGGAAGCTCAGCCCAGAACGAACTCATAATGTTTACAAAGGATACACAGAGTTCCTTTGCAACAAAAATGCAATCCAAACAATCTGTTCTGCCAAAAAATGGGCAGAATTCAATTCCATGTAGGCATCCCTGAATGTCTGCAAGTGAATTAGTTGTTCATTGTCCATTTTAATCCATGGAAAGAGAGAAACACTTCTAGGACAGAATCTCATTGTGAAGCACGTGTCTAGAACAGGTCAGGGGAATATATTGCTCAGGGTGCTGATTTATCTTTCCTGATGGAAGGAAAAACTGGCAGCACTGATGTGGGTTTCTGTATAAAAACCACAATATGAAATTGTCCAAGAGAAATCCTACATTATACAACACCCCAGGTGATCTACATTACCCACTACTCTCAGTGTTCTCCCAGCATGGATTTTGCAAATGGTAAGGTGGAGATAAAGAGAAACTACAAATACAATATGAACAGCAGTTCTTTATGTGACTTCTAATCCCACAGAACATCTGAAACATCTACTGACTGGAGATCTATCATTGTCTTTTCTGCAGATCTTCTAAACATAAAGTGGTTCCATAAAACCCCACAAAGTAATAGAATTCAAAACTTAAGAGTAGAAAAATTATTTCTAAGGATACACAAATAAGCAGGCTGAAAAACTGAATGCTGGTGCCTTTTCCAGTTGCCTAAGAATGTGTTCATGACATTATCTTAGTACTCACACCAACTAAAATGTCCAAGTTACAGATGTAGTAATGTACCCCCAATCTCAATAGTTATTAAAACATCTGCTACAGCTGCTGAGTCCCAGACCTACCTCACCCTGTTTTTCTGTATGAAAGCTTCTCTGGACAACCAGCTACAGAAAAGAAAGTACCCTCCTTAACTGACTGACATCTCTTTGGTTCAGGGGCTCCTAAAACCTACCTTACCAGCATCTTAAGGTGTTACTGAAGCAAACGTGGTACTGCACTGCAATTGCCACAAAACTATCATTTTGCAAACAAAAAATAGGCTGTCTCTGTATACTGTAATACTGACCCCAGCATACCACATTACCACATTATCAACATTTTCTAGTTGTTAGCTCTATCTCTTCTCTTCAAATCTCCTGTAACTATACACCTTGCCTAAAATCCATTCCAGTCCCCTAAGGGTCGCACAGGAGTTTCTGGAGTCTCAGAACATTTATAGTTCAGGTCCTACAAGTTCAAGTTAACTTGAGGTATATATGGCTTTATTTTAGATTTCACATTTTTTTTCAGTCTGGGCCAGTTGCTCTGTTTTCTGGCGCGGAGGCTTTGACCCAGCTGCTAAACCTACTGGAGCCTGTCCTGCTACCAGTCACTAGACCATGGGCTCTGGGGATGGTGAGAGCTGGGCTGGTAGGCACTAACAGTACATTGACCAAGGAAGCAGAATTTCCAAAGGCCAGGCATCCAACGTGTACTTTTTAGGTGGATGCAATGAGAAAGGATGTTTTGCTTTTGTTTTCTAAACGTAAAAGTATCCATTTTTCTAATTTTCCTCACCTTGTCAATTTCTACAGATTGCCAATGACAAACCTCAAATAACACAGAAGTTTTTAAAAAATAATTACTAAACTGTTATTACTGTTCTTTGGGCAAATACAGACGAATGACACTGTGAGCACAGAGAAAATACACTTCAGTAGTCAACATTTTGGTATTGATGAAATCTGTAAAAGTCTTTATCCGCAATGATGATACAGTAAAGTAATTGAAATAATTAATCATAAGATAATTGAATGTAATTGAAAACAATGTCTTTACAATGTCTTTACATTGTTTGCACAAGTCAGAGGTACTCAGCCCAGCACTACAGGTCATGTTTGTAGTATTTTGATCAGGACTTTTGAAACATTTTGAGTTTATTCTTCAATGTTGTCATTGAAATACTTATCAGTCTTACTGTTGTTAAGATGTTGATATTTGTTGCAATACCAAAAAATGCTACTTATTTTTGTCTCAGTCTCTGAATGTTTGGAATAATTTCAGTGCAGTTTGTTTAATTAAGCACTGAGTAGTAGTTTTTAGAAACAGTAGCAACCATTAAGTTCTATTTCCAAGCTGATATAAGATTGTATTTATTTTTGCTTAATATGGATAAATTCTTACAAGAGTGCTCTATCTTCTCACTGGTTTTTTGCTGGATCCTACTCAAACAGCATATTTAAATCTTGTAATGAAAAATGGAAGCACTTTAAGACAAGTTCGGTTAGAAAAGCTAGAGGTTGTTTTTAATAAAGAATTAATATCTTTAGAAGGGACTTGCAAAAGTATCACTTATGGTGGTAGGCCTGTATTTCCTTCTTTCTAAGGGTGGTGACTAGATCTTCAAATACAATGGGACTATAAACAAGGTAAAAGGAAACCACAGATCTGTGCTATATCCAACTCATTTCATGGTGAAAGTTTTGTGGGGGAATGCTTTTCCCATCGGCAGGTCTTCTTTAACATGTGTTAAAAATCTTCAGAATGCCCCAAACCGGGTAAATAAGCAAACACCTTCAGTAGTAAACCTGGCCAACACGATACCTAAGTATTTAAAGATGGAGAAATTCCAGGTTCCCCAGCCAGGACTTGAACCTGTGACCTGATGGCCGGGAGGTGTGAAAGCACTCTCTTGAGCCAATGATATCACTTCAAGTGCTACAGACTGAAGACATGTCAAATGAATCATTTATTCAGTTCAGTCAGCTTTAAATTTTTCTTGGTAAATGTTCCTGAACACAGAGAAAGGCTTCCAGGTTTCTGTGTGGGTGAGTGCACATGCATGTGAGGACAAATGAGCACATACCATCTCCACTATGAAATGAGAGCTTGCATGTTTGTTCTGACATAATAAACATTAAATATGCTTTTATTTTCAGCTATGTTCCAATCTATAAGGATAATTTAAAGTATTTGGGATCAAAGTATGCCTCAGTTTCAGTTAAAGCAAATACTTCTCAAAGCAAATGAAACATCGCATAAAAGTTATCTTGCGTCTGGAGGGAGAAAGATTTTATTATCCAACATAATGTTCTTCAGATTTGACTAAGGATCATCCAACTGATGTTTAGGATGTTCTCCATTGGGAACCTCCATGTAATTTTTAAAATTAATTTCTTAATTTTCTTCACAGAGCTATTGGGGATTTGCGCCCCACTGTTGGCACAAGATCCTGTGTTCCTAATGATCAAAGTAAATCCAGTATTTTCACACTGAAATAGTTCCAATTTCTTTTCCTGCACTTTTGTTTAAATTAAAAGCTTCTGGGAATCCTCCATGATTGTGCTCTAGAGGAGAGTCTTAGAATCTGCAGCCTTTGTTCTGCAGCTATATTTGAAATTTTTCATCTTCCCTTGTGAGGCAGGTTCTCTTTGCCTGACCATGTTCGTGGTCCTTCTCTCCTTCTTTTCAGATTTATCCTGCTTTAAATGTAACTAGCTAGAAATCTCCAGAAGTAAATCTTGTACCTAATTTAACTTTCTCTAACAGGAACAGCTTTTCTTTGCTCCCTCAGGATTGTGTGCTTGTATGACACAGATGGGTCACTCTCACCACATGATGAACTTTGTAAGAAGAAAAACTCCTTTAATCTGCTCAATCTTTCCACTTGAGGAGTTCCAGGCCATAGCAATGATTCTTGCTATTAGCTGTTGCCCTGTGTTTGTCTTTCAAACATAGGGCAACATTACATTTCTTTCCATTGCATTTGTTATTCTAGCAGGTATAGTAATTTGATGTCTTCATATAAGATTTGTTCTGACAACGACATTGCAGAGATTTCCAAATCTTATATATCAAGCTGCTGTCATGCCCTGTTTTTCTTCTTCAGTCTCTTCCTGGGGTAAGCATCAGCCAGCAGTTACTCCAGCCAACATCATCAAAATCAGATGCTGTTTTTTTTAGTTGCTGCAATTCCAAAGCAAACTCAAACAAGTAAAGATATCTAAGAACAGGTTCAAGGACCTTGCAAGTAAATTATAAAAGCATACAACCCAAGCAGACAGAAACAACCACATTAATGCTTCACTGAGCTTCTCTACATAGTTTTTTAATTCCTGGGTTTTTTTCTACAAGTAAAACATGTATTGCTTTAGCCACAACATTACCTTTAGAGTAACAAAGGCCTAAGTGAAAATCCAGGAACGTTCACAATAAAATGCTTTACCAGTGTAGGCTGGTATTCCTACATGGAAAGATATGTCACTGAAAGACACATTTATAGTAAGAAAGCTGCATCCAAACTAGACCTTGGAACAGTTTATACAGAGGAGAGAGGAAGTTTGTGTCATGCCACCAGACTGTGTAACCAGGCCTGATGTATCTCAGGCAACGCATGACATATACCTATGCTGCTTCCACTAGCCCCTTCTCCAGTCCCCAGAAATAAATCTGAGTGTCAATGACCTGTCTGTAACCATTCAGCTTTTGTAGTCACCACAATTAACACCTTCCACCTGAAATATCATGGAAGAGTATCTGGTATCCAAACACGTAAACAAAATACAATCTTTTAAAAATACAACAGCCAGCTTTATTTTTAACACTAAACCATATTCCTTGGGAATTTTTCAGTCCTTATTGGTAACCCATTTCCCTTAACCTGAGGGGCTAGGGGTTTTTTGCCCTTTCTCACGTCACTGGCGCAGGTACAAATGCAAGGGATTGAAGGGGTGAGGTGTTGCAGGTTTGGCTCAGTGTTTCCTTACCTGACTCCTTCATGGGACACAGCGCGCACTGCATGCCCCAGGCCTCCCCGTACAGGCAGCAGCACTCGGTGTACGTGGTCTGCTTCCCAACCAGCGGCCGACTGCAGACAAAATCATCACTCAGGTGCTGCCAACAAAGGTCCTGGTAGACCTCAGCTTCTTCAGTTTGTTCTGATGGAGAAGACAGGATTAGGTCACCATCACAGCACTGTTATTTAAATAAGAGGCTGGTATAATGATAAATTTTGTAAATTTAGATTAGAAAAATAACTTAGCTTTACAGACTTTGCTGAATACGTATTTAAGCTTAGAAGTCATGACCCTTTTTAAGTGCCTGAGGTGGCTCATCCCTTGAACGTTCAGCTTTGGAAAAATCTTAAAAGGTTCTGAGTTGTCACATTAGGCCAATTTAAAAGAACATTGTGTTGGATATCCAAAAATCCGATCTTTCTAAATCATAGTCATTCCTGAACACTTAACAGGGATTCAGCTCAGCTCCCATGGAAGTTAACAGAGTTTGACAAAAACCAGCATTGGAGAGAGGTGAATGTTTGGGGAACTCCATGCACACAATAAATCTTTAAAAGTTGTTATTTTGCTTTTCTTATATTGCCGTCAATGCATCTGAAAGAACTTTTACAGCTAGGGCAGAACTGAACAAAAATTTTACATGGGCTCCCTGGGAGACTGGACAAATACTTGGAAGAGAGAGACCCATTAACTAAACAGACAAACTACATCAGTCTCAGGAAATCCCCTGAGCTGAAAATAGCTGGAGGCTGAGAGAGTGCTGGGGAGGGTGAAGAGAAGTATTGTTTATCTGCCCTCCTGGTCCTAAATCATCCACTTACAGCTATTGTTAGAGACAGAACACTGCTGTGAACTACTGTCACATTCTTATGAACCTTAACAAAAATCTGTGTTTTTGTCAAGGCTGGAATATTTCAGAGGCATAATAGTTTTGACACAGATCTCCGAAGAAACCATTCCCAGTCCCAGCAAGTTCTGATCACTGCTGATCAGAAGGAGAGGAACTGTAAACTCAATCTTCCACTTGGAATGTAAAAACCTCAGCACAATCATTTTGTGAAGACATCTGCAAGGTTTTGATTTTGTTCCAACACAGAGTGAAAAATAAGTGTTGTCACAAACCAAGGTTCTGTTTTGTCTACGCATATCCATTTACTGCATTTTTACATTATGCATGGGCGAGCACAGAACTGAAACCTCGCTCAAGAGCAAAACTGAGTTCTGAAAGCACAAAGCTGATCACAGCTTAGATACCTATTCTACTAAGAGCTTGCCAGAATATGCAGTGAAAAGAAGCAGTGGGTCTCTGCTACTGACTCCAAATTCTGCTGGCAGCAAAAGAACCAGCCTGCCCCCTCCCCTCTGCGTGAGGGGGACATTGCCAGTAGCGATACAAGGCGAGTGCTCTGTGCTGGCTGAGATGATCACTGCTGTGTCAGCTGAATGTCTCATCACAGAAGACCCTTTGGACTCTTGCATTCTCTTCACATCCTAGATGAACCCAAAGGACAATCCTGCCCTTGATTTGTTTAACTGAAGATGGAACAATAGAAATGCTGTGGTTCTTTCACAGTTCCACGCAACAGGGCGACCACATTACTCCTCAAAATATCAGCCTTACAATTTGGAGTGACTAAAGAAGGCATTCAGTCTTTATTCCCATTTCCTTTTACAGAAGCATCTCAGGAAAATTCACTGCAAGTTGCAGGAACCAGAGGTCTGGATTTATGGCTATACAGTGCCAGCATTAAATCAAACCCATTCTAATGCTTCTTTCGAAGATGTGAGTGGCATAAACAAAGCTGTGCAGACTGCATAATGCTCTGGATTTCTGAGAGGTTTCCAAGAATCTCATAATATCTAACATTTTTTCTGAAATAAGTGTCTATTGAAATTAAAAGAACACAAAAAAATGTTACTTTAACAGTGATGTTGAAGCCCACAACTTGAAACTGTGAGCTCAATGTACTTTCAAAGTTAATCAATTGAAAGCACACATACAATTTTAGCTATTTCCTCCTATATCCTGTCATTCCTGTTTTTATTTTGCTTTGGTAGAACTGATTCTCGAGACTTAGCCTGCAGCCAAACCCCAGCCTTACTGAGACAGCAAGCAGGCTGTGCCTCATTACCGACAAGGCTGGACAACGCAGACGCAGAGCTGGTGAACTGGCTGAAGACTCCTCAGCCCGAGCCTAATCTCACAATACTTCCAGCAATGTCCTGTCTGTATAGGCAAAGTGGAGCAATACATCATGGAGTACATGTGGAGTCCTACATCATGCTGCCTTCTAGATCAACAGATGACGGTCCAAGCATTGCCTTCCAAAATCCTCCAGAAGAGCAGGCTCATCCAAGGATGACCCAGTCTAAGCTTAGACTTTGGGTCTGTAGCCATGTCAGCACCACCTCGCAGAGGCGTACTCACTTCAGTAATATGTATAATGGATCATACCACTCGAATCTGCTGGTCTGATGCACCGCTTTTCTGTTGCGTCCAAAACCATTGGGTGTGTACAGAAACAGTTGTAAGATCCTTCTGTGTTAATGCACTGGCCATCAATACAGCTGTTTGGGTCCTGACATTCATCCGTGTCTTTAAAATGGAAGGAAATGTATCAAGGAAAGCCAGCACAAAGTATTTGCATTGTGTTAATCTATGTTTCTATTTTCCTATATTAGGAGCTGACTTCCCTGCATGCCTTCTGTAAATGACCACAAATACCCACTGCTGGCAAAAAAATCCTGCTGTGCTCATGGAGAAGGACAGACATCTGAAGGATGCTGAACCCTGATCCTCAAGTCTTAGGGAGCTAATATGGAGAAGTACTAGGGAGGATAAAGAGGCTTGTTGGAAGGGTTGCACTGCCAGGAATACCTGCACCCAGTATAGCTGCTACTGCTTCCCACATTCCTCTCCTTTTAGGAGAATACCAGCAGGCATTAGAGGTGGGCATACTCTTAGTGATTCTTCGTGAGCTTATCAGAAGAAGGGATCACCTAGCCATGGTAGTTATTTTTCTTAGTTTGTCTTGAAAAGCAAAAGCTGAAATTTAGCTCAAAGGGAAGAGCAGGCCACTTCAGACAAATTACATTTAATCAGCTAAAATCCCACCCTTTGTAAAGAATAATCACAGAATCCCAAGGTAAAAGGCTCTCTTATTGCAGTTGCAAAAATTGCTTCCTTTCATTATGCTAATCTGCACATTCTACATGGTTCTCTGCTTACAAAGCAAAAGCCAGGGTCATGGTCATAAGTAATTTTCAGTTGGATAACAGAACCAAAAGAGTACAAGGCTGTGCAGGCTAAAATGGGCTTATCAATGACCTCAACTGTAATTTCACATTGCATATTAACTCCTTGGGGAAAATAGCTGTCCTTGAAACAAAAAAACCAAGTTTGTGTTACTTTGATTTAATACAGTAAACCCATAACACTTACCAAATGACAGGTGAGCTTCAACATACAGGATTTCACTGCTCACCCCATACGCAAAGAACCGAAGGCTAAACTGTGCCTTGGCAGAGTGAAGCAGCAGTGTGCATGCAAGGAGGGAGCCCCCTCTGATGACTTTGTGCTGCCTGCATTAAGGCTGGCACCAGCTCTTGACTATGCCCTCTAAGGAGCACAAAAGGCTGTTCTGGAGATGCAAACTCCTGGGAGTAATTTGCTGAAAAAGGAGGCAAATAAAGCAAACCCTGCTCTACATGCCACAGCTATGTCATCCAGAATTGCTGCTCAGCCAAGCAGAAGGAAGGGAAATGACCCAGTGCATCTTACAAAACTGCTACAGGAGTCCAGAGGCCCAGTGTTTCTCCCCTTACTGGAAATGCCACAGTTCTGATGGGAATCCTACTGTAGGAGTCTGCTTGTTTTGCCCATCTGCATACCATTATGGTGACAAGACCACTTTAAATAAACTTACCAAAGCACTGGAGCTTAACAGGGTCATAGTATGTGCCTTGTTTGCAGTAGCACTCATAACCTGGCTGTGTATTCAAACAGAAGCCATTTTTACAGATTTCTTGTCCAAAAAGTTGGCATTCATCAGCATCTGGAGAGAAAACATTAAAGGCTGTGTTAGCATTGTTATTATGATGCCATGTAGACAAGCAAGATGGAATAAATCCTATAGACTTCTCTGTTCAAGCAAACTTCAGTTTAAGGAGAAAATCCCAGGAGCACAGATATCCACAGGAAAAAAAAAAAACAAAACCCTCAGACAACTGGTGTGGAAGAGGCTATATAGCCAGAATGGAAAAGGAAAAATTGGTGGACTGCTACTTCCCCTTGTCAGAATTAAGTCCCGTGGCACACAGAGACTGGAATAATCTGAAGTTTTCCTTTCATTCCTTTGGTATCACATTGCTCCTAACTCCAATCAAAACAGATGAACAATATAGCTTGTATTTTCCTACATAATTTGCTTTACTGAAGGTATTCCCACCACGGACCTAATCTAAGCACCCCATCTGGTTACCAAACTAAGCAGTTATGCTTATGGATGGACTCTGTGACTGCTCGTCTCTTTGCATAGAGTTTGGTGACTGTTGTGCAAGGTAGGAAATCTTCCTATCTGCACTGTTCATGGCTTTGTTGCTCAAAGCACAACTTCAGTGCAGCCTTCCCCCTCACAGGACCAGTTGTGTCTGTGGCTGAACACAGGGTGGCAATCACTACAGAACTAGTGACAGCTGACAAAGGGACTCTACCAAGCTTTCACATGAGGCTAAACGTGGTTCAGGGAGGTTTCATGGAAAATATATGCCAGCTCTATATATGGTTTTTTCAGTTGTACACATTTTTTCCCTGTCTTATATTTATGTATTTGTTACTGTTGGAATTCCATTCACTTCCTTTTTTCCAGCCTACTCATTTGCTAGACCTGCTCAGAGTAATCTGTTAAAGCTAGGTTCGTAGTAAAAATGGCAATAAAAAGCACAACTTAAAGTAGGTGATTCTTCTCTCAATACCAATTGTTTTAATCCACTGTCTTCTATATATTTACTCCCCATTTATTTTGGGGCACCATAGATTTTATCCAAAGCTGTACAGTACTTTTAAAGATGAATAATTTTCCTTTTTTCCAGAGGAACGGAAAGATCTAGAAAATTATTTATTTTTACATCCACTCTTCCAGCCACTAAGGGGCTAAAAATATTAAATATTTTGACTGTTTAGCAGAAAGAATAATGTACAGATTAATAAGGAATGTCATATTCACATCTGTGTTTTTCCTGTGGAACATGGATTTGTGTCTGGAGAAAAATGGGAAAGGCTGGAAGCAAAACCAAGGAAGGTTAGCACGCTATTCACTTCTGACAGGTAATTCCAATAAGGAAACAGGAATTGCTCCTACAAGAAGCTTGTGGACAAAAGCAAGAGTAACATTTAAGTTAGTGTAACAGAGAAAGATCACATTACAAAAAGAGCACATTAGTAAAAGTTATTTATCTGTTTAGTGTTTGTCCTTTGTGCCATTCCTAAGGTTTTACAACATAAATTTCCTGAAAAGGGAAAAAGTCTTATTATGACAGGGATTTTTGGAAGATATTTCCAGGTGAACTATTTCGACATTTCAGTATTTATAGCAGCTAGAGATATTACCAACCCTGAGGTAGCACAAAAACAACACAGATTTTATCTGAGACTAATTTGGAAGTGCTGCACACACAGCAAGCTCCAAATCCCCATTGTGAATATACACAGAAATCTTAGATCTGTAAAGACAAACAACCCCCTTAAACAATCCCTCAACAAAAATATTCTCAGAGACTTTAAGATGAGCTCTTTGACAGCCGTAAAAATTATTAATATTGATGGCTACTTGTCAAAACTGAAAAGAAATTTTGCTGATCTCACTTTTCCTTGGTGATGCCAGCTCCCTCCCACCCACATTCACCAACTCCTATCACTCTGATTTCTTTACTACCACTGGACTACCACCAGTAATTATTCCATGAAGTTCTGTAATGAAGATATCATTGCTGAACTTTTCTTCGGTTTTAATATTCATTCAACCTTGCAGGCCAAATGTTCAAAAGAACTCTCTCCTCTCTTCCAACTTCCCATACATATATTTACAAGTTTAAGCTGGCATTGTATTCCACATGTAAACAAGTATCTGTGGTTTGTGGTCACAGCACCTATTCTCACAGTGTATAGCACTTAGTAGAAATTAAACCAGAATATTACGGAGACTGTGTAATTGACATTCGTAACAACCTGTAGAATGATTTTCAGTAATGTTTTGCAAACTGTTTTTATCACCTAATAAAATTTGAATTAATATGCTTACATTCCTGGCTCACATTTCTAGTCAATTAACTACCAGAACTTCTGAAATAATTAAACTTAATACAAGTCAGTACTGACCTTTGTAATTCTGAGCAAGAAGCCCGTAAGATGATTCTCCAGAGGGAATGAAACCTTTTCCTTCAGGACACAAATCAGTAAATTCAGCTGGAAAAGAAAGAAAAAAAATTTATATTGTTAAGAAGAAGGTATTCACATATGTAGTGTTACATGTATTTCAGGGTACTTTGAGATATTAGCCTTGTTGCATCTATCAGGCAATCATACACACCTTTAATGGGGGACATTAAATGACACAATCTGACTTTCCCCTGCTCTCAGTTTGCAGAGAAAAAACCTCATTAGGGTGCCTACAGCATCACACAGCTCCAGGCAAAAGCATTGCTCTTGCTTTTTGGCAGGAGAATGTGGTCCTTACTAGGTTTCATGGTGCACTGCAGTTATAACAATACCAGTAGCCAAATTATATTAATTAAAGCTAGCATGGGCCTCTCTGAGCTACGCTGCAAGCTGTAATCTAGGCATACTCCAACTGAGATACAAACCCCTGTCCACATTCTTCAGTCCTCATACAGGAAAAACACTAATTGACTGCAACAGGAGAACATGGTGTGCATTACAGAGAGAAATTATTTCAAGTGTCTTGGAGACTATACAGAATCAAACAAACCCATCCAAGCAGAGAGGCCCCTTTTTGATTTTGCATTTCATTTCAATTTGACAGTTTCTAAAGTATAGTTAAAACAGGAATTAAACCTGATGATGCATTTCTGTGAAAAGTAATCTTTATCATTTAATCTCAAGGTTTATGCATGTTCTCTCTTATGTGATTTTTTTCCAGCTGGATTCTGAATTTCAGCCATCCCTGTTTATGTTTCAAGTACTGTTTTTAAAATTTGTGACAAATATCACATGGACCTATTTGTCTAATTTAATAGTTAGAGGTTAAACAATGGTCTGCAGAGAACATTATTAACTGATGTTCTGTAAGTTGCAAAGTTGTAAGGTGCTGTAGAAACAGCACTACAAAGAATAGCTGCAATCTCAAAAATGTTGTAATGGTTACATTTGTTTTCCAGCTTGTGGAAAAAATCAAGAGTGCTACCACAGCATGTGGAAAAAGCTCTTGTGAGAATCCATATTTGCTTAAAATCACTGTTGAGTAACACGCTCTTTAAATCCCTAGGGCAACAGCAGAGAAGCCAATGGATTTACACCAAGTACAAATTATTCTTATCACTCTTTCCTCCGTGGAGTGTTCCTATGGATAAGTCATGACTAAATACTACAAAATATGGGATTTAATGGGCAAGCCTTCTCTAAAGGCAAAGCACACTCTGTTAACACAAACACAATACTTCAAAAGCCTGCAGAGGGACAGAAGGCCTCCTCTTACCAGTTCCAACAACAGGGCATGGGAAGATTTCACAGTTATCACCCCAACCAGCACCCAAGGTACAGCAGCATTCCTGTTTGGTTACATTGGACGTCAGCACGTTGTCACAGAAATTAGCATCATTCAGATTGTAGTAGCACTCCTTCTTTCCATCTTCCTGTTGATCAGACTCTACTGGCATTTCTAAGGTAGAAAAGGAAACATAAACCACACAAGATGACACACGAAATTAGTCACTCTTCCAGGAGGTAAAAAGAGCAGAGAAGAAAATGGTTAAGTACAAATTTTGGTTTGACTTTTTGACATTAGAAAGAATGGTGGAAGTCAATGACTTTCCTTTGGCTTTTTTGGACCTGTTCTCCAACTTGACCATAAAAGGATTCCTCCAATTTGCACTTCTATAATTTTCAAGCAATGCATGAAGCACCTACTCTCATGTTCTGCCACTAATGGACATGGCCAGCTTTTGACAGGATGCTCCTCACATATGAATCCAAAAGCTCTTCACAGAGGTAAGCAAATATTACAACCTCATTTTTTCAGATAAAGGAGCAAAGGCATGAACTGCAAAGACTCAATTTTCAAAAGAATTAGCATTTACCACCCCTTTGAATTTCACTGTGAAAAAGCATGCTCCACATTTGAATACAATGCTCTTTATAATTTTTGCAAAAGTAACTTACTGACTCCATGGTAAGCAGAGGAATATAATACAGATGTCAAGTTAACTGACTCTTTGTTTTACTTTAAAATAGGAATCCGGCCAAGAAGGCAGATTTATTGCCTTAAGTACTGAGTGGGTCCTCTCACAATATTTATATGGACTGAAGGCAAAATAGTTGTCCCATAGATCCAATAAATACCTTATTACTATAATAGTCAAAGACCTTTCACAATCAAGGCACTCCTAAAATACACCAAGAAGCAATTTTGAAAAGAAAAACCTATTTACAGCTTCTGTGTTTGCAGAACTCTGTCTACCTAACATTTCACTTCAGAAAAATTATCATCAAAGGTTCAGAAGTGGGAACTAACATGTAAAATTATTATTCACACTTGATCGATATGAAAAACTTTTCACAGACCATCAGTAAAGTCACCAATTTCTAAAATTTCCTATGCTCGCAATTATCAATCAAACCCAAGACTTTATTCAAGAATTTTAGATAGATAAATCTTGAGGTGACTAGCTCATCTCCTTTTTATCTAGGGAAATTCTTTATGCTTAGTACTTAACAAATGTTTAACTCACAAAAAACCTATTATTCCATGTTGGCAGATGTCTTACTCTTTGAGATTTCACTGATTTTTACCCAGGCTCTTGCACAACGTACTTAACAAATGTTTAAGTCACAAAAAACCTATTAAAATTATTCCATGTTGGCTGATGTCTTACTCTTTGAGATTTCACTGATTTTTACCCAGGCTCTTGCACAATAAGGTAAGCATGAGACATTTCTCAAGAAACACAGTTATTGAGGCAGGAATCAGAACTTCTGTTTTACAGAGTGGTAGTGCATTTAAGATGCAACAAACATTGGTTCCATGGTGCAGCAGGAAAACTGGAACAGAGTTGCTACCAGAGACATGGTGAGATGACTCGCACAACTGGAGCACTGCAATGGATGGCTGCAAACTCTTGCAAAGGGACAGGCAGGGAAAGAGAGGCAGTGGGGTAGCCCTGTGTGCTAGAGAGTGTCTCAGTTGTGTGGAGTTGAACGATGAGGACGTTAGGGTGGGGTGTTTATGGGTAAGAATCAGGGGAAAGGCAGAAGAAATATTCTGTAAGCAGATGGGATAAGTCTGACGACCCCTGGCCCTAACTGTTGTGGCAGGCTTCAGCATACCAGATGTCTGATAGAAAATACAAATAGAGAGGATGCAGTCTAGGAGATTCCTGGAGTGTGTGGAGGAGAACTTCCTGACATATCTGGTGAGGAAGCCAAGCAGGGGAGGTGCCCCAGACGACTTGCTGTTTGTGAACAGAGAAGGACGGGCAGGTGATGTGATGGTCAGAGGCCATCGTGGGAAAAGCAATCAGGAAATGACAGTGATTGTGACTCTTTGGAAGTGAGGAGGGGTGCCAGTAAATCTGGCACCTTGGACTTCCAGAGGGCAGACTTTCACCTCTTTAGGAGACTGGTTGAGAGACTCTCTGAGGCAGCAGTCCTGCACGGCAAAAGAGTCTGGGAGGGCTGGATGTACTTTAGGAAGAAAACCTTAAAGGTGCAGGAGCAGGCCATCCCCATGTGTCATCAGATGGGATAGGTGGGAAAGAAGATCAGCCTGCCTGAACAGAGAACTTTGGCTGGACCTTGGGAAAAAACAGTGAATCACCTTTGAAACAAGAGCCAAGTAACTCTGGAGTGGGTTTTAAGATCTCACTTAAGAAGTGTTTGTGAGGTGGAAGCTTGAAGATAGTGATGTCCAACAAATGCTGAAGGAATTAAATGACCTCCAGCTCTTGCTATTTCAATCCTATTATCACTGCCCACCCACATTCCCCAAAGCAGATGGAGCAAGGGAACTTTAGTGAGCATACAAATACTAGATTCATTGGGAGAAAAGCAGATTTAAAAATGAGAGCACGGATTGCCTATTATTGCACTTCAATAGTATGAACATGTGTAATAGTTCTTTTGGTTTCTAATTAGACACAGACAATTGGATTTACTTCTATTTTCCTCAGAAAAGTGACTTCAGTTTTGGAAGTCTGACAGACACCTCCATTCAAATTCAGTATAATGTTGCCACCTACAAGGCTTTGCAGTTTTGCCAATATAACTAAATCATACATTAAAGGATACACCCAGCTGGCTGCTTATTTCAGCTTTGTTAATTTAGCCTGTGGTCAACCCTCATCTGATAATTACAATTTTCCATAATGTGTTGAATTTCATCAGTTGAGGTGGTTTTGTGGTATCAGTTGTTATCCCAATAGGAACTATATTAAGACTATCATATCACAGAAATGCGCTGAACTAAATCTGCCGTTCCAAGGTGCGAGAGCAGTACTTCAGCCACCAATTTATACATTTTCCTTGGCCATTTGCCATCTGTCTAACTGAATTAAAGCCAAATCTTCATTAGAAGAGAATGCATGGCTTTTTTCATGCTGTTTATCAGAGAAAGAACACCAGAAGCTGCCCTGGGAGGAAGGGGAGATAGTCTCATCATGTCCTTGTTTATTCCCATTTTATATATGATGTGTTGGTTTCTCCTCCCATTATCTGTTCAGCAGCTTAAATGGCTGTTGTTTACACAGCTGTAAGTGAGGCTTAGTCAAGAAGGTGTCATGAATGTTTGGAAAGCAAATGAGACACAAACCTTTTTTTTTTCTTTTTTAACCAAGACCAGTCTATGTCTAAAAGCTTATAATTTCTCTGTCATAGATTATTAACCATTTAGCAAACAGGCTGTTTCTGAAAGTGATTTCATTATGTATGTTGATAAAATATGATAAGAGAATAAATGCTCTTTTTTTGTATTGTTATTTGGGGTTTTTTTGTTAGAAAATGTAAAGTATCTATACCTAGATACTTTAGATAGGCATGCTGGTAAAGGAAAACAATTTTACCATATTTTTGATACAACTGTTCTATTAATAGCCTATGAGAGAAATTCTGTATAGTTGCTGCTGGATTGGATTCTGAAGTATTTCTTAAAAATAGATTTATATACCTTAGCATAAACTTAATCCTACAATATGCTTAGCATATGTTTGATGCAAAAACATGCATCAGTAATATAGGATTCAGTGGAAAATATGGATCAGCATATACTGAAATATTTGCCTAAATAGTGTTCTGTTAACAACTGTGATCTGAAAAAACCAAAACATAGAACTGACAGGATCTTAAATACTGTAACTGTGTACCGACAACACTTACACATGCAATCAGGAAATTGGTTGCAAAAATGAAAAATAGTAATTATAACTTCATGACTTGCAAAAACTCAGCAAATGATGACTGAGCAAACAGCTTGAGTAAGAATTCAAGTAAGAATTATCACTTTCAGAATCTGATTTTCAAGAATACAGTAAAAGTATATTGGTATGTGCCTATTGTCAGGGTGTACTTGTTTAGATTTCTCAATTGGCCCCACATGTGACAAGCTAACACGTGCGTGTACAGTGCACATACACGCATATATACAATTCAGGGATTAGTGCAAGTGATGCACACATAAAACTTACAGCTAAGACTTTGTCCACAGACAACTGAAACTCAACAATTAGAAAGCCCACAATGTTTAGGAAATTCAGAATCTGTACTCATGCACCAAATTTCTAGCCTTAAAGAACCTTTAGGATCAAATTTGTTAACTCTTACTTGGCAGCCTCAAATTTTTTGTGCTGGTGGTTGGTTAGATTGCAGGGGGGACTAATTTTCTTTCAATATTAATCAGTCTAGAAGGGACTTATGGCTCTGGCCACCAAAACCATGATTTTCTCTTATAAATCCCATCAATTACTGTTAAACATATTGCCATAAATAACTGGTTGTATTTCATGAAGCCAGAAGAAAGCAACATGTAAATTAGCTGTAGGTACCTAAGTGGGCCCAGGCACCTTAGTGGAGATCTCCATGGTGATGCTGTGCCTGATGCCCCCAGGACAGGGTTGGCCCTCCTGGCTGCCAGGGCACTGCTTAGTCATGTTCAAATTGTTATCAACCAGGACCCCCAGGTCCCTTTCTGCGGCACTGCTGTCCAGGATCTCATTCCCCAGCCTGTCCATACATCCAGGGTTGTCCCATCCCAGGTGCAGAATCCAGCACTTTCCTTTGCTGAACTTTATATAGTTGGTGATTGCCCAGCTCTCTGATTTGTCAAGGTCTCTCTGCAGGTTCTCTCTGCCCTCAAGGGACTCAACAGCTCCTCCCAGTTCCGTATCCTCTGTGAACTCGCTCTGTATCCCTTCCTTTCCTGGGTCCAAGTCATTTATGAATGGCAGGGCAAAGAAGAGGGGAATGAGACAATCCTTGCACAATTTTTTGCACTTTTTCAGTTTTTTTTTTTTTTTTTGACTGCAAAGTGATAACAGGGGTTTAAATTCCTGATACATACACTCGGAGGATTGTTTCAAGGCACAGCTAACAACAGACAAATTTCCAGCAAGTGGAATCTAAACAAAAGGAAGTCTTGAGAGCCCTAAGGGTAAGTAAGAAGCGTGAACACACAGCACTCCACAAATCTCTTGGCCTTTAACCACATGTAAGAAAAGTCCTAAATTAAAGTAACATTTGAACAAATGTCACCTATTTGCACTTCATACAAGGGGGGCAAACATTTCTTTATGCACAAAAGTGAAGAATGAGAAATAAGCAAGACCTGGGTGAGCCAGCCTGAGCTATAGATATCTGTAACAGGATAACAAAGATTAAGTTCTTCCTTTCTGCCTTTTAAGCTGTGCCTTTCATAAGCATGGTGCAAACTAATGCTGACAGATGATGTCCATCTGCACCACAGGAACTCTGGAAGCACCACGCCTGACTTGAGTATGTGGCTTGTCAAAGCCGGAGAGGATGTGTGGCTATTCCAGCATTCTTTGCAGCAAGAATAGTTTATAAGAAGAACTAACAACAGCCTTTTCTTCTTTTACTTTGGAAGAAAAGAGTAAGACCTCTGTTCCAAGTACTGCCATTTTGCCTCACTCCAGTCCAAGACCATATGACGTAAAGTACTTCTCATTAGCTCTTTGTGGTTTCCTAGGAGAGATCTTGATGACCTTATCAGAGAAGAGACAAAGGCAAAGCATGTGTTTTGTTAGAGCCTGATGAAGCCTGGAGGAGAAGGAAGAACAGTTACTTTCCATAGTGATCACAGCAAAGCTGTGCTCACTGCTGATTGCATCATGGAATAAGTACTGACAGTAGAGTATCCATCTGTTTACAGTACAATTGGTCATACTGTGTTCTTCATCCCCTTCCTCCCCACAGTAATCTTAGGGTATGTCCTCAAATGTTCCTTGGATGTGAGTTCTTTATACATGACTCAGGTCCTGTGTTAATTTTTTAGTTCTGGTTTTGTTTCATCAGCTAGCTGAACTCTCCTGAGTACTGCCTCCTCACAGGCCCAAAACATTCGTCAATCAGCTGTTAATGATATTTCACAGGCAACTTCTTGAGTGTTGCTGAGTGCTACATTCAGTGATCTAAATATTTGTGACAATTAGGTCATGGATATTTCAACCCTCTTTACAAATCTGAAAGATCATGAGTGATAGGAGAAAATAGCCACAGCCTGGAAGCTGTAAAGTCAGCACCCTGGCAAAAAAGCCAATTCCTCTAAGGCTTTCCGTAAGCCTGCCGTGTAAGAAAACAAGGAAGAAATACCAAGATTTGCATTCTGGAGGGGAAAAAAGCTGTGCAAGTAAATCCTGCCATTTCTTGTGCTCTGTTCATCCACCTGTGAGTTTGTTCATTTCTCCAAACTGGGTCAGTGTAGAAATGTGAAGGCAGCTTTAAGAGTTCTAAACTGATTTTCAATTAATGTATTTCCAGTAGCATTTTCAACACCCAAAACACTTTATAAGAAAAGCTCAAAAATCCAGTACAATGGACTAGTAGGAAAAACAGGAGTAAACCAGGCAGGGACACTTCAAGAGAGACTGACAACAGAGGTAGTTTAACACCAATGTAGTGGCTTGGCTTTTGCTTTCCCAACAACCTTCTCTTAGGACTAATATTAATTCTAGATAATGCTAATAAAGTAAGACTATTGTGTTGATTTTGGCTGGTACAGAGTTTTTCACAGTGGCTGGTATGGGTTTGGTTTTTGGATTTGTGCTGAACACAGGGTTGATAATACAGGGTTTTTGTTATTGCTGAGCAGGGCTTACAGAGAGCCAAAGCCTTTGTTCTGCCACACTGGTGATGAAGTTGGGGGTGCATGAGAGGTTGGGAGGAGACACAGCCAGGACAAGTGACCCAAACTGACCAAAAGGATATTCCAGACTGAATGACGTCATGCTCAGTATATTAAATGAGGAGAAGGAGGAGAAAGAGGGGGGAATGTTTGGAGTGATGGCTTTTGTCTTCCCAAGTCACTGTTACGTGTGATGGGGCCCTGCTCTCCTGGAGATGGCTGAACACCTGCCTGCCCATGGGAAGCAGTCAATTCCTTGATTTGCTTTGCTTGTGTGCATGGCTTTTGCTATCCCTATTAATCTGTCTTTATCTCAACCCATGAGCTTTCTAGGGGAGTAAGTCACTGCGTGGGGCTTGGTTGCCATCTGGGGTGAAGCCACAACAACTAAATATAACTCCTGGTTTTAATGATATGCTCCCTTAAACGTTGTCCAAGTATAGTAATGGGTGTTTGTAAAAGTTTGGACAAAAACCAAAATCACTCAGGCCATAGACTTGATTCCATATCAGATTTCATTCATACACTATAGTCAACAAGACTGTTTACTCTTACCTGTAGTAACTGCTCAATATTACTGCCAAGTCTGTTGATGTATAACATTTAGAAGGTGCTGCTGCTATAATTTCCCTCCTAATGATTCACTGATAACATTTTCTGTCCTAGAAAAACCTCCTCTTATGCACACGCTTTCAAGACAATTACGAAGTTTTAAATTTTCCTCCTGCAGTTAAAGCAACACCAATAGTGCAACCAGCTTTGCCTTTCCAATGGTTCTGTGTGCAGCTAAATGACGAAGTTTTAAATTTTCCTCCTGTAGTTAAAGCAAACCAATAGTGCAACCAGCTTTGCCTTTCCAATGGTTCTGTGTGCAGCTGAATTCATGCCAAGCATGCAAACATCCGCTGGCGTTTTACCTGGTGAGGTACGGAAGCGACACTGTCCGGTCATTGGATCGTACTCCTGGTTCTCATCAGAGCACAGACACAGGAAAGAACCGTCAACATTTTCACAGAGCGCTTCGCCACATACTCCACTCAACATTTCACATTCATTCACATCTGGGGAAAGAATCCAAAACATAAATCAATTGAGACCCACTACTGACTGTTCTTTTATCTGCTGTATCTGTGCCAATATTGTCTGCCAAATTACAGATGTGATCTCTGGGGAAGGATTAAAAACTCACTAATACCTAAGTGGATTCATAAACAAGTAGTGAGTCCTTTGAAATAAAGATCCCTGAAAGTTACAGTACAGTTTATAGACTACTAATGTTGATTAGGTGCTGATTGTGGATCACAACACAGTTTTTTTTTGTGTTTCTCTTTGTTAAATAATTGCTTTTCTGTCTATTCTCTTATTGGGATTTAAGACTCAGAGTAATTTATTTTGCTTTCTTATCTTTACTATCAAACTTTCACTAAACTCAAGGAGCAAAATGAACAGGGTTTTTTGAGATTCAGACAGCACTGAGAATTCATTCTCCTTCCCAAAATACCATTTTTCTTGTAAACAACCACCAAACAGAGAATTCCCCAGTCCCACTGCCACTGTATGTCTATGCATGGAGTCACAGGCTGCTCTGGGACCCACAGAAGTTGTGCCCAGGTCACCCAGGGACCCCTGCTGAACAATGCAAAATTCCTCCCTCCAAAAAATTCCACGTATTTTTAACTTGGATTCAATACACCTGCTAACTAGCCAACCTGAAATGCTTTTTTGACTGATAGAATTGTCTGTTGTTTAAGCAAGGATTACCAAATACTACCAAGATCATGTAACGTTACTTTCTTTTTAGTTGCTAACGTTGACATTTGAAAATCTACTTCTAATGAGAGAACCTCGTCAGCAGACAGAAATGAAGCTGATTAATATCAGAAATAGTAATTTCTGTATCACAATTCAGAAACTCCTATAACAGAGTGTGGTCTAACTTGTGAAGCAGTATTTCATCCTTTTTACCTCTTGCCTATCAAAATCTGAATAAATACTGATGTGTGTTTTTATATAAATGCGGATTTTAACTTGGAGTTTGTTCGCATTTAAAAAATGCATTCACATTTTTCTTTATCTTTTTACTGGCTTCCTGTAATAGGGAATAAGTCTTCTCTGGGGAACATTGCTTAGTCAGGAACTAGAGACTTAATTTTTCCTTAAATTGTTTTGGCCGATAACTGGCTTCAAAATTTATAAGAGTATTTTATACTATACAGTATTATACAAGAAAAAAATCCAAAACAAACAAATGCATTATTTTGTGGTTCCGAATTACTTCAGTGTGAACTCAAAATTAAAAGTTTCACACCATCCTTTCCTTTCCCCTTTTATTTTTTACTTTCTTTGCTTCATTTGTTTTCATCCATGAAAAATCACTGTATGACAAAATATACTTTGGTATGCAGCAAAGTAAGTGTCAAATGGCGTAAAGAATTTTGTAACAAAACCACTTAATATATTAGAAAATGCATACAAACACTCTGTAAAACTTCTAATTCCTCCTCTCTGTTTGGTATTCCATTTAGGTCTCTGTTACCGGTAAATGTGTTTCATCCTGAGTCTGGCTTGAAGAAATTGCTTAATGATCTGGATCTCTCCTTGATCTGGTATTAATTTTATATTACAAACTTGTGCTACCTCAAGTGGTTCTCCAGCCATCACTATTAACAACAGATCTGGAAACCTATCAGTCACAAAAGAAAAGTGCAGTACTTAAAATTCCCACATAATTTCAAGGTGATAGGTGTCTTTCCTGGAGCTGAAAGCTAATGTTGAAACCTGCTTAAACACCATATGCCCAGGGAGGTGCCATCTAATTCAGCCTGGCTACGCCACATTGCAGATGTTATTTCCTGCAGGGGGTAGTGCAGGGTCCTGCTTACTCAGCTAAGAGACTAAACAGATGGAATTTAAACAGGTTAAGATATTAAATTCATGCTATTATATTTGTGAATGGTCCTGACATGCACAAACAAGGAGGTTTCTTGGGTTTTTTAAAAGAAATAAAAAAGTGGTTCAGGTTATTTGCTGTTGGCTTCTGTTTGTCCTAGTAACAGGTTTTCATTAAATAGATACAAAGTAAAGTTTCCATCCGGCAGAAAGTTCAATGAGTAAAGAAGAGCTCAACCCTATTTTACTAGTAAGAGGCATAACTTTAACAAAAATGTCAGAAAACAAAAATGTGAAATGCGTTTTGTTGGAATGCTGCTTCAGCTCCCTTGAACTTTGCAGCAGTGACTACCAGCACCACGAGCTCACCTGTACACCCCTGCCCATCCTGTGTGTCCTGGTACCCCTGGTAACAGAGGCAGCGGTAGGAGCCATCCATGTTTTCACAGAACCCGTGGGTGCCACACACCGTGCCGTTCGTACATTCATCCACATCTGCAAGGAAGAATTTTAACATCACACAGGCTGTGTGACAGACTTCACAAAGAGTGCAGAACACCCACAGATGCACTTTGCAAACAGATGCAGATATGCCTCAACACATTGGGAAAGAACACAAGGACAAGACGCAAACATTAATGGAAGCACACAAACAATTTAAGAAATTCTTTCAGTGTTATCTTTGCGGTAAGTGTGCCAGCAATGGTCAATTGCCTCCACCAATCTGTTTCACCAAACTTGCTAACCACAGCATGATGTTACATACCACAGACTAAGACACAGCTTAAATAATTTCTCTGACTGACTTACAGATTCTACCAATGTAGTATTATACAGTCAACAACATGAGTGCAACTGAACTCACTGTGCCTACAAAAAGAGTTCAAGGGTATAGCTACATCCCCTGTGCAGAAGTGCTGCACAGATGCCATCGTGGCTCTCAGCACAGATCACAGTTTCATAGTGTTAGTGGTAAGTATCTGTGGACTGAGCCTTCTGTCTGAAGTCCTGTAAATCTACATGTACAAGTCATCTTACTCAGGTACACAAAGTAATGCCAGTGCCAGAATGTTTTCTGTACTGGCCTTTTCATTTTTAGTTCCAGTTTTGGTTTGCTGGCCTTACAAGTAAGTCCCTTTCACATGTAATACGTTCTTTGACTCTGCTGCCCATCGAATTACAATGAAGCAGAGCTGCTTGTGGCAGACTGTGCTTTATTTTTGTAAGTGTATTACAAGTGCTAGGAATGCATTATTTTTATCTCTACTCAAAGTAAAAAAACCCCTGGCCATATGTGGTCATTGAAGACATCATGAGGTGCTTTTCAAGAGGAAGAACATTAGCTGAATTGTGAACCTGCCAGGATACTAGGATTAGTTCCTTATGCCTTCTGTATTCCTCTGCAGTCTGAAGCAGAGAAATTACTGCTGTATTTCTTTCCTAAAAAACACTATGCTGTTAAGTAAGGCTCCTGTCTGCTTTCCTTCTGCATATTTCCTCAAGGGATATTGCATTTTAAATGGGGAATAAAGTGATTTGAGTGCTTGTTATTATCATTAATTCTGCACATTTTGGTAGCCCTTCATGTGATGGAGTCTATCACCATTTTACCTCCAGTGAAGGCCTTTGGCACTCCCTGAACTAAAGAACTGCTGGGACTGAATACTGCAGTGCCACAGAGAGAAGCCTTCTTCAAACAGGTGAGCAGCACCTGGTGTTTTTCTGTAAGGACAAAGTAGGTCTCAAATGTAGTCCTGCCTACTCCTCCAGCTCTCCACAGCTGTGTCAAACAAAATCGTAGAGAACTCAGCAAAGATGCACTGCATTCTTATCCTGGCAGTACTCACCAACCAAGGACTTTTTTACTTTTAAAATGTGCTTTATGCTCAGCTGAAAGGGAACTCTTGGTCTTTGAACTCTGTGGTCACAGCCCCCCAAGTTACCAAAATTTGAGCAGCATATCATTACCATCCACACCTGTTATCTCTTCTGCTGCCCTCTTGCAACCCAAGTGCTCAAATTTATCCACACAAGCTCTGTGTGCTTCAGGGACTGGCGTTTTTGGGATCTTGAAAACCAGCTTTTCCTGTGTGCTGTGGTGGGGTCTGAACAGGTTTGGAATCATGTGTAGACTTTTAAGGCCAGAAGAGTCTATCCAGAACCTCTTAAAAAGGCTAAAAAAACCTGTCTCTGGCAATTTCTGTACCAATGGAATAAACTGAAATTTTAACATTTTTCTCAGAAAGGCACGTAGTTTCATGTTAGAGTGTTTAAATGATGGAAAACTCACTTCTCCTACTGAACTGATCCACTGGTCAACAAACTTCAGCCTACATACAAAATGCAGGCAAAAACACTATGCACTAAATACACCAAAATCTAGGACACATCTATGAATATAATTGATGATTATAAAAAAGTACTTGCAGATGGAACTGGCAGAAAAAATTATTTGGTTTGTAAGTTTTGTAGTAAAGATTTTAATGGTATTTACATCTTGAATTATAAAGCAAAGGAAAAATATTCAAGGAATTTATTTTAGAAAGGGCTATTGTATTTGGCAAAGAATACAACAGGCAGTATGCTTATTCTCAAGGAATTGAATACAAAAATTTGGATGGTTTCTGGATATTGAACTTATTGAAACTACCACAAACCCTTCCTAGTAGAATTAATTCAGCAACATGAATAAGCAACTTATGTGTGTTAAAGACTGTCAGAGGCGAAGGGTCAAGAGTTACCTTTTATACCTTTTCCTTTTCAAGTCCCCACAGTGACATAATTATAAAAAGATGCATACAGAGTTACTAGGAGAAAGACAAAAAAAATTTTTTACAGCTGTGTTTTTCTGGTCCCTCCTTCTTGCTGCTGCGCACTGTCCCTGCATAACGTATTTGATATTAATAGTCTCATGTGATCAGCAGAGTTTCACATATCTAGTAAAAAAATCCAAATACTCTGCCTCTTAATCAGAAAACTGTGTTAAGAAAAGGAATTCAAATGAGTAAACAATGGTGGCTTGACAGCCTGGAATTTCAGACAACACATAATAACACAGTGTTTGTGTTTTCAGTGAACAACTATGGTTAAATAACAAAAAGTTCCTGAGCCACGGGATAGTTACTGTTAAAGACCTACAGAGAAGAAACTACAACTGGAGATTTCAGAATTACCCAAATTACAGAACTCCTCTTACTTAAAACCTAAATGTTAAAGGAAACAGGGGAATGGTTCATGCTGCTGGTTCTTCACAGGTAAAACAAGGTCATTGACTAAAAAACCCGCAGAAACAAAACTTGTAGCAAGTGTCCTAATTCAGCATATAACACAACCACAGAAGACAGGTTTTTTTCTAAAAAGTACAGTCTGAACATCTTTCAGTGCATGGATATTACAGAGAAGGTCCAAGCACCAAATATTTTTCCTTGTCTAGACAGTTCACTCAAAGGACTCTTTTTTACAGCCGGAAAGGACATTTGTTTCTTTAATCACCCCATAAAGAGTGAGACTTGTAATCGGCAATTCTCTTGCTACATGGAAGCAAAGTCAGGGGAAAAAACTAAGTATGAAACTAATATATCCTATGTCTATAGAGTGACTACAGCAGTTCTCTGTAATTAAAACCTATTTTAGAATCCATTAATCAGTGCTGCCTGCTTTAATCAAAAGGCGAGATGTGTGCACTCACGCACACTTTTGTACAGTTCAACACTGTACTCCTGTTTTCTGACAACCTGAACAAGACGAAGGAATCCTCAGCCATGATAATTAAATCTCACTGCAATCTCCTTACTTTGCAATATATCTGGAAGATGAACTGGTTCCTAAGAGAGGTCTGTAGTGATTAGAGAAGCAGAGCTCTGATTCTGAAACTTCCAGGGCTACCCATAACATGCATACATAGAAAGGAAGAAGCAGAGGTCAGAGAGCTCTGGTGGGATGAGTAAGTTTTTTTTGGACTGCCTGTTGCAGCAGTGAGAAGCCAATGAGAGACATATGGGAAGGGACATGGAGACAGAAGATGTGCTTGAGGCTGAGTACTGACTTAAACCTCAGAGAATCTCTAACTTGAGGTTTGCCAACACATTTAACTAGTATTCAGCTGGGTAAAACACCATTTTTACATGAACCCCAGAGAGCTCAACAAGGAACTAAGGAGCACTCGGAGAGCCTCCAGTTTAGAGAGCCCGGTGCAGTCAATTTCTGAGCCTGGGGCCAGGCTGCAGTGGAATGTCACTGCTGCAACAAAAGTTTGTCTACACCTTGGGAGAAGACACAGTCTCCACAGCTGTTCAGTTTACTTTGGCCAATGGCCACAAAAACTCCACACCAGAACTAAACCACATGAGGTCCTTAAATGTTTTATGCTCTTGATGTTTCAAACTTCAAAAAAACCCAAGTCAAACTCATACAAAAAAAGTCTGGAGATAGGAAAATCTGCTCCCCAGGTACAGAGAGGTGTGTGAATCCAGGAAAATTTTCTCAGGTTCTTCCTCTGATGGTATAAACAGTTATTCTCACTCACTTAACTAGAATTAAATTCACAGAGGCACTTAGTGTAAAGAACAGTAGCTCCTGCGGCTGGAAGCCACATGCTTTCTCAGTATGTCACAGATTCCTTTTGTTCCGTCTTGCCTTTTAGCATGAAACTGACACCACTACAAATATTGACACTGATGCCATCAGTGCTCCCTTAAAATGAGTTTTTTTCAAAACTATGGAGTTGTTTTTATTAAAATGACAGAATGGAGAAACTAATTGTGGTGGAAAAGGAGTGCTGCTGCTTCAGAGACTAGAAGTACCCTTGCTTTGCCAAGTTATTAAAATACTTTTCCAAGTGCTGAATATGAAGTCTGATCTGTATTCCATACACAACACCAATTACTTGCAAAGCATGCTCAACTGGTTTTGTACTCGTTTTATTCTTCATTAAAAAGTTCCAAAACTAGTCACAATCCTGGAAATAAGATCTTGTGATTTCATCTTTTTCTATTTAGTAAAAGTTTGGCTTTTTCGTTCTAACAGAGATTAACTTTGTATTACTTCATCATATATGATAGCAACCTTTCCCTGGAAACTGATACTTTATTCAATGTCAGAGATGCAGAGGAGCTCATTGTTTCTGGTACATCTCCTAACAGTAGATGCTAATGACTTCGGATTTTTTTTTTAAAGTTGTGTTCCTTTTCAGTTGTGCTTTTTAATTTCTGGGAGTTTGATTTCACAAGGTTAATAAGTGTTCTTCTAGCTTAATTTTGAAATAAAGTATTTGGCTTCTGCAAAGAGAAGGCTGTATTCTTCTCTAGCCACTTTCCCCCCCACTTTTTATAGCTATGTTCAAGAGTGAGGAAAAACACCTGCTACTACTTTTCTTGCAGAGCAATTGAAGATATGTGGCCATATCCTTCCCGAACACTGGGTGAAATGTATACATGCTGATGAGAGAGTCCACTAACTGCTTTGGAATTATTCCCATTACTTCAAATCATAAAATACTGCCTCCTCCATGAATCAGTGGAGTTACTCAAATTCACTCTCTCTAGCCTTCTTGACCAGGCTTTTGTCTTGGCAATAAGACAACATTTCTTTCAATTTACACCATGATTACAAAATGAAGTAAATGTTTGGAGAGAAAAAAGCACTAAAGAGCACTGTAGAATTTTTTATAATTATCAATAATAATTAAAACACAAACGGTGTGTTTGATGTTATGCTATATCTAAATATACAGCACTTATTCCCTGATATCAAGCATAGCAGTGTTCCTGCCAGCACAGTATTTAATTTCATGAGAGATCACATTACTAAATATATGGCAGGTTATATGCCAGCTTCAGTAATAAAGCTGTAATGCTCATTTTCCTCTGGTATAAGCAGGGAGATACAATAGTTAGACACAAGTTTCAGTGTACTTCATCCACCAAAGGACAAACGTTTTCACTATAGTTCACTAAGTGAACTATGAGAAGAATTCACCTGTGAAAAACCAATCACATGTGGATTTACTGGCCTATAATTTGGGAGAGAGAATGTTGCTTACTTCTTGGGTGCTTGAGATCCTCTACCCATTGATTCTAAGACTGAGCTCTCATCTGCTCAGTGCTTCTCCTCAGCATGCACCCAGCTGAAATACTACCATATCATTTTTTCCCCTTCTGAACTTTTCCGACAAGCCTTACTGTCTTGAACACTCCTCTCAACCATTCAATAGCCATTCTTAAGCTAGTTAGGGGAGTGTTTATTTTCCATCAGCATCACTGACTTCACAAAGCCACATACCTTCTTGGTATCACTGGGCACAAGTGTCCTGGTTTAAATTCAGTGCAGGAGAGCAGCATCACTTGCAAACGTGTATACATCATCATCAACAGGATATAACGTCATGACACAGCAACATAAAAAACATAGTTCCCTAAATTCCAGGCTCCTGTTGATGTTTCTATAAAGATCTAATTAGTGCTATTTACTCCACTTCTGCCATCTCAAAATGCCTGAAGTTCTATGATAGAACTACTGGATTTCACTACAACTTCTCACTGGAGTTACTGTTCTGTTGCTTAACCTGCATATTTTAAATAAAAGTTTGGACAAACAAGGTTCTGTTGTCTTCCACACAGCAATGAGAACATTCAGGTAGCTCAGGCTTGCTGATAAAGCACTTAAGCTTCAAATTAGATAATCCTAAATATTCATGCATGTCTTACCCACAGAAACTTAAGTGGCAGATTTTAGAGTTAGTCATGACTGACTGACTACTTCTCTCACCCTCCTAACAACAGCAAATCAGCGGGAATGGATTATTATAATTTGTCTCACCTTCGCATGTTCGGCCATCTGCAGACGCAGAAAAGCCCCGCTCACATATGCACTGGTAGGAGCCATCCGTGTTTAGACACTCTCCGTGTGGCGAGCAGAGGTCAGATCTCTCACATTCATTGATATCTGAAAGCACAGAGACATGAAGAGCTTTGCATATCATCACAGCCTTAATATTAAGCCTAAGTTCAATTAATCTTAAAAGCAGCTTCTATTTCCACTGGCTATGTAAATAGTTGTGTGAATGGCTCATCTCCCAGAGCAACCAAAAATCCTGGGATCATTCTTAAACTCTGTATAGATATCAATATGTTCTGCTGCATCTTACTCTTGCTACATCACTCTGTGATGAGGATGAGCAGAGAGTGATTTGTGGGAAATCAGCATAAGCCCCACCCTAGCCAACATTTTTTCTGTGTTACAGGTATTCTCAGCCTCAGCTCACTGCTTTCTGATGGCTGCACACTGGTCAACTTGGGCATCTGTCTCCACATGTTACTAGCAGGTTTGGAGCTGCATCTTTCCCAGAAGGCTGATTTTACATAATTTAAAGCCAAATGCTCTTTCTTGCTGATGGGGAGTGGGAATGATCCCAAAAGATTACTATATAAGAGCTTATCATAGTCTCTTTTGTTTCATTCTATTTTTAACTTAGAAAGTGTTTTTCAAACTTGTGAATCTGAAAAACAAGTATTTCCTTTTGATTGATGTCTCATGTTAGCAACCAAATCTGCCCTCAGAACTTAAGGACTTCATTATTTCATTAAGGTACCACCAATTCTATATAAATTATCATTCATGTTGTAATTGTACTTCTGTATTTTTTGCTTTACAAAAACCCATTAAGAAGCATTCAGTACCACGCTGAGACCAAAGACAAATTCACAAAGAAAACTGACCCATGAGGCTTATTCATCCCTTATCCAAACACTAGAATTTCTCATTCTTAACTGTACCTTTTGCTGCTTACAGCCATCCAGAATGTATCAAAGTAGCCAGCAATTTTGATGTACTAGAGAAATTATTATTTCAATATCATCGTCTCAAGACCATGACATCCACTATAGAATTTTCTCTAGCTACAAACTGATTCTAGCCTGCATGAAAACCTTCCAATCAGTGTCATGGCCATAAGAGGAAAGAAAAGAGGCAGCAGCTTGGGGAAGTTCTATCTGCATGAGGTGCCTAAGGAAAATTAAGTGCACTGTGCTGAACATGACACCTACATGTATAAAGCTTTCTCTGAATTCATAGTAAGTGCAAACCATCAACTACTTCCCGAAGCCCTCTGAAAGTTGGGAATGGTGGGAGACCAGCAATGACAAGGACAGTATTGTACCTTCTCATAGTGTACTCAAGACTCAGCTATCTCAAAACTGCCAGAAAAATACTGAAAACCAAACCAGCTGATTACACAAGGTAGAATGATGTATTAAAAGACAAGAAAACAAAATCACCAGTGTTCGGGAAATTGAGTATAATACCTCTGAAAGAGCAAACTGCAGTTTCTCGTATTTTGGCATCTTTTCAACTTTCTCCTTACCAAAATGCATATCCCTAACTTCTAGTCTAGTCCAGATTCAACTTGCAGACACTGCACCCTGTGATAAATTTGCCAGTTTAATTCAATAGCTCTCTGTTTGCACTGTCTGTCCCTTAGCTGGCTCATAAGTGCTTTCAGTTTTGTTATATTTATCCATTTAAAATATGAGGCATATATTTACTACTTTAGATGGCAAAGTGAAGAGATTAGAGGGGTATCAAAGCTGTCATTGATTTCAGCTTGTGGTCAATTATCTTTTATCTGCTGAAGCAAGGTCTAATACAGCACTTCTGTATGCTGAATGCAACATTTTCTGAATTAGAAAGCAGTCACATAGAATACTCAGAACTTTTACAGGGGATTTAGTGTTTGTTGCAGAAGATCTTCAATGTGGATGAGCTGCAATCCAGTTTCTTAGCTCAAGTCTAAACTGTGCATAAGCGAGAAGTGAAAGCAAAGTCCAGTCCAGTGTTCTGGTCCTTCAGCCATTTAGAACATGAACATGTTATCACTTTCCAGCTCTAATACCATGGTTTCTGTCTCACAAAAATGGCGGGCAAAAGTGATGAGGCATGCCTGGGTGTAGTGCCAACATGAAGGTGGGATTGTTCAGAACTAAAACCGGGAAGTGTTTTCCTGGGTTTGGCAATGCTGACTCAGTTCAGATAACACATTCTCTTCCTCCCCACCCATCCTCCACAAAGTACTGCAAGTGTTTTATAGAGGCAATATCTAATGCGACTTGATGCTAACAATGCAGCTCTCGTTACAGCTCTGATTCACAACACATAGAATGTTCTGTCAAAATAAATGTTTCCAGGATTTGGGAAAAAAGCAGCACTGCATCTCTGTTAGTTCTAACACAGATTCTCTTTCAAGTTATGAAGGCTGAGACTTCAGCCTCTTGAAATAATTTCTCCATATATATTTACAGAGAGAAGAGAATGAATGAGAATAGAAAATAAGAAGAGTAAGAAAGTACTACAAATGATAAATGAGTTTCTCTTCCTTAGCATGATCTGTGACTATCACAAGTTACACTTACAAACCTGCACATTTACAATAATGATCCAGGTATTTTTGACACCTATTTCATACCTTGACATCCCCTATTTGCTATCTGCTGGAAACCATCTGGACAAGTGCATTTGTAAGACCCTTCAGTATTTATGCAGCTTCCTCTTAGGCAAACATTGCTGTCTTGAAGGCATTCATCAACATCTGAAATAAAAAGGCAACCGAATTATCAGATGATGTCAAAACTGATGAAACTTTTAATAGTTTCAACATAACTTGAAGCAACTGTGTGCATACATGGAAAACAAGTTTACTACGCTTTAGGATTCTTTGTTATTTTCCTTTCACCATGTCATCAAACTTCTCATATTTCTAGAGGGCTTTGAAATTTGAGTTTGTATGTGATTTATTCCTAGCAAATGTTATTCATCTGCCATCTGCATCTATCACAAAAGCATGTCATAACAGTAATGCAGTTAAAAAGAAATCCAAGCTGCACATTTAGAAGACAGACACAAAAGATACTAATGCAAATTTTAAAATAGTCTTCTTTGGACACATTTAAACCTCCACACAGAAACCCCTGAGCTGAAGTGACCTGACTCAAGTGTGCCCCTGAGAGCAGGCAAGTCCAAGCACAGCTGGTGTGTCACACCAGCCAGGACGTGCCTGGGGAGACTGCTCACACCACAGCCCCGTGGGACAGGGACCACACTGTGGGCCCTCCTGTGCTGATGGGTGGCTTTTCATGCAGCTCACCAGATGCAACACAGCCATTTCAGGCTTTTAGCAGCTGAATGGCTGCTTTTGCACATAAATCCAGCCCCAAATCCAGCTCCAGAGTCCAGGCACACAGGATCTTGTTTCCCAGCTGCCCATAGACCATGTTCAGGATCAAGCCTTAGCCTGTACACTCTGCCCTAGTGGCTCGATATCCAGGGATAAACAGCTGACACACAGCAGGGAAAGTTTCAGGATACAAACTAGACACGAGATAATGAAATATTTCAAGAACAGGATGCTGGCATTGTCTCCACCTAAAGTCTTTTCTTCCCGTTGTCTTTCAAAGGACTTAAAGGCAGCCCAGTGGAGGAAACGGAGTACAGCTACTACGGGTACAAGATTAAGTCAGCATGTGCCGACATTCCAGTGATATTATACAGTTTTGGTTTCACTGCAGCTAAAGATCACAATGTATTTGGTGCCTGTGCTTCTAAGTTTTAAAAGCAAACAGAAAGTGAGAGCTGAATTAAAAAAACTGTCTCATAAGCAACTTCCCTTAGCCTCCACAGAGCCCTACCTAATAATCTACCCAGTCTATTGCTTTGATAGTCTAGTTAGCTTCCTTTGAAAAACAGTAATCAAAGATTTTCCCCAGTACCTTTACTTAATCTGAATTCTTAAGTGTGGATTTTAGTTGATTAGAATTGTAACTTTTTCTTGTGCTGCAGGAATGAATAGCAACTGTAATTAAAAAGAGGACATGACCTCATTTCTACATGTGTCTTTGGAAGCACACGCTATATCATTCTCCTTGGGATTTAATTTATTTAATAAAAGTAAGAAATAGGGATAGCTTTCTTACACAAATGAATGTTATTGAAGATAAAATTGCACTTAATGTTGACAAAGTTGTGACCTTTAGATAACCACATGTTTTATAACCATTTTCAACTGCGAAATAAATTGTGGCTTATTTAAAAAGCAATTAATTTTGGCTAGGAGCATGAGAAAAATTAATGACTCCCTTGTGCTAAGTTAATGCCAAGTCTCACAACAAGAAGGTGTCTTTTGCCAAATTGAGTAAAAATGCATTATTCTCCATATAGGATGCAAACCTCCCTCTCTCTGATGCAACTCTTCCTAGACCTAATGAGTGCTGCATGAGAATCCTCCAAAAAATCAGAGGCAGTAACTCATGCTTGAGGCATTCAATGCTTTTTACCACCCTTAACACATGTATGTCTTGAACATTTTGGCTAGTAAAATCTCAGAAAGCTCTAGGAGAACACTGGACACTTATGCTTCAGACTTCCTCCCAGTAACGCAGGATCTTTGAGATGTCCAGCCTGTATGTAAGTCCTGCTGGAGCATATTCCCACTCCCTGTTGGTTAAGACAAGGCCTCACAGGTGCCCTCACACTTTGTGCTTCCTCTTATTCAGGGAAACAGTGGGCAGAAAGTCTCAATGTCACTTCATCTCAAGAACAAGACACTGAATGACAGACTAAGGCAGAAGATAAACATGCATGTAGGTGTGTACCTTAAAGATATACTGCATGTATGCTTCTATACATCGATATATACAAGTTACTTACAAATAACTTTTATTCTTATACAAGTAAAACACTGCACAAGGGCTTCCAGACCAAAACTTCAGCCAGTGAGTTGCAAAAAGCACAGCTGAAAATGAGCACACCATAATTCTGCTGAATTCTGCAACACCCCTAGAAGTTTGCCCAAGTTATAATGATCAAACCAGCAAAATGCTTCTTGCATGCAACATCTGTGAGAAAACATCTGCACCAGAACAAAACTTAATTAAACAAACACATTTCTTGCAAGTGGTTTGCTAATCACATTTGTTTTACAGAATCATACATTTTTTGGGTATCCTCTGATGTGACAAATGTCCATACCTGGGGCTTTTTGAGAAACTGGACAAAATTTGAACCACTTTGTTCTTTCCAGGCAATTGTGCTGTGCTATGCTCACAGTTTTTGTCATCTCTTTTCTGTTTTCTCTGTGAAGGGTTATAAAACATTGAGGTAAATAGGCTAATCCAAAAATCAGAGGCTATTATGTGGAGAAACACTGAATGTCTTCTTAAGGTGATTTTCTCTTTACTTTCCAAGATGCAAAAAGCAGTCTACAATATCCTGTACTTCAGAAAATTTTGAAGGGATATAATGAAAGCACGGAAGAACTTCTTCCATTTCAAGAGATTGTTTTTGCAGGACTTGCAATATTTACAGAACTCTTCAGCGGACAAACTGTGGCTACAGAAATTAACCACTCTGTCACTGGGTGGAGAAGCTGTAAATTTGGTTGCAGATTTTAAATTAGACAAAGATCCTGGGGTAAGGGAATGGTTTTACACTTTTTCCTTGTTTGATTCAATCCCTCTTCCTTTGTCTTGAAAGTGTCTGAAACTATTTTGTCTTGAAAAACTGCCTTTGAGCAGGATCAAGAAAAAGTTAAAGCATGGACCTATCCTGACAGGCCAGGTGATGGAGAGCTGCAACAGCTACCATGACTTCTTGGGCTGTTTGGAATGTACCAAAGCAGTCTGAAGAGAAGTTTGAATCTCATCTGAAGTCTACTCAGGGCAAGTTAGATGAGTAGTCATCAGGAACGATACCGTATTATCTGTTTTGTCTTTGGGAGGCAGAAGGACCTGTGATCCATTACACCACATTTTTCTTTGATTCTTGACAGAGTATCTCTACATCTGCTGCAATTCATGAAGATCTTGAAACCAGATGAGAGCAAAATTACTTGATGCAAATTTCTAGTGCATTGCATCATCAGCCCACATTTCTTGAAGCTGATGCAAGAGATGCTGGTACTCAGCATGAATGATGAAAAGACTGTGTTAAGTTCTTCCATGAACATATTCTCCAAATAGCTCAGGAGCAAAGAGTATCAGTGTGCTGAGGAGATTTTATAAGATATTCTTATTCTTTGTTGATGAGAACTTTAAGAGATGCTGTCACTCGTGGAATGTGGACAATCCATTATAATCACTTCTGACAGAGTCTGTTACAAGTTTGTCTTGAGAAAACAGCATTTGGTTAGCCCAGGGGGAACTGCTCTTCTGCCTGCATCACTTGAAGAGGAGAATTCCTGACCTACTGCTGTGAGGGAGAAGGTGAGGACTCCCAGGTGCTGTGTGGAGGATAACCTCGCAGCAGAACACCATCTGATAGAACAGCAATAAGAAGCTTTATCTTGCAAGGTATCAGCAGTTAAAGCACACCACAGACCAAAAAGCTTTTATGAGCTAATGCCACATGTACAGTGAGACCTTAACAAAGAGCTACTTCTCACTGCTAGTGTGAGATAAGAAAGCAATTGAGGTGGAATCTTTCCTGGAGCTTGCTAGTAAGTAATCTTGCATTCTCAAGGTGACCATGAGTAGTGCAGCAGATGTACCATATCACATGGTATAGCCAAAAACAGAGAAGAGGCAGTAGCTTTGAAATGCTTCATTAGAAAAAAAAAAATCAGTTTGCCAATTACTGGGCAATTAATTTGTTTCACTTGAGTGATAAGATAATGTTTTTTCTCTATAGCACAGCATTTCTTTCACATCTTTCACTTACTTTTGTTTTTGCAAGCTCAGTACCTAGACTGTATTTTGAGGCAGTGCAAGCTGCAAGCTCCAGTAGATCCTGCTGGAACTTGTCATCTATGAAATACTTTCTCTTGCCAGTGCACATGTGTGATTGTGGTGGCTGGCTGCAGGTTCCCAAAACCAGCTGGAGAAGAAGTTTTAACTAACAACCCCCACGAGAATAGCATATACTGGCAGAAGCTTTTGTAATACAGAGCCTCTGTGTCAGAACTTAAACAACAAGGTTTGGAAAGGCTGACTTGTTCTTGGTAATAATATCAACTGGTCTTCCAATCTTACTGTTGGAAGCACATGTCCTAAGTTTTTGTATGTGGAAAGATGACAGGGAATATTTCTGAGAATCCATTAAATATGTGGCTGTGTTGGTGGGAACAAATGGTTGGCAGTGTAGAGAAAGAAAGAGAGGCAACATATATTTCTTCTCCATTCTTAAAAGAGTTCACACCTATAGCTGAAATACTCAAGATCTTATTGAAAAAAATTAGTCAGTAGCTGAAGTCCCTAAGCTTACCTTCACACTGATCTCCAGCAGATGACAATGCGTAGCCTTGGCTACAGATACATCTGAAAGATCCCTCTGTGTTCCTGCAGCGTCCATTCATACAGACCGATCGCTGCTGGCATTCGTTAATATCTGCAGAGACAGTGAAACGGGTAAACATCTGAAAATACCAATTACTCATCAAATGGTACAAAGATCAAGTCTGAACAAAACAGCAAAGCACAGTATCAATATCCAGTACTGCTTAACTTGTTTGTATTTATTAAATACAGACAGTCAATGTAATGCATAAAATTATATGAAACTGCAGACCATGTGTTTTCCTTGAGATGACTGTGTACAACATTCTCTCCTGTAACATCAATTTATCCCTCATGCACAACTGGGTACACACAGACTCACAAATACACACACATGCTGCCTGAGAGCTGCTTTTGTTTCTGTTGTATCTGGCAGAGGTAACAAGTCAGCCGCTTCAGTGAATCAGCAAAACCCACAAAATAGTTTCCAGGAGGATCACCACCTTTTAACAGGGTGTGGTTTTCAGATGCACACTGACAGGCTAATCCCCTATTAAGTTAAGGCTCTTTAAAATTCTTGCCTTGTAGCAGTATTAATCATCTAACTGTGGGGAAATGTCTCTTTGCTTCCACAACACTGCTAATCCCTCTGCGCTTCATTTCTCATAAACTGGGGTCAGCCTGAGCTAACAGATGGATTTGAACATCAAACTTAAATTTTCCTATGGAAAACTCAAAGTATTGGAGGGGAGTGGCACCTTGAATTCAGAACATAGCACATGCCTTGTTTGAGCTAGGAAGCCTATTTTCCCTCTGTTATTTGTAAAATATTCATTAAGAAGCAGTATTTGAATTGACATGGCAAGTTCTTGGTCACTTCTAGCATTTTGGCACAGCTGGATGTCTTTCTGGAAATACACTTCAATTCAAACAGGAGAATGTTACTCAATGAGGTTTTTCAGGTCTGTGTTATGGCTGAACAGTCTGACCTCTTAAGTAACGGTTCCTTGCAACCACAGAAGTTTAGAATTTAAGGATCACTGACATCTGTGGGGCTCCGTGAAGCAGCTGGGCATGTGTACGGGTCCTTACTTTAGAAGGGTGCACTTTAAGAAGAACAGTCTGCACATGCCAGCTCAGCTTGGCAAGGGCTCTTTTCCATGAAAGGCTCAGAGGAAGCAGTCAAATTTTGTCTACATATTTTCCCCAAGATCAGTCGTCTGCTGTGTGTCCTGAACAGCACATTTAACTCACTCAAGACACTTAACTTACACTGATGTTTTGTTTCAAACTTCCTGACAAACTTATATGAACGATCATTTAGTTTTACTGCATTATTTTTAGCACTCAGAAGTCTGAAAGTGTTTGGTGCTGTACAGACACACTTAGGGAAGGCTGAGGGAAAGGAAAAAGAAGGAAATCCAACATCTGACAAGAAACATGTAGGTTTCTGTGCACTTCCGCAGCCTGGAGACACTGTCCCAGATTTACACCATTAGGGAAAAGTTTCAAGTACCCTCTAATTAAGGAGAAGAATAGTCATATCTCCTATACATTCTCCCTCAGACTACTTCACTCTAACTTCAGACCTAATTTTGTTCCACTGGAGCAGTCCTGATGGGAGTTTTAGATGTGGAAGAAACGTGGAAACTGACACTTTGGAGGTACAGGAACAGTTCCTAGGAATACACCACCAAGCTCTCTCTCTCTCAGTGTACTGCTGGAAATACAGAGACACCAGTGCAGGCAGGGTTAACTGCTCAGTGGTAACTGACACTGCTGGGCTCCAAAGGGGAGCAGCCTAGATTTTTTGATTCCACTCACCCACATGGTAGGAAAAAAAAAAAAAGATAGAAAGAAAAGCAAAAGCCACTGTCCTTAAACCTCTGAAATGCCAGATATGCCACGGATTTTGCAAATATTCCAGTTTAGCAATATAGATATTATTACATGTTCTTGACTGGCCTTATAACACATGTCAAAATCTATAATGTGATCGCAGAAACCATAAAATGGAAATACATATTCTTACATTTTTGTGCTTTTAGCATCAGCATTGTACATTTAAAAGCAAGATTTAAAAAAAAAAAAGAAAAATATTATCTAAAAGGTAAATGCAACCTTACGAATTTTAATAATATTCTTTCTTACCTTCACACTGATCCTTTGATGCAGACAGTTTGAAACCCTGGGCACAAAAACACCTGAAGGATCCCTCTGTATTTTCACAACGTCCATTTGTACAGTGAGTGCCATACTGACATTCATTTATATCTGTGAATAGAAAGAAAGAAATCAACTAGGGTACAACCACCTTTCAGTTGAGCTTGGGAATGTATTCAAATTACATAACAAGCATGATTATTATTCCCGAAGAATTTATTTCAATGGGATTTTAGCACTTCATGCAGGTGCCTTTATAAGGCTACTCTACATACTCATCAAGGAACTTAACTGGATTATGCAAAATCTCTCTTCCTAGTCACAAAACATCCTTTCTTTAGAACGACTTGCAAGTAGCCTGTATTTCCTATAAGCTATCCCATAGACATCTATTTTCATCCTTCTCTGAAAGTATTAATTAGATGGGCCACTTTCTTTAGCCAACATGAAAATTGCTGTATTGCTACTTAACAGTGATTTTCAAGAATTCCTTCTGAATGCAATTTGTATAAATCAACACAGCAAAAAGTAAAAAAAAAATAAAATGAAAAACATACTTTGCTATAAATCCAGACAGAATTAATTCTGTATTCTAAAATAACAATTACTAGTCTTCTTCTAACAGTGGTTTTCAAAGAAAAAAAAATTAGTATTCTGATTTTATTTCTTTATTTTGGGGCTGCAGTAGTCAGCACATGGCCTTGTTTTATGGAAAAATGCTGTATTTTTTTAGCTTCACTGGTGCAGGAAAATAACTACCCTTTGTTTGTTTTCATGTGCCAGAAATCATATCACTCCCTATTATCCTGTCTTTTGCCACCACAAAGCACACAAAACCCATCAGCATAAAAAGTGCTAATTATTTGAGGCACTTGAGCCATTTAGACAGCTGTAGCACAGGGAGAGGTGGAAGACCAGACATCTTTAGACCATCATCATAACCCTTATTAGCTATTGTGCATGTGTGCAGTAACCATTTTCTTCAGATGTATTTAGAGGCTCTTAGCAAGCTCCTGTACCACCTGCCTTTGGCAAAGCCCATCTTTCCCCCAGACACAAACGAAATCACCTTTATCATCCACATTCCCTACAACTCTCAGTTCCTCACTTGAGCCTCTAGCTCTGTAAATAAGATGTCTTGCTGCAGCCTGGCCAAGCAGAAGTGACAACCATGCAGAGATGACAGCCCAGTTCCACAGGTGCTGTGCTATGGCATTCAGTAGGTGTTACTCCTTATTCCTTTCTCCAAGGCTTATTTCCCACCTCACTACTGTTGCAAAATGTGCTTGCCCTACAAAACACAATCTTCTTTGCTCTCAATGTATATGATCAATGCTCTAACTGGAGAATCTGTTCAAACACAGAGAACCCAATTCAAGCACACAAATTTCCAACCAAACAACAAAAGTGCTTCTTACAGATTCGCTTTCATCTCCAAGCTGCTTGACAAAGAAACCTGGAATACTATTTCTGATTTTCGGATGGGTCTCAAAGATCAAGAGACATCCCCATACAGCCAGCAGAAAAGCCAAGAACAGAACTTAAATTTTCTGAGATGAAATCCAGAGTTATAACTGATTCTGTTGGTGCTCCCTACAGTAGGGCTAGAGGTATTTGGATTAGCTCTGCTTACCTCTGTATTAGTTTTGGTATCTTCTAATGGGATCCTTAAAACTGTACAAGCTGAATATTGATAGTTAACCATGCAGCTTCAAAATCCATCACAGTGATAACCATGAGGATGAAGTGATCTAGAAAGTTTTGTCAACCTATTTTTAAAATTTGTTCATCAATACACAGAAGCGTGCTTTAGCTACATCATATCTGACTTTATTTGAATGTGAAAATGTGCAGAGAGCAAAATGGAATAAAAATTAATCAGTGGTTCAAAGTAAACTTTAAAAACAATTAATTATTTCAAATAGTCCCTGTAAAACACAAATGCACTGAGGAACCTGGGACAGTGGCAATTTCAAGACAATGAGGAGGCAGGCTGTGCAGGCGTCCTTTACCATTTCTTCCAACATGCATTGAACATTAATCAACTCCAGTTAAATGTAGTCTACCCAGGTTTGAAATGAACTGACTTGGCTTAATGAAACAGAAATGGCTATGTCCCTGGCTTTAAACCCTGGAAGATTACAATATAAATGGCATCAAAGATCTATCTGTAGGATTGTTACACTAGATTTTCTACAGCATGAAGTGCAGGCAGAGGAATGAAGTGAGGTAAAAAAATACGGAAAACAGCACTGTGGAAAAACAGAAGAGCTGCAACTGATCTAAACTAACAGGAGAAAGAAATGAATTTATGGGACAATGAATTTAAATACCCTTCACAGAGAATGGGAAATATTTTCCTTTTTGGTGTATTTAAATGGTGCCATATTGCAGACTACAGATTTAAGAAAAATTGTCTGCATTACATTTTCTAAAATACGTATGGCTCATTTCCAACATGATGTAAGCCTAGGATAAACAAAAAATGTACTGATCACATCACTAATGAAGTGAGTAAGAGTGCCTAGGATTAGAACATTTCATAAAACAAAGGAAAAAAGGGAAGCTGCATGCAGTAATACTAGGAAAAAAAAAAAATTATCACTTTAAACCAAGACATATTCCTTACATGACTTAATTCTGAGCAAAGAACTGACTTCTCTCATTTCCCTCCTATTAACCTGGTTAGCAAGAATGAAACAACTGAAGGTTATGTCAGGGAGTTTTCAACCAGGCTATTTTCATAAATAGGTACAGAAATAAAGCTTAATATTGGGAAAGAAGGCACAATTAGGCCAATGTTTTTGCAAAAAAAAAAAAAAAAGAAAAAAGAAAAAAAAAGAGGAGTTAAGTAAGAGAGTTCTAACAGAGTACATATGCCATGTTCTTTGCAAGGGCACCACAAATCCCGGCAGGTGGGAAGGAACGAAACAAAGATCAATGTGGAGTAATTTGTGTAATTAATTTGTTGTAAACATTGTGTAGCTTGTTACAACTCCATTAAAATCCATGAAATTACCTGAGAAATACATTCCTCCACAGTAAGTCAAATGACAAGGCCAAATATGCAGCTATGACATGGCAGACCTGTTTCAGACAGTTTGACTTCAGAAAATAGGGTAGTTGAAAACGGTGTAATCTGCACAGCAAATTGGTGCTGAAGTTCTGACAGCCACACCATTGCTTCACTGCAGCTTGGCTCTAATCCTGATCCAAAGATCAGCACCACACTTGCAGCTGGAGCACGGCAGATCCCAGCCACCAGGGCTGTTTCAACCAAACCCTGCTCTTAGACTGCTTTGTGAGCTGAATCACAGAACTGGGAGCCCTTGCAGAGTAAGCCATGGCAGTACACTGACAATGTGCCCTACAACAGTAATGCAAACACCCTCTGTGTAGGTTATCATACACCTGCTTAGGTAACATGGCTATTCCAACAATCACAAATTATAGGGCATGTGTTACATGGAGTGGGCAGGAATATTCACAACCAATAGCAGATCCTTCACAACTGATGCTAAATTTAAGTTTCTGGTAGTGTCCCAAAAAGTGACACTCAAAACTGCAAAAGATTATTTCCTTTTGCACAATGGATTAGTTTGCTCTTTCTTACCTCAATTTCAAATAGTCAAAACTAGTTTTGAAAAAAAACCATTAATCTAACATGCACAAGCAAATCAACAAAAGTAAAATGTAAGAAATCTGTCTTAAATCCCTAATCTAAAGTTACACAAGGGGCTTTAGGATATGCTAATATTTTGCTAGAAGTACAGATAATAAAGGAGTTTAATTAACATGCTCCGTGAGCAAAGTCCCATTATTCCACTGAAAAACCTGAGTCACACTGATGTATTAGGAGTCACTTGTCTTTCCATTTCCAAACAACAGCCTATTAGTATTTCACTGACAATACATCCCCTTTTTGTTCTGTATTTTCTATTTCAAGAATTTTGTTTTGTAATTATATAATTTGTAATCTAGATTCAGTGCTACAGTATCTACATTTATCTACAGTAAAACAAGATTTCCTCTTATGTACTGTGTCTGAGAACACAAAGTAATTTCAAAAATCTCATATTTTCAGTTATTCTTAAATGGAATGGGAACCCAGGGCACAGAGCTGTCATCAGGTCACTACACTGATTGAATATGAAATACAGCACCTCAGAACAAGAACTACAACCAGAGAGACAAAGAGTACCAAACATACCATGGCACTGTCCGTTCCAGCCTCTGAAGCCCACTCTGCAAGGAATACACTGGTAAGAGCCAGGAGCATTAAGGCACTGTGCGTCTGGACAGGTCGTTGGAGTCAGGCACTCATCGATGTCTTCAAAAGAGAAGATAAAAGGAAATACTGGTCAAAGCCATAGTAGAACACTGAACAATAATCTGGTTACTCTGACTCTCCTCCTGTTATATTAAAGCATTTAAGGAGTTGTGTAATTTATCTGGTAGAGACACAGGAAAGAACAAGTTCACACGGATTTGTACCAGCAACAGGGCATCTCTGAGAAATATACTATATACACACACTGATATATGTGTATTATGTAGCTCATAATACGCACAACTGAATTCTCTGTTATACTAAAAAACTTTGGTAGGTCTTCCAGAACATACAGCATATCAGGTATCTGGCTACCACAGGTAAAAATAACTTTCCTCATGTTTACCATATTGAAGTGCCTGAGATTCTTCCTGTAGTAAGACTTTGGCTGTTCATTGGAATGACAGTAAAACTGTAACTCTGGCTTCCAAAAGCAAAGCGCAATTTGGTATTCTCCAATGCTATATAGAGTTATTCAGCACGCAAGTGCTATTGGGACTAAAAACACAATTGTGTGAATGAGACTCAAAGATGCTTACATGGAGTAAGGAGATAATTTTATCTGAAAGAAGGCACAAGCCACATCCCTGGGGCTGGCAATGTTTAGGGTGAGAGAGGGACTTTCTGCATCAGGTAAGGTCCTAGATTGCCCATAATAAGAAGAGATAGGTCCTGAAAAAGTCATGGAACTCATGTTCAGGCTCTGAGCAAGAACAACTTCTTATTCTGCCCCAAGGAAACCCAGAATACATCCAACATATGCAATCTAGAGTGACTGCACACAAAAAACAACATTCAAAGACAAGTTGCTGTTAAGTGACCAATGATCAGAACATACTGGAATTAAAACTGTGTAGGCAGTCTCCTTGCAGTCTGCTTGCATGTGTGAGACCACCTTATAATAGGGTATTTAATTACACAATAATTATAATCTTTCCCATTAAATACTTTCTTCATGCAGTGCACAGAACTAATTAAATTGTTAGTCACCTCTAAACTCAAGCTTCCTAAGCTTCCATCCTTTTCCTGCCCCAGGTCTAGCAGTTTTGTCTTCTGCAATTCTGCTACCTTGAGCACAGATCATAGGGAAGGAATTCACTCCTAGCTTTGATAACAAGCTCAAAGAACTCAAGGAGCTCCCAACACTTGCAATTTAACTGCAAGTTAAATGCTCCAAGCTTGAGAGAATTGAACATCCCAGCTCCAAACAACTCACTGGATGTAGGCAAATCACAATTTTTCATAGAATCACAATTGTCCAGCTTAGAATGCTTTCTCGTAAAAACACCAACAGGCTTCTTCAGCTGCTACAATGCAGACCTGCAAGTTTCTCATGAAACTACTGTGGGAATTTATTTTTTACTTAATTAACAAAGAAAATTACACTTCTGTTGTAATTTATTCTCAGAACTGTCTGGACTGTGTCTGCCCTCAAAACATAGAACATGAATGATGTACTTGGTACAGAAATTTTTAGTCAAAATAAAGTCTAAATGTGGCAAAGTGTAAAAAAAAAAAAATCACAAAGATTCTATAAGAATCCTTCATCCTATGCAATGATGTCCAGCTATGACTACAGCACTGTTCTACATAAACAACAGAATCTACAACAACACATATGCACTCTACATTCCCCTGGCTAGGCCTGTGACAGAGCTCGTGTGAGTACAGCTTGAAGGCAGAATGAGGAAGGGCCAGGGAACTTCAAGTGAACTGTGAGTATTGTGTGCAGCTTGGAGGATTCTTGCCTTTGTTTTTGAACTGTGGAGGGGGTGGAAGTAAGTTTTTCGTGAAATCAGAAATCTGTCAGTGGAGTGATGACACAGTGAAATAATTCCCCCAATGTGAGATTTCCTTGGTTTGATAGATTAATGGAGGAGGTTTTTCCTCTTAAGCAACCTTAAACAACTTTCAACAGAGAATATGGTTTCAGAAATTACATTTTGTTAAGTTAAATTACAGAGGACTACCACCACACTATTTAAAATACAAGTTAATAACAAATTTGATGTAGTGTAATAGTCTGATTTCTAGCCTAATTGAATTACAGATTCCATAGTCACAGAGAAGAGTTACAAAGACTAGTTGTAAAAGTGGAGTCTGTGAAACATTTAAATAAATTTAAAAAAAAAATTGAAAGAAGACTCTTTTAGCATTGTTCAGAGCAGCAAATATATCCATGGCAGCTTTAAGTTGCTTATTTGCCAGGCAACCTAACATGTCAGCCACTTTATTCTGTCCTATGTAACTTAGACTAAAGCATAAACAAAATCATGTTTAAAATGAAATGATTTCTTGGGGTTTTTAGTTCACCATTCAAGTTGAAAATGAAAAAAAAAAAACCAGGAAAAAACCCCAAAATATACACTGAAAAGTAAGCTGAAGCTTTGAAGGTCTGATGTGCTAGGATCTCCCGCAACATGAAATATCTGCTTGATACCGATATCAAAAAAGTCAACCTATCATTTGCTACCTGATAGAATATAGGGAAAATTAACTTTTATTATTCTTTTTTTACAAAAACTTGGCAAGCAGGTAAGGACTAACAATGAAGTTAGTGATTCCATGGCAAGAGATGATAAAATGGCTGTTCCAAGATGGTTCTGTACACAGTGGGGGCACTCCTTTGCAGCACCTTAAATTTAAATAGCAGGAATTGAATTGCAGTTCCAGACACCAAATAATGACAAAGATTGAAGAGTACTCACAAAGGCTTCTTGTTTAAGATTGCACCCTCTGAGATTTGCCCCTTTGCAGCTGAAGCTGCAATGCAAAGCCTCCCTTGAATAGCAGGGAACATTAATCATTCCAAACAGCAGTAGTTTGGCACTGTTTTTGTGCTATCAATAAATGGTGCTATGAAGTGCTATCAGTATCAATCACCATTGCCATTAGGGAAGAGTCCAAACCTACCTTCACATTCCCCTCTCCTGTTCATTTGGTATCCACTATCACAATATTCACATCTGTATGAGCCAAGAGTGTTTACACAAAAGCCTTCTCCACAAGTGTGAGGTCTCGAGCATTCATCAAAATCTGCAGATTACAAAGAGAAGAGAAGCTGCTTCACCACCAAAGTATTGAATGCTTGCATCTCCTCAAAACTCTGCTTTAACTAAACACTGAGTAGTAAGTTTGGATTTTTGAAGCTGTTTGCAAGCCACCTCACTGCTTGTAATCACAGAGAGAGTGAGTTTGAGAAACAGCCAGGGTAGAGAAGGCGGCCTGGGAGCACCCCAATGGCTGCAAACAAAATGTGTGTTGCTGCATGTATGCAGTGCCCCAGCCAGCACTAACCTAAGGCAGACCCCAGCCCTTCAGGCCGTGGGTGTTGCTTTGTGAAGTCTGTGGCTGTTTGCTGCTGTATTTAAAAATACAGTTTGTTTCAGCTCCTACTCATTGAAAGAGTATTGAATATTTCTATCTTACACAGCAGGTGTTCCACAAACTAACATTTGGAAAAGGAATATCAGCTAAACAGGTGCTTTGCTCACCACAACACCAGGTGAGAGACAGTGAAATATACTTCCAGACATCAGTCCAGTACCACTGACATTGAGGAAAAAAAGAGTTGAAAAAGGGACTTTAGGAGGGTTTAGCTATGCTTCTTGAATAATTTTGATACTTTTATTTTCTATAAAGGAGACTAGTTATTACCAATGCAGTCAGTTCCATCTTCACTGGCCATGAATCCAGCTTGGCAAATACATAGGAAACTTCCTTCTGTATTTTCACAGCGTCCAAGGGAACAGAGATGTGGTGCCTGATCACACTCATTAATATCTGTAAAAGAAATGAAAACATAGAACTATAGAATATATTGTTGTGATTCTTTTTGTGCATTCTATGCCATGCATTTGAAAAGACTGATCTTGTAATAATTTAACTATTGGAAAAGGTATATATGTTTTCTCTCAGAGATGAAAAAAAGATGCATTAAATAGGTTTGGTTGGAGAAAAATGCTCTTATTGGCTTAGACTGTAATAATATTGAAGAACTGAAGAACGTGACACGATTACAGTTCAAATCACTACACTGTGCGCAAGATGAGCACTGCAAGCTGCAAGCATGGAATGTTAATAAAATTTGGATGAAATAAAGGGATTCTAAGTTGCCATTTGGCTGTGTTGCATAATTTATTTTTCAATACTATAGTTGCACCTGACAACATGTGTTACAGCGTGAAGCTACTGAGCTTTGGTGGCATGAACATTTTATAGCATATAATCTGTAGATACAATACACCCTTTCTGATCCAAGTTACAGAGGAACCAGCATATTCTGAATGAAAAAAGATACCAATAGAGCTGCTTCCAAATCTGAAATGCCTCATGTAGGACCCCTTTGTGCTCTGCCTTATGTTCATCAGAGAATCATCATCTAGAATTTACTAGGTTAAAAGGGGATGGAGACCCTACTTAGCAGATCTCCCACTGTGCTTCTGGGTTGTTTATGATGTACTTTCTCTTTTCAGTAGCAGGCTGAAAGGAATGACCTAAAAAAATGTTTGGGCTTAGTCTACCTGCAGAGCTAGTAGCTGGATAAATCACTGTGAGAAACAGGTACCAATTCATTATTTTTCCAAACAAAATTTTATTTCTTCCTAGCAGTCTCACTTTTAGATACCTGATACACAGCTGAGAGGAGATGGTCTGCCTAATCACTTTTTCTCTCACATCACAATGGGAGACGTTTTAATTCCATTTCATTAAATTCACACTCATTTCAGAGCAGCTGGAAGGCTGTATTAGAGACTACCTAGCAAATTTTATTTGGCATTAAAAAAAAGCCTTGTAGTTTGGAAGCATTCAACAGAGAAAAGAACGCCTGACTGCTCTGTAGAGATTTCCCCATACCAGACTCTTGATTTCAAGCATTTCATAGCACGGTTATTTCAGATTTTTGAAAGCATAATTTCATACCAATGCACTTCGTCTGCTGATCATTAAGTTTGTACCCCTTGTAGCAGATGCAAGTGTATCCCACAGGCAAATTAACACAGTGTCCTGCTCCACAGATATCAGGATTAACTGTACATTCGTTGATTTCTAAGCAAACAAAGAAAAATTTAATGTTAAATTATTGTGCACTTACAGAGTTCAGTAAGTGCACAATACTCTGAAATCCAAGTAGAAAGCTCAGGCATGAAAACAACTGTAAATCAAGTTTGCAACTCCTGAATTTCTCTAATGGATATCTTATATGGAAGAATCTAGAAACCATCTGCGTTTTTCCTAGTGACATAATCTTATGTCCCATCCAAGACCTATAAATCAGTACGTAAAATTTAAAGTAAAATGAAGATAAGATAAAATAAAAAAAATACATATGGCTCAACCTTTGCATCGCACATTAAGAAAGTAACTGCAGTGAGTTCCTGATTACAGCGGGTATCCTGATTTACAGAATACTCATCTACTAATTGCTTGGATGTATTTTGGAAGATAAGGAAATTCAGATGTGGGCAGCAATGGAAGCTAAATCCTTACAGCAGTTTTAGAAATTCCCCAAGTATATACGTTACTGCAGAAAATACTAATAACTGTCTTCAGTTGCAACAAACTAAGGTTATAATGCAGTATGGAATTGTAATTCCTGAAAAAGAAGAAATTAACTGTAAAGAAGAAATGTTTATCTAGACTATTTAGAAACAGGTCACATTTAAATTTAATTAAATTTTAAAGTACAGAAGTAAGGCACTCAAAAACTTCTCAGCTTGAACTGCAGTCAGTTTTCTAAATCCTGTTTAGTATTTTGTCCTGCAAATCTTACTGCACTTTGACTTTATTATCTCTGAACAACATATTGATTTATAGCACACAGCAATTTCTAGTTACACTAATTTTCCTGAGAAAATAGAAAACAGAACATGGACAATTACCATTTTCTTTTTGTTAATGGATGTGAGCTCCCAGCAAGGTAGCTTTCTCTCCCTGTAAAGAAGCTGAGAGCTGGCTGGCAGAAGGGGCACAGTCACAGAAGAGCTGACTTCCAAGTTCTAGTTTGATGACCACAACTATTTTAAACTTTGTATGGGACTGATTAATTGTAATTACAGCAACTGAAGACAGCAGTTGAATGCTTACAGAAGGACAGGATACTTTCTCTACTCTTACAGTACATTCAGGAGGATGTAACTGCAGACAGAATTGTACAAACAACTGAGTGATTTAGACCCTGTGTGCATTGCATCAACTCAAAAATACATTCCTGCATGAAGGAAAGCCATTTTGAAGAGTTCATTTTTTATTAAAGTATGTGAAATTTCTCCCTCTGAATGGAAACCTGGAAACCTCTTTGTAGGCCTAAATATTTCCACAAGAATGCATCTTACAGTATTTACCAGGATACTGCAATCAATTCAAAACCTGTGTTCATTCTGGTTCATTCTAACCAATGTGAATTGTAATGCTCTCATGTATACAAATATGGTACATTCACCTTTTTGTTTCTAAATGTATAGCAAAAGAAATTTTGACGTCTTTTTGACACAGCTGTCGTTTAGACAAATTTCAGCTATGGCAGGTGCATTACTTGCATTTCTGTTATTTTCACTTCTTGATACATAGATGTAGATGAGGCAACTCTAATATACCAAAAAAGGATGAAGCACAAACATCAAAATAATGTTTTAAAATAGATCTTACAGTAATGTCTCACCTGCTTTTTGTAGAACATTCTGATCTACAGCCCTCAATGAACATCGTCATGTATACTTCATGGAAACACATGCAATACTGTCTCACAACCTGACTTGTATTCAAGAAGTATTCAGTTCTGGACTTGCCTTGCAGATCTGCAAAGAAAATCCAGAACTGAATCTGAGGTGAATGATTAATTTTATCTTCTATCCTTTACTTGTGGATACAAAAATGGCAGGTACATCCTGGAAGGACCTGGTCCTGGCTCTCTTCATAGCAGCCTCATTTTTGTGCTATTCCGCACTTTCTCCAGAATATTCTTCCTATTCTACAACCATGTTCTCTTCACTATGGTAATTCAGCAACAGCACAGAACAATAGTGTCAGGAACTCAGCCATTTCACAATTTATTGCAGTTCTAAAAGAGAAGTACAATACCTGTAACTTGAGTAGGTGCAATAACTTGACTTGCACTTGAAGTAGAGACTTCGGGAGCAACTTCAACAGGCAAAGGAGGGGATGTTTTCTCAATCACTACTGTGTGACATGGAAGGGAAATCAATCACATCCAAAAAACCCACCTTAAAGCATTCAAAAACCACAACCCTTAAAGAATTCACACATAAGCTAGGCACTACGGACATTTTTGTTTATTCTGCTTTGACCTACAGTAGAAAAAAAAAAACCTGTGTAATTGGTGTTTTCATCTTTCTACACTTGTGGAAAAAAAAAACACTGAGGTGCTAAAGAAAGCAAACACAGTTGCAAAACTTTTGCAGCCATAGTTATGCATAAATCTGCAAAGAGCCACCTAAGCATAGTTTCCTCTTGAAAGGAGTACAAGGCTTCACATCTACTGACATGAAAATTCTCATGCACATAATCCAGGATACCACTTCTTCTTAAAATATGTCTTTATCTCCTAAACAAGTCACCAGGCCAATGCCAACCTCTCAATTCCTCCCACTTCTGCTTCTATGATTTTTTTTTGATCATGGAGAAATTGCTTTTGAAGCTCCAATCATTTTTTCATTAACCCCTGTTAGAATTGTTACTTTTCCATTCTTTTAAGAACTGTAAGCACTCTCTCATACTGAAAGAAAAGATAAAATAAGTTACCTGGAAACTGTGGATGCAGGTTAATTGTTGAAATTCCAGGAGAAAGCTGAGGCTGCCCAGGCTCCAGATAAGGCTGCTTTTCTTGATCAATGGAAGCTAATTCCTAGAATGATAAAAAAAAATATAACATCCTGAAAACATTCTCTTACTTCTCTTAAAAGCTACCCACAAACTCCTGGCTTGAGACACTGCTAATATTCTCACATGAGTGGCTTTTGATAGCAGTTCATTAACCACCACCAATTTAAACCTGAATGAACATGGAATACTATGTTTATACAACAGCATAGAATTTAACATTTATTTTACTTGAAGCAGCCATTTCCTAGAGCTTCTAATTGTATCTTTGGCTTTGTCCCCCTATAATTCTCCCAATCTCTGGTCTTTAATTGCCTACAAATAGCATTTGAATGCAGTTCAGCATCACACAAAAGTATACAATCACATCTAAGTGTCTGACAACTGTGAAAGGCTCCTTCTTAGCTACTGAACTTATCATCTTATTTTCATAGAAATATTAGATGCCGGTATGTTTTTAGGAAAATGAAATGGAGCACAGCTGCAATTATTCACAACACATCCCATTATCTTCAGCACAGAGAACCTGAAACCTCCAGAATGGGAGACTTCACACAGATACACACTTGCTCTTCTCCAATGAACACAGGACACCCTAAACAATGAAATTAACTTAGGCACTAATACCAGTCTCACAAGCAGGTGTCACAAATGCTTCTCAAAGCTTCATAATGTTTCTCTCTGATTTATTTTCTCTACCTGATAGTATCTGTCTCTCTTTCATACTCTCTGCATTTTTCATTATCCTCTTAAAAATACAGTCTCCAGAATGGGACAGAGCAACATATACCAGACTTCCAGCAAATGCCTCTAAGAGAGGTTAAAGTGATCTCTTTCCTGTACCTCACTACCTGCCTGTTGTTGTACATTATAACAACATGAGCTCTTTTTGCCTCAGGATTTCAGCAGTAAGTCCACAGTGACTTGTTTATCCATCATAAATTCTAAATCCTTTCACTTATCAGTATCCCATCTCATACATGGTCTGCATTCTAATTCTACATAAATTATATCATGTTTTACCTGATCAGGAGCTGCAGTTGCCACTAAAATCAGAAAGAAAAAAGAAAATTAATCACCTTCCACAAAACATTTTATTACATGTTTTGTTACATTTGAAAATGGTCGCTGCCATCACGCAAAAATTCAGGCTCAAACCTCATTCCAAAATAGTGGAAACATGAAATCATGTTCCTGAAGCAAGTGTAGAAACTAACCTGAAACCAGAATAAGATTCTACACACCGTCTAATGTTTATTTACTCAGTATTCAGCTCCCTTGTAGATTTCTCAATTGTTTACCTGCTTCCTCAGAAAGAATTTGACAAGCACAAAGATTATTAACTCACTGATGAAACCTTTTCAATTCCTTCCAAGGGATATCAACATCTGTAAACACTTTAAAGGTAAATTAATGTCATAATGATATATAATTTGCCACTAACAAATTTGCAAGGATTTATTGAAGAAAAAAAGAATGAAGTTTTAAAATTTGTCTTTTCTTTAGACAAGTAAGAGTGGTTTGGTGTTTTTTTCCTCCAAAAATATGAATTTTTTTCTGGGAAGAGTGGTAGTAATTACATATAAATTGTTATTTTCCATTGCAGCTTTCCTTTTTAGAATTCATATACATATATATATATATATATATATACATAAAATAAGTTATCTAAGTCTTACAAAAAATATGTACTATTTCTGATCATAACAATGATTGAGATTAAAGCAGTCTCGCTCTCTCTCCATGGTCTCAGCATCTGGCAGGACCTACCCACAACCTGTGAGAGGTAAATCCCGAGATGCACCACACTGGGCATCATGGCATGCTCTGCTGTGAGGAGTGGCACCTCTCTGCCCTGCACTGTCTGCAGCTGCCATGCAAAGAAACAAACCATGGAAGACGCATGCACAGAAACAGAGAAAGACTAAATTGCCCCACTCTCACCTTCTTGTACAGCCATCTCAGTCTCACTTTTCTGTGAGAAGGTCAGTGCCTCCACTGGCTCTTCCTTTGCTGGGAGAGGTGGAGGAGAAGTACCTTTAGCAACAGGTTGAGTAATCGGGGTCTTGCCAATGGCAGGTGGCTGTACTCTAACTGCAGGGTGATGATATAGCTTGTTTCTGTGAGGGCCAGAAACCGTATAACCCATTCCACCAGGGCAGATTTCCTTAAAAGCAGCTAGATTTGGGATGGGAAAATATTCCTTTTAGGAGTCTAAAAGTGCAATATGTTGACATAGTGGAAAATATAATGACTACCACTAAGAAATTTAATCTCATATTGTATATACATATTCACAAAAAACTTCTTAAAGAGAAGCTATGCATAGCACGCTAACACGACTGAGCATTCTCCCAAAAGCATGTTCTGGCTGTTTTTCCCAGGAGCTTTCCACTCCAGTTTACCATTTTTCTTCAGTTATGCTTATCTGTCAAAACAGCAAGATATTTTTTTAATTAATCCCCTTCAAACAGTATATCCTTTCTATATATTAATTTAAATGTGCAAATAGTCTTTATCATCTATACTGAGTAATGAATGAAGACCACTACTGCTATCATTTTCTTTTTTTGTAGAAATCAAAGGGAAAAAGCTCACCAGCCCTGTACTAGAGGAGCAGAACACTATCAACCAGTATCAACACTGACCCACAGGATCCCACCTGACTACAGAGGCCTCATACCAGTCCAGATCCAAATTCCACTGAATTGAAAAAGGCTGGCTAAAAACAAGATGAGGATCATAAGAAGCCAAACCACTATTGGAAGAGAGGGGAAATAACTTTATTTATAAAGCTGCTACAGAAAAAGTTAATTAAAGTCACGCAACAGCACTTGCTCTATCTCTACAGCTGTTCCACATAAGCATCATGTTTTGCAGTTCTACAGGAAGAGTAAAATGAGAAAGAAATACAAGTCAGTCTTCCTCCCCCTCAAAGAGAATAGTTATACTCCTATCAGGGTCAGGGAGACCTTTAGGAGTCTTGAGGGGGCAAGTGCTTCATTGTCCTTATTGCTCTAGGTAAAGCCATGTTGGGATGAAAGAGAAAAGATTTAGTCTCCTGTGTGGGAATTCTTATGGCTGCCTGAGGGATCCACCAAGTGGGGCATTGGTAAGTTCACAAATCCTGCTTTGAACACATCAGGGTTTTTAAATGAATTAGCATCTAAAATAAAAGCAGAAAACACTAGCTAAAAGCTCTCCAGAGATGAGTTAAACTATACATTAATCAGTATGCATTAACTGCACAATGTGTTCTGATGGTGCCTTAGCAATAGAAAACATGAAGGGTCAAACTAATTAATTGAGTGGATTCAGAATAAGGAAATTCTTTTTACTGGGACATCTAAATATCAAAACTTGCCACAAAAACACTCAACTACTGAGGGCGGGGATTCTGGTCAAAGGAGTAAGACAGAAAATTTGATGTCTGTCACTTCAGAAGCATATTTAGGATGTAGGAAATCTTGCTTCAGATCATATTCTTTGAAATGAAAAATAGAAATGTGAGCCTTATTCTACCACAGCTCTGATAAGAGCTCTCAACAACTGAGAATACAAATCTGGTCTCTCAGTGTCTCTTTAGGAGATGATTTATATCGTACAAATATTTTAGAAACTTTTTATTTTAGTGGCTTTTATACTAATATGGGATGCTGCAGTAAATACATTACCCCCTTCTGGAGTATCCCATTTTCACACATTTTTCATAGAAAACTCTGAAACATTATGAATTTAACCTGTTACAGAAAGGAACATGTTTTTAAATCATGCAAGTATTCATTAAATGGGAAAAGCTCATCAGAATTTTCTACTAACAGATTTTCTCTCTAAAGACGTTTCATTAAGAAAAAAATCTCTAAAATAACCAATTCCATATGATACTCAGTATATTTTTGTGACTATACAGCAGTCAACATAAGGATGTATTCTGTGCTCTACTGTACACACTATTGGTCATAAAGCCTCATGCAATATTCTCACAGATGTGAAACACCTGCACTTAAATTGCAAGTCATCTCATGAGAATAAATTTTTTCTCCATTAAAAAGCCACAGAAATATTATTTATCCGAAAGTGTTTTCAAGGAGTTTTAAAATGCTGATCAACGATCTAGTCACCCAGTGGAAACAGTGGCTTTAAAATTCTATTGAAATACTCAAAACTGTTGGTCACTTTAATTTCTGTAAGTCAAAGTTCAGGAAGTAAGGAATCTGCTCATCATATCTCATAATATCTCTGATAGTAGCTGTGGATTTCCCAAAGCTAGCTGGTTTGAGAATGTAAATCTTTATAAAATACTTCAGAGAAATACGTGACCTGTATTATGACAGTGACATCTGCAGCAGCAGCTTCAAGTAAGCACAGTGTCACTACAAATACCTGGGCTAAAATACTCAAGAGACTGGACATGTATATTATAACAACAAATGATGCTGCTAAAACAGATTTAGTTGATCATACATTTGGGAAAAATGGCAATATTAAATTGATTTTGACTGAAGACTCCACGGGCATTCAAGTTTTAAGCAACATCAGGGAATAAAAAGTACTTGAAAACATTGAATTGGTATGTGGTATCTTAATATATAACCTGCCAAAGTGAGAGTGGTGACCAAACAGGCTGATATTTTTGAATTCCTTACATATTTAAATAACTGCAGAATTCCAAGGGAGCACTGATAATAGAAGAGAGCTTTATGTATCAAGTAAGGAATATCACATTCCTCAAAATGGATGGTAAAATATGAAGGAAGGTGAGAAAGCAGAGATATTACCATGCATATATCCTACCGTCTGTAATACAAACTACATCTCATGTTGCTCTGCAGCTGAATTCTCAAAGGCTGCCATCATTTCACCAGATCTTTTAATAATTGAAGAGTATTCACTACATTTTGGGTTACTTTTCCTCTATCTAAAGTACATCCTCTGGTGGTTGTTTTGGTTTTTTTTTTTTAAAGCATGCATAACAAATGAGGGGGCAGGGGGCAAGAGTGTGTTTTTAGTGGGAAGTTCTTACCTGTTCCTGGGAGCGGACACTTCTCACAGTGTGGGCCCCAGGCTTTGCCAACACTGCAACAGCAAAGCTGCTTGCTGAGCTGCACAGAAAGAGGATGCATGCATTGCTTTCCTGCGCTAACAAACCGGTAGCAGGGTCCTTTCTCTTCAGCAACTACAGGGTTATCAGCTGCAATGAAAGTGGAAGAGAGGATGGTACTGTTCACATGAAAAGCAAAACAGAGAAACACCACTACATTTCCAAAACCACTTAAACAGATTAATATTCTGTCAGCAGAAGTTTTATTTCAAACACCCATCTCAGATGAGAATCACAACATTGAAAATTCATCAAACAAAAAATTCATCAAACTTACTCTAGATCAGGGACAAGAAGTATTTGAAAGAAAAACAACAACAGAAAGTAAATTCAAAACCAGGAGTTGCCATGCTGCCACAATAAAGAGTGAGAATAGTCTATCTCACTTGCACACAGCTGCTGAAGATTAGCCACTGGCACTACACAGTTGTGTCAAGCTGTAAAGCCAGAGGAATGTCCATCTATAACTAGGCTATGCCAGTAAGTTTGCAAAAGCTTTAAATATCATACATTACTTTTTTTTCATAAAAGAGACAATTACATACCTACATTTTGTTATGCTTATTTTTAATGTGGAAGAGCCATAAGCTATGATTAGTATGAGGTAATAGAAAATTAAGATCCATCCAGCTTCCTGATTTATGCATCCACATTAACATAAATTTAACACTTCTGGGTAACATGTTCACATAACTCAAAAAAGACAGGCACCCAATTTTCAACATGACATGTAAAAGCAAAACCAAAACCCAACAACCAACTCCTCTCTTCTGGTGCTCAACTGCAAATCAGTATGAAGTTCTTCAAACTGCTGAGAAACTGTCTCAGCAATGAGTGTCATTAACTAGTAGCATAAGATAGTTAAGCTAGAAAAAAAAAAAAGAAAGAACTCACCTATGGCTTGAGACTATACTTGATTTTATAAATGTAAAGATAGCTCAGAGAAAGAATTTAGGATTATAGCTACATTTCACTGGTACATATTCTTCACAAAAAAAATATTCCTTACATTGTCTTTTCTTCCTGCAGAGGTCATTGATTGTAACCAAAGTAAAAGCCAACAAATAGAGGGAAGTATTTGTCATTCACAACTTTTTCCTTCTCCTAATTATCTCTTAATTTTTAATTCTTCTTAATTAAAAGGAAAATGTGCCAAAGACCATCCTGGGCTGAATCTTTATTAGTGGAAAGAGCCCAGATCAAAGCTGCAGAGGTGGAAAAGGCAAGAGCAGGACACAAAGATGATTTTGGTTGAAATTAGCAGAGAGGGGAGTGTAAAAAAAAAAAAAAAAAGTGGAAGCTCCAGGCTACTGAAAAATGTACATAGCAGATGACCTTGAAGATTCGGTGACATGAAAATCAGGAAAAGATAGAAAGGATCCTGGGCAGCCACTGGTGGAGACCAAGGTTTCCAGGACAAAAAACCAGAAAAGAGGCAGGAGCACTGAGACTGAGTAAATAAAGCGAATAAACTGAGAGCAAGAGTTGGTGACAGAAAAAGAAAGCTGACAGATGAGAATAGTTGGGCCCAGTCAAATAAATCTTCATCTGAAATGTAACAAAGTATCTAATTTGGTACTTTGATTAGCAGTATTACTTACGTATGCATCTTGAGAGGGTAGGATCCGGAACAAATCCCATTTTGCAGGTACATCTGTAGCTGCCCATGGTATTCAAGCATTCACCATTAGGGCATACTCCCTGTAACTGACACTCATTGATATCTGTGGGAAAATTGAAACAAATCAGATGCTGAAACATGTACGAATGTTTTTCCTTCTTCAGAAGTCCTCTCTTTTTTAAAAAATATATGAAGGATAACTGTTACAAGTCAGCACTCAAATCAACACTTTTCCCCCATACTGACATGTGATTTATAACCTTTTAAAACACTGCTGAGAACATAACAGAAACACAATTATATTTATACATCATTCTTAAGTACTCTGAATTAGAAAAACAAATACACTTTGACCAGCTTATCGACCCTTCTTCTCCTGACTAGATGATTGCTTGCAGAGCTCAACATAGCTCACAAGAACATTCAAAAAGACAAGTTTTAACCAATCTAGTATATTTTACAAAGGGTAGAACACTGCTTGCCACATTTAATAGAGTTTTTCTTAGTATTTATATTTAAGAGTGCTCAATGGTTCATTATGCTGAAAGAAGCACAATGCAAAAACATCATCTGTAGCCCAAAGGAACCTGATGGCAAGAACATGCTTCAGGGAGCACAGAACACATCTGACATGGAAAGAATTGCAGCTGTGGCAGCAGCAACACAACTTTTTAACAATTATGGTGAACCTGAGTCAGCAGTGCCCTGGCAGTCAGGAGGGCCAGCCCTGTCCTGGAGGCATCAAGCACAGCATCACCAGCCAGGCAAGGGAGGGGATTGTCCTGTGGGGCAGCCTCACCTCGAGTGCTGGGGGCAGTTTTGGGTGACACAATGTAAAAAAAGACATTGAACTGTGAGAGAGTGTCCAAAGGAAGGCAATGAGGATGGTGGAGGGCCTTGAGGAGAAGCTGTAAAGGGAATGGCTGAGGTCATTTGTTCTGTTCAGCCTGGAGGAGACTGAGGGGAGACCTCACTGCAGTTACAGCTTCCTCATCAGGAGGAGAGGAGGGGCAGGCGCTGATCTCTGCTCCTGCTGACCAGTGACAGGACCCAAGGGAATGGCCTGAAGCTGTGTCAGGGATAAGTTGTTAAGCTGGATATTCGGAAAAGATTCTTCAGCCAGAGGGTGGTTGGGCACTGGAACTGGCTCCCCAGGGAAGTGACCCCAGCACCAAGGCTGACAGAGTTCAAGAAGTGTTTGAAGAACACTCTTGGGAACCTGGTGTGATTCCTGGGGATGATGCTGTGCAGGGCCAGGAGCTTGACTCTACGATCCTTGTGGGTCCCTTCTAACTCTATGTGGTCTGTAATTCTGTGAACTGCTTTAATAAAGTTTGCTGTTACTAGGCCACATGTGCAAGTGTTGCTTTCAGGGTCTGACTGAATAATCCTCCCATGCTCCAAGCATTTGGCCTCAGGTCTATCTCACACTCATGGTTGCATTTGTAGTTCACCTACTCTTAAAACAGGATCTGTCTAATAAGCATCTGGATATCATCTGTAACTAAGTCATTCAAACTAGGATTTTATTTCAGGGGACAGCAATAACATAGTTTGCACTGATAATCCAAACGTCAAAATAGTAACAAAAATAAAATCAAAAAATTCTCTAATTCATAATTATCTGTGTCATAAATTGCGGTCCCTTCTTTCAGAAAAATTGTGAGAGTAGATTGAAATACCTTAAAATATTTACATTACTATTATTTTTCCATCAGATTTTTCCTCCCTATCCTCAAGATTAGGAAACAACACATACCCCGCTGGGTAAACAAACTTCATATGGAAGTTAGAAATTGCAGCTAGTTCTTCGAAAATTAGTGATCATTTATCTAAAATATATAATATTTATTATCTTTCCTTTTAGCTTTTATAATACCAACCTCATTATATTTGACCTCATTGTATGTTGTTTCCTAATTTGACACCATCTTTAAGGTGTAAGAAGTTGAATATACAAAATGTAACAGATGTGCCAAAGTTTGCATTTGGAAACCTACAGAAAGATTCTTTCTTGTTCATTTTTCTCCATAAGTTTGGCTACCTGTCCCATGCACAAGAGTGTACAGTACATCAGACTCTGGCAGTTGTCATATCAGCCACATTTTTTTTCCAAATACTCAGTGTTGAGCTTATCCTTCAGCTCTTCCAGTGCTCTACCTAATATAATATCTTGACACCACCTGGATAAACTTCACTTCTATGCACTTAGCTGCATGTGACAAGGAGTAATAATTCATATCCTAGGGCTTTGGATGAAATGTGATGGAAACCACATGAATTACAAAGGATCAGCTCTGCCTCAAAGGAATTTTCAAGTGAAATTCCCAGACTATATGACTTTCTGACCTCAGAGGGAGTGGACTATTTAAAGAGGAGAATGGTATAAGAAAAGAGAAGAAAAACCAGCAGAAATATTTTTGTACAGCAGTCTACTTTTTGTCCCATTCAATGTTTAAGCAGGATGACATCCCATATAAGAACAGGAGGATCTTATTTAAGGATTGCATTAATACAGAGTATTTACCAAGCTAGACAATGTCACATGCACTTGAATTTTATGAAGTTTCTTCATCAGACTAGGTTCTATTACCCTGAAATCTCAAAATATTATTGAAAGCATCTACACAGTCCCAACTGACTCCAGAAGTTAGATTATCACTATTTCAGTACCATTATAATTTGTGAGTATTAAAGAAATGAACTTAAATCTTAATAGCTAGCAAACATCCCTACATAGAAATATAGTGACGCTGCTGTAAAGTTGTTGGGAAGAAAGGACATATTACTAATGTTCTATTTTCTAAAATTAGGCTCAGCTAGGACCTGATGGAACAAAAGACTCCAAAATATCTAGAAGTTAATACAAAGAAAATACTGGAACACTCAAGAACCCTCTATTGAATTTTCTATCTGTTGGCAGTTTGGGTTACCAGACCAGTCTTTCAAATGCTAAACCACAAAACGATCTACTTGCTTTGAGAAAGCATTTTCTCTGATGTCAGAAATAAGCTAGAGGAAGAGATAGTATCCTTTACTCTGAGTACAGGGAAAATGCCGTTATCTAGGTTCATTTCAAAATGAAAATCCTTAACACAATTACACAGATTACCCATACAGTTATGAACAAAAACCACGTACAGATTTTGGAGGAAGAGGAAAAACACAGGAGAAATTGATACATATAATGAAAATAATTTTTCCACTTCCTACATTGTAATATCCAGACATTTTAAAACAACTTTCTCCCTTTCCAAATTCTCAGTATATGTTTTTCTTTACAGGAAAACTAACATATACAACTGGGGGAAAATGGGGGCTGTCTGCCAAGCGACCTACATAATGTATCACTTTTTTGATGACTTTTTCTGGAATTAGAATTAGCAGAAATACTTTGTCTCATGAAAACAGCATTTAAGTTTTACGTCAGTAAAGAAGATAGCATATTTTAAATAATGACAATTTGACTTAGATTTTTCAACTCTTATTTTCAGTAAAAAGACTAAGTCTCTTGTTTGTTAACCATCAAAATACCATTGCTATTTACATATATGTCAGCATGAAATGGATGGCACTTTTTCTTTCTATCTAGGAGAATAATTCTACCCTTCTACATGTTTTTAAGCAAGGTAGTTACATGCCAAGCAAGGTAAGTAATCACTTACTTAACATAAGTGTATTTGTATTTTAAATGTTAAAAATGATTAATGATGCATTCTTCACTTAATAGATAACATAACTTCACTCATTTGCATTCACCTTCATTTTAAGGAATGTTAAAATATTTATATATGGATAAACTTTATTATTTGAATATTAGAAGTATAAACGTTTCAAGGCATTATTTCCTGGAGTGGCTGGTCTGTGGATACATGGGATTATGCTACAATTCATGAATACACAGATATTCTTTTATCCAAATGGTTCAACTATTCTGCAGGAAACATTCACAAATGCTGTCATTATTCCCTCAGTATTCCATCTCTTTACAGATGAACTGTTCTTGTATGCATTGTACTAAAAACATAATTTCCCATTCACATGAGCTCTGCTATTGCTATTTAGTGTGGGCACTGCTACATTTAAGTACTAGCTTATATCTATGTAAATATCAACTAACATTCCTTCTTGAGTTACTGATACAGATATTCCTTTTGCTAAATTTGTTCCATTTTTAAAGTTAACTTTATTGTGCAAGTGCCAGTGCCTCAGCATAACCTAATTACAGTGTATTTTAATGCCTTTTTTCCTGGTCATGTCTACTCAATGAGCTCATAGAATAACTGAGCTGATGCTCTATGCTGAATTACACAAGCTTGTCTGGGGATTCCACAGAAACAAGCCAGAAGCTGATTAAAAAAAAAAAAACCTCAAATTTTCAAAAGAAGCATACATATACATAGGAATAGTGTTTATTTAACAACTTGAGCAGAAAAAAAAAATCCTCCCAGATTTACTATCCACTCCATTTCAGACTGTGGTAAAAGGCCACTTATCCAAAATGTTTTCTACCACCTGCCAGCCTGCCCAGCTGTGCAAATTGCATTGGAATCAACTTGTTCAAGCAGCTCAAAAGGAAATCTGATTCAATATTAGCAGACTTTTTTTTTCTCGCCGTCTATTTCTTGTATATGGACATGAAAAATATTTCAATTGCACATTAGTAAAGGAGTAAGAATTCATTTGCTCTATTGTAAAAACTAGTGAAAAATGTCTGAATAACGTCCTGTGCAGAAGTACAAACTGCCAGCATTGAGGAGTAATTTGATCAAATGCCATCATCTACACAGAGGAACTACTAAGGGCTAGGTAGCAGTACTATAAAACCACACATATGTAAACAAAGCTTTCCAAAGACCAACTCAATATAGACTTTCAGTTTTTGAGGAAAGGAGAGCAATTAAGTTTCATTGGTAGAAAGCCTCTGTTCCAATGATACATAAAAAAAAGAGATAATTTAAACCAGGAGATATTGCACACAGCACCTCACATGGCTCCATTAAGAATGCTTACAGTAAGCACTGTCATTTATAGTTTATACAGAACTGGTAAATAAATAATTGATTTTTTAACAGTTGGTGTTTGATAATATGAATGACTGAATGACAGCCTGACCCTTTGTTGTTACCCTTTACTATTACCCATGCCAAATATGTGGAACTGGTCCTTGGCACACTGTGTCCCTGGAATTAGCAGTCCATCCCCATGAAAGTCTGACTCATCCTTACAATCAGCTGAGATGGCGGTGAAAGCCAAATGCCATCCCAGCGGCCCTGGTGGTGACTGCTCTCACAAGTTCACCCAAATACACAGAAGCTTGTCACAACCAGGGTTGCAACAGTGATGCTGCAGCACTGTACACATGAGGCTGCTGTGTCTCAGCTCCTCCTGTACCCTTTTCTAAGCACAGCTTGATATATGGTGAGGTCAGCCACCACGCTGTCCGGAGCCACCACCGTGCTCCCAGCTTCAAACAACCCAGACATGGTAACCAAACTGCTGCTAATCTATCCCACTAAGGAGAATTTAAAACAGGCTCTCTTAACAACAACAGTTGGTGTTTGATACCTTCCCACACATTTTTATAGGTCTTCTGCATGTTAGGTCAGCCTGCTCTCAGAAAATGCAATGTGTTAATGACTCACTGCCACTGAATTTCCTGGTGAAAAAAAGCAAGCTATAACAGCCATTTTCTAACTGCATGCCTGTCTGCTTATGTGGACAGTACAACTAGGAACACAGTCCTATCTTCATGAATGAAAAAAATCCCACCAACAACAAAACAACCCTCAAAACCAACCAAGCAGAGCAGGAAGGTGGGAATAATATAAGATGGTGTTCATTTAAACAAGTAAGCACACAGTAACATTGAACTTGTTATAAACCATGATAACTATATAGCTTTACTAAGTCCAAAACCAGATTCATCTTCAAAGAACTTTATATCTATTTTTAGAAGATAAAATATGGAAATATTTTAAAAATCAGATAACAAAAAGAAAATTTACTTTCCTCATGTTTTTTTCTGCTTGCGTTCTATGAATGTTCAGAAAAAAATTATATTTGGATTTTTTTGTCCAGTGTAAGGCAATCATCAAGGTTTCATACTAGAAATACCCCAAAGCACTTTACTAGAATCTTGGTCCATATATATTTAACACAATCAGATGAAGAATTGTTTTTACTCATGACCACACATAGACATTTGCTTGGGATGACATTTGCATTTGCTTTAGTACCACAATACTAAACTAAATTTTGTTCAGTCTAAGTGCAGGCAACAGTTAATATCACCTATTTTCTTTCAGTAACTGTGATTTAGAGAAGGACTAAACTCCAGAAGAAATAAATAAATACAGGAAGCTTCTGAAAAACAACCTGACCCTTATCTGTTACTCTTCTATAAACAGTTCTTGCTTGCCTAAAGATCAAAACCCCCCGTGATTTTTCAACATCTCCACCTGTGTTTCCTCAAGTACGGATTTACTTGTTCAGCTGTCTTACACTGCACACTGGGGAATTGCCATGACTGAAAAAGAAATGCATCAATCAAAACTTCAAATTCTGTCCTAAGATACTTAAATTTCAGTGACAAACATTTTCACACCTAATGGAAGGTTCCTCTCCCACTGATGTAAAGGTGTTTTTGTACAGAACAGTACAGTGCAGTAGAATCTCTTTCTCAGCTGAATGACAATACACAGAACACTCAGCTAGAGAGGAGGACATGCTGCAGAGGGTCTTAACTACCAAGATTCTGCTTGCATTCTCCAATCTACACTGGCTTTTAAATTAGATTAAAACAGTGTTTGTGACTGCATTAGCTGCTGTCCACCAGTACTTTGGTTCTTTACTGGAAACCTATAAGCAACTTCTCTCACATTTCCTTGAGCAATGTTATACGTAATTCAATCACATCCAGGAAGTGAATCATTTCAGCTTTAGTCCAGGATTAATGACACTTAATGCAGCCCGAGTATCCTTTATCCAAGAATAACAAACCATGCTAAGTGTAAACATCTAATCCTAGGAAAAATTCCTGTGCCTGCTTAAAAAAAGATCTGTACCTGTCACTTTCTGTTGAAAGAATATGCTTTGCTTGGTTACTATAAAACATGCCGAGTTATTTACTACACCATAAAGCCCCTTTAATTTCCCCTTTTACTGAAATACCAAGCAAATATGCAAATGCCTCACAGTCTGCTTCTGTTCTACACGTTAACAGGCCAACACAACCTGAAGGTGGTGGCTGCTACAGCCAAGCCGAGTGGTGCAGGAGGGCTCATGATCAGCAGAGAGCTGCTCTGCTGCAGAGCACCCTACAAAAGCTGATGGCTGGAGTATCCGCTCTGCAGTGCTTCCCTTGGGCAGCTTTCAGCTGTAAGGCTATTTAGGAAGAGAAGTTCACTGTGTTTTGGCTGTGTTAACCATTACAACAGCTTCTCAGACCACCCAGGCCCAGCTGGCCTAATGCAGAAATGCTGAGGCGGTGTAAAGATGTCTTCTCTGCCTCCAGACTAGTAAGTCATTCAGACACACGGAGCAAGGCCACTGCCCACCCTTTTCAGATAGTGAGCAATGCCCATATTTGGTCACAGAATGCAGGAATTTGAAACATTCCCTATAAAATTAAAATCATTCTTTCATTTCCAGGCTTAGCACATTGAATTTATGCTTACCAAAATAATTGCTGCTTGGAAATTTTAACCACATTTAAGTATTATCTTAAACTTCTGCAATCGAGTGTACATGTTTATTATTGTGCTCTGCAATCTTCTTATATTACATTATTTAAATCTATCGATTCATTTTAAAGAAAACATTTTTACTCAAGAAAAGCGATCTGTAAAAAAGGGCAGGGGTTACTGCAAGAATTTTGAACAAATGCAAAAAAAACCCAGCCTTTCTTTCTTGAAAGAAACCACTGCTACTATTGATGCAAGTAATGCAGTCAAATTTCTTTTCAGGAGAACTGACAGCTTGGAAATGATAGGTTCCACTACAAAATGGGACTGGGGTTTGATTTTATTACTATTTTATGCTGAAATAACTAAAAAAGGCACTTAAAATGTTCATAAACAAGGCTGAAGAATGTTAAGTGATCAAGTATAAATTTAAAAAATAATCCTTCTTCTGAAACAATAGATCCCACTTGTATCATTGAGTTTGCAATATTACAAATTTGGTAGGTGATTTTTGATTACATGACTCAAAAAACAATGAACAAATCCGATTTTCAAAGTCACATTACATGCACTAGAAGTAAACAACGTATAATTTTACAATTTTTAATACAGCATATAACAAGGCATGAAAAACTAAATATGCAACTGCTTTCAGCTAAGACAATCATGATATCCAGAAGGTTCTTATAAAATTTGGACCAAGAACAGGAACTTTTAGAAGTAGGGATTTCTAGTCAGACCACCACAGCCCTGGTAACTTCACTGAACTGTTCAGAATTAACTTGTGGCTAGAGATGCCCTGCAGCCCACCTCACCCCCTCTGTCCCAGGTGGCTGCTGCTGGAGGACACAAGCAATCTCAATACCTGACTACAGGCCTAAGCACTGTGGAAAGATAAATTTCTCAAGGGGCACTTCTACAGTTAGCTCTGAAATCCCACCTCTATGCTTATCAAAAACTGACTTTGTTTAAATTACTAAGTAATAAAACCAAATGAAAAATATTTGTCCCCTTCTGATGCAAAGAAAACAACGTGCCTCTCAATAAGACCCATGCACTCTTAAAACACTCTGCTGCATTTAAGCAAAGAAAGCTGTCTAGATCAATTACATACTAACTATAATTTGCCAAAGTATTTAGGCAACTTCTTAATTAAAAATGACCCAGTGGTCAGTCATTAAATGTTATTTAGTAATATCTGCCTTGATAGATGTTTTCATGCTGTAAGTGCTTTAATACGCATAATAAATCATGCTGTGAATTTAGACTGGAACATATAATTTATGTCACTTGTGAAAATTTGATACATTCTGGTAAGTTAAATACTAGGCTTCATTGCGAGTGCCATCTGACTGATTGACCTCCAAATTGACTCAGTATGCAGGCATCAGTTTTTATTCTCCTTATGAAATATCAATTACAATCAATTACCTATTAACACCACAGAAAATACTGTTCCAAATGTTTCTGCTATAGCTACATTAACCACTATTAATATCTCCTAAGAAAAATACAATATCCAGACTTTCCTGCCCCCATTATAGTTGATTCTTTCAATAATAACTTGATTAGTGAGAATGAGAGGTAAAAGAAACAAAAAAACAAGGCTTTCTTGCTAAATAAGCTATTGCAATGTTTTTTTAAAATCACAGAAAAAACAGTTGCTTATTCTAAGAAATGACCCACTGATTTCTGTGAGCTAGCAGAATAGCAGCAGAAGAAATCAGTCCAACTCGTTTTGTGCTTTTGCATGGAATTTACCGGAACGCCAGTTTGCAGAGCCACACTTCTCAAACACATAATCAGTGTCCAAACAGCAACCCAACCCAGTTTCTGGAGATACATTTATTTCTCACTGTGATCATCACAAAAGAACTTATTTGAAAGACGGTTGTTGACTTAGTGAGTAACACTAAACAGCATTTCTTATTAATGAAGCTCTTTTATTACTTAAAAGGAGTAAAATAAATATATAACATGCAGAGAAAACAAATTTATTACTGCATTTAGGGACAAATGTAGGAGGGAAGAATACACCTTGAAAATTTATCTTAAATCATGATGAAGCCAAGGGAAAAGTGCTTCAAGTCCCCCAAGCATGTGATTACAGAATTTAATCTATCAACATACAAGTACGAGTTTCTGCAAGCTCATAAACATTTAATTTTAAGAATATAGGGACTTTCCAAGAACTTCCATGCACTTTTTACTTCATTGCAAAACAACAAGTGTTCAGGTATTTTTCCAGTTCTTCAAGATAAGATTTCTAAAGTGCTCTGTTGGCAATATGTTAGTTTCCTGAAAAATGAATCCAACCTTTTCACCAGCTGTTTTTTCCATTCTATTTCAGTTTTCCAAGAAAACCATTAGCAGACTAAGGAAACAGTAAGTATAACTTTAAGCAGGGAACCAGAAATTAGCATTGCTTGTGGATTCTAACAAAGAAGTTGCAACACTGATAAGCTGTATTTTGGCTCTAATGACAGCCTTAGGGCATCCATGTGTGTACATGTAATAAATCACCCCATTGAAAAGATAATTACTGGGGGGGGGGGGAAGATTTCTTCATAGTAATTACACTAAACTGCTTGAATTAACATACCCACAGATGGTTCTTTGTGGTCCTACTTACACATTAGAGAGAAGAATGCTTGATTACATTAGTTCACTCACTTGAAAGGAAAAAAATATAATGATCTGGTAATTATTCACTCTAATACTCCTTAGTTGGTGAAGCCTATGTAGACTTTTGACTGCAAAACCAAAGTAGAACAAAAGGTTAATTAGGCTTTTAGGCCTGAGTTTTCAAAGGCAGTGAAAGCTGGACAACATCTAGGTGAAAAAAACCATCTCTTTTAGCTGCAGGCAGGGATTCAGAAATATATCCTCATTACTACTTGGTCTGGCAGCCCTGGCCCTTTCTAAGCATGGACACAGCATGTGTACCCTTTCAGCAAAGAATAATTTAATTAAAACTTACACTTGCATATGGACATGCTGTTCCACTCCCTTCCAATTTAATTGTAAAGGATCTTAAAGGAATATGAATACTCCCACGCCAGCAGCTTAAACAGTTTTCTTCTACCATCTGTGGCTGTCCATGTTAGTGATATGGACAGCTCTTTCTTCATTAGCCCTGGCTTCTTCCCTTCTAGAAAAGCATGTCTGCTTCACATAAACAAACAGGACACTTCTGGCTGACCCATTGAGAAGCACATGCTAATGACCTTTTCAGGGCTGAAATGCACCCTGCCAGCAGCTTTCACATATGAAGCTAGCTTTCTTGAAGAACGTTCAAACAGAGGTCAAAATCCTGACCCTCTGAAAGAAAATGGTAATCTTGTTACTTCAATAGGACTAAATTCCATCGTGGCTTTGTTTCATGGGGATTGCTTTTCCCACTTGTATCTCCTGATTGGAATGTGTTAGTGAGCAAATTACAGAGGAGCTATTTAAACCTCAGTAAAGCAATAAGGGGATCCTTCAACAGCTACTACCAAATCCCTCTCCAGAAAGTTAGGAGATTGTCTCCATCCTAAATTCATCAACAGTCTGGTAAAATAATCCTACTATAATTTTATGATTAAACACCACATTGTATGTTTCTGTGTAGCAACTACAAGTTCTTATTAGAGTCTATAGCTCACTCTCTTCTGGGATAGCAACAGCAGTATAAAACAAATTGTTTAAAGCCTCATATTTCTTGCAGTTTTAGTCATGTAGTACAAAAATGTGTCAGGGGAAGAATTATCAAAACCCAGTGCAAAACCTAATGATTAGCCTACCAGGTACAGATCTATTTCTGCACACTACCACGGTGATACTCAGTTCCCTCTTATGCTCCTACCCACAGATATATGTTCTCTATCAGCCTGTCACTGCTGAGTGAAACAACTTCCTCACCTATTTCTGGCAACCTTCACAAGCACCAGACCATTTCTAACTGTCCATAACCCCTGAAAAAGGATCTTACTTTCCATGAAATAAGGTTTGCCAACACATAGGTTCAACCTCTTCAACCAAACTGAATGCCCTACTCACCTTTAAATGCCGGCTGGGTTGCTGCTGTCTGAAACCATTGTGTGTTCTGTGGGGTATACACATGACTACTGAAAATATCAAAAGTTCCTGCCTCTCCTGGATCATGCTCAGAGGGTTGCCTGAGGGCACTAATCCATCATGGCATCTTCTAGACACTTTCCAGGGTCAAAGTTAGAAAACCTCTCTTTTGCAGACTCTGAAAAACCTCGTGACTTGTTCCTTATGGAACAAGACAATCTCTTTCAAAATACATGGAACCGTCTTGCTGAAATACATCCATCACCTGCATGTTTAATTTGAGGCATAAAAGGGCTGCCCATTTATATCTGACACTTGCTTCCTTCACCTTTTCACTTTGCAATCCTCATTAGCAAATTGCCATCAACATCTCCCCATCTCTTTCACTAAGAGGACTTCAGTCTCCCACTGCAGAGCAGGGAACAAGCTCTTGAGATGCAAGTGGCAGCTCTCCTCCATTTACTTTTTTAGTGTTTTGACCCATCCAGTCCTCCAAATGCCCCTATCCTGCAAGCTGGTAAACCACTAGGTAGAGACCTGAGCAATAGGTAGGCTCAGGTAGCTGCAGATAGAAGCTCTCATCCCTCAGCAGTGAAACAGCATGATGTTTGTGTTTAGTGCTCTACAACCTTTATTATTTTGGTGGGCAAATAATGTCTTTATGTGACTGGCTATTGTACATTCCCTCACTAGTATGCAAAGGGAAAGTTTTCAGTTAAACAAGATTAAATTTATGTCCAAAATGCCTACAAATATCCTTTAACATCAACTATTCTTGCATTTTATCCACCTCTCCATCAGCACAATATTTGTTGGGACCTCTTTATCCCTTGCAGTATCAACACTGATCAAGAAACCTGGCCACAGAAGTATCAGCTTCACTTGAACTTGTTTTCCCTTTCTTCCCAAATCTCCCTCCTGAACACTACTGCAAGATTGCTTACATCATCTCACAGCTCCTTGTTCTTGTTTACTTGTGCTGTGCCAAACCAGTCATACAAGCAATTAAGCTTTTTCCTACATCCTCACCTGGCACCTCTGTGCAGTGCTCCGAGATACACAGGAAGAATGAGTATTTGTCTGTGGCCATCTCTTCAGCTGGTCAGACCAGGAGAATCCAAATGTCCCAAGCCTTGCTTTGTAGCTGCACGATCATGCAGACCCCACAACCCTGTATGTTTTGGTAACTTCTATATTTGCCAGCAGGCAATAATAATCTAGAGTAACACAACTAGCCTGTGTCTAACTCACACATCCTCACCTGCACTATGCACATTCTGGAAACAGGTGGGTCACTTTACATGGCAGCCAAGTACTCATTCTTTTCACCTCCACTTGCCAGGGATGTTATCTGGCTTTTCTCAGTCCTGATGTGCCTAGCCTCTTGAGTCCAAAAAGTCTTGAATTTTTCTCTGATTACTCTACACTTTCATCATAACAAAAATTGTTCTGCATTGCTAATTTCATCTGACTTAACTGAATATGTCCCACAGATTCACTGCTTAGCAAAAAACCCTGACAAAACAATGTATTTCTACAGAAAAACAAATTAAAAGAATCCTTATGAAGTCATCTTTATACATCATCAAAGAAAATGAAGGTATACTTAAAAGTTTCAGAAGTTTTTTTCCCTGGAGGAAAAAAACTCACGGAGTTGTCACTATTTGGAAAGAGTCAAAAGTATACTCCACATTTTTCCCAAATATAAATCAATGGACCAGATTAATTCATCTAAATCATCAATACCAAAGAAGCTGTCACAGAAAGCCAGTACTAAAAATAAACACAACCAATTTGGATGCTATCGTACCTTGACAAAATGTAGCATTGATTCTCTTGTAGCCTTGTGGGCATTCCATCATAGGACCATATCCATGGTAAGCTGAAAAAAAACAAAACATCAGTTAAATACTTATAATTTATATCCTTGCAGAGCCTGACATCTAAATTATTATACAACTATATTAAAAAAATTGTAAGCTTTTGTGAAAAATGGTTAAGCACAAATGACAAAGAAATTAAAATTAAAGGTTGTAAGGCAACCTTAATTCCATCTCTTTAAATATGTGTACCACTAAAGTCCTCAGTTATCCAGTCAATTTTGTGTTAAAAAACAAAACAAATCTTTGAAATCAGGATTCCTTTCATTCTATTTGTTCTGAAATATTCAAATAATTACTTTTACAAATCAGCTACAAACACATCATGTTTGGAAAAGATAAATTGAAGATTCATTATGGAAACATCTAGGATTTACCTAACAGAACTGTTGAATCTTAGAATGATAAACTTCACTTCACTTACTGGCTGATCAGTGAAAACAGATATAATAACACTGCAAAATAAATTCAATTCAATGAAGTCAATTTTGCCAACCTAGAAAGTTTTCAGTTAACCAACTTTTTATTTCTATTTATTGGTTTTTTTCCTCCACTTAAGGTTGCTTTTCAGACTACAGAAAACCATTTATTGATTCTTAAACATCACAAATGAGAGCAGTAACTTCTTTGTATGGTTATGCACTAAAAGCTAACTTCTTGGCAGAGCCCAGTACTTTATTAAGCATTTAGGACTAAACATTTGGCAATTTGATCACATAAATGCTTTTAATAAGAGTCAAGAGAGCTTTTCATAATTTGAATGTTACAACAGAGGTACCTTACATTTTGTCAGATCTTTTGTTTCATTTCAAGTGTTCCAAATGTTCAACAGACAAACCCCCCAAAACCCACCAGGTTCATTAATTTCCATCTTTAGGGTATATAAACTGTCAAGACAGAACAACCAAATTGCCATTGTTTGGCTTCCCTTCACATAATGCCTGAATCACACATTTATCCCTGCAGCTTACTTTAAAACTGGCACTTGTTTTTGAAAAAAAAAAAAAAAAAAGAAAAGGATAATTGTTTTAACTAGTTCTAAAGCTTTGCCTATTATTTGGAAAAATTTAAGTGATGATCTTGAGTAGCAGGCTTTGGAGTGAGAGTCTTATTTCAAATATCAGTGAATAATTTAAAATAATTGCTTAAATAAAACACTGAGAGTCTCCTTAGATATTGTATAAAGTGTAAAATGATTAAACACACATAGTAAAAATCCAGCAACGTTATTACAGTTCTGAACACATACTTTTCCATCTTTACACTGACTACAAACATTTTAACACCAACTAAAACGTGAAAATTGTGTCTCTCTACTCAAGTGGCAGCTACACATTTAGTTTCCAAGGAAGATTTTCCAGTCTTTTCCTAATGTTAATATTAAAACTAGTTGAAATTTAAAGATACTTCCAAAAGCACAATGCATTAGTCTACTTCTGGTCCCCAAAAGTGTCAATGAAACTCCTAGTACTCATGTTGGCAGATTCAAACTCACAATTGAATTGAATTGTTATGTCCTAACTGGTTTGTGTTTGCCATAACAGACCTGATTTAATCCACACTAAAACCAGGCGAGTCTCTTAACTTTCTATGGGCAGGAATGGCACCCTGCAGTGCAGCCTGCTGAATGAAAACAGCTCCCAGTTGTAGATGGAGACCAGCCCATAACCTATGCCAGGTCTTTTCCAGTGCTGCAACACATTTTCCCTCCCAGGGTGACTCAGCTGCTCTAGAAAGTGCAGTGGTGGACTGAGGTCAGATATTTTAACCTTTCCCTCCTTCCTCATCCTCCTAACTCCCAAACAAACAGGAAACTGGCAGCTCACTAGCAGCTGTTTTCTTCCTTTCAACAAAGAGCAGAAATGTAAGCAAGTCACAGTAGAGAAAAAGCTTGTTCAGTGATGGCTGCTGATCCATGTGGGAGCTGGATGGAGTCTGACATAACTTACCCTTTACTCACCTAAACAACATGTTTGTAATTACTAAGTTAGCAAAAAGCCTGACCAATCACAACATTCCCCATGTAACACAGAAAGACTCCTTCTTAAAAGCTGTTTTCTGTTAGAAGCCCTTAAAAATGGAGATCTGTTTCAAAACTTCTTTTGGTTTTCAGTAATACTGAACAACCCATAAACTTACAGACATGGCAGCTGTCGCAGGCCAAGGCACTTAAATTTGCAACAGGACAGGAGCAATGACTGAGCAGTGGCTGTTACCCAAAATTCTCAAGTCCTTACAAAGACGACAGAGCCCTCTGTAAGACCATGGGAACAAGACACGCAAACTTAGGCATGTCCTTAAGTAGTTGATTGAAGAGAGAAGTACCTGCTAGTGACACTGCTTAAATATTTTGCTGAAGTTTTTAACCCAGAAATTTTTTCTGGGTTATGCAGATCACAACCTGATTACATATTAGTATAAAAACATGTCCACTTTTAATGAAGTTTATGAGGCATAAAACCATAAAAGCAAAAGGAAGTCTGTTTGTTTCCAAAACATTTACAATAAAAAGGGTAATACCAATTTAATGAAATATCAGGTCAGAATTATATGGGAAGAATGTGGGACTAACTTAATCTGTTGAGACACATGTATAGATATCACTTAACTGACAACTTACTATGTATTTACTTGACTCCCAAGTTTTTCCATCCAATATCATATAAATTTATGTATATAATATATGCATATTCTTCTTACCACTGAAGCATTCTCAGTGTTGTAAAAATAAAAACATTTGATGAATATAAATCCTTCAGCATTCACTCTAGACTTCCATTCAATCTTCTAACAAATCGACATTCATCTTATCCTTGGAAATTGTTTACTCTACAGAACCATAATACTTCGATACTGTCATGAGGTTTAGTTTGACACCTGTGCCCAAAAGATACTTGGACCCAGATCCAGAAGAGATTTTTGGTTTTCAGGTTTTGTGCCAAAGCTCAAACTGAACACCTATAACATCTTAGGATACTGTAAGACTACTTCAACATCTGCAACACACTAAACGTATCACCTTCAATGCTTAAAAATCTAAAAATTCACCATTTGCATCCATGTAGAATTGCCATAAGACATGGCATGATTAAATAGCATCATGCTTAGAATCATTCCTAAATGAAATGTAGCCTAGAGAAAATACATACACCATTACTAAAACTTCTGACAGATGCAATGAATATTCTTGAAGCATACACCTACCAAATCACACTCTTGATATAATGACACTGTATTTTAATCTGCATAAAATACATAGTGCACCCTTCTCCTCCTCCCTTAAAACACTAACACACAGTGAGAACTCCCACCTAGAAAGATGAGAAATGTGTCCTGTTATGTCTAGGAGACACAAATCCTTACTTTCCAGGAATGCTTTAATCAGAAGAAGAAGATTATTCCAAGTGGCACCATTCTTTGTCTCTTCCTGAAATCATACAGTTACATTCAAAAAAAAACAATTCCAAATTGAGCCAGAAAGCAGAAGTGAGCATGACTCATACTGTGAGTAATTAAGGGCTCTGGGAAAGAGACTGGGTTCCTAGATTTGTTCCAAGAATTGTTTCTACATTTTATGGTTTAGGGCATCTCCTCATAGGTATAAAATGTAGATTAGAAATTATTCTGGCAGATAAAGGAACTCTGAAGTGTCCCATGTTGAGCAAGCATGCTAGCCATTAAACTTTTTTGTAATAAAAGGACATTGCTCATCTCATTAGCATTTAAACAAATTATTCAGTGCTTGGAAAAAAGAGTGGTGGACTTCCTTTCAGGAGAGGTTTTTAGGTTGAGTTTAAGCTCTTCTCTGTACTCACTTAGGAAGATCTTCTCTGTACTCACTTTCTGATCTGTGGATCAGAAGTTTGTCACAGTTTCCCTGTTTGCTTGCTTTTAACACTGTGCTGAGCACTGTGCCATTATGCAGCTGCCTGATCTACACATCTACTGTGGATTCCAGGCTGAGACAATCAGTATTTTACCTGAACTACGATGAACTAGCAAGTGTGCTTCCTTTCAAACCAGGCACCAAAAATTTGTATAAGTAGTGCCAACCAATTTTTGGTTGAAACACATTTCAGGCTTTTTTGATTTTTCTCATAGCATACCAACATCCCAAACAAGCAACATTTCACTTGTCACTATGATTCTGATGAACTAGATTTCAGCTGCAGCTCAGTTGCATTGCCCAACGCTTCTCAAACTCTGTCAGGCTGGTGCTATGACTACTTCCCTGGGGAGCTGTTCCAGTGCCCGCCACCCTCTGGCTGATGAACCTTTTCCTGATATCCAACCTAAACCTCCCGTGACACAACTTCAGGCCATTCCCTCAGGTCCCGTCACTGGTCACTGCAGAGCAGAGATCAGAGCCTGCCCCTCCTGTTCCCCTCACGAGGAAGCTGTAACTGCAGCGAGGTCTGCCCTCAGTCTCCTCCAGGCTGAGCAGAGCAAGTGACCTCAGCCATTCCCTTTACAGCTTCTCCTCAAGGCCCTCTACCATCCTCATTGCCCTCCTTTGGACACTCTCTAACAGTTCAATGTCTTTTTTACATTGTGTCACCCAAAGCTGCCCCCAGCACTCAAGGTGAGGCTGCCCAAGAGCAGAGCAGGACAATCCCCTCCCTTGCCTTGCTGGTGATACTGTCCCTGATGCCCCCAGGACAGGGTTGACCCTCCTGGCTGCCAGGGCACTGCTGACTCAGGTTCACCTTTCCCACTGGCCCTGCTCTCCAGCCTCTCACTCTGCAGTCTGTACAGACATCCAGGGCTGCCCAGAGCCAGGTGCAGGATCCGGCACTTGTCTTTGTTGAACTTTATATGGTTGGCATGTATGCTCCTTTTAGAAACTGTATTTACATGCTACAGGAATAAGATAGATACCTCAGTCTTATTAACTATGACCTTCAAACACCCAAGGAGGCTCTCTTTCCAAAGCATGTCAGCAAATGGACATACTCAAATGCACAAAATGTTTCAGAAACTTGCAAATCAAATTGAGAGAAACAGGAGTAATAGATTTTCTGCTAGAATTGTATTTACATCCATATCAAGACTTTCAGAGAAACACGTTTCCAAAAAAATCAAACACTGAACATATTTCCAGCATTGCTATGTGAATAACAGAGTCCTAGAAGAACTAGGTAAGAATGACTGCAATTTAATGACCTATTTTTGGCCCAGTAAATGCAGGTCCACTCCATCTGCAAAACAGAGATCACATTATCTTTTCCCATCTTTCATTTAATGCTGAAAATATGACATGACACCGAAGTATTCTTATTCCCGTGCAACAATAATGTAATTCATAAAAAGTTCAAGAGATTATCCTCACCAATCATGCAAATAGTTCTAAATTCTTTTCTCTAAAAGAAAAAGTTCTAAATTCTTTTCATTATAATACGATGTCAAATCATAATAAAATGCTGAAGAAAGTCTTTGTCATTGTCTAATTGTTGGGGAAGATATTTCAAAAGCAGAAGAAAAAAAAGCAACCAGCAATTTAGAGCCTGGAAGACTTTGGCTCCAAACATGAAATTTCATCTGCAGTCCCGAGAGGTCACTGCATTCTCTCCAAGCAGAAACTGGCGCCTCTATAATTCAAGATTTCTGTGCAAACTTAAAAAAAAAAAAAAGAAGTCCAGCTGGAAAATCAATGTGATTACTCTTCCTACACTGAGTAAATGCAACAGTCCATCACTGGCTCAAAGGAGGAAGAAGCAGGGGAAAAAACCCTATGACGTCAACTTTGCTGGCTGCACCAAATGCCTGCATATTGTAACTCTGCTGGCATGCAAGGGAATTCCAGTTTCTACAACCTGTCCCTAATCAAATCATAACACATTTTTTCTACTAAGTTCCTTTGGTATATTTCCCCTCTGAAAAAAAGGAAAATACTACTTGAGGGGGAAAATCCACAAGAATAACAATAAAATAGCACTTACATGGCTTCTTGGGACATTTCTGGCATTTGTTAAAACCCCAGGAAGTACCCACGGTTCCACAGCAGTCTTCTTGCTTGGAAAGGCCAGGAAGTGCTTTGCCACACTGAAATAGTCAAGTAAAGAATACTCTGGTTAGTGATACTGTACAACATTCACTTCCAGTACAATGTTCTTTTTCAGTCATTTTGGGTCAACCTCTTGCTGAGACACTGAAGACTGAGTGGAGCTCTTAACTGAACTTAAATGGTGCCCACACATTCCAGAGGCTCTCTACACAGGCATGAGTAAATTAAGTCACATTATTATCTTTCCCCATGACGCCTTGAAAAGGAGAAAAAAACAGAAGAAAACAGTATGTCATAGGAATGAGTGAGTATATTTCTAAGGTACTAACTCACTGTTGGCAGCTATCATTTTCATCATAAAAACATGCTTGCCCACTTTTTCAAAAGCCATGCGAGTTATCTCAAATACCTTATTATTTCTGAGGTCCATTTCCATTTCCCCACCAATCAATACCATATTTATTATGCTTCATAATGGTAAGACTATTAATATTTGGAAGCTTACAACATACTAATTATTGCAATTTTCTTCCATTTTGCATGGTAAAAAAAACTTAAATGTATTTCAGCTGCAGACATTAAAAAGACCCCCCAAACACCTAAACCTGCCAATTAGGCATACAATGGAACACACAAAGCCCAGGAGAAGTCCACAACAGCTACACTTAGTAATACTTTCAAAGCAAATGAGATATAAATAGGCACTGCAGAAACAATTCTAATGTGCTGAAGTATGAATCCTCAGTATGGCATGAATAGACTTCCCCTAATCTAACTCTGCTTTCTGACAGCGTGTAAACCTCTGACCCAAATGTGCATTGCCACATAGCTTTCAGCCCAAGATAGCTTGCTCATCCTATGCCACAGGCTGTGGCCTTGTGGTTGCTCTCACTTGGCTGGTAACAGAGTCACTCTGCAGTACACACATATGCTGAATGCACAGGCACTGACAGCTTCCTCCAGCTTTCCCAAAATTTTTCCAATGTGCTCTTAATCATATTGCCACACATGAGCCAATGATATTTCTAAAGCAAAGTTACCCTGTGTAGCTTTACAGTGTGACTACTAACAGGATAGCAAGCTACTTTACAAGGGCTCTGACTCATCAGAGGGTCCCTCTGCATGGAGAGGCCCAGCAAAGCATCATCCCAGCCATTTTCTCTGTCCCTTTTTCACAGATACTCCCCAGACACATCCTGAAGTATCTCAACAAATTAAAAGCAGCACCAGTTCACTATTTAAACATCAGACTGCAGCTCAGCGTGTGCAGCATGTGAAGCTTAGATCTGTCTCAAGGGATGGGTGAGAAGTGTGAAGTGCCTTCCATCTCAGTGACAGCCAGCCACACATGTCCAAGTTTTTAGCACCAGGACAACTTGGCATGGCTATGTTGCCCACTACCCATATCTAGGTTAGCATCACCTGTACTTTGAGCCTCAGTTTGGCATGACACATGAACAGCAAAAAGAACAGAGTGGCCAAACAGGTTCAAACAGACTGCTCAGTTATTGTACAACTTTAGGAGAAAATTTTCACATTACTGTCTGGAGTGGGTCTGGTGACAAATTTTCCTATGTTGCAAGGGATGGGAAATAGTCTTTGCCTAGATGGTATTTGGCTGTGCTAAAACAGTGGAGTATCTCAGCAAGTCCTACCTTTCAGATGAAGGCCCAGGCTTACCCTAGGTGAATGCATATCTTTCAGCTGTCTTGCACTCCTCTGGCTTAGGCACCAGTGGGATTAATACCAGGCTGACTATTGACCATCTGACCATCAGTCAGAGTCCACTGAGTTCTGCTTCCATAAGCAACTCCCAGCCTGGTACTTCAGAAATACCATCAAGATGCATAAATGGGGAATTCTGTACAATTTCCTCTACCATAGCAGTCCTGCTGCTTTCAAAACTGAAATAAACTCTTCCAACTGCCCCAAGCTAGAGGATACACAGATTGTGCTGCACGTCGCAAAAGCTCAAAAAATCTTTCACCTGGAGAGTACTCATAGTGCCTCCTCTATGTGATTACCCTAAAACCTTAGAGAGTTCAAGTCACATTTTTACACAATGCTGGTTTTCTCAATGTGCCTCCCAGGCAGGCATGTTCCAGGAAGGACCCTTTTACTTTATAACAGATGCCTTTACTTTATAGTTACAGATGCTCCACCCCTTTTCTAGAGCTTCTTCCAAGACAGAAGACACTTGCTAAAGTCATATACTGTGGCTGTTATCGAGAGCCAGCTAAAGCATTCTGCACCCAGCTCTTCTCCCTCCACTGTACCTCGGTTTTCCAACTCTCCCCTCTGCAAAAAGAAATGGGAGGAATCAAGGCTGGGGTTGCATCTCCCCTTATGATCTCAGAAATGGAGCATTTGGGCAGTGAGGCACATTACCTAACACCCAGTGTTTCTCTTCAAGGTCAAAACCTCAAGGACACATCCCAGAAGCTAGCATGTGTCAAGGCAAGATTCCACTAACATGAGAGCCAACATGTCATCATGAACTGCCCCACCACCACTTTTTTTTTCCCCATTTCTCCAAAATAGAAAATGTGTCATCTAATAGTAACAAGCTAAAAGAGAAGAAGGAGGAAAAAAAGGAGAGGAGAAGGAGGAAGATGGACTAAAGCCCACTTATAATTTAGGTGTGGTGCTACAGTATTTGTACTCTACTGAAAATCATGATCTTTGTGGTCATAACTTTTTCGAATTTCCATATAAAAATCATGAGCAAAAATAAGGATGCCAAAGTCTGAGTCATCTGGCAACTGTGGTTTGCAGTTCTGTCAGTAAAAGCTGGCAATGATTAAAGCTGCTGCTCCCACTGCCTCTATGGTGAATTAAAGCTTGAAGAATCAATGATAATTTGGTTAACATCCAGATCATTGTAAAAACTGGGCAACAAGGAAAAGCAACTCTCACATGGGGCTCCTATTGCCTTAAGATCTGAGTAATTTTGGAGCTATACATCACAAAACATAAGTGCTCTGCAAAGTCCTAATCCAAGCAGAAACAGAGTTCTTCTCTGGCTACTAAACCCTGGTACCTCTAGCAGTGCTTCAGATACTCTAAACACTCATGGCACTGCACAAACTGTTCCCTAGCCAGCTATGTTTTCTTAAGGTGCTCACTCCTTTCAGCAACCTTAAGCATATAGGAACTGAAGCTCTATTTCTACAGGTCTCAAAAACTTTTATAGGCAATTCCTTTCCACTTCAAAAGTCTTACACACTTCCTACTACCAAGACGAACTTCAGACAGTCTTTTTCAGTCTCTGACTCACAAGTGACTGGAAAAGTCACTTGGAGGAATTTATAACTATTTTTTAGTTTGTTTCACCATTCTACACAACTCCAACATATACTTATGAGCCTAAAATAAGCAGGAAAGCTAAACACAGGCGTGCTTGACTATGCATAAAGATAATGCCATTCCTTAAGCCTAGGTTTACACTTTTCTATCCATCATCTACACGTGTTTTAAACTAATCTAGTCTGTATTCTTGAGGGCTCCTGAAAAAGAGTACAGATTTTCATGAATGATATCACTGTCATAAGCTTATGATTTGGAAATAAGTCTCACTGGTTCAGAAGGCAAAGAAGTCATGAAGGTTTGGTATAAAAGAGCTCAACTGTGCTGAAAGAGGCTCAGCAGTAGCAGCAGTATGATGCACACATGGTACTGCTATAAAACAAAGTTCTTCCTGGGTAAAGTGCTCAGAGACACTGAAAGTATTGTTTCAAATCCACATATTTTTCCTCATGCGTGCCTGGGCTCCGATGCCAATATTTTATATAACTGAAGGAAGTACTGAATATTCCCACTGGAAGACTGAAATTCTGGCTGACCCTGTGCTGGTGCACAAAAGCCACCCCAAGCCACATCACCTCTTTGTTACCCTGTCCAGACCCCCAGCCTCTGCCCCATCTCCACAGTCCTAGAGTGCTAAGCTGTGTATTGCCACCAGTGCTGCATGTATTTTCCAATGCCAGGGAAAAGGAAGGGTTCTATCTTTGCAACTCATCTGCTAAGGCAGTAGAGGAAATTTATCCAGCTCCCTGTAAAGTGCAGTAGGGAGCCCAGTCTGGAAATTACTATCAGGGCAACCGCAGAGGATTCTGGCCAAGGGACCACAAGGTTTCCTGGGACTCCCATTCCTGCATGACCCATCTACAAATCCCTGTCACAAGCTGTTAGCTAAAACCACAATACAGACATAAATAAAGGAGTGTCACATGATTAACTATGATTGAAATTGATAGGTGCTTTGCCTGAGCTAATAGCTAATGACTCTGGGATTCAGCTCAAAAGACTGCATTTCACATACCACAATAGCACAAGTGAATGGATACACTGTTTAACTTTCTGCAAACTATTCAACAGGCACAGACCTTGGATTGTTGTTTCTTTTTTTTTCCTATAGGAACGACAAACAGAGCAAGAAACCTCAAACTTAATACACTGTATTACTGAAACAATTAACAGACATTCTTAATTAGCTTCCTGACCAGCTGAATGACAGGTTGTTACAAATGAAGAGTGTTATCCCATGTAGCACTGGCTCACTAACAGGCATTGTCTCATAAGCAGAGGAAAGAAACTTAAATACTTCCAGACTTTCCAGAAGAACTGGTAAAGAATTTGTTTTGGCTTAAGCAGAACATTCTTCATAAGCAAGTAAAAATTATCCATCTTTCTTCTATTTGAGTAATTAAAACAATGTTTGGTGTTTTTGGTATCTGATACATCTTTAATCCTCTGATATTTCAGAGTATTGATCTTGCAAAGAAACTACTGCAAATGAAACATTAATCTGCAAATGAATCCACACCAATTTCTGACAGTCTATTTGTTTAAGAACTTCAGAAGCCAAACCATGAGCTTCAAGGAATTCCAGACAGTTATTTTATTTTATGAGATGGTATTTTTAAGACTATTCTAAAGAAAAGAGGTTTTAAAAGTGCTCTAAGAGAAAAAGTACCAGTATGAAGCACAAAATTGTATCACTTCTCCTGCCTAAAGAAGATAAATACCAAAGTTAATTTCACACAGCTGTCAAAAAAAGAAAATACCTGAAATTTACCTCCCCAGGAAATATTTTCTTAAATCTGAAGTTCGACAGGGATGCTTATGCAGTTGAATGAATAACTTCAACAGGCATATTACTGCTGTCATCACCTCCACACTGCGCTATGATTGTACTGCACACAGTAGCATCAGTATGTTAGGTTAGGCTTTAAACACGATCAACATATTTTGCTGTTCTGATTTCCAACTCAAAAACGTTGATGTCTTTGTTTAATATTTCCCATCATGAAAAACTCATCAAGTATCTAAGCCCAGCTTTTAAAAACTGTATGCATATTCTCAAAGGTAAGTACCCAGTCAGTGTATGTCCATGTCTGAATGAAGTAAAATGCTTAATCAGAATCTTGACCATGATACAATGTTGATAATTTCTGACCTTTCCCAGCTGCCACCTATCACTTGGCTTTATTTGGTATTCTACTAAGTCTGAGAGCAGACAGAAATGTATTGCTCAAACCAAAACAAACGTTTCCTGTAAAAGACATTACTGAAACAAAGTATTAAATAAACTGTCTCCATAGAAATTTATCCCACTTAAGATGCTGGTTAACTAATATCTGTTGATCAGACATACTAAGCAGCATTTGAAACACATTTGAATGCATATGTGAGAGTTTCGATTGCACTAAAAAATGGACAATCCTTATAATTTTCACAAGTCCTTGCTAGTGTTCATCATTAATGTTATTTATTAAACCATTTAAATAATTAAAACCAATTAATTAAAACCATTCATATATCAAAATACACTTCTTTTGTCTGCTATAGAAGCTCTATTGTGATTTTCTTTAGGATGATTTTTTAAAGTATCACTATAATCCACCAAATTTCACTTCACGATACCAAAACAACTCTAATCAGGTGTCCTTTTGAACAGAGCTGTAACAAGTATGGACCTTTTCTGCAACACCTTTTAAAGCACTTTGCAAGGGAAGCACAAAGCACCACTCAGCAAACCACTGGAAAGTGAGGAATGGAATGTATACCCATAGCACCCAAGATAGCAACCTGGAACTGACCTGAATTTGAAGTACCACAAGAAGAAGGGGGGATCAGAAGACAGTATTTCTGAAATTCTTGCAGTGATCATTTCAGAGAACAGTCCAGCTCCTCTCAGCAGTTACATGAGGAGGAATGAACAAGCATAGGCAGGCATGACTTTATAGCCAGCTCCTCTTCTGGACATTCTGCCATGTGTTCCCTTCATCAAAGAAAGCAACTTCAATATCTGTCTCTCTCTAGAATAACAATGGGTTTTAATTTTGTTATTAAACTACAGATGCTGAGATCACTAGAAGTCTCCTTCCCTAAAGCTAATACCCAAAAATATCTGTGGAAGAGAACAGCATTACATGTGAATCTAGACAGAGAGCCTGATTTAGATGAATTTTTGCAGTACCCCCTTCTCCAACTTCTGGCTGTTTTGGAAATTTTTTTATACTGAAGCAAAGAAGAGACCCAAACAACTCTGAGTAAAAAAAACCCATTTTTTAGTGAGAATACTGCAATACAGTAACCATAGGAAAGCAGAAAGCACATGAATATACTTAGTAAACACTTCAAAGTGACCTTAAGAGGTGAAAAAAGTAGTGCTCAATTATCTTTATATGTATTTTCATGGACAGTAGGCAAGTGCATTATTTTCTTCATTTAAATGCAAAGAAATTATATGCAAAATCAACATGACTCAAGAATACCAACACAACCTTTACTAGGTACACCACTGATGCTCTAGAAGGATTTTGGGAAATAAGATATCCTGTGTCACAATAAAGGCATTTTTATTAGAATTGAAATTAAAATCATCTGAAGAGGAGGAATTAAAGCGAAACAAAATCTTCCTTACTGGCTTGTTTTCTAAGTAGGACTTAGTGAATCAGTGGTCTAAGATGACCAACTCCTTGGATTTCAGAAATAAAGGACTACATGGCTGTAAAATATTTTGCAGGACACTATGCCCAGTCTCCAGCTTTTGAAGGCACCATTATAGAGTGCTCTCCAAAAGTTAACTGCTCTCCATCTTAATTGGGATTTTTGTCCTACTGCTTCCATTATGTCTGTTTCCCAACTTCAAGTCTCTATTTCTCCTACACCATTTTTCTATATAACAATGGGCAGGTTTAGGTAAAGGTTTGTTTCCTATATCTTCATGTCAACAGCAAGTTTATGGGCTGCAGCTTAACATGGTTTATGATATACCCTGCAAAAATCTTTGTGGTACTAGGAAAGAGTTTGATGAGCCACAACTTTTTTGTGGGACATATCATTATGGGCTACCATGTAACATGATAAGTTATCCTGGAGCAATCACCATTAACATCTCCCAGAGGAGAAATAAATGCTGAGTGTTCCACTCAGAGAAAAGAGAGGCAGCCAGGAAAAGTGAATTGACTTGAGAACAAACCAGAATCATCCAAAACACTATTTGCTTCCCATAATATCTTTTAAAAATTCAAGTAGTAATGATACTTTTGTAGTTTTCTTTGCACTTTACTTCACACTGCTGAGGACAATCACAATTCAGCAATACATACATACATGTGTAGATGTATTTACAAAAATTGATGTCTTTATTTATCTACTCTTATTAAACTGGGAAATTTCATTCCTCTTGTCCCTCTACTCTCCCTGTCCTTCTGAGCTGGTAGACTGACATCTTTTCATTCACCTTTTACTAGCTTATTCTCATGGTTGCTGTCTTTGGTTACAGTCACTTTTGATACTACAGACAGCTAAGGAAAGAGAAGGTCTGAAAGAATTCTTATGTTATTAATTGTGTGAAAAGTGATTGTGGGCCTGGCAATATGACCAGATTCTTCAAATGTCTGTGCCCTAATGTCCTCTGAACTTCAGTTCAAGGTGGCTCCAGCTGCTAAATGTAACAGCATGCACACGCTTAGAAATTCACTGCAGAAAATGTACTCTCTCTGTCTTGGAAATTAAGTATCCTACTGGTTTTGAATGAGATACATTAAGGGAAATTAACTAAGGTGGGGCAAGGAAGAATGTTCTGGGAGATGAAAAATATTCCACAGAAGGTTATAAAAAAAAACCTCAAAGCACCAAAATCAAAGGACCTGTAACTGAAGAACGGCTGAAATTCAAGGAAGAAGAAGGGGAGAACAAAGGATGGGGAGAAACACAGAATGGTAGAAGTTACACATGCACACAAAACCACAAAAGAGATCCTGATACAGTTTTAATCCTGTGCTTTTAGTGTGGACCAAGTGTGGATTTTAGTGTGGATTCAGCAAAGCCCAAATCAACTTAGTTGACTTGTCTACAAGAGGCCACACACAAATCCTTCAACCACTCTGCTCTACAGAGAGTCAAGTCATCTCAGGATCCCAGGATATTTAATAAAACATTTCTGAAGCCAAATACACGATCCACCCTGCAAAAAAAAAAAATGCATAAACACTGATGATTGCTGAACTAAGTATGGGTATCAAAATTATCCAGCATCAGCTCCAGAAAGGACTCGCAACACATTGCTACTAATAGGGAAAGCTCATTTTAGTATCGCATCTGAACAGAGAGAACCCACAGACAATAGCAAAACAAATACGAAAAACTGAAATTCTAATTCTTTAAGAGTAGGTCTATTAAGCACTTAAAAAAAATGCTGTCTTTCCCAGTTCAAGGCATATTTAATATAAATAATGAGCATTGACTTGCTGCAGGAAAAACAATACCATTTCAGATTGAAAATTGAAAGGTAAATGAGTCACTTAGATGTATATTTATGGGAAGGTCTCAAATGAATGTTCTACAAAATGCCATTCTACATCACCAATTCTAAACTGAACCATCACTCTAACAGAATGGCTCTAAAATCCTTACTATGCTCTTCTTCAAGATTGACACTGATCAATGAAATCTGTAAAAACTGAGAACATGCACTGTTCTAAACTAGGAGGCACTACCTTTTCTTGAGTACTTCCAGGGAAATACTGAAAAAAAAGTTATAAAAATTGGTGAATAAGCATTTAGTAGGAATTCAAGTCAGACATGAGGACAATGCAAGTTCATTTTCCCTTTTCTTCCCCTTTAAAAGGAGATAGAAGATAAAACAGCACCCACTCCAAAGTGTAAGACCAAGGAAGTAACTTCGTATTCCTTTATATATGAGTACAAAAAGAAATATTAAAAAAATAAAAAAAAACAACTATTAATTATCACACTTATTTCCAGATTTTTAGGATTGCACATTATGATGCCATGCTTCTTAGATTGCTCATTTTAGGAAATAGAGAGAAATGGTCATAAACACAGGCCCTGTTTCATTTTCTCATGTAAAATCCATGAACATTAATTTGATCATGTGCTTTAACACTTGTTGAAAAAAAATTTTAATATGCTTGAAACAGACAAGTACAAAGAACTCACCAGTGTAAATTAAAACTGTAGATCCCAAACCAATCATCTGAAAATTAGTAAAATCTAGCCTTTAATGTTCCATATGCAAACTTAACTCTGGTCTTCTAAAAAAATCTTTGGTGTGCAATGACATTTAAATTAACTTCTTCCATTGCATTTTGTTTTAAGCATCCTCATGTCAACTTGTTAGAGGTGGCAGGAGACTGAAACTAAGGAACTTTGATTTCAAGTTCAACATTCTGCCCATAGCAAGTGGAGTTCAGTACCTTAGGACCTGACAGCTCTGTCACCTTCACCCTGCTTCTGACTGCATCCTACTTCTGCTCCTGCCTGTTCCCCATTACTGATCCTTTCCAAACTCTTTCCTATCTGTGAGTAAGGGATTGAGGTCTCTTCCCTCTTTTTTTTTTTTTTTTTTGTGGGGTGAAGGCAGGGGTTGCACACAACTTAAAAGCCTTTAAAAAATCCGCTGACAGCTGGAAGAAACAGCCAGAAGAAACACTTGTAAAGGGCATTTTGCTCCAGTCCTACATCTCAGAAGCAATGGGTGACGTTCCTTTGAAGGGAAGGCATGCTCTGTGCCGGTGAATTCTTTGGATAATTTGGCTGCCAACATCTAAGCAGCATTTGTGGAATATACTGGAAGTACATACAATATTTAATGCTTGAAAATTGGCTAACTTTAGGTGCATATTACTGGAAGGACCAAAAGCAAAGCAACCCTTGTGATAAACTTAAAATTCACATCTTCAACAACAGAATCATAAAGTACTCTTTATCCTGAAAAACAACACATTTATTCTCTAACATTACCTCCCTAAACAAGTGATTTTTCCTAAAACCTCATACATTATTTCAGTCTGAGGCATGCATTCACCTTAAAGACATTTGATCTGAAAAGCCAAATTTCAGAAAGGTAATAAGCAATAAATAACAGGATTTTACTGACTTCTTAATCATCTTTTCACATATCCTTATAATCTCTCTATCTCTCTCTCTCTATATATATGTATATTCAAATATATATGCAAATATAAAACCACGTGTTGCTTTCAGGATTGAAAGAAGATACACAATTTTGAATAGCTATATGGAAAATATTGTGTGAACATACTATTAAGTGAACTAAGGTTTTAATGTTCTAGTGAACAATCAGTTGGCTTTCATGATTTTTTTACACCATTCAATCATTACATTTCAACAGACTCAGAACATCAGTCTAAAATACTGTAAAACATATAAAGTTGCTGAATAGGAATTTCCATGAGAAACAGAAAAAGCTATGGAAAAAATAATTGAAACCAAAATGTCAGGGACCCAAGTCCACAGAAAATAAAGACATTATCTTGAAAGAGAAAGAGGTTCAGAAAAATGTTTACTTAAAAAAATGTTACATTCTCAAAATAATTTTCTCACAGAAAAGAGTGTCAAATGTGTCCTTTCCCTCCAATTGCTGGATTTTTTGATTCTTTTTTTCATTCCTTTATAATAGAGTTTTAAAGCTACCTGTCTCAGCAAGCCTTAGCAAACATTTCTTACCTGTGTCCCAACAGTCTCCTGAAAGCAGCGCCCAAGCTGAGTTTTAACTGAAACAGGAAACATATGAGGAATGGGTTGTTGATTTGTGTAAGTTGTATGTCCTTTCTGGGTCTTCTGATACGGAAGACCTTGGTAAGAGACCTGTGGATGTACTGGCTGAGGTACTTTCGCTTTTTGTCCTGTTGATGTGCTGTCAATCCTTGACACTTGATGGATCTGAACTGAGGCTTCAGGGGGATGTTTCACATGGATATTCACTATGTTAGGAGGGAACTTCACTAAAATAATTGAAGGAAAAACACATAAGAGAAATTGGTAATAAAATATGTGAAAAAGACATCTTCGGCACCTCTAAGACATTTCTTTTTTGTACATCAGAATTTTTACAGAGTGCCTTTGAGTGACTGAAATACAAATGAAGCCCAAATTTGGGGGTTAGAGGGAAGGCTAAAGAACACATTGAGTCTCATTAACAAAGCAAGAAAATGAAAAATCTTCATGAAAGAAAGAACAACATTATAGGATTGTAAAGACTGCTAGATAAACATGGATGTCCAAATTGGCTGGTATGACATTAATATTTGTGGTCATACTGTGTAACAAGAATCCCATTCAAAGTTCCAGAATTCATACTCTACTAGGTTATTTTTGGATATATAGTAAGCTTTATTTTCATTTTCAGATCCATCATCTTTCTCTGGAACACAGAAAAAGCTTCAGATTTCATCCCTTCATCTTTATATACCTGCCAAGTCCCAAGTTCGCCCCTGCAAGAGCTGCCAGCATCTCAACCATCTAAAATCACCACTCCCTTTGTTGAACTTTGAATTCAGGGTTTGGCATATAAAGGGGGAGGAAATGATTTTCAGACACTTCCGTTTTTAAATATGGTTGCAGTTTTAAGTCTGGGTATGTAGACTGAGACCCTCCAGTCAATGCAATCCGCACAGAACTGCTTGTGACCCCTAAGCCTCTTTTCCTGGAACACAAAATGCCCTTTAAAGTAAATCAAATTATTATTGGGGTGGGCAGGGCAGAGAGGTGTGTAGCAAGCTGTGGAGTTTGTAAGCTGCATAACTAAGTAATCATCTCCTGTGTCTGCCTGGGCCTCTCTCTGTGTGTCTGCACAGGCTACTCAAGGCCACACAATCCATCAGAGGCAGCACCCCTTCCAAACATCAAGAACCAAAAATACCATTTGACACAGCTTTCTCTATAATGCACACTGCATTGTTCAGTCTTCTGGATTATCTCCTTGTTTCCTGAAGTTTGAACTATTCTTTAGAAACTTGATTAGGTATTTTCAGCTCCGCTCCTCAGGAGGCATATTTAATCTATTTCATCTATTGGAGCTATTTTAAAGTTATAATACTTTAGAGAACGTGCTTTTGGTTTTTGACATTATTTTCATTTCTCTAGGCACATTATCAGTATTTATTGGTCTCACAAAGGACTTCCTTAAAAGAAACAGCCTTATTTTTATACTGACTGCATTGTTTCATTTACGAAAATTGTCAACATACTCAGACAGAAACATCAGGAAGAAGATGGTAGAAAGTCAGCAAAATATGGCTGCAGGGTAAAGATCTTGCCTGTAGCTGAAAACAACCCACAAGCAAAATGTATGCTACATGAGGTCTGCCAGAGGCAAACCCACAGGGGAAAGTTTCAGTGTGACAAGCAGAAGTAGTGAGGTCCTTTTCAGGTTGTTAGACTGGGTTCAGAGGGCAAGACAAGACAGCCTAGTCTGTCTGTAAAAAGAACAAAACTCACCCCAATATTTTTATGTATTAAGAGGGATCCCTTCAACTAGTTTCTCTAGCTGCTAAATCTAAAAAATATAGTGATTCAAAAGAAACAGTGATTCAAAAATATAGTTTCTCAAAAGAAATCACTGACTTTCTCTGCTTTAGTGTCTCAATCCCTCCAGAGATGCTCAGATGCTGAAAAAATCAAATTTAGGCTGGGTTCTCCCATGCAGTATTATTATCACAATCCACTCCAGGTCTTGGATCATTGCCTAGATGTGTTCATTTTTATTTTTGCCAGCCATTTCAGGATGAATTGTTTTATTCTTTCCTTTAAATAAATAAAATATTCGTCTCTCAACAATCCAACATCCTCATTTGGACATGTAAGGGGAAGAAAAGGCATTGTGACTGCTAATGATTCCAATGAGGATTTGAAGGTTGGGAAACAATATTCAAGATGTCAGACTCTTTAGCAATGAGAAACCTATTGTGCATTTTAGGAGAGAATCTGAAGAATAACTATGTATTAAAAATTTGGGGGTTGTGGTCCACTGTATTGTCTAAAATTATTTCATCTGGAATTACATAGGCAGAAAAATAAACTGATGCTCTGCTAAATGTTTAGGTAATTACATTATCTTCTTCGGATGGAGAAGATACTCAAAAGTACTTATAAAACTTTACATTTCCAGGATACTGTCAACAGTTCCTTCATAGCTCTGTCCTTTTCTGAATACAGAATGACAATGTTAGATTATATTTATTACAAATATCTTTTAGCAAAGCTATTCAGAAACTACTTGACAGTAACCGAGCCTCCTCACAACTTTCCCTATATATTTTCTTTTTATTCAGAGATACCAACCTTGAAGAGGTAATTTTAAAATTACCCCTGACCAAAAATCAATCTGACAATTCAAACAAGCAAACAAAATTCACACTAGGTCCGATGTTGAGAATCTGAGTTGTAGGGGTCACTTTATAAAATACTACCTAGACCCACAGGACACATAAGAAATAAATTCAACACTTCTCTGCAAAGCAATCGGAAGTTTTCACCTCACAACAAAAGTATGAGAGGAGACAGTAATCCAAAACTGAATGAACTTTCATGCTTCAGACTTTCAGACTGTAATGCATTTCAGACTTTAATGCTGTCTTCTTCACAGCATTAGCAGTAGTAAAACCTTTTTTTTTTTTTTTCAAGTGATATAGTGATATTGTTATTTGGCCTGGAAGGAATGTTCTGTTTAAGTGAATCATAACATGGCCTAGCTACACTAAATAGTTCACCACAAAACTAACTTATAAGACTCCACTAAGTCATGCAAGATAAACACGGCTTGTATTTTTAGTTTTATATTAGATTTAAGATTGTTTATGTTGAAAAGCACAGTCTCTTCCCTCCACTAGTAACCATGGAATCACTTGCAAGTCTCTGTCTAGGTACACTGCAATTTATGGACTCTGTTCAGCCACAATCATTGTCTTTTTGAAGAGGTCTACGTTTCTGGAAGAAACCCCCTGCATTATCCCTTGACTCTGCAATTTGCATTAAATTGTGCCATAAAGCAAAGTAAATTTACCTACAAACTCTTTTCAATAACACTGTTATTTCTTATTATTTCAGTCATTGAGGAAAACATGTGAGCTCATTATTCAAGTTGTGGTGTCAATATTTGATATGTGTAGACATCGCACTATTGTTACTGGTTAAACACTCAAAATAATTCATTACAACCAACAAGTTAAAAATACCTATTAAGAAAGAAGTTACCTTTTACACCTTGCTGTCCAGACATTGTCAGTGGCAAAGTATGAGTAGAATGGATAACTTGTGATCCTACAGCCTTGTTCACCTGTTGCTGGTGATGGTAGAGTTTTGGAGAACTGGCAGTCTGCACGGGAATTTGACAAAGTTTACCAGTGTAATTAGGAGGGCACTGGCATTTATCTCTAGAACTACACTGGCCTCCATTCATGCATGGAAGGTGGCAAATAACTGAAATGAAAACAGAAATAAAAAATTCGTTAATGATTTTAGCTTTAGTATTATCATGCACAAGTTGAAGAGGAAAGGAAGAGAGTTGGAGGGCTTCGTTCTTCATTCAGACATCTGAGGAAGTGCTATCCATCTGACATGCACTTTTCACTGCCTTGTGGTAGAACCACTTCCCTTCCCCTCCTTGTGATCTCTGACCTCTGCCTTGTTTGCATCTTCTCTCCATGACAAACAGAAAGCAATTCTTTCCTTAGATATCTCAGCTATTTTATGTCATGATGCTATTAAGCAAGACACTAAACTAAAATGGTGTCTGGCTACATCTCTTTTTCACACTTCAGTACAGATACTCTTATTTTTCAACCTCCTGTTTCTGAAAATCCTGGACGTCTGTGAAAAAACTCACCCGAGAATAAAAAGTAGTGGGGACAAATTTTCCATTTTGACTTTAAGTCTTGGCTGTTCTCTAGAAAACTATTTCTTGCAGAGGATCTAGATTTTTGCTTAACATTTATTTCTCAGATAAAAGAAGCGAATTTTTATCCACCCATAAAGATCATAAAAATATCAAGAGATTCTCCTGAAATGATTTCACAGACTCCAAAGCATTAAACTCCAATATAAAGACATGAGTAATTACTTCTGTGCTAGCCAGCACTTCCACATTTACAGCAATATTAATTATCAGATGAAACGTGAAAAATGTCAACATCAAATAAAAAATATTTCTCAACTCAGAGATACATGCAGTAAGAGGCAAGGTTCAGCACTTTCTAAAAATATAATGTGGGATGCTATAATCAATCACAATGTAAATGAGCTGTCAGAATTTCCAAGAACAAAACGATGTGAAAACAACAGGAAAAATACTATAAATTTTTGTTCAAGACAAACAAAGGACATTTTTGTCAGGAATCAAATTGTATTTGAGAAATAGAGCTCAGTATCCATTTGTCAGATTTAAGATAAGTTTCTGATTTAAAAAATAAGAACCTTTACAGTAATCATGGCATTTTGCTGGATTGGTATTGCTTGGTCTGTAATGAATTACAATAAAAATAACAAAGTGTAGATAATTCAAGGTTATTAAGAACCTAGTGCTCATTATTCCAATTGCTGTGACCTCTGGACAACCACAGGGTATTACTATTCTGAATACTATAGAAGTGCTGGAAAAGGAACCAGTGTGTTGTGTGCTGCAAGAAGACAAAGCAAAACACTCAGCAGCCCAAGGTGTTCTAACCCAGCTGTGTGATTCCCTTGGGCCAGGAAACACTCAAGATACAGCACACCCAGCCAGGCTCATCAAAAAGCAGCCCCACATTGCCCAGACAGGGTCTGGAACGCCAATGCCTGATTGCCGGATAGCTCCGCGCACAATGCAAACTGCCAGAATTGTTTTTTCACTGTGCTCAGCAAAAGTATACTTGATACTTTTCTTGTTTTATCTTATATTTATATTTAATATAAACTGACTGAAAGTACTTCAAGCTGTAGCATTGTGCTTATGGTACTAAGTCAGTCTTGGAAGGCTACCCACGACAGCACAAGCCTTACTTTTTTGGGTCCCAGCCCTTGTTGGAACTTCATCTGAGTGTGTAAAAGACATCCTTACAGAACTGCTGTTACTTCAGAGCAAAATGAAGGAGGGCTGACCACAGCAGTGACTAAAGCATGACAGACACCTCTCTCTCTCTCTGGTACCATTTCTTCCTGAGCAGCCACAAACAAGCGGCTGTACTGCAACAGAGACAACACACAAAGAATTTTAGTGCTTTTGAAGATATGCCTGAACAAGGTTGAACACCGAGGTGGTTTTCATTCAAAGTAAAATCGCACAATGACACAATGTGAAATAGCATTAACGGGGGAGCAGTTTGATGTTTGAAGGAAGTATAGTGAAACAAACGTTAACAAGAATAGTTTCACTGTGGAATTCCTTGAGTGCAAGAGGTCTAACCTATAGATTTTCTTCCCCCTCTCTCCGGGGTCGAGGCAACAAGGTAACATGCAAAATCCACCTTTTAAAATATATCCAGAATTTCTACCCAAATATACTAATTTCTTCTGTGCTACTAAAAAGCAATTCCTATAAAGGAATTCACATCTAGAAGATCAAATTGCATAGGTATCTCTGCACCACCAGGCACTCTTCACATGTTCCTCTGCTGTAGGAATCTGGTGGGTAATGAATGAATAAGCACATGAAAAGCTTTGGTCTTGAGCAAAAAGTTTGCGCTAAAAATACTGGGAAGGAAGATACCAACAGAAAAGAGTTGGTTCACGTTCCTTCTCACACCTGCTTGCTTTGGATATCCACCCAAACAATTTGTGCAAGTAAGTGCAAACAAATTACAATAAAAGTTCTAGTATGAGGTAAATAATTAAGAATACTTAATCCCTCCGTATTTAAACATAACAGGAAACAAAAATTCCAAGCTTCCAACGTTATCATGTGGTGTAAATCACTCAGTTAACTAATACTGATTTACATCTCTGGCCTAATGTATGAGAAAGGAAGTTTAAGTGAGAATACATGAAATGTATTCTGAGAATATGAAGTTCTGTAATAAAAATACTAAATTCTGAAACACGCAATTGTAAGTTCAAATCAGTCATGCAAAAACAAATAGGATGTAATCTCCGGGCTAAACTGAAAACTTGACAATCTCAAACAGTAAATATTATGAGAACTTAAAAAGAAACCAAATTCAAAACAAAACACCAAATTAAAAAAAAAAGAACCCACACAACACTGAAATAAAATTTCTGATTATTTTAAATAGGTGTAAGCAGCCCACACTCTTGTTGCATGATTTCTTCAGGTAGTTTATGGCCAGGACAAGGGGCTGCATTTGATTGTTACACTGGTGCTGGAAATCACTGTCACATAACCTCACTAGAAGTGGAATACACACACCCAGACCATTTGAGAACAGTGAGCTGGAGGAGCATAAGTTTTCAAAAAGGCAGAGGAAGGAACCACTGTTGTTCCTTGACAAGGCTCTGGGAATCTCTGTTTAACGAAGACCAAAGAGCCCCAGGGGAAGAACCACTTAAGATAGAAACAGGACATAAAGCCAGGGTATGTTTGAACAGCTCAACCTGAACTGTAAGTTTTTTTGCTTTGTTTTGTCTTGTCATTGAGGCTACAAAACCTAAACAGAATGGCAGAATACCGCCAGAGGCATAAGGGACATTCCTGACAAAAACCAGACCCACGCTTTTTGGGAGAGACCATTTGAAGATGCTGGGTTTGCACCAGAGTTCTCAACTGACATTCAGAAGAAGGGTATGCTGAAGCCTGATGCTCACTGGCCTGTTACCATTTCCTCTGGAAATAAGAAAATAGAAGAAATAAAAGTACCCATTATGGAGTGAAACCCTCTAGCTCAGACCTTGATAAAAATGTGAAGATACATCTGCATAGGATAAGAAGAAATTTCAGTTCACATGTGGATATCTTACAAACTAAGCAAAGGAAGTACTAATGGATATAAGAAAGGCAACAATTTCCTCACTTGGGTCTACTGTAAGCTAAGTCTCTCAATGGTCTCTTCAGGAGCCGAAATATGACTGAACAAGCTTAATTATTTTTCGAACTATAAATGAAAAGTGGAGACAGGTTTAAGAAAACATGCCCATCCTTGGGCATTTAATTGGTAATAGCAAGCTTTGATTCCTCTGGCATCCAAAAGTCTGAACTCTTCCAGTCTGGCATAGCTTGCTGTGTATCACTGTTCAAAATGAGCCAGGCAGTGAAGGTGCATCAAGATGCCTCCAAAGGGAGTCTCTGAATGGCTCAATGCATAGAAAAAGAACATTTGCAAGATGATTCCAATAAAGCTGCCACAGTTATGAGTTGGAAACACTAGTACAGGGCATGAAATCATCAACAAAGCAGCTAGGAAACCACTGATAAATACAGTTTGTTCATGTAATTGCATAATCTAATTTGTTTTCGATACTCAAACAACCTCGAACAACTCCAGATAAACTAATTTAATCAAGTCCAAATGTTTTCATTTAATCAAAACAATATGTAACAAAACAAATTCCAAGCACCTAAAGCCTCCTAATCCTTCAAAATAGCCCATGCTTACCCAAACAAGCCCTTAGGATGGAAGGAAACTCCCTTCCTGTAACCAGTGTTAGAGAAAATGAAGATGGGTTTTGAACTGTTCCTCATCAGACTCTCCAAATTCCTTTTCTTTTACACCTCAGGGAACATATGACTTTCCCTCACCACTCTTTCCCTTTTCTACTTACATGCTATCAACAATTCAAGCATAAGCACTATTCAATCACACCAATAGCTTTGCCAAGGAAAACCTTGAACTGCTTATGTAGATTACAGTATTTCCACTGGATGCATCACAAAGAGCAGATTAATTTTGTCTCTGAGTACTGCAGTTATCCAGCATTACTACATGCCCCGTAGCTGTTTGGGCATCTTTCATCCACCCCGTTACTAAGCACACAGAAAGCACAGGGACTCCTACGCAGACCTACTGAGTACAAATTGTCACACTGCCATATGCAACATTCTTATAATACAGTGCTCTAAAACACCACAAGCTTTGGGTAAAAGTTGAAACCCAGAGGTGCCACATAGGGATCTGCACAATTGCTCTAAACTTACTTCCACTTTCTAATTGCAGTAACTCTTACAGTAACTCAAAAAAGGCACAGAGGTGTGAACTACAGTAGTGATGTTATCTCTGGTTTGAACTCTTCCATACCTTTTTCCCCTTTTTTTCTTAACCTGTGGTATCTCAACTTTCTAACTAATTGATCCTAAACTCTTTTCAGATTTCTGGTTGTAATTCAGAGGTGTTACATAAAGAAGTTGCAATTTAAAAAATAAATTAATTATTTCATTACTTTAGTAGCATTCAGATAATCTTGGTATCACCAACTTGTGCTTGGGAATGCAAAGGGAGATGTGGCCTTGGAAGTATAATACCTCTGCATACATCTCTGAATTTATCCTAATGTTTGTATTTTGACTTTTAATATAAACATTCCCTTGCAACAAGAAAAAGCTATTTTCAAATGTAATCTTATAGCAAGAGGTCCAGCACAAGATGTAAGAATGATTTTTTTTCTGCTATGAAAACACTGAAATACCTCTGTAACACCACTGAAAACAGCGAAGTGGTGCCCCACTCCTGTGACTGGCCGAGTTACATGAACATGTTACTGAAGGCACTTGAGATGTTTCTTCTGGAAAGAGGTAAAATCTGCAACGCTGCAGGGAAAAAACTTCAAACAGGAATCTAGCTCAAACCTAACTGTATCATAAAAAAATACACAGCTACTAAACTGGGTTCTCAGCTACTGCAAATTAACACAGCCACTGACTTCATTAGAATTTGTCTTATTTTTAAACTAATGTTACCAAGAGATCTTAAAAAGTAATTCATCCCCACTTGGAAATAATATCATAAATACTGCTATATAACCAGATACGCAAACCAAATGACTACCAAAATAAGCAAGCTTTGTGGTGCTATTCCAGTCTGTATCATGCACGTTTTTTGGAGCTAATGGAGGCTACACTGTCAACTATGGAACATCCTGATACTGAAATTTGGGGAGCAAGTTCAGATCATAAAGGACAAGGCTGCAATATGTTATAGAAATATATATACCTTTGAGTGAGCATCATGATCAGCAAGAAATCCAGAATGAATGTGTACTAGATAATTTCACTCTACTACTTATCTGTGTTCCTCCATTTTAAACTCACTACTTTAAAACAGCTCAGGAAGAAAAGCTGGATGTACATCTTCAAGTACACAACTTGAAGATATGTACGCAAAGTCAACCAAGAGACATCCAATATGTCCCCAGGTATTTCATTCATCGCTCATTGTGGGTCCCAATGGGATGGGAGTCTCATTGGCCATGTATCACATCTTTCCAAATTCATGTGATAAGCCAACTATCCTCAGACTGTCAAATGCAACACAGGCCTGTTGTGTAGGTGCCTGACACGATCACCATCTGACCAACAGCTGCCAATAAAACTCTCATTGTTACAGTCTGGAAAGAACAGGAGGGATGAAAAACAGTCATAGAATATTCAAATACTATCAGAAAAATTCAATGTATGCTGTGGCACAGAAAATGGCCTAAAGCTGTGCTTACTCAATATAGAAAGGGTATAGCAAAAATTATGGTAGTTGCAAAACGATTGACAGGAGGATTCTTACTAACAGGCATGATGCTTAGTCAATACTTGCTAACTCTGCTTCTAATATTCTCAGTATCTGAGATGATTCAGACACTATTTTGGGAGGCAAGGAGACACTGCTAAGGAGTCACGTGAGTCTCTCCTACACTGATCATAGGTGGAGAATTTACTGACTTGTTGGACATCACCCTGATATACTGAGTATATCACAACAGTTAGGCTTAGACTCAGTATACTAAGAAAAACAAAAACCCCCACCAGTTGCTGTTTATCAGGAATTAATGCCTTAAAAATGGCCAGGGTCAGACCTTTGAGAATGATGCTAACACATACAAAAAAAGGTACTCCAGACACTTTTTTTGATTTCTAGTGTATTGATATTTATTTTCCTCAGAAATAAAACAACTAGGAAGAGCCGCCTTTGGAAGGGTAGTAATTTAGCACCCTTGCTTAAAACAAGCGTGCTGTAGTATAAAAATTTTATAGGTATCAATTTAAGCAGTCCTGAATAACTTCTTAGTTGCCATCATCAAAGTAGAAATATTGACATCAAGGTACATGGTGTCAGATGAAAACTACCCTTCCTATGTTCCCAGGGTTTTTAAGACTTACCCTTCTGTATATGTTTCGTGTGCCTGAGCATGTGTAATACTAACATGTATTAGTAAATGTTGTTGAAACATACCCATCTTCAATAGAGCAAGAATTCAAGAGAAGAACAGGTAAAAATGAACAGCAAGCATCTTTATTGCTACAGGATCCTTCCAGACTATATTCTTCCCTTCAGGTGCCAGCTGAGCAGCCCTACCCACTTTTAAGGACAACAGGATTAATGACTAATTTGACCATAATGACACTGGGCTTCACTGGTCATGCACTGTTACAATCTGAAGACCTCAGAGAACTGATTCTCTGCTCTGACACCTATTGTCTTATTAGGCTATTGCCAAAAAACAGACTGGACTATCACATGGAGTAACAGCCAGTAGCATAAGGCAGAGAAAAAAAAGCTCCTCCTAGACATCTGACTACTTGATTCCCATCAGACAAAACAGCTACACCTTCTGAGAAACACTGGCCATGCTTCTGTTATGCAAAGGCTCTGAAGACCACAGAAGTAGTTAAGCTGACACTGGCCAGGGACATCAGCATCCTTACAATTTCTGGCAACTGAATAACAGATATTTAAGCTATGTGCTGGCTTCAGCTGGGGTAGAGTTAATTTTCTTCACAGTTGTGTTTGGGGTTTGTGCTGACCATAGTGTTGATAATGAAGAGATGTTGTTATTGCTGAGCAGAGTTTACACAGAGCCAAGGCCTTTTCCTCTTTGCGCGCTTCCATGTGGGCAAAGAGGCTGGGGATGCACAGGAAACTGAGAGGAGACACAGCCAGGACTGGTGACCCCAAATGACCTGAGCGATATTCTGGACCATATAACATCATGTGTAACATCATGCTCAGTGTAAAAAGCTGGGGGAAAGAAGGAGGAAGGGAGGGACATTCAGGATGATGGTATTTGTCTTCCCAAGACACTGTTACATGTAATGAAGCCCTGCTCTCTTGGGAGTGGCTGAACACCTGCCTGCCCATGGGAAGCAGTGAATTAATGCCTAGTTTTATGTTGCTTGCTTGCATGGCTTTCTGCTTTCTCCATTAAAGACCTTAATCTCAACCCAAGAGTTTTCCAGCTTTTACCCTCTCGATTCTCTCCCCAGTCCCACTGATGAGGAAGTGAGTGGCTGCACGGTAATTGGTTGCTGGCTGGGGTTAAACCACAACAGCTGAGATTTCATTCCTATTTAACCTTTGGTGCCTTCTTGAGCCACACAAGTTAGGAATGCTGTTATCTGAGGTTTCCTGGTTTGACAGCGAAGACAGGCTGGCCCAGCAGGCCAGTAAGGACATGCACAAGCCAACTTGCCATACAGGTGCATCTCAGCACCCACTCACAACCAGGCTCTTGACTGAGGTATCTTGGTATGGTTTGGTGAGCCAGATGAACCCCCAAACTTAGACCCAAATGGTCTATGAACACTGATTCTCTGCATCCCACCATACCACAAGACATCCTCCAACAACAAAATTATGTTTAAAATAGAAAAAGAAAAGCCACAGAAACCGTAGTCATTACAAAAATTTCCGAACATAAGAGACTGGTCTCTGATTACTACAGCATTACCACAGTGCTCATTTTGGTGTAAAAACATCTACAAGAAGTATAAAATAAGAACGGACTATTTAAAGTGGATATTCATTAGCATACAAATAGCAGCTCATAATCCAGGCATTCATGGAAGAGTTAAAAAACATGAAAAACATAGGCTATGATTTTCTGGCACTGGCTACAACGCTAGAAATTGGAAAGTTTTCTAGGGAGTTGACCTTGCGGTGGTGACACAATGTGAGAATGGGATGGATATTGTTCAGAGTCTGAGTCATATATTAGGTCATCGGAGACCAGTGAAAAGCTAGAGACTCAGATCCTGGAGTTCTGGGAGAGGAAAGTAGAAAAGTCACTGCTAGCGAATCAGAAGGATAAAGGTTACTCTGCAGACAATGTACAGTTGGAAATTCATTTAAAAAAACAACTTCACTACCCATTGTGGTTCTTATAACCAAAATAGATGTATGAATTGTTGCACAAGCTGTGCAAACCCAAAACACAATCAGTGCTCTGCCTGGCCATGCCCAGTTCCAAGCAACTTAACCATGTACCCAATACCCCTGAGCTCGTACCAATGAGGTCCAACCTCACTGAGAAGCTTCACATCACAACGTCGTACCCAACCCTGTGCAATGAAATGTGTACAAGTACAAAAAAAATCCCTTTTCCCCCTTGTCACACAAGGCTTTTTGTGCAAGTCTGGTTAGACAGATGTTCTAGCACCTACATTTATAGCATCTAACATAACAGACTGAATTTAATACATTAAAATAATAAATAAGAGAGAGACAATGGACACATGAACTTTCTGCTTTTCTTCTTTCAACAAAGCAGAAAGGTAGTATTACAACTTATATTATGAAGCTGGTCTCCCCTGTTTACCTATACCAGCAGTTTCCAAAGCAGGGTGTGCTCATCCCACACAGTGTGCCAGAAAATGCACTGGGATGCATGAAAGAACTATGTTTTGTACCATTAGAAATAAAATTAATTCTCAAAAGAGTTCACTTAGACTTTTTTTATCAATTTTTACTTTCTATTTTGTCTATGGTTTATAATGGACAAATAGATGATATATACAGTAGTAGCTGTATATAATTTATAAATATATACATATTGGAGAGAGTGTTCAAAAATATTTTACTGATAGGAATGTACAACCATTTGGAGACTGCTCCCCTATACATCCTATGGACAGAGGCAGCCCTTCTAAGGGAGAAGTCAAAGATCTCATTTCTAAATTATGAGATGAACAGCTGCTAAAAGTTCCCCTAAACTTGAAATACCTGAGTAATACCAAATATAAAAATTTGATTTAAGAGCTCATATTAACATATTTAAATTAAACTGAAAATATAACCAAATGAGAAATCAACAAATTATTTGGATGAATAAAATATAGATGAGAAATACTCTGTTTGGGTTCTTAAAATTCAATCCTCTTCCTGTGCAATCAGAAAATATCCAATTTTACTTCTATTCATTGACTAGCAGCCCTCAAGACTTCGCAAGAGATTAGTGGGGAAAAAAAAAAAAAAGAAGAGTTTACAGCTCCCATAGACTGCAACTTTACTCACATTCAGAAATCCCTGGCTGAAAGTTCATGGTTCACCCTCTTAACAGGTTTTCAGGTTTTTATGGATATACAGAAAACTCACTGAATCTAAGTGTGTACATAATGAAGACAAAGTTCATGTTCCAAAAGAAAAATCCAGGAATCCCAGTGCCTCTGCAAAATAGGACTCTCAATTACAGTGACACTCAAATCTAAGAGCTAATTACAAGCGGAATGGATAGATGAACACTATACAGACTACACAGGCACTGAGATAAGAATTATCTGGAGCAGAATAAAAAAACAGAACAAGCAGTAGAAAGGCTGAATGGGGAAAGACTGTGATCAACAGAGCAGTGATAGCTGCTTGCTTCCTTCTGACTGTGCTAAACCCAGAAGAACACATTTAATACAAATCCATTTGCTAAGAAATCTATTCATGATAAATGCCATATTTTAACATGTAGAGAAAATTTTCAGACTCTTTCTTCTGTACTTGCATAATTTAGAGTAAATTTCTTTTTTTAAGCCATAGTTGGCATATACTTGATCTTCAGTGAGGTGTGTGCAAAGACATTTAGTTTAGCAATATCATAGCTATAGCTCTACAAGGTAGTGTATCTATATGAATATGCAACAATGTAATAATTCAAATAAACGCCCTCTTAGTTCTCTTTTTAAAGTACTTCAAGTCAGACGTACATAAACTAATTTCTATAAATTAAAACCATATACAGTAAAATAAAACATTATGCATTTTAACTTTGTGTTCTGTTTTGCTTTAACTCTGAGGGAAACATACTCCACATGTTTTTGAATGGCTGCAGGTGTGGATTTTGTACCATTTCCATTTGTGGTTTTTCCTATGACTGCACATCCAAAACTGTGTTCTCTGTAATAGACAGCTTGGGGAGCACTTGAGAGCAGAAGGACTTTTGCTTCATGGTGATGGTCTGAAGTCTTTAAGGTGAGCAAAGGAGTGGAAACAAGTTGCTAACAGACTTGTATGAGTTTAACCTCATTAAAATCACCTGAATGAACAATATCTTTTCTACCAATTAGCATCTGGCCCCCACTGGAATCTGTAAAGATGTCAATTTTGAATAACTATTTTAAGGTTATGAACAAAGAGCTCACAGATGCTCTAAGTTCCATGGCAGAAACAAGAACTATTTTTTGATGACAAGTTTCAATAAATATATGGGGGGAAAGAAATCATTCTTTTTGAACAGATGTGGACATCAAAACCAGCAAAATCATTAAAATACAATTTTTCTTAGTAATTTGAGCACCGGAGGTCCATAATTGAAAATGCATTAAAATCCTGAGCTTTGCTCAACCTATAGAATGGTACATTTACATTACAGGATAGAATTGTAGTGCACTACTATTTCAGATTAGAAAAGCCTATACTATACTACCTGGACTGTACATAAATTAATTCATTCTGCTGTCAGCCCAGATTAATTTACAGAACAACAGGAGACTGGAAAAAAAAGTGTTTTGAATTCATGGTCATAATTTATTCCTCCCAAATAATTTTGCATTGGCTCTTCAGGCTAGGAAATACCTTTTCCCTACTATCTTCCATAAAGCATAGAATAATTTATAAAAATAATCCCACCGTTGCCATTATTTTAGCTACTCAGTTCACTGTCTGAGGAAAAATACTTGGCCTTCATTTTGCTACAGCTATTATAATCTTGCTGCAAGAATATTTCTAGCATAGTCATCATTTGCACAGATTGAATTTCAAATTGCCAGATAAAGCAGTAGATAAATCCCAATATCCTTTTCTTATTTTTTTTTCCTGAGACACATACACTGGCAGACTGACCAATTTCTTTGACTACTGTTGAAGCAAGTTTAAAAAGTTATTCTATTTGCCAAGTTGTCCAAGAATTTTGAAGTTTTCCTGTGTATATTAAAGGAAATAATATTTCATCTGACAGCAAAAAAAGCATAAACCAACAAAGCCTGATAAGACACAAATTATAATTACTGCAACAGAAGAAACAAAGCTTTTACCAAATAAGGCTACAAGGTAGCTACCAGAGACAGTAAAAGAACAAAAGTGATAATACTAAAGGAATAATAAAGTTCTTGCATCACAACTTCTTCATATTTGCAAGTTCAAGTACAAAATTCAAGGATATTTCAAAGTAATACTTCACTGTTCTGTGACGTATATTTACTAAAGAGAATATTTACTAAAAAAAACCCCATGAATTATATCATATACTGTTCTTGTTCTATGTAGTTATTACAGAAATAAGCTTCTGTTCAATTAGGTTGTCTGATGGAACACAAAGTTGAAAATAAAAGCATTTAAAAAATGAAAATAAAATCACTTCTCACTTATGTTACCAAGAGAAGTTTTAAAAATCTCTGCATGACATGTGTTAGCAATTATTTTAAATCTTCCACATGTCTTTCTGCTACATCTCAGATGAAGGCACAGGAATAGTGTTTTGCTGGGGCAGAGTCACACAGGTCAGACATGACGAGTTACCTACACAGGCTGACACCATTCACCAAATAGCAAACATCACTTCAAAACAGAGAAGAAAGTGTCTCTTGTAACATGTTACCTTTCTAGCAACTCTTACTAAACCAAATAAAACAAAAGAACAAAATATGATAAAAAAGTGAACTGTGTGTACCTTACAAGCTGCCAGAAGAGACTGCGACTGTAAATTCCAATAAATCTACACAAACACTTCCACAAGATGTTGGTCTTTTATATGCCTTTACATGTCATTAAATTAGCTTTCCAATACTATTTTAAATATTTCTTCTCACAAAAAGGATAATAGAAAATCCTACTCAAATATCAGTCTTACAGTTCCTCTTCAGTGTAGTAGGACACGTGCAGTATGTATCATAAGGAGCAAAGAGTTGACAACTTTAATACCAAATGGTGGCAAGAAAACACCAATTATTTCTCTTGGACTTTCTGTCATATGTAAACTACAGATAAAGGCAGATGGCTGGCTTGCCAATGGACTGCCTTGCTTGCATGCAATTGCAATTTTTAACCAACACTACTCTTCCATAATGCCTGAAGTGCTTGAAGAAAAAGCAGTGCTAACTCCTACAACACTAACAGTAATTCATGATCACATAGGTCTGAATAAAATTCAGGAATTCTGTCAACATTCCTCAAAATAACTGCTTTAAATTTTCACAATTATAAATAATTATGCTTACTAAATTCTTTGCTAGATAGGAAATTCTCTTAGAATAATAATTACATATTAGGTCTTCTTACTAAATTTCCTTTGAATAACCTATTGGTTTAAAATATATTGGTCAAAATTTCTTTCACTGCTTTCAACAGAAGCACAAATAAAATTTGAGAAAAATGCTTCTGTTTCTTCTTGAAAGTTTTGCTCTATATGTAATTGGAAACTTCTGGACAATCTCCATTATCTAAAAACATTTACACAGAGTCAACACAGCAAAGCTGGAAAATTTTTTGATAGAAAATTACAACAGGAAAAGCACCAAAATTCAAGAGGCAACACAATTTGAGCATTGTTGTAACAGAGTACAGAATATCCAGGTCACTCTAATCCATGCAGAAAGGTCCAGAATTTATGATTAAATATGAAGGACCAGATACATTTTTACTTAAGACACCATCTTCATCTGGAGAAGGCTTCAAGGTGACCTCACAGCAGCCTTCTAGCAGCTAAAGGGGCTGACAAGAGAGCTGGAGAGGGACTTTTTACATGGGCATGGACATGACATGGGGGAGTGGCTTTAAATTGAAAGAGGGGAGATTTAGATTAGACAGGGGAAGAAATTCTTTACTTCGAGGGAGGTGAGGCCCAGAGAAGCTGTGGATGGCCCATCCCTGAAAACATTCAAGGCCAAGCTGGATGGGGCTTTGGGCAACCTGGTCTAGTGGAAGGAGTCCCTGCCCATGGCTGGGGGTTGGAAGTCTAAGATTTTAAAGGTTCCTTCCAACCAAAACCCTTCTATAATTCTATGACTCTGTTTCCTTATGTGACACAAATACTGCCAAGTGCTCAGACACAAAATTTTTGCAGCAAAATATGCACTTTTACTGGCAAGCATACAACTTTGACTTCTCATTTATAACAGTCTGAATGAACCTCTTTAAAGGAGATGCAGGGCAAATGAACAGTGAATATGAACCTAAGTATTAAATGTCTGCTTCCTTTACTAAGTTCTGTCATTCCTGTTCAATCAAAAACAGATCCCTTGGGAAAAAATAGAATGCAAATCTATAATTAAATAAATATACACAGCGGGGGGGGGGGGCAAAAAATATTAATTTGTATTAATTTGGGCATTTACTAATTCCTTATTGCTTCATTTTACAGTTACAAATTAGTCATTGTCCTCCCACTCCTTACAGGAAGGGAATTCATTTCAAAATTGGAATGTGGAATAATTTTGAGTAGAAACAGGACATCTCACTGAGTAACTTCAACACTGAGAGAGACAGAAAACTCATGTGCTACTCTATTCCTATCCTTTCCTACGCACACATATCAACCCTGTTTACAAGCCTCAGCAGATATATCAAGACTGAAATACCATATAAACTGCACATGCATCAATCCAACAGAATAATAAGATTCATCTATTCAGCAGAAGTTTCCACTCAGATTAAATGCTTTCATTCTCCAAGCCAATGAAATATTGGAGGTTTGTTAGTTTAATTGCAACATATCCCATTCACAAAATGAAACTGCAAAAAATCCCAAAGTTTCACTGAAGCAGCCTGGCAATCAAAGAGGTCATTCCTTTCAAATACCAAGCTTTCATCACCTTAAATTGCTGTGCTAGGAGCCATTCTTCACCACGCCAAAAATCTCAGCTACCTGAAAAGCAGCAATCCCCTCAGTCCATCCCTTGTTGTGGGTTTTTTTCTTTAATGGCTTAGCCACATTGTATAAAATTTTCAGGAAACAGGATTTGTTCCTTGCCTGGGCTCGCTGCTACCAAACTTCAGCTGAACTGACAAACTGAGCACATTTTAAGAATCTGAAATAATCCATGACAAAGCCTGAGTAGCTGTAGTACAGGTATTGCAACTTATTCTCTCTGAAAATGCAGTGCTTACAAAGTTCAGCATAAAGCTGAAAAGAAACAAAAAAATTTACTCTGGCTCATAATTAGAAATAATTTATTATTAAGAACAAAGCAAACTGATGTCTAATTAATCTGTCATCTGAGAACCTGAATTCAGTTTTGTGTACCAGAATGCTGCTACTGCTATAGAAATGCATTTTGAACTTTTCCTAATAGGGCATGTGACTATTTTCTCTGGTTTTAGGAAGAATAAATATTTTTTAAAAAATACTGAAAAAGTGCTGGTCACTGCTTTAAATATGTATTTCCTGACATGACATTCTATTTCATGGTTGCATTTTTAAACACCAAGTCATCTAAATAAGAATTTCCACACATTTTGGATTAACAGTAAGTAAAGAAGTTTAGAACAGGGACTTCAAGGCAAAATTATACATTTTAAACAAGTAAAACATAATTCAGCTGTTAAAAATATAACAAAAGTTAATGATCTTAGAAGACACAAATTACTTCTGCTTTATGTGTCAGGAGATACCAGGACAAGCCTAAGCTAGTGAGAGGCACTAGTTAGAGAACAGATATGAAAAATTATTTCAGTAGTATTTTAAACTCTGATTCAAAAGCTCCTGAAAACTGTGATTGGTGAAAGAATTCAATCTACAGGTATGGGATTCCTCTTCTCTGGTTATTAAGAAGTTAATGCAGAATTTTTATTTTTATTTGGAGAGCCTTTAAGTCCTAGTTCAGACTTTCTTATTGTTCTGTGAAAATGACAACACCTAGAGCTGCACTAAACACTTCTTGTGTTGTAAATGTAGGGAAGGTAGTTAACAGGCAAGCTAAAAAATCCTTACCCATGTGTAGCAACTTTCTTTTATACGTTTTTCAACGGAAGACTCCCTTATCTTTCCATCGAATGCTACAATAGGCTGCTTTTGTTGCATGTTTCTAGCAGCCCATTGTACCCAGTGCACCAGAGCTGCGTGGCCTGAGGCCAGGAAGGAAGGTGTGGAACACGTCTTCACAGGTCAATTTCCACTCTCCAAGTTTTCAAGTATTTGAGAGAAGGTCATGTTACAGCACAGATTTACATAGCAGACAAATTACATGACTGCCTGTTCTCAGCATTTCATAATTTCAATAGAAAAATTAGGTCAAATGAAAGGGAGGAAGAATAACCCTATCCTTTCATGCTAGTCAGAAAATTAAACAAAAAACTTATTTAGCTGGGGTTCTTGCCAAAATCTTGGTAAAAATCTGCACTAGCAGTAAACACAAATTAAAAGTATAACATTTACCATTCTTTTACAAATTTTTTTTTTTGGTTCCTCCAAACGACCACAAACAAACCCCAAAATTTGCTCTATTCTTGTTTTAAAACACTGGTTTTACTATTAGTCCAAAACAAATATATTTTTACAAACATGCATACTATGAAGGAATGAGTTAGTAACTTCAAGGGCTTTCCCCCACAGCCTGACAGTCTAGTAAGAGCGTTAAAAGAGGGAACTGCTCTTTCTATAATCTGTCCAGAAGAAAAGAATAACTTCATATGGCTTCCCCCCCCACCCTCAGCATAAAATACACTGCACTTGAAAAATGGCAATATTGGCCAGCCTCAGCACTGCCTGAACTCTATGTTTATTCTAGACAGAGACTAAAATTACAGTGTTCATATTTGGCATTCTTTAACTAGAAATTCACAATTTTTTTTTTTTTTTTTCAGAAAACAACACTATGATATTTTCAGGATAACTACAAAATTACTTGCCAAGAGCAGCTCAGGGTATCATAATGTGAAAGACAAATCTGAAGTGTTCAGGTATGTACCCATACAAGCATAACTTACAAGGTAAATAATTGCACACAAATGCCTATTAGTATACAGTTAAAATATGCTAATCATTATCCTTGGTAGCTTTCAGGATTTGTTTCAACAGAGTCAAAGACTTGTAGGGTTTATTCTGGCATTTTGTTGATGCTCTTACTGAGCAAGCAGAAAGAATAAATATTAACAAAGAAATTACTGGCTTCAATAACTTTAATTAGGCTTAACATTATTTCAGTTTCTAAAAATGCCAAATATGAAATCCGACTTACTTTCAGCAGAAAGAAAACTTTTAAGCTGCTGCATATTTAAGAAGGGCTGTAGTTTTAAGGAACTGCTGAACAAATTTTTGAAGACAGAGTCACGGTTAGCTGTTCACTAGGTTTTATGTACATTTCATACATATTAAACATGTAAAAAAGAGGAAACACAACTTTTTGTGTAATCTGTCATTTTCCCCATTTACTAACACAAACTCCTCCCTTAGTGAGGGAGGAATTTTACCGAAAGCTTCAGCTTAGCCTGTTGCATCTCTGCAGCTGAAAATTCAGATGAAAAATATGGGAGCTTTTTTTCTCTAACACAAAAGGAACTTTTGGGAACATTTCCGAAGGACACCAGAAAGCTTGTCTAGCATACAATGGTTCCTTACTCAGCAGAGCCCTCCAAACAAAGAGGAACAGATGCACAACTGGTATTAATAACAAAACATCTCCTCCCTCTGTTAAGTCAAGAGAGGACAGCTAAGGACAAATACAGTTTGAGGGTACTTACCTACTCGGAAGTTAGTGGCTGTCAGCGTGTCAGCAGCATGGCCGTTTTCACTGATGAGGGTGGTTGTATTTCCCTTCTCACAGTTGTTCTGACAGTTGCCTTTGGTACAAGTCACTTTACAGATGCTGGGTGTAAAGACCACCTTGATGCGACCAGTGTGATTTCCCACTGTCAGCGGAGGCAAAGAAAAAAAGAAAAATAAACAGATCACTTTGGTATCCATTGATTTCCTTCAAAAAGTTTTTGGGAAGAAAAAAAAAAGGCACGGGGGGGAAGGCGACAGGTCTACAGGAGGAGGGCAGTCTGCAGTGCTCTCTCATAGATCTCCAGTGGTGTCTCTGAAACAGGAGTAGGAAGCTTAGCAAACAGAACTCCGGGATCTGCTCCAAAACCACATTTAAAGTCAAGTCACTGGAGTGGGATTAGTAATCACAATGCTGCACTTTATTCACAGGCAGACAAAGAGCAATACCAAGGGCATGACAGCTTAAATAGCCAACCCTGACAGGCAGATGTAATGTAAAGAGCTGGCTGTGCACCTAGAGGTGAATAAACTCTTGTGTACTCCTACATACTTTTCCTGTTTCTGCACTTATTAAGTCACTATTTGTAGCTCAACCCCTGGAAACGTTTTAGGCATGCGGCATGTCTGAAAACATCTGTCTCAAATCTCCTGGCACCCCAGCCTGAAAGTGGTCAAAACTTGTGACGCAGCCGCCTGGACCCGTTTTTTCTTCGCAGTTTTTTGGCACTAGTTTTCCACAAGAATTTACATATTATAGACTGAGCTCTACTGTCAGCCTTTGTTTCAGTAATAAATAGCTCAGAGAAAAGAGTGAGAAGTATCAGTGCTTTAAAGTACTGAGATCAAAGATTAAAAATGGCTAGATTCTCTTTTTTTATATACTTCCCTATAGTCATTTAAAAAAACTTGAATGTAATAAAGACTGCACAAGCACTAATTTGTTATTAAGCTAGTTATAAGAATTTCTTCTTACAGAATTATATGTAAAATCAGATATATTTGATCCTACATCTAGCAGCTGAAGACAAAACTGTATTAAAACTACTTATTAGGAAAAACAGGGAAAATAACAGATTCCATTATGAAACTATTTAAAAAGAAAACATTTTGTCCTCTGCATACTACAAAAAAATTCAGCAAGTTCTTCAAAATATATCATAGCATCTTTGTGGAAACTATTAATAAGTACTTTCATATCAAACTTAAGAAGGACAAGAAATGATGCACAGAAAGAGAAGAATCTTCTTCCTGATGTCATCAAAATAAAAAAGTTGCTGGATAGTTGCCTAACCTACTTCATGAAATACCTTCCAGACAAATATATTTTTTTGAAAATATCAAGAAAATCTTACAAATCTTTCTATTTAAAAGAATATAAAGCCTCCTTATTTCTGGCTCTTGATAAACAAATTTAAGCAATTTTGCTGATTGTTTTGTCTACAGTAAAGGCATTGCTCTACTTGCACAGCAGCTGTAGTGCAGATGCTCCCACCTTATTCTCCATAAACAATGCTTAGAAAATGAAGAGCCCTGACAGAATCAAGAATAAAAAATTTTGATCAAAGGCTAATATGCTAATATTGTGATTTAGAAGACATCTTTGATTCCAAGATGCCATGCATTTCTTACAAAAATGAATACACCTTAAACAGATATAAGGGACCTATGAACTGCTGAGGGTAGAACTTCAAAGCTTTGCTTTTTTAAAGCATAGCTTCAAAAGCAAAATTGCCATCTTTGTATTTTACTTGCATAGTTTTATATATATATATATATATATATATATATTTTCCTATAAAACAGTCCATTTTATGTATTATATTTTCAGACATTTTAGCAATACTTTTCCTTTAGGATGTGATCTAATTATAAAAACAGGGATAGTTGAGTCAGAAAAGTCAGTCCTGCCTACACTGTAGAAACCAGTATTGGGGGACCCAGAGAAGCTTTCTGGCTTAGCTGAAAAAAAAAATAATAATTTGCCATTGTCAGTGTTGGAAGGACAGAAAATGCAGAGTCAATCTGACTGCAAACACTGAAACTGAATGGTCACATGGTTTGCATTGCTACGGCATCGGGAAGGAACATGGGAGAAAAGCAGAGGCCATGTGGCTCCGATTCTTCTACCTGACACCCAGAGATGTTTTGCACAAATCAAGTACACTTCCTACATAGAAATATTCTGTGCAATGTGCCCACAAAGAACAGAAGGTTTGACCATAGTCCCACCACAGCCCCTGCCATGACCGTGGTTAATGAGTTCTAAGTACTGCCATTTTCTGTCTAGCCAGGAGATGAAAATTCGACATGAAATTGTGCAGGGACAGACAGACAGGTTTGTTGCCCTCACCCCACAGAGGGACACCTTTCAGTAAGTCTTGTCCCCTCAGCTCTGCTGAGTGTTGTCTTGGGACATAAAGCTCGTGAAGCCAATAGCGTTCTTAGTGCTAAATAGACCTACTCTGCAGTTAATGCATTTGGCACCAGCAATTCAGAAGAAACATCCACATTCAATAAAATGTGATTTGTGAACCCAAGCAGCTCTTTTGAATGTGACCCAACTTAAAGTGCAATAGATTGTCTGCACACCCAGCGTCAGCCCCATAGTTATATTTCTGAATAGTAAAGATGAAATTAAATCATCATTTAATTCTCTTTCACAGTATTCAGTACTATATTGAGTGCTGAGCTATCGTAAGAACACTTGGGCATAGTGTTCACAACAACAACAATTTCAAAATAATTTTTATCACATAGTTTAGATTTTACCAGAAAATCCTGTAGCACAATTGTTCTAGTAAAAGAGATGCCTTTTTATGAGAGTCAACAGAAATTGTAATATTTGCTTCTCAATGCTTTTGGATGAGAAAATACTAGTATCTAAGTTTGGGAGTACTAGTAGTCAAAGAGTACTTTCAAAACCACAGATCAATATTTAGAGAGCTGGAGAATAAAACAATGTTTAAATGGAGTTTTTCAGGAAGAAGTCTTAAAAACAACATGATGGAAGCCCTAGCCCCTACAAATATTCAAATCATTATTCAGCAAAGCTTTTCATAGAATATCCTGAGTTAGAAGCTACTTACACAGAGTCCAAATCCTGGCCCTGCACAGGACCAACCCAAGAGTCACACCATGCGCCTGACAGCTTTGTCCAAATGCTTCTTGAACTCTGTCAGGCTGGTGCTGTGACCCCTGCCCTGGGGAGCCTCTTCCAGTGCCCAACCACCCTCTGGGAGAAGAACCTTGTCCTAATATCCAACCTAAACTGTTGTATTGCATTAAATAGTTATTTAGTTATTTGCACTGGGGGTTTGGTAATTTGCACTGTTCGCATGATTTGTATCCTATCACAACATGGTCTTCCCCTTCCCACCACCCCATCAATGTTGGTGGTCTCTCCCTGATTTACCCTTCCCCTTGCCCTTCTCACTTGTATCCCATTGGCTGTTGCCCCCTTCCTCCGCCCCACCTTCCCCTCAGCTCAAAATCCCCCTGGGAGAAGGCCACTGTCTCTCTTCCACCTGGGAAGCCAACTGGACAACTTGGTGTCTTCTACTAATAAATAGGACCCGGTACTCAAGTGGAGAACAGCGCTTCTTGTCTTTTGCCTTTTGTCCTATGTAAGACCCTGTGGGCTGGGGTCCATAGCTAGCCAGGTTGGACCCGAACAGCCCATCAGACATGAATTCTTACACTAAACCTCTCCTGACACAGCTTCAGACCCTTGTCTAGAGTCCTGTCCCTGCTTACCACGGAGCAGAGATCAGACCCTGCCCCTCCTGTTCCCCTCACGAGGAAGCTGTAACTGCAGTGAGGTCTGCCCTCAGTCTCCTCCAGGCTGAACAGAACAAGTGACCTCAGCTGCTCCTCAAAGTCCTTCCTATTTCATGGCCCTTTTTTGAACACCGTCCAATTGCTTTATAGGCTTCCTATAGTGTGGCACCCAAAACTGCATTGAAGAACACTGACCCTAAATTGTACCCATGCAGACACCCAGTAGTCACCCAGTCACCAGCCTGATGTAACCCCATTTACTACAACCCTTTGTGCTTGACCTGTCAGCTGGTTGGTGAACCATCACATGATGTGTTTATCTAGCTGTCTGCTAGTTATTTTGCTGTAAAGCAAATTCTCAGATATTCCAGTTTTGATAGTTGCAAAGAAACAGAAATAAGACACCTTCATATTCTTTAGACATGGGAAGATTTTCTCCTTCTTTCTTAGATTTATGAAGACTGTAGAAACACTTAGCTTGTTCTCCCTCCCTAGCAGGCAACAGCTTTTAACTTGAATTCTTTTAAAGACATTTAGGATAGATACAAAGCTAATTATGACCTCTGAACTTAAAAACTAACCCGTGTTTGACAAGATGATTCAAGACAGAGATGTCACTATCATTCTTTTCTGCAGTTGCAGAGAAGTAAACAGTACTATCCTCACAGATTCTGAGGCTTAGGGACCTTAACAGTGAGCTTAATACATGCAGATCCAATTTGAAAAAAAGACCACAAGCCTTTCTCCTGAAAGGAAGCTTTTAGCAGAAACTTCAAATTTAGACTCTTGGGCTTCCTCGTATCTCTTCTGTATTCCCCCCTACCCCCACCCCCCTTTCTCCAAAGAGGAAAACTCAATTCTAAATGAGAAACCATCCTTCAACATCTGTTAGCTGATTTTGCAGTATTAATCCTAAACCCCACAATTTCATGCTAGGAAGCGACTGGTACTGCTACAGCCTTGACCTCTTTTGACTTTGGACTAGCTCATATTAAAGGACAGTATATTTTTAAGGAAGCATTCAGAGTATTTTCTTCAAACTCCAGAGCCTCTACTGGTGATGCCATTGTGACATAAGCATGACAAAAATGTGCTGTCACCATGACATTTCACGAAAAATCCTCTGCCAGGATTTTTCCCCTCCTGAGGAGCTGAGTGCCTCAGGAAAGAAATGCAAACAATAACTATCTGCTGCTGTGGAATGCAACAGGTGCAGCTGTGATTGGTGCATGTTGGTTGTTTCTAATTAAGAGCCAATCACAGATGCAGCTGCATCGGACTCTGAGAGTCACAAGATTTTATTATCCTATTCTATTCTTGTTCTTTGTAGCCTTCTGATCCTTCTTTTCTCTCTGTTCTTTTAGTATAGTTTTAATGTAGCATTTTAGTATAATATATAATATAATAAATCAGCCTTCTGAGAAAATGGAGTCAAGCCTCATGTCTCCGCACATGGGGTGTTCGCAGCAATAATCTGCAACCTAGATTACCTCAAATCCATTTTTGGAAAAAAAATTGATAACAACAACAAACCTGGAATAATTATATATATATGTATGTATAGACAGATGTAAATCAAACTCTTCTAGACCAGTTTTAAAGATGTGGATATGAAACACCTCACTATGCTCCTAAGTATAACAGCAGACTGAAGAAATACAAATATGAGACTAGATAAACTAACAAGTCTAAAAAAAAATAACAAAAGTAGAAGATGCAAACAACAAATAAATAGCAAAAATACTGACCAAAATGGCCAAACTAGAGACAGATTGTTGTTTTAATAAAGACAGGACAGTCAAGATGACTAATACTGGATAAAACTTCATCCCTCAGTTAGACAACAAATCCACAATGAGATTCAGCCAACAGCGCCATCATCCTGCCTCCTAGTCCAGGCTCACTTGTACTTGAGAGCTCTGTGATACATTTGTCAAAAGACATCAGTGGAAGAATGTACCCATAATTTCCCAAATCTGTAAAACTCTTGAGCCAGATTTAAAAAAAAAAAAAAAAAGAAGGATGTCTGGGTAAAGTGATGAGATTTTAGTTGAAAGTTGGCATGATATGTATGTGATTTTTTTCCATCTCCGTAAGTCACTATGATATTAATATCATGAACACAGCAAACCCCCGCTGTGATAAATTTATGATTTAGCAACAACTGCAGGAGAACTGGAAAATGCAAGCAAAAGGATTTCTTAATAGAACCCTTTCTGCTCCCACTATCCATTATGACAATTTCCCACCCCGCATTAGCAAAAAAGGTGAAGTAGTTAAGACAGGGCAGGTGGCAGGTTTTATGTTAGGTGGTCACAAGAGCTTACACAGCCATGCCTGGAAAGAATTGTGTAAGGGGAAGGATTCCTCCTCAGCCTCCTGAGTTGCTGTGTAATGCATCTCAGACTGTTTCCTCCTAGAAGAATTTCTATAAACACTTCTTTTCCTTGGGTTTATGGCTGCTCTCACAGCTCCAACATTCTGACAGAACTCAATAGCTGCAGTGGTGCTCAGATGATTTGTGGCATGTCCCTGTTTTGCAGGAAAACAATATTGAAACTGGACTGCCATTCAGTTAAATAGATAACTACATAGATCAAGGGGGAAAAGAGAATAAAATCTTTTAATGTGTCCATAACATTGATGTTATTTGTGTGATGGTTTTGTGCTTCACAGTGATCTAACCAAAAGGATTCACAATAAAAAAAAATTTAAAAATCACAAGCAGTGGCTTCTACCAGCTGAGTACACTGGTACGTACTTATGGCTTATGGACACATCTCCCATATTCCTTGAACACAGATTTCTAAAACTATTTTAAGAAGGCAGTTTGGGGGGGGGGGGGGGGGGGGGGGGTTTTCCTGGTTTTTGGGTTTTTTTTTTTTTTGGAGTTCTCATGGTTTCATGGTTTTGTTTCTTGTTGGTTTTTTTTTTTTTTTAATGCCTTCACTTATGACAAATATCCTGAGGCAAATCTCCTAAGGAAACAGAACTAGCAGAACTATAGACATTCCATCAGTACCTCTAGTAATGATATACACTGCTCTCTTTTCATGACATTCTACTTCTGCACTGATCCCAGTATGTTTTCATATGTTTATATACACAGTGTGTCATCATATCTGAAGATTCTATTTTAAAATTACATCCTCTTCACAATGAGAATAGATTGTTTCAGGCTATTTTACATTTTCAAATTATAATCATGATGCATGAAGAGAGCATTTAAAATTGAATCTTCTAAAATCAAACCAAATTAGCTTTTAAGCAGCTAATACATTCAACATTTTACATTCTTTGATGACCAGCACCCTCTCCTTTTTCTTAGCTAAATGCTGACACAAAAAACCAAAAAGAACCCAAAAGAAGCAGAAGGAAATTACTTATTTCCTAAAAAAGGTGTCTCCCAGTTATTTCATCGATCCACCTGGTTCAGTCCTTACACTAGATATGCTTGTTCAGCTAAAAGGAAAAATGACATTGTATAAAAATCAACCACACAAGTAAGATAGCTAAGCTCTTAGGACTATTGTCAAATGACCTCTTAACACTTTTGACAATATATGAGGAAGTTCGGTCTTGTCACCACTTAGTCATCAATTTAAAATAAAATTAAAAAACCCAACCAACAAATACAAAACTAGTTTCCAAAGATCAGAACAAGTTGAACTTAGCTGTCATAGAACTTAGAAATAGCATAATCTAGAAGATTTATAATGCTTGGAGCTAAAGGATAAAAAAACAAACAAACAAACAAACAAAAAAAACCAAAAAACAAACAAACAAACAAAAAACACCAGGAAAAAAAAAAGAAAATAAAAAGAGAAAGATACACTAGATTGACATACAGGCCAGAGGCAGCTCTTCCCTAAATTTTTGATTACACATTGAGAGAAATACAGGCTTTAAAAGGCACAGAAAGGGCTGAAAGAGATTCTTAAGGTCACTTAATCTCTCCTACCTTCATTTTCCCTACCTTCATGTTTGGGATAAAACAGTAACATTAAACAAAAGGTTTGTCCAGACCATCTTCAAACCCTTTCTATTATGCAGATTCCACAGCCTCCCTGAAGAATTTATGCCAGCACTTCAGCCTTTCTTATTGTAAAGGTATTCCTAATACGTAACCCACATTTCCCCTGTAGCAACTCTAGCAAACTCATGCCCTGCTTTATCTACAGCAAACTTTAACAAAACATTATTCCTCTGTGGATCATTTTCTAACATACTTGAAGACCACTGCCATCAATCTCCCTCAGTCTCATTCTGACCAGACCAAAGCCACCTAAACATTCAGTCAAACAGCCCATATTTTGCAGATCTACATATATTTAATTTTGTTTTTGATACCAGTGACTTGGTCCTCTTCTTTGTTCACAAACCCTGTCCAAAACCACACTATACTGCAGCTGAGGTCTGATCAATGGTGGGGAGAGCAGCAGAATTACTTAACACAGCTTTCCATAAAATGCTTCTATGATTTTAATTTATTTTTGTCTCCCAACAATGCACTGATACTTCACACCCAGAACCAATCTGCAGGCTAGGCCAAAGGGGCACACATCTACCAAATACCTTTCTGATCTGTTGATACAGATATCGTCCCAGTAAAACAAATACAGAACATCCCTTGCACAACCTTAGCAGGACCGAACTCAACGCTTACTCTGCTCTGAGCACTGGAGTAAAATCTCCTGCATTCAAATCTTGCCCATCTGAAAATCATGCAGAATATAAGTCTTAATCTTTCTGTAACAGTCACAAGCACAAACAAGTCTGAAAACAACATGGATTAACTAAAGACAAGACACAGCTGTTGAGTAATTTGATTTTTGGCTTCAATATGCAATGCCTACCTTTGCTCTTTGCAGAAACTTGGTTACTGTTAACTAGGTCACCTTACAGCACATAAGCATTGGGAGAAATTAGACATGTCAATGAAATTAAAAATAAGATGATCCAGATTTATTTCATCCAAGATCCAATGCCTTCTCTAATGCTTAAGAGTACACCCCCAGTTCTGCATGAGGTGAGGTGTATGTGTGCACATCCACCCAGTCAAACATTTTGAGCAAGATGACAGCATGGCAAGCTGATTTAACATGTCTAGACACCTGTAGGAACACATTATTGAAATGTAATTAGTTTAGCACTCCTACTTTTTGTTATTTCTGTACTTCATATTTTTGCTATTTGTATGATGTTGTTCATGTATTTCAATACAACTTAACCTTTGATATTTCATCACTTCTCAAGTACTCAGTTCTATTGTCTTGATGCAAACTAAAAGGCTTCCAAAAAAAAAAACCAAAACATGATCCAACTATTTAATATGACAGTAATTGAAGAGAGACATGCACTGATATTTTTGTTGCCATTCTTACTGCCACTATTGCTATTACACACACTTCTCTAGATACCTATTTCAGACTAACCATGTCTCTACATCTTCACATCACTTCTTCCTTCTGTCTTGCTCAGAAGCTCCTACCACAATCTTCTCCCTGCAATCAGAACTGAGCTCTCAGACTTCTTACTTCCATCTCGCCCTTGTTTTCTCTACCCTTTTTTTAAGCCCTGCTTGCTTCTTCAGCATGCTTGACAAAGAGGAAAAGAACTCACTTCAAAAGAAAATTTGATGCGTCCAGGAAGCATCAGGTAGGAAGCTTCCAGGAAGGAAGAAGGTAACTGAAAAGAAAATAACTGAGAAAGACTTCTCCCGTTCCTGATTATCACAGGGATACAATCTCTTCCTTGCTTCCTGTAAAGGAATGGAACAGAGACTTTCCACTATCTTCCTCATCACCACCTCCACCATTCTCCAAAACACTTGACAATTTTTAGTAGTCTATTCTAGGAGAGGCAAATAACCCACTCTTCAATTATCTTAATCTCAGTTTAAAATAGAGATGAGTGCGAACAGTGTACTGTTTAAAGTATTAACTACAGCAACACTTGTTTCATTCAAGTAGGTTTCCTCTATTAATTCTGATAAATTCCAAAAAATATCTCTACTATCTGCAACAGCTTTTTTTTTGGTGTTTTCTGTGGATGGCTTCACTTAAAAGTACCAAAAGAGCATATGCAGGCACAAGTGCTGAGATTGTTTAGAATGACCTAACTGTGTTTACATGCCACAAGCTCTTTGCTGATAAATTCTCTCACTGACACAGCCCTTTAGAGCAAGAGAGGAATTCACAGAAATTACATTCAATTTTGGAAACCCATAGTGTTTCCAAAAAATCACACAAATTTGAAATCTGAGGTCTCTGCCAGCAGGTTTTATGAATCACCTTTTGTCTTCTTTCTCTTTTTGACCACTACAAGGATTTTTTACATACAAAGCTCAGGCAATGAACATCCTATCTTAAACTACAGCCATTCTCCCTGGTAATGAGATACATAACTATCATTTTCCTTCACATAGTTGAGAGTGATCCAGAAAAAGGTACCAACCCAAACAGAACATGCAGTGTGGTTTGATGTCTGATGGAATGGCTTCAACTCACTTCAAAAAACTTATTGGACAATAATTCTTTTAAACTGTACTGCATTTATTTTGTTTAAATAAATTATATTTAAACTAGATCCACAAATGTTTATGATGATAAATAGCTACACTCTAGCCTCGAGTTATACCACTTAGCAGTCCTAGGTCTCTTTTCCAAGGGATGAGAGATAGTGATTGCATGGAGCAAGCAGAGCATTGAACAGGAGTGTGCCCAACCCATTCCAAAGTAAATGTTGATGGCCTAAGACTGCTTAGTTCAAATCTTTAGCTCAAGACTGCTTAGTTTAGGGCTCAGACACTTTTCTTTGAAGAACTACATGACTTCACTACAGCTGGATTCCAGACACCACTCTGACTGCTGTAGCAGTCCTTGGGGAGCTTAATCCGGCAGGAGAGTTCAGATGAGCGTACTTCTAAGGATAGGCAGGCAGTTATTGCTTCAGCTGCAATTTCAAATATGAATTACACAAAACATTAGCACCCAGATGGCCTGTATTTCCCAGAGTGAAGTACTTGTCCTGAAATAGAACTTCAAGCTCTTCAAGAGGCTCATGCTTGAGCTCACATCAGTGCTTCACGTTCAGGGCTGGATACTACACCAGCTGTAAGCACAGCATTCAGGTGAACAAACCTTCTTGGGCTTCCATTCAAATTATCCAGCTTCTTAGGTACCTAAGACTGGACCTGGACCCAAAAGGCTCTCACTTGAGTGATATGGTAACAAAGGCCCAAAAGTCACAGACATACATCCATTGAGACACAGACATACATCCAAGGCACAGAGTTAGTGTTACAATCCTCATCTCAGCTGTAATAAAGCAGCAGTAACTTTACAGCCCACCACAAGCAATTTTCCACTGATGAAAGCTGCTGCAATGCACACTCTGATAATGAAGTCAACCTCTTTACACACAAACTTACAACCATACAGGAGCTCTAATATTACCAGCTAAACAGTGCCACTGTCCACTTTATAAACAGGACTCTTTCACTAGGTGGTCTGAATTTGGTGTTATACACTGAGAATGAGACTCACTGCCACCTGAAATTATGTGCTCATCTCAAGTTATGCCTTTTGCTTAAGGTTATTATTTAGGCTTCTTTCATGATAATAAGACAAATATTAGACAACAGTATTACAAGTCTCAAGCTGGAAGAGCATTTCTCAAGAAAATAAATTCTTGAGATAGAGTTTCTCCCTTCCAACATACACAACTCCCTCAAATGAGAAAAAAGTCTAAATTGCAAGAGTCAATGTTCATCATTTCTAGGAAGAATAGGGAATAAAAATTAAATTGATATTACCTTACTAAAGTATATCCACTTGACATTTCATTTCCTGAAGGGAAACAACCAAAAAGCACTAGGGAAGTCAACAAACTGTAAACAGTGACAAAGGACAGGACATAATGGAATTAAGTTATAAATGAATACAGCCGCCTCTGCATGCTGAATCACCATTAAAAATCTTCTCTCTCAGCAGTACATGAAGCCAAGATCTTTTTTTTTCCCCTAATTTTCTGAAGAGGGGAAAAAAATGACAACAGACATCCTTATGTCACTGATTCTGAAATCTCAGCTTCACAGGGTATGAACCTTCTTACAGTAATTTTTTTGTCAACATTTGTTCATTCCTTCTAGCACAGGCAATGGCACTGACAGAAGAGCACTTTCACATCTCCTATGAAGAAAACCAGACTCAGCTACTTGCAACAATCAGAATCAATTCTTGATATCAAAGACTTGTATTACAGCAACTCTGTAGTTAGCCAGGCTAAGGGACTTTTAATGTTTAAATGTGTGGGTTCAATAGGTCTCTATATCCACCTAAATTAACATCATAAAGACTTTCCCCTACAGAATTTTCTGGAAATCCTCTTCTTATCTTCTTGAGAAATTTTTGCTTTTGGAGCCAGTACTCTTTCATCTCAGAAGCTGAGATGCATTTGTCTCAGTCTGTGTTTTCCCAGCAATTACATGCTTTGAACTGATTTTAATTCTGTTTGCCAGATCACCATGTTTTTCCAACATTCCTCCTCATCTGCTGTATATCAGTCTCTGTACTTTAAAGCATGGAGATGAGAATTCATTTTTGGGTGAATGCAACATTTAAAATAGTTTCTATAAAAGAACCCAGCAGCCTCTGTCAGACAGACATTTATTTTCTAGTGAGCTCAGGGCCATAAAATCTTTTCAGAGTCCAGAGAGAAAAATACAGCACATTTTGGGGGGGTGCTGATTTTCTGGCCTCCTCAGTTGTGAGCCCTTTATGGATACACAAACAATCATGAAGACAGCTCAGCAAGGGTGTTGCTAGAATGCCTACAGCAACAGTATATTGAGTGAAATAGCTTGTATTTATACAGAGCTATTCTGTCTCCAAGGTTTTCAAAGAACTCCATAGTCTTTTATAATTGCTAAATAAACTGTATTCCTTTGTAGTTATTTTTTTCAGAATTTGTCACTGTTTTTTGAGGCAAAAGAAAAGTAAATGTGCTGCTTGGTTTGCTAGAGTTAGCTGCATTAATGTGAATCCTACATAACTCAAGTGATACCTAGAATTTAGCCTGTTGTTTCCAAGTCCTGCTGGAATCAAAAGTAAACGTTAACTCGTTGTTACAAATAACCATACTGTTCAATAGCAGGAATACTAATGCTCTTAAATGGCAGGGAGGAAAAGAATGCTTCACACTAGAATTGTTCTTTGAAAAAGCCCCAGTGTTGTTTTTGACCCTGGTGCTGACAGCAACAAAATTTCTTCTGAAACTTTTTAGCTTGTCTCTGAAAAATCTCTTCTGCCTCTGGAATGAAAGCACAGGCTTTGACCACACATGCATTTGAGAAAACAAAACAAAAACGTCCCCAACATTTACACACTTACCCCATTCCCTTGCAATTGACTATGCACAATTTTAGGAGCACTACACGAATGTCAGTTGTCATGAGTGACTGAAGCAAATTTGGCTCTACCTTCCCTCCAAACAGACTATGTTGTAATTGCTCAGTTATTTCTTAATGTTAGTCTTCTATGTGTTCATTCTGGTTTTATTCATCTCATTCTGCTGCCTGAACTTTGTTCAGAGTGTAGCCTTGAGATCCTCCCTTTAAATTCCCCAAAACTTCTAGTAGGGAATACTACTGCTGTTTAATATCCATAAATACATTGATAGGCACAAGTTACAAGGATCACAATACAATGATCTAGTTAAGACAAGCCAGAGAGAGAATTATTTTGCTGTTCATGAAGAGCAATTCCACAAAGCAATATCAAGAATGTAAAAGAGTATCTGACCCAGTGAAGATCAGGTGGAGTTTTTCCTCCAAAGAACTTGGGTAGAATGTCAAATCATACAGAAGCATTTATATGCAACACATATCATATCTCTGTGTGCACTTTTTAAAGCAGTAAAATATTTATGCTTTTTGCAGCTGTTTACCCATACTTCCTGGCAGGGAAATACTATTATTATGAAGTAAGTGTCACTTAATGAAGACAGAATGGTGCAATTTCACAAAAATAGTTTAAGTTGGAATTTCAAAGTGACACCTGCGATTTGCTCAAACCAATCTCTGAAGTCATCAGTGAAGCCAGCCTATGCAATTACTTATAAATTTACAGAGGACCTTCACTAAGTTACCAGTGTATTGTGCTGCCAATATAGGAAAGCTCTTGTTATGCCTGTCACATTTGGAACAGGATATTCTGTTCAGCACGTCACAGCTCTAAGTGCTAGGACGTTTTCTTCCACATTAAGCTTATTTCATGTGTATAAATTTGTGTAAAATATGATGCAATATAATGTATCCACAGTTAGAGGAGTTACACAACTTTCATATTGTTTCAGCTTCATCCTTACACAAGAATTTAAGAGTTGTCCACAGAACCATGAGCAGATCCTAAGAGTCCAGAAGTCATACAGCCATATTTGTCCAACTTCCAGCCACAAGACATACAACTAAGACACAGCAGGGTGCTGCAAGCCCAAATTCACTAAACCTTATGTGACCTTTACTACTTAAATTCAAGATGTTTTCATTTACTACCTATAATAGAGATGAGTTCTTTTTAATGAATTTTATAAAGAATTTTGGTGAAGACCAAAACAACCCAATCTACCTAAAAGAAAGTAGTTTTCCATTGTACTTATTTCTATCAATTTAACATGTAGCTTCAATTGCAAAATTCACATATTTCTCATATTGTCTTCCTGAAAAGAGAGATTAGCCTCATTTTCTTTCTTATCCTCCCTTCTTCCTTGGGATAACTTCATTATACAAACACATGCCTTATTTACTTCACATAATACAATTCCTGTTGTAGGTGAAGTACTCTTGAGTTTTTCTTCTGCTTTCAGTGCATTCTGTGGTTGCCTCAGTCACTAATTAATACATTTTCTCAATGTGCCTCTAAAACAGGGAAGTAGCGACATCATCATTGTTCTTATGAGGAGTTGTACCCTGGTGAGAGGGTGTATAAAATAGTCCTCCACATGCAGGCAAAACCAGACAACTGATTTCAGAAGCAGAAATTTAACTATTTTCAAAATATGCACAATGCCACTAAACACTAGCCCACAGAATTCTCAGGATGGGAAATGAAGTGTGTATTTAAATGCATTTTCTGAAGAACCGTATAGCAACCAGAAGTGGATAGAGTAAATCTGAGAACTTCCTAGCCTCTTCCTGCTGTAAAAAGCAGTTTCAACATAGCTATGCTGAAAGGAATTCCAGACTACATTTAGAATTTGTTTACTATCATATACATTTTAGACCAATAGAAACCACACAAAATTCCTTTAACTAATTTTGCTCAGCACTGCATTTATAAATCCAGGGATAGAAGCACTGATATTTAGAGGATTCATGCTCAATGACTAGTGGTTACTATTTAACAGTGTTATTAAGGGACTAGTAGGAAATTTCTGAGGTAGATGTACCTGAATTAGTAAAAAAATCTTCTTACTGTTTCATGGACGACCAGGTTGCAAATAGAACTTTATAGCTGACATTTCTGTGCTGCTGCCACTTCTACTATTAGAGAACTTTTCATTCTGAGGTTCCAAATACTTAGGCAGATTACAGGTGAAGTGTGACAGTATGCACTTTTAAGCAAGTCATACATCCCTTGAGAATTACTCAGAATTTGTACCCCACAGGACAGAAGTTCAAAATGCTTGACAGCAGCAATGCTACCTGTTACTGGCAGGTACTCAATTTCACATCCCAGGCTGACTTTAAATGCAGCCCCAGTGGCTTGCTGAATTTTCAAGCTCTGTTGATGTGTTACATAACCTTACAGTAAAATTCAGCGCAAAAGCCAAAAGAATAAACTATTTGCTGTTTTTAATCAGAGTACTATACTGCATGTTCAGAACATTATCAGAGAAGTGAAACTGCTTACAAATGCACCAGAGTAAAAATTCCAGAAGGCATCATGAATTAATTTTAATTGAAATCAGTTTTACCCCAGTATATCCAAAAGCTCATCTGAAAACACTGTGATGGGGCATTTAAAAATTACTGACTTCCTATAAATCAGAAAATGCTCAGAAGCACCTGGTCATGTTTGGCAGTTTTCTTCCCAGTTTACCAGTACCCCACATCTCATTTGTTTCTGCCAGGAAGACCTGTCTCTGAAGGTAACAAAAGACTGACACTTGTTCCAGTACAAGATATTCATTTTGTATCACTGGATTGAAACAACCTATAGAAGTCCAGAAAAATTAAAACCAACTGCCACTACAGCTAGAGAAGTAAGTTTATTCTATGGGGTACATTTTTCACAATTGCCAGTTTCTGGCACAGTGTTAATATTTTGAAGTAAAATGCATAGAAATGTTAATAAAAACCCAACAGAATGAGTAGCTTTGCACTCCATGTTAATTGATAGCTATGAACTCCTGGGCAATGCTACCACGTATTATCTGGCTACTATTTCTTCTCATCTTTAAAAAAAATGTATTTAATGTTACCACAAAAGAAAAAGTTGTGAAGCATTTAGTACTAACTTTCTGGCTTCTGCTTCAAAATAAAATCATTACGTTTTCCCCCCTCTTCAATTATCTCCACATGGCCATTACCAATTCCTCTGATCAATTAAGTAAGAGGCTATCCCATTAAATAAGATTATACATTTAAGACCAATAACAAAACACCACGAGATCATCAGCCACTCTCATAAATGAACTAGACAATGAACATCACCCATAAGCATGAACTAATTCACAGGATCCATCTCTGATCAAGACAAGACTAAGAACTGCATATTCGTGGTTATCACAGAACACCTGACATCAAGTTTCACATCCTCATCTTACCTCACCGCAGTTAATTCAAACCTCCCTAACGTTAAAATACCAACAGCTGAAATTTAGAACTCACTTTTTATGAAAACAAGCAGTCTTCTAATCTTCAAGTTCATCCCAGCACCTCCAGAAACCAGAAAACCCAAACAGATATGGCTGGCCAAGTTCTAGGCCTCCTGCTCAGGCTAGCAGTACATAATCCTTGGACTTTAACAACATAGAGCTCAAACTGCACTCTGCACTAGCAGATATCTAAACTGCTTCATCAGAAGTTGCTGTCACCAACTCCCACCTCACAGATGTAGCAAACAGGTGAAACAGGTAATGGGACTGGTTTTTAGGCTGACAGAGAGCTCAGAATCAGAAATTTTGACACCATCCAAAGAGCTTGCATTTTACCTCTGAGTCAACACTTAAGTCATGGCTGACCTTATCAGGCCATAGAAACTCTTTTTACTACTTGTCCTCTGGCTGTTTTAGGACTCACAAGCTTTTCAATAAGGGTAGAATGTTTTACTAATGCACTGCTCAATAAGGGGCTTCTTAGAATTTGATAAAAACCACTCCAGTCTTCAGTTCCTGGTTTTCCCTCTCCTAGTCATATCCCTCAGAGCACTGTAACTGTGGGGCTCAAATAAGCTAAAAAGAGCTAGAAGAACTGGCTGCATAGACTCTTTCCCTTATGCTACTATAGAAGAAAAAAAAAACAACTCACAGAATCCATCCATTTAGTGGCAGCTTGATACTTGTGAGTACCACTGAGTGTATTGAAGGTAGAATGACTTAAGCAGCCTGAAAAACGGAGCCAAAGGGAAAGATTACTTTTTTTTTTGGTCAGAATCCAACCTGAAACAGTCACTCCAAATACTGGAGAACTATAAAACCTGGAATTTGTAAACTCTGACTAGTAAGAGTCATAAGAGATGGTCACAATCCAATCCCAGTGGCCATTTTAACTGAAGGAAAACAATGCTGACTGGAAAAAAGTATTATCTTATTTACAAAAGAGACTACTGCTTGATGTTGACAGTGTGACTAAAAAAAACCCAAATCTTTCTGAAACTTCTAAGAAAGGGAGATTACCACTCTGAAAATGTTAATTGAAAGATCTCCAGCTGACCACTGTTCTTCCCATTAGAGCCAATAGTCTCATTTACCATCAACAAACTTATAGTTGAAGAAAAGGAAGCAGGGAGTTGTATTTAAGTGTAAACTGACACACCACAAAGATGTGCAATGCAGAAATGCAAATACACAAAAAGGAACTCTAGGTAAAGATTTAGAAGGAAAGGCTCTTCCCTAAAGCCTCAGAACATAATTCTTTGTGCTACAGCAAAGGAAGTCTGTCAGGAGACTGCAAGTACCTTAAGGTCTCGACGTTCATCAGTCCATTATTCAGCTGCAGGAACTTTTCTCCAAATCAAGCCAGCAGACGTTCTGTAATACCTAACCCATAATTCATCAAGCTCTTAATCTTCTAAGCCAAAACTTGTCCTCAGGCTCTGCACACAATGGGGCATGAGCCAAGGCCACAAGCTGGGCACCTACACAACCTTTTTTTTATAAATATGAAGCAGAAACTCTCAGGCAGCTCCATACTGTGCAGAAGTTCATAAACACATAATAAATTAAATATAGAGAAAATAGTCACCAATGAGACCACAGTCCTGAACTCCAGCTTTCCAAAAAGATATCCATCATACTGACACTGACTACACTCATAGATGTGCCTATTCCAGCAAAGCATTCACAAAGCACCCTTTTCTGAAGAAAAACTATTATCTAGAAATAACGATATATTTTCAACAGTGAATCTTTCAACAGTGAATCAGGTTCAATTTTTTTTCTTATTGACGAAACCTGTTTTGTTTTTCCACAAAATGCAGAATATGGAAGCATGTGCTAATCAAAGAATTCTCACGTAGAGTTGTTTTAGCCTTTCTCTTCCTTCAAGTGGTACTGCAGAAAATTTCAAGATCTTAAAAAACCGGGGAGTGGGGGCTATGTGGGGGGAGAGAAGGGAGTGTGCTTTTTGTACTCACATCGCAAAGGGGATGCAGCTTGATCCTGGCCCAGCCTCAGTGGTAATGAGCCCTCAGTGGACTGCTCTCCTGAAATCACTTTTTTTACTGGATAATATTTGGGCTTAATCACATATTCCTGTGTTTGGCCATGATGAAGATTCATCATTAATGTCTGAGATGAAAGGGGTATGATCCTGTTTTGGAAAGAGATAGAAAAGACAGAACAATGTAATAATTAATAAATTAGACTTAGAAACTACTTGTCAAAAAATTGAAGACAAATCAACTGTACTTTAAATTCTCAAAATACATTTTGGGACACCTACTACCTTAGAAATAAGCACGTAACTTTCCAAGCATTTAGCACCCCCATTGTCTTGTCTTGTCAGCTCAAACTCCTAAGAAGGAAAGACTACAGGGATTATGTAACTTTCTTTTTGACATGGCAAGAGAAATATCATGGACAGCTCAGAAAACAGGGAGGAACAGGGAAAAGCCCTGATCAAAATGAGTTGCAGCTCAAATTTGCTAACACACAGAGCTTTCCAGACAGGTCAGAGAAGCAGTAATGCATTCAAACCTTATTCCATTTATTACAACTCTCATTCCATACAAGATACATTAAGTAGAACCTAAACCCATCTGACTTTCCCCTTCTGTTCCCAGAATCATTTCCTTCTTCACCATAACCCTCCAACAAAAGAGCAAAGCACTGCTCCTCTTCCCCCTTTTCAGATGCTTCCCACCTAATCACAAGGTTTGTGTCCCAGAGTCACATCACTTGGCCCATCCACCTTCTCTTTGCCTGCACTATTGAACATCTCTGACAAATGTCCCATAACCACAATTGTCCCATAACCACATGGCCTCCCTTAACAACAAAACCATTTTCCCTTCCTGCAAAACAAGAAAGTTCCTTCAAGCTCAGGATTCCCTCACTGCTAATCCTGACTCATATAGTTAGATTCCCCCCTATAACCTCAGCTTTCCACTGCACAAAGCCTTACCGACTTTCAATAACAATTCCCTCCTCTCCCTATCAAAAAGCCCATGGTTATTTAGCAGCCATCAGCAGTAGGAATCATTTATTCATTAACAAACTGGCCTTCACTCTTCCAGCAATTTACAAGGCAGCAGACTGGGCAGCTCTTACCTACATGAAATGAAACTGCAAGCTGCTTTGGGGCCCCAAGGCTGAAGAATCCCACCACCTAGCAAGTAATAACACACTTTCAAGTAACAAACCTACTAATAACATGTGTGGGATCTCAGCAGACCCCAACAAACATGCCTTGAAGTAGTCATAGCTAGTGCAGATCAGACTGTAAAAACACACTCCTTGAAGAGTAGAATCAATTACTAACCTAATAACAGTGGCTATCAGGATTACATCCTTTGCTCAAATGAAGGCATACAGAGTGGGATGCTGGAAGCCTGCTTTACTTCATTCTCAACTGAGAGTCTGTAACTAGCTCGGTCTTCAAAAATGGAAAAATGGGGAAAAAGTTATGGGATTTGAAACAACCATCCCTCAGAGTCACAGTTCTGCAGGGTAAATAACTGTCCTCTGCGAATAAGTCATGAACCCTATATTCAAAAGGACAGCTGAGCAGCACTTCCTCACAGAGGTGAGACTGCAGAGTTTCAGCTAAGAACTTACATGACTACTGCATTGTTTTCTGACATGTGGAGCCTGAGCCAGCCCCTGTCTCCAAAGCAATGCCTAACTCCTTGGTCATGTTATTCAAGATGCTTAGTAACTGCTGTAGCCAATGGATTTGTGGTTAGAACAAACAATGGCGTTTTGTCCTACACAGATGCTATTTTTCTCTAACTGATCCAAGTTAACAAGAGCATTCATTAATAGTGACATTCTAAGCCTCCGACAGAGAACAGAAACATAACTGCTCAGGCTGTCTCCAAGTCAATATTTCTAACACAGTAATTACACAGTCTCATTACATTCAGTAGAAGTCCTTTTGCCAGATTAAGAGAAAATACTGTATTTTCTAGGTTGTCTTTAGGGTTCCTACCGGAAGACCAAAAGAGAGCCTTCACTGGTATTGGAGGTCAGGCTTGGAATTCAACACAGTTGGATAAGAATTATGAGTGGGAACTCCTCAGCCTGAGATAAAGCTGAAGTCATTGCCTTCAGTACAGCTTACATAGGAATTTAACTTCTTTGAAGAATCACTGCAATCACTCCTGAGCAACTTGTTTTTTTCTAATGGACCCCATTTGATGCCTCCGCATAAGGACATCCATTTCTGGTTTTGCACATAGAAGAGTGTCTATACTCAATGCAGAAGCGGGACTTGACAGCAGAGGCCAAAATACTGCAGCAGAGGCAGATACAGATGCTGCCTTTTAAGTGGCTGAGTGCTTTCTGTTGAGGTTCAATGCAGAAGCGGTACTTGACAGCAGAGACCAAAATACTAGATACAGATGCTGCCTTTTAAGTGGCTGAGTGCTTTCTGTTGAGGTTAAAATCAGTTGTAAAGCATTACAGAATCCCAGAATGGTTAAGGTTGGAAGAGACCACTGGTGGGGGTCAACCTCTGCTCAAGCAGAGTCTTCCTAATGACCTCTGATTAGCAGTACCCTAATTACCTTCACTGCCCTCTGCTCAAAACCACTGCTGGAGCTCCACATCTCTCTTGTCCTGAGGAGCCAGGGCTGGGCAGAGGGGCAGGATAACTTCCCTGACCTACTGACAATGCTCTTCCTAATGCACCCCAGGACACCATTGGCCACAAGGGCTCACTGCTGGCTCATGGATAGCTACACCAGGACCCCCAGGTGCTTCTCCACAGAGCTGCTTTCCAGCAGGCCACACCCCACCTGTGCTGGTGCAGGACCCTTCATTTGCCTTTGAACTTCAGACAGTTCCTCTCTGTCCATCCTCCAGCCTGTCAGGATCCTTCTCTACAGCATTCTGGGGTATCAGCCAGAGATATCTTCCCAGCTTTGTGTCATCAGTGAACTTGAGGCATCTACCCCTTCATCCAGATCACTGATGAATGATTGAACAATATGGGGCCTGGTCAAATGTTCTGCCATTCAGACAGTTCTCAAACCACCTCACTGTCCACTCCTCCAGCCTGCACCTCCCAGTTTGCCTATGAGGACGTTGTGAGAGACAGTGTCAAAGAGTGAAGTCCAGGTAGAAAGCATTCACTTCTCTCATCCATCCAGGTAGTTTTGTCACTGTAGAAGACAACTGGGTTGGTTGAGTGTGGTTTACCTTTAGTGAATCCATGTTGACTACTCCTGGTCACTTTCTGGTCTTCCACATACTTAAAGATGGCCCCCAGAACAAGGCACTCCATTACATTTCCAGAGATTGAGGTGAGGTAGTAGCTGCCTGAGTACTCCTTCTTACCTTTTTTGAAGGCTGGGGTGACATTTGCTTTCCTCTAGTCCTCAAGCACCACTTCTGACTGCCATGACCTTTCAAAGATGACCATGAGTGGCCTAGCTATGATGTCTGCCAAATCTCTCAGTCCTCATGGATGCATCACATCATGGCCCATGGACTTGTGGATGTCAAGCTTGCCTAGGTGATCTCTAACCCAGTCCTCCTTGACGAAGCAGAAGTCTTCCTTCCACCTTCCTTTCCTCTGGTGTCCCAGGTCAGAGATTCCTAAGGACTGGTCTTGTCAGTGAAGACTGATGGACAGAAGGCATTCAGTAATTCTGCCTTCTTTGCATTCTCTGTTACCAGAGTCCCCACTTCATTTAGAAACAGGCCCACATTTTTCTTAATATCCTAATTGTTATTGATGATATCCTTGGACAGGTTTTTAATTCCAGATGGGCCTCAGCCTTCCTTGTTGCATTTCTGCATACTCTGACAACACCTCTATTTATATTTTAAGTGTTCTGTCCCTGCTTCCTTCTCCTGTGTACCTCTCATTTGTGCTTGGGTATTGACCGGAGTACCATGTTCATCCACACAGGTCTCTTGCCTACTTTTCTCAATTTCTTTCTCACCACTTTTGAGCCTGAAAAAAATAATCCTTGAATATTGACCAGCTGTCTTGGATCCTTCTTCTCTGAAGGCACATTCCAATTATATTTGTCAAGAAAAAGCCTCTGAATAGGCTAAAATTAGCTCTCTGGAAGTCCAGGGTTGCAATTGCCCCTCTTCCTTCAGGTAAGATACTGAGTTCCACAATGTCCAGGTCACTGTAGCCAAGGCTGCCCCAGTCTTTACATGTTCAACACTGCCTTCCTTGTTTGTTCATATTAGGTCCTTTTAGTTTTATTTACCCTTTATCTTGCCACCCGTCCCGTTACACTGAAGCCCAGCTGTCAGCCTACAAAAGTCCATCATAACACTTGAAATTACTGAAAAAATATTTAAAAATCATGTAAAAAAACCCAACAACAAAACATGCTACACCAAAACCATGAACGCCCTATGTTGGAGGCTAAAATCTTAGCAACTAGAATTTACAAAAGTTGCCTTTTTCATCCTTCTCAGGTATTATAATTTTCTTCCTTAATTTATTTTGTATTAAATATTAATGTTATAAATTGTTGCTAAGACAGCTTTGTTTTCCAAGAGTAGCTTACTCAGTACTACACAGGAAAGCTGTAAACTTGATAAATCCAATTCTTTAAAAGGAAACACCTCCACATGACATGCAAGCTGTTAATTTTTGTTTCAATGCAGACTAAACCACCTAATCTAAATCACCAAGTTATCTGCTTACAATAATCACACAAAACCAAAGTTAAGACTAATCTAAACTGTTTTTCTTAAATACTTATGCTCAGTTTGGATGAACTAGGCATATAACTGACACTAACTTAATAAACTTGACAAAAACTTTCCATTACTGAAGCGTACACCAGGCAGCTAAACAAATGTCTAACTGCACCTTCCAGAAACAAACAATATGATAAATACTAATAAGGATACAAGAGCACTACAGAGGAAGAAGAAACATTTTCAGCTGTCATGCAAAAGAAATGCCTCTTGCTTGATAAACCAGAGAAAGAATGTGATGTATCAGAATAACTCTGGCAAGCAGAAATAAGATTGACAACATTTGGCATGAAAAGTACTGTCTAGACTAAACTAAGACAAATCTCACTCAGGTTGCTTTCTTTATTTTATTAACTGTAAGCCTGATGCTCCCATGCCTGGCTCCTAGGTAGCAACATTTCAGAAAACATTAATTGTTAACCCTCCTGGCTTCATGCAAACGTACAAATTTAATCCCTTCTTCATTACCTCCTCCCAAAGTCACAATGAAAAAGCAAAAGGAGAGGAAAATCAGTATTTTCTAAAACTATGAGATAGTAAAGAAAATATGCAAGCCAATTCAAAAAGCATGGAAATAGAACTAACCCCCTACCCCCCCATAAATTGTTAAAATTCAGTTGCTAGTTCAGCCTGACCTTTGCCAGCTGTTTCCTCCTTACACTGCTTCTCTGAGATATATACATATAGATTTTTTTTAAAGATACATGAAAAAGTTTAACTTCCCAGCTTATGATGAACAGATGAGATTTCTCCAAAGCCCTTTACAATATCATACCCATCATCAATCAAGGATGACCTGTTTCAGAAGGTCCTACCAGTAACCAAAGATGAAAGAGAGAGGCAGTCAGGTTTTCTTTATTTTCACCATTGCAAAAGAGCAGCAAAAAATTGATTTTATGTGCAAAAATCTATTTTTAGCTCATATTTAAAAGTCCTCTCCCTGAAATACAGTGCAAACACTGCAAAACAAGCACAGAGACCTGCCTGTCTTACAACAACCCTACAATGTTGCATTAATATGTTCTTTATAAAACTACCTTGATTTATATCTTTGCAATACATTTTTTCCCCAGGCAAAATTTTGCAAAGATAGTAGTTTGGAGATAACTAAACAGTTTTCAAATAATACCATCAAGCTATTAATTCCTACTTTTTTTGCCACCTTAAAGAGTTAGAACATTATTCACAATATAAAAAATTATCTTCTTTGATTATCATCAAATTGATTTGGTAAATGAGGTAATACAACAAATTTTAATAGAGATATCTAATCTACACCAAGATAAAAAGGGTAAAAAGGAATTCAAAGTTGTTTATAAGGTTCCCACAGAAATGTAAAACATTAACCTTTATACACAAGTACCAGTTTTGCCTCTCTTAGATGTAATTTCTGTAGTAAAAGCCTTGTCCAAGACACTTTCAGGGATTATCTAACTCCTAAGTGTTTGCTAGCCCTGTAGGTGCAGGCTCAACTGAATTGTTCATTGGTTGGATCCCATTTGCCAGCATAACCCGGTGTAAGAGCTGAACTAAAGCTCTGTGAAACAAAACTCTCTGAAAAGAGCCCAGCTATGACTCCATTGATGCACCTCATTTTTCACACACAACACAAACTGAAATGTGCAGATTACGAACATTCTTCCAGGTCTCTAAAGAAATACACTGAGTTTTCCAGAATCACAAGCAATGATTCGTTTCCTAGACATCAAAAAGCAGAAAGAGCTCTTAAGGCGAGAGAAATGTATGTGTTGGTTAAATATTCAGATGCAGAGCAACAATACAGATGCTCGGTCACACAAGCTGAAGGAAGCTACAGTTCTTGCAAGTTATGCAGCAGCAGGCAAGCATTCCTCATGTAATACAGCATTCAAAGACTAAATTTGAAGAATATTCCTTCTGTAAAAACTTAAGCTATAAATGGTAATTTTACCAGTAAAAAAAAGGCAATGTTTGCCTACTGCATCTTTTCATTAAAAGAGGTATAAAAAATTTGCCCCACCCTACTCCCATCAAGATAAAGTGCCATCAAGATAAAAGTGATGCCAATTTTTAAAAATCCTTTTATAGTATTAAGGCTTCATTATCCTAAACCACCATTAAAGAAACAGTATGCATGAAAGCTAGAAAAGTCTGAGACAACAATGAACACAAACCAGCCGAGTCTAAGTCTCACAGTAACAGCAATTCACAAACTTCGCTTTTCACTATGCACCAAATGAACAACTAGGAGTCACAAATTATTGCATACTTTCACTAACACTTCACCAATGATGCTCTTCACAAATCCAGATGAATTAATTTGACATCTGGATTATTCTATATAGATTTCCAGCCATATATATATCTTAAACTTTCCAGACACCTCTTATCAGTAAAGTTCAAGGAGGCAAAAAACAAAAAACTCCACAACAGAAAACCTGCATGCATTGCTGACTTGTGCTTGTTCCTCTGCTTTTAATGGTTAACTCTTCATTTTGGGGTTTTTTGTTCTTGTTTTCCAGGATGCTACATTGATAATCCTACAGTCAGGCAAGATATTTTGTCGCTATCAAACTCAGCTTTTAAAAGAGTGGCTGCTCATGTCACCAACACCTGCAGTAAGAAATTGCCCTTCAAGCATACACTATGTTGCAGCACTGAGTCAAGATGAAATTTGCTAGTTAGCAGCAGACTTACTTAACCACAGCACTGTGTCAGTTCAATACACTGTCTCCAGTCAATTAATGTATTTTTTCCCTTTCCTGTTTTACATTATATTTTCCACAGAAAAATTGTGTTTGTTTCCATAGTACGAGTGGCATGTTACACTGACACTGGCTCATAAAAAAAATTACTCTGATCAAGACAAATTAACTAGTGATAGTTTCTCATCTGTCAACCCATGAGACAGACTTTGGTATTAGAAAAGCATGTTGACATGACAACTAAAAATAGAAACCAACTCCCACAATGGATGTTAGGCGATAAAGGCAAGTGAGCACAGCTGCTGCGAAGCAAAACCACACATCACTGATCCACTCAAATCCTTGAGCACGTTAAACAAGAGACAAAGGAGACAAAGAGCCCAGTAGTTTGATGTAATATATTTGAAAAAAATGTTGAAGATTTATATTACAAGAGATCACTAAGAAATATTAGATTATTAACAGTGCTGTAAGCTTAAAATGGGCAAATATATGGAACATAACATTCATTTTTTGAAAATATATTAATTATAATATATCCTTTGGAAGTTTATTAACATATACATGGTTTGATAATACCTCAGTTCAGATTAATAAGTAACTTAAAACTATACGCACTTTTGTTACAGAGCTCAGAAAACCCTCAATTATTATTTTGTCTTCCAGACTAGCAATTATAGTCACACAAGATAAATGCTCTCTGGGAATACACTTAGATCCTTGTCTGCATTAAGCAGAAATCTGTCATTTAGAAATACAATACCTAAATAAAAGTAAAAATGATAGTAAATAACTGAAAACCTTGGCCTATCTTTGATATTCTGACAAGTTGATTTATGATTTAAAAAAACATTAATGCAAAGAGCAAGTAACTACCCCATCAAGTTTTTGCAAAGATGCAGAATGATTAGCAAAAAATGTTTTCTCACTACTGCTTATTATGTCTAGAAAATGTTTTACAAGTATGATCTTGATGGTATAAACAGTTTCTCAGAAGGAGTCAAATATAAGGAATACATCATAGGTTTGTAACCTTTTTATAAATTAGACCTATGTACAAGTAGGAAAATATACAAACTCCCAAGACACTTAATGGTGGCTAGACAAGAAGAGAGGAAGACTCTGAGTGCCTGGACTGCAGAGGAAATGGAGCACTGATGAACAGGACAGTGTGCATCAGAAGCAGCCAGCAGTGTCACACACATAAGTGATGTCTGCCACGACTGCAGCCAAACAACCAAGAGACTCACATCAGCCCAGTCAAAGTTTCTAGCATACAGAATTGGATCAAAAGACAAAACTCAAAGCATTACTGAGGGGCAAAGAGCTGAGGCAAAATAACAAGGAAGGCTTTTAAAGGCATTGATATTCACAGAGCTAAGGGTGTCCAGAAAGAGTACAGGTAGGGAAAAACCCAACTCTGATTCCAGAGAAAATTCTTTAGTGAATACATGAGAGAAAGACACAAAATAATCCTAATTAAAAACTAACTGCAGTAAGTTCTAAGTAAAGTAAACTAACTAAACTGCAGTAAGACTAAATGAAGAGATACTTTTTCCACATAATGCATAAACAGAACTATGACAAGATATAATTGAGGTTTATTGCTTTCAAGAATGCCAATGTAATGGTTGATGAGAAAACCTCAAATTTGATTGAGATCACAGAAAAAAAATATCAGAAATCCTTAGCTTAAGGATATCAGTTTCCTAAATCATAAAAAATGTAAACAGACCTTACTTTTCTCCTGCTAAAGCAGTGCCAGGTGTGCAAGTTGGAGTACTTTATCCCTCTGTAATACATACTGATTTCTTACATAAGCAGCTACAAGCAGATGTATACAATACTGACTTTGCCCAAGTACTATACACAAGAAGTGCTCATAGGAGAACAAATTATGTCTTCATGTTTGAGTGGGAAAATGGTCGCTGCACTTCAGGAATCTTAACCACATTTACTGAAGGTTTTCTAAATTTACTTGACAAGAAGCATAATTTATGATGAGCAAGGCTTGAAAATCTCAAGATTATATCCAGACTCCCTCTTCAGTATGTGTACTCATCAGCAGAAGCTTTTCCTGGTATATGAAATCAGCAGTAAGAAGCTCTGATGGACTGTACTGCTTACAGGATACACTCCCTGAAATACCACAGGGGCTGCTCTTCCAAGTTACACCACAAAATTTAGCAGTCCTAAAGATGGAGGGTCAGAAAAACCCCAAACCCCAAAGTTTACCCAAGTCCTCCACAGCAGTCACCTAAATTCAAGTGATGAAACAATGGCAAGCTTCCTACCACATCTGGGAAGTTTGGAAATGATGCACAACAAGAAAAGAAGTACATGTTGTGCTGTACCCCAGAGGGTGAAAAGATTTAGACACAGAAAAAAAATTTGCATTAGGCCAAGAATACTTTTAACATCTAAGTTTTTAAATGTATAATTACTTTCTTAGCTGAACTAGATAAACAACTCATATGATCTATTTCTTCATACCACAAAATTGAGCAATAAAGACTGTCCTTCATATTAAGTCACCACCAAAATGGAATGCTTCCAACTGTGGGCAGAACCAGAGAAAGGGGGGACAGCAGCAAGCAGTTACTCTTACCAGAAGCCTAATTTTGGGGTAAAGGAGCTTCCAAAACCTTGAGGCATATATACAAAAATAGTTTGAACATAACATCACACAGAAAAATATCTTCTAATTAACAAGATAGTAAACTTACGCAGGATCAGAGGGCAGCAATTTCAAAAATTGTTAGTGACTTGTAATTTGTTGAAATTCAGCTAAATAACATTTTGTTCACTAAAAATACATCTATATGATGCATTGTAACTGTGTGTTCATCATCATGTATTTTCAGAAAAATAACATCCAGAGAAATAGTGTTTGTGCCTACACCCCTTTTTGTCTCAGTACAAGGTCCCTGATGTAAAAGGGTCACTTCAGTAGAGCTAAAGACCAGACTAAAACTAACAGAACTGATAAAGCATTTATTCACTGCCATGACCTAAAAAATTTCTCTCCAGAGAGAACCTTGACAACAGATTAACAAAAATCAACATGCTTTATTTATACTTCTATTAGAGATACCAAATAAAAAATAATCAAACTCCACCACAATGTTATTTATCAGCTTATCAAGCTTGTTTCATAATGTAAACCAGCAATGGTAAATTTTAGCTACATGACTAATCGCTTTAAGGCTTAATAGGAGCACTTTAGGAGTATTTCTGTGTTGGCTAAGTGTCCCAGCATCAGGAGAGATATAACATACTTCTTTTCATTTCAGACATTAAAGAAATAAAAAATAAGTTTAGTACATCAACAGTAGCTGCTGGCATATATAGATCACTGCAACATTTCATACAGCTAGCAAATCTAAAAACAGCATGCAAAGAATCTAGATTTAAAGATAGGCTTTTCCTCATTTACATGCTTAATTTATTACTGCCATAAAAAGACTGGTTGCTTGAAAACTGTCTTAAAATAATTGTTCAGAAAGCAAACCCAGATAATATAAAGACAGTAATATTTTTGTCTGAGAAATGTTCATGATTTTCAGCAAAAATTACAGGGCTGAAAGTGAGTGTAGATTTCAACTCAGTAGTGCCTCAGCCCCCCACTGCTAATGAGCCCAACAAATGCTATAATTATAATTAATATCATAATTATGCCCTAGCTTTATTTCTAAAATAATTAGGTAAAAGATTTTCTAGTGCATTGAGGTCAAGGACAAAAGTTAAACTGTATGAAATTCTCATTTTTTCCTACCAATAGTGCTCTTACTGAGCCATACATATGGCTCCAGAGACAGAGAAGTTTGCATAGAAGAGGCACACATTTTTTCTTTTTCACTTCCCCATCTGTAAAACAAAGATCTACATCACCATCTAACAAGAGACTGCAAAGATTTTAACAGCAAAAGGTTGGTACACTGCTTGGTCCATACGCAAAAGAAAAGCAAACAGATAAGCTGGTTTTCATACAAGCTGTTTTCCCAGACACTAGCATAAAATCCTGATTTCACTGAAGTCAACAGCAGAACTCTCATTTATTTTATTGCTGGCCATGATTTCATCCCAGGACTTTGTTACTTGTCAGTCACAGCTTTGCATCCTTGGACTTTAAACCCGTAGATGTTACATTCAGTGGTTTTGACCCTGCCTTGGAATGCCACAGCAGAGATTCCTCGTGGTTCCTAACTCCAGTTCCTGAAACCCACATTTGTCACCCTGGAAGGCAGTGAAATGCAAACTTCAAGAACACTGTATCCCTGACTTCAGCCCATGATCAACACAGGGATAAAGTATGTGAAAGCAATCTAATTCATTATTATAAAAGCAAGTCCACCTACAGTTCAAATCCAGCTTGCAAGAAAGCAGCTCTGAAGCATTTCTAACATACGGCTGAACCAACAATGTCTGGAGGAACTTGGAGCTCCCATTCCAAACCACTCTGCCTACTTTAAGAAAAAATAAAAATACTGTGACCAAAAGCCCAGACTGCATTCCAGAGGTCTAGGAATAGCTTGTTTTCCTATTTGCAGTTGGTAAATTTGAAGTCTGAGGCATTCCTCTGGTTTTTAAGGATGTCTCTGATTTCTCCTCAAAAATTCACTTTGTTTCTTTCTCTATATGCAAAATTTTGATCTTCTTGGAACTACAGGCTTTGTTATATGAAATATTTTTCAGAGTCACTTTTGAGAAAACATAATTCAATACATTCCTTCTTCTGATGCTGTCTCGGTCCTTAGTTTTGGTACAATATACCAAATATGTATACACAATACCAGGCATTTATTTTAAGTTGCTGAAGCTTGTGACTTACAGGCTCATGTTATACACAGGCATAACAGTAAACCACATTTCACAACACTTATTTCTTTTTCTCCCTGTTGCATAAGGGATGTTTTTTTAATATCAGCTGAATGCTGTCATTCCAACAAGTCTAAACTATAAAAAGGACAGGTTATAAAGTGTTTGAAATTACATCCTTAGGGCTCAATTTAGAATCTTCTCCTCACATTCTTTTGATTTGTGTGCTTCGTTATTGAAATTGTCTGCTAGAGTTCTTTTTCTATCCTCGTTAATGAGTTCAAAGAAATACATGCTTGAACTCCTAAATATATTAATTTAAATTATCTGAAAACATCCAGTGACTGCTCAGCAAACCAGAGAAAACAGACTCCACTTCTGGAAATAGTACACTATTTAACTAGGGAACTGCATGCATAATGAATCACAAAATAAACATATCTAATTAAAGAATATCATCAATATGTATTTCATATAATTTCAATTTTTTAAGGTGCTTATTCATCACAGTAACATATAAAAAATAAAATATAAAAATAAAAACATAGAAAAAATAAAATTAAAAACTGAAAGTAACTTTCTTAATTACTTTTTAAAAATGTTTTCATGACATACTATTTATGCTTTTTTTTCCTAGGGGGGAAAATAAAAGAAAAAGCAAACAATTATGCACCTTTCACAAAGAAACAATTCAGATGTACAATTCACCTCTAGAAATTCATTTGTTTATGGCATAATTTGAAAGCACATGTGTTATGACTAAGTTTATTAACTTGAAAAATTTAAGTACAGCATTAGCCTCTAGAATTCTATAATAGAATTCTGAAAATTAAAACATGGTTTCAACAGAACTGAAAAACTATCCTTCATTTGGCTATATTTTGGGCTCCATAGAAAAAGATAAAATTATTCTGTTACTAAAAGAGGCATCTTAATTATAAACCAGATCAGAATTTGTATTTTTAAATAATATGATTGACACTGACAACTTCCTGCCAAAACAAACAGAAAACTTACTGTTCACAATATTTGCATAGACTAATACATGTTGAATCACAAAACTGATCAAACAACCTTATGAACATACTAGAACAGACAACCTGCAAACAAAATCTATTGAGTGGTAGGAATATAAATAAAATGGTACCATCCCAGGATCACTGATAACAGGCTGTATTTTGGAAACATTCTGTGGTGCCAGCTGGTTTGTGAATTACACAACCTCAGCAGCCTGGCTGAACTTGTTCCTCTGAACTTTTGAAAACTGGCATTCCTGCCAAAGAGACATGTTGGTTCTGCATGAGGCAAATTCACCTCTACCTTGGTAAAGCAACCAGGATGTCCAAAAAATCTGGATACTACTATGAAATTGACATTACACATTCCCAGACCACTTCACTAATATGAATCACAATGATACTGAGCACATTCTTTCTGTTTCCAGCACTTGAATATTCCTGTAATTGGCTAGTATTTCTCAACACTTCTTGAATTTTTTGGCAGGACTTCCACTCAGTGCTATTTTTGGAAATTCCAGCAATAAATACCATAGGTACCTACTCTTATATATAATTTAATGATGAAAAGAAGTAGCTGTTTGGAATCCCTGGGCTTAACACACTACTTTTGAACAAAGTGAAAGATGGAGCCGTTGCTACTCATCTCCAATACTTTAAACGCTACTTTGAACTCAGCTTGTTCAAATGTCTTCCTTCTCCCAGCCGATCACATCCATGACTGAGGAGCAAACACTCTCAGCTCCACTGTGCACAGCCAGAGAGAGACAAGAGGCTGGGGGGACGAGGGCCCTGGCTCTGCCCTTCCAGCTGACTGGAAGTGACCCGAGTCCTGCGCTCCCTGCTGCAGCCTGGCATGTGGAGATTGGCTCCTGTTCCGAGCTGGGACACGGCTGAATCACCCACAGGCACTTGTTAAACCCGCAGCCTGCCTTCCAGGGGAGAGACCCAGCAAGGGACTGCTGCAAGACCCCACTTCCTTCCAGCCATGGGGACATACCAGGAGCATCCTGCACAGAGACATGGCTTGCCCAACTACCCTGCTCATGATAATGACAGGCGACTGCTGATACTGTTAGCTAGGCAGATGACAATCCTCTGCTGCCACTATCAGCCCCACAACAGAACAAACTGGGACTGGAGGCTGGAAATGAAACACAAGGTTGGGAGGGGGAAAAAAAGCAAGAAGTTCCACACAGGAGTCGCACTATACCTATGTTGTTTGGCTTTGGATGTTCACAAGCAGAGCTGACTTTCTGGAATCCTTACAGCCTGCTGCTTCTTAGCTTGTAGGAAGTTTTATCTCACACACAGAGTTCTACATACATGGAAATAGAAACTGTTAGTAGAGTTTTGTTTTCACAATTAAAGCAACCTAGTTACAGCAAAATATCTCCTGTGCATACTTGTTATCAAAGAGCAGCTTTTTTTTTAGTTCAGCTTGAATAAACTATACAGCACAAATATACTTAAAAATTAGCCAAGAAATATCCCAACTATCTTCCTTGACAGAAATGAAGATAAAATGTACCAAGCACCTGAAAAAATACCCAATTTCAAACTACACAACACACAGCAATTTCCTACTATAATTAATCAGCTGGATGTTGAGAGTATTTTGATTTTCAAAGTACCCTTAAATTAGTTTGTGCTCTGTTTTCTAGCTCACACCACGAGTTGCTGTAATCCTTACAAGTTGCTCTTGTTCTGTACTATATGAAGCTCTGCATTCCCCTAGTTCTGAATGCTATATTAATAGCTGTGAAATAACACACAACAGTAAAAAGAACAGTATTTTATAAAAACATGCCAAAGGGTAAAATTTGGGCTGTACTTCCAGCCATAACTACTTTTCCTGACTAGTGTAGTTAAGAACTTCAGTTCCTAACTACAGCTTCTGTGAATGCCAAAACATTCTGTATAAGTCTGACACAAAGATTACTGCATGCAAACTGCAATAATTTAATTTTACTAAATTATAAAACAATTTTAAAAAAACAATTACAATATATATAGTGCACAACTACTGCAATTGATTTAAGCTATATAGGATATTGGGGTTTTCTGGTTTCATTTGGTTTTTCCCCCATTAACACAGGAAGGGATGGGAGGAAGAGAAGCAGAAAGGCTCAGAAAAGCCAAGAGCTGACATTTGAATTTTACAATAGAGGCACATATTACTTCTTCAATTCTCTGCAACAAGTTTGACAATTAAAATTAAATGTTTTCAGAAGACAACCACTGTAATTCATAGTTTAACTGAATCTGAAACTATTTACGTGAGTTCCGTAGCCCCAGCCAAAAGCAGCTATGGTTCCTCATAGCACATGTTTAAGAGCAGAGCAGAAATAATAGTTCTGGAAGCTTATGTCAAGCATGCTAAAAGCTGACAAATAAGCCTTTTCGAGCAAACACTACCATGTTAAAAAGATTTTAAGAGTACATGCATACTGTTTTCTATACAGCTAGGAAAGCTAGTACATCTGTTTTGAATGACTATAACGGCATTACACTCTAGGTACTGGCAGGATGTTGAATCAAAACAGCAACAACTTCCAATGTGAGTCACTGGTATTTTAGAAGTTCACAAATACATTCAAGAGACACAAACCTAGGAGAGCCACACCAAATTCAACATGTCAAGGAACCTGACATCAAGTATGCTCAGAGCTTATGATCTACCCCTCTCAGCATCAAAAACTAACTCCAGCTTTGAAGCAAACTTTTAGAAATAGAAACATTTAACAAGTCTTCCCAGGGTATTTTCTATCTAGAACCATGCAGCCACCACAGACTTAACAGAAAGAAATGTGTGGTAATCAGCAGCTTTTATTGTCTCTTTGGTTTCGTTCTTTTAAAATGGAAGAATCTCCCTCCCACCCTGTTTAATGAGAAAATAACTACTCAAGTATTTTTTTAAATGTCATTATCTAAGTAAAATGGTCCTGTTTAACCATTTGTGTTAGACATGCAGTGCAAATAATGTAATCTAAGAAACTGGAAGTTATGCCCACTAAACTCTGAAACTTCAAGTCTAGGTACACAACTCCTGTAGTCTTCATGACATGTTTTTGTAACATACATGAGACAAGTCTTTTGTCCTAAATTACTTAAAGCTGTGATTTGGCACTCTTGGTCTTGTTTCAAGAAGAAAAGTTTCTTTACCAGATATTTCCAGCTTGGAAGAGAATGAAGATTCTATTTATGACTTAAAAAAAACAAACAGAAAGCTAAGCAAACAGCTGTCCTATGTTTTAAAACTCTAACATATCTTAATCAGGATGAATATTTTACCCATTTAAAGAAAATTAGATTAATTAGAACTGTTGTAGAGTGCCTGTGAAGCATGTCAGTTTCAAGAAGGGAGCACAGCCAATGAAAGCAATGAATGTTCATATTAAATTGAGTTATCTAGTTTCCATAGCTACTTTTTAAACACTTGCACGCTCTTATCATTTCTTAGAACAACCTTGTTTACTATGAATAACATGAAAACGGTTGTTCTCAGAAAGAGCTACTTAAAAGCATTTAGAAAAAAGTACAGTCATCAGCAGCAGCTACTGCTTTAAACTTTTAAAGACGACAAATAGTGTTAAAATACAAAAGAACAGCAGATAATGTGTTCACCTTTCCCATAATATTACTTTTAATAGAGTATAAGCCTTAGGCATCTCAACCTGGATTCCAATCTTGCCAAGGGAAACACTTCAGAAACACCCAGAAGTGTAGAAATTACAATGCAAGGATCATACAGGCCACATGGTCACGCCAACAAGTGGAAATTAAAGAAGAGATGCTCCAAGAGCGTAACAAACATCTCAAAGCGAAAATTTGTCATCAGAGATCCCTCAGGCAATTTTTGTAAGCGTTTGCTTCATTTTCAACACAATACAAGGAAATATCAATTAAGCAGATGGCAGCTATAAAGTCTCATCCTGGTATGAATAAACTATGCATCATGTAGAAAAAGCAACATGGTACAAGACTACACATGACAACGTACTGCTGCTCTGTACAGAACAGCCCTACAGCGTGCAACATCATGGAACTCAGGGTTTCCATCGACTTCTATTCACCTCAGGGACAGTAAGCCTGGGACTTTCCACTCACTTGCCATCCCTTCAAGGAGACTGTTACAAAAAGGACTGACTGACTACTCTGAAATCACCCCAAAATTATCTCCTTTACAAGGCGCACATAGAATTACCCTCTACTCTTTCAATTATAGTGGAAATTGGAAATGACTGAGAAGAAAGGAAGGAGGGAAAGGGGAAAAAATAAGTAATTACATTGCTGAATTTATACACCTCTTTTTCCTTTTACAGTCTGAAGTTCTTCAGTTTTCATCACCTGAATTCCCGTTAGAAGTGTTCTGACTGTACAGCTGTGGGTTATATATATTTCTAATATCACTTCCAGAAGCACATCAAAAGACAATCCAATTTAGGAATTCACTGGATTTCTAAATAGAACATTGGAACAAAATAAGTTTATAGATACAGCCCCCCAGGGTGCAACAGAAGGAAAACTCTTCAAGATTCAAAGTGTACTCTACAGTGAAAAGCCGCTGTAAGCCACTGGAACAGCAAAAGGGGGAATGGGGGGAGTTGGCTTCTTCTTAAGGATCTGCATGTGTGCAACAGCTGGAATACCCAAACAGGCATTATATAATGACAACAGAAGCTGTTCAGAGCAGTAAGGAGGCACAGTGGGACTGGAGGTCACTGGAGGGACTCCAGTGATCCGTTGTCCTTCAGAGCTTTGAGGTTCCAGTTCAGGAGGCAAGACAGACACCAGAGCTTTTGCTCCAGTATATAAATGTATATATGTATTTCTGCTTCACCATTATGATTAATTTGGCAGTGGCATCGATTCTACGACTATCCTTGTCCATCACAGAGAAACCAGAACAGCATCCATTTTTACAGTAATATTCAAGATCAGATTATACATCAATTGAACACAGTTTAAGTCTGTTTGCTACCTTTTCCAGAAGCACATAGAGGTTATAAAATACAAAATGGTCTAAGGAAAGAGCTCGTCCAGTGTAAAACCCATAAAGGGTAAGAATTTTAAGCTCCCAAAAACTGTCACATTCTAAAAGTACTTTTAGAAAGTACTAGTGCTTAAAGTGCTTAAAGCTAAAGGGATTCTAGACTCAGGTATTGCTACCCAGAGGCAATTACTGAAGATCACCAAAGTATTAACTTTGCTCCAAAGCAATCTAGGAGTGTGGTTCAGAAAGCAGTTGAGCAGTATCCTGTTGGGAATGTGTGTGTGGAATCACAGTGAAATTTTTTTCCAGAAAAATGTAAATGTATTAAGACTATAAATTTTATAACTAGGAAGCTGATGTAAGAACAGAAGTATTTACTCTAAGTTTACATCTTGGTTGACTGTTCCCCCTACCACAACTTTAGACTATTTCTTAAGAACTTGATATTTGTAACATATTGTTATTAAATATTTTGGAATCATGTATGTTATATAAAGGCATTTACTTCTTGGTATAGTAATGACCTTAGCTATTGGAAGGGCAGGGGGCAACTGAACTGAGACAGGGACATAAAGAACAACATTTTACAATGAGGGTGGTAAGGCAGCATACCTGGTTGCCCAGAAAAGTTGTGGATGCCCCATTCCTAGAAGAGTTCAAGGGCAGGTGGGGCTTTGGATAACCTGATCTAGTGAAAGGCTCCCTGTCTATGACAGAGAAGTTGGAACAAGATGGTCTTTAAAGGTCCCTTGCAAACCAAACCATTCTGGGATTATGTGAAAGTGCCAAATTACAGCGCATTTGTCCTGTGTACTAAAATTTAACACTTTTTGCTAAGTCTGAACAAACAAGGTGGCAGAGCGGTTGACAGTTTTGCTGCATGGCTCAGAAAATGGTAAAAATATAGGGGACACTTCAGAATTGTCAGAAACTGGAACAGAATGCTGCTCTTCGGAAAAAAACATTCTGCTTAAAGCTTGATAGAAACTACAATCATCACCGAAATTTTTTTAAACCAGAAAGTAAACAGCTCTGAATGATGCAGTCAACTTTTATTCAAGTCAGCACACTCAAGTAAAGAACAGAGCAAGAGCTGGTAACAAACAGATAACAGTGAGAAATGGAAAAAACAAAACTATTTAAAAGGCAACTGAATCAGATGTGTCTGTGCTTCTACATGAAGCATTATAAGTTCAAGAATTAGAACTGAGAAAGAATGACCAGACTTACAAGGAAGGAATCATTCCTATCTTAGGAAAGTAAAACTACTGGGAGGACTGGGAAAAGTCCATGTATTATCCTAGACATGAAACAAATCACCTGGTGAAGGAGTGATGCTACTTCTCAAAGAGTAGCCTGTCAAATTAGATCAACAAGTTAACCATACCAATCACTAACAGAACATCTCTGTGATCTGTAATTTCAATAAAAAGGAGCAAAGCCACAGCATTAGGACTATGTTACTAGCTGTCTAAGATGGTGACAGCTACTGCAGTGCTGTCATAGATGGTGCCAGCTCTCTACCTCACTGAAGGTAGAGAGTCAGGAAACAATGCTAGTATTAAATTTCAGTTACCCCCCCAAAGAACAGCACAACACTAAACCAGAATGTTTAGATGTAATTAACATCATCTTCAGGGATCAGCTCATTCAGGAATGCAGAAGAAATGAGTAAATCTTAGTTTGGCCTAACCTGTGTATAGGATCCAATTCAGATACTACCACTGAAAAGATACTTTCAAGAGTAAGCAAAACAGAGTTAACAAAGTTGAAGGGGAAAAAAACCAAAGATGCTCTACAGCACTCCATAGTTCCAAAACAGAAGAATGAACATAAAATGGAAGCTAGTTCAAAATGTTTAATGAACTGGAAAACTGTCCAAAAGTCTTTTAACCCAATTAAGGAACACACGCAGAAGGAACTCTATTAAAGGAAAACAGGCAGAAGAAAAGACCAAAGAAGACAGTCCCAATTAATTCTTCTCATCTAAGTTCACAAATGCACTTAGAAAGGTTCTTACATCTTTCTTGGTGAGGGATTCTCAGGATCTGTTTCAGACTGAAGCACAAGAGAAGGTGGCAGAACAAACAGGCAACACCAATAGATCATTAGACCAGATAATTCTCATACAAAACTTGTAGAAGTTAAACAAGATTCTACCTATTCTCTCTATTTGGTAGTACTCTGGACACAACAAAACCCCATAGAGAAGAATACAGTAACTTTCAACAACAAAAAACCCCACACCAAAATTAGATGGGCTTTAACTTTCCTTAGTGCTCATGTGCAACACAGGTTTTTTGTATAATTTGTTACAACTCATGCACAGTGCCTGGAGAGGTTAATCAAACACAGTAGGCTCTTAAGAGACTGACTGGAATCTCAACAGAGCTGTTTTCTCTCTCTTACTGTAATGAAGCTTGTCTGTGTTGGCTCCCTGACAGGTGAGTCGTGAATGACAGAGGAAGGGGTGGAGGATTCTCCTACAAGCATTTACTTGATCCTTCCCTCATATTCAAGATGAAATTAGTGGAAAATGTTCAACAGTATGGGCAGGCAACAATTTCCCTGCTAGTACTCCAACACTGACCACCCTTTTCTTGCACCAAAGCTTTACTCAGGCCAGTGATGTCACACATACACATAAAACCATAAAACAACTGGCTGTTGCCATCACACAGAATATCCTTCTTCTCTTGTCTGGAATAGGCTCTGGCTGGCTTGAGATCCCTGTTGGCTCCCTATAATTTAAGTCTCTGTATCAAAAAGATTTTATTTCTGAGAATCCTTTTTCTGTAAAAGATACTAATGAAAAGACTGAATATCCTCTAACAGCTGTTTGTGAATGTTCACTGAACTAGAGGATAGCTAAAGTGTCGTGGATAAAGACATTCCTGCAAAGGCAGGCTGCGTCATCTCAGGAAAAAACAATAATTTGAAGCATAGGACTGCAGCTGCATCCCCTGAGTGCCTCGCATGCTGCAGTACTGATACTTGATATTTTCAACGTTCTTTCCAAGATACCTCTGCATTTCTGGTGGACACAAGTTCACTGCACGTGCACAGTACCTGACATGGCCAGATGCCATCTGGGTCCAGTCCATTGAAAAGAATCTGTGTGGAACTCTCAACAGAAGTAAAGTGGATACTTTCAGCCTCAGATTTCAACTCAAACCATTGAAGAAATCTGAAGAAACAGTGGTAGATATCACAAATGTTCACATTTAAAAGGTCTTATAAACCAGTCATTAGAACAGACTAGACTTGCTCCACTAAAACACTAAAGGCTTCCTCAAGGTGGTTTGCCATGATGATCTGCCCACTTCTCACACCACTGTGAGCTAACAAGACCTATCAAATGGTTAGCCCATTTTGTAACAGTCACAGGGTTTTTTGCCTTTCACACCACACTTAAGGTCATACTGTTTAGACCCAAGTCTGCTAACTGGGTTGTCCAAATTAACAGAAAGTACTCAGTCCAACAGAGGTAACAACAAATCATCTGTTAGCTTAATGGATTAGCACTAAAACGTGCACTAGCACAAAAAGGACACCAAGACAAGACTGATATGATTGTCATCAAAAAACCATCTCCATGTTCTCCGCCAACACAAATGATCCCAGTCCTGAGGGAGACCCGCCGTTTGAACTAAACAGTGACTTCAGCTCCTTCAGCCTGATGACTACATTTCCCTAGAATGATGAATGGAGGTGCTCTTGAGGGCTGACTCAGTGCCTGGCAGCATAAAGAGATGAGTAACTACCTTTGAACCAGTTTTTGTTCTAGCACACATAGATCATAGCACTGCCAAAGACTACAAAAGCGAGAGTTAACCACAGTATCAGGATCTCAAAACACTGGTCTCAATTTACCAATAGTTGATGCCAAAGATCCTTTTAGCCTAGTGCTCCTCCAGCAATGATATTAACCATGCCCTCAACTGACAGCTCAGGTCTGCATTATCAGTCCCCAAACATTTCTGACCTTCATCAGGAATTGTCCTCCTTAATGAGGACAGAAAGCTTCAGCAGTGAAAAAGTAAATTCATATGGAGCCTCTATGTACATCAGGAGACCTCTCCTTGCAGAATGCCCCACCATAATAAGAAGAAAATGTTAATTACTGTTTTAGAATTTCTAGAATGGCATAAATGAATGATTATGTTGATGTTTGAGATCAAGGATATCCAAAACAGCTGATCTTCCTCAGAGCAACTATTATAAAGTGCACCTAGGATGGAGTGACTGAGAAAGAGAGGCATGTAAATTTTTTAATCCAGAACAAACCTTCCAAAACTTCAATAGTAAAGCAAGAATTGTGGCTTACTCATTATGAGGAAATTCAAATAATTAACTTGGCTAATGAGTAAAAATTGTTCTAGAGAACAGCTTAGAATGTCTGAGTTGGAAAACAGCTGAGATGAATGGCATAGGAGCAGAGGTTGTACATCCCTGGTATCCTTGGTAAAGATACAGAGCTGATCACTAATTCATCAGCTGCCAGGTCATTTGCTCTAGGCAAGAAGCCTGAGCAGAGAAAGGCTACTGACAGTCACCCCAACAGAAAGTTCCTAAAGACAAGCACTCTAGCATTGCCCTTTCTACACAACCTTAGTTTTAGCTGGACAATTTGCTGCTGCTGTTTTATTGCCCCATGCTGAATCCAACACGTCAGCAGAGCAGGCTGAGTTTGTGAGGACAGCTACAGCAATTCAGGGGGAATGGAAGGGAGGATGTAAGCACACAGACCGGAACAGGACATGACACATCATAAGAAAGACAAATAAATATTATATTATTTTATCTTTAGATCTACTAGTTACAGGGATAGAATACAGGAAAATATTGTACTAAAAGAGGGTGCTGTTCCCCCTTGCCCCTAGCTGTACTCTGGTGCACAACAGAATTGAACAGGAAGATCCCAAATTATTTCAGATTTACTGTGACTTCACCTCATTTGTATAATGTCTATTAGTAATCTGCCCACAGAAGTCATGAGACAATACAAGAGAGCTCACATTTCTTGATTTGCATCCATCATTTGAAAAGAGGCTTTCCTTCAGTATTCAATAGCAAGACAATTATCCACAATGAACAAAAGAGATTGTTAAAGAAATGTGCTGCCAATAAATGACATAATCCAGTATATTTAAACCACTCCTCTAAAAATTCTGGCATTCTGCAACATGAAAATAAACCCTAAGTAGAAGGAAAAGCAAAGCTTGCCACCTACTGCCCAATGACATAATAGTATGTACTGTCTATCTCCTTTTAACAAAATCTCTTTTCTTGACACAGAACACACAGAACTGCATCTTCAGTTGCTTCTTTAATGAAACAAAAAATACAAAACCAGCACATGGAATGTCCAAAATCAGTCTTTTCTATAAAGCCACTTATAAAATACCTAACAAGCCTGAAAAATAATTTCTCACAGCTTCCAAACTGACAAAGAATTTCTTTTAATATCCTCCAGTGGTGTTAGAGGCTTTAATAAATTCTGTCCCCCAGCTGCATGGTAAGTTTTAAAGACAGTGCTTTAAATGTAAAAAAGAGAAAAATTATTACTATAGATAAAACCTATCAGAAAAGATTTTTTTTTTTCTGTATACATCTGGAGGAGCTATTTTCAAAGCTATAGACTTCATTTGTTAAAATCAGGGCTGTAGCAAACACTGGCTTATTGCAGATACTTTATTTGTTCTACAAACTTCATGTCTGCATCAGAAGTGATGCTTTGTTGTGTTTTCAAAGTACAGAGAAATTCTCTTCAGTATCTACAAAGCTTTGTTGAACTATTACTCCAAATGTATTAATTTTCCTAGCATATCACATATAGAAAGCAATTTTTGAACAACAATAGGTTCTTTGCTTAGTGTAGGAAGTTGCTTAACTCAGAGTCAAGTTGTCATAATTCAGTTGCCCACAAAACTTCCGAGTACACCTGCAGACTTATCTTCAGAAACAACAGTGTGCTGCACACTGAAATTAGCCAACAGTTCACATTCTGGGCCTCCAGCATCGCTCTCTAAGGCCATGGATAATTTAGGGAAAATTAGATTAACGGGAAACAAACAAGGATTTACTGCAGAGTTCCTCTAATAGACTACTGGCTGCTTACAAAGGCTCAATGTGTATTTGAACAATAACACCAGGAGAAGAGCCCACTTGCTCCATCTGCCTAGTGCTCTTCACCAGTTACACAAAAAGAAATACCAGTCTCAGCAGGTACTGATGAACAGTAACCCTAAACTTTAACAAAAGATGACACGAGCAATAAGCTCCTTAGAAGTTGTTAGATTACCAACTCATTACACTTTGTATAAAACAGTAATTTTGGATTCCTGAGCAAAATTGATCAAAGTACAAGGGTACATGGCATAGGTAAGCTTTATGGGGCTTAGGTAAACTGGAAACTGCTTCTCAGTGAAGTACTTGGACTTGAGCACTGAAGAAAATAACTTCACTGGAGATGAAATATGTGTCTCAGGGTTTCCTAAATCATGATCAGAACAGTCTATTCCTAACAATGAAATCAATTAGGCATTTGTAATTAATCAGACAGACTGATTAAGATACTGTCTGATACATCTGCCTGAAGATACATCTGCCTTTGTCTAAGGCCAGTCCACATAATCTTAATGAAGATTGTTAATCCATCTAGTTAGCATTTTGCTAATGTAGCAGATAAGACTAAGTAAAACCCCTGAAGAGGGCTTCTTTGTGTCTTTGTTATCTATTTAATAAGGTTATTAACAACCAAGTCTCAATAGCAACTGGAAATTAAGACAATACCAAAAGTTATATTGATACACAATATATCATACAAATAAGACATACAATATATCATACAATAAGACATACAAATCAGCTAATAGGAGCAGCTAGTAATTGGAAGGGCTAATAATTTAAAGGGCTTTAGATTAAATATTAAGCAAGATTTATGACACAAAGACCAAAGATATCTACAAACATTTTCAAGTTCAAAATACGTGAAACTGAGGAAAATGTCTCTGGTTCAGTGATCATTTGATCATTATTCTCAACGTTTTTCTTCCTTTGCAAGTTAAAGGTACAGATGCATTCTGACAGGAGCCAGTTTTCCAAATCAAGCTACTGACCTCGACTCACAGCTCTAAAGAACGGAATGAAAAATCACATGAAAACTATTCCCATTTGCTGTAAGGAAAACACCTATTTGCAGCATTGATTTTATTTGAGCCACGCCCCATAATCATTACTGTGCCACAGTAGTTTGCTTCGAGTAACCAGAATGGGTTACTTTTATCTGCTTGGCTAAAAGGTCTCAGTTAAGTATAAGATTGTTGCATAATTGTTTTACAATCAAACACGCTTGCTAACAGAGAAACCTTTTTAACAGCAAAGGTTCGGAATGTCACAATGTTGTGAGTGACATGACAGCAAGATATCAAACCAAGCTTTAACAATACAAATGTATTTTTGTGAAACTGAAAACACACTGATATGCTTTCCAAGAAAAGCTGTGCTCCTGCAGCCCCACTAAGCCCCTGGAAAGGAGTTCTTCTGACAGTTTCCTAACATCTCCTGAAATAACTGTTTGATGATAAATAGTATAAGTTCCAATGGTTACAGAGAGGGGAAAAAAAAAAAAAAAAAAGCCAAACAAAACCTGAAAAAGCCACTTTGGAAGAGAACAGACCATATTGCAACATAGCAACAAGTAACATTAAGAACTCCTCATTAAAGCCCTCCCCACCTATGCATTCAAACACTGACAGGTCAGGCACATATGTTTTTAAACTAGAAAAAAGAAAAAAAATTAAAATGCTATGGCTTGAAATGGTGGCTGCCTGCTTTTCAACTGAGCTGACAGCACCAGTACAGCTTAGAGGCAATTTTTTTTTTTTTGCTGAAAAGCAGTGCCTTGAAAGCAAGACAATGATTTCCACACACATGGAATTTGCCTAAATCACTGTCTCTTTTTACTGCATTGACATACAGGAGCATAAACATATTCCAGTAGCAGTCAAAAAAACCCCAAATTTCATGACAAGTTAATTAAAAGTTAACTTCACCTCATGGAGTATGCTCAAGTTGCTGGGATTGTGAAAGGGAAGTGTACACTGACATTCTCAAAAGGAATGTGCCTTACAAGATAACATGGATAACTGATCTGCATGAACTCTATAAATCTATTAGGAAGAACATGAATAAGTTGATGGCTAATAGGGTACACTGTGCTTCCTTGCAGCAAGTCTCTTGTTGAAAACACTGTGCAAAAGGCATCTCAGAATCGACCCCAATGTAAAAGTTACTTTCCTGGTTCTCCCTGGAGCCACCTTGTGCTAGCAATCCTAAGACAAGCACACCATGAGTTCACTACATGCTAGACATCTATACTGAAGGGATCAGCATAACCTTCAGACAGAATGCCAGTTTTTCATCTCCCTGACACAAAGCAGTGATCTCAAGAACTGCTGGAAAAATCTCGCCTCCAACCACTGGAGTTAAATTTCGCAGTCCGTGAACAGTAGCACACAGTGCTAATACAAGCTCAAACAGCCCTGTCACTGGGCTCTAAGAGGCCAGAGCCAGAAACCCACGACTTACAGATCAAAGCTCTGAAGAACCAGGTGGCAATCCATGGCTGTATCTCTGTGCAAGATTTGGCACCAAAATGGCTGGAAAGCAGCCCAACAAAAAGTGGGCATCCTGCTGGATGAGCTAAACACGTGTGAGCAGCATATCCTCGCATGAAGAATGCCAATCTCATGCTGGGTAGCAGCATAGTCATACAGATCAAGGGAGTGATTACTGCCTCCATCAAGCACTCGTGAAACCGCATCTCAAATATTGTGACCAGTTTTGGACTCCCCAAATCAAGACAACAGCACAGTGGAGCAAGGCCAGTAGAGGGCCACCAAGACTGTCAGAGGCTGGACTCACAACATAAGAGGAGAAAGATTTCTCAATTCTTAAAAAAAAAAAAAATAGCTCATGGGGTGATACTGAGATCTACAACTGCTTCTTGAGAATCTGTAGAGGAGGATGAGCCAAACTTCTCAGAGGAATACAGCAAAAAGACACAGATAACAATAAATGTGCAACAATGGAAACTTCAACTATAAAAGGAGAATACTTTTTTTCCTGAGGGTAGTCAAACACTGCAATAGAAGCCTGCAAATACTGGAGATCTCCAGCCTTGCAATCTTGAAAGTATTCAAAGCTCAACCACACAAAGCCCAGAGCAACCTCTTGTAAGTGATCCTGCTATAAGCAAAAGGCTGGACCCAATTGCTTCATACTTCCAACCTAATTTTTATCCCTGCTGTTCTTAAAAAAGTTTCCTTAAAAAAAAAAAAAAAGTCAAGGTCTTTTTGGACAGAAGTTCAATATTATCAAGAACTTCCATAAATTATTTTCAAACAGACTTCACCCTTAAGTTCAAGCGCAGGGCTCTTGTAAATAAAGAGTTTCTCTTGCTCTGTACATCTTTAGTACAAAACTATCATAAAGGTGGTGAAAAAGGATGTCCTCCAGATGCTACTTTCACACTAGCTTCAAAAAGCCTGTCTGTAATCTTTTTTAGACCATCACCTGATATGCCATCATATTAACCAATCTTAGAACCAGAAGTTCTAAAAAATAAATCATATGCAGCCAAAGATACAAAAAAACAACTGGTATACAAGAGAGGAAATAGCCAAAAGAGCAGTCTCTTATACTTTACAGTGATCCTCAGACTACAGAAAGTCAATAATCTCTACAGATTATATATATATATATACGTAAACATTTAATTTACAATTATATATTATACCAAGCATGTATTCAATTTCCTGTTATGACTGTCCTACATTGTTGATTTCAGTAGGGTCACAACAGTATGCCCAGTTCTTCTTTCAGGCATGTTTTTTCCAATCTAAATTCACACTGATTTGCCATCAACTAGTTAAAATTAGGAAAAAATAGTTTAAACTGGAAAAAATACTACATCATTGAACAGAAGTCAAAAAACAGCTTTACTACATCAGCTGATAGGCTTACTAAAATTAGCAGGCAATACATTTGCCTGTCATAGCACGGGACTAGAGCCAGTGACCCAGGAACACAGGGTTGGAAAGGACCTCTCAGCAGAGATTTCTGGGCACATAAGGCACACCAGTAAGTCCAACTCTGTCACCTGGAGTCTGTGTGTACACCACTCCTTTGATGAGCTTTGCTTTTTCCAACATTAAAGCAGATTTTCACATTTCATCAGCACCTGCCTCCAAAGGAGGCTGAAGGAGCAATGCTGTGACACTTCAGTGTGTTACTGAGCTCCAGTTGGTTGATGCTGTACTCTTTCTGGTGATCATTTCCAAAACTGTACTAGAAAGATCCCTTCAAAAAAAAAGTTCTGCTCACACAGATGGTAAATGCACAAAACCAAGCTGTTGGAGCTATCCTGCTGCCAACAAGTGAGAACACGAGATGTGAAAGGAACACCCAGAGTTACTGGAGAGCTATCACAGGAATTCAGGCCTACAAAGCACGCCTGCTACTGAGATCAGAATTCCCTACAGGTTCCAATAAGAAGCAGATTTTTGTTTCTGAAACACCACTTGTTTTCAATTACAGTCATCTATACCTTCTGCTAACATTTTTCTGAGATGAGACCTTGTACCTGACAGTATATCCATCTTCAGAGCACAGCTATGACAGACCTGCTGAACCCAGGATATTCCAGGAAATTAATCTCTCTCCAGCTTTCCTTCTGTTCAGCACCTTATTCTTCAAAAAAACATATCTGGAAAGAAATAAATTAATTCCCTGCTTTCCCAAATATCATTGCCACCATGATCCTAAGAAAGCATGCATGAACACATCTTGATGACTGAAGTTGGAAAAGTTTCATTGCTATATAAAACAGAAAAAAAATTACAGAGGATGGCAAAACAGAAGCTCTTTAGAGGCAAGCCTCCTCTAGGAGCTAATTCAGGCCTTCCAGGCTGGGTTCTGCCCTGGCTCTCACCAGTCCAGTCCTTGACTGCACAGCAGCAGTGTCCAGATCAGCATACCAACCACACTGACAGTGTGGATGACTCCACTTTCCAGAAGTGGGAAAAGGAAAAGCCATTCCAAAAGTATCTGGGCAGCCTCATACAACATACAAGATCATAACATAGCCAAAAAGGAATTGAAACAGGAACTAGCCTGTCTACCCCTCTCAGTGTTAGAGACCTGACCTCAGAAGGATCTTCCATCCCTGTAAATTGTCCCAATAGTCATACATGGGAACTATCACTGGCACTCATTTCAACAGCTGTACCTAGGCATCCACCTTCTGCTGCACCTTATATAACAGCTTTGGTTTGTGCAGTCCTTTTCATTCCCATCTCCAGCTCCTTCACCTGGCTTCAGCCAAGGTTGTAGGCTGGCTTTCTCAGGACTCCAGAGACTCAGTTCCCCATTTTCCCATGCCAATATTAAGCTGACTGAAATAGATTCAACTTCACGTGGTCTCAAAGAATAACAGTTCTACCTGAAAAAGTCACTCTACAGTTAGGAGAACATCCTCGGCCAAGAAGGCTCACAAAACAACAGAGCCCACTGCACATGGAAGCACACAGAGGCACTTTGGATAGCAGGTAACAGGTGACTGGTTTTGTCAGTCCAAAGTTGATTCCTCTACATCTGTGATGATGTCTCATGCAAGCAGGTAAAGAGATTTCAGTGAAGCATAAAATGCTGTAGGTATTCTCCAGACATACTTTGAGCATCATAGCAGCACAGAAAAATATCAACTTATCTTCTCTTTTTTTTTTTTTTTTTCCTCAAGAGGAACCCTTTATCCCTGACATTATTCTAGGAAAAATTGAAAGTAAGCCTTCTCTACAAGCTGCCACAAGCCTTCTGAGTACACTTTTAGAGTGCTTAAAAGATGACAATTTTTTTTTCAGGCAAGAACAAATGACATTCTTTTATCTTTCTTCCCCCCTCTACTTTTTTTTTTTAAAGTATATTTCACCACCCAATTTGGACAACTGTACCCAATTTGGACAACTGGCCTTTATCGCAACAGAAAGAAAAATTCCTTGAGAATGCTTTTGTGTAGAGGGAGGGAGAAAAAACAAAGTATACTCTACAGGAATCAGCACTGATAAGACAGGAATTGTCTGGCCTTTTTGAACTGATTTGTTGTGCTGCTCTTTATGGTGCCAAGCAGAGACACCAGGTGATGAGTCAGCTGGTCTGGAGAGGGATGAACAGGAAAAAAGCCTGATGATTTTACTGGAAATTTCCCCTTCATATTTCCCACTTCAATAAACCTTGCTTCACTGTTAGGAATGAAACAGGACTCAGAGTACTAGGAAGTACTAAAACGGTAGCAATTTCTCTGTCTTTCAAGACTGTGGATGCATTTGTTCTAAAGCCCTCAATGCTCTACCTTCTTTTTCAAAGAACACACTGGCTTACAGCTTAGAACTCCACGGGAATTCAGATAAATTTCTCTTATTACACAATACATGTAGGAACCCACTTGAGGTTGTGGATCCACAGTTAGTACAAAGAATTAGAAGGGTTTAGGAGGAAAAAAACCTTATAAAGGGGTTATGAGACAACAAATAACACTGGGAGTGTCCATCACTGTTCTCAGATGTAGCTTTGGAAAGGAAGTGGCACTTTGTTGTCAGGAGCCTGTGACAACTCAGTGCGGAACTCTATAGTGACACACCACCCTTCCACACTCATTTTTACAGTTCTGAACACAGGAAAACACAATTTATCTCCTAGTCCTGATTGTCTTGCTCTGAAGACTAGAAGCAAGACAGACTATACCTTCATAAAAGCATAAGCAACCTCTCCAAAAGCACCACCTCTTACAGGACAGAAACACCTTTTGTCACTGTCTTCACCTGAAAGTGGAAGGACAGCAGTTGCTGAAAACACCTAAAACTGTTCACGTTCCACTTGATTGCCACCCTCCTGTGCTCCCTCCCCACATTCAAATGAGGTCTTGAAATAAATTAAGGTCACACACATCAATAAAAACAACAGTACAATTAGAGAGCTTTCAGACTCACATTAGGTACTTAAAGCTCAGAGAAATATCAAAAGACTAAGTCACCAGATACTAAAGAAGCAGAGAAAAAATTCTCTAACAAGATGGGTGTTTCCTTGCTGCTTATGGCAGTCAGATACAATCCTGAACCTCAAACACAAGCAAGCAGAAGTATTCATTGTAGCACAGCCATGCACACTTCTATTAAAAGAGAAAACATAACGCAAATAGAAGAAACCAGAACAGAAGCATCAAATCCTAGTCTCCTTGGGTATGCAACGTGTCAGAATTCCATGTCAGACTTTGTTCTAGGATAAACTCAAAAGGTCACCAGTGTGAATGAAAAATAATTCCTTCAAAAGTACAGCAGTATCATTCTAAGGAAAGCAGATGTTGACTGATACCATGGGGTATTTTGTTCAGGTAAGGAAATCTGGCTCATAAGTAATAACAGTCTAAACATCCACTGAAATCCTACAGTTAAAACAAGAAGCTGTTTTAAAAAATCCATGACAGTTTCCAAGTATGATTTTTGAAAACACTTGCAAGGAACAGCGTTTTATAAATCGGACATACTGAACTTCTTTGAAAGCAAAGAAAACACTTACTGTGGTTGTGCTTGCTGAGTTAACCCGACAGGAGGCTTCTGCTTGATTGTGAATGCCATCTGAGCCACAGGGCCAACCTTTGGTGGGACCTGCATCTTCTGAGAGAAGCTCTGCTGGGCAGCCTGCTGGGGTATGGGCCACGGGGGAACAACGGGGCTCCGGCCTCCAGGGGAAGATGTGTCTTGCACGACTGTATCCTCACAGGAGCTCCCTTTTGTTCCTGGTTTACACACACAAAGCTGAGGTCGCAGGCACATCCCTCCGTTTTGGCACGGTGGTGCACAGTTCGCTAAGAAAAGACATTTTAAAAAGTACCTGTGAAACAAAGCATGAAGGAAAATGCAAACCCTCCCCACAATAAAAAAAAAAAGCATTAATTGATTAATTGTTAATATTAACTGGAGTAGGAGAGAGCAACATTGCTAAGCTCCACAAAAGATAATATACAAGTTGGTACAGCTTTTACTGATTTCTAGCACAACAGACACGCACAGCATTTGAACAACTTCAAGAAGTAAGATGCTGGATCTAAGAAATAGGAAATGCACTACTTAACTTGAGAAATAAAGCATTATTTTAAATCTTCCTCCTTTCTACTCAGCACGCCTTCTCCTCATACTTTAAAACCCAAACTATATCTGATGAAACAATACTACACAGATATAGAATTCTACTACTGATCCGGGCTGGGATTCATTTTACTATTTTAAAATCAGATGCTGCATAGGTACCTAGAATGAATCCCTACAGCCACATTATAGATCACCAAAACATTGCAGAGAAGCGTGAAGCAATTCAACGCTTCCCCCTCTAAAACCCAAATGACATTCCCTGCAGTACCCCCACTGTAACAACACAGGAGATGGGAACTGCAGCAGCAAAGACATTGCTACACCTAGGCAGAAACAGACAGGCACTTGTGATTATCCCAGAACAGCTTCTATAGATTCTTTGAATCATCAGTGAAAAGGGATCAGAGTCTGTAAAATACACTTTGCCTTCAGAGAGGATTAATGACACTGCTTTACATAGCTCTGTCTAGTGACTACAGAGGGAGTCTGAATAACCAGCCTAGACTCAACACCCAGCCTGTACACCCAGGTCATGCAGTACCAACTCCACTCTGAATGAACAAGAAACTTGGAGGAGCACCAAATCCCACCAAAAAAAAAAAAAAAAAAGAGGGAGGGAGGGAGAAAGAAAACCAAAAGCAAGTGCTGATTATATATATACATATATATATAATACTGCAAAAGCATGTCTACCTTGAGGATACATTTATTTATTACTTACTTATGCTGAAATTTGCATCACAGAAAGATGGCAAAACAAATTAATTATCTTATCTAAAGGACACAATTTAATATCAAAAGAAAGCAAAAAAAATTTCTTCCTTATTCACATTAAAGATGGTATACTATGAAGCATGTATAAGAAAAAACATGGCTGAGCAACTTAGTTCCTACAAACAAAGTATATTTTTAATATTGTTAATGATACTTTAACATTGACAAAATTATACATCAGGTGATAAATTTTTTACTAAAATAGGTGAGATAATATCTTGAACTATAACATGGTGTTCTGAACCATATTCAGATACATCCAACTGAACTATTATTTAAAGAAAACCAGAACAAAACAACAAAAACAGTCCACAACCCTGGTCCAAAGGTCCAAATAGATTACTTGACATTTCAATCAAGTTCTAATACAGTCTATATTAGAATAGAATGTAATAGAATTCTATACATAAAAATAAATTAAATGCACAAGAATATATACTAATTCATTCATTAGGATGGGACTGTGCTAGTTTGGAGGCCTAGTTTATCCACTGGCAGGTATACCATATATACCAGCTGCACACAAGACCAGAATTGCCCTACAACTTAAACCTGAGTGTTGCATGGGCTTTTTTCACATACATTTTCCCCTCCATGTAAAACTTATCTTCTTTTCAATAATACTTAGCTAGGCTGCCTTAACTGCATATTATGCAACTCCCTGGCAACACAAAAGTAATAATTTGCTCATTTCTATTTATTTATTTTTCAGACTCTATCTTGTCTTTGAGTCCTGGAAAACTAAAGATCATTTTCACTGTAAACTTGAGAAGCAATTTGCAACAAGCATATGCTGTAACAGATAAGCCAAATCTTCCTTGTACCTTATTTATAAAACCTAGATTTTGCTAGAAACAGTGAAAATTCCTTTATATGCACATGACTGAAATAAATCATATCTTGGAAAATCAATTCAGAAGCCCAAAATTCTAGTTAAATTTCAGTAGCCTTGGAGACTCTTGAGACCAGAAGAGTGACCCCATCACCTGGGTCATTTGTATGGAATGTGCAAAGATCAGAGCAAAGAACTTGGGCCCATTTGAGAGTGCTTCAGAAAAACATCTCAAAAAAAATTATTTAATAAAAGCAAGACTTTCAAAAGTCCCATTTTTACATTAAGAAAACATTCATATATTTCTGGAGATTTATGGACATTTGCCCATATTAACTTCTAGTTAATTAGTTTCTCAAGAAAATATTTAAAAATCAATGACAACACAGAAGTAAGCTAAGAAGACCACACCAAAAGTCAGTATGATATAATACCCACTCTGGTGGGACACTGATTATGGCATGTCTCCTCTCAAAAGTGAACTAACAATGTATACATACACGAAAGACAACCCTGGAAAGACTGCAACTTGTTTTCCTGCAGTTAAGAACCAAAGTTGTGCTTCAGAAGCCTACAAAAACTTGAGTTTCTACTGACTAAAGTCAAGTTTGCAGTGAATTTAAAACTAGAAAGCTAAAAACAGAACCTGTTTTGAAATTACCTCATTATTTTTGCCCACACAGACTTGAACATTCTTACTTCACTGACAGTAATGTAATCCCTGAAATACATTACATGTACACGAAGCAAATGCTCTGCAGGACAAAATGCATTACTCAAGCTGGCCTTTAATGAAAGAACCATCAGGAGATCCAGCAACTATGTTATAAGACCAGTGACAACAGGTTGAAAACCCCATCCATTACATTTTCACAGCAATGACCCCTTTGACTGAAGTCCTTCATTAATGTGGCATAATAGAAGATCACAAAACTGGATAAAAGGATCACGTTTTTAGGAAAGAATTAAAATGAATATTTTAATTGATATGATACAAAAGTTTAGTTTCTAAAATGTTCAAGACAGCTGTAGCATGCCAAATGAATGACCTAATTATTTTGTTTGAAGACAACAATAATGGCCCATAAAACTGAAAACACCAGAATTTTCCATAAAGCTAGGCTTCCAAAACCTGCAGCGTGGAAGCATTAAGTTCAAAACTGAAAAGCAGGCCAATATGCTGCTGTTAAAGGCAGTTGGCTTCATCCTATTCAATTCAAGGAGGTCATGACTGGAAATTCAAAATGGAGCTTGGCAAAGATGCAAATAATGAGACTAAGCTTAGTGGGTCAGATTAAAGATCCACTTAGTCCAGTGTTCTCCCTCCATTACTAAGGTGGATGCTTAAGGACAGGGTGAGACACAATAACATTTTATACCACTACAGCTTTTAAGAATTAGAGGCCCAGCAACTTCCTGAGCAAGAGTTCTGGTTTTGTGTTTAATAAGTCTCAACAGATTTTTCTGTCAGAAGTTGACTGATCTGCTCTTTGAGCTACCTCACTGTAACATCCAAAACTTGCAGTGCCACAGAAGTCAGCCACATCGAAAGGCCAGGCATAGACAATATAGCCAGTCTTCCCTCACTTTCCAGAAGTATGGTTTGTGGTGAGGTTGACCTGGGCTGGATGCTAGGTGTCCACTAAGCTGCTCTATCAGTCCCCAGCTAGACAGGGGAAAGAAAATAAGATCAAAAACAACTCATAGGTTGAGATAGAGCAGTTTATTAAAGCAACAGTCTGTATGCACACAAGTAAAGAGGAAAAAAAACCAAAACAACAAAAACCAGGTTTATTGGTGGGGGGAAGGGAATGTTGGGAAGTTGCTGGTGCTGTGCCAGAGCTGCTCAGCAGTAGCCAAAGCCCTGGAGTGTTACCAACACCTTTCTAGGGACCAACGCAAAGCACAGCTCCAGCTCAGCCAGACCCAATACAGTGGGGAAGGCACAAGCGTTGTCTTGGGTTGGTTTATGTTTTAAGATACACGTAATCTGTATCTACTAAAAACAAAGTCACAGTGACACATTTGCTTTGGAAGTAGCTAAGTCACAAAAAGCCCAAAACTGTATCCCAAAATGCTCGTCCTTCTTATACATCTTTCCCTAGTCAACCACTGCTCACCACTCTCTCAGACAGACTACAACTGGGTTTGACAAATGCATATCAGGCCCAGCATGGTTGTATTTGTGGCATTCTTTCAGAATAGCAAGGGTAAAATAACATTAACATTAGGTTTATACACACCCCTTCCAAAACTTCTTATGTTGGTTTGGGACTAATCTATACATACACACTTTTCAGTCCATGTACTCATGTCATTACAGTTAAAGTGTACATAAATATTTGCAGAAGCAAGACCTAAAATAAAAGATTTATAATAGTTTCAAAACACATAAGTATTTTAAAACATCTACATATACAGAATGTAATTTGTTTCAATACATTCCAAATTAAGTATAATTCATTATCTGGAATCAGTAAGCATAAAATGCTGTCATTTATGGAAGGAGTTTAGATAAAAATTTATATTTTTTCCTTCAAATGAATCAAAATACAAGTATAACCAACGCCACTTGTCCTAAAAATGTTTGTATTAAAGTAATATTAAGCTAACACTAGGTCTTGGATTAAGATCATTACTCATTCCTCATTCCTATGCTAATCACTTCTTTTAACCTTCTCAAAAGTAACAACACATTTACAAGTCTATTTTCCCTGTAATCCACAAAAATGTATTTTTCAGTGAGAAACTCACAATCCCAAAAGTTTTCTGCACACAAGTTTCTAGCCTTTTAGCCTCAGCTCCACCTTTATATATTTCCTTTAACAAGCAACTGCTGTTGGTTTGTACTTAAATGTCCCCAAACATTTTTCAATGTCAGTCCTGAATTTCTAATACTTCCACACAATTACTATAACAGTGTTGTGAATCTTATGCTATTTCTAATGCACCTATCCACCAGATTTTTCATTTTCCACATGAAACTTACCTTTTTTTTTCTCCTCTTGAGCACACATAATAGTTCAGCACCAGTTTAAACAAATTTCATCACTGTGCACATTGGCACGGTACGCATCAACTTCTCCCACAGGAGTGTGTAAATCCCGTCAGGTACAATACATGCCAGAGGCCAAATAATAGAAAATCCAGCAATTGGAAAGAGGATTTTAAGCATAGAGCTGTTTCAGATTCTAGCACAAAATGGTTGAGAAACGATGCATGCATCAAGTTTATAGAAAGGGGAGCAACCAACACTATGACATGGATACGTCTGTGCTGAGGGCAGAGTTTTCAAGTTTCTCTACATGCAACATAGGAATACTGTTAAAGGCATAACAAATACTGCCTTCTTGCATGAATGCAAGATTTTCATTCCTCAAGCACACAAGGAAACCAAACCACAACTCATTTTGGTTGAGTGCACATCCTAAACAAAAAGCTGTGATACAAAGGCACCTTTAACTCCTGCCGAGTTAAAAGACAGAGTGATGATCCCCCACCGATTCCAGAAGAAAAGCAGTGAAGTGCTTTCCTTGGAAGGCAAAAAGCTGTGGGTTCTGAAAGCAAAAAGGCATATTCCAGTTTGCCACAGAAAAATCTGAATACGGTGCTGACATCCTGAAGAAGAGCAATAGAGCAATGTTTTTTTTAGAATTTCCTGTTCTCTACACTACCCTACTGCTTAGCTCACCGCTTAATTATTCGCTTTTACTCTGAATACCCTTTTAAGTATCAAGTCACTGTCAGGACTGAGGATGCAACTGGAGTCTAGAAACCCAAAAGTTCACTGAAGCTAATGTTTTTCTGGGAACCTAGTTCTCTATCTGGCTATCTCACACCCAAGAGGTTCCAAAAATTGAAAAGTTTACCAGAAATTTATCCAGTAATTCTTAACATTCATTGAGAATGAAGGCGGGAGGAATTTGCAACCAAGGGTGATACAACCTTGTTGTAAAACCATTATATATATTAAAAAAAAAAGTTGAAATTACTTTTGTATAATCCTAAGAAATTACATTAACTGCAGAAAACCTGTGTGACCTCTACACTACTAAGGGAGGTAGTATTACAACCATCTGTGTCTTTCTACACAGGAACTTGTTTTTATCATGACTATATGGTCTTAAGGAATTCTTTCCCTAAATATACTTCAAATGAAAGCATGTGTTGGAATTCTTTGCTGTCCACTTCAAACCATCAGATTCATTCCCACAATGGCAAGTAAACATGACCTCCAGGAAGGGAGGGAAACAAAAAACAATGCTTTTAGCATACGTATTTCTTTTAACACACAAAACCCCAGTTTCTCTCTTAACCTAATGGCAACATAATATATTTTAGTAATATCATATTCTATGTATCTCTATAGTATAATCTCTGAATGCCAAGACTCAGCAGAATTGAATAGCAACTGCACTCAAATACTTCAAAAGCTTAACTTCAGAAAAAGGATTCATTATTCTATCAGTGACAAGAACATAACACAGTTTCATACTTGGCATTTTCATTCATGTTGTGTTTACTGGAGTTTATATAATGCAAATATTTAAGACTATACAATCTGAAAGACATTTTAAAGTAATTATAGGAGATCATAACTATGCATATTCTGACAATACAAACATTTCCCATGCTACAAATCCCTTTATCATTCCAGTGCCCACAAATAAAAATGAAAATTGTTCATTACAGAATGGACTAAGCCAAGGAAACCAGCAGATTCACATGTTACACACTGTTTTGCTGCCTGAGAGGTTAACACTCCAGTATGCAATCCTTTTTAATTATCTGAATGTTTCTCAGTACAGTGGCTTACTCATTTTGTTACAAAATACTTCATAATAAATTTTCAGGAAACTGAACAAACTAAGATAAGCTCAGTAAAAAGGCAACTGGAAATATTTAACTGGATGCAAGATTCAGACAAGTGTTACAAAAAAGAGAAAGGTTAGAGAAAAAACTATTAATTACAGTAAAGTAGCAAAACAGTAAGTACAATAAAGTTTTCCCTAAATTCAACCAGTTCTCAGTAAGAGTTCACAATTCAGTTGAGCTTCTCTGAAATTCCAGGTCTAAACTGTCATCTAGGGATAATAATGATCTCAACTATAAAAAAAGCAAATCTTGCCATAGGACACAAAACCATTTCCCACATGCAGGGATTACTATCTGCACTTTACAAAAAGCAAAGAACATGCCCAAGCAGACCTATTTTTAGCTCTGTATTTAAATTAACATCTTGCCTTACTAAATGTAAAATGCTTCTTCCCCCCTGTGTGCAGTCATAGATGTGGAGAAATGCTGAGGATTTGCTTTCTTTCTTGAGTCAATGCACAGGATCTATTTTCTAGGAATAAATTAGGCTACACAAGTACTGCTGCTTTTAAAGGCAGAACAAAAAGCCACCTAAAGAAAGAAAGCCCAAACCCAGTCCAACATCAGTCTAACAACTAACGTATCAGTTGCAGAACATGGACTGACTCAGCCACCCGAACCACCAACAATCTGTTAATACCCAGCACTCCAGAGCCTGAATAAGGAGACAGTTTAGGGAGGTGTGTGCCCCTTTTCACCTACCCTCCACAAATCCTATAGCTCCCAGGCAATCCAAGCTTCCTTTAAGGCAGGATCAGTTGGCACAAGCAGCCCTTCGTGGTGAAGGCTGCACTTTTATCAAAGCCTCACAGAGAGCAGAACCCCACCCCTCGCTACAGCCCTGCTTTTCCCAAGGTTAGGAGGCTCACTGATCCCATACACAAAGCCACTTTGCAGGACAGGAAGGAGAGGGGACCATGCCCCCTTCCAGCTCTTCCCTCCTCCATGCTCAGGAAGAGTGGCTGTAAGGAGAGAGGTGTAAGACTACTACTGTGAGTATCAAAGTATCACTTCTCTGGCAATAGATCATTTTGTTCCAGCACACTGCGCAGAACCAGGGTAGTGCACAACTGAGGGATGAACCACGGCTTTCCCTGGCACACACAGAGCTTTCTACTCCACTTCCAAGTTACACACTGAAAACTAACAGCCAACAAACTGAAAGGGAGGGAATCTCCCGATTCTCTATTAAGAAGGGAAGTGTTCAGGAGTTTTTATCCACCGTAGATTTACCACAATTTTACTGCAGGTCCTGTTTCTTTTGTTAACACTAACTGCTGCAATGAGCTGAACAAGTCCACTATCAATCTGCCATCTGCTCCAGTGTGAGAGCACAACATTTTGACAAGTTTTTTAAGGTTCTCTTTTTTCTTTTTCTGTTCTGTCTCAATTCTATACACACTTGTAGTATTTGTAAGAAACATACTATATACCATTATGAGCTTGTTTCCAGTAAAGTCTCCAGTGTCTCACAAAGAGAAGGCTGGGTAGGTTTCACTTTATACTAATTGTGGACTTAAGTTTCCTCACCAAAATGAGGCAATGGCACATGGCATGGTCATGTGTAGAGCAGGCAGAGGCTAACAACTCCCCCATCTTCTCACAGCTCTTTTACAGCTGGGTCTCACAGGAGGGAGGTTGGCTGCCAGCCATTGCCAGGTGACAGACATTGTGCTCAAAGTCTGCATTACTGCTGATTCAGGTCAGCCTCTCCTGAAGCTGCTGTACCATTTGCACTTACAGAGATTTGGTTTGTGTTGTGGGACCATCTTTAGGTGTGTGCACTCCATTTCTTTTAAGATGCAAAGAAAAAAATACGTCTAAATAATAAAAAGCAAAACTCAAAACATGAGCACTTCAAGAACGCACCTAACGTATTTCAGCCTCATATTGGTGTTCATTCCACAAGACCAGTCTACACCTTGCCCAAAATAAAACCCTAAGCCCTGAAACACACATGCCCTGGGCCTCAGGTCATCAAACCCAAAGGGTTTTGTCTAGAGACCACCTCCATGCTGCTTGCTAATGTAGACAAAGACTACAAGAATTTGGATCCTGTCATTCTACCCCCTTCTCAAGGGCAGTAGAGTGAAAAATAAAGCAAAGTCAATTACTTCCAAGGCCTAACAAGCACATTTCCTGTACATGAAATTCAAAAGTTTTATTTACATATTACAGTAGCAAGCACAGCAAAGGCAAAACCAAGCTTCTCAAACTTTCAGTTTTTCAATTCTGAATTGTTTAGAAACCACAACAAAGGATAGATAGATCAAAAAGGAGTAATGTATAGGTCAGTCACATGGTGTCAAAGTAGTTTGTCTCTTTAAAATTAAGATATTAAATTTTGATTTAGACATAATTTGAAGGAGATTGATATTGCTTTTACTGAGATGATGGTCTAAGAATGAGAAGAAACAACATTTGGAGACAGTATGTTATAGTTAGGCTTTGTATACACAATGTAAATAAACAGAACTTGGTAAAACTCAAAGCCACAAAACTGATTAAGCACAAGCCTCAGGAACCGGCTGTGACCAGAAAACCACCAAGAAGCACAGCTGCAAACATGTGAAGTACTCGGTTCTGATGAGGAAAAGTACAGCCCTCCTGGATGCCCCTTTCTAAGAGCTGAACTGAAGGCAGAAAAAGTGTAGATTCTGAGCAACCCACACTAAAATGTTTAGTGATACAGAGTTTTCCATCTACACTGGAGGACTCCTGTATATTTCTAAGTTTCCAGGTCTGGATCCTAACCTATTCCAGGACAAGACCTAAGCATGCAATCTTTCCCTCACCTTCCCTAAGAAATTCAGAGGCACGAGCTGGAAGCAACTTCGGGCACACTCCAGGTAGGTGATCCAGAGCCCCTGGTCACACTGTCAGGTGCCCATGTCCTGAAGGAGATACAAAGCTGTAGCATGCTTACTCAGCCACAGCAAGAAGTGCAGCTCTGGAAATTTAGGGAGGAGGTGGCTCAAATTGAGCAGCAGTACATAAGCAGAGGCCAAGCAAATTCAGAAACTGAACAAAGGGGACCCTTCCTCGGGGCAAATATTCACACAATTTTCTAGTCTCCTGCCTCTACAGCAGCAAGGATCTACTGTTGTGTATTTTCTTATTCTGAAAACTAAATTAAACCTCTGTAACACCTTTATTTAACATTGAGTCAGGCTGTCTTTAAAAAGAGAATTAGCAAGATAATCTTTTAATATGAAGAAAAAGACAATTCTTTCCTGATTTCTTATTTTCTGATGACCTTCCCAAGGTGCCCAAGCACATGACAGACAGCTCATGATCAAACTCCTAGGATTCAGTCCAGTTCCAACACCAAAGTACTAGCCCTGGAATACATGCATGCACACACACAACACCTTCAGCTAAGACTTAATACACTTTTAATCTTAATTGACAATAATGGCACACCTGGGTTCCACATACACAGCAATTCCTCTCCCTGTAGGAAATTTGTTCCTCCAGAATCCACTTCCTCACCTCTTTGCCCTATTAGCCTTTCTTACACCTTTGCAGTAAGGAACTCATGCCATTAAAATCTGCTAATTCTCTTCTTCCCATTTTTTAAATCATCCAGTTTACACTGAGATCACTTGCAAACAACTGCTAATACTCCAGACAAAACACATTATGCATTTTACAAGGGGTTTACTACTACAACAAGGTGGTTCTTCTCATTTATCTTTTCGAGATATCAGAGTCTCCATACAATATGCAATTTTCTCTTACATTCCCAACATGAAAAATAGCTCCTTGTACCATTAAGCAAACAAAACCAGAACAAGCAGAAGAGCATATTCTGTAGAAGTAGTTTTAACTAACAGAAATTTAGTAGTAAGTAACGATATAGGAGACAACAGATTTCAACAGGATAAACACATTTGGGTGGTGGGAACTCCTGATTTCCAGCACAGGCCTTCCTGACAGTTGTTATAACTTGTCCAAGTCCACATTTAACTTATGGTTTAATTTCCATAAATGAAATAATAAAAACCCCACACTTTAAGCTTTACTTGCCTTACAGACATGTTACAGAGCTAATTAATGTTTCTATAAAGCTCTGTTATGCAACAAGTACTAACAAAGCATGGTGTCTCCAGCCTTGGTGGTATCTCATTACTGCACTTGCACAGATTATAACCTATGATAACTACGACTAAAAGACAATCCTTGTCCTAAACCCTTTCACATGCTTCTGACTTTCCAAGATGTTTACTGTTGTGGTTCAATTTTTCCCACCTTTGTCTTTACCAAAAGGTGGATGTTCTGAAAGCTTCAAAAAGGTTGGTTTTGATTGTTAGCACAAAGCAATTCTGAATACTTCTAACGCTGAGTGTTATCATTTCATCTTTTTAATTAGAATGATGCAGCTCTTCATAATGTAAGCCACTCTGAGTTTGAAAAAAGTTCTCAAAACTTTACAATGTAAAACTGAAATCTTAGGGACAGAGGTGGGAAAACCCTACATGCATAAATTGGATATGGTAGACACTCTCATACAGTTCACAGAAAGACAGAAGCTCACCTTCTGAGGACTGTCAGGCTTCCAAGAGAACGTGAACAAATGTAAACACAACAGGCAGTTCAGCTTTGGACTACAGTTTAAATAAAAGGACTTGCAAAGTTCCCTTGCCTCCTCCACGCAGATGCTGCCCTCTGACCTGCACAGAAACATTTCAAACACCCCCTGTTGCTGCTGCTGAGGGAAAAGCGAAGTGGCTGCCACTGCTGCCAGCCAGCCTGCCACCCGCCCGGACAGAAGCCACCCAAGGGACGGCAGCCACAGCCTCACGCGTGAGAAAGCAGGGCTGGCAAACACCACCCAGCAAGGCAAAGGGAAGGAAAGACCAGACCTCTAGCCTTCATCCCCTCTTTCTGAGGGTTCCAGGCAGGCTTATTCACACAGGTGCAGCAGAGCAGAAACACATGCTGCTTGTTCCAGCTTGGGATTACACCTGAGCTAATAAACCTCGCTGATCAGAGCTGGCTCTCAGCACTCTGGTTCTGGAAGCAGGATGCAGACAAATGGAAGTTGGCTCTGGAAAGAGCCAATATGGGTCTGGGGTTTATTAACTCAGGCTTTGCACCATGCAAAAGAATAAAATCTGGCCCTAGAGACTAAATAGCTTATTAAAGTGATACTGAGCCTGAACTAATAAACCCTGACAGAATCAAATCGACTTTGCATCAAGTCAGCTCAGGTGTGCCAGCATCTGTGGCACAGTTAGTCCACTGCTGCAATAAGGCACCCCAAACCAACAGAGCCTGCTATCTGAATTTTAAAAACTCACTTACAATTTTACAGGAAACAAAGTGGTTAACTGTTGTTCAGTTATAGATTTTCTTTTCTTCTGAAAGGAACATCAGGAGCTTCCAGAAAAGGTGATATCTGGCTTTTATGACTGTGAGCTGAATCAAGTCAATGCTATCTCATGGTTTGCCTAAGTTACAAAACAGACAACTTCAGTACATTCAGTGCTTCCCTTGGCCTGCCAAGAGAGGGGTGAAACTGAGAAGATCCAAGCCAAGTGTATTATACCACTGCTAGGAGAAATTAGAGTAGCATCAGAGCGGGGAATAAAAATATTTAATGCTAAGGAGAGCCTAATATCAGAGGCACAAAATGAGAAAATCCCCCCACCTTTCTTTTTTTTAACTTAGTCTCTGTTATTCCATTCCTCCAGTAACTGGCCAAAGTTAAACTAGCCAAGTGATTAATGGATTTAAATTAAATTCTACACAACTATCACATAAAAATCCAATCGTCTGACTTGGTCCTTACTGAAGACTCTAAAAATCTTTTTGATTCTATAAAAGGGAATTAAAAAGAAAAGATAAGTGATAATCAGACAAGTGAAAAAGACAAAGGACAAAAAGGACAAAAAGCAAAGAAAATTACCTAATTTACAAACAAAAAAGTTGCCTGGAAATGAAAGTTACTAGAAGACAGAGAAAAAGACATTAAGAAAAAAACCAAAACATTGTTTAGGTTTTGTTCAAAATAGTGAAAATAAAATTGGTTGACAATAGCACAGTTAAATACATTTTTCACTTAATGTCCAGAATTTACTACAAGTTTTATTTTTATTAGTCTTTAAGCTAAGGAAGGCTTTTATTAAGCTCAGCAGTTAGCCCCGAAATACCACTGAAAGCTGAAGGAAAACATTCTAGTACTTGTAAGGTGTTAAGCAAATGCAACTAACCTACCACAGCAGCATGCATTTGAAAATGCTAATTTAGAAGAATATCTTAAATATATGTCTAAATTAGTAGGGAAATGGTGAAGTTTTGTCTTTAACTACTGTCATAAAGTCTTTGCTTCCTAGCAAGAGGTCCATGCAGGTCAAAGGTACTTGACCTTAGTCAGGATTACAAAAGTGATTGCTCCCTATTGTGAAAAATCTCACACAGGGACAAAAGCCACTGGAAAAATAAAAAATCTTGGAAGCACTGTTTACTCCAGCTCTCAGGGACAACAATCTTTCCTGCTGAACTGCAGCAATATTCCCAGATCTGCCCAATCTCACAAGAGTTTTCTGAAGACATCCACCCTTCCAGTCTTTCCTGACCTCATGACATCACTCCAGTTTAGCCATTTGCAATCATTCTGAGTCTTGCCTAAAGTAGCAGAAATTCCTCTGCTTTCCCATTAGAAAGAACAACCAGAGCATAGCAGAATTGGCTCAATCAGTGTTATTTTATGCACCTATTTTGTGTTTCTAGTTATCCCAGTAAAGGTACATCACTCTGCCTTCACCAAACCCACTTCTTTCACGTTGTTCAGTGCTTCAAAAATTCCATGTGGTAAGCACAGGATCATTCATGTGTTGTACTGGTAAAGGGACAGGGTGGGTAAATGGTGATTCCTTGCTCCCCACCTGTGCTCCTCTGGTATATCCTTTACCCTGTTAAGCCCCACATCCTAAAGAGTCCTAAGAAACAAGAACTGATGGAGAGGGGATGTTCATACATATAAAGCCTCCACAAAGCTCTCTCCAAAAATGTCATTATCTGTGCTACGAATAAATGCAAGAGACACCCGCTATTCACCCTTCAGCAAAGGTGAAGGTTAGGAAGGAGGGATTTAAGGATGGAAAGAGTGTTAGATCTGTCCTGTTAGATCCATTTAAGGACGGAAAGCATGTTAGATCTGTCCTGTTCTGCAGCTCAGCCAGCACCTCTTTGCCCACAGACGACTCCAGCATCCATCACCTCGCCAGGTGCCAGCCTGGTCCCCTCGGGTCCCAGCACATCTACCACACACGTCCCCCCCGACCGCACGGCTACTCACGTTTGATGCACCGCTGGGAGCCCGTGGCCTTGCTCCAGCCGTGGCAGCACTGCCCCCCGCACACATTGACCCTGCAAGTGACAGCAAACAAGGACCAGTGTCCGGCGGGGCACCCCTGCTCCCCATCCCGAGCCGGGCCGCGGGGCGGGCGCTGGGCCGGGAAGACAAAAGGCGGGAAGAATGAAACCTCCCGATCACGCTCGACGCCTCACGCGGGGCGCGGGGCCGCGGCGGACTCCCGTGGCGGGGGAGCTACCGCGGGCGCGCCGGGCCCCGGGGCCGGGCAGGTAACGCCGCGGTGCCCCCGGAGCAGCCCCCCGCCCTCTCCCCCATCCCGAGGGGGCGACAGCGGCCGCGACGGGGATGCTGGCTGTGGTGGGGAGCTGCGGTGCTGGAGCGGGGGACGTGCGGGACGGGAGGGCGCCTTACCCCGGCAGAGGCGGCGGCTGGTGCTTCTGGCGGAGGGGCAGGGCGGCGCTGCTGTTGCCGTGGGGGCCCGGCGGCGCCTTGAGCCGCGGGCTGAAGCGGGCCGGCTTGGCGAAGGAGGAGGCGTGAGCGGCGGAGTTGGGGTGGACCTGGCCGGCGGGGCCCAAGCGGAGCTGGACGGCGGCGCTGCCCGGCTTGCTCATCCGCCGGGTCCGCTCCAGGGGGCCGCCGCCGCCGCCGTAGCGCGTGTTCAGCTGCACATTGAACGTGCGCTGCTGCTGCTGCTGCTCCCCCCCGAGGAGGGTCGGGCGCTGCTGCCGGCTGCCAGAGGAGCTCCCCCGGCCGGGCTGCAGGACGTACGTGATCCTCCTCAGCCTGCCCTTTTCGGAAGCTGCGAGCCCTGGTGACAAAAGCGCACAGGCAGCGAGGAGGAGGAGGAGGAAGCCCCATCGGATCCGACCCATTTCCACAGCGGGAACCCCTACAGCCGGCGAACTTCGGGGAGCCGTGGTGCAAGGGTTTCCTCTCCGCCAAGGGACGCGAGTGCGACCTGCGCCGGGGGCGCGGATCCCTCCTGCGCTCGCTGCCCCCCAACCTGCTCCGGGCGGGGCAGAGAAGGAAAAAAGCCTCAGGATCCTCCCGCCCGCCCCCCAAACTGTTAGGAAAGTTCAGCAAACACTTCGCCCCGTAGAGCAGGAAAACATCGTTGGAAGAAAGGAAGCGGCGGGTGCGAGCCGAGCTGCGAGCCGGAGCGGGAAGGGAGGAGGAGCAGCAGGGGAAGGGTGTTTGCTGGAGGGGGGTGGTCGCAATGGAGAGCAGATGTCTCGGTTGCCGGAGCTGCCAGGGCTCTGCCCGCGTGTGTAAGGCACGGCCCCGGAGCCGGTGCGGGCTGTCCCGAAGCCCCTCTTTAAGAGTTTCTCGGCGAGTGAGCGTGTGCGGCGGGCAGGGGGCGGGCGGAGGTGCCCCGGCCCCGGTGCCGGCCCCGCGCAGCCAATCTGGGCCGCCTGACGTCAGGGGGGCCCGGCCGGGCCAGGTGACCGCGGGCCCGAGCCAGGGGGCGGCCGCGGGCTCTGGAGCCTCGGGAATACCTGCCCGAACCTGCCGCTGCCGGCTTGCCCTCTGCCCTTTGCCCGGCCCGCACAGCTGCCCGAGCTGCTGGGGCAGCGTACCTGTGCTTCGGCAACAGCTGTACCTTTCGGCTGTGTTTCAGTGCAGGTGAGGCTCTAAAGCCTCAAAAGCGTAATATACCTGCTTCGCTCTGTAGGTGGGGACTCGATGGAAGCGCTTTACACACCTTTAAGGTAAGCACATCCCTCCGTCTCAGCCTGATGAGAGCCAGAGGTTGCTCTTAGCAGGATTAGGAGGGACTGTATTGTTCCTTGGTTTTCTTTATGTTCGTAAAGCAGTTATGTATTAGTAAAGAATGAAATACAAACCACATTTGTATACTTGTAATTAATGTATAAGCAAAACTGCCCACGTTTTTCTCCAGTGTCTCTTAACTAACCTCGCCCTTTAGCACTGTAAACAAAAAAACAAAGTTCACAAAATAACCTGAAGGTACATCTTTTAAAATACTCAGAAGCTGATGTGTCCCAGTTCTTTCCAAGAAACTTTGTGGAGAATCAGTTTGCAAATCCAATAGATTGGAATTCAGGTCCTCCTCCCAGGGTTCTGGTCTGCTCTTTTCCAAAGCTTTAAGGACACTGACCCCGGCTCCAAACTGACGAGATTTTGCTCTTAAATGCTCTTGGCACAGCTACAGAGCCGGCAAGGGGAGCAGGAGGGTTTTACGTTGACTCGATTCTAGGCAAAAGCCAGTGTTCAGAGCACAACAGTTCCTTCCTCTTTAGTTCTCATCTATTTAAAACTGCTCAAAAATAAATAGATGTTTTAAATAGATGAGAGTTCGGAGCTTGCTATAGTCACAGTGTAAGGGATCCACATCAATGTTAAAGGCTTCTGCTCCTGTGCCTCCAATGGTCTGGATTGAAACCCAGTGTTTGAAAAGAAAAATGCCACAAGTACTTGGGTATTCTAAATCCACAGTGGATTTAATGAGAATGAAACTCTGTGGTGCTTCAGAGAAAAACCGAGATAAAGCCTAAAAGTTTCCAAGGCCTGGGTTGAAATTAGCTGGGAAGGTAACTGAGACCTCTGCCTGTTCTCGTAGCAAACATATACATCTCTTGTCTTTTTAACTGGGAAGACATTCCCAAATGAACTGTTGAGCATTCCAAAAGCTAATTACTGTAAATCCCAACTATGCTAACTGTTTTTACAGTATTTAGGGAACAGGAAAACACCTCGAAACCAGTGTGGGGAGGTGAGGACTGAGTAAGTTGTGAGAAACTGATACTCAGGATTGTTGCTCTTCACAAGGCCATTGTCCTTCAGAAGTTTTCCAGAATGAGATCACAACTCTGTGTGTGGCTGGGTTTGTTGAACAGAGGGCAAAAACTGTATCATTCCACAGCAGAAGCCAGTTGCTTTTAAGAAATGTGAGGTTTAAGTCATGTCAAGCAGGGGGCAAATGTGGTATATTACTGGCTACTGTACAGCAAATGGTAAGAAACCTCAAGGGAAATATAGCCACAAAGGTGGATGCCTTGCATAGAATCACTGAGGTATAAAAACATTCTTGAAAAAAACATTTAGTATTATCTGAAATTAATTGCTAGAGATCAAGCACTCCTCACAAATTGACATGGCAGATCTGATTTTCAGTGTTCTCTCTTTTTTTTATTCCCCCCTCTAGCAAGGAAATCCACACTTTTCCATTTGTCTGCTATCTGGTTTTGCTTCTTCCCTCCCTCCCCCTCCTTCTTCTCCACAAGGTCCTGGATGTTAGGGACCAGGTTTGGCTGCAGTAACACATCAGGCTGGCCACATAAGTTTTAACAGCTAAAAGAGGACTTCAGTGAAGACTGCAGACTAAATCTCAGCTCAAAATTTCTTCACATGTAGAAGTTTCTGCTTCCAAAGGACAACAAGTTCATCCAGCACAGATCAGCATCAGCCAGATGCTGGCCTTTTAAAATCAAGCCAGGTGACTACTAAGGTTCTGAGGATTCTTCAGTAAATGGTGTCAACTGCTTGTGGGAAACCTGCTCTGGCTACCTCCCCAGCTCCTGTGGAAAAGACACTGACTTGAGTAAGCAGTGACAAACAGGAATTAGTATCTCACACCACCTTTCAGGCACAGCCCTCTTTTTGAAGAAGAGTTGGGAAAGCAGTTTGCACTGTTTTTGTTCTTGTCCCCTGTGGTTTGTGACTAAAGGGTGGACATAAGGAACATAAAGTTCCTTAGTCTGTATACCACCCACCAGAGGGGCAGACCTCTGGATGCTCTGCTGTAAGGGTGAGGCTGAGGCTGAGAAGGGCAGAACTGGCTGGAAGACTGGGAGCAGGACAGTGCAGGAGGCAGAACTGCTGCCCTGATGAGATGGCAGGACTGCTTCAAAGTTTAAAGTCTTAATGGACAGGGGAGAAGCCAGTTTGAGAGTATGAGTATCTGTAAGAAGAACCAAAATAGCATTATTCAAACCAAAATAAAAGGAAGAACTAAACTGCTAAACCAAACTGAATATGTTTTTGCTCAAGCCTCGTGACTTTGGGGTCAGTCCCATGAGTTGAATGAGGAAGGACAATAGTTTTGAGCTGGCAGCACTCGGACCTCCACTGTTCTTTTCATCAAATAACTGCTGCCCTGTCTCATGGAGGAGGTGTTTGGTGCATTGGCTCACAGGCAGAGGGACCTTCGCAGGATGCTTCAGTGAGGATGTGCAGTTATGCTGAGAGTAAAGCCATCCGAGCACAGGTGATTGCTGGGCCAGCAATAAGCATCACAGTGCCACTGCAAGTCCCTGTGACTCCATGTCCACATTGGCCAGGCAGTAAATGGAATGATCAGCAATGCCCGATGTGTCAGCTAAGGGGTCAGTAAATCCCTGCTGATCTTGTAGATCCACCAGGCAGCAAGTCTTGGCTTGTAAGGAAAGCTGGGTTGGAAGCTCACATTTAACATTAGAGTTTGACAAGGCTAAATGCTGTATTTAGCCTCAATTTTGGCTATTTAAGAAAAATTTACAGTACTGCAGCTCCATTAGCTTCAGTAATATTACTTCAAACTTCTTTTGAGCTAAAGGAGGAAAAGCAGTCTATAATTTCTTGTAAGCTGAGAATCAGCTGGAGACCTGTATTTGCTCTTTTCCTTTTCTGCACTATACAATTATCTGAAAAAAAAGTCCTGTATTTTGTAGTCTAAATTACACTTTAGCCATAGCTCTGTAAAGGTAACATGACTCTCATGTGGAGAGTATTTCTTTTGAACAAAAGAAAACAGCTTAGTCTAACTGTCATCAGAGCAGGAAAAAGAAGTAATTGGTGTTTATTATGTCACTAAAGTAAGCCACACGTGACTCTGAATGCATATGTGATTTGCAGAGTAAGACCGTGTGGATATAAGTATCATTTCTGCATGCTGTTTTTCAAACAGAACTGCACCTTCCCACTCAGATTGTTGTTTCTTCCTTCAGGCAGAAACTGCAATTACTCTACAGTTTGTACTAATATCCTGAGGCCTCAACTGTTCCTGAGTGTTACCACAGTATAAATATCATTAATGATGTTTCACAAAAGGACAGGTCCTGCTCACTCTGTGCATGTAGGCACTTACACTCACTTCCAAGGAACTTAGACTAGGCCTGGATGGATGTGTGAGGCTTTGGAGGGAAGCAGCTGAGCTTTGCTGCACGCATTCACTACTGGTGACATTCCTTGTGATTTGGAGGTCTCTAATGACCATACTTGGTACATCACAGTAATTCCAGACTCACACTATGTTACCTTGGGTAACCGACCTTCTGCCTCCCCTTCTTGGATTTCCTGAATCCAGGATGCATGAATGTGCCTTCCCAAACACCTTCTCTGGAAGAACTCATCATCTCCCAAGGCCACACTGCCCCTGGCACTGCAAGCAGGGACTGCTGCATTAGGCACTGTGCACACAGCCCAGGTGACAAACCCTGCCAACTCTTCTGGCCGGAGGCACATGGCCCTGAAGCAGACCAGTTCTTCAGGGGCCAAGGGACTTTTATGATAAGCTTGGTCCATGATGTGAATTCACACCTTGGAGCAGTACAGATCCTGTGTGGCACTCAGTTTCTGAAGCAGACAGATTAGCATGCAGATATTCCAGAGCCACAAGTCTGGATGGGAAAAGAAAACAAAGTCATGATAGTGAGGCTAGGGGGTCACCATTCCCACTCGGCTACTACCAAAAGAGATGGCAACAGGGACGTTTTTTTTTTCCCTTGCAGTACGTCACACTGAAAGCTGGATCCTTTTTGCAAAAGTCTGATGCCAGTCTGTCACCACTGACCACCACCACATCCAACAAAATGCACACTTAAGGCAAGTAGGAGTAGGCTTCTTTATAAGTTACTGACAATAGCTGTAGTAAAAGAAGTTGTGTGGATTTGTATAGTCTTAAATTTCATTTTACCAAACTAGCAGAAATCCCTTCTAGAATATTTGGCAGTTTCACAGTCATCCTCACATATGGAAAATAACTGATTGAGAAATACAAGATTTTTTTCAAGATATGAAAATATCCACACTGTGCTGCTGCAATTATTCTTCCCTCAAGGACATAAATATATCTTGTCTACAAAACAATTAAAATATCTATAGAACTTTTTTATTATGCTATTCCTTACAATTGTTTGTTTCTTTGTACAATCCCATGTACACCAAAAATAAATAAATTGCAGAGGAAATTAGGTGGAAAGAACCACAAAAATAAGAAAATACATACAATTATATCACTTTACCTTAGGAGAAGACATGTTTAAACTAACATGTTATTCACAAAAGCAGAGTAAATATTATAACTAATATTTGAAAACTCTCACAGTGTGACTATGTCGTATGCCAAGAATACTAACCTCTACAAAAATAAACTTCAGCAATGGACCCTGATTTTTCAGTGTTGCACTGTGTGCTGCTCAGACTTTTGAAAGCTGAAGGAGAAAGAGTCTCTATACAATAAAGCTGCTTCTGACTGCAATTAGCACTGAAGAATGTCTTAAAGTTTTCATAATTGTACATAATCTAGGCAGACCAGCAAATCAGTGGAAGTGAAACAGACAGAAGCAGTATGAAAGTATGGAAAGAGGAGCTGTGGCTCATGGGAACACCAGCTATGATTACCCCTGCAGTAGCTGCTGAATAACCTGCAAGGTAATGTTTTCACAGCCTTGTCTGTTTGGTCTCCCCCTCTGACAGCCTGGGATGAAGTTGGGTGGACAGCTTGGGTATCTACTGTTCAGTTTAACCTTGCTTTGCATGTCACAGAGACAGGAACCCAGCCCTGTTTAGCACCTGAGCTTGACTGTCAGGGTAAAAATTTTTTTTAAAACCAGCTGGGCACACGGAGCAGCTGATCCTGGCTCTCTAAATTAAAAAAAAAGGCAGAATAGTACTTCTAATGATGCACTTGGAGCAGCTCCCAGAACACCAAAGTTAGAGGTTGGGAGAGTGTATAGGTTCTCTGTCTGCTGCTCCTTCAAGGTTTGTGGTGGAAGATGACAAAATGAAAATCACAAGCTTTTTTTTTTTTTTTCCTTATTTTTTTTTTAAAGTAGGTAGGTAATAAAATGCTGGGCTTTCATTTCCATCACTTTTCCTCCAAGAGCAAAACGTGTCTGCAGAGATGTTTAATGTCAGACTGTAGTGTGTCTGTGTTTTGCATCAGCATGCTTAAACACTGACCCTGGTCTGAGCAGAAGGACCTTTGAGGGTCCCCTCCACCCTTAATTCCCACTAGCATCTGTGATGAGGTGTGGCATCATGCCTAACAAGCAGCCTCAGGTGGAAACAGGCACAGCTGCCGCCCATTTTGGTCAGGAACCAGTTTCAAGAAAGCAAGCCTGCAGGGTAATAATGTAGAAGACTTCCTGGCGCAGGCTACAGGTGAGAAGGAGACTGAGGACTGGAAGAGCTAGGATGGGATGAGCAGACCGCAGGAAAAGGCTAAACACCTGGGCTTACAGATGACGCCAAGCACGGTCTGAACTGATCTTGCCACCAGGCAGCTGTAACTTAACAGTACTGTGGAGAGACACACCAGCCCAGCACCTGCATTGAGAAAATACAAATTCAATCTGCCTTATAGCATGGAGGTTTAGCCAAGGAGGGCCTGGTAGGAGCTGACTGCACCAGATAATCACAACATGGTCTTTAATTAGCCAGATCAAAGTGATGTGAGCGACTACTTGACTAGAATCTTTCTCAGGTTAGAGTCAGTTTTGCAGTGTTCACTTGAGCCTAAGAAAAAAAGGCATGATTATGAAAATAATAATGTTTTATCCTCTCTTAACAGCTGTACTTAAAACAAGTCTCTATGACCGTCATATTGTTTCAAACCTGCCATCGTAATTCACCATGCTTCCCCAAAGCAGCAGCAGATGCATCTAAACAGCAGAGGGCTTGTGCTCCGTGCCCGGCCCGGCCACGCCGCCGTGCCGGGGCAGACTCTGCCGTGCCCGAGTCACGGAGCGCAGCTCCTCTGCTGGCACCGGAGCCCCGGAGGGCAGCCGGAGCCTTCAGTGTCTCCCTTCTCCCAGCTGTCTCCGTGTCCCGGCAGGGGCGGGGATGTCTCCGGGCGAGCCTTGGGCGCACAAAGCAGGCGGAACCGCAGCTGCGCTCTGCGGGCTGAGCGCTCCGATGTGCGCGCTTGTTGGGATGCGCACATCGCCAGGGAAACTTCGGGGCACACGCCAGCAGCAAGCAGAGTCTTTCAGCTCTACACATCAGCATTCCTAGCAGAAAAAAAAAAAAAAAAAAAATCTGAAAGATGTGCCTCAGTGCTAAAGAGCCTGTCTGTGAGTGAGATTCTTGAGTCACGTGTAGGTGGGCTGTAAAGAGAAGAACCATTATCTGTCCAGAACAGGGTCATCCAGGAAAGCAGGCATTTGTAGCATTAAGTTTCAGCTCATGCAGCCTCTTTCTCATTTTGGTTGTGTTGACTTTTAGCCAGCAGCACACAAAAAACTCAAATTCTCTAGATTCAGGATCCTAGTGTTTTGTTCATATTACAGCTTAAAATTTTGAAATGAAAATGAAAAAAAAAAAAAAAAAGAAAAGAAAAAGTAAGCAGATCAATATCCTTTTCTTCCAAAACAAGTATAGCACTTTCAGGTACCCCAGTTTTGACCTATCAGTGAATGTACCATCTTGAACTGAAAAGAAGTTATCTGAAGACAAAAGGAATGATCTACCTCTGCACAGAAGCTTCTCATCTGTCCCTGTTCAAAGCACATTGATGTCCATCTCTGACCTAAAATCAAGTAGTGCCTTTGCTCCTTCAAAGCTGAACTAACCTTTGCTGCCCCTCATTTTCTGTAGGGTTGTAGCCATGGCTGACAAGGATCAGGATTCTGCTCCAGGACTGTAAGTTTGATGATTTCCAGAGTTGATTTAAAGGCAACTGCAATTATGAAAATCAGAAATGATGACTGCCAACAATTTAAATTGAGAGAAAGCCTCCCCAGTCAAGGAAACCTGAACGAAGGCCATATGTAAGTTCTTAGTGCTGACTAGCAAAACCACCAGTGGTTTTTTTGAGTGTTTGCCAGTTTTGTGAAAGATAGAATACATAACATTTTTAGGGTCTGCAGGAATCTCTTGTGATCCTTTACAGTTCAACTCATCAAGTACTATGACATTTTCATCTTTAGTGTTTCAGCATTTAAAGCAGCTTTTCTGAGCCAAAATTGTACAGCTCTCCAGTCTTGTAATCTACTATCATGTATCTTTCAAAGACTAGAATAGATTTATACTAATTGATTTAGCTCTTCTCAAAGATACGGCTAATAAATTGGACTTTCACACCTGCCACCTTTTCTTAGACTTTCTTAGTCTTAAAATGAGGTGGGCTTTTTCCCTCTAAAAGAATTTAGGATTCATTTTTATTGCAGAGAGGGTCTCAGTTACTTGACAATATAATTAGGTAGAACAAAGTCTTTTTACAAATAGTTATGCTGAAGAAAATATTAACAAAAGCAGCTTCAGTATTTCCTCACAATTTGATGTAGGGCTTGTAAAGGGAAAAAAAAAAAAAAAAAAAAAAAAAAAAAAAAAAGAGGATCCATATTTATAACTCACCTATTAAAAGTGTTTGTTTTGACTCCACATCCAAATTTCATCTTGTCTCTGTGATCTGCAACTTTTCAGGCAGGCTGTGCCTGAGGATTAGGTTCTACCCTGTTCTAGAGAAACTGGGGAGTTTTCTTAACTTATGCAGGTTTTAGGTTGCTATTAAGAACTCTGATCAGCACATCAGGGAAGTGTGGGGGGGTTTTGTCCTTTTTTTAAAAACTTGTTTGTAGAGATGAGCTGAGGCTGAATTTGCATTTTAAATAAACAAACCTCTTTAGCAAGTAATTTTCTTGCATATAACCCTTTCCAAATGCTTCCACAGCCAATTTTTTTCAAGTACCCATAAAGATGTCACCAGACAGGTAGCTTATTATTCACATTACAAATAAAAATCATAAAATAGTTTTGAGTGAATTCTCTAAGGATCATTTCGTTAAGAAGAATATGGTTTCATATTGTTGAAAGAGCTCCTAGGGATGGATCCTTAAAGCAGGGAGAATTTCTCCTTATTTTTTGTTTAGTGTGCCTGCTGCAAAAAAATGTTTGATGGTTTGTCTTGTGAATTGAATGAAAAAGAGTTCATGTGACCATCTAGTTAGGTATACATGTTGAATACTTCATTAACTGATTTTCACAGCTAAAAATCCCCATGCTTTAAAGCATCTTTTTCCTCTCTGGCTGCGCAATAATCTTCAGTACATGTTAGCCTGTGTCATGAAAGCTTATCTTCTCAGCAAGTGAGGCCTCAAGTTCTCTCTCACTGGTAAAGTAGTTTAGCTTTATGCCAAGCTGGAAAACTTCACCCTCCCCCAGGGGTAAATAAAATCCCTATAAGCAAGAGTTCAAGTTGAGCAAGTTCTTCACTAGCTACTCTTTCCATGAGTCACACGCTTCTCTTCTGCAGAATCTGTCCAGCTCCTTGTCTCAGTGATATAAGATCAGCATAATCTGAATTACCCTTCATAGCTGAAAACAATACTAAACCCTAAAACTAATGAGAATAAAAGCCCTCTGCAGTGACAAACCAAAATTTCTTCTCCTTTCCTTCTGCAGTTTTCTTCACTCTCTTATTCTTCTTGCTGTTTTTCCTAGGTCTGGCTCTCTAATCAAAACAACATGCTTACCTCCTCACATTGATTATTTCTAAAGCAGCCACTAATCTTCTTAATGTTTTTCAGTCAGGGAGATGCTCTGCTTTTCTTATACTTTCTGACTGTGTCCCCATCAGGAAATGATGCTGTTGGCATGTGGTCACTCCTCACAGCACTCGAGTGTACAAGGCTTAGACCAAACCACAGCAGCGTGGTGGACGACACAGAGCCTGGTTTCAAGGGCTAGCACCGCCTGCTAAAGTCCACTTCTAATTTGAATAAAGGTTCTTATATTGGGGAAAACCTAATGCTCTGAGCATACTGTCTGATCCTGTAACCAACCAGTCTTGCACAGTCTTAACAATTGTCTTAACAATTATATACAACCATGGTTTCCACAGTGTAATTCCAGCGAGAACTATAAAGAAGAAAATGTTTTACTTTTGTGACTTACTAAACCAGGAACACTGATTTGGAGAATAACCTATTTTATCCAAAGAGGGACATAAAGTGCAATGATTAGCATCTTCCAGGCCTAGGTGTTATTTTAGGAGGCTACATGGGAAACCTTTCTTCAAAAGTAAGAAAATAACATTCAAAGTAACAGAGAAACTGAAAATGTGGGTGAGAAACCATGAGTTAGTTTTCACTGTAGTGCTGAATCCTGATTTGATTTTTATTGGATATTATGGTGATACGTGCACAATGGTTTGTGTGCTGTCAAGAGAATCTTGTCAAAGATAATAATCCCACTGAACTGCTTGGAATGTTCTCACAGTTTCATTTTCCAGGATATCTCCAGAAGTGTAGCTGGTGATGTACAGGCATTGGGGAAGATGAATGATATTCTCCTGACCTTCAGTAGCAGGTTAAGCCACTAGGTAGCCTGTTGAGTCCAAAAGGAGTTACGCCAATATTTTGTCTGCATAAACCTGTAATTTAAAGATGTTTGAAGTCACAGGATTAGGAGCATACTGAAGTAACAGAAACTATGGCACAAAACACTTTCAACTGCAGGCAATTAATTATTCTCTGTTTATCTCTTTGTTTTACTAGGTCTTTTTTCTACCGATGTGTTTTATGTTATACAAGAATAAATTCATTAGGATTTTTGTATAAGTACATGCTAATGTACTTAGAGGAAAAATCAAAGCCCATAACAGGTTTTACTTTGTTTTGAAAGTACAATGGTCTGAAAGCCAAGGGCATGGTTTAGGTTCCCTTTTATTGCTCTAGAGTGCTGCCTGGCTTTTCCAAACCATACATAAATATGTCTGGATAACCTGGAGATAGGAAAGCACTTGTTTAAAACATGTGCATGCCCACAGTACCACAATTTACAGAAACAGAGCTGGCACCGTGTTCTGACACAGAAATTTGGGGTTGCACCACACTTACTGAACAATTGCTCTAATGTTTGAAATACAATGGCTACACTGTTTTGTTTCCAAGTTCTTTAGGAAAAATCAGTACCAATTTTTGGGACCGTAGTACCTCTCTAGATACTATAGAAAAGTATTCAGTGTATTATTTCTCAATTAGCTGTTACTTATTACACTCTAAAAAAAATCTTCAAATTAAAAAAAATCTTGAAATTAAAGCTTAGGCACAACTAACTGGCACTTAGGGAAAAATCTTTGAAATTCAGTGGAAATGCTGTAGTAGCCTGTAGATTCAAAAGTGGCAGGTGGAACACAAACAAAAAAAAAAAAAAGCTAATAAAAATCTCTAAGTTACATATACAAGTTTCATTGTTACAAGCCAGCAAGTCAACCAAGCACTTTTATGAGGTGTTTCAGAGTCAGAGGAAAAGAGGTTAGGGGACTGTACCAAAAAGTAACAGTGCAGGTAATGGAGAAAAACCCCACATTTGTCCCTGTTAGAAGCCAATTCCCTGTGCTGGTTGCAGTTGTGATATACTGTGATACACTGTGTAAACCCAGCCTGGTGATCCTCAGCCCAGAGGAGCTGACTTGGAAAACCCCACATATTTTCCCAGTTTAGCCTCACAGTTTTTCCCTCCATAACTCTACATGGATCACGGTCTGGTCACTTCTGCATGTGAGCAGTTGTGAAACAGAAAGATGTTGGTGGCATGCTCGTTCCAAGCTTATTTCTTGATGGCAAATCACACTTCTGCTTTGTTGGTCTCCAAAACTGATATTGTCATCCTGACTCAAGGAGAGCACCTGTGTGGGACAAAGACACAGAGCACACAGCTGCCAGAAGTATGACAGGAGGTACTAACCTGTCAGGAAACCTCCATGAGGCTCTAAGAGAAAGAAAAGGTGCTTAGCTGTTCAAAATTACATTTTTTTGAAAGAGACATTGAAAAAATGTAAGCCAAAAAGTGGTATTTTCAGCCTTGGTCTCTTCTGCATTTGACTCAGGTAGGCAGAAGTTTTGATGGAGTTACAGGAATGCTACAGCATTTTTTTTCCTTATACTTCAGCAGTTCTCAGCAAAAATGTCAACTTATCTGGGTTTAAGCTGACACTGCTGTGGCTCATTGTATCAGGTTCATTTGTAACACTGTCTAGTTCTATTAAGCAGCTAATAATACTCACACCTATGCAACACATTTCATTTATAGACTTCAACACACTGGCACAGCTGTACCCCCATTTTACACAGGGGAAAAGTCAAGGAAAGCAAAGCCAACACTGGACTTTCTAACACACACAGCAGTTTGGGTGGCAAAAGGATGTCGGATATTACTTCGTTTTTTTCCCTGGTGTGCTGGAAAAGGGTTTAATTAGGCACAGTGGACTTCAAGTGTGCAGCCATTTATGGGGCTGAAGGCTCAACAGGGTTCCCCAGTCTCGCAGGCACAGCTGGTTGTGTTTTGGGGGCAGGGGCTCAGCCTGAAGTGTGAAAACCCCCTACTGCCACAGCCCCGGGCACAGCACATCTGCACCCAACCACAGCCTGCTCCCACCTGACAAGGACAAGCAGAAACACAGAGGGGAGAGACACACAGCCTCGGAAATGTTGGTAGTATGAGATCAGAGGGAATGTGAAGGGGAGACTGTGAAAAGAGAAGGGGAAAGAGCAGAAACTTCCAGGACAGCGTGAGAAAATACACTCAGGGAAGAAGGCGGGGACATTCTGCACCTCGTCCATGAAAGTTTTGATCCAGCAAAGAACATAAGCATTGCTTAGGTGTCCTTTTAAATTCGAGGAGCTGCAATACAAAGATGCCTGAGCTTTGCGGTCTTAACACTTTTCCACTCATATGTCTGTCTCTTCTCTTGCCCTGTGCTGGAAGCATTCACAGAATTATAGTCCAATTCTCCTGAGTACCATGTCCAGGTAAATGGAAGCATAACAGGACAGGAAGCCAGCCCTATTCATTACACAAGAACAAGGAGGACCATAAAGCAAGATCCCAGGGTGAGACTGCCAGCAGTGCAGTCCTTATTGTCAGGAGCAACCCAATCAGCCCTGGGGCACAGGCATACCAATGTCATTTTCATGGCCTCATTTTCACTGCCCCACCACTTCTTTGTGAAGCTGACACTCTCTTTTAATTTCCAGCCTCCCTTTATGCACCACCACTTTATACCGACTCCCTGCTTTCTGTGTGAGAATTTTCTTTCCGCCTTAGCAAAGTTCAGGCTTTTCCTGAGTGGATAACATGTAAGTTGAGTTATCTGCAAGTTATCTGCACTTCACTTACAGATTAATAACAACTTCTATGTTTATACAGGACTTTATATCCAGTGTACTTCCTAGTACCTTGTAATTGTTAATATAAATATCTTTTACAGAGGTGTAGACAATGGTCTTGTCTTAAGTAACTAAAGAAGGTGTGACGTGTAAGAATTATTAACTAGACTAATAGATTTATCAGTTAAACAACTAAACTTTAGCCTAAAAAAATGTTTAAATAACATAGCCTTAACATTAAGACTTTTATCATTAGATATATTAGAGAAAACACACTTCAATAACATTTTAGAAAACACCAAATATTGGAATATTTAGTCTGACAGTGAAGCTTATCAGTTTAACAACTCATGAAATATTGACATAACAGCTACTTGACAATTAATCACATCCTGGCTCATGTATTGAACATGAATTCACACTGGACCCCTCTATAGAAAACAAAATACTTTTTATGTGGTTTAAGTTTTAAGGGATTTGTACATTTACCAGTTAAACTGCTAGGTAAAAAAAAATAAAATTAACAATGAGCAGAAGTATACTCTAAGAATAGGCTATCAGGTGTCCAAATACTCAAAAAAATCATAATCTGACTATTTCTAAAATAGTTTAAGAAAAGTCACAGCAGCTGTTAGGTTTTGATTTCCTTTCAAAATTAGATTATTAATTTAGATATAACTAGAAGGTAAATTTGGCTATACCAGTTTAAGTATCAGTCTCCATATAATGTTATTGTTCCCTCTTTTGCAACAATTCCCTAATTACAAAGAAATTCTAAGTTGCTGGAAAGCTGTGCCATGAGACAGCTGGCTCAGCCAATCAAAACTAGGATTTTCTTTTTAAAGTTAATATTGCCATTCATGGCCGTGGGCTGCGTGCGGCTCTAACCCAGCTGTTCAGGATAACAAGGGAGCAGACAAAGGCATGTTTCACCCTTTCAAACCTTGCTGCACTGCTTCTGCTTAGCTTTTGCTTTGAAAAAAGATGGGAGGGCATGTGCTTTTGGCTGGGAGCTGGATGAGGGGACACCCCAGGCTGGAGCAGACACCTCCAAGGGCTCCCCTCCTTGCCAGGGCTGCTGCCCCCTGAGCGCTCATCTTAACCCATTCTGAGCAGAGAGCGAATTTCTGCCTAGTGGTTGGGAAGGGGAAAATCAAGAGCAGGCCCCTGCAGCAGTTTGAATCTTTGGTCATGTGTGAGCGAGTGAAGGTGCAGAAGTGCCGTGGCAGCTCTCTGTGCTGTGCATGGGGCGCGTGTGGGAGGTACGCACAAAGCCCTAAAAATACCAGACTGTAAATGTACTGCAGAGTCAACAGTAAGTGAAATGTTTTCAGAAAATCCTAAAGGGAAGAATGGAAAAAAAGCAGACCAGCCCTCTGGGAACTCCCCTTTCCTAAGTCATAAACCCTTCAGTTTTCCCTGTCTGGAAAAGCTGTCCACAATGCTCAGAACAATATGCTTTTATTTTTAGCCTTTTAGACCAAATAACCATGAGGAAAAAATACCCAGTGTCAAATGTTGTGAGTGGGTAAAAGTACCATCTTGTAGTTAAGATAGATATGTTTTTAAAAGCTGGAGTTTGAGACATGAAGTTGAAATTGTTCAACAAAGTTTACAAGTAAATTTAATATTTCAGGAACACGTTTATGTCTTTAGCTAAAACATGTTTTCAAACTGCTTTAGTTTTTTATGCTATGGGTAAAAAATATTTCATGTTCTTCACTTTGAAATTCACAAAAATTTAGAATCTTAAAAAAGTCCTGAAAAAATGGACATGCCAAATGTGTTGTTAATAAACAAACAAACAAAAAAATTTTTGTTGAGTAAAATGGCTTGAAATCAAGCCAAACTTCCAAAATGGAAAGGAAGATACATTTTTTCTTCTTTTTCTGAAGGCATCCAACAGTGCAGGAATGCTTTGTTGAAAATCTAAAGATGGACAAATAATCAAAAACTTGGTGGAGCAGCAGACTGGATTAATTAAACCACAATTAACTTTGTGGCCCTATTTGGTTTTGCATGGTCACGCAGTATATTCATGCATACTGCATCTAATCCTGCTATCACCAGATAGACAAAACTCCAGACACCAGGAATTTGGTTTGGCTAAGTCAAGCACAGTGACTTATTTCAGATGCTGATCTGTTTCTTAAAAAGAAGCATTGTTACTTTTCCCTGTATATTCTACAGCCCAGCTCAGCTGAGGCTCAGTTGCGTGGGCGTGCTCAAGGCAAACCTTCAGACAACACCCAGCTCTTGCAGAAATTTATAAAGATGGTAACGAGGCTTTGCCTGGGTGTGTTGCTGTATCTGCAGCTGAACTGGGTCACAGACTGAAGCTCCTGGGCACCCTCCCAGCTGCACACTGTTGCTTTTTCTTTTTTTCACTGCCAGAGGTCACCCTCTTTTGAGATCTGCCTCTGTCAGTGCATGCTTAGGTTGGCACCGTGAAGTGACACAACTGTCATTGTCAGGATTGCTTTGTCACTGGTACCTCTCAGTAGCACTGGCATCACAGACAGGGAAGAGCAGAGTGAACTGCCTTGGTCACTGGGCTTGCGACCCCCTGCCCCCACCGGCGCGACCCAGGCTGCTGCAGGAGTTCAGAGTCACTGGAAGCACTTCTCACCTCGAGGGGCTAGCAAATCCCTCTGGGTACATGAGCCCCTCCTTGCACCCTTCCTGAGAGATGGAGACCTCTACTCCAGATCACTGGGCTAGTCTGTATTCTCTGCTGTGCCATAAATGCAGACCCTCTCAGATGCCAGTCAAAGGCAACCTTTTAATTTGACACAGCACAGGATAGGTGTTTAGGAACAGATACAGACAGGGTTTCACTGCATTAACACCTGTGGCAGTGTTTCCCAGAAATCTAACAAACTGTAAGGGGAAGAGGTGATAAGAGGCAGGGTAGTTTTGGCAGCCTGCCACCACAAACTGGTGCATGCTGAATTAATGTCACAGGCAGATCCTGTGCAAAGGTCACAGCAAGCTAAACATTAAAAATCCTAAAAGGTCCTTGCACAATTAACATTTTAAAAATAATGTATATTATATAAACTGCTGTGATTAAAAGAGGCCAGGAACAGGGAAAAGTAGCCTGAAGCCAGGATTGTGCTAATTAAAATATACAATAGAAATATTAATCAAGTGAACTTAAGGGTGGGAAGCAGGCAGGAGGAAGGGGGAAGACATAACATAATCCCCGTAGTACCATGTGATATTCCAGTGCCCTGAAAAATGGGACAGGCAGGCAGAGAGAGAGCAGTCCTGCCATCCTGGCTGGGAAAAGCTGTCTCTACCCAGGCAGGGGTTCTGCCTGGGCTGAAAAGCCACAGACAACATCTCTGAGTGTCCACGATGCACACCGCAGCTGGGGTACTGTGGCCTGCAGCATCATGAGCCCATGAAGGCCTTGAAGAGGATGCTTTCCAAATGTAGCTTTAATAGGCAGTTTTGCTTTACTTTTTCTTACCTTGGTATGACAGACTGATGGTCTGAAGTAAGCCCTGTCTTTAAGGTGAGTAACCTCACACTTTAAAGCTCTCTGTTCCTGCGAGCATGGCAGTGTTCATAGCTTTTCCTGTAACCAGCGTTCCTATCTACATTTTTCAGGATACCCTAATGATAATATAGTCGTTCTCCTCTTAGTCACAAGGCTGTATGGGAGATGGTATCTCTGGGTCTGAGGTGGGGGAGCATCTGCCAGCAGACTGCTTTAGCCAGGAAAATCCTCTGGCACCGAGGGCGAGTCAGGAGCCTGCCAAGTACAGAGCACTACAAGGGAGTTTATAATGAAGCAATGAAGCCTGTGCATGCTTCTGCCTTCCTTTGCTTGCTGCCATGGAGGATCATCCTTATATTACAGCCCAGCTCCTGGCTTGTTTTGTTTAAATCTACCAGCTCAACTCAACTTCCTTTTCTGTCCTCAATTGATCTTGCTAGTAAGCTGGGCACTTCTACTGAAAAATCTTTTGTGTCTCTATTCCCTCTTCCTCAGCACCACCCTCGTGTGTGGCTGTGAAATTCCTTACTTAATTCTTTCTGTCCCTTGATCGTGACCTGACATCTTTATCAGCCTCTGATGTTCACGTTGCTGGGCATGCAGCACACAGCACCTTGGGGCTGGGTTTCCCTGCCTTTTCCTGGCAGCCTGGGGAGCTGCCAACAGCAGTAACGAGGAAGAAGGACGGAGAGTCTCAGCCAGATTCTGTCACATGAATACACAATCTTACAGTAATTAGGAACCTCACAGCAGCTTGGATATACATGCCATTTACCCTCTGCCCACTACTCACTTGCATGCTGTATTTTTCTTAGCTTTTTTTTTTTTTTCACTGATCTTTTGAACAGTATTTTGGAGCAGCTCTCAGTGCCAACAGTAGAATAGATAGGGTAGTCCTGTTCAACTTTAATTAGTAGTTTGCAGTAAGGATAGTATTCAAATATCAGCTCTTACTATCATAATTAGATAAACTTTCTTGCATGCTAGCACCCAGTCAAAGGAATGCATATGCCATACCAAAAGTTCTTTCAATACCTTTGCTGGCATCTGTTATATATTGCCTGAACAAAGAAAGACAATGGATCTTTTCAGCCATATAGCCATTCATACCTAAGGTCTTTGTTTCTGGGGCACAGGAATGAAGCTAGTCCCCAGGAAAAAAAAAAAAAAAAAAGGTTAAAAAGACTCAATGTAATCTGGTTTCCCTTCATGATTAACTGAAGTTGGGGAAAAAAAGGGATCTCTTTCATGAGCCTTAGGTCGCTGGAGACATATTGGAGTCATGCTGCTTTGTCAGCTGAACAGGAGCTCCCAGTGTGACATGCTGCTAAAAGAGACAATGCTGCTCTTGGATGCATGAGCAGATACCCCGGGGTTGGATCCAGTAGGACGGCTATGGGTGTCTGCACACATCCTGAGCAAATACTGCTGGAATATTGTCCTGGCCTAGTGCCTGCAGTTCAAAAGGGATGCTGATAAATTACAGTAACTTCAGAGAAAAGCCACAAGAGTTTTTAACATGGATGTGACCAATCTTCCTTGTTCTATAAGATCCATACCAAAATCATTGCTTGAACAAAAGCCAGCAAAGGGGAATTCCAGGAATAAACAGAAGAAGACAAAATTGGTGCCCTAGGAATGCCACTGCTCACTGCATGGAAGGTGAAACAAGGCCATGATAGAAGATGGGTTGGGCACTCACCTCTTCCATAACCATGCCACAGTCCTGGCATGCATTGCACCTTAACACTTCCATTTCATTTAGCTGGAGCACTGCTAATCAGTTACCTGGAAAATAAACCTCATCTATGAGAAAGCCCATTAATTACAACTATTTAGCTCATCAAAAGACAGTTAAGGACTGAGTTCAGAGTCTGATACATAAAAAAGAATTTTTATGTTATCAAAAGAATTGATAACAACTGTTTCAGTTCAGTAAAGGAGAAGGACTCTGAAGGTTGGATATGAATAGTTTCTTCATTTTTTAAGGTGAAAAAACTATTTTTGAACATCATACAGCATTTGAAATTTTGAAAAAGAAAGTTCCATAAAAGCAGCCATAATCTCATTTTCATTTTCTTTCTTAAAGCCATTATCCTCTTCACAACCCTGTGAGCAAGTATTGCTTAGTCACATGGTAAATGGCTGTACCTGTATAACTAAGAGAAATTTCATTAAAAATATTATTTTCTTAATCCACATTGAAAAGAACAAATAAAAATTTTCATGCCCATTTCTAACTTTCTACTTTGGAAACATCTATTTATGACATAGAAATTAATTAAACTGGAATAAAACCCCCATACCCTAAACTCTAAGCAGTCCAGCTACTCTGGCAGCTTGTCTCTTTTCTGATGGCAGCACAAAGCTCCTGACAGTACAAACCTACCAGCACTAACCTACCAAACCTACCACCACAACCTACCATTGTCCAGGGCCTTCAAACTTACTACAGAAAAAAACCCCAACCATTCAGAAGCCTTTGGCCAGGATCACCCCTGTTAGCAGTTTTAAAATGTCACAGTGGATTAAGGCACAGAGTGATTTTTTTGCAGTCCAGAGGTATGCAGAAGAGCTACTAGGAGATGGAGAAAAGCAGGGGATTCTGGGAGGCCAGCACTTGCATTACAAACTTTTAAATAACATATTTTATGAAACAGCACAATCCCTCTTCCTTGGCTTCCTTGAGAATGGGCTAATAGGAATCACATGACAATGATAAGTGCTTCAGCAACCATTATTGTGGCTAGTGGGGTTTTAAAACAGCAACAGAATTATTGTATGTTTCTATTAAATCCTCTTTGTCACCATTGATAGAATTGATCGAGTGCTCTTCAGCGAATAAACACATTGGTGAATGACTCTTTTTCTTGGTCAGCTGTTGTGTTGACAGGACTCTTTTATCCTTGGAGTGGCAGATGGTATGTGTGGCTGCTGGGAGGCAGCAGACAGAAAGTCAAGGCCAGGGCTTAGGGAACAGGCTAAGAAATGCCAGTGGAAGCTTGTGCAATGTGCGAGAATCAGCCAGATTCAGAAGGGAAGGAGGAGCCCTGTCTGGTGTCTGTTAAGACTGGGATAGCCATTGGGATTATCATCCTCATGACAAAGATGATAGTTGCTTTTAAAGATGCCACTGAGATTTCAAATGTTTGATTTTCCCAGCAGTTTCAGATGCTGCTGAAATACCTTGCCACAGAGGACAACACCAACACAACAGCAAAGGAAAACACCACTTTTTCACATGCAGATGTATTAGAAGAAAAGGAAAAGAGATTAGAAGAGTCTTCCCCTAAATTTAAATGTTGCATATCATAACCCTCTTGTAAGTCCAAATGTTTGGGTATTTTTAGCACCACTCTACCAAATTAAGAGGAGGCACTGAAACAAGTAAATCAACCTATGCTTGTTTCCTGTACCTCACCATGCCACATCCACTATGCCTGTGGTTTCCAGTGACCAGAGAAAGAGCAGCCTATGAAATTAAACAGGCATTTTTTCCTCAGCAGTAACCTTTTGTTTTCCATTTCTCCCTAAGGCACCATCCTGCCTCCAGCAGGGCCCGGCTCTGGCATTCCAGCACCATCCCTGCTCTGGAGCGCCAGCTGGGCAGGGAGAGTTGGTGCAATGAATTTTGCAGCTACTCTCTGTGTGCACTCATCAGTGCCACTGACCACATTCCTGGGACCTGACACGCACTGGAACACCTCTCCTACGCATTTTTCTCCTCCAGTTTTGGCTTACTCCAGTGGTTTTCTTAGAAAAACGAACAAACTATGGTCATATTACTTTGAAATGTAAAGCAGACATTTTGGCCCCTCAGCAAAACATCTTTAGAGTCAAATACTGTAGAAATGTACACAAGATATTTTGACCACCAGAGGGGGCCTGTATTGTCCCAAATTTAAAGTAAAACCAGAAAAGCATGTTTTAGGAGAGAAAGAAAACAGCAAGTATGTATTTGTACCAGGGTAGCACCTACAGGCATGAAGTAATGATCCATTCATTCCCTGAGATGACGGGAAAAAAAGTTTGTGTGGGATGAGCAGGGAGTGCTATCTGGTACCCACTCCATCGGCTGTGAGCAGAAGGTATCCTACAGGAAATTCTTGAGGAATAACACGAGTTTTTCTGTGAACCTGTATGTGAAATACAATGAGATTATTTTGGCTGTTGCTTTTAGCTGCTGCCTCCTCCGTGCCTCAGTACAAATAATGCTGTAAATGCAAGGCAAGTTTTCAAGGCTCTTATCATATGTCATGGTATTAATATCTCTGTCTTACCTTCAAATGGGACATTTTAAAAACATCAATATTTTATCAACATTTTGCATAGATATAAGACAGGGTTAGGTATCCCAGTTAAAGTACAAAGAACGAACTTCAGAAATACAGTGTCCAGTTAATACTTCTAATTATAGTGAGAAATCCTAGCACAAAATTTAACATGTAAGATTGGAAAAGCCTAAAAGAAGGTTTTTTCACCCTAAGAAAATGAACTGATCTACAGCTGAGAGATACCAGTACCTACTTAGTTATTGTACTGTATATTTCAAAAGTACTTTTTTTCCCTTTGTCTCCACTTTGCTTTTTTTAATCTGTGTAGAATGAATACAAACCTCGTGTAATGCCATGCTTGCAGTCTAAAGCAACTTTCAAAACTCATTCATATATCATCATACTAATAACTAGGCAGCAGAAATTAGAATCCAGCATTTAATGCAAATAATCCTGTTTATGTTCTGTGACTTTTACAGCAGACCATCTGTACAAAACAATGGCATTAACACTACCACAAAAAATTTAAAAAGATGGGAAAGTTACTGCTGTTTCAATAGGAATTGACAATCATGCATGTTCTTGCTTGGAAACATTGTTCAAAGGAAACAAATCTTCCAGCTGAAAGCCTCATTCCTAGAGTCATCCAATAACACATAAATAGGACCACTTAGACACAGCATTTGTCCCACACTCTAACTTATTCATCTATTTGTAGCGGATATGAGAGCTTGTGGGTGGCCTGACATGGTCCTCATTCAATTTTATTTAATTACTCACTTGATTTCACTTGAAAGAACTATTAAAATGACATCTTAATTGCTCAGTATTATCCAGAACTTTTTCAAAGCCCATAAACTGTCAGGGATTAAAAATGATGTCACTTTTCTGAATTTCCTATTCAGAGGGGAAAAGAAAAAAAAAATTCTCCATCCAAGCCAAAATAAATACATAAAAATACACAGCCCTTGAGGAGGGGGCCAACTTTTTCCCTCCCCCTGTGCTGCACTTCTGCTGTGAGCAGCAATTGGGGAAAGCGATGAAGCACTACAGCCATAAAGGTTTAGGCAGGAGAGGAAAGTCACATTTGGGATGGTCAGATCCTGGATGATGGGGTTTCACAGCCACAGCCCACTCCATCCCCCAAACACGGAACACTGCTACCCCGGGGTACATGAAAGGTCCATCCAGCCCAATATCCTGCCTCAGACAGCAGACAAAGGCAGATGCTTTGGAAAAGAATATAAGAACAGGGTGCATTCAGAGTGATTCCCTCTCCACACACCCCCCTCTCTTAATATCCTCTGTGTTTCCGACAATCAGGAGTTTAGGGATTTCCTGAGCCAGATGTTGCATCTGGACCACTGTTTTTAATAATCAAATAGAAATAGAGACCCTCTTCTACAGGGGCTTGGCTGTAACTGCAGCCAGCCTAACACAGTAGCAGCCACAGTCAGTGGCTGTGCTACTTCCCTGAATCTACAGAACATTTCTTCCTGCTTCTGACCTTCATATATAAAAATGCTAAAAATTTAGGATTAGCCCTAAGAAGAATTCATAGCCATTGGACTTTATAAAGATAGATTATGCCATCAGTAGTCTTATTAAGAAATCTATTAGTTGAGTGGAAAGCCCTGTTTTTACATCCACAAACACATGAGCTACATCTGCAAGCAGATGTTAACTGCAAGACATATGGAATCTACCCCTTAAATATCTTACATATCAGAAAAGTTTGGTTAGATATTTGATTCAAGTGTACTTCAATCTATCTGGGAACTGGAAAACTAGAAAAAAATAAAATAGATAAATGTTGTTATAGAAGCATGGGGCACTAGTGCATTGGGTCATTAGTTCCCTTGAAGCGCTGCAGATTCCTTGTGTAGCAGACATCACATAATGGCAATGAGGACCAGCTCTCATGGATCCAGAAATTAGACTAATTTTTATCTTTGGAGAAGGGAGGAAGGCAACAGAGAATATCACCTTCATTTTTGTGCTTGATGTCCATGCATAAGCTTTGCTTTTTCTTTGTTTAATTAACCAATTTGAAAGTAAAAGTGTCTTTTATTTCTGCTTTAAATAAAATAATCTCCCTTTCTTCTCCTGATCAAATGCCACACACTTTTAAAAAACAATATTTATTTTTATAGAGTTAATTCAGAAATAACTGAACTCTGGAACCTGGCATGCAAATAGTTCTAATCTTAGTGTACACACATGTTCAAGCTTGAAAACAAACTGAGTAAGATAAAAATAAAGGTGTTGGTAATTCTGAATATGGCTGCTTGGCATCTGTTAAGACCTTTAGAATGTCCTGATTTAACTCCCCCATATTTTGTGACTTGACACAGATACACCTGCCTGATATGGATGCTCAGAAGGCTCTGCAGAGGCAGTGGACAATGATGGACAGCAATGCCTCACAGTTATCCCAGCAGAACCTTGAAGATAGTGAGGGAAAAGAAAGAAGAAATTGGCTAAGCACAGACACACTGGAGAGTGCTTTTTTCCAAGAACTGCAGCTCCCAAATACTTTTGTTGCATTTTGCTACTTTAAGCTCTGCAGTTGACTCTTTGGACCCTAAGCAGTTCCAGTCCCTCCGTGTATCACAACATACATTGAACTGGTCACGCCACATTCCATTCCAGTGAAACAAGAGCATCACTGACTAATTTTATGATAATTCAGCTCCTGATTCATCAGTGTTTAGTTACATGTTCACCTTCAAGAAAGAAAGATCTCATTTACATACCCAAGTGGCTTACTTAGTTGGAGTTTGGAGTTTACATGCTCCAAAATCCAAAATCCATAAACCCTAATGCCCTTCAACGGGAGTTTCCAGTATTTTGAAGCTGCCTAAGGGAGACTCAAAATTGAGGCATTGCCCCAGCATCAGGGTCAGACATTCCATTCAGTAAGGATGTGCAGATCTTCTCTATTTCTCCCTTTCTTTCTCAGCAGCCTTTAGAGAAGTCAAATATCTTGAGATATTTGATATATTGATATATATTGATATATTGATATATATATTTGATATATTGATATATTGAATATCTTCAGATATTCAGAAGTCATATATCTTCAGATATCTTCAGAGGATCTTGGGATCCTCTCAAAACTCTTGCTGTCTCATGGAAGATTGTAGGCAGTAGAGATAATGCTCACTGCCTTTCAATCTCCCCCCCAGCTCCTTTTGCCCTTCTGCCCAAACTTTTCTGCATTCCTTCCATAATCAGCAGTTCTGCCATCCCTGTGCAGCAAGAGAGTCTGTCTGCATGGCAGGAAAGGGAAGACAATGCACATGGAGAAACCAAAATCATCCTCTTCCATGGACCCCCTTCAGTTAACAATGCAAGAAACATCTTGCCCATCACTTTCAGCAAGCTTATTACTTTTAAATGCTACTAACTGAGCTCCACGTTGCCAGTAAATTCTTTTAAAGTCATGAGAAAGTACTGCTATAAAGAGAAATTGTCACAGACTTTACCCACTGATACCGCGAGTTAGGATTGCCAGGAATAGCCACCTGCACGTCCCAGGCAGTGACTCCTGCTGGAGCCAGTGTGTTACTCACACAGGGGTGTGCACAGCACTCAGGAAGTGTCCAGCCTGAGCCCTGCTAGACTCATGCTGGGCTTTAAGTTAAGCATTAATTCACTGAAAAGAAGAGAATGGGCAGTTCTGGCTACCAAGGAGACACACACATGTAAGTAAAATAGGTACTGACAATCTTCAGAGCTCCTGAGATGCAATGGATTACCCACCTGGAAAGTCTTTTCTATCATATGAGAAAGTGCACTTAAAAGATATCTGAATTTTCTGAGCATGAAGCATGGACATCTTCTCTCAAAAAGATATAAATATTACAAAATTTCAAAGCACAAAGTTTTAAGTATACGTTGGATTTATCATAAAATAACATGTCTGGTTTATAAATTAGAATTTGTCTTTTTCTTAGGCATGAGTTAAAACCAGAAGAAATGGCTCAGTTTCCTCTGTGCTTAGGTCTGTGTATACATGGACACACCTACATACAAGAACAGCAGCCATAACACATGCTTTATCATTTGAAAAGCATCCTTCTCTGGGAAAATAATGCCAAAAATGGCTTTTCTCATTTCATTAATTAGAACTCTAATGGTTTCCAGTTTTGACATAGCTCTCCAGAAATGAGTGTTTCTGCCTGTGACTTACATGATTTACATTCTATGTCACTTGAAATTCAAGGAGTCATTCATCTTTGCATCACCTAGTGGCACATGTTGACTCCAGACACAGTCCTGCAAGCTTGCACCACTCCTATCAGTCTCAAGAACTGTTTTCCAAAATGCAGCAATAACAATTCATTTCAAACAGGACAGTCCAGTAGCTGGAGTCACACTGTAACCAGAACTGTCAGTGGGAGCAGCGTATTTTCCGACTAAGAAATTGCTGATCACTTCAGGCCTACACAAAATAAGGGGGAAAAAAACAACCCCAGCTAATTAAAAACTTGCCTTGCAATACTATGGTAAAGATTTTTTTTTTTAAACTGGGTTTTTTTGGTTTTTTTTTTTCTGTTTGCTGCTTGCCAGATGTTAACAGGATTGCAGTACATTTGCACAGCTCATGGAGATTTTTGACTGTAAGGTTTACAAGAGACATATAAAATGCATCTCTAGCCTCTGACACAATTTATTTTTAACTAGCCCAAGTGAAAGCACTAAAATTCCCTGCTCAGCACTTGAGGAATGAGTATCTGACAAGGAATGCAGCACAATTGCCCCCAAATAACTTTGCCCTGACCCACCAAACACAAGGATAAAACAAATGAGATGGTTCTTGCCCCTCCTCCTTTTCTGAGAAGTCAGCATTCTCCACTGAAAATAAACCAGTGTCAGTAAGTGACAATTCTGGAATTCTCCTTGGGAGTTAAGTCCCAGCTGAGACACTAAATCACTTCATGAGAATGTGTCCTATTGCAAAACATTTGTGTCAGGGTCCCATTGCAGTATCCTTGGGTGCATTCCTTTTTTAATAAAATTGACATTTTATTCCACTTAGGCACATCATAAAATTGCCACCAAATAATACTTCATGTGGTAGTTCTGTAATAATCAAAGAGACACTCCAGGCACTTTATTCTAAATGTTAGTCCTAATCCTCCAGGCAAATAACGGATTGTAGCAATTTGGGTAGTCATTGGAGCATAAAAAAATGAACTTTTTAAAATACCTAATGCTTAAAAAGCAAGCAAACAAACAAACACAATAGTTTGCTTGTCAGAACACAAACAACTTCCCCACAAAAGATCTGAGAAAGAATGAAAAGGCAGAAGTTTAGACAAATCCAGTTTAGTCATTGTGTGCGAGTCTCTGCCTCGCACACAATGACTAAAAAATTCCTGTAGGAAATTTTGATGCTTTCCTCTTTTTTACTGACATGACTGCTTTTGCACCAAAGGATCAACAAAGCAAGCAGTAATGCACACAAGAGGAGACAGATTCAGCAAACTGAAAAGAATTCCCTGTTTTCCTGCTCCAGGACAGAGGATAACATAGTTGTCAGTAGAGGGGTTAAACCAAAACTACTGAGAAACCAAAACTAAAAAAAGCAATTGCAGAGACAAACATTGGCCATGTGACAGGGCAAACACAGACACAAAGCCGAGTTCCCCAGGTGAATGGCCTCATCTGCACTAGAGAAATGATGACACTGCTGCGTGTGTTAACTTACCTTGTAGGAGGCAGAACCCTCCCTTTTCAGTCACAGCCACATGGGTACAACTCAAATTTTACTTGTCACCTGAACTTTTCCAAACTTCCCCTGAACACAGAAGAATACATTGTCTTGGAATAATTAAACAATTTTAATGTGGCCTTTTCTAATTAAGTGGTTGAAAACAAACAAGCAGACTGACCCACACATGCAACAAGACTCTAATTTCCCCATTTTTCATTACATTCCCTTTCTTCCCTACTTTCAGATAATGAAACTGCACAATTTGATCTTTCCTTTTTGGAATGGAATGCTTGACCACATTTAGACCCTGGACAGCAAGATACCCCAGCTAACACAACCTGGGGGTCACTGCTGAGGTGCAGGCAGAGACCAGAGCTGCCCTATGGACCAGCCTGCTGGGACAGCTGTCAAGCCCAGAATGACTTGACCTGGTCTCTTCAGAGCCATGTGCCCCATAGCATCCTGCAGCTATCCTGGCTCCCAGAGGCTTTTACCCATGAACCTGGGGGAAGAGGACATCAGCTGTCCATGGAGTGCTGCACTGATACACACCTCCTGCCAGCTTTCTGTTGGGAGCACTGGCCAAGGAGGCCAGACACAAGCTCAGGCTCTTCCTCAGGTCAAGGCATGTACAGTAAGTGCAGGACAGAGCTTACCTCTGTCTAAGTGGTCAGGACAGTCATTTGGGAGGGGAGTTCTTGTCTTGGTATCTGTGCCAGAGATCATTTGTAGCTTCTTTTTAATAAACAGACATATCATATATACATATCCACATAACTACTGAGCTTTGGTCTAATATCTGCTGAGGGTGGGTGCCCTCAGCTTAATGTGAGCAGTGGCACATGGATCCAGTGAGCACCATTTGAGGGAGTCAAATCCATGTTTGCAGCAGCCTGATCCAGCTGGCTTCGTCTTAGGGGTGCTCAGCTTGCTGATTGCACTGTGCCCCTTCTGAGGGCTGCAGGAGCACGCCAAGCACTGTCAGAAAAGTAAGTGCTGCCGAGGCTCCAGTGAGAGGTGTGCAGAATAGAAATCCAGACACCTCAAAAAGAGATGGACTTGATGACTATAGGACAGGGAGGAGCAAAGTGTGGGCTTTGTATTTTGGTATTTCCAGTTTGAACACCTATGCCCTTCATGGGGCTGAACCTGAAGCACAAAGCTCACAGTAAATCTTGCATGTGTTACCAGACAGGAAGCATACCATTTAAATTAAAATGGCAAAGTACTAAAGACCGATCAGTTGGAGGCTTCATAGGAAAAAATATTAATGAATTCTGTGTGCCCAAAGTTCTTCATTGCAGTATTTGAAGATCATTGATGTCCTCTGATATCCTGAGCTTCAAAATCAAAATGTCACTAGAACTATTTCTTGAATATACTTTTCTGCCTTTTCCCTCCTTCTAGATGGAGAATTTTTATCAAAAATTTGTTGCTTCTCTAAGACTTCATATTTATGCTGACTCTGTATGCTAGAAAGGAGATAAGAGATATCAAGCGTATTTTCAAAACATATTTTCAACCATGTAAGATACAGAATCACGTTAGTTACCTTTGTAACCCCAGCAAAAATGACAGATCATGTTTCTGGTGATAGAAGTGACCAGACATACTTGGTTTCTGTCAGCTCTCTCAGCTCTGGAAAGAAGAGACAAACAGTTGAACCACTGTTTTCTCTCTCCTCAGATGTAGCTCTTATGTGTCAGTGTGGTGGCTATGTTAAATCACAGTCTCTCATAGGATATTACCATTAAGGAGAGGCACATGGGAAACCAGTAATTGGTACTAAAACTTGATCTCTCACCTCTGTTGCTGGTAACTCAACAGATCTCCCATTTCCGGGCTTCATGAGATACTCCAGCTTTTGGAAAATGTTCGTGCACTCTGAGCTTGTGACACACATTTTGGTGTTAATCTCATTTTGCTGAGCTCATATCCTCACCTCAGTGCAGGCACTGGTGTTCACATTACAAAGACAGATCCTTTAACGCTGGACATAATGCCAAACAAGATCCCATGGCTACAAAAGAAATTTAGGTAAGTTCAAATTGTAAACATACATATTTCTACTGTGAGGAAATGAAGCATTTACTTCAAGTTTGTGTCAATACTGAATTTTTTTACACCTGGCTCAAATGTTCTAGGCACAAACCAAGAACTGCTGGCTGAAATTCTATGGTTTGTCCTATAAGGAAAGCTGAAAGAGATGAATATTTTTAACCTCTCCTGGCTTTAAAATCCACCAGTTGTTTGACCTGTGATTAGAGTGCCAGCAAGTTTTTTTGGAAGTCTTCTCCAACCTATTGTTTTCAGTCTATTAAAATTTTGTAATTTTGAAAACATGTGCCTGTTTTTTAGTGTTTGCTCCACTTTTCCTTTCCTTTTTTTTTTTTTTTTGGGGCAGGGGGGAAGGGCAGGGGAGGGAGAGAGAAGGACATAAAATTAAAAAAAACCCCAACTTTCTCTGAAAGATCTGCTTAAACTACTACATTTTGTCTACTTTGGAAGCAACCCCAAGTTTTATACATTCATTATAAGACAGTACAAAGAATTTCCTACTATTGCTTAAGTTTGATTTTGTTATGAAAGGCAATTAAGTATCTTCTTTCAAAGATGTTCAGGTGACTTATTTCGGCAGTTAAAAGGTACTTCAAGGGGAGTATGTGCTAAACATCTCTGCAGGCATTGCTTACTGTGTTAAGGATTTACTCAATATTTGAAAAAGTAGACTCCTATTCCACTTTTTACTTTTTTTATTCTTAGTTTTACAAATAGTGAATCAGCTCCCTCTGACATCGGACATTTAACATTCTGTACATAATGCTCAAAGTAGATAAACCATCTGAACTAATTTCCCCTTTGACTTCCTATAATCTAAAGAAGTAAATGCACATCTTTTTCATCACCTGCCCTTCATATGGGGAAGAGCACAAGGTAAAGATCTGTCCTACCAAGGAATCTGCAGACAACTGACTTCACAGCGAACCCCTAAAATGCATAATTCGTTTTCCAAACAAGAACCTGCCAAACCTGGAGAGTTTGTATCTAAAAACATCCCAATGTGATTTTATCCAGCAAACTCATACCATTATTATTCTTGGCCTAGTTTCATAAGATACTGAAAAAGTGTAACCATGATATGTGTCTTCCCCTAATAACTTCTATGGACACGGCCAACTTCAATTGCCTTTTAAATGGAAGAGAGATGTCAAATGTATCCAGTTCCACAAGGCTGTTAAACTGAAATGAGGAGAAGCTCCACTGCAAAATGGTAACAGTTTTAGACATCAATGTGAAATATTGTGGGAATCCTAGGTCTGGGACAGGTTTCGTTGGCATTTGCACTGCAGATCAGGCAAGATCTACCCTACAAGACAGAAAGTTATATATTAGACTTCAGCAATGTTGCTGCCCACAAAATGTTTTCTGTAGAGTGACTGATATATTTTTACTTTTTTTTTAAGACAAAAGTGTTGGAGTAGTCCCAATCTGCTGCACACCAAATGGCTGCCTGCATCTGCCATCCAGGCTGCCTGGTAATTCCACAGAAAATATTGCCTCTGCCTCCTGAGAATCACTGCTGCTATTCCCTCTCCCCCACTTATTAAGGAGAGGACCTGGAGTTCTACTACTGTGAGACACTTCAGCCCAGAAGCCATGGGTTGAAACTTCTATCCCTATGTCACGTTCTGTGAGCAGGTCCCACAGCTGGTCTCCAGCCCTGCCTCCCAAAAAGAGCTGGACAGCCAATCACATGAGCTATAAAATCTCATGCAGTAATTTCATCACAATTATATTTGCATTATTTCATGACATTGTTATAGCTTTGGTTTGCTGTTGGAATTCTGTGTCTCTACCTTCTTTTCTTGTAAGTGAAGTCCTCATCTGCCAGCTAAACAACATACAATTAGGCTCTATCTATAAGAAGTATAAAGCCACTAAAAACACACTGAATTGAAAAATGACAGTCTCTCCGTCAAGATTTTTCCTGGAACTGATAAATACTAGATAGACTGCAAGAGAAATTGAAAATAAACTTTAAAATACAGCTCTAAGAGCAAAGCAATTTGGACAGTCTTATGGAAACTTAAAAAATCAAGTTCAAGCCACAGAGATTTAAAATAAAAAGGCAGAAAGAGCAGATCCTTAGATTCTGTAAACACATAGAACATATTTGTTTTGACTGAAAGATTTCCCACTATATTTTTAAAAATACATTTACTTACATAATACAAAACTGTACGCAGAAAGAATAATATACATTTTATACCCTGATATCATCCATCCCATCTCTCAGATGAAAACCAATTGCACTATATGCCTTAAATATTTTGTTACTGAAGTTTAGCTACAAAAACAAATGCCTAACAATCTTATTGTTCAGCTCTTGAAAGAATTCTGGTTTTCATTACAACAAAGAATAGTTATAAAAGCTGCATTTCAAAGACTGTGTATGGTACCACAGACTGACATTAGGTACCTAAATGAAACCCATGGTGAGAGTAAATCATGGCATATTTGCATCAATAATCACTGGATATTTGCAATCAATTGCTATGGAATTAAGGTCTCTAATAGCATCTAGAGCACAGACAGTCAAAGCATTAATCATTCCATCACTTTCCATTTGTTCTTAATTAGTTAAGATGACACAGGAAAAGCCATCTCTGGTATTGTGAAGCCCTATATATGTAGCCAAGCCACAGCTTTTGTGATTCTAAGCAGGTCATACCAGAAAAAGCTCAGCATATCAAGAGGTGGGCACTAGCCATGCAGCACCAAACATCCCACAAATCTCATCTGTGTCCCTCCAAAAACAAAGGTGGGCATGAGAAGAGAGATGGAAGAGATTGGGAGTGCACTCTCTGATCCTAGGTGCCTCCCCTCACAAGCAGTTGGCAAAGCAGGATACTTCAGCTAGAAATAGCAAAGCAGAGCCAGGGAAAGGGAGTGATGGGAACCAGGCATGCTCAATAGTTATTTATTTCTACAGCTGTACAGGAAATTTCAGCTGCTGGCAGCCTGCCTTGGCAAGCCACACCTTGTCACCCCTTCTGAGCAGACAGAAAAGAAAGAAGGGGAGCCAAGTGAGATCCTCTGTGGGTTCAGCCACCAGTCCACCTGGAGCCAGCAGTATCTGAAATGTGATGTTTGAGTACCTGCTTTGCTTTGATTATGGGTTGGAGATTTCTGCTTCACCTTCAAATTGGGGAATAGCTGTTGGCCTAAGTGCTGAAATGGCAAATGCTGGTAGGACTGTGAAACACATAGAAAGGTTAGATGCTTTCACTTCTCAGCATGGGAAAGAGCTCAGCTGAAGTACTCTGCCCCATTTGGACTCCACACTTCACAGATGGAGCCAAATGGAGATAGTCCTGAGAGGGGTGATGGAAACTAGTCTGAGGTTCAGAAAACCTGACATACAGGGAAAGACAGAATAAACAAGTCATTTAGAGAAAAAGGCTGAGAAGAGACTTGAGAACAATCTTTGGTGTATAAGGCTGCAAAAAGAAAAGGAGAGGAACAAACTATTTTCCAGGTCCAGTGTAGACAGGATAAGAAGCTATATGCTTCATTTGCAGCACAAGAAATCTGGGGAAAGGAGTCCTCTAACAAAAAAGAAAACTAAACACTGGTGAGTTTGTCTGGAGAGCTCATTATGGGCGGTATTTAGGAACAGACCAGACAGATCTGTACGACAAAGTGATGTTGGTTTAACAGGTTCTTCCTTGGGACAGGGAGTGGACTTCACAACTTTTCTGAGATCATAGCTTGAGAAAACTCTAAATGAGGTAAACTGTGTGTCATGGTCACACTACAGACCCCAAGACATCACATGTGAAGGAAAGTCAGCAAGGACAGTGCCATACCCAAAGGCCAAATGGATTCCTTGGCACTTCAGCAGAGGACTGTGGGTACTTCTGTTGGCTACATTCTTCTAATGTGTGTGAAGCATTACCTACTGACACTTCCTTCCCTTTGCAACTTCCAAGTGATTTCTGCTTATCTGGGAGCTGATTCAGAGGACAGACAGTCTTTGTTAGGTCACTGTTAGGGCCTCACTTGGCCTCCTTTCCCATGAGGGAGGAAGTGGTCTGGGAAAAAAAGTAATATCCTCCCAATAGTTGTTAGAAATCACAGCTTTTTGGAGGGTTGAGACAAATCTCTTAAATCTGCTTCCAAATTTAGATTAACAGGGACACTGAGCATGTCTACAGTAAGCAGAGGCCTGGAATGAGAAATAGACTATTTCTTAGATAAGTTAAAAAAAAAGAGGACTAAAGAGAGCCACATCACACATACCTCCTGTACTTGTAAAGGGGCCAGGAACTTTCTGGCTGCTCCCAGCTCAGGTGAATCCTCTTCTTCAATCAACCCCACACCAGCAGGAATCCTTCCAGGAAGGGTTGCCATGCTTTTCTGCGTGCTGGTGGGACAATGTCCTTGCCCTCATTCAGCTCTGCAGGAAGTACATTTTGGTGAGTGCAGCAGTTTAAGGAATGTAGGAATGTTAATTATTAGAGCTTCAAAAGACACAAGTTCCAGTGGGCTGGATTCCAGAGCTCTGAATTGAAATGAAAACCTCATCTTGATCTCCCCTGGCCCACAGTTTGGGTTGTTAGTAGAAAAAAAGAATTGAGTACACACACAGGATGGTTTACCAGCACAAAACAACAGTACACAGCTTTAGGACTTGGGGACATGTTAAAGTAGAAGCTGTTGTTGGGCAATGTTCCTTATACAGATTTACCCTTCACTGCTGTTAACAAAATTCCACTGGAAGATTTCAATGTTATGTTTACAGTGCTCTCCTTTAAAACAGATGTAAACAGATCCCCTCCTTCCCTACTGTTTGTTTGGAGTTCACATTTCAGTTCCTATGCTGTGACCGCGTTATATAATGGGTGCCACTGGCATTCTGAATGCCATAAGCAAAAAAGAATAATTTAAAAATATATCAGAACTGAGTTCCTCTTTCTGGAGTTTCTCATCAAGTCCCACTATAGTTTCTTGCTGTTCCTCTCCCTTTGCAGAAGAATATGTAAAGCTGTTATTTTGCCTCCCTCTCTGTCTGAGGAAGCCTGTGAAAGAAGCAAAGAAACCTATGAGCTATGTTCATCCTCTGTCTGCTGAAAAGCTGTGATTTGAGGCAGTGGATGTAGGAAGAACAGCACAAATACTTCTCCACTTCTGGTTACACAGGTAAGACAGCACAATCCAGGGCAGAAATTCAAAATTTGGTCTGTTATCCCCAGGCTCCTACTGTAGTACACATGGACAAAACTAGCTTGTTTAGGTTATGATTAAGATGATGAGATGGCTCATCTAGTAAACTATGAGACCAGACAGTATCTAAAGGAATATGAGGTGTCTGCACAGAAGGAAAGGAAGGGTAATTCATTCTCCCACGAGAGCCTACATCACAGATGAACACAGAAGAAAACAGTACAACCACATTCCGTGCTCTCAAAAGCATTTTTTCATTGAGTGCGAGGAAAAAAATCACATGAAGATGGACTCAGCCATGGATGCATGCCTCTGCCTAGTAGAGGCAGACACATGAACTTCTCCTTGCCAACACAATGGTGCAAGCTGTCTGCATTTCAGATGGTGCCAATCTCCACCTTTTTCTACTCTTCAGACACTCTGTTTTAAGAACCACAGAGGTGAAATGGCTGGAATTTCTGAAGGTCAAAATCTCTGGTACTCACTGCTAGCATGTGACATGTCTTCTCCTCTCCTGATGGCTGCAGGAGAGGAGTGTGAATGTGTCTGAATGGATGTGGCACAAGGCAGAACTACAAACCTCTAACTCTTGTGCTGTTTCTTACTTGCTGGATGGTCTGGGGCAAGTCACTTCAATCTTCTGTGCCTCAAGTTCCCCATATGTGAACTGGTGCTACTCCACCATATCTCTCTAATACCTCTCTGAAGTCTCTGGAAATGGATGACCGAAAAGTTCTAGATACTGTGAGCAGTTTATTTCCCCAGCAGTTCTTAAAAATTGCATGGGACATTCTCACAAAAATACAAGTCATTTAAAAGAAGTCAGGAAATTTCCAGCAGTTCAGACTCTAAGGAGAAGGAGTAAAGTCCAAACCTAAGAATCTGTCTAGTGAGAATCCAGAGTTTCTCATTTAATTAAAATATAGACAGCTAGCTCAAACTCCATTTCTTACCTCACTGCCTGTGACTAATTCACAAGGGTTCCTTAGCACCCAAACAAGGGACGTTTTTCTGTGACTAGGTAAAAGAAAAGTTTGAGGGAGGTCTCCCTGGGACCTATAAAAACCATGCATATTACACTCTCAACAAGTTCCAAAAACATCAAGATTGAAAAATTGCATTTCAATACAGCCAAGAGTTCAAGTACTATAAAAGCCATGTACCATTAAAATGTACATTTGTATTGCATCACTGAGGCAGAGCATCAAAGGATACACATTAGAATTTTACTTCACTGGCTTTAATATAGGCATTGCTATATCCTGGCTTGACTAGGACTATCTCTTTATGACTTTGCCTTTACCATCCAAACATATACATGAAGTGCTAGAAATTGTTTCAGTGGACTGCACTGAAGAACAAAATTCTTAAAAAAATAATAGTGCATACTTTGCATTTGACTGGATAATTACCTATGCAATTATGAATGAGTGTGCAATTGTGAAAACTAAAAGATTAGACTTAACATTTGCCAGCACAGGCTTTCATAGTAGGACTGAAATTAAAATGTTCTGCTCTGAGGTGAAAAACTATGAAATCTGGATTAAAGGGCATAGTTAATCAACTGCTGATGGTGGTAGTTCTACGGTCTCACCGAAAGAAATAGACAAAAGCACTATTTTGGGGACATATTACACATCTGCTGTTGAGCACACAACATAGAAAAGCTCAAAATAAATCATCAGATCTGCTTTCTCTTATGGGAAAAAACTTTGAACCAGCGTTTTCAAGCACACAAAGTATCTCTGATAGTCACTGCAGTACTACATCCTGTTATGTCCAAGTTATTTTCACTAGAATTTCCTACAAAATTGGAGCCTATGTGATCATTCATTTTGTGTTCACCTGTGTATTCATTCCATCCATTTCTTAATGATATTTCCAACCACCTTCTAACACTGGTAGACTTGTAAATGATAGCCAAACTCCTCCTTTTTCTTCCTGAAAATAGACAGATGCATAGAGATGCTATCAGAGTCCTGGCTCTGAGAAAAGTTGCAGTTGTGAGTTCAAGATATGAGAGAAGCCTCATGGGAGAAATCCTTTATATAAACACCCCACTGATGGGAAAAGCTTTGCCTGGGGCTCACATCCTCTTAGATAGTGAAGTCAATCACCCATGAGACAAAAAACTATAGGAAACCAGGCTTCATTAGTTCTGCTGCCACAAATTTACTTGTTAAACAAAATGGCTGTTCCAGGATTTCTGAAGAAGAGCACTGTACTATAGGCATGCACAAGTCTGGATTTTTTTTCCTTTTTCACTAAGTTCTTCTGTTTAATAAGCTGCAAGCTGTCTGCCTAACTCACCAAAATGTACAGTCTCACTGCTATCAACAGCAAGACAAACTGGTGACCTATGAAACACATGAGAGTTGAGCAAAGGTTTGCACAAACAAACCATGACACAAATCTACTGAGAACAACAAAGAATGAACAATTTAAACTACTTGTCTACTTTGCCAACACATGATGCCTGATTTTTAACAAGTAAATCTTTAGCAGAACATGGAGGGCAAAAAAAAACCAGCAAAAAAAGCCTGAAAACAAGCTGTTCAGAATTTTCTTTTCAGCAGAATATAGTGTCCTAAATTTTCAGCAGTGGTTTTGCATGCCAAAACATCTGAAACAAGATTAATTATCAGAGAGCAAACTTTGAAAACATAGATAAAAACCCTCAGGCCTATTTTGATGTCTCATAGTTGGTCAACTCAGAAATGCGGTATACAAAATCTTTAACTTTTATTTCTAATCAAGCGTTGTGGGTATACTTTTTTTGCTTCTTGAAATTCTCACTTTTTTTTGGGAGAGAAGGAAATTTAGTCACAAAAAGTCTCTCTGTGCTCTTGATGACTGGCATTCTTCAAACACTAAAGCAAATTACAAAACTGTAATAATCTCTCCTTCAAATTCTGGATTTCACACACACACACAAAATACCCTCAACATCCTGGAAAGCTTCTACCATTGTGATTGCACCAACATTCACAAAACCAACTTGGAGACTTGGACCAGGGTCAAAGAACTGGATCTTTTCTGCTCTGCAGTATGACCAGTCTGAAAAAATAAGGCTCAGCAGCCTTCTTCCTTGGTGGTCTGTTAGTATGGATATATACTGGTTTACATTTTTCAGGTATGTTTCGGGAAGCAGGCTACAGACTTTAAAGAAAAACAATTGAAATTCACCTCAAACCTAGTGGACAACCACCATAAACCTCACCAGACTCTAGCTCAAAAGCCTCAGAAAATGGAGAGGTTGAATGTGACCATAGTCCCACATATGAAATATGCACATGGGTATGGACAGAGATCCATCCATTGGGTCTGGAGAGCAATTGCTTGAAAGATTTACTAATTGTCCTACACCTCTTATTTTTTCATCCTTTTCTTATATTTTTTTTTATTTTTCTTCACAAAGAAAGTATAGTCTGTGAAGGTCTGCAGTCACACAAACCAAGTTCCTCAGTTTAGTCCCTAGTCTATATTGCTCCCAGTTAGTAAGCTGACAGAAAAGTACTTCATGGCTGCAGCCAGATTAATACTGCTGTAGATTAATATTTTCCTTACCCTTCTTAAGCCTCACATAAACCAAGTCTTTATGCTTTTAAATCCTCTTTCTCTCAGCATTTTTTAAGTAAAGTCCCCATGATCTTTCTCTTTGCACCTTAAAAGTTGATTCAGTTTGCTACCTCCATCATTTCCAGTTTATTTCCTTACCATAAGAGCTGCTTTATGTCTTCTCACAACTTCTTCATGTCCAATTTTCAGTTCTCTCCACCCAGGTTTTAAGTGACTGGAGGAACAACAGAATGCAGGAAGTAACAGGACCAGATGAACTACAAGGAACACTGATAGTGGGAAAACACTGACAATTCTCTAATGAAAGAAATATCTGCTGATTTTTTCTAGTTTGGTATGCCATAACTACTCTCTGCCTCACAGAATGCTCTGCCCCATAAGCAATTTTCCATGTCCTGTGCAGAGCTGACTGGTATTGCTTCAATTAAATGCAATTTTCCATTGAATGGAGATGTTTAGATAGGGGATTTTACCATGGGTCTCTTGAATCCCAAACAATTACAGATTCTTAGATGATATATACATGCCTCTCTTCAGTGTTTACAGATTATTCATCAAGCCATTTTGCAATTATTTTTTTTCATTGTTTCCTTTTTTTCAGTACCTTTGGTGAATTGCATTGATGTATTCCCTAATCAATCTTCGTCTGTAACTCAGTGGTTGAGTGAACAGCCCTGGAGATATTTAATAGATACATAGACAGGACATTTATTCGGGCCATGATTTAGTGGTGGACTTGGCAGTGCTGAGTGAATGGTTGGATTTGATCATCTTAAGGGTCATTTTGAACCTAAATGCTTCTGTGCTTGTAAATGGTTAACTAACACCAGAACCCTCACCACCTAAACTCTGTGGCACTTAAGCATCACTACTTTAAGTCCCCTCACCATTTTTTAAATCATAGTGATGCATACATTCAAGCTGATTTCGGAGTTTGTACACTGCATATTCCATGGACCTCTTCTGATTTAGTTGTTATGTAAAAATAGCACAGTCAAATGTGATGAGGTCTGTTAGTGACATAAACAAGGGCTATGACTGGAATGGCAATAAGCTATATGTAGGCATATGCTGATTGAAAAGAGAAATGATCCACAAGAGTCCGGCATCCTGTGAAACACAAATTAAGTCAGTAAGTGCTCCAGTGCAGATATCTGATCCTGCACATTCCAGCCTATCTGGGACCTTGATCCTCTGATCCCCCCCTCTCCTCCCTTCTCTATAAATAACATTTCTTATTATGAGCTACTCCACATCTGGCACAGGACTGCTTATGCCAAGCTGAACTACACCCTTCCCCTGGGGAATAAGGTCAGGAATCATGATAAACACAGTATAGGAATTTCACACCTTATAAAATTTTTGTTTACAAGTATTAGCAGTGATTACTCAAAAAATCTCAGAAAAAAAGATGAAAAAAGTTAATCAGATATGTAGACACAGTAATTAGGTTGTAGTCTCTACCAGTTAACAATTTACCCAGCAGTCTGTGTCTTGATTTTTCTGCTGCTTTTTCTCTAAGAAAGCAAACCCCCTGCAGTCCTGAGAGGAGAAATATCATTTAAGTACCCTGCCCATGCAGCACAGAGCCCTGATTCAGATCCCCAGAAAGAAAAAACTCAAGAGGGTGCCTTCTGGAATATATTTATTTTGCTTACTAGCTTGATACTAGTGAGACATGGAGACTACCTAAACTACTCACTCTTGTAGCCGTCCCTTAAGACAATTGCTCCAAGCATAATCCCACTGGGAGCAGGTTGCCGGAAGACTTGTGAGCTTCTGCATCCTTTCTATGTGTGGCATGGATGGCCAGCCACACAGGAACACCAGAGACACCATCTGGGAAGAGGTGAAGAGCAGCTTCCTCAGCCTGACTGCTCTGGATGAGCAGAGATCCAGGGCAGGTGACCTGTGACACACACAGCCATGGCAGAAAAGTACCTGCTTGGTCACACTTCCAACCTGGAGCTGACACTTCTCAGCTGAGATGGAAGGACCCTGGTGCCACCAAAAAACCTGCTGCAGGGTCCCCAGCCTGCAGTGTGTTTCCCTCCACTCCAGTTTATTTGCAAGTATCACCACACTGAAAGTGGGAAGTTGACTGTTTTCTATCTTCCCATACAGGTGCTCACCTCCAGTGCATGGCCACAAACAACACACACAAACTCCCTGAGGCCCTGGGAGCCAGAGTGCACCACACCTGAGTCACAGTGATCCTTGCAGGGTGCTATCAGCTGCACAAGGTTGGACAGGGAAGGTCTGACAGGTCTGTCAAAAACCAATCTCTTTCACTCAGAGTTTTGGCAACAAAGACTACTTTATGGCTCATGCTTTCTACATTTAGAAAATTCTCTCCCAAGCTGAAAACACCACTCAGGGACTTTCCAGACTCTTCAAAGCTATTGGAAACAGCAACACCATGTGTCCTCCTCCACTCTCATCAGAGAGTTATTTAGGAGTTAGTTCCTCTGGGTTCATCTTAAAAATACTCAGAGCACAAAAATAAGTCATGCCTGAAGGTCAATTAAATCAAAATCTTCCAAACGGTGTTAAAAGTGCCCCACTAGATGCAACTAAGAGTAAGGACTGGGATTTATTTCCCAACACCTTGCATATAGCTCAGTCAGTACTATGCCAATTTCAAGGGGAAGGCAGGGAAATATTCCAGAGGGTCAGAATTTGCATCTCTCTTCCTTTCTGTGTAGAGATGTGGACAGACTGACAGAGGATGTGCTCCATGACCAGGGACACATAAAATGGGTTTACAGAAGACAACAGCTACACCTTCCTTTGCCACTCAGCCACACCATGAGTCCATCTGCTGTCAAATTTACAGATTCTTTACAAAGCAGACAGCTATGGCCTGGCTGTCCCACCAGTGCTGTCAGCTGTAGCTGGAATATAGCACATGGGGGACTGCAGGCATGCATGAATTTTGGATTTCTATTTCTTCCTACAAATTAAACCCTTTTACGGTTATATTTCTCTAAAGATATTTGAGCCATTAATACATGTTCTGTGTAGCTGCATATATATGCATGTCTTTGACTGTATATAGAAGTTACATCTGCTATATTCACCATCTGCTATATTCTCAGAGAAGTGTAGTATATAAAAAGAACATTAAGGTGGAGATAGGAGCTGACTAAATGAATGCAGAAGACTAAAATCCTTCTTCAGGGGCAGAAGAAAGCAGTTAATTTTAGCGGTTTCTACTCACTAGCAAGTTTGATTACTTTATGGTTCCCATCTCTTTACCCTTTCCTGTTTAATTATTCTCCCTTATCAGTCATTTGAAGACTAAAACCGTCAAGCCTGGCTTAATTCAGTCTTGTCCTCTTTTATGTTTTCTTGTCAAGACTGCTGTTATCTACTACTTCTTCCATCTGTGGCTTATTTTTCTGTCAGGGCAACAAGCTTCTCTTTGTCAGCTCCCCAAGGTCACTTCTGGGACATCTTCCATATGTATAACTACATCTAAAACCAATGGGTCTAAGGTCACCTGCAAAGCCCTTTGCTTTTTACAAGGCCTTACCTCATATCTCCTCCAGCTGCTCACAGGAGTTCACAGTAATTTGTACATAAAATGAATGTACTAGAAACTGATGCTCTTATTCCTCTGCCTATTTGGAAATCCTTGGGCTGTGGTTTTCCTGGAGTAGGAACAGTATTCTTCAGCTATGTCTAGACTGGTCAAAGTAACAGTGGCTGAGCACAGACCCACCCCAGTCATTGGTAGAATGGCCTCTGGCATGGTTTTGGATGAGGCCAGCTAACTTTCTTCCAAGCATTATGTGGGCACAGTTCAAGTTTGGATATCAAGACAGGCCAAGGATCAATCCCAGCTGAGTCCCATGTTTGGGAGATAGAATGTTTCTCTGTGTGGATGTGAGCTCTGCCATGCCATCCCAGAGCAGGCTGACATCCTACCAGATGTTCCTGTAATTCCCAGCTCTTGCAAGAGGGACTGCTTGGGATGTGTACAGTGCCCATGCCTGAGGGATCTTAGCCGTGACTGAGATCTCAGCTTGCTGCCTCAACCTCAGTGATTAAACAACAGATTCATTTTTCCATTCCTAAGATTTTATGAGTGCATAAGAAAATATTTTCCTTCCCCACCCCACCCCCCCCAACAACACTTGAGTATCCCTTTTGTAAGGCACAGAGGCACTTCACTTAACAATTCAGTGAGAAAACCCAATTCCAATCTCCCTTTCATTTGAGAGAAGCTAAGAAAAAGGATCAGAAGTCTCTGCACTCCCATTCTCCTCCTTGAGCCATCTGCATTACCTTTGCTGACTCAAGGGTTAGCAGGGAGTAGCCAAGTCTGCCAGGGACTTTCTGTCCGAACTCTGCCTGTGAAACTTGTGGGTTCTTCTTTAGGGACTACAATGGAGCAGTGGGACCTGGAGAGATTTTCCAGTTTCCCTGATTCCAGAAGAGCCGTGCTGCAGAGGAAAGGAGGGTTCTGAGGAGGTACAAAGCCTCTCAAAGAGCACACTGAAAACAAGACAGCTGTTAATGAGTTGCAGGAGGAAAGGTGTATGAGGTGGTGATTGAAGGCAAGGAAGATGCAACAGAACCAGCAGCTGCAAAATTTGCACTATTCAGAACGTGTTCCCATGATGCTGGAGGGAGCAGGGTGTCAAAGATCCCCTTCACACCACTGCAGATAAAAGCTGTTATTCCTTCCTATAAGGCCCTTCTAAGAGACCAGGGAAGAGAAGGAAAGATAAATAGGAAACTGGAAGGCCATTATCGATCTCTTATGGGTCTTTAGAAAGAAGAATTTGGTGGCAAAAGCCACAAGTAAGAAAGGAGAAAAGAAAAGCAAGAATGGCTGTGCATGTTCCCTGCTGTCAACAACACACACTTGTATCTCTATGCCTTTCTTCGGCATCAAAGTGCTGGAAGGCAAAGAAAAAGACTGATGCCGGAAAAGTGGCATCTTGTTCCTTGCATGGTTCTGACAATAGCTCATGGAGGTTTTCCTGCTACTGTGGCTCAGAGGCAAAAAAAAGCAAATAGGAATAAGGAGAGTGTGTGCATATTCTTATCTAGATTTTGTTAATAAATGAGAAAAGTCTGAAGAATGATTCAAATCTCTCTTAATTGGGATTCTTAGTGAGAGCATTGCTACATCATCCTTTCCAACCACCGGCGCAAAGCTGAGCCCTGAGATCTTCCAACCCCCCTCTCCTAAACCCCACCCCATGGCTGCACTGCAGTCAATATTTACGAGTGAGACTTATAAAACAATTTTATACCCATGCCCTCATTCTGCCACAATTAAACACCATCTCCAGAGTTGTTCTGAGATCACTGATGGTATCAAGAGCAAATGGGACAGTAATTTGTAAAGACGTGTTAGCATTGTTCGCCTTTAAAAGGCACAAACCCACACACTTACGTGCTCTCCACACACACAATTTTGCCAAGCATTACAGCCAACGTTATTTTTAAGCTTCTGTCAAATAGATGCATGACTGCTGTGGGGATTTTATATGTTTAAAATGTCTAGTATGATTTCAGATATTTTCTTCTTAAATCTCTACTTTTTTTTAAAAAAAAATTACTTATCCAAACATGTTTTGAAACACAAAGCCTAAACACATTTAAGCTTGCAGAAAGGCACGGTTAAGGCTGACAAGATTAAGTAAGTTTGAAGAATCACTGCTTTTTTAAGGATACTGTTCTTACTATGCTGGGTTTTGGCCTGATAAATCTACACACACACAGAGGTAACTTTTCTCCACTGCATCCAACCAGAGTATGCAAACAAATCAGGCTCACATGCAGAAAAAGTTATGAGAGCTACTGTTTTAAACTGTGAGGCCTCAGTTTTAGGAAGCATTCTTTACACTACAAATCCTCAAGTGAGTAGAAAGGCTGTTTCTCCGAGTTTCTCAGGGGAAGTTCATGGCCTCTGCATTTGACAGATCAAAATAACACTGCTGCTCCATTCCTGAAGTGGTGATGCAATATTTTCACTAGAACTCTCAGAGAGAAAGTCTGAAGAAAAAAACCAAAACACCCTAGATTAAATTTCAGTGACAATAAATCAAGGCATGAATGCTTGAAACAACTCAAATGCAATTGGTTGTCTGCACAGATACTACCTTGCCATCCCATAATACAAACCCATTTATTTTCACTGATGCAGAACCTTGCTGTAGAAATGTCATTACAGCACGAAGCAGCATAAGGGAGGATATCAGGTTTTCCTTTGTATTTACGCCTTGAAGGTAAGCATATCTGCACTACATCCAAAACACATGCAGGCAGGATGTGACAACATATCCCAGTTGTGTTCACTGTTGTCACAGTAAGCTACCTTCATTGCTGTCCCAATACTTTCACAAGAAGTAGACTTGTATGAAAAATAAAAATTTGCAATGTGCAAAATAACTTCTAGTACAAATGTATGAGAAAATATCCAGAAAATATCTAAATATCGTCTGAAGTTCCTTGGCTCAGATCCCCAGGCTTCCCCATGTAGCACCAAACTGATCAGCTAAAGGCCTTGCCAGCAAACAACACAGGATTCAACTGGTTTTAGGAAAAAAAATTGCAAAACTTTCTTTTTAGAAACCAAACTAACCAACAAATCATCCCACCATGGTATTCATAAAATGGTATATTTTTCACTCAGTTAAACCTCATGGAAATAATAAAACCTTAACCAGAAACTCTAAAATTTAGCCTCAGGCAGAATGCTTGAAAGAGCATAAACCAAAAGCTCCCATGATATCCACAAGAGACTTAGTTATAGCCAGTGATATTATGCAGGAGACACTGAAACACTGCAGTGGCAGGTGGCAGCATTCACATGCAGGAATGACAAATTAGGAAAAAACCCCACAGTTTCAGACATGTCACCTTGTGAAGCAGAACATTCCAGATTGCTTTGCTTTGCCTCGAGGTGGAGGGGGGATCAGTACTAACAAGAGACGTGTGCTTGTGTGTTCTAAGATGGGTATGCAGTACCTGCAGTGTTAGGCAGTTGGTGTAACCCAATCAAAGCAGAAAACCCTTGGTTTTATCCAAAAGCATGACACATTTAAGAGTATAACAGACACAAGATACCAAGGAAAGAAGAGAAGCAAAGGTTTAACCTTACACTGAATCTTCATCCAAGATGTTCAGGAAACATGGAAAAATCCTCAGTGCCAATCTTCCTGATCAATAGCTTGGCAGAAGTTTGCTATAGCTCTGATTTGGAACATATCTGATTCGTATTTGACAACTCTTTCTGCAGTGAAACAGCACATGCAGGCAACAGTGAGCATCTCACTGACTGCGCCACCTCTGAATGGTGTCCTAACACTGCGTAACCTTGGTACTATCACCGCTTAATTTCATTTTATGGACTTCACTTCTCATGCTATTTCCATGTCCAGTACTTTTTTCTGCTTCTTCCATTAATTTATACAATTTAAAGTTCTGTTTGGAGCTGTGTAAGTTACTCTACATCGATTCTTTACAACTGGCTCTATCCACCTATCAGCTTTCTCAGAGGTAATGGAGGGCAGTAAAAGCCCTTGTGAAGTACAGACCAAATGCAAGGCATATTTCAGCTAAAAAAACCCCTTCTCTGCTTACCAATAAATTAATACTACAAAAATTATCTGATTTAGTAGCTTGCCAAGCTTATGAATAACTTGCTAACAGAAAATGGAGACTGACTGATGCTGTGTTCACTATACCTGGCTTTAAGACTGCAAAGAATTTACAGTCAAATTAAAAAATCTCTCTAACAGGAGGTGACAGCATTGACAATAGCAAAACCTGAGCCATGGAAGATGGATTGCTACAAACAAAACAAGTAAAAAAGCTGCAGCCACCTCTGGAGCATTCCCTGACAGACAATCCCTCAGACCACATGGGCTGTTACAAGTCCTGCAGTACGCTGGTGTTTGTGCCTGAATTGGTTCTTTTAACTTCAGGCTATTGCTAAACTGTGACTTACTTTTCTCTCCAGCTGCACTGTTACTTCTGGTTGGTCTGCCATCTCCCTCTGGCAATGTATGGTCTGCTTATTCACTGCTTCAACTTTTACTAAGGAAAGACTTGTGCTTTCCTGTCCTGATGAAGAGGCCTAATCTTTTTTTTCTTGTTTTAGCAATTCCAGAGAGATCATCACCACCATCTCTGGGCTGCTGCTCTTCCTCCACAGTCTGGGTTTTCTGGCAAATATTCATGGTGCTCTTAACCCCCTAAAACATAAAGGTCCTTGCCCTCTGTCTCATCCCCAAGGGGCTCAGCCAAGACAGAGGGGGAAAATGCCCTCTTTCTGCTCCTTCAAGTAACTCTCATCTCACTACAAATCAAACTTTTAATGCTGCTGCCAGCTACTCTCTACTATAATTGCAATCTTAAGGTCCTTGCTAGCATCTTTCCTATTAAGACCTTATAGACAAACCTCAAAGAAGCAGGGAAGAGAGATCACAGGGAGGGAATGGTGAGATAGTACTGCTGGAAAGGGACAAAATGGAATTGCTGTGAGGCAGAAGCACACAAAGACCTATAACAATTAGGAGTGCTTTTCCAGGGAACAAAGGTCACAAAACTGGCAGAGGACTGAGAGATCACAAAGATGGGCAAGCCAAGTTTGTGCCAGAGAAGGTGGAGAAAGAAACACAAAGGTAGTTTCTGTGCTTGTAGGATCACCATTCCACTGAGCAGAAATTGAAAAGAGAGCCTAAATATCTTCGGAAGTGGATGATTGCATTTAAGACAGAAAGAATATGACGCTCATCTAGAGATGACAGTGGAAAAGAGATGAATTGTAGGGATTAACTTCTAAAAGCAACTTAAAAAATGCAGCTGCTTCACTTCAGCAGTGATGTCATTAATAGGCTAACTTGCAGTTTTGAAGATCTTCAAGCTGTTAAACCCAGTTTTCCATTGCATGGCTCTTGGCTGGTACTTCTTTGCCTGGTTTGTTACACTGATTTTTGGCCAAGAACTCTTGTAGTTGACTCACAGGTTACTGAGGTGTAAAATAAATAGGAAAAAAATTGAGAAGGGACACATGACATCATTGGTGATGAAAAGGTTCTTGGTGTGTTCTGAGAAAACATTCAGGTCAGAGTAAACTGGAAACAGAAAAATGGACATTCACACTTAGGTTAACTTGGAAAACAGTTCCATAAAGAAAGCAGTTATTTAACACAGATTTTTAATCCTAAACCACTCTGTTGTTGCAGAGGATCATTTTAGGTTTATATCAGTATTAGTGGATTAAATTTGTAACAGGTCTTTCATCTAACTCAGCAGAGAAGAGCAGCAATTACTTGACTTGGCACCCTTGTCTCGCTCAGCTAAGAGAGCCTGAATCCACAAACTTCTTTTCTTGCCTTAACAAGGGAATCGAAAGTGCAAAGGAAAAAGTGTGAGTGGAAGGACAAATGCTGTAAAAATAGTAAAACAAACCAAACCAAAATGTCCAACAAGATAGCTGCTGCTGTCTGACAGCTTTCTTTGTTTAAAGAGCAGAAACAAATTCACTTGAGCTACAGCATATAAGATGCTACCAAAAGCCAAGTTGTCTCCATTTTCAGTAAGGAATTCTAACAACATGCTGTTAAGTTACAAATTTTCAACTCATTTACTGAAAACCAAATACTGTCACTAATAATGATCAGACCTTGGTCTTTGAAGGATGTTAATAGCTAAAAAGAGAACCCTGTGCTACTACACTCAGCCCATAAACTCTTTTTATTAGTGTAGCTGAAGGATTAGTGGAAATGTTTGTCTAATGAATGCAGCTACTATATTTGAGCACATGCCTGAATAAGCTACTGGTTGACTGAAACCTATCTATTTTTAAGTACTCCTGAAGGCTGCAAAAACTTGCCCTACTGCAGTATTACACTAGGTTTTGTATAAATGCAAACATTTTATTGCTAGTAACTTGTGAAACTAGCCTTTATTTGCAAGTCTTATGCCTGAAACACATAATGTAAAATGTATAGGAATGACTTTCCTACATCTGGTCTGATTTCCAGTCTCTGTCATGCATACAGCTTTCATGAGATGTACCTTTCTGTAAATGTACCTCTTACACATACAGAATTAATAACTGTTTCTGTAACAGACACAAGATTCTACACATGTGTGTATGTGCTTGTTTATATACATATACACATAAGCTTACAAATATATAGACACAATATAAACAAAAATTAAAATAATTTAAAAATTAATTTTGGAAACACAAAGCACCAGTTTGAATATTCACACTGAAAACAACTCCATACAGTTGATGGCAATCTTTTGTTCTTTATAGTAATGTATTTCCTATCGAATTCCAATTTATTTTTAAGTTCAGTGAACCCAAGTTGTACCCTATCAGCTGTTACCTTTTCCCTATTTTGCATGCACTTCTGATGCAGAGCTCTGCATGAATGCAGATGAAGAAAAAATTAGGTACTCGTATATTATTTTAATTTGTATTCCTCTGGAAATAGAATGAGTTTGTTTAGCTTCCTTTTATCTCCTGAAATACATTAGGTCCATCTGTACTGTCAGTCACTGATATTGAGACAGAAATACTGAACAGAAGAGCTAAGTCAAAACAATTTCAAAGAGACTTTACAGCTTCTCTAAAGTAGGGTAAAATTAATACTTTGGGGTTTTTTCTGTCTTATTTGAAGAGGTATACTTTTAACCAATGTATGTACACATCCAAAAGTTGATCTTGTAAATGTGTCCACTGTATTTGATATAAAACATGCATCATTTTTAGAACTGAAAAATTATTCAAAGCTTTATTTCTTTCCATAGTTCTAGTACAGAGTTCTGCATGAAGGATGGGATGAGAGCTGCCTGCCTTTCTGAATGCACCGGTCAGCACGGTGGAAGAACACCAGGGACAATGTGACATGGAACACAACATTTACTGGCCTGTACTTGGGGTGACCTGCCTGAGTCAGTGTGGCCCCACCAGCCCGAGGAACACTCACTGCAGCTCATGAGTAATGTCCCAACACCAAAAAAACTTCTAGTACCACACCCAGCCTGACACAGCCCTTTGGGTGAATCAGAAGACCTTCCCTAGGTTCTAACCACCAGGGGTTGAAAATACATCATGTGTTGAACCATATTAGGTCAAAGACACAATAACAAACCCTTTTAGACCACAGAAATTAATTCTTTTTTCATACATCATACTTCCTGGCTTATACTCATGTTCCAAACTCTGAGACAGTTGCTTTCCCTGTCTGGGTCAAAAGATCTAGACTCATCTGTTTTACCTCCCTGTCACACCACATGAATGGCAGACAGACATAAAAAGGGGGAAACCCCAACACTTCTGAAGTCAGAAAGACAAAAAAGATAGGAAAGTACCCAATGTTCTACTGCAAACTGTAAGCCATTCCTGCAACTTACTTCTTAATCAAGTCCATGCTACACTAATTAATAATAGGTACATGTGCTGTACATAGAGCTTTGAAAATAACAGATGGGTTACAGAGGTATTTGCAGATGTGACAACTATATCAAGAAAGGACTGACAGTTCTGCTAAACTCTCAAGGATTCTGTAGCTGCCATGAGAGTGATCCAAGAAGACAGATGCTCCCCATAAGATGGAGAGCTGAAAAGTCTGAAGTCTGTTTAGGAAATTATTCTTCCTCTTTCAATACTAGCCAGATTTATTTTTTGACAGCCAGAGCTTTTATAGAGACATTGTCTTCATGACAATAGTCTCCTAAAGCTATTCTGAACCAAATACTGCTGGCATGAACACAGAAAATCAGTACCACACAAAACTGACATAGTTTTTGTGTCTGGAAAGTTTTAAAAGGCCTGTGATGTCCAAAGAAACAGTATGGGCCCACCTTGTACCTGAGGAAGATGAAAACACCACCAATACACAGGAAGAGGTAGCAAGTACATACCTGGTAGAGAGATTTACATCAGGTGTTCAGTCTCATGGATAAAGTGGCTGAGGTCTTCTGACATCATCTGCTCTGAAAAGCCAGACTCTTTAATGATGAGTCAGCTCCTGCCTTGCCATCTTTCACACCATGTCTATTGTCTGTACATATTTCAGTTGTGTATTTATGTCTGTGCAGGCATCTCCTCTCTACTACATTAATTGTGACAGGAAAACTGATGTGCTGGCACATCACCAGTCATCCCCCTCTACAGGAACACCCTGTTTGCTGTCACCAGGCTTTCCCTGTATAAGGTGAAAGACAAAGCTGCTTGCATTCCACGCATCTACTAAAGGAGGCACAAATGGGGAAAAGATCTGTGCTGAGAAAACATGTGAAGCACTTTAAGGAAGAGACACTGAAAGAGCAGAATGACTTTTTCACTTGACCACCTCAGGCAAAGAAACAGGAAGAATTTTCAAAATAATAAAATTAAAGGGAAAAGGACTTGAAGGCTTTTTCACCGACTCTTCTAATATCCCACATGAAGTGTTAGCTTCCCATCCATCTTTTTTAAATGGCAGGCAGAAACCATCACACAAAAAAGAATCTGGCTTCATGTTCTGCACTGCCAAACTGAAGCTATAAAAGTGTCTCAGGTAGACTCAATAGAATTACTGACTTTTAAATCAAGACAACAGAATTCAAATCTCATGTTTTCAAGCTAATCATGGGTAACCACATAATTCTTTTGGTTTAAAATTTGCCATAAGATTACTACAAAAATAGAAGATTTTTCTGCCACTGAACTGTTCCATATCTAAACCCTTTCTTCCTAAAACACTTAGTGCTGGGAACAAAATAAGAATTTCAAAGATACTTTCTTTTCCTTAGTGAATAAGGTTAAGTCACATCAAAACATGACATATCAAAAAGCTGGTAGTGGTGCTAGTCTGTCACAAAACTCTAAGCCTTTTTTTTAGTCAGGTGGACTCCTCATTACATGTACAAGCAAAATGGAAGCAGCTAAAGCAAATTTCCTCTGTAAAAACTTATAATGTCTCCTCTCTTTCTGGGTAATTTCAACAAAAAGGTGTTTTGGAGCCAGCTGTCCTTCACTAGCATTACTAATACGGCAGTTTCTGTGGGAATCTCATGTTTAAATACTGTCAGCAAATAATTAATTCTCCATTCTAAGAAGCCTTACAAAGATGTGCCGCGTTACAATTGTGTCAAGACGGTTTAGCCCTTCATGCACCAAAATAACACGCATGCTCTGCTGCTTCAAATCAAAGTAACTCTTTGGTTTACTTGTACCTCCTGGTTTTCTCTTCAGGGAGACAATTCTTACCATTCAGCAGCAGATCAGACCATAGACAGTACAAAGCCAGAATATAGATAATCACACCATTCTCATAGGGAGGAGCAAGCCAAAACTATCTATGTGAGGGAATTATTTTACACAAGTTTCTAGAAAACCCTGAAAAATATCTTATTTTAAGAAGAGCAGTAGCAAAAGATGCTGAAAAATGAAACCATGCAAAATAGTCTAGATGAAAATAAGACACTTAGGCCTATGTAAGTCAGATGTAAGTATTTCAGATTAGAATGCAGTTTTATTGCTGCCTCAGTGGGGGAAATCCCCCTGTCTATAAAAGGCCCAAATGAAGTACCAGTATACTGCCCACAGGACACAAGTTATGTGTACTGAAAAAACCAATGCTGCTTTAAGTAATAACTGTTTGCAAATCCTAATGCAACAAACAGCCTTTTACTTTAACTGTATTACCTGAAGAATAAAAAAGATTAAATTCTTGCTCTCAGGACCCCACCTCCCACCCTGTAAGCAATTAACACTGAATTAAAATGGGAAATTGGCTGGGCTCAGCTCCCACCTCTGCTGCTTGCTTCTTCATCTCCTTCAGAACCAGCACCTCCCCTGCTCCCCCCGTGGGTGGGGCATTCTCCAGTATCCCAGCACCAAGGTGGATGAAGCAGGCCGAACTAATCCTCCATAATCACCTTACAAACATCAGCAGCTCTCTTCCAGGAAATCTGGGACTGAAGAACCAAAACATGCAACTTTGTAAGACAGTGGGACCAGGTAAGAAAGAATCTTAAAAGGCAGCTGGAACTTTGAAAAAAAGCTGACCACAAGAACAGCACTGTACAGAAATGTGATTTATTGAGGGTGTTGTTGCCTGAGAATTGTTACCATTTCATCAGCAAAAGTGGTGGCAAAAGAAACATGTCATTATCATCATCCCATCCCAAAATTTGGTCCATACGTCAGCACTGGTCTCTCAGCTGGTTGCTCAGCTCCTGAAGTTCAGCAATCATGTTGTCCATAGCTGTCACCTCATCAGCTATCTCACTGTGAACCTCATTACTTGTTACATCTGTGAAAAGTTGCTGCATAACAAAAAGAAATATTTGTAAGTACTTTATAAATAAATACCTTTAAAAGATACATACAGTTTCTCTTTCAGGGGAGAGACAAAATACAGGAAGCTCATAATCTGTATACTGCTTTTCATAATTTTGTAAACTATGGTGGTACCTCTCTCAAAGAAAGTCCATTTTGTGGTTAATAAACAGAAGTTATACACACACACATATAGACACGTATCCTGCATATAGACCTGAAATCTGTGCCACACACCTGATATTGTGCCAAAAGGGTCAAACCCTCCTGTGGATGTGGGGTTTCTGCTCTGACCTCACTGCCTATGCTGACTCCTGATTCCATTGAAAGTAAAACACTTTTTCATGAAACTCAAATTAGAAGAGCATCTCACATTCTGTCACTGCAGTTTATAAGCCCACCTGCTGATAAACTAGTTGTGAGTTTTAATGACCATTTTCCCCAGTGTCATATTCTGTTGTTTCATTTTCTTCAAAACCTCAAATAAATATTTTTTCACATTTGATGTCAAGACATGCATGGGTGGAGACATTCACCTGTGTGTAACTAGTTATACCAGAGAAAACAAAACACTACTGAATAATAAAGTGCTCTTAAAGACCTTAAGACATTAACAGAAACAAAAAAAAAAAAAGCAGCTAACTCGTGAGCAATCATAATCTTCATCTATTTAATATTGAGGCTGTGTGAGGTTATTGGAACCTTTGGAACCACTACACAGAAATATGGGGCAGGGGAGACACCCCAACATATGTTTTTCCTTCATTCTGTAAAGGGAGAGTGATTCACACTTCATTTGACACAATCACAAAGCCTACATTTAGAGACAAAAACAAACTGAGAAAACAAAAGTTGCTCTGGAGTACATCTGTACATCAGTATATCATCAAAACATAACAGGATAATACAGATATGTATATAAACAAAAATGTACTTAAAAGGCTTGAACTAAGGTATTCACTGTGCCTTAAAACAATGTTATCACTGAAATAAGGAACACCTTATACAAAAGTAGGAACATATTCGTGCTACAACTACAGAAACTTCTTTGACTTTCAGCCCAAAAACCTCACACTGGAAGTGTGACAGAAAATTTTGGATCTTTTTTGTAAGACAGGTAAATAAATCAGGATGATATAATTATTTTCTCATTTTAAGTTTTTTTGGTTTTTTTTTTCTCTACACAGTTAGAGAAATCTATTCAGCTAGAGACAGCCTGGGGGACTTTCAAGCACCATCATTCTTTGGGCTTTGTGCCCCATGTTTCCCCAAAACAGTGCTCACATTTTATGCATTTACGAATGATGTCAGATCCAAATGATGCACTGGGACAAGGACCAGAAGAGTGCTCACTGTGCTATTTGCCACAGCATGTGACTACCCAGAAAAGAGCCCAGTAGCAGCACATTTCTGATCTGCAGCCTTTGGCAGATTGTGGGTGCTTCCTGAGTCTGGCACAACACAGGAGCTCAAACACCAAGGGACGGAGATCCTGGAAGCAGTGACATTGTTTCACCTGTTTTACTGATTTGTTCCAATTGCATGTCCTGACTACAACATTTTGGGATTTTATCTTTTATCAGTTATTTTCACGGTTCTTTTATTCTTCCTGAAATATTAACTAGTGAGTCTGCTCTTAGCACATTTTTAAAGTGCTTTTTTCAGCTGAAATTAAAAATGAAAAAAAACCCCCCACACTAATATTGACTCACAGGGCAGCAAAATGAGATGCAGTCAAGCTTGGACAGGCACAAAGAGTGCTAAACTGTTTGTGCATAGGATCTGACAGAAGATGAGTGAGTTTTTAAACTACAACATACTTTGAACATTCAATATGACTTGAAATTCAAAGTAAGATGACATCTTGGAAGGGATGCAAAACTAGTGAGTTGACATAAAATGCTTCATTTCTAATATGACAGTTTTCTCAGAAGTACCATAGAACCATTAGCTGCCAATAATATAGGTGTTCATTTAATAAGTGCTTTTGGAACTTAAAACAGAATTTACTAGGCTCATACACTCTTAATCTTTCAGATAATTCATAATCTTTCATAATATGAACTACCTGTACTTGTATTCATATAAAAAATTTATGTCATTTAGTGCTTTCTCTACAGTAATACTCTGTCTATGCACCTTTTTTAAAGAAAACACCATTGTATTTTGTGAGTAACAACAAAAGATATGTTGTCTCTTTTTTCAACACATTTGAACGTCTTACCTATGCCTGTATCTAAAACCTGAGTTACAGATCCAGCTTGTGTTTGCTTATGCAACTCTCCTAGACTTTATCCTTAAAATTAAAGGACTTAAGAGAAAATGAGCCAAGCTTAGCCCACTGATGAGAAATCAACACTTTGTAACACAAGCACACATCATAAAACTTCACCTCTGAGATTCACAGTTGCTAACTTGACAGGCAGGAAGAATCCCTCTTCAAGACAAGATGTGTATTTTAACAGAAAAAAGCATGATTCAAATATGATGACTTTTTCAAGTAATTAATATCTGAATTGGTAGGGTATCCACAAAAACCAGATTAAAAATTAGTTCTGTCTTATAATAAGTAACTCTTTTTAAAAACACTCCAAGTGATGCAAAGCAATCTTGACACATCTGGGTCTTTTCTGCAGGTTTAGATAATTTTTTTCTGAGAATGCCCAGTTTATCCCATGACTACTCACATTAAAAACAGGTCTTCAAAATGACTGATTGCTTTCAAACATTCAAATCTGTTTGCCCAACATTTTAAGTAAAGTTCTACCTTACTCTAAAATGTCAATACTGTCTCTTAGACTAGCATTGCTATCAAAGCCTAGCAGGAAGAAGGGAAATAAAAGTTTACTTAAAACTGGAATCCTCAACAGCATGGAGATGAACATCACCTTATGATGCACTGTGACAGGCAGGTATTATTTGATCTATAATTGATTCAAAACAGAGAAATTCTGGCAACAGAACAAAGATTCCTAGCTTTCAAACAAAAATTCCTACCTTTCAAACATTCCTACCTTTGCCTTGGATGACAAGCCACGTAAGTTGAGTCGAGCTGAAGAAAGTATCTGCAAAGCTTCCTGATTATTAGATTTGTTCTTGCTGCATTTTATAGCCACTAGAATCCAAACACAGAAAGACCCCAAAACAAAAAAGCATTACCACTCTAGCAATAATCTTTAAACAAAAACATTTAATTAAAGATCTTGATACCCTCCACAGACAATTTTAAATGTCATATCCCCCTCAAAAAACCAAAAAGTAAAAAAAAAACAAGACAAGTAATTTTGGGAAGATAACTCTAAACACAACAGGTTATCTGTATCCTTCTTAAACATAATATCACAGAACAGGGAATAATCTTAGTAAGTTTCATTCACTTCCTGACTAGAATACTCAATCAAACACTTTATGTGATGATCTGAGGACTGAGATGAACTGCAGATGCATTTTCACTTGCTTTATGATGTTGCTAGATCATGAAATTAACTGATTCCATATTTACCAGTCATATGTTTACTGACTCACCCTACACAATTTCTGCCTCATTCCAAGTATATTTTTGTATGCAGTATCAGGATGATACTCTCTGTTACAGGACTCTAGTAGTAGGAATAAATACAATAGGTAGAGTATTATTTTGCCACTAAGCTCAATAAATATTTGTTACATTCTTCATGAAAAATAAAAGGGAGAACATACCATGTGCAATCTCTATGGCTCCTTTCACCACTTCCTTAAAAGAAGAAACATCTTTCTCCCAATCACTTGATTGAATTTCACATTTATGTGCCTTAGTGAGAAACTGCAGTGACTGCAAAGAGGAAAAAAAAATATTAGTATGTCAGAAAATCAACTAGGAAACTAAATTAGTTTTAACTATCTACAAAATTAGTGGTGAATCCAGAAAATGAATCTATCTTTACTATATCTGATTTCCTGTGAATTGGAGTAGTGTCCTCTGCAGCAGTAAGCACCAGCTGCAACACAGATGTTCTTCACCAATACTGCAGCTCAAGTATGAGAAGCATATAAAGTAACATGTGTCTAATTTTTATCTTTTAAAATTCTGTCTAGACTGATGGATGTGATCCATGTTTGCCAAGTCACCATAATTAAATGCACATGAAAAACAGAAAAATACTTGCATTCACACTTCAAACAGCAAATTCATATCTAAAATATTATAAGTGAATACTTCAAAGCTTTCTTTCTGTATATGTAATCTTGGGAAATATGCATTTTATAGATGTAGCTATTAGTTGCCATACTGCTCTGGTTCTCAGTGTGAACAGGAAAAAAAAAAGTAAACAATATGAAAGGAGGGCCCCATTAAGGTGAAAAAAAAATTTAGCAGAAGAAATTGATTTTTGCTTTTCAATTTTATTTTCTTTTTACAGCATCAAAAACATGAAGCAAATACATGCCAGAAGTTACCTGGCTTAGTTCAATGACATCTCTCCAGTTACCTTTTAAAGAGTTTAAGAATAATATGAAATAATAAAAAAAGTTTCAGTGTGGAACATATACATCAGCACAGTAGATTTCTGATTGTGAGGGTTGTCTCCCCAGAAGTTTCCACCTTCTCTCTCCCACCAGAGTTCCAATCACAATGACACAGGTGACTGAACTGCTCATGCTGCTTTAAATGGCAATAAAGGCACATTAAGTCAAACCAGAGTGAATTACTTTTTTTTTTTTTTTTTCATAATAACCTGGGTTATAACTGGTAGTAGTTCTGGCAAGCAGAGGCAAGAATTTCCAAGAGAAGGAACAACAGTTTTTACAGCAGTCTGATTTCAGTCTTCATGTGTCTGAGTCAGAGCAGCAAATGAGGGGGGGGTTGCTGACAGATGTCAAGGAGGGGAAGGAATTCTAAGTCTTGCGGGCTGTTTATTTGCACTTCTGGAACCTGGATTTATCCTGAAAGGCAACAGTTATGAGCTGGGGAAAGTTCAAGGAACAGAAGGGATTCATAGCCTGGGATGGATCAGCAGGAAGCTTGAAGGCTGGAAAGATTCCTGAGTGGGAAAGGTGTGGACTGGACTGCATCCAGTGTAGGGAAGAAAGAAGCACTGAATGAGGTGGCAGTTCAGATATATTGAAGTGTGCAAATAAACATATGCTAAAGAAAAAAAACTCCCAAAACAGAACCACAAACTCAACATTTCAGTAATTTTACACTAATAACTGGCAAACCTTGTCTGACTTTGATTCAATTTACAAAGCACTGCTGTGAATTATAACTGTAGACCGTAGTGATTCATGTGGCATCAGATGTATCAGCAGAACAGATAAGTAAAAACCCCCAGCAACCAAGACACTCTTTTACAATAGCAACATATACGAGAACTTTCTTTCAAATTCAATGTTAGGAACAAAATTGGTTAAATATAATTAAACCTGAACTAAATAAGGTGCAGAATGGAAAGGCATGGAGTAAAGGTCAAACCCTACATTTGTAAGGAGGTGCATGACACATTTAAAGGTTTGTTCCCATCTCTTTGTCCTTTGATACCACAGTATAGTAAATAATGCCCTTTTAGAATTCATTGACCTTTTGCCTAATAAATGTGGTTGACTATATATCTAGAATTCTTCTACAGATACAGTTATATTCACTGAATATCAGACTGACCCATGATGGTGCCTGTGGCAGTAAAGCTAATAAATACTGGCTTTATCATTTTTACTTCATAGTATGATATCAGAAATCAGTAATTATTTGGTGTATTGCAAATTAATTTTTACACTGTAAATTAATATATGCTGTGGCTTTAGGCAGTTTTGCTCTTTTATGATCTGGATCTGTGGTACTGTCATACCAGGATATTTGGACACACGTGTAAGCATACCTTAAGTATTTATAAACATCATTCCATCTTGCAGGCAAGCTAGACTGTGTGTTCCACAACCAGCCCGATTAAGAAACACAGTTAAAGTACTGTCTACTCTACAAATTGAAACCATGTTTTTAACTGGGTTAGTTAAAAATACTGTGATGTAACCAGATTCTGAAATGATTACATTCATAGTATAGACAGGGCCTCTGCTGCTTTGCATGTCTGAGTAAGAATTTGAAGATATATTACAGGATATTGCAGTGTCTGTATTTCTGCATTCTAAATAGGCCAAATCCCTTTTACTGTTCGGCTGTAAAGAAAAATAGAGAAGACAAAAGGGAGGAATTTGAGGCATAATAGACACCAACAATGACTAAACAAGGCTCTTCACAGGGCAGAGCACAAAGAGACAATGAGCAAGGCACAAATTATTGTAAATTTAAGCCCACAGAATACAATTCGTAGGCCTAACTATCTTCCTTGCTTGATATTAAGCAACCCTCCAGAGAGGCATTTTTTGCACAGGCCAAATGCATACCCCATTGGTGAACATACACTGAATGCTGACCTTGTGTATTTTCAACTTCAGTGAAGACCTGATGACCCTTAATTATTTTTGAACTGTGCAAGGCTATTTGAACTTTTTGAAATTTAATATCAAATGCAAAGCGCACTCCAGCACACAACAAAGTAAACACTTCTAGCAGCGCAGAGTGGTTATTCTGGAAATGCAATCAACCTAATTCCTTGGGAAGTGATAAGGACAAGAAATGGAAGTTAACACAGCAAAAACAGTGATGAGTAAAAAGAAACCAATGGTTCAACAGACTAAGGATTAAATATCATTATTTAATTCCATTTTAAGCTAAATAAGGACAGAAAAATTCTACTCTGGGTACTCTAACTGTGGTGTATGTTATTTTAAGTGCATTTTCCCTTAGTGATTACAAAGAACACAGATGGCTTATGCCACTACTGGATCATGCCTTTAAGATGCTTTTTTTTTTTTTTCAGAAGCTGCAATATCCTATCTTCTGAATCAAATATTTCAATTAAAAAAAAAGCCAAAACCCACACCACCATTTGATTATAGACATTAGACTGTTGCCAAGAAAAGTTTCAGAATACAAATTCAGGACAATACACACATGCTGTGATAGCATGTTTTGAAATGAAACACTGGTAAAAAAAGAGATTTTTCTTTTCAAGTCCAAGAAAATGGATGTAAAATATCTTGCTCCTGTTGTGTGTAACAAAAACACGTGTAGTAGGAATATGAAGGAAAGACAATGTACTTATAAAAACACTAAAGCAAAACAGGTCTGGAACAAGAGCATGTTCTACTACATCACTATAGTTCTTACCTTCTCAATATCTTCACTGCTATCATTCTCTCCATTTCCATAAAGTTGGGCATAAAGTCTCCAGATTGCCCCATCATTTGTCACTCGTGAAGTGACTCTGCCTATGAGCTCTTGCAGTTTCCCCTTCATTCCACTTGATACCTCTCCAGCACGATCTGCCAGACCATCCACTACCGCTCTGACCAGAATAGCCAACACCTTAAAAAAGCAGCAGGAGAGACTTGTTATTTCAACTCAAATCAACATCAGTATATATAATGTTATCTGTAATATTTGGTCTCTATTAATGATTATGCCATATGTCAAGTACAGAATTTACTAAGAAATACACGGAGTAATTCAACTGATTTAAACCTCATCTATACGATTCTATGTTGGTGCAAGTGAAGAGGCCAAAAACATAAGACAGAAATTTGGGTAAAGGAAACTGAGGCAGAAAATACGTTATAGATATTTTCACCTTCTAATACAGTTATAAAAAGATCAGTAAACAGGCTGAGCCAAATTAATTCAGGTAATGGAAGACACTGTTTTTTACAGGACCTCTATTTAACAAAAGAGGTACAGTGGATAAGATGGAAACTGGAAGGCGATGGAATACCTCCTTGGGAATCTCTGTTTTTAATGCACTCCTGGTGAATTACTAGTCAAATCAGTTCCATCAAACTTTTCTACCAATACTCGTTAATGGCCATACTTTTTGAATGACTGGCTTGAGAATGTGGGATGTGACCTACAGAAATGCTGAGCATGTGCAGCTGCTGGTGGGAGCTTGGTTTTGCATGTAAAAAACTGCAACATCATACCAGTCTTTTTGTCCCAAACTGGACAAAGAAAACTAGAAAAGAGTGTCACTTTGCCTCAGTTCCTTCTCAGCAAAATAAGAAACAGCAAACTTAAATCAAGGCCGTAGATCATGTGATGAATTAGAAGAAAATAAACCCCAGAAAAGCTGTGGCTTATCAAGTGAGTAATATCTGTCCTGTGCGGTGGAGGAGACACAGAGACTGGGGAAGAAATAAGGATGAAAACATAATGGAAGTTTCATCAGGCTTGCATTTGAGACAGGCCAGTAAGAGCTGCACATACACCTTCATGCTGGTACTTCCTCACTTGTGAGCCTGTCATTTGGCAACTTTAATGCTTCAACATTTTTGTTCACGTGACACTAAGACAATGAGAACTCACACACAGCAGTATTAATATCAAGATAGTAATAAAACTAACTTCAAAGATGACCTGTGAATAGCTGCAAACCCTACAAAAATGCCTCACAAATCACAATGCAGTTCACTAGCAGAAAGTAATGCAAAAATTATGACAAATTATGAGTATCAAAGTATATCACACTCAGAATAAAAAACACACCCAGTTTAGCACTTGTGATATGTCACTTTCCTAAAAGAACTTTTCTTCCACAGAATGACTCAATTACAATGCATCCCAAAAAATAATGAGTTTTACCAGATACAGAAAATTCTTGGCAGAGCAACCCAAATCAATCAAAATGGCTGATAGTTATATTAAATAAATCAAAGTAATACAAGGAGTGAAAACAAATATACATCTACCTGGTACCTTTTCAGAACTAATGGTATCACAGTATCATCTGAACATTAATTAAACAGCTCCCCTCTTGTCCACCAAAACCTCAGCAGTTGCTCATATTCCTTATGATATGACAAACTTGAAGCAGTTCCTTCAACGTATCTTAAAAGTCACTTAAGGTAACAGAAAATATGATCAACTATTAATAGACCAAAAGTTCTGAAATCCATTTATATTCATAATTGGGAATATAAAGCACTAAATCCCATCGTTAAACAGGTCTTCTATGTTAGTTGCTAGAAAAACATCAGCAAGTGTTGATATTTCCATTACTAAAGCACTGTAATAAAAAAACATAGGTGCAAGAAAAACACTAAACTATGTTCTCTTTTGACAAGGAACTAGAACTGGTCCTGAGGATTCACACACCGATGTATGACATCCTAACCAATTTTTCAGTTTAACAAAACTGTTAATCGAAGTCCAAATTTTAGTTCATGTGAATATCATAAGATAATCATCAAAAGTTTTAAAGCTTTTTTTTTCCACAGAGTCTTGACTTTGCTTATACTTCTATCACAATAATCCATTTCCTTTTTTTGTAATCCATCATGTAAGCTTTGGCACTACAGCAGTTAAAATGAAACTAGTGTCAAGACCCAGATTAAAGGGTCTATTAAACAGTAATGAATCATTAATGCTTGGTTGTCCACACTTGTTAAATAAAGTTATTTCAAACTGCAAGTGAATTGTACTAATCATCCAAAAGTATTAGCAGTGTAGCAGAGCTTTGCATTTTAGGTTGACATAAATCTTAAAATTTGTATCTTTGAGAGATTTTAAACTGTCATACACACTAAACTACTACAGCAATGCTCTGTTGGCCCAAGATCCCAAACAAGCAATAGAGGATTTTTTTGGTTGGTTGGGTGTTTTTCTTCATGCCTCTTTTAATGAGCTGGGCTCCATATGACCAGAGAGTTCATGTTTAGTATGACATCACACCATCTGCATTCCTCCTCCTCCTTTGCTTTTCTGAACAATGTGTTTACTACAAACTGAACAAAAGACACTGTGAGAAAAAACCTTAGAAATAAACCAAGTAATTTATAAATGCAGCGATTTTCATCAGTTACTCTCATTTCACAAATGTTCTCCAAACAACTCCTTTCACATAAAAATTCTCTTGGTCAAACCATTTTCAGATGCTTCACTAATACTAATCAAACTTGACAGTGCTCAGGAAAGATGAGAACCCTCAGATAACAGATCCAAAATGACAAATTTTCTGTGAGCTCTCCCTATTCCCCTTCCAAACTAAGGATTTTATAATAAAGACAATTGTCATTAGTGAGCTACTTAAATGAAGCAGAGCTCCAGAAATTAATTCCTACCCTCACTTTTCAAAATTCCCTTGGAACATGCTCTTGTGACCTTTACTTAGAAATGGTTTGGCAACATGAACTGCTGAAATGAGGATGTTACTTGATGGAAAGGGTACAAGAAAAACTTTGCTAGAATCTCAATAGCACAGAATTGCAAAGCGGAATCCTTTGTCCCTACTTCTGTATTCATAATCTTTGACAGCACATAATGAAGATATGGTTTCTGAAATACTGTATTGAAACAGTTTTTCCAACCACAAAATAATTTTGTCATTCACAAGACTGCAACACTTCAAGTAAAAAAGGTTGACTGCCTCCATAAGCACACACGTGATGGAAATTAGTATAATCAGGAATTGCAGAAATGTTCCAGGTACATTTACTCGCTCATACCAATAATTCAGAGCTGATGCCCAAACTGATGATTATAATAGGTAAGGCTCTCTCCTTGGGTACTTTTTAGTGACTGTTTTACTAGTGGAAACTATGAATAATTCAGTTAAACTTTCTATTTTATTACATAACAGATATATTGAAGGTTTTCCAGATATGTTTCTCAGCTTTGTGAACATTAAAATACACATGGAAATGTGAAAAAATTTAAGAACCAGTAAGGAGAGAAGGCAAGAAAGTGTGCTTTCAACATTTATACACAATGCTAGCAAACTGAGACTTTTAAAACTGTCCTTTGCTGTAATCTTTTGCTGCATTGTTGCTCATTTATAAAGAGCTCTTTACCTCTTCCTTGTCCAATTCTGTCTGTAGAATCTGTGCATACATGTCTTCAAGCTTCATGATATCATGATCTCAGAACTTCTGCCACAGGGATGGCACTGTTAAATAACTAGAATAGCACAGAAGAAAAATTTCCCAAACCTGTGTGCTGTACTCAGAAGACTGGCAGAAAGGACAACAATGGCCTAACAGAAATTACCAATAGGAATCTGAATGCTTTACTATTATTAGAAGAAATCAGTGATATAAAAATATGACTTCATGCTATTCTGAAATAAAATTAAAAAGTGTGATGTAGCTACAGAAATCAAGGGCATTTCAAATTGTATATTCAACTGCACACTTGTAATTGATACATTCAGTCTCACAAGGGGTATTCTGCAGCAATGATTTTGCTAAAAGCAGTTGGTTTTCACAAAGAACTGGAATCTATGACTCTACTTGTTTCTTCCAGTCCTGTGCATATTTTTTTTTAATTCCTACCTTATTTCTCACCATTATGTCATGTAGCTTAGTAGTCTATTGACTAAAATCTATGATGACTACAAATACTAAATATAACCTGAGAGAAGATCATACTATGTTGAATGGAAACAATGGTGTATGTTTTCATTTACTCATGCTCATGATTTCACATTGTCAAAACACAATTGCACAAGATGGTTATAGATCATCCTTATTACAAGCAGGCCAGTTGGAAAAAAGGAGAGGCTTACCAATTAATGGTGAACTTTGTAAACAATTTCACAGAAGCTTTTATTTTTATCTGCTTTTTTGTTTTGCTATGAAAATACTCTCCTCTTCCTTGTAAGATAATTGTTTCAAGCCTGAAATTCTCTAATCAGGCCCTGAGGTTTTTCTTGGCAACTAGTAAAATCCTCCTAATTGATGCAACTCTATTAGAAGTTACAATGAAACCCATAAAACACATATCAGAAGCCAAAGTTAAAATTAAGATGCAAAAAGACTTTAGGAAAGATACCATATATACTTCTGTAAAAGTTTTAAAAGTTGTATGAGAAGAAGATGAAAAATTTGGGCAACAAAAATAGAAATTTAATACAAGCAATATCCTCAAATCATTTAATAAAATATATTGCATTAAATTTAACAAATAACAGTAATAGGCATCTGTATCATCTCAAAATATCTCAAATGGGCAAATATACATAGAAACCTCTACTCCTAGTCAGCTGTCAATCTGTTTTAAATAATACAGTAGACCACTCCTAAAAATGCTATTTTAAGTAGCATAATTGAGAAAAAAATTAGTTGAAAAAAGCCAACTGTCTACAAGATGCTCCATGACCAGCCCCACCAGTACAGTACTCTAGCTGCTAAACACACTGATCCTCACCTCATATAACACAGTTTTCCATTTACACTCTTTAGTGCTAATGTTTAATGTTTAGCTATACCAAACCTGAATACAGAATGTTATCCTGTGCATGACTGGCTTTACTAGTAATAAACATTGCACTCATGTAGAGTTTGTTATTAAAAAGTAATGTGAAAAAAGTATTTAACATCCCTATCCCCCCATGACCAAATGAGATGCTTCCACAATTTTAACTAATTCTATCTGCTCTCTCTCTCCTCATCACTGGACTCAAATTCCCAGGAAAGCTACTTTTTCTCTTTTTATGGGACAAGAAACAAAACGTATTTCTGGGATCCATGAGCAGCAGCAGCTGGTTCCTCTTACCCTGCTACTACAGAATCTCACTAAGAGCTCATAAGCTCTTCAACCAGATCTGCTAATTTTGCAAAGGCTCTTGAAGGTGTTTTATTACTCTCCTTGAGAGATTCTTTGGCTTGCCTTTCAGATTCACCTTGCTATTTTCACTGAGTGTGCAAAACCCTGCTAGGATCTGGACCTGGTTTCAGGCAAGGCAGCATCCCAGCTGAGGCTGTTAAGGTAGGTTCTCTGGATTTTGTCTAGAGCTTATATTTACAAACACAAAATTTAACTGAACTGAACTACAGTGAAAGATGAGCAAAATACCTCTTTCATTTTTCTTTGTTCTGGTTATTAAGGACCAATATTATGACCGTAATGCATTGAGTTCATTTTCAAAGGCTCATTTGTGGAATTTTCTAACACATGGGAAAAGCTTCCTTTTCTCTCAACTAAATAATTAATACTATTTCTGACACCAAGATATGCAGGAACCATATGGAAAGATGGGATTATGCACTGTGTTTTATATAAAAATAAGTCTTGAAACTGCAAGGCTCATGCGTGTGCTTTCACAAAGTCTGATGCAGTCTGGATGCAAAGGTTTTCACTTTTGTCCAGTTTAATTTTAAATATTTATTCTTAAGAGTCCAAATCTCCAAAACTTAAATCACTTGCCTACATAACTTCATTGGCACGTGCACTATCATTACTGATACCGCTATCAGCAGCTATCAGCAATCTTTGTCTCTGAACAGAAATTAGTGAACATATAGGATGACTAAATATGAAAATTTCCCCACCTGTGTATCCTTGTACTTTTCTTTTAAGTCCATGAGCCGGTGATAAGCTTTAATTGCTTCTGAAAACTCTCCAATGTCTGTACTGGTGAGAAGATAGTTCTCCCATATCTGCCAGTGCTCATAGTTGCATTTGAGAGCTTCTTGGAGGGTTCGAAATGCTTTGATCCTAGTCAATAATAAAATAATAATATAAATTATTACAGAAGATTTCTACACTAAAATCAGTTGGCATAGTATCAACTAAAAAACTGCTTATTTTAAAAAATCACATTTAGAACACAATGCCATGCAAAAGCTATTGCTTGTAATTTACAATACTGATACTTCCTTAATCTCTCCTGTAAATTATTTTGTATTAGTTCATACACAACAGTACACTCTGTAGTTTGAACTAGGTAAATTCTCTCAGCTCTTGTACTTATTTTTTTTTTACAAAAAATGTATTATGATTTTGCCATCTATGTCAATATTTTCCTTTCCAAATTTTTATCTGGAACCATGAGAAAATCTTACTCATGCTGCAGCTGTAACACACATTAAAAAATGAAAAATCATTGAGTTCATGATAGATGCAGAATGGTATTGACATATTTAATCACACATTTTTAATCCCATTTATTTTAAACATTTGGACATGGCAAACATGCATATCCATAGCACAGAAGCCCATAATTTTCAATCATTTTTATCCTTAGGTCAGCTGGAAGGTTTATCCTGTGATCCCTGATGCTGTGCTGCTCAGTACAAATGTGTCAGAATGGCCCCAAACACTACCAGGGTCCTTCTCCAATCTGACCCATCTCACACTGACAGGAGAAAGTGTTATGGAATAAAGGTGGACAGCACAATTCCTGTAAAATCATCATCAAGTTACAAAGCATCTTTAGTTTTTCATATGCATCCACTGCAGTCAACTCTTGACCATTTGCTTAGGAGAGCAGTAATGCCATCCTCTGATAAGAAAATGTCATCTGAAGCATGTGTTGGTGAGGTTTGTGAGTTTACTGTTTAAAGCCTTTAACATACTACCAAAAGTTGCAATAAATGTGAAACTTTAAAATAATCCTGCTAGAAAATTGGAATGATAAATTTCTTTCTAAGAGACTGAAGTTGGACAGTCACTCTTAGTTGGACAATCACACTCTCAGTTGGATAGTCATGACATGTAAAAAACCACAAAGGAATGGATTCCTTTAAATTAAGACTTGAAATGGAGCCTTTCTAGGCTGGTAAAAAAATCTTCTTTGGTAAGGCATAACAATTCATCTCTTCTTAATAAATAACATATAAAGTTGGCCTGTTATCAAAAGATGCAGTTCACTTGCTCTATATTGCATGACTAAGTCTTTAAAAGTGCTTTCTCTAAAGAAAGACAGCCCAAAGAAATTGTTGGTTAAGTTTCAGAAAGAGGGTCCAAGACAATGTAATATCCAAGTAGTTGATCAGGCCATTAGAAGTTTGAAATAGCTGGGTCGGGGAAAAATGTAAATAACTGCCAATCTAAGGCCATGATATTCAGAGTTATGAAAAACACACAAAGAGAGTGGACTGATAGAGCAAAATTATTTAAGGAGAACAGGTCATTTGGCACAGAGCAGAACAATCTACCATGCAGGATCTTTCCCCATTCAATCCCCTTTTCTCTCTCTTCTCATACATTGATAGATGTGATGCTGATGAATAAATGGTCAAAGAGTTGAGTTTTCTCCACTGTTAACAATCTCATTTCAGACCCCAATTTTACCAGATTAAATTAGAAAAGAACACAGTTCTGTTCCTTCTGTGGATTTTGCTACAATGGAAGTTGGGATCTGGCAGCTCTCTGACAGGCTGGAAGGTGCTCTGCCTGACTCATGTATTGTTTCTGCAACTGCTCTTCACCATCTGTAGGGTTAGTTTGTATCATCTCCCCTACTTTCCTGAAAATTAGTAAGCTAGCAGGAGGGCAGATGCCAGTAAGATGGAAATGTGAAAGGTAGTCAAGATAGCAAAGGGATGGGATGGAAACAGTATTCCACAAATCACCACTCTTGCATATATAAAATCCTCTAGATTCTCAAAGCAAATCCCCTGTGTATTTAACCAGTCACAAGATGATGGAGTATCCTTAACCAGTTAAGTAAATTCATACCCAGATGGGAAACAGTAGGCAGTACAAATACATTATCTAGTCTTGGAAACCAGGAATCTTTCATACAAAGGACAGAGGGCCAGTCCCAGTTTATTATGAGAAATGTGAGACCTAGATTTCAAAGACCTCCTGTCACACTAACCAAAGCATGGAGTCTGTTTTCATCACAATTAATTTTTCTGGAGGAAATTCAGAATACACAAAACTTGTGGAGTCTTAAAAAGCAAACAACCCCAAAAATCAACAAAACCCCTGTCCTTTGGGTGTTAGCAAGTTTCTTGCATACACTTTTCAAAAAAATGTACTGACGTTATATTTGCATGTTGTGTGAGACTCTGCCAAACCTTGGCCAAATACACAATCTATGAGTGGGCTGAATTAAAAGCCTGTTTGGAGTAAAGCCGTAATTTTTTTGAAGGAGTGAAAGAAAGCTATTAACTTAAAAATCTTAATTTTGTTTTCCTTCTTTTTAAATCCTCACTCCACTTAGTTTTTTTGTCTTCTGGCAGGCTTGAAAAATAAGAATTTATGTATCCCAACACAAATTATCTAAGTGTGCTGCTATAGATATTCTCTGTTTTGAGAGAGAGTTAAACTAGCTCACATCCAGTCTTGACCTATAGGTGACTACACAAATAATCAAAGAAGTTGCTATTCCACAGCAAGTAGAGGCCACACTCGACTATCAACACGTAATACTCACTTAGAACTTAGTGTACATTGAGTCCTATCTCACATGATTCCTCTGGGAAAAAAAGCTCAGTAATATGCCCCCATTTATTACTTTTGCTACCATATCAAATAGGTTACAAGTTTTGTATGTATTTAGTGTGTTAGATCACAAGAGTAGATTAAGAATAATAAAATTCAACCACTAAACTGAAATTAATCACTCAGTAGTTTCTCAGCCTTGTAGCAGATTAACAGACAGAAAATAATTTTGATTAAAAATACTTTTATGAAACAAGCACAAGCCAGTACACTGAGCATCTGACATTTTGATTTGTATGGAAAAGAAGGAACAACTATCACATGAACTGTACATACTCAAGGCACTGCTGAAGATGGAAGGAACTACTGAAAACTTAAAACAAGCTCTTGCTTTCTATTACTTTTTAGCCTTGTGTAGTTATTCTAACACTTCATTTTCTCCTCCCTCCTGCTCCCATTGACATATCTATCTCCTAAGTCCATACTACTTCTCACTTTTTCTACGTATGTTTATAAATTTACACTTTTATACAAGCTTACTATTCTTCCTCTCTTTTTTTTACTTTGCCTCCTGACTATGCAACCACAAAAATTGATGCCAGATTTCAAGTAAGATTTTAAAAAATAATTTATCTTACTCTTTTGTTTCATTCTTGGTAATAACGTGAAAATTCTTAAATATTAAATTCTTCCAGGTAAACTTTTATTACATTGTGTTGAAATAGAAAATAAGAATGGCAGTCCACTTAGCTTCTTGTATGAATCATTAGTTTTGAGGGAGAAGAGTAAGCCAGCTAGCATGTGTGCAGATTTCCATCTGCGTTTGTGTATATAGAAAACAAACTATCTGGTTTACTCTTAAATCCACTGAGAAAAATATCCTATGAAATTACATAGCTCTGAATAAATAGTTTGCTTGAAATGGACATATCTTCTTAACTTCATGGTCAAAGCAGTTTTTATTATTCATCTTTATTATGAATATTTTGAACTGACTGTACTTACTACATCATAAATACTTCTAACAAGAAAAAAGAGTAGAAAGAGGCTGCTACTCGTATAAAAGTTACAAAATTATTTCCTCTAAAATAAAATAGTTACTAGTAATTCAACCAGGGAGAGAGAACTGAAGGGCTAAGAATTGCAAAATATAAGTTAAGCACCTTATAATAATAAAAAACTCAATGTCAAAAAAACCAAAACTAGTTATTTGTTTTGGAAGCAGTATCTTTTAATTCTTTTGAAGTACTTACTTCTGTTTTAATCTGATATAAGCAGTTGATAAATTGTTCCAGGCCTCAGCATTCTGGAATGATAAAAAGAGAAGTACAAAAAAATTTATTCACTTACATTGTGCTTATTTGATAAAAATAACTAAGTGAAACTGCTTCCAAACATCATTGCTTTTCCTAATCACACATACTGACACCTACCTTCTACATGGCAGTTAAAATATTGCATTGAAATATAAATTATTACATTTAAAATTGAAATACATAAATATTTGACTACATCAGCAACAATCAAGTATATAAATATCAGTTAGCTGCCTTGGGGTTGCAATACACTAAGTCAGCTCTTGCCTTCAGTCTCAGCTGTAAACAGGCATCCTCTTCTAGGATCTAGCTGGGATGGCTGGAAAGGTCAGTGCTCCCAGCAGCTCATCACTTCTTACCAGCTGGAAGCTACTTAAACTGCAGCACTCTGTGTTACTGGACAGAAGGGATCTCATGTCCCCTAACACACCTCAGGTAAAACCAGCAGAGATGAGCAGAGATGATTCCTGCCCTTCGCCTGACACTGCAGTAAATGTGAAGCCCCATCATGGAATTCAGCTAAATGACAGCTAGAAATGATTTGAAGAATAGAGTCTGAGCACTGCAATGCAATGTAGTCTGGTACTGAAGGCTATCCTGAGGCTTAAGGAGCATTTTTCCCATGCTGGGAAACCATTCTGAGACTTAATTCATGAAAATGGTCACTACATTGCTACAGCTGCAGACGTACAAAGACAGGTTTTGCCTCCAACTGAGAGCCACTCCAGCACTTTTTACTCATAAAAAAACCCACCACTTAACCTATGGAGAAGTCAGCTGGCTTGGTTATATGAATACAATTAAATACAGGCCCTAGAGAGATAAGTGAATCCAAGTAAATTTACTGCATTGAACAACGAAAAAACCCCAATATATTAAGTAAGAATTCCATTGATGTCTTTATGTACATTTTTTCCCCTAAGGAAGTTATTGCGTTTTATAATAAAGAAAAAAAGAATATTCTGTCACTTCTTATTGCTCCAAGAGAAAAAAATGAATAACAACAGTTTCTATTGAGTAGATGGCATTAACTCTAAGCAAGCAATAAGCTGACAGTCAGGCCTTCTGGCAAAAGTATTGTCAGTGTACTCAGGTAATTCAGCTGGCACCTTTACTGTCTCAATGCACATTCAAATGACAGTATTGTACACATGCATGCCCTGCATCCTGAAAAAATGGCTGAGCTCCATTCTCCCCATGCTCCTGAAATATACAGTTACAAATTGATTTGTCACATGTAAACTTGACTTTTTTTTTCAGGAGAATTTTACTACTTAGATGACTAATTATTTTAATATAATTTTTGTTTTATCTCTTTTTATCTCTCCTCACTATTTAGTCATTCCCATTTGTCTGTTTTAGCAATGTGTGCAAGCATAAAGGAATTTTTCAAATATATTTTAACATTCACACACTCACACCTGGACAAAGTTAAGTACTGGGTAGTATTTTTATGATGCCTTATGACAAAAATATATCCTTCATGAACAAGCTTAATTTATTCAAAGGGCTAAGGTTTAAACAAGTTTTTCATTATTACTTTGCTTGTTTATAATGAAAACATCCTTGCTGCTTTTAGATAAGCCATCTGAATCATTTGTTCAAAAGTACATACATCTGGTTCCAATGTCACACAGCGCTGAAATGCTTTGGCAGCACCTTCATAGCCTTCTAAAGCAATGTATGCACAGCCCAAGGAAAACCATACACCTAGCTGGAGAGAAAAAATTAATAGTTACCTACATACATGGATATTTTAGCACAAAAGAAATAAGTTGGCCTGGGAAAACACACAACTCTTGCTGATTTTTACCTGTCTTCAGCTATGATAGTATTGTACTGGAAAAAATAATATCCTGTATGTTGATTAGAGAAAAGCTTTAGGTTTGAAGTTTTAATAAATATGGATAAACAATGGTGTTGACTGCATGAAGATCACTTAATCATTTGTGAAGTGCTCTTTTCATTTACAGAACAAAGTGATAGCTACTTAAGAGGTCTGCATATTTTGTCTTCATTTGTGAAAAATCCACATTCACTTTACATTATCACAATTAGGTGATAATTGATGAAATTAGGTGAAAATGATACATTAGGAAATGTTTTTCAAGGTAATCACATTTTATAAGAAACATCTCAAATGACCAAATGGAACAGTTCAAAAATTACAGTTCTTTCTCTTCTCAGAACATGGACCTTCTCAAGTTTCTATTGCAATGTTTAGAGATAGAAATGTACTTAAATAATGCCTTGCACAGAGAACGGAACTTTACCAGTTCAGTAATCTTGCATTTAAAGTCTTCAGTTGTTACAAGCAAATACCTCTCATCAATAAAGACTCAACCATGGAGGAGAACTCAGCATCTCCCTTCCCCATTCTCCTTCTCAGGGAGCTGAAGAGAGCAATGAGGTCATGTCTCAACCTCCTTTTCTACAAGCTAGACAAGCCCACTCCTCTCAGGATGTTCCTTCCAGTCAGCCCTCTTCCCAGCTTTGTAGACCTCCTTTAGACGCTTTCAAGGATGTTCACATCTTTCTGAAATCATGGGGCTCAGAACTGCACACAGTGCTCAAGGTGAGAACTGCAGACAGCAGGATAATCCCTTCTTTTGACCTGCTGGTTGCGCTGCATTTGATGCATCCCAGGATTTGCTGCCCTTTTGGCTGCCAGGGCTCACTGCTGGCTCACACAGAACTGCTGTCCAGTGGTATGATGCATGGGAATGGTACAAGGCTGCACCAGGGCAGGTTTAGTCTGGATATTAGGAAGCATTTCTTTACCTACAGGGTGGTTAGACACTGGAACAAATCTTCCCAAAGGTTGCTGATGCCCCAAGGCTGCCAGGTGTTTAACAGGCATGTGGTGAATGCCCTTAAAAATGTGCTTTAATTTGGTCAGCCCTGAGCTGATCAGCAGTTGGACCAGGTGATCATTGTAGGTCCCTTCCAATTGAAATAGTCTGTTCTACTCTAAATAATATCAGATGATGGCATAAATTTTCATAGCTCTTCAACAGCAAATTCCTGATTTGCCACATGGTTAATTCCCAAAGAGCTGCAAGCTAACCAGTATTACTTTTTATAAAAGTTTCATAATTCAGAAAATTATTAAAACCTAAATACATTAACATAACATTTTCTGACAGCATTATGCTTTTTAAATGCATGCAGTCAAAACAAAACAGGACATTTTATAACATGTTGCAAAATCAGTACAGGTACTACTACTCTACTGCAAGAAATTCAGATATTTCTCCATTCTATATGCCAAGGTCAAAAAAACCCACCTAATTTTTCTAGAGAAGTTTTTTTGAGAGGGAAAGAAGTGGGGAAATGGAAGATGGAAAACCAGGTTACATTAACTCCGTATTGTGAAACAACATATTATTTCTTGAGATGTCTGTTTAATGTTTATATTCTCTCCTGTTTTGGGTAGTAGTCCTGAAGAAACTAACTCAGATAATTCAGGTTCTCCTTCGGAAATCATAACAAATATTTAAACACAAAAACATTAATTTCATTTTTTTTTAATCAGGGATTTTACAAGGTTGAGGATAACACTGTTGGCTCATACACAAGCAGCTTTCACCTCTACAAACTAATTGCAAACTGTAGCAAACATTCTTACAGTTCTCTCCACTTCAAACTCATTTTCCTGTCTCTGAAACTCAACTAATATCTGTTCCTGACTTAACCGCCATTAAATTTATAGTTAATCTGCTTCAAAGTTTAGAATACAAACACATGACATTGATCTTTGTCAGACCCAGCAGGCTGGTGGGCAAGCGTCACGATACTGAGAAAAGAACTGAACAAACTTTTGCTTACGAGGGTGTAAGTGGATAGCCCATCCCTGGAGCATGTGGATAAAGAGGTGAAGATAGAATTAGCAACTACATCTGGCCTGGGCAAACATGAAAACCTACTTTTCAGCATTGTCAACCTGTCACTTTCATGATTCATAAACTCATCAATCAAGGAAGAAACTCCACATGACGAGAAAACTATGTTTCCCAAATTTTAGACAGCAATCCTAATAGTAAATAACCATACAGTCAATCTAATTTCTTAAGGCTCTTTTGTCCACCAGCACTCCCACATGGCTGCTGTCTCTTTAACTCCCCTTTATATTCTTTTTAGTTCAGTAACTTCTGGACAGGAAAAGCGGAGGCAGAGACCAGAGTGATCAAGTATGAAATTGAAGGTTAGTTCCAATTTTATAGCTCAGGATACAAGTTAAACAGTGCTTCTGTAAAGGCTGGGAGGAAAAACAGTCACTGCATATCTTATAAATGTAATAAGCAACAGCAGCACAGACTCACTTCTGAACTGTGCAGGCTTTCACCACTGGAGAACTGACTGTGTGAGCTCTTTGACCTCTGGAATTGTTTGTCAAGCCTTGCAAGATGCTCATAGTGAAAGTACAGGAGAAACGCGTCTGTCATCCACAGTCGTGTACTAGAACAAGCAACTCCGTGAGCAGCAGTGCTAATGAACACAAGTTCCAGGTTTGGAACTGCAAGGCTTTCATTTCTTTGTGGACTGCCCAAAGACTGAGAGAGTGATTGTCTTATATAGCAAACACCTACCTCAAAGATTTCAACTACACTTGAACAGCTGGCTAAAAAGTACACAAGATTAAAGGAGGGTTGAGAAAGAATTATTTTATCCATTACATATTTTGGGGAATTACTTGATGCAATCTAAAAATCTCTTCTTTCAGAAAGGTTTTTAATAACCACAAAAAGTTAGAATTTCTTTGTAACAGGGAGTCTTTGTTTACCTGATAAATTATTCACAATTCTGGGAATAAGTTAATAATTTCATTAATTATTATTTTTCTTGTGGTAAAGTCATCCTTGCACTTAGAATCAATTTCCACTCTGCTTTTGACCCACAAGATGCCTTAGAATGGGAAACAATTCATTTCTGTAGTCACAGAATAAAGACAGAATTTAGGAGACGGTTATGTCAATCTGCACTATCTAGCTGCTCAATCTGTTTGTTTGAAACAATTCAACTGAATCTTAAAAAGAGCTTCCTAAGCAACAAGAGGAGGAAATGTTCACTTTCCTATATGGACTGGCCTATTTTTCTTGGATTTCCTTTCATTCTAAACTTCATTTGGAAAGGATACAAAATAAAAAAGCATTTCAGCAGAATATTTCTCAGTTTTGATCCCTGTAGGCCATCTCCTGAAGCCCTTTATTATCTGGAAATCCTCTTGATTTAAATAAAATTCCTATCTGAGTAACATATATTTTGCTGGCATTTTTGGTCATTTTATTTTCCATTCTAAATATGTTTATAAGTTATCTGGAGTTCATTTGAATAAGAATAGGACTCTGATTTATTGGAATAAAATACATCAGCAAAATACCAAAAAAGCTTCATGAAAATGACTTGAAAGGCTGGAGGCACTTAAATTTTTTCTAAATCAAAAGTCCAGTTAGTCACATGGAACTTAAAACAGCAGCTTCAGCAGTGTTCTTTGAGGGGCAATGAACAGAAGGAGGAATACCCTGTTTTTGCATGGACCTAGAAATGGCTATGAGTAGCACAGTTTATATACATAAACAACCAGAAAGCTTTTTTAACTTCTGAAGACCTTCCACAGGGTGAACCTTACTGGGAGGGGATCTAGTGGCTGAGAAACTGAAACAAGATTACAAAAGTTGTCTGCAGAATAGCTTTCAAAGATCAGCAAGAGAAACCAGCTTCATCAAGAGAACTCTTTCCATTGTGGTTTCAATTTTGATGCGTTGTTGTACTAAAAGCAACTGTCATCACAAGCATAACACAGTGCTTCTCAGTGACTCCAGAACAAGACAGACCAGAACACTCGAAAAACATTTCTGTGAAATACAGAGATGAGAATTTGTAACTCAAAGCCAGGGCAAACTCAGATAGGGCAAAGGGAAATTTTCATTAAAATTTGCATTCCTCTTGTAACTGTTTTGCTTTATACCTTGTTCATAATTTATGTAATGGTAATTATTAATTTGCAGTGGCTTCATCTCTTTGAAAGAGCTCTACAGGCAAAGATTTATGTGCATGCAAAGACCTGGATGCAAAAGGATGTCTTCATTTCCTACTACCATTTTTAGCCAGTTTTCCAAGTACATGGTGAAAATTTTGCTAAGAATAATAATAAACTCTTATTTTGGTAACTATGCACAGAACCGTCTTTTAAAGAAGTGTCATCATTCAAAACCGAACACATGAACTAAAACCATAGCCGTGTGTGTGTAATTTCCCAACCTGCATGGGGTTGATCTGTACTGAACGTTCGAAGCACTCCACGCATTCCCTGAATTCCCGGTTGCGGAGATGGAGGAGGCCTTTGGAGCGCTGGGCGCGGGCGCTGCGGTGCCTGGAGAGCTCCCAGGCCTTGTCGTAATACTGGTGGTCTTTCAGAACATCACCAAGCAAACAATATAATGCTGGTGTTTCCTTCTTCTCCAACTCCCGCCTGAGTATTTCTTCTGCCTGTTAAAGAGAAATCAACACATAATGAGACAATTTATTTTCAGTTAATTACCTACCTGAACAAATCCTGCTTTAGCACCTTGCAGTCATTAGCTGAAGATTAAGAAGTAGGGCTAGTAAGGAAACAGTATCTTCATCCAACACAGCACCAAAGATAAAGTCTAGAAAGAATCTGGTTCCAAAGTGATGTTTAAAAAATACTTCAGCATAATATGGTGGCTTTTGGTTTAACACACCAAGGAAAATTAAACCATAAAAACAAGAAAGAGCTTACTCCTTTCTTTACATCTTAGGTATGTATTCTGTCCCAAGAACAAGTATCAGTCCTGAACATCAAGCCTACATCTAATTCACAGCAATGAAATACCAGCACCATCAAGGTATCTGCAATCCTAGAAGTTTATAGTTTTTTTACATGTCCTAGTAAGTAATCCTGCAACGACTCTCCTTGCCTTTTCTCCAATTGCCCTTTTCTGAAAATAATAATTTCCATCCTGTCGTGTCTCACATCGACTTTCACACTGTTGGTTGTGGAAATGCTATGCTTCTGCTTAAGATGTAGAAATTGTAAGTTTATCTAAACATTTGAAATAAAATATATTTGAAACATATACAGCTTGATGAAAAAAAAGTCGCAGTCTGTGTGTTCCAGACGTCTATTATGGGCTGTAACAACCTTTCAAAAGCTATTTTTTCGGGGCTACTATCTTTGATCTAACAATTAGAAATTATTGTTTCTCTTTTAAATAAGAGATAGTCTGCTTTCTGTGGCTTTTTGAAAACATAAATACACTGGACAGATGATCGGTTGTTCATATGGAGCTGTTACCTCAGTCCCCCACCGCAAAAACGTAACATACACAATTCAGATCAATGTCATTTTTCTCTTAGAAAATATCTACTTGAACTATCTAAATCAAGAAAGATCCAACACTGCCTGCCACAGAATCAAAGTTCAACATTGTAACTTCAGTAATTCTTCCATCATAGCTCGTTTACCTGAAAGGATACCTGATATCATCTCTGCATCTAAATTATTACTGCTTTTCTTGCATAAGAATTGCTTTCATTGACCTTCAGATGATCTTCAGAGAAGCAAAGTCTTTTACTACAATCAGTAAAATTCATCAAATCTATCTGAAAATCATGTTCAGAAAAATGCTTGGTTTACCTTGTTTTGAAATATTTAATGCATAGCAATTTTAGCATCTCATTCTTACTATTATTTTTGTAAAGTAACAGTAAAGTCTACAAATATTTCAAGTGCACAAGTGTGAAGAAGAGTTTAGATTTCTAGAAGAATATTAAAATTAGCAAAAATAGAATCCCATCAAGAAGAAAATTGGTGGCAAATTATTAGGTAAATAACTTGACAGCAAGTGTTTTTAATTGCCTGTGAAGCAGCTATCTAAAACTCAACTCAGAAACTATTATTAAACCTATATAATTAGCCCAGCCAAAGCAGTAGAAAAATCTTGCCTAACTAGAAGACTGTACTTAGAGAATCATAGAGCAGTTTAGTTTGGAAGGGAATTTGAGTATCATCTAATTCCAGCCCCCATGCCACGAGCAGGGACACTTTCCATGAGACCAGGTTAATCAAAGCCCCATTCAGCCTGGCTTCCAGAGATCTGGTTAAAGTGCAGTTTACTTCCTCTTTACTGCCTCCACTAGTTGCTGTAACATATTAGTAACAGACATTACAGAAGATTTTTCTCTTCTAGAGCAGAGAGAGCTGATTTTTTGCAGTAACCACATTAGACACCAAAATATAAGGTGAGGTTTTTTCCCATTCACATTGAGAAGCAAGACTGAAATGTTGGTGTATAAGGAGACACAAGGAGAAAAGTGCATTGCAAGATGCATCTTCACCACTTCCTCTGCAGGGCACTCCCAAGCTCAGATTGCTATCATGTGGCAATGCCTAGACTGGAAAGACAACCACTCACTAATGGTGTTTCACATTTAAGAGCATAAAAACACCATGTTCTGGTCTAAGCTTACAAGAATTCATTGCCAACATAAATACTTCAGCACAAAGATAAAACAGAGAGTTAAATAAGCAGAAGTCTGACTTTTTCTTCATCTGATTAGCTATCTGATCACCTCTCTGGCATGTTGCAAACATTTTTATTACTTAAATCTTAAAGATTAGTACGAAGATCAAACTAAAAGAAAACCCCTGTGTTATCAAAATATTTGCCTTCTACAAAACCAGATAATACTCAAAAACTGGATTTCTCATTTTGCCTAGGATTTTGTGGGGGCGGGAAAAAGAAAGAACGAGAAAAATCCTTTCTCCTAACTTTGTGGTAAAATGTTTTTTAAAAAATCACATTTAATCTTTGCTAAGAACCCTGCTTCTGCAAAAACAAATCTTTCCTTAATAACAAATATGATAAAAAATACCTTTCATACAGTGCATGTAACATAAGTAAAAGAAATACAGCCACCTTACTCATTAAAGGGATATTAATTACTAATAAGCATGTTTATAACTAAAAGTTATAACTAAATTTAGAAAGATTTTATATGAAAATTATCAATTAAAATATAACTTAAAAAAAAAGCTGTATAATCCTCACTGAGTGAATCAGGTGCATTTATAACAACACTGGTTTTTCACAGCACAGTCTGCACCAGAGGGAATTCAATACTAACCTCAAAAGTCAGTTGATTTAAACACAAGAAAGATTTTGTCTCTTATCTTGTCTTCTAAACTACTACAAGTGGTATGGGAATTAAACAGGCAACAAAAATGTCTAATCAGAAAAGAGGTGCCTAGTTTAAACAAAAGGTGGTGCCTTTTCATTACTCACTACACAGACTCCAGGACACCAAGTTCATGATGCATCCTGCATCTGGCTTCCCAACCCTAAATTTCCACTTGTCATCCCATCCATGCATTCCCATATTTTAATTTTATACATTTCCTAAAAGACCCTATTAGCCTCACTTTTCACTGATCTAGCAGTTCTACTATTTTACAATTAATTCCTTTGCTAGTTCAAAGTATTTCCTAAACAGTAATTTTTCTGCTTGCACATAATTTGCTTGGCTAACAGAGAAGTAGCATGAAGAAGCAGTACAGAGGAGCATGGAAAAAGGCAATGAGAGAAAAGGAAAGCTCTTTGGCTTTCATCTTCCCTGTAATTTAATGCAAGAGCCTGGGTGACACATTTGCTCCTCTTTCTTAGCTTTGTAACCACATATAGGAATGCTTACCTGCCTTCTATGATTATTACTATATATAGTGGAAATTAATCAAGTTCTTGAATGAGCTCAGGCACTAATCAGTGTAGTACTGTGTCACATCGGGGAAAATGTACCTGACTTTAAAGGCGGGCTTTTGAGTTCTTGCCATAATTGTTTCCTCATTCAAATGTTTTGAGGTATCGGTGCCATGCAACACAAGAAAAATAACCCTGTAGAACATGGTTTGCTGGGATGTGTTGGTCTAAAACCAGACTCTGTATCATGCTGTATACTCTCATGAGATGATGGAATGCAGATAAGGCTGAAAACAGGCTGCTGTAAGATGGAATATCCATCTGATGCCAAATGGCTGATCTCACTAATCTATCAAAGGTCAGCAGCTACCATGTTACAGAGCTCTTGCAAGGGAGAAAGGCCTTCAAGTGGAAGAACTGAAAAGTCACATCTCTCATTCACCCTTTCTTTTTCTTTTAGCAGGGAAATAGTACCATTGTTAGGTGGAAGAGACCTCTTACACCTTAGACAGAGTTGTCCAATGTTAATAATACTCTTGAGACCTCTGGGTACTTCTCACAGTTAAAAGAAGGGAGGGGGCACTTTTCAACACCAGTTCTCACTATACACACAGAGATGTCTCCTTTTGCAACAAGTCTGTTAATGGGATACAATGAGTAAAATACTTCAGTGAGAAAGCCACAGCAACTCTCAATATACTGTGCATTCAGGTTTTGTAATAGTTTTTCTCTGTGCCATTTTGCTCATTGCTTGGCACTCTATTAGTCTTCTGTTGACTCATGTAATAATATTAGTTCCGACTACTTTTGTTCAGGTTATAAAACAAATGAATACAGAGCCATATCTAGTAACAGTAACAAATCCTCAAAAAAGTTTCCTAAATGTTAGTAACATCCTACTCTGTAAATTTTGTACTGCTACATGGCCCTGTTATAACTAAATGAATGACATATCTTCTAACAGGACAATGTGGAGCTTCACATGGCCTTATCTATATGCTCTGTTTCTTTATCAGCAGGTAATTCCAAAATAGGAGGAAACTTACTTTGAAGTGTAAGTAATCATATTGGTATTGCTGATATTTAGCAGTTTTATTGGATTTTTCAGGATTTAAATTCAGGTTTTCTACATAAAAGCATTTGTGAATGAAAAACATAGAGAAGTTTATTAAATAGAGTTTGTTCTTTTGCACAGATATATGCTAAGTCCATTAATGATTTGACCATCTAGTGGCCAACATACTACTCCAGTAGATTTTTGTGCATTTCTACAAAAATAACTACCAGGTTTAATTTAATAACATCAAAACACTTTTCGTAAATATAAGCAGTTCACACTCTGAACACTTTGCAATAAAGAGCACAGATATTCATTCCGCTCAGTGCACAGCTACATGTTTCTAATTTTCTGTCTTTTTTGGTCCAAAACTAGCTTTCTTCCAGCAATTCTGTTATTTCATACTTACACAGCATTTTCTCTTTTTCAAAGCACAGCACAATCCCTCATTCTGAAAGCATTTCTAAGCAGTTTCCTGTGTCAGATATCCTGTCCTATTCTCTGAGTGCCATTTTCATAACTCCCTAAGGGCAGTTTGTGAATGTAACTAGGACAGAATGCATTTCCAGGAAATGGAAAATATTGACCTCTATTTCTCCACTGTACTGAGAAGATTGTGATATTAGCATGCTATCCCCAAGGCATGCATAATGTGGCACAGAATTTGCCAGCAAGACATATCTGCCAGTTTATAATGAACAAAATATAAGCTTTGGTGCATGACTATTAGAAAAAAGCATGTAAGTATAAGGCATTCTGCTTTTTTTCTATCAATTGAAATTATATATCTCTAGTCATTAAGCTTAAATTATATTAGACCATAATGTTGTGCTTGTGGTATCGTAAAGGCACATGTACATCCACACATTTAGAGCTACCACACACCAAACAGAGGGAAAGGAAGGGAAAAAAAGAAAAAACCCTATTTTTGTCTGAAATTTGGTATTTCTGAATATCTACATAAATTCTGAAAACACTGCTTGATAGCATAAGTTCCTGCTACAGCCTGTGTGAGAGTTTGCACCAGAAAGAGAACAGTTAAAGTTACATACAAGTAGGCATTGCTTCCAGGTATGATTTTCTAAAATCTTCCTGCCATTGCTCTAATAGTAAAAGCAAAATAATCAACAATAGGAAGGCTAATATAGCCTGTTGCCAACAATTTTAAACAGTTATGTCACTACTATGCAGTTAGGTGATGGCTTTTAATTGTCTTTTGAGTTGATTACACACAGTGGTAGCAGTGCTAAAGAAATGATGGAGAAGTTCAGGAAAACATCAACACAGACTTAACAAGTCTTTTAATCTTACACCACTTCTTATCTCAAGTGTTTGATTCTGTAATTTGAATATGTTAATATTAAGCAATTACATACATCAAACACTGATGTTACTCTATTTAAAGTGTTTTTAAAAACTACAGCTAATAGTTTGAAATCTAGTGGGAAAGAAAAGTATTATCTCCTCCAGACAAAGTTCCAAGACTCCACCATGAATGACTGCTACAACTTTCCTGAAATGCCCACACTGCTGTTTATCCATAGTAGTTAATACAATTATCCTTGAATATTTTCAAGGATCACTATCACAATCTTCTTTGCATCTCAGGTTGCTTCTTATTTACCAATTCCTATTCCATGTGGCTATTACTCCAAGCCAATTCTTTTAGCATTCACAGGTTATGACAAGCTCTTATGTGTCCATTTTTCCTAAGCAGATTTTCCTATGATGACACCCCTGTAGAAGTGAGGGTCATTAGTGATTTGCCAGCTAAAGCCAGACAGTCCTTCACCTTTCAGATGCTATTTCAAGATGGGATCTCAGCTGCATAAGACATTTTTCTTACCTTTCCATGTTGTCCTGCTCTTTCATAGCAGATTACTGCATCTTCCCACATTTCCAGCTCCTCGAATATTTGTAAGGCAGAGCTGGTGCATCCCAGCTCAAAGAGTAAGTTTGCGAGCTGGCACTGGAAAGACAAGAAATTCCAGGTAACTGAAAGCAGCAAATAAGGCCTACAGTTTAAGAAGATGTTAGAGGCATTTCTGACATCAACAAGAAGCAGACAGATAATACGGAATTATTCTCCTGAAACTTCAGGTTGGAGCCTTAAACAGTGTATATACCTCAAAAACCCCTCCACCAACTGAATAAAAATGGTTGTGCTTTGAACAATTTAACAATATAATACAAAAATAGAAATGGACATGGCAAGAATGAATTGACAGAGATGAACTTCCAGCCCTTAAATGAGGCCCATGTGGCTGGAGAACAGCTGCAGCAGGATGTTGGGAATGCCGAGTGGGAAACAGAGGCCAAGGAAGGGAATTAAAGCCCCTTCTAGCAATGCTTTGTCACAGTAATCTGCACCTGTGGAGAAACAAAGATGGAGAGAAAGACTCTGATACAATTCTGTTCAGTAGCTGTGAGAAATCACTGTCCCAAACAGCCACTGCCAAATGGGGCTGGTTTTTACAAAAACCAATATTGGATTTAAGTTTAGGTTCAATTCCCTATTTGAGTTTTCCTCACAGTTCAGTCAGCCACTTTGTTATTTCAAATTCAGCTATTATTTCAGTGTACTAATGAAAATAAGTGAGTAATGTCTTCAATTCAAAAACAAATATGGCATGTTTTCATGACTTTGAAAAGTCATCTTTGGTCTTTATTTTTTAAGAAAATATTAAAATTGCAAATAGGTTTTAACTTTGAAGTAAGAGTAACATGCACTACGTGTTACAGAGAGACAAATAGATTTGAAAAATAAATGGGAGCATTCTGTGTATGGGCAGCTACTTACGCCCTACACACAGTTAACCTCTGCAGTGGATTTGGTGATCCTGAATGGACTCAGTGAAATTCTCTACATATGTTATGAGCCTGTCTTTACTGGTTTGGGTTCAGTATCTGTTGCAAATCCAAGGAGTTACTAGAGGGGAACAGACTAGGAGTAAAAAAAAAAAATAACATCTGGCTACAATTCTTTGATACAAATATGTAACAAACTCTGAAAACATCTTTGTTAGCTTGATATTAATCACCAAAGAAAAAAAGTTTTATCATTGTCTAAAACTAAATATCATTAATGTTTAATTAAATTTGCTCAGTTATATTTGGTAAAATTTATATATGCAATGTGTCTTCATTACTATGACTAGAAGATTGAGTCATCTTTCATTATAAATCCCTATTTTAACATTTCTATCTTTGGCTTAGAAAACTGGCTTGGATTGAAAATGCCACTCTGACAACTGGAAATGAAAACCATATTTGATGGTTATATTGCAAGTGGCTGTTGAAAGGTTATGTAGAAAATCTTGAGAATGCTCGGAGAAGCTATGATTAGTTAAAACAACATGCAGTGAGATTAGAAATCAAAAAGGAATAAAACACCATTAAAAGTAAACCAACATGAATACCTTTGGAGGTATGCAATGTTAACAGTTTTCTTGAGTTTGCTAAATACAGCATCATCAGATAAGACTTTAGTGTGTAGATTTCTGTACTAGAAAATGAAGATGAACAGTGTAGTTATGGGTATAAAAAAATCCTGTCATTACTAGTAAAAGAGAGGACTATCTCAAAAGAAAAGCTTTCTAAGCTCAAGCTCTTCAGTATACTATTGACTCCCAACCTAGCTGATTTCACCATGATCAGCTTCCCAAAATGAACTTTAAAATACAAGAAAAATGCAAGTAACAATAGCATAAGTAAACCAGTAATAAAAGGTAAGACAGTGGCAAGTTTATTTTAATAGGAGATATTTTTGAAGTTTGCAAGTTTTAGTCTACTTTGTACTGGAGGAAAAATGAAAGTAAATAAGAATTGCACTAAAAAGTATTTACTCCTGTGCATGTCAGAAGAAGACATCTGAAAGCAGAGCACTGTAGAACATTACTTCTCTCCAGAAACACCTGGTGTATGTTCGGTTATGTCTTTATTTCTACAGAATTTCAACTCAAAGATGCATCACACTCACTTGACTTTGGAGCGATGCAGCATCAAAAATAACCACCACTGACTCTGAAGTAAAGATTGAAATGGGATTGTTTCACACCTGTAAGTAAACTGACTCTGAAATAAAGATTGAAATGGGATTGTTTCACACCTGTATGGCCCAATGTGGAGGCACCTGACAACAGTAGAAAATCTTCATGCGTTCAGACACTGATGTATTTGTATTTTCAAACTGGTCTGCAAGTGCCTGTAAATGCAAAGCATATACTAATTTAGTATTTCAGATTTACTCAACCTAAAACCCCCATAAATTCAAAGTACTCAGAATTCTAGGCATTTTTGACATACTGCAGAAATTATAATCAACTGTTATCAATACTAGGAATAAGAATCAAATTTAAAATCCCAAGTAAAACACTTTCAGAGTCAAACTGCATCAACTATTGTACTGACTCTGCCTAATGCATTTCACTTAAGTTTGTTTTGCCCTAAGACAAAATTGATGTGCTTTAGGCATGACATTTCTTTTTTAAAAGAGAAAGACAAACATATTAAAGTGGACCATGGTTTTGGAAACAGTTCTAATACAGAATAAATTATTGTGACTTGGCATACAATTCAGTTCAGGCTATTTTCTTTCTTTTGGTGGAGCTATGGGTTGTTGAAATATTTTCTTCTGAAGCCCTTTGAAAGAGAATGGTAACTTTCACAGAGAAAAACTGCACCACTATTTTTTTCTCTGAAAATCCAATATGAAGTTATTTAAATTCAATAGCAAAAAACCCACAATATTAAAGGCAGCTATAGCCAGAAAGGTGGTTAGAAATTTTAAGGTAAGGGAGAAACTCTCTTCAAATGCCAGTCACCATTAAGTAGCAAATTTAAGGACAGCGTATAAATAAGGGAATATTAAATCACTTGTGCTCACATGATTCACCTATCAAAGTCTCTTTAATAACTCAAAGACTTACACATGGTGCTACACAGGTCAGAATTTTCTCAGCTTTCTGAAAATGAATGCAAAGATTCCCAAGTAAAGGGAAAAAATTGATAGGATCACTTCTTTCTCTCTTTCTAAACCCAGCTGTTGATATCAATAACGCAACTGACAGCTGCATAAAATCAATTCTGTGATTCAAGCTCCTAAGCATCTTGCAACTGTTGTTGATGTTAATGGGACTTACTAAATGGTTTCATTATTTTAATAAGAAATCACAACATGCAGCAATAATTTAGGTTCTAAATTTTTTTTAATTGTTGCTTAACCTCCTAATTTTAAATACTAATATTTCACATATTTAATCTTATTCACATTCTTTTTCATGAAATTGTCTCCAGAAGCCTGTTCCTACAGATTATCCAGAAAGCTATGCCAAACAAATGGCTGAGATGTATTTCTAGTAAGGAAAATGACATACTAATAAAATTGCATTCCTTTACACAGTTTCAGGCAAACCAGAAGACTCAGGTTAAAAATAAAACTTTTAAAGTAATATTATTTAATTTTAGAAGTTATTTGAATACAAGCTATATAATACATTACATTTCTCTGGTTTAGTTCTGCTGAAATGTTCTAATGCAATCCAGAAGGACATTTTTCTATACTCTGTTGCAACAAAAATTAAACCAAAAAATTGTCCAATTCCTTGGGTACCCATTTTCTGAGACCAAACAATGTAGTAAAATACAGTTGAAAAATTTAAAAACAGTAATTGCTCTAAGCCTTAGAAAAGCAGGAAACTCCTAAATATGTTCTGCAAAATAATTTTTTGAGGAATACAGGAAATTAAAGGTAAGCAATGTTTTAAGTGTATCAAAATAGTTTTGGGGTTTTAACTTCTTGTCTCCCGCTTTTCTAATTTCTGTGTTCCAACAGAAAAACTGAAATACAAAGAAAACATTTTTTTCAGAAGAACGTATTTTATTTTGAAATGTGTGGCCATATCTTTTCTACACTTCTCAAGCAGAAAAGCCAAATGTAAGTGACGTGTTAGAGGAGAATATGATTGTTAACAAGTAGAATTCTCCCCCTTCTCAAACCCAGTACTGTACTCTGTTCAGAGTTCTAACAAAATTGAAAATGAAGGTAGAATTTATGAATATTACACATTCCTTAAAAAAAGTAAATAGCAATGAATTTAGAAGTCCTAAAAAATCTATGGATAATGCACTCTTTAATACATCGAAAAAATAAGCTCTGAGAGTTCTGCCTACTATTGAAATATAGAAAATAAGTTACTCAAACTTTGAATTTTGTGTTTCTGAATAATGCTTGAAGAAATAAGATTTAGGCTGTATAATGGCAAGAAAATGAGACTTCTACCATTATCACACAGCTAATATCTATCAGATATTAGATCACAGAACAATAAATCAATATATTCAACAAGTGAGCACTATCAAGTGAGCAGACTTGTTCATTAATAACCTTCAACATAAATACATTGTAATAAAAAAGTATGTAAATATAGAATACTTTCAACACAGTCAGATGTAAGATTTTGTGACTTAGTTTAACTCAAGATTCAGATTCCTGCCTTGCAAGTTGTTACATAGAAATGGAGCAGAGACCAATTAAAATTCACAATTCTAAATGATATGAGTTCTTCCACAGGCAACATTTAAAAATGTTAACAGGTTACTCTCCCACCCTGTAACACACCCTCTTCCCAAGGCTTAACCTGTCACAGCAATGAGTTCTAAAGTCAAAAGCCTGAACACAGAGACATGTTAAGCCAGCCTGGACACAACAAAACCAGACAGCTTTGATGGAATTTTGTATCATGAGAAAAGACTACACTACTGCCACATGAAAGCTGGAGAAGACATCTCTAGAAACTACACTGTTTTTCCCACCTCACACTCCAATGCCTGCTCTGACATTAAGCAGTACGATAGGGAGCCTATTTGGGATAAGCATGCCATGCTAATTTCAAATTATCACAGTAGGGCTTTCATTACTTTACTTATCAACCTCAGTCTAATCACTTTTCTAATCAATCTCAACTGGTAATTATCCACATCTGAAGTATATGAAGCTTGTAATAGACTTTCCCACCTTGGACATAATTTTCCTATGCTCATTCCCACTGTATATTCTTGCTTTGCTTGTATGTTCAACATATGTGCAACACCACTAAGGTCCTCAAGATAAAATATCAGCTTTGATCTTCAAGCCTGACCAAATTTCAATCTCTTCATCCGCTCCACATGTTTTACCATCCTTATCTTCAGTGGCTGACTGAGTTAGAACTTTTTTTTCTTTTTAGCCAGACCTTATCTCTGTGCTTAATCTCTGGAAATACTATTACACCCTTACAGTTTCTGAGTTGTCATTTTCCCACAACATTATGCGGTTTGATTTCTCAACCTTCTTACAGTACAGTTTTAAAATTTAGTTATCCATCCAACTGTCTGAAATCCCTCCCCCAAAGATTTGCTCCTTTAGTTAAAATATAACCTTTAGATTGCTTTTTGCATCTAAGGTAAATAAATGGCAATTTCACATGTTTCTTTCTATTCTTAACCTCTTTATTCCAGATTAAAGTTTACTTGCTTTAAAAAATGTCCCTTACATGTAATACTAACTATATGTAAACATTTTTTCCCATCCATTTCACCTGAAGGATGTCCTGATCCAAGCTTACTTAGGGGAAAAATCCCCCCACAACCGAACAAAAAGCCCCAAATTCCTACCTTTTGAAAGGAGCAGGATATTTAATACTTGTCAAAAACTTACTGGAAACAGCACAACACCTTGCTTGTGCAGCAACTGCTTAATTCCATCTGGATCTCCCATCTCAAAAACAACGAAGATACAACTACTCCTACCCAAATTTAACACTGCTGGCCCAAATAAAACCTCCATTTTATCCATGCAATTTCATCTCACTTCTTCCCAAGTTTTCATATCAGTAACATACAATGTGACTGCACTGCTTTTTCCTTTACCTATCTTTTCCAACAAGAGCATTTTCCAGTTTTAGTGTTCCAGTCACATTGTTCCACCAGATTTCCTTCATCTGTGCAACAGCTTGATTCACAGTGTTAATCACCATAGCTTGTTTATTTCGTTTTCCTGCCTTGTCCTACTACTAACCAGGCATCCAGCTGCTTCCCACCAACCACACTCTATTAAAAAACTCTAGTCTTTATTTACCATGTTATTACCTGACCATGTGCTATGCATTTTCCAGTGCTCCTATCTCCACCCTTCTTTTATTTCCTCATACCCTTTGATTTATCCGGGTACCCTTGATGTTCCTCTTTATTTATGATTTTATAGACAGAAAGATTAGATAAGTTTTTTCTAGACTTATGTGTCTCAGTCTAAAAATCCTGTCAGGCTGCCAGAATCAATCCCTAGTTAATAGCTCTGGGACTCCAGTGGGGATGGTCCACCCATGAAGTCCTCTCTACATGAACGCTCACACCAGCCATAAACCACTATGTTAATCCATCACCTAATCCCAGCTGACATGGTGTCTGTGGCATTATCTTGTCCTGCTTTTACCCTTCTCTAGCACCTCAAAGCTGTCTGCTTCTCACATGTTTTTACCATATATGACAAAGATTTAGCTTGATTCACGATGAATGGAAAGTGCCTTTCAGTCTTTTCTAACGCAGAAACTCCAGACACACTTTTCATGAAATTCTTGTAAGTCTAGGGTTCTTTTTCTTCAATTTTTCCCAAGCATGAAGACTTCTGAAAATCCCACAAATGACCTTGACCTTTCCACGCTCTGCCCAGACAACCACCACCATTTCCCTTGTACTTCTTCCATTTCTGTACATTGTCTCTGGATGACTTATAAGCAGCAAGCTGGTGTCACAACTCTGCTGCTCTTGTATTCTAGATGTTCACTTAGCTACTTACACAGTTTATACACCTATTGAAGTATCAAAGTATGGACACCAGCTGTGAGACTGCTCGGTGGGTCATGGCTTTGTGTCAGACACAGAAGTGCCTGACGGCACCAAGACATAGATGGAATTGTTCAGCTGCCTGGAAGAAAGGTGTCTGGAGACAAAGGGGAGAAAGAGGTAAAAATACATTTGTAGAGCAAACAAACCTGCTATATCATCCATACTATGGCTCCTAAGAACTTAGTAGGTGTACAGCTCAAACTGAACTGAGTTCACCTATGTTATTTACTCAAAAGCTAAGCAGAGGAAAGCTTTGTAAAGTTTGTAAAAATAACAGCAACTACATGTGCAACTCTGGTTGTGGAATTACATCGTTCTTATTTTATTCATACGCTTACTTCAAAAATTATGAATGAATAGGAAAATTTATCATCAAAAAGCTCCTTTGATTTCCTACCACAGAAGTCAGTCTCACAGACAGTTTTTACTGCTTAGTATTTATGTAACAAAAAGTGCGTATTTTTTTAAGCTTACGGAAGATTAAATTCTCGTGGATCCTGTAATACCTACAGATTTCCATAAAACTTTCAAAGATTCATTGATAAATTAATTCAAACTTTGACACTATTTAAGACTTACTTCAAAATGCTTTAATTTTTTTTTTGAGGCAGTGATATTAAAATACTTGTTTAATAGGAAAACCTACATAATTCTTGCAGTTTCAAAACATTAATTGGCTTTATTATTTTTCAAGTTGCCTTCTGCCAAGTTACATTTTCTAACAATAAAGTCTCAAAAATGCTGCAGAAGAAAAAACTACAGTCCAAGTTAATTTGGGATGTATTACAACAGTAACTGTCACATTCTTGTTCCACAACACTGTACACAATAATACATAAACACAGAAAAGTACTAACGAAACCTTCATTCTTCCTGAAGAACATATATATAATCAGTGTCTAAAATTCAGAAACTGTATGCCTGTTAGAAAACAGGTGACAAATAGAGATAATTAAATATGCAGAATAATTAGACTTTTTTTTACATTTCTTTCCTCTGAAATATATATTAGGTATTCCAAGCTTTTCTTGTACTGTAACTATTTTAGTACCTTGTGGATTATGTAATTAGATCTTGAGTTACACTCCTTTGATAATCTTACTTTAAAAAAGCATTAAACCCCACATTTACATTTCAAACAACACACTTACTTCAACAGCTCTTTGTCAACCCAAGAGCTTCTGAAACCAAGACCACCAGGACAAACTGAGACATATGCAGACTGCTAAAATCCAATGGTCAAACTTAAACTACCAGTGAAGCAATGCCAGAAATGATAAAACTATTAAATGTTTTCATATAACAATGCAGTAAAGTTTTGCTTAATGGGAGACAGTAATTTCTGGTCAAGTCCAAATTTCATGACAGAGATTATGACCAAATAGTGATAACTTTATTGATTGCCAATTTTATCACTAGAGGAATAGATACAAAAACAGTTCACTGGGTCATATTACATTCAACCATTATTCAAAACAGCATTTTGACAGTTCAGACAGAACTTTGTTGCTTGGAAACTAAAATTACTTTAAGGAAATAACATGCTATCCTTTTAAAAGCTCACACAGCTCACAATATATTTCTGGTAAACAATGAAGCCATCTCTGAATACTTAAAAACTAAGGCATCAAGACACACAGAAAAAACTATTAAGCAAGGATGCATTTCAACATCAAGAAAAATTCTCCCACTCATCTAAATTTCAAAGTGGAATTATGACACTAAATACTCGAGGAAAATTTATTACAACAATCACTATTATAAACTGTAATTTGCAATTCATGGAAGCTTAAACAGACCATTTCTTGCACTGTGCAAAGATGCCAAGCTGAAGACCACTACTTACGGGAGATTCTACATTATTCACATTCTCAGGAGGATAAAAATCTTCCATGAGAACTCTGCAGAAGTTAAATGCTTAAAAATGCTTAAAAGCACAAAAATATTGCCTCTTTTTTGCACTTGATTAAAATAAAAGTCTTAGTTTCATTAAAATCTTGTAGCCTTGAAGACTTGTGTTTTTGCTCATTTTGCAAATTCATCTTCTCAGTCATTTTTTCAATCAAATTATTGCTTGTTAGGATTGACCTCAATTGGTGTGCTTATTTAAACCAGCTAGAGGACTGTGTATCACACTGCTCCCCAGGAACTAAAAACTGGTTTGACATTTATGAAAATAACTTTACCATGTTGTATAGCACTGACTGCCTACTTTGTATTGCAAATAAAAGTCTACAGGGTGTCTGGAACACAGACACCGAAAAGATTTCAGGATGCTTCACAGAGAAAAACTACTAACAAGGTAATGCAGCTTGAAACAAAATTAAATGAAACATTCAAGTAGAAGACTTTAGGATGTACATTTACAAACCTAAGGTCTGTTTGCATTGAAAGCAGTGTTTTACCTACTTTGTTCAATGCTTTGGTAAAAACTTATTGATAGTATGTAGTCACTACACTGACAGAGAACACAATGTTCACTGACCCGGGTTACTCCTGGGTCCACAAATGGAAAATGGTCCCAGTTTCTAGCAGCTTTACACACAGAAGGAAAAATGCTGATTCCCTTTAACTGAAATGAAAACAAAAATCTTCTATGCATATTCTCTCAAATTAGAGTAATCCCTTTTTAAACAGCAGACTAATCCCCAACTAATACTTTGCTTATTTTTCCCTCCCACTGCAGACTCAATGGAGAAATCTCTCTGATCTCTGAAAACAGGAGGTCTGCTGGTACTGGATTCAGCACTATCTACCCCACAGCAATGTTCTAGTAGCTGACTTTGATGAATTCTTCAGTTAAGATGCTCCAGCTCTCAAGACTGTAAGTAGCAACAGTACTGAGTATGCATAAGGAACATGGATTCTTCTCTGCTATCTCCTTGTTCCTTCTCCCCACTAAACAGCTAAAGAAGCTTCTTGGCACCAACAATTCCTCACCAAATACTTAAAAGCTTAAAGTTTCTAGGCTAAATAGACTGCTAGTAGAGGCTTTTTCAGGACAGCTTTCTCTGTGGCATCTGCACACAGGCTTGATTTCACTGTTAGCGCTTGACTTGAACACGAGAATAATGCAGTATTCTCTTCAACTAGATTACAACTAGATAATTTCCTAACGTGGTTCAAGTTTGGTGCATTTAAAGTTGTTATAAAGTTGTGCTTTTTTTAAAAACAAAGTTTGTGTTAATTTTGCGGCAAAGGAGGATCTTGCTCATAGCCTTTAATAAAGATCTGACTGTTCTTGCACCAGAAACCTCTGTTTTGGCGCAATCTTTCCTCCCCAGCCCCAACAGGCATTACAATAACTTGTTATGGAGAGTAAGTTTCATCAAACATTTATGTTTTGTAATATATAACAGATCTATTCTTTGAGAGATGCAGTTGTTCCTCAGAAAAGCCAAGAAAGGAAGGGGATAGTCAAGCTAAACCCTTTAATTTTATAATTTTTCTATGCATTATATAATTGTTAGTATGGATATAGTCATAAACTTTCATAACTACGACCCATTTGATCTATCCTGTATTCCAACTGGAATACCCTGCTCAAAGAATAATCTATCCTGTACTTTTCCTGTTGCTGGTAGACTTGAGTTTACCTACCATATAGCACACATTTGCATTTTGCTGATAACAAATTGTGCCATAATGAATATATACACAAGCAATTTAAAAAAAAGTCAAACTACCTTTAGCAAAAAAAAAGGCTCACTGAAGCTTTATAATATAAAGCATAACCAAACACAATAGGAATAAATATTCAATATAAACATTTATACATGGCAAAAAAATTGTAATTTGATGTTAATTTCTGAAACAACAAATACTTTAAATAAAAAAAAGAACTTCAGAGGAAAAGTTTTGAAGACTTGTCTTAAGACTAATTAAGACTAATTGCAAGCATGCAAACATTTACAGCTTCCTACCTAGGGCATTGGTATTCTGCAATACAAAAGAAATATCAAAGGAAAAAAACACAGCACAAAACAAAATGACGTGTATTCATGGAATTGTTTTGGTGCAAGTGCATTTGGATTTGGTGCAGTCACACCAAGCATAATTCTTTCATGTTACTAAGATTTCTGAAAAAGTAAAGAAAATCATGTCTAGTATTATCTAGATACCCATAACCTGAAATCATAGAAATTCTGCTGCTTTAATTGCCAGAAGCTCTTTTTTCAGTAATAGAAATAGTTAATTTATCATGGGGGTTTTTCAACCGCCAAGTGCTCTTTTGCTGTTAGGTGTTTTTCAACTACTTTCATTCATTTGAAAACTTCAAGAACATCTTTACTCATTTGGTGAAGGGGACAGGAGTATAAAGGGAAAAGACAGACAAGTTCAGTCTCTTTTTTTCCTGAATCCAGCCAGAATGTCTCAGATAACATCTTGGGATACCCACTGTTTTCCCTCCTCAAAAGAAGAAATTTTTCCTAAGAATAGCTGCCCTGTACAATGAAACCTTGACTGATACCCAGTAGTTTCTGTTGAAAAATTACTTGGCAGGAAATAAACCTTCTTCCAGTAGCTGAGCCTGACCCAGAAACCATACAGAGAATGATGGTAAGAACATTAGAAATATGACACACGGGCAAAGCATTTAAACTCTAGCTATCCCAAAAGAAAGCAGTCACATGTAAAGAAATCTGTTTTCAATATATGTATTTTCTTGAAAGGCATCCAATCTAGTTTTTCACATGTTCCTGGAAAGCTCTCTATATATCAGGGAAAAACAAACAAACCCTCTATCACTCTCTGTTAGTCACTGATCTACTCACCAAAGAGGAAAAATAAACATCTTCAGTAACAACAGGTTTGAAATCAATTCCACTTCCAGTGAAAATAAAAACATTCTAAATTCATTAAATGTTCCATGTCTGATTGTATGACATATTCAAATAGAAGTGTATCAAACTCCCCTAAAGACTCAGCTTTTTATTAAAGAAGGAGGAAAACACAATTCTTTCCACAATTATATAGCCGGTTTGGCACACAACCACTCAAAAAAACCAGACCAAATGAAAAATTTTCAGTCAGCTGGACAAAGTTTTGTGGTCTGTGCTGGTCACTCACACCAAACTGATTGATGGACAGAGACAGGACAACAAAGAATCTTCTGCTACTTCACTGGACTTGCCATACGAAAAACCTTGCCCAAGAAAACCATGTACTATAGACATTGAGGGACAGCCAGGATAACGTGTACATCCTTCACTCTGTTAAGTCTTCAACTGCTTGAGGACCATCAGTGTGGACTGATGGTACCACCAAGTTCTAATGGCATCACTCCTGCACTGGAGGCAATTTTCTTGCAGATCTGCAGGAAGGGGTAGCACGCTGCTGCCAAAGGAACAGATGCCCTTTGCTTTCAGCTAACCCTGTTTTACTTGAGATTCTCTAACCTGAGCCAGAGAGAAGAGTACTGAGGGGCAAATTAACTCTTTCACCAGCAGCTGCCACCACCTACTTCCTGCTACCATTTTTTTCCAGGGGAGAGAAGAACTTGAGCCCAGAAGTCTGCTGGGCTTCTGGCCATTCATTCAACCCTCAGCCTGCACCTGTAATGGAGAGCCAGAGGAAAGAAGGCAGATTTCACACCAGAGAAAAGGGCAAAATGCAGCTTGGGAGCTCCTGAAATAGTTAAAGATTGCACTATAATTTGGTATTTTTGACCCTGTGTCTGAACCTGCAACATTATTAATGACCTTGGCTCATGTGCATTTCACACAGGGGAAAACAGAAAGAAAGCAGAAGTGTTCTGTGTTAGAATCATTTACTACATATTTCTCTTTCTAGGCAACTTCTATGTTTTCCCAGATCTGTATCTGGAAAAATGGGCACGTATAGCACAGCAATGTGCATAACAGCTACAAACAAAAATATTTATGCCACTTAAAAATCTAGTTCTGGCATGGAAGGTCATATTCCTTACAAAAACATCTCCACATTTGTCAAAAGGCCTAAGTCTTAGCACAAAACCATAGTGCCGTCATTTACAATATTCAGTCAGAAAGCAATACTATAAAAAACTGGCTAACTGCAAAAGTAATTGGAAATATTGAAAATAATCATTATCATATACTCAGAGGGAGGCTGGACACCAGATTGGGACCCCCAGAGAAGTGGTCTCAGCACCAAGTCTGGCAGGGTTCAAGAAGCATTTGGACAATGCTCTCAGGCACATGTGTATGACTCTTGAGGATGGTCCTGTGCATGGCCAGGAGTGGGACTTGATGATCCTTGTGAGTTCATTCCAACTCAGTATATTCCATGATTCTGTGATTATAAAACTCTCCATACACAGTCCCAGTGATTATTTGAATCAATGGTCATTAAATCAGTTTGGAAAGTTCAGAATCCAAATATATTCCTCAATTCATAACTAAAGCCATAAGAGAAACTAAATGAGTTGAATTAGGCCAGAAAAATCAGTTCTCTGGTTAGAAGCTACATCTAGCACACACTATTGTGAAGTTTGTCTCTCCAGTCAATTGATTCTTTACATACTAGATTCTCCAAATTTTCACATTTAGAAACCACAGCAGTCACCATATTAAGCAGGGTTTTTTAACAACCCAACCCTCCTTGCAACTTACCAGAAAATGAAGCCCTTGGCATGATGGAAATTGTTTCAATGGAAACATCTTTTAGAAAAAGCAGTGCTCACTCTCCACTACTCCATCACAGTTAGAAACTAATTTAAATACATCAGCATTTTCATTCCACATGAAACTAGTTCTTATTCTTGTAAATAGTACAATAATTTAATCTAAAAATCTAAGAAAAATAACATTTTCCCTTGTTAATTACACAATAGTTCATTCTTTTCTATTTTATCTTTTCCTCAAGTATTATTTATCATCCCTATTTCTGTACTTCTCACAGGGATTTGTCACAAGTGTAATGACCTTTTTTACAAATCCCTTCTTCCCACTTTCTGTGAATTCATATTCTCTAGGTAAAGATTACAAATCTCTACAGCTTATACTTCAAAGTTCTGCTGCAGAAAACTGATCTGCTGAAATCTTACTCTTAATAATGTACAAGAAACAAATTTTCCAAAGAGTTCTCCTTGATTATCCTTGGTGTTGACCTCCATAATAAAAGTAAAATATTTCCAATGTACTGTGCTGAAATTCTACCCCTATTTGGCTCTACAAACACTTGCCCCTAAACACCTGAGAGTAATTCTTTTCAGTCTTTATCAGATTTCCCACTGAAAATCTCCTTTGGCAATAAATGCATTGGCCTCCCTTAAAATCACAGCTTGTTTGCTGAGCTGAGGAAGTAAAATATTTATTTTGTATCAGGAGAAAAGGAAAGCCTGCTGACAGAACATTCAGTCTTTTTTTTCTGAATGAATATATATGGGCAGGACCAAGGACCACCAGTTATAGGGACTTACTAATTTGGCTTTGACTTATTACCTATTCCAACTTTTGCAAATATTAGAGAACCAGTATTTCCATATTCATTCTCTATTGATACTTTTAGAACTAAAAGCAGTCTTCAGTCTCATGTCTTGCTAAGGGTAAAGCAGCTCTAAAATACCTTCTAATGAAAGAATTTTTCAGAACAATGCTGGATCACTTTCAAAATATTAAAAGACACATAGACACAAGCACTTCTATCAAAAACATTTACCTCATTATTATCATGTAATTTCCCAGCAGTTGTTTTTGTACGTCTTCATTTAATTAAAGAAGAAGGCACTATCCACTATATGCATGACTCTGAATTAAGGACTGAATTCATTCTCTGTCTTCCAGTACTGTTCACCATGGTCCTGGAACTTCTGGAACTACAATAACCAATGCATGTGTAGGGCCTTTTCATTGCATTGAAAAACTCATGCATTTGGCAGGCTTTGCAGAGCAAGATTCTGCACAGAAAACAGAGAGGACAAAGAGAACTGCTTTCATTTATTTACCTGATTTAACTTCTTCCCTGTGATAAGCTGATTGCCATTATTGAATTGTAACTCCAAAACTATAATAATTTTATATCTTTGCTGCATATATTTTTATTGTTCTGGAAAATGATTAAGAACTGAAAAAATGCAAAATTAATTCTGTCTTAATTTGATTTTGTAAAGCCATTTCATGAAATAGCTCCATGTTTTTAATAGACTACTACCCTAATCAAACAAAATAAGCATACAGATTTGTGTAATTGAAAGTGAAGAATGATTGAGCCAGAGAGAACTATCACAAATTTACGCATTTTGAATTAATAAAGGTCAGTACTATGGTCAGCAAATAATATTGCTGGGGTTTTGTTTCTTTCATTTATCTGGGTTTTGCTGATCAGGTTTTTTTTTGATTTGCATCTTTTCTTCTCTTCCTTTAAAAGGTGAATCTTCATTAGCAGTGAGAATTAGACTGTCCTTCAATGATACATAGCCTTATTTCTATATTTTATTTTTTTTTTAATCCAGAAGGATTCAACGTAAACATGTTTAAGACAGCCCTATCTTTAGTAGAGAATTCCTGATTGGTTTTTTTAAATTTAAATGTTGGAGTTTGATAAATAGCACTTTTCATGTCCTAAAATAAGAAGTCAACTTGCCCCTGTTTTAAAGACTTTTTTAACTCTTAAATGAAAATGGAAGTGTGATTAGCAAATAAAGTAAATGTACATTATGATACAAATTAAACAAAATTACATGCCTTGTAATGAAAAGACAACTATCAAAATGAGTTTTGCATTTCAAATTTTCTCTTTTCTTACAGATATCTTAGAAAGGTACAGGTTCTGTTTATGCATTAAAATTGATATATATTAGGCTTTCAGTCCTAACTGTATAGGACAAACACAAAAACCGTACCTTTTTGTCCTATCAGCTTCCAAGGAGTTTCTCAATTCTGAATAATTAGGTCTTAAGCTATGAAAGAAAACACACCTTTGCACCTGCCTGGAAGCTTCTGAAGGCTGGTTTGCCCTCTCAATTCCAGATACTTCATCAGTGATTTTTACCGGATCATACATAATATTGTCCTTTAACTGCAGCATCACAACATGTCCTGCTGGTATATTAGTTGAGACTACAGATTGTAAGTGCAATTTAAAACATTTATATACTAATGAAATATATAAACATTAATTGAAATATCAGTGTTTCTTACCCTAGTTATAACCATGTTATCACCTGGACTTTAAACTTTGTTGTTCTACAGGTAGTGCCTGTATCATCAATACAGATATTGAATGTATAAAGATATTAACATATTTAAGCACTCAACATTTAACAATTCCCCTAAATTACTAATTTTAAACAATTAATCTACATTTCTTAAGTCTATAAGAAAAAAATAATTTATCACTTCTTGTTAATCTTCTTTCCAAAAATGAGCATTTAGAAAAATTAAACTTGTTTAACCCTCCATCTCTAGTAGACCTTTTATCTAAGAGGTCTTTCAGTCTAATTCTTTGGTATACCAGTTAAAACTGTTTAATTTTTCTATTTTATATGGTGGAAGGCTGGAAAGCTACTGCCTATACAGAATTTCCCAATTGTTTTTCTTTATGATATTCTGGTAATTCATTCTTTCCCACCCTTTATTACTTCATCTCCAGGCAAACAAATTCATTCTTCACTTGAACTTATTCCTTAAGTATCCCCTACATGTTTAAGTAATCTCAACATCTGAAGTTTTATTCACATCACCATTACTTCGAATTTAAAAACTATTGAGGAAGAGACTACCTCTTGAACATAACGTATCCATTTCACCTATATAATCACTTTAATGGTAGGAAAAAGAGAAGGCCAAAAATTTGTAAGGCATTTACACAGAAGAACTTCAGGCACTGGACAACCAATAGCACTTAGTTTTTGCCTAACTCCAGGTGAACTTCTAAGATGCAAAATGATGTTGACAGTTTTAAGGAAGCATGCTGGGACAGGAGTTAATTAGCGTGCTGGAACTGTGCATATCAGAATTTTTTCTAAAGCAAGTCACATAGCAGATTCTTAATGTGCATGTTTTGGTTCATTATATCAGGCCCTGCGAATGTGCATTTCACTTTGAAAACAATACTAGCCAACTAAGAAGCAATATTCACTTCAGTTGTTCACAGACATTTTGCTAAAAAAAAGCTTGAATTTCTTTATAATAGGGCTCTTGCAGTGGGTGGGGAAGAAAAGCACATAAGAGGAAATGAGTCAAACAATCCCAAATGAAATACAAAGCATTTTGATATCAAAATTAGCACAAAAGAGGTCAAGGTCATGAGTAGAAGATAACTGGATTCATGACCATCTGACGTAAGATTTCCTTCTTGTTTGAAACACAGAGCCAAGCAGCGTAGCAGGCAATTTAGAGCATCCCAATGCAACTGCCCTTCGCAATGTTTTGCTGCAGTCAAACACTACCACCTAAAGAAGTGTGTCAAAACACGAGGTCTCCAACAGCACAGCAGCATTACTTTCAACAACTTTCAAATTATGAGATTACTGTTATTTCTGTAGAAATATTGAATGCAAAGTTACTGAGTGCCAGTGCTTAGGATATGGGTTTCAATGTTAAAACCTGTTAATGATTTAAGCCTCCACTTCCAGCACAAATTCTTCAGAAAAGTACTAGGTGTATTTTATCTTTTTTAAGCCATTTACTTATTTTTTATTTATGTTACTTACATGAAATATAATTTTATAGTTATTGCATTACCCTTATCAAGCAAGTGTACCTTCTTGAACGTTTTTGTTTTCAAAGAAAAAGCTGTTCCATCTGTCAACTATGTTACTTTTATGATTTATCGAAAGATGTAAGCAGAATTTCCTCTGAAGTCTGTAGAAGAAGCTAGATTTAAAAGTTTACTTGATGAAGGGTGGATTTAAAACCAGACCAGTTGTTGTACTGCCACTGGTGAACAGCAGGTATAAAACACTTCACATAGGGTGCAAAACCCACTGAGGAACTGCATATGGTTCAAACTAGTACGCCTGTGGTAAGTTCCAAGCTGTTGTGGTTACACTGCTTTTACAGCTCCCAGATCAGTTTGATCTGGGGGAAGACACAACAGCAGACAGTGCTGAAAAACAGATACAAAGACCTCTTGCATGAGCTCTGCCTTCTGTTTTTCACTAAAGGGGGAAGGACGAGAATAAAGAAAAAGAAGAACAACTATCACCATCAAATTCAAGTTAAATTACAATATAGGAGAAGCAGACAACTGCCTTGAGATAAGGCAGAGTCTGGCTTGTAGTAACCAGCATGTGTGTTGGACAGTGTGAGTGTCTAGCAGCACAGGGCTATTTCAAAATATGATTTGTTAGCTCACCTTGAGGTATCCATCTCCAGACCTGTAATGACACTTATGAGATAAAACTGTCAAGATTCATCTATTCAACAGCTGTATGTCTTCATCTATTCAATTTAGCAAGAGACAAGAATAGCATGTCCTTGTTGCCATCTGATCTATGGAACTAATTATTTTAATTGTTTAATTTGTTGAAGTGGAGCTTATAATGTTTATGCCTTCCAGAGCAAAGCTTAGGCAGAACGATGTCAATGTTGTGTGCTGGTATTCATATTTCTCTTTGCAACTTCCTGTCATCACTTTATCTATAAAAGAAGTGCAGTATTATTATTCAATATGGTTTAAGGATTCTCCTATCACCACCTTTCCAAATGTCACAACACTGAGTGAAGAGAGTCTAAAGGGAGACAAGTCTTCAGAACTAAGGCTCCATGGGAAACACTTGGGAGAAAAATGGAGGCTTCATATTTTTGCCTTCTTTAAGGAAGTGCATTGACACTGGAAATGGAACTGCTCAGGTGTTGAACATAATTGTCAAGAATAGTTGAGAAAATATGAAGAAACTTTAGCACAGAAAGAATGGTTTCATTCTTTCCCCCATACCAGCTCATAGCACTGACCCAAATTGGCAACACCAAGACTACAATAGAAAACTTAGGTGGAAATCATTACCTGGAAAATTAAACTACTCAATATTCTCTTTTTTTTTTTTTTTTTTTTCCCTCATGGTACAAAATCACTTCAGTTACTCCTGAATAACTCTTGGCACACTGGATCTCTAATTCCCCCTCCTCCCTGTCCCTTCCAACACATAATCACATAGTAGAAGAAAAACAGAAGGAGTCAAGCATCACCCCATTAATTATTTTGAAGTGTGCTAATGAGTTTGGTGTATTCCCAGACTCAGTTGTGTCATGTAACATCTTCTGTCAAATATGTCACCTGTTTAAGTAAAATGAAATACATTCTGGAAATGTGTGCCTTGAGACTGCAATCATAGCCATCACCAAGAGGTCACTCTCTTTTGAGATTGCTTTCTGAGGTAATAAGGTTTATTTCTAGTGTTCTGGAGACCTTGTGATCTTGTACAGAATTCAGTAAGGAATGGTTTTATAAGACACCTGGCTTTTCTCATCTTCTGAAACACTTTTTGGAACATGTGTTCTAATAATAAATGCAATTCATAATAGTTAAGAACTGTTGGGATATCAGTGCAGGATCTCTACAGGATAGAACAGGGCTGTGATCCACTTATTACCCTCCTGAAGGAAATTATTTATATCTCTTTCAGTTCTCCAGTACATTTCAGACCCCAGTAACTTTCCACTAAAACTTTCAACTTGATGTGAAACAAATTTATTAAAATTAATTTTCTCCTCCTTCCTCCCCTCTCCCATTCCACCCACAAATAAAAGCAACTATTAACATCTTATTTAATGTACCCCTAGAGTTCAAGAGGGCGTTAAAGAACAGAAACAGTAACTCCTAGTACAGAGATCTAATACTTTTGCTGAACAGACAGGTGCTGTCATTCCCTTGGTTATGCTACATGTCTCTCTCTGTTACTCCAACTGTGGTTTGAGAGGCCTGACCAGAAAGATATATGACTTGAGAAGCAAAAGAACAGGAAAAAATCTGTTTGCCTCAAACCTCTCTAGATGAGCCTTTTGGGAAGAAGACTGCTCCCCTCTCCTTTTTGAACTCTTCCCTTAAATGCTGAATTTGTCCAATGTAGAACCACCACAAATAAAAAAAGGCAGAGCAAGCAATTTGGCAAGGAAGTGCCCATTTACTTTTGAAAATAAAAAGGATATATTTCTATGATAAATGTCATAACTTTCTTGCATAACCATTTAAAGCCCATCAATGTGAAATTAGCAATACAACAAAGTTGTGCTCAAGCTCATAAAGCTCAAGACATCAGTTCTGCTGGATCTCTATCAGCCTTCTGTTCGATCTCTTATCAGCTTTTCCTTTTTACTGAGGCACATAATTTTTTTCAGATTTGAAAGAACTGAACACTAACTAGCACATTTCTTTAGTAAGAACAACTTAAACAAAAAAATTCCCTTTTTTATACACACAGAAAAACATTAGTTGCTGGCGAAAATGACACTCTGAAGTATTATTTAAGTGCAAATTAAAGGGCAGTTGACAGAATTCCCAACTACATACATCTGTGTATAACTAAGGAAATAAAACAAGATCTCATGTGACCTTTCAATCTTAGGCATAATGATTAGCCTATAATATTGCTAGTCTGCTCCCAGCTCTCCTGAAGTCTTATTAAAACACCCTTTTCAAGACACATTTCTCTGCCCCAACAGGCAAATTCCTCTACTGCCAAGAAAAGCAAGCAGGAGGGAAGCGTATGAAACACTGCGTATGTTGTACGACGTGCTAGGAAAGCCAAGCCATCGGCTTGCAGGCATGCTGTCACCAGGTGTAACGAGCAGCAGAGAACCCAGCCAGAAAAGGGGCCCATAACAAGCTGATAAAAGCTGCACATGGAGAGGTAGCCACTCAGGTTAGGGTAGGATACACCTGGGATATCCCAGGTAGGATAAACCTCAGCAGGCTGCTGGAGTACCAGGCACATGGCAGCTTCACCTCTTTCAGTGCTGGCATAATAGAGCAGCAAATAAATAAATAATTGTCTTGTTTCTATCCCAACATTTTAATTTATTTTGCTTCATTCTTAAAAATACTTTCAATCCACTGAAATGGAAGAGTAAACCCAACTTCATGTATCAAGAAGCTACAGTGGGATTATATTCTATGCATTTTGAACTGATTTAGTTGTGGGTGGGTTTTGTTTTTCTTTTGTTTGTTTTTTTTTTTTTTAAGATCATCCCTTACTTTTCTCATTTTTTCATAGCTTTTAGATCACTAAAATTTCCTTTTTCTCTCCCATCCTTGAGCTCTTGAGCTCTGACTGCACTTTCAGCAGTAATTTGTGGCTCAACAGCTTAGTTGAACCCATCTTCCACTACTAATAGTTTCTGAATTACTTTCTTACAATAAAAGGTAGGTGGAGATCCCCAAACTGATAAAACCAGACACCTGCTGTTGCTCTATCAAAAACCTATCCCCATTTGTTCCTGTTTTCTCCTTCCTATTTTTCTTTCCACGCTAGTACTTCTAAACCTCCTAGACCTTCACACCTAAATGGAAGGAAAACAATCACACAACCTTAAAAATATCATACTGCACCCAGAGACACATTTTACCTGGCAGTACCTCGATCTGCATTTCTCTGTAGGTTATACTGGTCATGATTAAATATTCTAGTGGAATGTAAAAGAACTGGTTTTGCTTTCAAACGCTGTTTCCTTTTCTTAGAAAAATGGTTGAAAAAATTACTGGCTTTAGAAATCTTAGAAAACTTTAGTTTATTTAGAAATTTAGAAAACCTTAGTTTTGCAGATCCAAACCCCATTTAAGCAAAAACTGGACAGAGACTACCCGCAGCATCCAGAAAAAGTATCATTGGCTCACTTGCAGTTAGCTACTAGGCTGAAGTACATTCCAGAGTATCCAAAATGATCATTTCAAAAACCATTCCAAAGACTGCATTATTAGTAGTTCAGATTTTTAAAATAATCAGAAAAAGGTTTTGAAAATGATCATTCCAATTCCTCTTGAAGTTTTCCAATTAGAAAAAAAAAAAAAAAAGACTTCAGCAAATTTATGAAAACTGTTTGGCATAAAGTAGAGATATATTTAATATTTGGAGTCTGGCAGTAGATTTCAACCAATATGCTCTCATTTCAAAAAGACATGCAAATATTTTCAAGCAAAATAATGTAAACAGACATAGCCAGCCCTACAAAAAAAAGCAGTTGAAAAATGCTTTCTTTGACAAACCAACAAGGTAGCCAGGTTCACTTTAGGGTTGAAAAGCAGCACATGCCTACTCAGCAATATTCATTTAAAATGATGTTTATCAGCTGCAGACCCAGCACATGAGCAGGTGAGGGTGGAAATGAGGGAAGGAAGAAAAGTTAGAGTAGAATAAGGCAGGAGAGTCCCAGCATCACTAAGTTAGAGCCTATTACAGCTCATGCACTTTTCAGACAGCCCTAAAGGAACGTAGAAGATTTACCATGTCTTATTCAAGCTGTTTTACAAGAATTTTTATAATTCCTTTAGAAGATTGATATTGCAAAGAATCACATTTACCCCTCCTCCCTTAATCTAGCATAACTAATCTTTCTACAGCACTCTGAACTAGTAAACAATGAATTGTAAAACAAGAACCCATTAAATCCATTTGTATAAAAATTCTGTGGGTTTGAAATCCATTTTCTACTGATAAGTAGCTGCAGAATTCACTCATTCTTTGGCATCCTAATGAAAATTATACATCAGCATCTTCATGGAGATGATTTATCAAAAATTCCTTGTACTATGTATGAAAATAACACCATTCATGGTATCTTCTCTGATTCCTTCTTAGCACTGTTAGAAACACTGATATTAAAAAAATTCTGATCCGATGGAACTCAGGAATGAAAATCTTTACTGGAAAGTTAGTCAAGTTATTTGATTAATTTAACACATATAAAACATTAAACAACTTTTAACTGTTTTTGGAAACTGAGCTTGTTACCATCAGATCAACACAAATACGCAATTATATCCACATGACTAGAATGCTTAATGGAAGAAAACATAAACGCATTAAGATTAAAGGAAATATTTAAAACCACAGATTCTGTGTCTACTGTGGGGTCATCTCCCACAATGTCACAGCCCATGCTAATCAAATCCTTTGCATTACTACAGTTGCAGCACGAGAAGTCAGATAAATGAACTTGCTAAGAGAACCCCCTCATGAAGACTTCTGTCATGAGACTGTCAAACTGTCTAACACAACAATTTCCAGTACTCAGGTTTAATCAAGCTAGACAAAAATGTTGGAGGCACTCCAACTCTTTTATGGCTTAGGGCATCAAGGATCCTGAGATCACTTCCCAAGTGCTGTCACATTCTACATCTCCCAGATTTGGAATCCTGGCTTCCCTGACAGTCTCCTAATGAATGACCACAGGAAATTCCTCTACAGCAACTCCATGTCTTCGTCAGCAAAAGAAAAATGCAGCAGCACATCCAAAATGCCTTCCTTCAAAGACTCATGCATCATAATGATTTTAAATGAAACATCAGCTTTTCGGGATTTAAATACATAGCGCCATAATGATAATTTTTTACATTCCTGGCTGTTTTAGCCAGCAGGAGTGTTGCCTGATAGACATAGACAAATGCCTGCTGTTCATGTGTGACAAGACAACTTAGCTGGACAAAGATGACAAACTGTAGTGTGAAGGTAAAAAAGAATCTAAAAGAAACTTGATAAGGCCTATAGACCTTTCTTTTGAAAAATATATTTTAAAAAAATCCTACTAGATGACACATTTCAGGATTTTAACATTTCTCCTCTGTATTTGAAAAAACAATCTTCTCTTTGTTTGGACTGAGATTATTTAAATATTCACTGCCTCAAACTTGCAATAAAAATAGTAATCACCAACTATCACATCAAAATGGTAAATTGAAATTACTGCTTTATTCATGAATGTGTTTTCTTGTTCTCACAATACCAATGACATTTAAAAGTTTCAGTGTTTTATAGAGCTGATTTATTTGAGAAAAAAAATATTGAAAAATTTGATAGCAGTGGCAGCTTGATGTTCAGAAACATCTACATGTGCAGCTCAGATCCTAAGTGAGAACCAACAAGTACAGAAATAGATTTTAATTTCAATCTTCAAAAACTTGTCATGCTGTTGAAAGTGATGATTCATTACTTGTACATATAAGCTTATCTCACGACTAGCAGACACAGAAGGATTTGTGGTTTATGCCTCTAATTTAGAGATATAATTAGAAAATTATCTCATACAGTTTGCAGGGAGGAACTGCATAACCTCCTAACTCCTGCCAGTTTGAATTTTATATATATATATATATATATATGAATTATATATATATGTACATATATATAGATATATATATATAGACATACCTATATTACAATATGGCAGCTTAGAAGTCTTACCTGAGTCTGCTTCATTGCCCGTTCCATTCTGCGAGTGCTTCCTTTCTCCAGTTTGGTCCGAAGGAGTAAGGCTGATGTCTGAATGGCCCAGAACTTTGGCTGGGAGAGCAAGCACTGCAGAGTAAAAGAACATTTTGTCATTACTTCACTTTTAAAGACATTTGAAGACAGTAAAATCTTTAACAGTGGTCTCAAGCATGAAGGCTGTTTCCTATTCTGAAAGTCGAATATGTGGCTGAAGGACTTATTTGATGAACTGAGGGCTGTACAAATTACCTTCAACTATTTTCAACATAAAATGTGGCCTTCAAAACCACTTCCTCCTTCTCAGCTATGCAGTGCTATGTTTACATGTACCCATATGGCACATAGGCCAAACTGCACAAATTAAAGTGGCTACTCAGAATCAAAGGAAAAATGAAGAATTTCATCCTGGGCTGACTGGCTCAGCCTTTTCCTGGTAGCTGGGTATAGCTGATACAGCTGCAGGGATCCTACTTCTAAGGCTGAACAAATCCAGCTTTCTCTTGGCCCCTTTTCATACGCAAGGTTCCCTGATGCTCACATTAACAGCACTTCCAGATGAAAAATGTTGAATTTACTAAAAATCTGAAGAACATTAATTAATCTAGAACTTGCCATGACTTGACAATGACAGGAAGAATTTTTGACTTGAGTAGATGTATAGGGACTACGGAATAATCTATGTAAGCAGCTTTCCTAAAATAATTTTAAGTTATCACTTGGAACACACTACACTGATGCCAGGAACTTAGTGCCAGTCTCCAACCACTGATTTTCAGGAAAGTCCAATAGAAGACATGCAGCCAATACAATTTTGGTATCTCTTAATAATTTACAGACTGCCTGGACTCTTTCCAGTATGGTTTTAGACAGAATATACCATTTCTGAAAAGTGAGACAGCAGGAAAGCTCCCTTGCTAATTTTATTGACACTGCAAATACAATCCATCTTCTCTGAGAAAATATATTTGTCTATAGATATTTGTAGACTGGCGAAAAAGCCCCAGTGGTTTTATTCTTTCCTCTCAAACATCTCCCAAAGCATTAAAAAGCATAATTTGCTCATGGTTTGTGTTTAATGCCTGACAAATTTCTGTCATGTTGTAGTCTGGTTTTGTTTTCCCTAGTGATTTCAAAGGAAAGAAAGCAGAAAGAGACAATCTAAAAAAATATCCTCCAAACAAAACTACAATAGGAAGAGAGGCAACAACCAAAGCAAAAATGAAGGCAGTGTGAAGGCTTGCACAACCAAACACCAACCAATCCTACCCTTTGTGTGCAAGAATCTCTGCATTGACTCTTTCAGGACTTCTCACTCTTAAATTAAGAGGCACCCAAAGGCTTCTATACTGTCCTCTACATTCTGAGGATCTGGAATTAATTAAGGGAAGACAATCACAACATTCTCTATTCTGTAGATGTTCAAGTGCCCTTTTACAAACTACAATCACTAAATCTGTTAACTGATGTATGTCCTAGTTCTGAGAGCTATCTCTCCCCTGTCTCATCAAACTTCAGTCAAATACCTATTTTAGTTTCATCTTAAGACAAACACAAGCAAGGTATTCCTAGCACAGGACATTGCTGCCCGAGTTTATTTTTTAGTAGCCATACCAGGTAGCTGCTAAATCAAACACCATGAGGAATGGCTTAGGCAAACACTGGAACAACGTTTCTTTTACCTTAAAAGCTTATTTTGTGGGAAAGGTCATCCTTTTCCCCATTTTCTCCACTATTAGTATTCTGTCATACTATTTAATTTTTTATTTCAAGGGATTTTTTTTTTCTGTGCTACCTGGTGGTAGATAGCAGTATTAATTTTGCAAAAGAACAATGACAACTGCAGTCTTGGCTAATAACACTCCTAAAGGCATTTTCAGGTCTGACTACTGCCCTTGTTCTCTCACGGTCCACCTTAGCAAGTGGCCCATGGAGGGCAGAGTACAAAGTTTCTCGTCCACAGCACCCGGCTCTGCAGGAGAACCAGCAGCCCAGGAGAGCCTCTCCTCTGTCTCTGTGTGCACCTCCCACACCACCAGCTAAGCGGTGATTTAAGCAAGCATGCTGCATGAGCTGTGTATAAAGTCAAACAGGGAGGGAGGAAATCTGAAGAGCAAAAGGGTGGAAGACAAGGAGAGATAATGACGTTTCACTCCTCTGCAGGAGCAACGACAAGCTGTATTTTGAATAGCAATCCTGCTTTCTAAATGTATTCATGAAACAAAATGAAAGGTATACTTGCTGTAAAATTACAGAAGAAAAATTGAATTTTTCCAACAGTTTTACTGATAAAAAAAAAAACCATTGCAACTGCACAAGACAATAAGAAGTAGACCCAGATTGCATTTAAGAAGCACTTGTAATTTTATACTGATACAGAGCTCACAGTCCTGTGCCAGAATTCAAATGCTCACCTTTTCATTGCCTAATTATAAGGTTTAAAGCACCACAAAAAAACGAAACAATACATGCATAAAGGGCAAAAATGTTTGTAATTAAAGGCTGTAAAGAATAGTTTCAAAACATCTTACCATAACTATTAAGCAAGCTTTAATCTTATACCCAAAATGTCCAAATATTCCAGATAATAAATACTTTCTCATAAGATCCAAAGCTTTATATTTTCACCTGAAGCTAAATCTAGGTTCAGTTAATAGGACTACAGATTAAAATAAAACATCTGGGGGAAAAAAATAACCTTAGTCAAGAACATGTAATTTTTGTCAACATACTTGGAAGTTCCTTATACTGCATCAAGGGCAGGTAAGAAAATTAACAAAATAATTCTGAAGCAAAACCACTGTTGAGAACCTTCACAAGTCATCTTTGTTCTTACTTTAGGGAAAGAACAATAAAATAAAGAAAGAGAAACACAGGAAGATTAGACAGGCTGAGAAGAAATGAAAGGAAATAAAGTTATGCAACATTTTCTGCACATAATAGGATATTTTCACATGGGAAAAGTCATTTTCCAATTCTTTCACACATTTTTTTCCTACAAACAATGTCATCCTCTCCCATCATATCAGAATGTAAAAAAGGAGATGACCAAATAATTACACAAACCAGAATATTTAATTCAATATAACTTCCTTATATGACATTCAAATAACAAGATGATGCTGCAGGTCTTAATAACAAAGTAATCCATTATTGTACAACACTTACAGCTGTGTAAGAACAAAAGGCAAGTTTTGTTCTTGGAACAAAAACTTCTCCTGGCAACCTGTTCCAGATTGCTCAAGGAAATTCTAGGTGCCTTATCCCTGGATGTGTTCAAGGCCAGGCTGGAGGGACTCTGAGTAACCCAGTCTCCTGTAAGGTGTTCCTGCCCATGGCAGGGGAGTTAGAACAGGATATCCTTTAAGGTCCCTATCAACCCAAACCATTCCATGATTCCAATACCTGAATTGTGAGATAGATAGGTGACATTAGTAATGACACCCAGATCAAACCCAGCCAAAGATTTCTGTCAAACCCAAAAATCAGGTACCATTAACAAACAATTTCAGCCTCAGTATTCAGAACTTAACCTAGGTGTGAAGGACTCCCTGATCACTCTTATAACTTTCTGTCAGACAAACAGAGAAAGAACTGCATCAGTCAGTCATGACTTACAGAAGGTAAAGGTTGGTCAAAGCAACTCTTCTGCCTTCTTCCATCTACTATTTTAAAAAGTTGGAGTTCCTATAGGAATTCTTCCTGTCATCAAAGTCAGGAAGAGCTTACTTGGGCATGTAAGACATGTTGGAAACCGGGAACAGGTAAAGATGATTCTTGTTAACAACTAATTAATTTTAATGTTTTCTAGTTTTTTCCTTATGATAAATCTATGCAGTAAGGCTAATGTTTTACTCCTGAAGCTTGCTTACTGATAAACTATCAGTAGACTAGCAAAGTACTGTGATTGCTATGATGGAGCATCATCTGAAAATTGACTTGTAAACTAAGCAATTTCAATTGCAACCAGTTGTGGAATTCCCAAGAATTTGCCCATCAGTGAACCAAAAATATTCTGCTTATTGGCCAAATTGCCTGGATGCGGTGAAATTATTTAACTGAAGTCACAGGCATGAGGCACCCTGAGGACAGCTCTGTTCCTCTGCCATGCCTCCAAAGACATGATCCTTAGTTCAGATTCAGCCCAGGTTATTTGCTAATTTATTTTAAGTTACAAACAAGCACAAAATAGTGGGGAGGATTTAGGGGGAAAAAATGAAAAAATATTCCTTTTTAGTTCCTTATATTACTCATTTCAGTTAACATACTTCAGGAGCTTTGTTGTTTACTTTTCCCAAAAACCACACATTAAGATTTTCAAATTACTCATGTGGATTATTTCATGTCTACTTATCAATAGTCTTGTTTCGTATAACCACGCATATCTTTATTTGATGATTTGCAGTAACCTATTCAGATAATTAACATGAAACTCCTGTTTCTTCAACACATCCCAGGGCAAAATGGCAACCTTTTAACTCATTCTGTGCTTTGCTGTAAAATGAGACACTACCACGGCTTCTTTTCCACATTCTATATCCTGCACAATAATCAGGTGAGTACATAAAAAACCCACTAGGTATGACTAAGGCAAGAACAGAGAAAATGTGCATTTACCTTGTACACATACCTGCTAATCTCTGCTGAATGACTTTATTACTGAAAGCTAACTTAAAAGTCTTTAATTTGTTTCTATGTACACAGCAAAGAATTGGCAAAAACTTCTATGAAATTCATTACTAAGAACAAGAGGAAAAAATCAGTATAATACTAGGGAGAATGTGATTTGCTTTCCACATGTTATTCTCACCCAAATAATCTGACACTTAAGTTTTTTGTATAACTAATGCAAGTTTTTCTTCTAAAAAGTTATGTTCAAATGACACTTATTTAATTTGAATTTTTTTGGAAATTTCTCCTAGCACTAAACTGGTAACCAAAAAGCAAAATGAAACAAAATTTAAAATAATCAACTTAGAGAAAAACCTGAATATTGCCACGTTATTGTGGAAAAACTTCCTTTCATTAAATCTATGTTTTTTCAACAGAATAGTGTCTCATAAAATATACCTCTTGCATTTCTGGAAAAAAGTATGTACAGAAAACTCTGCAGTGGAAAGTAGCTAAATTAACTTTATGGAATTATTTTTAATTGCCTAAGAAAGATTAAGGCAATCCAAGGTCTAGACAGATGCAAAAATAATAGAAGTTTTGAGAAAAGTCCTTAAAATATTAACTCCTTTACTAACCAAGCTCAAACACAGATGATCTGCAGTAGTACTGGCAGCATCTGGTTGAAATGGGATTTGTAACGTTAAACAATAATTCTGTTAGAACCCTATAAGTTAAAATAAAGCACATTTGTGACTAAGTGGTTTCCAGTACCAGTGCACTTTTTATGTTTCACTGAAAAGCACAAGTATCAAGAGGGCAAGAAAAATACCAAATCTCTAGTTACAATTAAGCAGCAGAACCATGGCTTGGCAACAGAACAAGCCAGTCAGTATGACCACTTTTAGCTTTTCTGCTTAGTGTAGGAACATGTAAAAATTTCCTGTTGGCTCAAACAGATGAAGTATGTTCAAATGAAGTATACATACTTATTCTGTTGTACATGCCCACCCCAAAGATTTTAAAATACATAGGAATCAATAGAAGATTTGACTATATGGCATCACTAACAAATGTATGATGCTGAGGTTTCACCGAGCTCAAATTCCTCCTAGCAGTGTTTTTATTCTTATCACAACACTCAACAGTTTACCAATCCTTCAGTGACCACAAATTAAGAGGAAAATATAATAACTACACACACACACACAAACCCTCAAATCAATAAACAACTAAAATTCATTACGGCTTTCTAAATAGGCATAGTTAAATGGACAAGAAGTAGTATTTGATGTTTAAGCTGATTTAATGTGCCTGACAAAGGATTGCTTTTAAGCACAGAATGCTGTTGTGCTGGTGAATAAATACTTTAATGCAAAAAATTGCTCAGCAACCAGCTAAAGGAGTTTAACTCCTTGTATCTGTATTTAAAGTCTCTATTTTGCAATTATCACAGTACATATGCTCTTTATACACAGAAATGAAATTTCCAATAAATCTAAAAATGCATTCAAAATTGCAGAATACTGAATAACAATTACAATGAAAAGTTTTTTGTCTTTGATACACCATTATCCTTAGCTCAATGCTACCCCCAAGACTATTCCTTCTTATTTTCCATTGTTTTCATACACAAATTCTCTCTGTCGTTATGTGTAATGACATAATTACTGTATGTAAATCTCTAAATGCATTTTTATGCAACTGCACTGAAATGGGACCATAAACTAAAATGTGTATCTGTAAATGTCCATCTGATTCATCCCAGACAAGGACTTAATGCTATCATTTTCTTGTACTAACAGGGGAGTTCCTCCAGTGTCTTCATAAATCATCATTTTATTGAAATTGAATAATTTGAAGTTCAGATAGAAACAAATCCATTCTTCTATACCTAAACATATACATCAAATACTTTTCATTTCTCTGAGGGTATCACCTTAACACATGACAACTTCACTTTACGTTCAAAACTCAAACAAAACCTGACAGCCAATGAAGATTTCCTCTTGGACAGTAAAGGAAGAGGTAGCAACAAAACAAAACACATCAAATTCAAGCCTATTGACTTTACTGCCTCTACAGGAGAACTTCTACTCATGGAATCCACAGAACAATCCCCAATTTATATAAAACATCGTAAGCACGTGATAGTTCTAAACAAACAACACTGGTTAAGTTGGGAACAAACAAATAGGATGATGAGGTAAATTATTTCAAACCATCCTATCTTTCCAGCTTCTGTCATCCATAATCATTGGCATTGCAGACAACATTCCAAAATTATATTTTTGGAATCTGCACCACTACACGGGATGGCAATTTGAGCACCTATAAATTCCCCACTTTTCTAAGTATCATGAACAAGAAATATTTGATTGCATATGTCAGTAGTTAGATACAACATACTAATGTGGAAAGAAAAACTAATTGGGGGCATCTGTTAATTTGTTTGACAGCAAACCTTCAGATAAATAATTTCTAGCAACTTTAGGATTGCTTTAGACATGAGCAATCAGGCTGTATATTCTGCAGTCACATTTTACTAGCTACAAACATCATCATATTTTCTAAGGTCCAACAAGAAAAAAATTACATTAGGATTTCACTCCAGATGATTCTTGTTTCCAATTGATAAATTCTAACCCTATTTGGCATAATTATGCCCTTGGAGAGCCATACAAACAAGATACAGGACACAAAAAAGGACAGTAATATTTTTATACCTTAAGAATGCAAAGCTTCCATAAATACTATGACAGTGGATATGTTTAGTGGCTAGCAGGAAGGAAGAGAAGAAAAGATAGTCTAATTTATGCAGAAAATTGTTCCTAGCACGGACTAGCCAACGGACTTTGCAGATTGGTTTTTGGTTGCTTTTTTTCTATTAAAATTATCTAAACAGAAGGAATACTCACACCAATGTGTATTGTAGTCTACTACATCTTTCCTCCTCAAGGTCAAAAGCACTGCTCAGGTATTAAACAAAGATCAAAGGCCCTGTTGGTATGTTTAACAATTATCAAATCCCATGCTGTATATGCCTTGATACATCTCTTTAATTTCACACTTTCATTAAACACGGAAATCTGTCCTACACTTCCAGTCATTCTAACAATTTTGGACCAGAAAAAATCAAAATATTATCAACTAATCCTGCAAATTAGAAGTCACATCGACACATGAGCAACTGTCTTCAAAATTTCTGCCTTTTTCTGTGAAACGGACTGCAATTTTAGGTGCAACCTAAAAAGCGTCTTTTTATCTTTTTCCATATGGCTTGGAACTTAAAAACTAACAATATGCAAAGAGTTACAGATTACTAATTGATTTAACAGTCTTAGGGCAAAATTAGCAAGACAAGGATAATTTGCATTTTTTTTTCTTTGCAAACATGACAACTTGCATTATACACTTCTAATTAATTATATTTCAGGTATTATTCCAAGTCCTGTTAGTGTTTCATTTCAGTGTTGCATGAGAAAAATGTGTTATTAGTTGGTTTGGTCTTAAATACTTTCTTACGTAACAGCATCTAAAACCAATTCTACCCGGCACCTTTAGAGCATTATGCCAAGACCTTTGCACTGTAATAACAAAACAAAAAATAAAGCAATGCTTGAGCCTGTATGAAGTGCATTAGCAGAAGTTCTGTATTTTTGTTTATTAGGTCTCTCGGTGTTTCAGTGAGTTGTTACATCAAGACAACATGCTACAGAGTCAATTGTGATCATCTGTGGTTTCTTTAAGGTCTCTTGAAGTAACCATGATTTTAAAAATTCTCTGACTGTCTGTTAGGCAAATAAGAGAGACAGGCAGAAATCCTGAAAGTATTAAAGTGACAGAGGAGAAAATTTACTTCCTGAGATTTACTTGGCTGAGATATCAGCATTTGCACAGTACCATTTTCCAGTACTGCTTTAATATTCCATCTATTTCAGTAGGCTTAGACCACACATTCAGCATATTTTTCCCCAAAATCTAAAGTTATTCACTCAACTGTATGACAAGGGTTTATTTTGGTCCATAAAACTAATCCTGAGACTGTTGAACTAAAACAGCTTTTGACCACAACAGGTGTTAGCTGATCATTAGCAGAGCTAGGCTTAAAGCTCTTAACCACAGCCATTAGAAATACCTCTTGGTGTTAAAAAGTCAAGAGCGAGGCCAAAACACCATCAGTGATCTGCATCAAGGGACTAGTTTAATTAGAATGGCATTTTTAAAATTCACTTTGTCTAGTCTTGTCTGGTAGCCTCAGCACTCAAATTATAACATTACATCACTGTAAATACAGAGTACCTTTTGTTGACTCCTACCACTAAAGCAATAATACACTATTTGATTTTTTTTTGCATTACTATGTACTTCAATGTGTTTGAATGAGGTTTTTTCATATACATAATTTCAGAAGCTTGGATAATTTAATGGATTTGGAGTAAAATATTAATTATGAGGTTTTTTTTAAATGAAACATATGTGTACACACACATACTGATTACTTTTTTCAGTTTTCGTTTTTCTTTTTGTCCATACACACTTTATAATGCAAAATGTTAGAAACGTATTGGGTAAACAGTTACTTTTTTACACTATACTAGACTGATCTAGAAATGAATCCTAGACTCAACAGAGCAGCAATTATATTGCACTTACCTAAAGGCAATTTAATGTTCTCAAGTGTATCATTTAATCTTAGTCGACAAGACTGACTCTCCCTCTGTAATTTATTGTATCTGGAATTTATCACATCTGAAGGTACACTAAATGCAATATAAGAGTTATTTCGTAGCTCGCTCAATCAATTCAAGAGTTAGAAGACAATTCTGGAATAAATTTTTTTCTCAGAACACTTACGAAATATCCCAAAACATGAAGGTTAATGTAATTTCACTTCAGCTGTATTTTCCACAGCTTTTTTTACCCCACTTGAATAGTGTTCTGCAGCAAATGGGTAAGTCTTGATAACATCCACCCACTGGTATCCTCATATTCTGTCCTGCTTATCATTCTAAATAGATTTCCCTCCATGGCACTTGTTTTAAGCAGTAGCTCTTATTCCTTCTGGTATCTACCTTGCAAAGGGACAATTCTTGCTTCTAGGCAACTATGCTAGATCAGCTTGGAAACTGTGCTGGCTTGTGTACCACTTCTGTAGTACCTAGAAGTTCAGGGAATTAAAAAAAAAAAAATCAGGCAGGAAATCTTGGAAGTTAGTTCTATTATCTGCTCAAAGATATTGTTACCAACCTTATTAGAACTAGCAAGACACTTCATTATCTTTCTTCAGCCATCTCTTATACCTTGTCTTAAAAGAAAGCAATTGTGGTTGGAAAAACTCAACACAGCCTCTTCTCAGCCACAGTTCAACATTATTCACCAGCAATCTTTTCCTTTGTTAGTCAATACTCAGACTGAGCACAGTAAGCTGACTATACAGCTGAAAATCTTGACTGGGAAAGGATGACTTCCCAAAAGAAAATACCCTCAGACTTTACAGCTTCTTTGTTCCATTTGTTTTCATTAACAAAGGAAATACAGGCAATATGCAAGTAAAGTGAGGCTGCCTTACCCTGCTCTTGGTTCTTCTAAATAACATTAGTCGGGAGAACATCCTGACAAGAGTTGGAGAACATCCAACTTCTTTCCATTCTCCATCACCATCTCATTTGAAACCTGAATAATCTCAAGTTCTTTTTGCCTCTTCAGTGAATTTTATTTTTGAAGAACAAAGCAAAAAGAGTCATAGAAAAGGTCTAGATCTGCTGCTTTTACTAACAGATCTAAATATGTTGTTCTGTTAACTTTTCTCTCCTTCTAATTCCATGTACACTTCCTCACATGCAGAACACCAGTCAGAATAACTCACTCTCCTTCTCCACAACCACACTTTTCAGAAGTGTAAAGGGAAATGGTTAAGCACTGTTAGAACAAGGTTCATAACCAAGCATATGAAATGCCATAGCTGTTCCTTTCCCCTTTATAGTCTTTACATCTTCTGACTACACATCAAGAATTTCCTCAGCTTTTAAGTTGGATATTTCTATGTTTTCTCTTGGAAAATCTGTCTCACGCCATAACCCTGCAACTCAGAAACATCTAAATATTGAGTGTATTACAAAAATTAAATAAAAGTGTGTCCTTTGACATGAACATGGGGGTACTGGAAACAGATCTCTGGTCAGGTAGAAGAAACCCAACCACATGATGATTGTCTTTCCAGCTAGCTCTGAATGTAGCTGTGCAGATAAAACTGGAATGACAGCCCAGTGTCCCCTACATGATATAATTCACAGGGAAAAAGGTCAGAGAAAACAAGCACTAGAGAAATCTTCCCTTTCAGAGGAAGTCTCATATGTTCCACAAAAAGAGCTGTGTGAAAGGAATACAAAGATCTACGCTCACTGGAGAATTTTCCTTTTTTTTTTTTTTTTTTTTTTTTTTGTGGAAACAAAAGACTCTAAGAAAGCTTTTCATGGATTCAAATGTAACAGAAACACAAAAAAAGCAAGCTCATATTAGCCTGCCTGGAACAAAAATGTAATAAAAAGTACGGAGACTTATAGTGAGTTAGGAACACGATTCTCTGCTTCCATATAACGCAGTCTGTGACTTAACTTGCATGCATGCAGGTACATAACTTGCAGAGAAAGCTATGGAAGAAACAAATACCACAATTCCATGTAATTTTATACACAACAAAATGATCAACTCAGATCAGGATTGGCTAGGAAAATGTTTCAATGCTTTCACCCCTTTAGCATTTTCTACTTTCTAATAACAGTACAAAGATATTATCAATCAAATTAGTTGTTCAGTGCTACTTACACAACCAAACTGCAGATGTATCCTGGATGTCCAGAATTGTGTAAGTTTTCTTCCAGATTAACAGACATTGCTGAGCTGATATTTAGCAGGTTTTTAAGAGCCTGATGCTCTCTTATGATACTAAGTGGTATACATTTTGTGCCCCCATTTAAGACATAAAAGAAGAGGTTTTTTTACGCTATTGCCTAATTTTTTTTTTGTGTTGAATTTTGGTTTGCGTTTTTATTTTCATTTTAAGAGACTATTTAAGTTCAGACGTAAGCTTTCCTTGGAGGTTCTCAATTTTTTTTTTAGTAGAAGAAAGAAACTAGAGAAGAAAAGGAAATGTCATGAAAAAAAAGAAGATACTGTTTTATTTAAAGGAATCAGCTTTCAATGACTAGTGAAGGGTAAACCACCTAAGATATGGCTCCCATTTTCACTTAGAATGGAGTCCAGCTGTATGACTGACACTTGTTCTGTTGTGCCAAACACATCACTTATTCTGTGTTATGCTGCAAACAACTTCAGCCAGATTTGACTGTAGTAGCATTGTTTTTTCAGGTCTGTGGTTTGGACTTACTCCTGAAACAGCTTAAGTACAGACTTCCACGCCACATCACAGTACTGTATTTATTTCCTAAGGCCCAATCTTAACAGGAATAAATCACAATTCTGGATACAAAAGACTAGACTTTAACTCTTTGGTACCAATGATAAGGATTTACCTAGTTATTTAAAATTTCTCGTTTTATCTGCTCAGCCTCTGTAATTTCACCATCTGCGACAAGATTCTCAATACATCATGTGATCTTGAGGTTATAACCTGAAAACCAGAACAGCTTTTTTTTTTCTTTCTCTGCACAGGTAGTAAAATAGTGAATCTAGTTTGACAATGGCTAGATATTATATTTCAAAGATAGATAATTTCAGGACTGTATGCAATCGTACAAGCTATCTGCAGACTTGCAATCTATTTAATCTCAAGACAAACAAAGCAAACAACTGACAAAAAGGCTGAAATTTAGAAAAACTGTGTCAATGGAGGGTGTTTTCTAACTTGTTAAAATCGGCCATGTGGGAGAAGTAGTAAATCCTACTCCCCTTGCAAACTACCACAGTAGCCTCCTAAATCCTCTGCCTGTCATGCTCTACCCCCCCTTCAGCCTTAACTCTCCTCTGATAAAGAGCATTTTTGGAACAGACAGTGCTACAGGTTAACTCATCCTCTGCTGATAGAAATTTATTCTTCAGGGAGACATCATGACTGTTAATCTTTCCATTTGTTACTACTGCCTGTGGCTACAGACAAAACCCATCATTTTTCAATACTTTATTTGGGTTGGTAATTTTTTTTTTTTTTAAGTAGTACTTCTTACTCAGCAAAATATGGGTAAACCTACATATTAAGGTTCCCATTCCCTTTTTTCTGCTTTACTTGCTTGAACTTTTCTGGGCAAACTCACACTGCTTTCAAAACTCCAGATCACTGGAAAAATTCTTTAGGCCTGACAGATCCTGCATCCTTATGCAACTGACCCAGGGTGGTGGGATTGGTCTGTTCTGCCTGCCTGCTCACATTTATGAGCTCACCACTATGGTTTTTTCTACAGACTGCCAGTGATACTTCCTGTTTATTTGGCCTATCAACAGCCTCTGGAAGAATGCTGCTTTATATATTGTTATCTGATACTGCATAGATGTGTACTCTAACAGCAACTTTTATCTTTAATTCTACAATGATAACTTCAGCACAAATACCCATTTACAACAATTATCTTCAAAATATTTTAACTGAGAATCTTTTTCAGGAAGAGAATATAGGGTAGCAAAAATACTTGCTCTCAGACAGATTTGGAGCACAACCATAAAAATTACACAAAACAATACAGAAGCATTAAAAGTTCCCTTCACAGCCTCACTAGAAGGCAGTAAATTATCTTCTTGAAAAGAATTTAAATGTTTTCATAATTTCTTAAGTTTAACACTAGTCAATGGCACAAGAAGATTAACAGTTGCAGACAACTTTTACATTATAAAATGCACATGTACCATTTGTGAACCTGTCCTACAATGATGTTAACTAGTAAAAATCAGCTACCACATTTTTTTTCTCTAACAGGCACAGTCAAAAAATTCAGGAATAATTACATGCCTAGACCAGTGGTTTATAGTAAGGCTGCCACTGACTTTATTATTCATCTATGTCTGAACAAATTACAGAAGTTCTATAAAACACTCTCCCAGCCTTCAGTCTGTAAGAACAGCTGTCTGTAGAACAGTGAGACACAGCAAAAGAAAAACCACACAATGCCAGACAGGGCTCTACAGGACCCTGTTTACCTGGTTTTTCCCCATTTTGAATGCCAACATGCACCACAGGAATTCTGCCTACAATGGTCTCTATGGTTCAGCAGTCTACACACTACAATACCTGGTGTTCACAAGTAATGTGACATGTTAATGCAAGAGGCATGCCTCACGTACTGCTTGCTGGGCTAAGGGGATAGGAGATGGCTGGAGATGACAATTTCGGTGAGATTTCTAGGATGGCCTCAACAGTTTCCCCAGAAAGAGTGCACTAGCAAGTCTCAATGTCCATTAGAAGATACTTGATTTCTGATTTCAATCAGTTCCTTCCTGACTTCACCAGCAGAAATATTTTGTCTCTCTAAAGAGCTACTGCTCTTACATGCAAGAGCATCAAGCTGCTGGAGGCCATCAGCACCCTGGCTTTTAACCTCATGTGCAAAAGTCTAGTTCCCAGGAGCAAAACAAAACTGCCACCTTCCTTTCAGAGCCTGAAGACCCAATAGTCCTGAAAGAAGACTAACTCCTTAAGCAGCAACCAAAAGTGAGGAAGGAATGGAGTAAAAATAGTCAGTAGTCAGTAATACATTACCAAGAAAGAAATTAGGCAAGATGAGAGCAAGAGTGAAAGATAAACAACAGGCAAGCACTAACAAAGAAGGGCTGAGAGGAATATGGCATGGATGGCACAAACAAAAAGGGAAGCTGACACAAGCACAAGTAGGTAACACTACTGGGGGGAAGAGTGAGAGACTACTGGAGAGCATGAAAGAAAATCCTGTCTTGGTGGCCAAAGTGAATAACATTGCTAAATCTGACAGACTTGTGAAGAGAGAAGGTATAAGCTGAATATATTTATCAGAGACAAATGGCAGTGTCGGGGTTGTGCTTTTGACTTGAAAGAAGCTACAAGCATGAGCTACAAGCATGAGCTGTAATGGATTAAGATTAAAACACAACAGTCTAGTGTCTGACCAGTGTATTATGCACAGAAATCACAGCAGTAATTAAAATCACTACGAAAATTGGAAAAAATCATAGAATGGGTTGGGTTAGCAGTGACCCTTAAAGGCCATCTAGTCCAATCTCCCTGCAATGATCAGGGGCATCTTCAACTAGAACAGGTTGGTCAGTGCCTCATGCAGTTTGACCCTGAATGTCTCCAGGGATGAGGCATCCACCACATCTCTGGGCAACTTGTTCCAGTGCTTCACCACCATCTTCATAAAAAATTTCCACCTTATGTCTAGTCTGAAGAAGCTACAATGATATTTTACTTTGACAAATGAGAGAGGGAATCTTTTTAGTTATGTACCCCTATGGTTTGCAACTTTCCAGCTTTATTACTGATACAACATACAGAAATAAACACTTGCCTACTACAGATAAGGAAAATACACAGAATATACAGACACAAAAAGACACAACTGCAGTTCTTGCACAATAAGCTGCAAGATGAGAACTGTGTCCTTACCCCAGCCACTAAATATCCTGCTTGCTTTCTGACTTAGTAGTAAGCTACTAAGAGCTTCAGACCATGCAAGCTCTTCAAAATAAAACAAATTTTCCAAATATATTTCATTCCTTTATTTCACAACAGTAATGCTATGACAGGTATGTATTAAACTAAAAAGCAAAGAAATCGTAATTTCTAAAAAACAATAAAAAACCAAATTAAGTACAATACTCAAGCCATATGCTTTCCCTCTCCTGGTGTTTCAATTATGAAATCAAACATCTAATCTTACAGCACAGAAAAATCTTTCACAGACTATTTATGGAAATCAGTAAAAAGTATTTTCTTTCTCATCTTTCGCCTAGACTAGACAGAATTCATTGGAGAATGCGTTGGCCAATGTATTCTGACAAATGTACTTAAGAAAAATCTAGCTGATACAAGACACAAAGTCTTGCAAGAAGAAGAAAAAAGCCTAAGCTCCAATTGAATTAATGCAAGACATGCTTAAGAGTGATATAGACAAGACAGTAAAATCCCAAATATGTCAAAATATATCAACTAATACCTAGTGTCATGATTTTTATTTCTGTTCACAAAGGCCCAAATCTCAGCTTCCCAGATAGAAAAGCATCAGTGTAAATATTTTAAAACATTTTTGTAAATTGAAACATGCAGAACATGATGCTTTTAAACATTTTATTGGCCTTTATTTGAATAGTCTTCATAACTAACAGCTCTACTTGCTATGATTAATGCAGCCAATCCAAACATGTCAAAAGTATTTAAGTCATACCATATTATCATATATACTATATTCTAGGCATATAAGTTAAACCAGAAAAAAGTCTGAAATTTCTCACAGTAATCATCATTTATGTCATTTATGAAATGCATTGTTTGAACAGTCCAATGAGCTGGTATTCCTGATGCAATGGGCTAACCTTCTTCAACAGAATATAAACCTTTCTTATTCATGTATTTGCATACAACTGGAAAGTACTTTTCACGAGGCTCACAAACACGGCATGTCAATTACCTTATGAAGGTTTCCTGCATATTTGATGTTACAAATAAGTACTACAAATAATACTTTGCTTTATTAGTCTGTAAATTATACCAGTAAAAAAATCTATTTCTGGAAGAAAAAAAATCTAGCTGAGCAATGGGATTCTACTGGCAAGAATAAAAGCTTCCCCCCTTTAGTCATACAATATGTGATCAGTTCTTGAATTCAAGCATTCTATAAATACGTGTAAAATAAATGTGCATACACCCTCTATACAAATGTATTTAAACGTTTCACAAATTAATTTAACCGTAACACCTTACTTTCTGGCCAACAACACTTCAAAATTGCATTTTTCTATTTAAATGTGCTGCTTCTGATAAAAGAAAGAAAATACTGTGGAAATACCAGAATCAGAGCTCCTTAATCTTTGTACTTCTGTAACCTAGAGGGCACAGTGTTTTTCCACAACATACCAAAGCCAACAAACTCCTCATACAAGGGCAGGACAGTGCACAGAGCCATCACCAAGATCACTGCTGAACAGAACAGGATTTACTCCAACAAGGACAGCTAAGCAAGTAAAGCAGTATTTCCATGAATAAAAGGTGTAAGTGTTTCTTCAGAAAGTTTTTTGAAAATAGTTACTCCAAATCTTTCTCCACTACATCTCCTTTCAAAAGCCCATTGGTTTATAGACTTAGAACTTCATTAAACATTTTTTTCCTCAAAAATATTGAACTGTCAATAAATGTACAAAAGAAAATATCAATTAGAAATCCCTCCCAGCAGCTTGGCTACCTAAAATTTCAACATGAGAAAAGACCAAAGGAAAAAAAGAATTAAGGAAAGGAAGAATCATTGGAGCCATTTCAGTTTTTCATCCCCAATTTTGGGGGAACAGAAAAAGAAAGTCATGCAGAAATGGGGTAATAAGGTAGCTTTATTACTTATTAAGTTTGTATTATATTTTTCCTAAAGTAGCTAGAATAGAATAGCTGTAACTCACTGCATCCAAAAGATCCAAGAACAACAGGACAGTGACATTTTACTGATGAGAAATGAATCAGTGAGTATCAGATTTGCACATTTCAGACACCTTGAGAGGGACTGCAATATTTCATCACTGCAATCAAACACTATGACATTTTAATCAAACCTATCTTAAAGTGTATTAAGCCACAAAAAAATATGTTACTTGTTCTATATTTCATCTTTAACATAGACCATAAAGATTGTTTGGTGAACTGATATGAAAAATGTTCTACTTCCAGTTGAAACATAGACATGATATCATCAGGGAAAATGAAACTCAAGTTGTTTAGACACTAACAAACAAGAATTCAACCACCTTTATTTTTTCAGATGCTGTGGAACAAGCAAGATTAGAGTAACATTTAAAGTATTGGGTTAGGAAAAAAACAAATAAAGGAATGATATTTAGGTAGGCAGAGAAGAGGAGGGCAAGACATTATGATAGCTACATAAATTTTAAGAATAATTCTTCCTCATACAGTAGTAAAACAATAAAATATTTACTTTGAAAAAAGGCAGGATTGGATTTATGCCTTGTTTAGTTCATCTACGCCCTCCCCAGCAAAACAGTCACTAAATATAATGAATTGTACACAGAATATAAGTCACTAAAGAAAGTGACTGCTAGTACTGGTAACACATGAACTGATCATCACAACATCACCAAAAAGGGGTTACTAAGCATCAGACAGAATAATGAAAATGTCTTATTTCCTTCAGATGATACCTCAGACAGCATTCTGTTGAATAGGGGGTTTAATTTCACCTTCTTGTTGCAAAGAGAATTTTCTTGCTGAAGTAAATTATAATAGTTATAACTGGTGAAGGACATGAGAGGGGGAAGGGAAGCCTGGGACATGTCAACTGGCTGTCAGAGAGGCTGCTAGAAAAAATAAGTGAGCTGCTGATAGATAAAGGAGGAGGGGGAGAAGAAAGGGCTACTGTGGGAAAAAATGTTATTAATTGTCATCAAATTTGCCTGCTTAATTTCTCAAACCCTTAGACAGGCAAAAAATCTATTAATATTTAAACATGATTTCCATGTTTTTTTTACCAGCGCAGTTACAGTGAGCCCACTAAAATCTATTGCTTAAGTAATTCTGTACTGATTATACAAAGAGCACACCATGCTAGAAAGGAAAGGCTATCCCAAATTTCTTGCTCAGAAAGTCACACAATAAATCAGGAATCATCTCTTGCAAGATATAATTCAAGCAGAGCTGCGGATCCCACGGACTGAGGGAAGAATGCAGACCACATAGGAGAACAAAGTTGAAAGGGATAAAAGTGTCAATTATGCTGAAATCTGATACTTTGTAAAATAAACCAACTTCAGACAGACTGTTACTTAATCTCAGTTTTGGAATGGAATGCAAGCTTCACCCCTGCCCTGCAACACATGTACTACAGCACCCAGTCACTTTACCCTAAAACATTTAAATGTAGCAAACATAACTGACAACAGCAGGCCAGTCTCCTACCCACAAAACACTGCAAACCCAAGTACCAGATGTTTTGTGAACAAGCTTCCAAGAGATCCAGTGGAGTCTTTGCACATGCAGCAGAAAGAGGCAGCTTCTCTTTTGCTACACTCAACCTGATTTCCCAGTACTGTGTGATGGGCCAGAAGGCATACATGCACTAAATTAGCAAGTGTTTAGATCCTGACATTCCTGTAAAATGATTCAGACGTTTGAATAAAGTCTTTAGAAGAGAAAAATAAATTAAAAGAAAGAAAAAAAAAAAAAAAGATGGATTAGCTTTGAATTCATTTACTTAAAAAAAGTCTCACTAGTAACTAGCAAGGCTTTGCTGAGAGAAAGCCTTTGCAGTGTTATAATCTTGTAACCAACAGAGGCTATTCAAAATGGGCAACGCAGCTTAGAAAAGAAGTGAAAGAAACTTTTTATAAAGCCACAAAAGTTACAGCAGTAGAGACACATGGCATTCTTAATGAGCTTTTCAATACTCTTGCTGCTTATAAAACATTACAAAACTGCAGCCATTTTCTCAGCAGAGAAAAATGCACTGCTTTTATTTAAGCTATATAAACAATTTCTCTTTAGAAACCAAATTGGCATGTTAGTTTTATAGAGTTTTGATAGGAAGGCTTAACATTAAAAATATCGTATGCCGTGATTTGATTGCTCCCTAGTTCCACATTAATATAGCAAATGCCATAGGAAAGATGAGAAAAACAAAGCATTTCCATTTCCACCTTCCAGTCCCTCCTCCCAAAGCCCCCTTCAACAGTGAAAAGCAGAAAAAGTATTCATATATGCATATTCATACACACACACTCAATAAAGTGTGCACTGTAATCCTCCACTGTGATTTTCAAAGGTACCATACAACATCAGCTTCTATTACACTCAATAAATGCCCACCTTTGGAAAAAAAAAAAACACCAACCATTCTAAAATTCCTTAGTAAAAACAGTATCTTATGGAATCCGTAGCTCAACACTGAGGAAAAACATTCCCGTCTGGTCTATCTTTGGAATACATAGTATTCCTTGGATTTTGCAGACTCCTTCCACATTCTCCAAGTCCTCCATCAGACCTTGGTACCCCTCTCAGTATTACGGGAACAATTTCAGCATGATACACTGTTTTTATTAGAAGGTGGTAAATAACTTCAGTTTTGTAGTTCAAGCAAAATGCAAGTTATTACCCTGGTTTTTTTCCCTCTTAAGAAAGATATCCTCACCTGTTCAAAACATCCAGAGAGAAAAATTGCCAGAGCTTCCTATTCCCTCTTTCACCACTTAATAAAAAAAAAACTGTTCAATGCTCCATAAATCCTGAGAAGCCTCAGAATTGTAAGAAACCAAAGCAACTAAATTTTCATGGTCTCATTTCTCTTCCTTCTCATCTTCCATGGATTTCAAAGGATAAAAATATGGGTCTAAGACGTGGGATACACAAAGCAAGACTTCTCCTTCACAGTTGCTGGTTACTTTCTCTTCTCAGTCCCCTACAGGTTAATACTGTTGCTGCCACTCAATGTCCCTTGTTCATAATACACTAATAAGGGAAAAGAGCAATATTCTCCCACACTGGGCTAAGTGCTCATCACATTTATCACAAAAACCATTTCTCCTGGACTGTTCAAGGGCTTTGACAGATGAAATGGGTAATTTTAAGGACCATCTGCAGCTCCTTAATCTTGGATATTTGTTGGACTGTCCTATTAGACTATGAAACATTGAATTGTTTTCCCAGTATGTAAACTATAAGCTACAGTATAAGCTTTCTATGAAGTTCCAAGAACTTGTATTGCAGAGTCTAATCTTATTAGCCTTTTTTTTTTTTAAAGAAAACATTTTTCTCTTCTGCAAGAGGAAAATGCAACACCATGCAGTATTTAATATTTTCTCTATTTCTCTGCAAGAACTGAATAATATTACAATTATAAAATATAAATAAAAGGAGTATTTATCAGTTCTTAAATAGACGTTTCATGTGTTCGTGGAATTTTTTTACAATTCAGAAACAGTTTGCAGTCCCTGGCTCTAAAACGTATGTTCACATCACAAACATCTTTATGAAGCCTAAACACAATTTTGATTTTTTTTTTTTAAATATCATGCACACTTACATAGCATTGCTGTTCATTTCATCTCCTCTTTGGTATAGTCTGACCTGTATTACCTATTTGAAATAATACAAACAACAAATATTTAATGGAAATTATTTTAAGGCTTACTTTTGCTCATTTCCTAAAAGGATTTTTTTTAAAGTATTTTGGCCACTGATTTACAGTTTAGTGATGTACTTGTGTAATTCTAGGGGAAAACTGCTGACCAATATAAAATGCAGCAGAACTTCATTACTGTATTTTCACACTAAAAATAATCCACTGAAATTAAAGAAGGTAATGAAGCCCATTTAAGCACTGGAAAACTAATTTGGGGACTGGGGAGTAAACTAAGCTACAAGATTTCAATGTAAAAGCAGCACTGACTTAGTTTTTCGGTTTCATGCATTGTCTACTTCCTATATCCTACACAGAAAGCTCCAGCAAAAAATTTCATTAAAAGGGAGAAACCAGTAATTCTAACATGGAAGTACTAAGTCTCACTACTGCTTTACTGTACTGCCATCCCTCTCTTAACATGGCTTTTGAATGCAACATTCAGTTAGGTAATCAGAAAGTTCACCAGCTACATAACTGCGTCTCTGAAGTGGCCTGTATGATATTTGATTGCTAAAATATATCTTAGCTTTCTTAGAAGACCAAGTGCTTACCATAATGGATTTAATTTTAACAATTTATAGTTGTTACCCTGAACTACTAAGTGTGAAAAAATAATATTCAATTCCCCTCAAAAATAAATGCTTTATTTTGTTTTAGTCTTATGCTAAAATGTAGAATGCAAGCTGCTGTACTTCTCATGTAAAGATACAGTATCAACAATTGAACTATAAGGAGAAAAAAAATCTAGTGCATCTAATTTCACTTCTGGATTAACATCTTGAAAGTTGAAGCATTATACTGATGACTTGAAATTTGACTAGAACATCTCAAAATTTAAGTCCAAATTCTTTTTACAAGAGCTGCTATGCCAATCAATGAGACTACATACACCCTCACAAGTTGCTTCAAAAATGAGCAACACTGAAAGTATTTCTTTGTTACAAAAGATAGTGCTTTTAGGACAATAGCAACTATTTGCAAGTGACTCCAGTAAATGAAAAGCAGCAATCCTTTTGTAGTTGACTGCAGTTGCCAAGCCATGAATTAATAGCGTTATTTTCAGCATTACAATTTATGTTTAGTAGATATAGATACAGATATAGATATTCATATATAGATATCTCTTCCAGATCCAGTAATTTTCAACTTGTACACATATAAAAGCGAGTTTAGAATGTCAGTTTTCCAAATGGCACCTAGTACAAGGCAGGGTAACATCATCTACTTGAGATCCATTTGATCATCCTTTCCCTCTTGTACTACCTAGATCTTAATTTTCTCTGCTTAAGAGAACTTGTGTGTCACATGCACTTATTTTACAGTGCCCAAAGCAAGAGGATCTCTTGATGATATGCTGATCAATTAAAAATGCCTTGTAATTTTTCAAGTTTCCTAAGACAACTTGAAATGCCTTTCTTTTCTGAGGAAACATGAATTTCAGCAGATATCAGATGAATGCATGACAACCATCTAACCAGCCTGCAGATTTAGGAATCCACATGTAGGCTGAGAAGATGCCTGCTCACACACACACACACAGAGCAGTTTGATGCTAAAGAAATTACTAGAGCAGCATTGATACAGTGCTCATTTGCCGGTTTTGGCAGTATCAAAGCTTGGTAAATAACTTAAATACAATATATGTGCCTTTTAATTTACTCAGCTAGCAGACACTGTAGGAACCAAGGCTGTGTTAACACTCCCACCAGGGCTGTGTTAACATGGACACAGAACATCCCTACTGCCAGGGAACACAGTGATGGATTTGCCTCAATGACTCAGATCTGAGACACAGAAAAGCTCAGAGATTTCATTATGAAATTCTGCAGTGATTATTCACAATTACAGGCTCAGGTGCAAGAGCCACAAAAAGTACATTTACTGAAAAGAACTCATATAAGCTAATATCTGATCCCTGCTTTTGGCTTCCAGGAAAGATCTGGGGTGGTGTTACCACAGATCATACTTGTTCTTTTTGTGTCTTGGGACCATAGGTCAAGATCAAAAGAGAAAGTAATTCTACTATTCAATTGTGTCTCTACATCCAATTAATGGAAACATTACGCAAAAGTTTAAAAGAACACTATTCTGATACTGAGAATTATTACTCCTCAGTAAATTACTTTAATATTTACACTACCAGCTACTTCTTTATGTCACTGCTGTTGACTGAATTTTGCATTACTAGTAAGATCTACATTTCAATTCATCTACTGCCATAGATCCTTTTATGCTACTGTGAGCACAAAATGATAGGGAAGCCCATACAGATCTCTCAGCTGTTTCTCTGGAGATCTAACCTGATAGCGGCTGCTGATCTTACAAGTGTGAAGCAAGCCATAGCTGACTTAGTAGCTCTATAAAAATATAAGTAAATAAATGAAAACATAAGCTTCCCATAATCATTGTAATAAAATAATTAAAGATCAAATTAATCAGCTGTCCTGTGATTTTTGAGGTACCAGCCACTAGATGGCAGAAAAATGCAGTTTGATTTTCCCATCATGATTAAGAATTCACCCAACAGATCTCTTACATTTGATCTAACAGGTTATCTGTCAAGCAATGTCAGATAAAGGATGACACGAAGGCTGATTATCTCTTCCCTAGTGCACAGCCTACCTTGACTTTTTCTACTCTGCTATAAAACTTTAAAAATTTTTAAATGTTGGAAAACTCAAATGTTAAAACAGTTAAAACCACATACCTACTTTCATTATTCTGAAAGTAGACCACCACAGGAGTAGGGTCAATTTTGTTAAAGACATTCTATTATCACATTATCACTGCATTTAATATAAAAATGATAGTATAAATGGAGAAGTTATCTCAAGATTGGTTTTCCACCAATAATGATGCAAACAATAGTAGTAGTGAGGAGACTGAAGCAAGAGCTATACAAAAATAGTCCACGGAGTCTGGAAATAAAATACGAGAAGCAAGATTCCAACCTTTCACAGAAAACCCTACTTCTATCGTTTTATATACTGTTCTAACATTATTTTAACAACAAAAATGGCAGGGTTTCTCTTAATGAAATTACATGCATGTCTTGAAACTTCATACATTTGTACTAACATTACTTCTGGAGGGAAAATTGTATTGTAATAGTTCACCATTTTTGAAAAAAGCTTACAGTTCTCAGTCCACCTACAGGCTTCTTTTACATGTACATTTCCTTACTTTATATGTGTTTATTATTTCTGTAATCTTTTGTTCCCCTTTAATGATCATCATTCTTTAATATTTTTGTTGGATACTTCAATTACTACAACAGGAGAGTGGACAGTCTCATTTTTTTCTACATTTCAACCTTTTCCTGCTCTCTATTCCTACCTTTCAGGGGAGAAAAAAAAAGCCAAAACACCAAACTCAGAACAAAACTGCAGTTCAAAACAAAATACTTCAGAAATTATATAATGAGGAATAACAGCACTACAATCATTGTACCAACAAAGAGAAAACCTACAAAACCCAAACTGTTTTATAGCAATTCATTCAGTTCCCTCATGCATCCCATCTTACATATACTGTACTAGCAAAGGGACCTAAACAAACAGTACTTTTCAACCAACCTATTTTACATTTATCTAGTAAGATAGGGATTATCTTTTTTTACAGATAGAACCTCCTTTTACAAAAAACTCTCAGCCAAACATTACCATAGTTAAACTTAGATTACTGTCCTTATCTTTTCACATAACTACAACTGTAAGAAGTAAGATTCTAGCTCAAGTGAAATCCAAGGGGTTTTTGCTGAGATCCCATAATTTACTTTCTCAGATGACACTACTACAGCAATATAGTCTCTTACTAGAAGGCTTAGGTAGGAGAGCAAGTCCTCTTTCCTGCACCCAAACTTAAGCCTAACATTGTGGAAAGTAAGCAAAAAATGACAAGACTTTCCCCCTACATCCTCCCATCTAAACTAATGTTGAAAACCCCACAAAAGCAGAAAAGATCAGGGCAGGAGCAAATGGTGTCCTAAGTAAAAAAATAATAAAAATAATTACATTAAAAATTCTGAGAATTTTCAAAGCTTCACTGGAAGTTACAGATTTGTTCTGCATCAAATCAGCCACTGAACTGGGAAGAAACATGTCTAAGCAGAACACCTGATACAGACTGAATAAATCTGACAAAATAAAGTGAAAATTGCTTTAGAACTCAAGTTCTTGAATACTGTTTAAAGAAAAGCACCTTCAATACTAATGTCACAAGAACAGTTTGCTGTAAAATTATTTAGTCACATATTACGCTATAATTCATACAGTGAATAAAACTTAAACACATGAAAATTTTTTGTATGTGTTTTGAGGTGAAATTATATTTTTAGATGTGAAGTTTTTCCTGCATGATTATGGCTGAGAATAATGTTAAAATTCAGCATACTTTAATTTCTTGAAATAAGAAAAAATTAATGAAACATCTGACTACTAACACAAATTTGGTTTACAAACAGTTTCCTGATTAGTGTGACTGACACGTTACTGCTTGGTACTTAAATATTAAGTGAAAAAACGTTTATTAAGCGCCAGGTAAGTTACTTACTGAAGTAAAAGCCAGAAGTTCCTCTTCAGTTAATTTGTGTATTGGATTGTTCTTTTGAAAGTCTATACTGTAAAGAGAAAACAAAAATAAAACAATGCTGATTTCATCTTTAGAATAACATTATTCAGAACACATCTTTCAAGCTTGCAGAAATCTGAAGGACATTTTGGAAATGACAAATGGGAGTACAGTATGTGCAGAAAATGACCTAGACCTAGAAAACACAGAAATAAAGAATTATTTAGGGCACTAAGATATTTTATAAGTACCTTCCCAACACCACCCTCAAGTGAAATGTTTTACTTGGTTTAAGCTTATAGGAATAACAATTTCACTAATCCTAAAAAATGTTTAATATCTATTGGTCGCTTTTACAGAGATCTGTTTTGAGTTAAAATCCTACAACTAACCGAATGCAGATTCCACAAATCAAAAAAGTACTAATGCTAAAGTAGTGCTGAAGGGTAATCTCAGACACACACCCTCCTAGTCACTCAAAACACATGACCACAGGGGTCCATCTCTCACTAACCAGCATTACCATTACCTTGAAGTATTCACAGGGGGGAAATCAGAAGAAAACACAGAGGTGAGAATTAAAATTATTTTACTGAGAGTTGGATATGCTTGAGAGATGATAAAGAAATCTGGCGTACAACTCTGTGTGGGTGAATGTTTTCCTTATACAACAGCTCCCCAACATTTACAAACGTACTACAAGAGATATCACCAAATTGCACAAAACCAACATAAGCTATAATTCAAACTCCCTGTTAAAACCAAAGATACCAAGTGAAAATATATCCTAATCTGTACCACAGATGATGGATCACCACCAAACCCATATAATGGCTATATCCTAATCTGTACCACAGATGATGGATCACCACCAAACCCATATAATGGCTATATACATAAGCCTAAACTTATCACACTAAGTTCTGCAGCAGGCTTCATATTCTAGGCTAAAATTGCAAAGATACTTATTGTGATAATAGGTTACAGACTGAAATTATGTCCTCTACACTACTTAACTTACTTTGGAGATTACTTTGCTTGATTATTTAAGCATGATTCCTTCTACTTAAATGCACACAGATTACTCACAACAATTTCTAGAAGGTGGCATGAGAGCTTTTCCAACTCTTCTTCCTGCAACCTCTTCAGACAGATTGTTACCTAGTGTGTTCCCCTGACTCCCCATGATGGAGGCTCCACACACACTTTATACCATTTATGCTGATGTTTAATAATATCAGCAGCTTCAGCGAGCTATTTGACTGCGGCCACAAGGACATAAAGGAAAGTTTTTAACTATTACTTCAATACATTTTCCCTCATCTCCCCGCATTAAAAAAAAAGAACCCTATGCTGTTGTTGCACCGTTTTGAAAGTTTTAGGTAAAGAAATTCTGATAAATATCTATATCCATATATAGATATCTAGCTCGCTGGTTTTTGCCTGCCTTGTGAAAATTTTCATGCAAACAGGAAAGTCACAAAGAATTTCACTACTTCAGGCAAACATCTTTTCCATATCTAATGTCAGCTGCTAGCAGACAGACTTCTAGTTATCTGGATGTAGTCAACTCAAGTCAACTGACTTCAGGTAAACAACAAGTTTCTCTATGCATGGGGGGAGGAAGACAACCAAAAAAAAAAAAAAAAAAAAAAAAAGAGGAAAAAATGGCAGTTAGAAAATATCAAGGATTATACCAATTCAACAACAGTTAGGCAACCAGAATGCTAAATGACATGACCATGGTTTTTGAAAAGCACAGGTAAACCAAGGGATAATTAAGTTTTGACAAAAGTGGAACTTATTTTTCATCATCCTAAAAATAAATTGATTCAAGCAGGAAGGATTAATCCTCTTCTTATTCTAGATCAATTTTTGTCACAGCTTTTTGAAGCTCACAGATGCAGCTCTTCCAGATCAAAACAGTGCTAAAATAGATCTCTGATTTCCATTTCTGCCACATCCATTTACAAAGCTTGAAGAAAAATAAGTACAGCAATTTAAGTCTTGAAAGACAGGAGAACAACTCAATTGTTTTAATTATTTTCCATACTGAATCAAATCAAATTTAAAGTTATTATTTGAATCTGAATCTAGAGTAGAACTGTAACTTAGATTTAAGCATTTCTAATGACTATGTTAGTTCTTGTCAGACTACTTTATGAAAATTTAATTTCTATGATCTGTATTTGTTCTGGTGTCAAGGACAGATAAACCAGTTAATCCCAGAGAATTTCAGGAACTGAAATCTGAGTGGAATTTAGAATCTGCTGTGTAAGATGTATGATGAGGGATCTTTTCATAACAATATGAAGAGAAGTCACTAATCATCACATCATTCAGTTCTGTATGCTACTTTCTCGCCTCTCTTGAATCTTGTCTTAAGGAGTTTATTTAAATAAAAGAGGGAAAGAAAAAAATTATAAACTGACATTCTTTAGACAGATTAAAGAGAACCTTGGAGTAAGATATACCGTGCAGCAGAAAAAAGTATTTTCTAGTAAAATGGCAAAGCTAATTGTCAGTAGCTTAAAACCCGTTCTTAAATCTGATTAATCAGGTCTACCTTGACAGCCTAATGGATAGAGTATCCAGCTTAACTAATGAGTTACAAACTTTGGGACTTAATGACCCATATTTGAAACAGTGGAATTAATAGCAATCAAAGCATCACTTTCTGGATTATGACTACATACTTTCAAAAACTGATTTTGAAAGATGAAAAACATTAAAGAACATTGCTAAAGCTATTAAAAATTAAACAGCTTACAGGATTTCTAAAGCTAACTTATTAATTATTAAATGAAGCATTTACCCTCCAGAACTGCAGTCCTCCTGCATTAAAGGCTTGAAGAAGAAGGCTTGAGAAGAATGTTTTGCTTAAAAGTCAATGGTAAATGCTTTAACATGTCTATGCTTCCTCACAAACTGACATACCAACAGCTGGTATGAACACCAAGGGTACAGCCAGCAATCCAAGCTTAACTCTACTCTGTTACAAGAAGAATTCTCAAAGTTGGCATCCTACTACAACACCCTTTCTGCAACATGGCTGGATTTCAAATCTTGTCTCCATCTCTGACTGAGACAGCTTCAGTCTCTTAATGTTATCCCACCCACTAAATGGCATTTACCATTCCTATAGGGAAGCAACACTGAATTTGGTTGTTTTTAGTTTTGTCTTGCCAAACTCATATATACACACAACTGGCAGTCAATATGGTTCCTAGCCACTGCTCAGAACATGACAGTGAGGATTTCAAAGTCAAACACTGTGATCAAGAAACCTACTGTGCAGCCAGCCAATGTAAAACTCAAATTGTACCCTTAAAAAAAAAGAAAATAAAAAGGCAAATTAAAACTTCCTTCAGAAGGGAGGAAAGAGGAAGGATTATATAACCTGAACATAAGACAATACTGCATTACAAAATGAAGTCCTCATGAAAATGGTTCTCAGGAAGGGAAAGGCTTTGCCTTGACTTGAGTCAGAGTGTGGACTCAGAATTTATGTCAACCCACTCCTCACTACATGGTCCTCAAACTGGACCAAATAGATTCCATCATTTTGCAATTCATAGATGGGAAAAGCGCTTTGACAGTGATGGTGAACACTGCACCAAAGTCACTGACTGACTATATTATACTTCTAGATGCCACAACTTTGGATCCTCAGACCTCAAGCCTGCCTTTTGTTCTCCTATGCTACTTACGTGTAGCATATAATTTCTGTAAGTTAGGGGAAAAAAACCAAGGTGCAAAATCACAAGGACTTTATACTATAGCTTTTAACTAGCAATGGACACTGAATTTATACAAGTATTCCCATTTCAGTGAATAGCAGGGCATTGTTTTGCTTGATGGTTGATCCTCACAGGAAGCTGCCAAGTGCAAAATCAGAAACAGGTTTTCAAAATTCACCAAAGTGCTATCACTGTATGGTAGCTAGCTGATATTTGAAATGTAATTAACCTGAAGCACAAAGAATATAAAGCTTTTTAAAGATAAAACAACAATATAGCTATTAATGAAATATTGCTGAAATTCTGAACTGGACACTAAAGCTCACTGTGAGAGAACTGAAAATGGTATCCATCTATAATGCAAATCTTTTAGCCTTTTAGCCAGCCTATATAATAAGGAAGGAAAAAAGTCCCATCAACTCACCATTTCATTATTTCGTTGTAACAATGATTCATGCCGTTGTTTGTTTGTTTGTTTTTTTAAGTAACCATAAATGAACTTACCATATTCCAAGGATTACAGCAAGCTCTTCTGCACACAAATCAGGTACCTGGTACTGATCAGCATCTGCTAATTTTATCTCATTAAGCACTGTGTCATCATTTAAATCATAATTCTGTTGGAAGAAAAAAAGAATATTTTAAAATAGATAGAATTATGCCTTCAAAATATGAAAAAATATAGACTTGTTTGAAAAAGGATAATACTACCATTAAAGAATGTGATGTAAAGCACAATGGAAAGTAATTTACCATTATGATAGAATAACTAAGTAATTAAACCAGTACAAGGAATTATCACCCAAAACCATTTCTCCTACAAATATACTGTTTCTTATGCATGAGGAACAGCATTCAGAGCAACTCTAAGGTTAGCTAATATCAATTTTCTATTTAAATAAGCCTGAAGGCATCTTCCCTTTTCAACCTGTTGCTCATAGAATTATCAACAATTTCATCCTCTGTTATATATGCACAGACAACTGAAACAGATCGATGCTATGGTCATTAATGTGGGTTTTCAGGCTAGCCACCTTGGACATCTGCAAATTTAAGGATTTCTGTTTAAGTATCTGTAAAACCCAATAACATAAGCCATGACTTCTGTCAGTAAAGATAAATTTTAAAAAAAACAGAAACTGAAAAGACTTCACTAAGCCAGCATGTTCTGAAAACATTTGCTCCTGGACAACTACCTGTGATTGTCCATAAAATTTCCTCTGGAACACACTTTGATTTAAAGAGTCTTTTGTTTTACAAAAAACCAGGTAGTTCACTGTCTATTATTTATTTAACTTGAAGAAGAAAATAGTAGAATCTATGTCTCAAAAGTGTAAATTACCATGTTCACAGAATCTGTGTTTGAAAACAACAAAAGATTTCCCTGGCTGCAAGCAAAGAGGAAGCAGCTGTAACACTACTTCTTCCCTTGCAAAACAAACCCAAACCAAAACAACTGGTCCTGAAACCAATTATCATACTACTTGTTTTTAGTTACCAATAGTAATTTTTACAAACTATTAAAAACAGATAATGGATTTATATTAACAGTTTTTCAAATTTCCTATTAATTTCCCTTCAGTGTCCCAGTAGTAGCTGTTTCTCATTCATATCTTCCGATGGCAAGGTCAAAATGAAGGTCCACAGAAGAACAAAGAGCAAACAGGAATGCTTTGAAGAGGGTTATATGCATTCATCAACAGTATTTTATCACTATACAAATGAAAGAAAATTGTGATTTGACAGAGAATGTGAAGAAAATAAGTTTTTATTTAAAGAGGATAAGGAAGATATTCACAGTTTTAAAGTCAAATTTATTACCATAATTTTCTTCTCTTACTATATTAGACTATAGAAGGATTATCTACCACTTCCAGTGGAAAATTATTTTAGAACTAGTATAATGACACTTCATCAGGTGTAACAAATTACAATTTCCTCCTTCAGGCCTAAATAATTTTAAAAATCTAACTTTTATAAATCATACTAATTACTTTAGCTTCACTATGAATATTGATCAACTGAACTCAACTGTAACTGTATGGCAGAGCTTTAAAGTGTGCCTTCCATTCCTAGATATAAAAAGAACTTCCTCAAAACATAAAAACAGCTCTGAATTGTTTAAAACTGATCAAATTATTTTAACACACCACTTCATATCAAGAGTCCTTATGCATCACCTCAAGCCTGAGGCTTTCCTTTCACAGCAACTGACCTGGGAGCAAATACTTCAGAAATTTGTGAGTAACTGGGAAAAAACACTCAAACAATATCCCGATTAGGAACTTTGAGAACAATGCATCCTATCATTTAGTTCCAGGCAAGTTGAAATTGAAGTCTATAACTAAGTGTGACATTGACCAGGCAGCCTCCCCTGAGCTCTCACTATCCTATAAGGGGTTGCCATATGTAGTTCTACCATAAGCCTAAGTTGTGACACGTGTAGTCAACCTTATTTCATCAAATCAAATGCAACACCAAGGAAGTGGTAATGGGCAAACAAGAAAAATCTAGATTAGTCTCCTAAGATATTTATGCATTCAATTTAGAAATAGAGAAGTATTGACAATTTTTTGCTTAAGATCCCTGCTTGACCTGGAAGTCTACCAAGGCACAATATTTTTTAATAAAGGCTTTCCTACTTGAAGTATAAACTTGGAACCATAATGGCTCAATTCATCTCTGGCTTCTTTAAAAAGTTCAAATAAATTTAAATCTCTTTATGGGGGAAAAATGCCATCCTAAATCAATACAGTGGTTTTCAAGCAATTTATAATTGAAGTCATCACGCACACCCTTAAGATCAGTAGGATCTACCCACATAAATCATGCCACAGGAATAAGCAGAGCAATTTCCTATCTTTGCACTGTAACTGAATACGTCTGTCAGTCTACAGGAATCTCTGAAATCCTGTGATGCCTTGCAGGCTACTTTGAAAATCTGCCTCTCACCTGTTTTCCTAGCTCCATCATTCTTAGTCACCAAAAATTAATGCATGAACTGTAGAAGATCATATTTGCAAACATGCTCTTAGTTGAGTAGCCACATCTGTCTTGCAGACATTTATATGTTGTTTTGCCCCATGTCCTTTAATACTAGGCAAACTACAGCCCCACAGTTCTTCCATGAACTTTCAAAAACCCCAGCTAAGTTTCTCTAGGCACAACACAATTTTCCCTAGCAGACACCCAACAAAAGCCTCAGACAATGCAACATTTGCATTTTAACAAATTAAAACAATTCTTCTCAGATACATACTATTGTCAAGCTTTCTACAGATGTTGGAGCTGGACTTAGTTCACTGTGAGGAAGGAAGAATCCATCCGTTCTTTGGACATCCAAAATAAGCTGTGCAACGTATTTTTCCTGAAATCGCGTCCTCTTCCCCAAAGCACCTACAGAAAATATGTTTACATTAATGAACACTAAAAACCAGTTATCCAATAGTATGCTAGAGAGTTACTACCAAAAAAACTCCAGAAAAAATAGAGAAATACATTGAGAATTAACCTATAAAATTTATCAGCAGTTAGCCTCTGCTTGATCTCTTTGCAGTGTTCCCACTGCCAGCAAACATACAAAGTAATACATTACAAACACACAAACACAGCTATATAGGTATTGTAAAGCTGCTTTTAATTAAATTCCCCATAACCCAGCATTTTGAAAATTCATAGCCATCAAGTTTCATCACTCCCCTGCTTATTTCCAAGCAATAAACCAGAAACAATTGTTCAATTCGCCTGCTAGAAGTTAGTAACTACACGGAGACATTTATACAAATAAAAATCCCATAATATCTTACAGGCCATCATTTTAAATATTTCAAATCTTCATCTGAAGAGTCAGATCCTTTGAAGAAGGATCACAGACATGATGTTATCAGAATATGGCATGCAAGATACAGTAAAAGTAATATTGGGAATGAGTGAAACAGCAAACCAGTGAAGGCTCCATAATGAACTAACCAATATTCAGAATGCACAACGTGAAACTCCACTCAGTGTTGCTTCTTCAGTTCTTTATTGGACCTACTGAGAATTTTTATTAGTTTTTAAAGGGGTAATTGACATTGATACCAAATTGTAAGGAAAAACATCTGTTCCTCTTCTGTTAGCAACTTGCTTGTAAAATGTAGAGAAATAAAAGAGTAATTTCAGGACAGTAACTTTAAATAACAGAATTTTAGCTCCTAACCAGAGCCAAAATGGAGCTAAAAATTACTCTATAATATTTGAAGGTTTGCTTGTTCATTATTATTACTGTGATACAATGCTAAGGCAATGTAAAATGGAGGAATGAAAGCTAATCAATCCACTGTTAGAAATCCATCTGCTGTTCTTGCAGAACCAATTAAGATGAAATAAAGTTCTTATTTTTGTGATAATTTTGAAAAATTTTCAGTGTATAACATCTTTGAGGTGAAGGTGCTTGACTGCTCATGTGACAAAGGCCTGAAGATGAGGCCACGGTCCACAAGCCTCATCCAGCAGAAGGACTGAAATAGCAGTCACACACTTTTCTTCCTGAAAGTGGAAAGAGATGAGACGGGAAGCCAGAAATTAAACTGATTTCTCTTTTTCTGCCAATTACCCCTTTTAGTGGAAAAGCTCTGTATTAAAGAGTTTATGAAGAAATGAAAAAGATTGTAAAAATATCACTTTGAAAATCACACAGCACACTGCAGAGTCACACAAAGCAAAATACTGGCTAATGATTCATACTAATTTTACATAGTGGCATTCAAGTCTCTATTTTAAAATTGCTTGAAAATCACTATGCTGTAATTCACTTCCTGTTATGTCTTACTGCCTAAACAGCTGAAGGAAACACTTGCAAACTTATTCTTGATACCAATAAAATTGCTTACTACCACTCAGAAATTGTGATTTGTTTATGCTCTCACACCTCCCACCCCATTTTTTAAACCTAAGAATTCCTTGCTATTAGAGGGACAAAATACTGTTTTTTACTTGAAAAACATGCATCACATGTGTTAAAGCTGAGAACAAATTTGGTTGGTTTATACCACTAGCACCACAGCAGTGTTCAAGGCCGGCTGGATAATGCCTTGAGAAACCTGAATGTACTGGGAATTGTCCCTGTCCTTGATCTTTAAGGTCCCTTTCAACCCTTAACATTCTATGGTATATCCTCACAAAGTAAAAGGAATCTACACAGAAACTTTACTTTCTGTTTTGTATTACAGGTTCCCAGAGATGTGCTACTGGGTATGAAAAGAATAAACAGATCTCAGAATTCAGTATTATTGAATTAGTTCAACAGATCCTCTAGATCTGTCGACCTTAAATTTATTTTGGATTACTACTTTCCACTAAATTTATATGCAAGAAGGATATTGGAAATTGTTTTGTAAAGTTATTGATGGTTACGACTCATTCTGAGGGGCATAATGATGCTTTTCAATAAAAGATGAACACAATACATAATTGGATTAATGGGACTTAAAAGTGTACACAAACCAAGCATGATTTATTCACATATTACTGAAATAACTTTGGAAAATATTGGTCCTAAAATCTCTGTTTTAAGAACAATACATACTTCCACACTGTAACACAATACTCAGCTAGTAAGGATTACAACCATTAATGCATATAAACCTCCCCAAATCCTTTCCTAAATAGGAAATCCCTCCCAAAAGCCTTAAAATGCCTCTTTGCTAGAGATTGGATTTTTACATTAAACCAAAGTCTTTTTCGATGATGCAACATTCCTCTCTCCCATTTAGCCCAAACATGCATGTCAAATGAATTTGTCTAGAATGCCAACAATTCCCACATGTTCAGTTCAGTTCATTTGCCTTCAGGTTAGACATAACTATGTTAATAGATTTATGGAGATAAACCACAGAACATTTAGGAGTTTCACAACATTTTTCCAAGACACTGTATCACCATAATCTTCCTCTGGGACTATTATAACCTCTTGGTAAAGTAATAAAAAATACAAATAATTCCACTGCTTCCAATCTTTTTTTGCCTTCTCCAAACAAGAAGGTTTTTTCTAAGTTAGGTTTAAGGAAATTATTAATCCAAAATCTGAATATCTCCTTTAAAGGAAAAAAAAATCCAGTATGAAAACGGTCTCTTTGATTTTACTTCTTCTTAGTTAATTGCATTTTTATAGCTAGAGTACCATCATAGGTACTGATGTTTTTAATAAAAAGACCAAGAAAATTTTTTACTCATTTTAAAGAAAAATACTTTATAATACCAAGTTGGCAATAAATGTCACACTTGGAACACACCACATGCACAGATTTTGTTGCATACAGGGAAAAGAGGGTAGGAACAATTGAAATGTATAGATTTCCTTCAGATATAAACTACTACATATTATTTCCATTACACATCTTTCAAAGTAAGCTTTTAAAACCTTTGAATAAATGAGCACAGAGTTATACATAATTTCTGAGAGTTTGTGTTTCTTTGTTTTTTTATTTGGTTTTTTGTGTGTTTTAGGGTTTGTTTGTTTTTGCTGCTAATGGCTTGGAGTTTTTTTAATTAAATTATTGAAATTATTCGTGGTATAAACAGGATTAGCTGCAGCTCCAACCTAGATATGAAGGAGGATGAGCCTTGTGACATACAGAGACATATTAAATAAGGAAGCTGCAAGTTTCAGTTCCTTAGTGCTTTCTACTAGTAAGCCTACAAGAAAAAACTAGATAAAGATTTTTTGCGTTTCTGCTCAGGTACAATCATAAATTCTCACACAGAAAATATGTGATTTTATGTAATTTTGATTGCCTAGCAGGACCAGCTAGACCATAGATCAATATCTGTACATATAAAATTTTTAGGAGCAGCACTCTGATCTTCCTGACACCTCAGAATAGGTTCTGAAAGCATAATTTTAGTCTGCATAGTGACTGAATCCTTGTGATTTCTGTTTGTTAGAAATTTAACCTCCCCACTTATTTTCTGTGATGTTACCAGCCCTGGGAGTGACTTACAAAAGCTATTTACATGGGGTAGATCTAGGCTAGTGGCACAAAAGGTGAAAGACTACATCGAATCATCATGCAGAGACTTTTATAAGTGTCTCCAAACAAACAAAACAAAAAACATTCATCATGACACCAGCAGATGCAACTAGACAGAGAATTTTACATGAAATACTATAATGAAGGATTATAATACCCCAACTCCTCAAATAACCATTCAGGAATTATTTTTAAACTAGATGTTATATTTCTCTTCCAAGCAATACTAAATCTTGGAAGACAAGTAAGACCTACCTGTTAAGCATCAAGTACAGTTATTTATTCCTTGGATATGTCACAAAAAACCCCAACAAGCCATAGGGTACTTTGATCCAACCAATCATCTTAGACTTTACAAGCAAAACTTACCTGTAAGGTTAATCTGCAATTTTGTTATGTCTTTCGCCATACTGAAACAGTGTTTAGCTTTTTTATATTCATAGTAAAACAAAAATGTATAGGCAGACTCAAGATGGAACTGAACTGCTAAGTGCCAGCTTTCACCACCTGTGAACAAAGCCTCTGCTTCCGCCACTGCAAGTTAAGAAAAAGAAAAGAGATGAGAATGCAGTTCAGGAGAATGGTATTTTAAAAATACATTTAATATACCATGAGAGAAAGTCTGCTGCTCCTTACACCTTCACAAATTCAAAAATTTACTGACAGTGTATAGAAGATATATGTGATTTAAAGCATTTTTCAAGTTTTATATCTAAGGATTAGTACCAGAAAAAAGAAAAGTTTAATCTTTGCTTATATTAAACAGCAAAGCAGAACTGGGAAATAGCACCTCTGTGGAAAACAAACAACTCTAATTGTACTGGACCTTCTAAAGAACATAGGAACAAAATATTGAGCTGATACCCACCCCTTAAGTAGAAAGCTTGAAATGAATGCTTCAACAGCAGATCAAGCATTGAATGGTGGCTTAGGATTCAAAAGACATTTTCTGTTTGGTTGGTTTTTGTATGTACAGTTTTTGTTTGTTTGTTTGTTTTTTAAATAATTATTGACTTCCTGAGTGATAAAGATCATGTTCTCCATCTGAACTGGAAAAAAAACCTCCGTGAACATATCTGAAGTCTTTAGCAAAGACTTGACATTTTTTCATTCAACATAAAAGCATCTGTATTTCTTATATATTTAAGTTCTATCAAAGTACAGTAAGTTACAAGAGAATATTCCTGCAAATACAGACATTAGGTTGAAAATTATTCATGCTGATTAGTCTTAAATGGAAGTGGGTTTTTTGTTTTATGCTTTATTTCTGCATTTTGCAAAAATATGTAGATAATAAGAATTCCAAAAAAGCTTACAGCATCATAATACTTAAAAAGGACTAGCTACCCAGTTATAGCATTGAGGCTGCTTCTTAATGGATGCTTAATTTTTCAAATAAGCTTTATTAATGGTGTTAAAAAGTCTTACTATAAAAAATAGTATTATCAAGGATTTTTTAAACATTTTCTCTGATTTTTTAAATTTTTTGTTTTAATTTAGAGATTGGGAGTCAAATCTAGCACAAACAGATTTTACTGTTTAAACCTCCTAGGCTTTTTTTTTTCTGTTAGTACTTGTTAAAACCTCAAAACCTTTTACTTAATATAGAAAGCTGCTAAGTCTGAATATATCTTTTACACAGCTTTTTAAATTCACCAATTCAAAATTTTCATAGATAAATCCTGTCTAGTAACAACTTTTTAAAATTTTTTTTAAAAAACCCACAAACTAGTAATTTAAAAAAAATACTGGACATGCAGGTACAAGTGGAAACCACACAAAAACACAACTTTTGAATGGAGTGACAATATCATTTCAAAGGAAAAAAAATCAGGTATAGCGTTTAATCATGCATTACAACTACATTTTCCACAGCTAGCAAGTTTCAATGAGCTGAATACAAGATTACTTGTGCTAAAGCCATAGGATGAACTCAAATGGCACATGGAGAAGCAGTCTTACCACTGCCTAAATACCATTTACTCACAGTGCTTGATAGGTTTAGGCACTTTGAGACTTCAAGGACCTTTGAGGAAAGCTTCACATCATTACTAGTACTGATGTAGTGGCCCAGAAGTGCTGATATCTCAAATTTATGACATCCTTCTGGCACCCCATACCATGCCTGGCACATGGCCAAAGGGATGGGAAACTGCACCGAGTCCCATTGGTTTTGCATAATGGCTGCTTCAGAACAACAGGGAATCCTTGCAGCTGTCTTCTAGTCAGGTGATGATACTGGCCTAACACTTGAGAAAAATTTAATTTCTCCTGAATCTGAAGGTCTTCTTCTCTAGTAACTAACACAAAATTTTCTTGAGAACTTGATACAGACAAGCAAGTAGGTTATTCAAGACTTACTCAAAGACAATAAAAGGCTTTAAAGTATTTATTTTACAGAATATGAAGGTACTTGTTTGAAATAGCAGATGGCTTCAGTGAGAAAATAAACAAACTGGCAAGAGGTAGCAGAAACTACCAGAAAGAAACTCACTAAATATTCAGGTGTATTTTACATCATCTATCTCTGAGAACCATATCCAAGAGTCTCAAAACAAGTCACAGTCAAAAAACCTTTGTCTATGATCATATTTTCGTATTAGAGGCTGAAAAATAGCATGTGCCTTACAAGTCCATGGCAACTTAAGTGAAATTCTGTTCCCTCTCTAGTCATTGCAGTGCCCTAAGTACCTGACATGCATTTTAACAGTTATGACTACAAATTCCCCTCCCCTATGATATCTTAAAAGAGATGCTATAAGCCAATAAAACAAGTAATTAGGAATATACCTTGTTTTATACAGGCCTGGGCAAGAGTAAATAGCTCAGGTGATCTCTCCTCCAACAACTGCTGGTGAATATTTACACATCTTAGAGTCCACCAAGGTAAAGTCTGAAAGAAAATATGGATACTTCAAGTTTATAACAAGTTTATAACAAGCCTTTAAGAAAAGAAAAGAAAAAAAGGAAAATGGTTTTAAAATATAGATTTTGTGGTCTATTCAAATCTAGTTTCTAAAAAAAACAAACGTGTCTAAAATAGCTGTTTTATTATAAAAAACAACCATAACCTAGCATAAAGATGAACATATCCAGGCAGTTCTACAGTGCTCCAAGGGTTTGATGGATTTTGCCTTTATTAATTTCTCTAACTGCTCTTTGAACCCTGCAAATCTTTAGTACCACCATCTGGTAAGAAACGCTGTGAACAGCAGAAAAAAGGCATACTTGCATACACTTATTTTGGAGCAGCCACTTGCCACTTTGATTTCATAGCTCCTAACTCTTGTAACAAAAAAAAAGACAAAAATAAAACCTAAACCCAAAATCCAGATGTTTCCTACTTATCTTCTTTTGCGTCACATAGATTATTTTAATAGAAAGCCATGATCTCATTCTTCAGCAATCTTCCAGCCTGAAGAGTCCTAAACTATTTAGTTACTCTATGTATGGAAGCCATTCAGTATTTCTGATAATCCACTGTCATCCTTCCATGCATTTTTTCCTGTTCTGTTTGACCTTTTTTTATTTCTTCAGGTGGCAGCATAAATGAGCCTGAGAGAGGCAGAATAGGAGCAGAATTGCTCTTGAGAACACATTACAAACATAATTGAAAGTCCTAATGACTGTATGTTGAATTTCAGAAAGGCAAAGATCTTACTGAACTAAGCAATCACTCTACAGGCAGAGCTGAACCACAGCCCAGGAAATACCTGATTTTAGAAACCTTTGTACACAAAGCATAAATTCCCCACAGTCTCTTAACCTCTTCTCTAGTTGCAACGGGAGAAAATGCATGGAAAAGTTAACTTTAATACTCTAGTCTAAAAATTATACTTAAGATTATCATCTGTGAATGTAGAGCACACCTCCCCACAGGCTCTAATGATCGCTGCTTATTCTGGTGCTGCTAGCACAACAATCATTTTCTATGAAAGATGTTTGATTGCTTTAGAAGCACCCATCTTGTGAAGTTTTTATGCAGGTATGCTTCAGACTGACCTAAGGGTTGTGCAGTATTCAAGCACAAACATCTGAACTAATTACATGGAGCTGATTCTAATGTCCCTAGAAAGGAACTATCAAAAAGAATAATAGCATCTATATCCAAGAGCAATGAAAGATGACTTTTGATATCAAGCTGGACAGAATAAAACACACAAACAGGCTTCATGAAAGAGGTCAGATCCCAACATTTCATCATTTATTTAGAAACCTCAAGGCAATTTAAGTACAAGTTTCAAATTACTTGAGTTTAGCTTTTTACAATTAAGTTTTAATTTTCCCACACAAAGGAGTATCCAGTTTAATGATACAATGTCCTGAGGCCTTATACTTACCACTTAGAAATGATAGAATCAATGAGAATATATTTTTAAAGTTTCAGATAAGCCAGCTGAGCTGTGTACAATATTCTATTAGCAATGTTTTTTGAGAGCCAAGTCGAAAACTTGGCAGATTATTTTTAAGCATTTACTTTTACATGTAAAGTAGCATACAGGGCTTTTTTAATGCTTTAGATAATACATTTGAAGCATTTATCGTGCTTTAAATTTATGTGCACTACTATTAAAGCAGCAAAAGTATTAAGAGGTCACCTTTGAATCCAGCTAAAGAAAAGAAAAAGAAGGGCAAGCTTCAATTGCTACATCAACCTGTTGATGAAAGTAGTTCCTATCAGTTGTTGCCTTTGAACTACTATTCAAACTTAATGCAGACAAAAATAATTCAACCTCATTGAGAATAAAGTTCTCCATTATGTCATTCTTAGGGGAGCCATCAGGGGAATTTTCTATACCAGGTACATTTTCTGTTTCCCTGACTGACCCAGTTGCTGAAATTCTACAGCACTCATCTGTGAATAAGAGGGAAAACGATGGAAGAACTTGGCTTCCAGAAATGCAGTACAGCCAACATCTCCCACACAGTTTAATTCATCACTCATACAAAGACCCAGCTGGGAATGGAAGTTGTCAGCCAAGCATAAAGAGAGGCCATGTGGCATTTTGATCTCTAGCCAAATTCTGTTCAACTAGAATTCAATAAAGAGAAGTTGCTGTTCTTAAAAGTCTCCCACTTCCAGAGAGCCCTGCTACCAACCAGGCTTCTGCCGAACTACAAGGGAGGTACAGACCCTCTAAGAGATGCTTCATCATGTTTGCTTGTTTTTAACACAGAAACACAACAGAGATTTAGAGTCAGAATTCACACAGTAATGGTTAACAGTATCCAAAAGCTTGTTGAAAAGGGTATAGGACACGTAAGCTGCGTTACTGGGCATTCCCAACTTACCCCCAACAAATAATATCACAAAGTATGTGTCTTGATAAAGTTGGCTGTATTAAATTTTCTAATTTTTCCAGCTAATAAAGACACCTTTCCTCTCTTTTGGGGAAGACAGTGAGTAAATAGTTTATCTTTAAGAAGACACTTGTGATCAATTGGAATCACTTTGTCCTAACTGTTAGAGGGAAGAACCTCAGAGCTACAGGAAAAGAAACGGGAAATCAGAATGATTCAATGAGGTAGGAAGAAAAGAACAAGAGAACCAATTAAGCAGTAGGTGGTAGTCACAGTCATTAGTCACATATTTCTTACCTGGAGAGATGTGAGTTTGTGTCTTGAATTCACAAGGATTATCCTGGCTATAAGCAGCAAAATAGGATGAGAAGTCAAAGTATAAACTGATTCACCATCTAGAACCAGCATCTTCAGAATAGCTGCGTGCAGCACTTTTGGCTAAAAGAATGGGAAAAAAAGACAACTTTCAGGAAACTTAAGTTTATTTAAAAATAATATAATATAGAACAGAAAAAAAATCCATTAAAGTATTTAGGGAAAAAGTCTGCTCAAAATATAAAAAAATGCCAAAAACCAAAACCAAAACAAAACCTAAACTCTGTCTCTTGGAGTTTCAACCTTTTACCAAATCATGTTAAATTCTGCACTGTTTCTTGCTGTCCTGATACACAACATCAACATGATCTGCAGGACACTGATTTCCTCCCACCTGAAATTCACGTGTCATCCAGTCAACTAACCCCAAACACATTCCAATAATATAATCATTCCCATGATCTAAGAAGAAAAGCTTGGTAAATCCACTCAATTTGCAATCACAGAAATAAAACCATTTCGTAATTAAATTAATCCTACAGCACTGAAATACACTAGATATTCCTGCAGTGTTGTCAGAATGTGTTATCATTTTCTTTCCCCAGAGGCAGCTTCCTGCTGGAGTAGCATCAAAGCAGCAATATCAGAGCCCTTATTCCCTTTGTCTGATAAATAAAAACCTCTCTCTGCTTTGGATGCATTCCTGTATGATGTTCTCTGCAGAAACTCTTTCACTTAATGGCCCTGAGGTAGCTCTCCAGGGACTCTCTCAGTGGTGATTGTCATCTGACAGTCACCTATTCTCCCCTCCCTTTTAATGCAATGAAAGCATTTGAGCAGTTTATCTTCAGGCTCAAGGAGATTTCCATTTATCAGTCTATTCCTGATTCTTATGACGGATTTCCTTAATGAACAAAAAAATAGGGTTTTAGTTTTCAGTTGGTATAAAAGGGGCAGGAAAGGGGAATGGAAAGGAGAAGGCAGAACAGAAGGTTACATGACAGCTTGCATTGAAGTCACTTGCCTGAGAAAGATTCTGAATCAGTCTACACAACCAAGGTATAAGTTACTAGAATCATGTTTCAGCTTTTTTAATTAAACAAATAATGCAATTCCTGGCTTATTTGAAACTCTTCTCAATACTAGTATCAACAGGTTATATCGAAGACAAAAATTGTTAAGCTGTATGAATCTCCAACATCACTTTTCAATAACAGAGTAATCTTTAAGTTTATTCTGTTAAGTTTGAACTGATTTACTAGGGGGTTTTTTTAGTTTGCATTAGCATTGAAAATATTTTTACTTTGCAGACAGTGATTTGGGATGAAGGGGAATTCCTGTATGACATCACTGCAAACATTTCAATCCCACTGTGGAAAAAGATGATCAAAACAGTCAGACAAAACCACTTGAGAATAAAGGAAAGAAACTGCCAACTGGAAATATACCAGATCTGTTGCACCTCTGGCTATTCAGAAAGGAAGAACCTTATCAACATCTGTAATTTTGAGACGGAAAAGTCTTCAATCAGTACTTCAAAAGATTAATTTTGCAAATACACATACACACACACACACATACACAGTGGAACAATACCACTGTCAGCTTAATGTAAACTTTTCCTATCTGCATGTTTTTGATTCTTTCTATAATCAAAGTAGACCACACTTAAAATACCCAACGGGAAAGCAAAGGAGATTTGTTATAAAACCTTTTTCAGAAATGGCCTTGCAAAGCTAGAGTTATCTGTACTTGTTTAAGTACTGTAGTAACAAATTAATGTCAAATTCACATTTCAAGTCCTTTCACCACAAAACTCAGTCCTGCTAATGTAACATCAACAAAAAATGAGGGAGGAAGAATGGAAGGTTGATGACATATTACAGCCTTGAAAATAAGCCAACAAGTCCCAGAGTCAAAAAACTGCCATCTTCTATTTTAACAAATCCATGTCCTTTTTCATGAAATAAATCCCATCCAGAAAAGCAGACATCCTTTAGCTAAGAAAGTCTAAACCAACATTCATTTTTCCAGCCTATGCTCTAAGACTGCATGCAGAATTCACTGCCCTGAGATAGTCTTTAGGGTGAGAGAATAGATACAAGTCAGTAGATGTTTAAGGTGTTATAGCTTCAAGGACTGCAGAGTTAAGAACAGAAGTCCACCAAAATCTCTAAAACATTGGCTAGGAGCAAAAATAAATTCTGAGCTTGTGTTCTTGTGTTTAAACACCTAAATATGTAATGTGTTGAACCTATATTGTAGCTCCAAAATTTCATGAATCTCAAAACAGCCACAACCCAAGACTTGCTAATATAATGCTCCTTACTGAATAAACCTGGGTTAGATTTTTGAGTCTTTCTATTCTTCATCATACTTGACATCACAAAGTATAATTATTTTATTCATGAGTAATGTTCTTAAAGCACAGAAACAAATACTAGATAATTACTTCATAACATATGCAGAGAAATCCCTGGAGTAGTCATGCAGCTTCTGCTGGACCTGCAAGTGGTTCTGTTTGACCATCACAAATTAACACACAAAACACACACAAATTAAGCTCAATTCACTCTAGATCAATATTTTTTAATCTCTGAAGCACAGCTATTTCTACATTCAACTTACAAACAGTAACTTAATGGCTACTTTTTAGTTACTACTACTAAAGTCCTAAATCAACTGCAAGCTGGACAGTACTCCTGTGTACTTCAATTTTCACAGTATTTCAAAAGTATTTCCCAGCACAACTGGAACCACCTGATGTAATGATAAAAACCAGAAGAAAGCTCCTGCCATTCACATTCAATAGCTCTAAAAATAGCTGTATGAAAATTTTAGTTTAGGGAATTAGTGTTCTTTTCTTGCTAATGACAGTGACTAGAAGCAAAGTGAGCATTCAGCATGCTTTTACTTCTATATTGAGAACCACTCTGGCCTTTCTACCATTTCATCAGCTCTTTCGGTCTTGGGGATCCTTCCTCTGTTTATAAAAAGGTAAAGACAAAGAAGTAGACAAAGCCAGGCTAAAGGCTCAGGAAGACTTGATTAAATGGAAGCAAAGGTGGGGTGTAGACAAACAAATTATTGGATCAGGAAGTTGCTGCCTGTGGCTACTAAGCCATAAATACTGGGCTTCTCATATTTTTAAAAATAAAAAGACTACTCCACAACAATTTGTCATTTAGCAAAGCTAAGGTGATCTACCTTTCAGATTAAGAGAGGATGTACTGAGGTTACCTGCCAAAGATTTGGTCCTTGAAAACAGAATTACACTCTTTAGACTTGAAGGCAATGGAAATACTGCTTTCGTTTATAACTGCTTTTCTCTTCAACTTTCTGAAAAGGAGGCAAGATTACACAGGAGGCTGTCTCCAGTTTTACAAGTCAAATCACTAGCAGGTAACCTATGGAAAGTCTGGACCTGAGGTCCAGACTAAAGATAATCATGGTGAGCTCGTGCAAGCACATCTTGCCTGAGAGCACTACATGTCAAAGAAGTACTTTGGTTATGAAAGCTCTTGCTCATAAACCCTATGAGGGTGGCTTTGCTCTGCTGTTAAGGGGGTATTTTTGACGTGATTGCATTAAGATTCCCCCTTCTGTTCTATATTCATACCATGGGAATGCAGGGCAAGACTATAGGCTACTTGACTATCTTTGCCTACAATACTCTGCCTCCAGATTTAGCCTTTATCATCCATCCTTACATTCCCCACAAGAGGGAGAAATCTGCATAACTTTCAAAGCCTATATCTTGCTGGTCAAGCACAGACTTTTTTCTTCCTAGCTAGTGCATGCTAAGCCAAGCTTCTGGCCCTGAAAAATGAATTCACAACAGATTGAATTAACGAGACCAAGGATTCATACTGGATTTGAGACATAGTACACCATAGTACAATGGTGTTTTCCATATTAAATATGACCATGGCTATAGATAACAGAAGCACGGCAATATTTCAGTCTCTTCCGGCAAAAAGAACAAATAATGCATAAAAGATAGGAGTAACAAAAAACATAAGAAAAAAAATTATTCAACTGTATTCCAAAACTTATTCTTTGGAATCAGCCTGGAAGCTACAACAAGAAGAGCAGGAACTGTTGACAGACGTATTTGGAGGACTCCTACCAGTTGTTTACATGTATTACCAATTAATAGACTGAGATCTTCCAAGTGCAGCTTCTCACTGTTACCAGATATATTCTATTTGTGAATATGAAATCACACAACAAATAAAGCAGCAAGCAGCTTGTCCTCTCAACATTCTTAATCATCAGTGGTCTTCAATAGTACTACTACACATAATTTTCCAGTTCATCCACTAAAAATACTGAGCTCAGCTTACGAGGTAATACACAGAAGCTCTGAAATCTGAGGGAGAATAAATATGCTCTAGCTTCAACAGTTTTGTATCTTTTATTCCCTTACATGCAGAGACAGTGACAACTCTTCTAAGACAATGAGCCCATTACTATAAGCCACTTATTTTAAGCACTGAGCTCATTAACAATGTTTTAGTCTAACACCAACAAGTTCAAAACAAGAACTGCTAATCCACTTTAACTAGAATTCAGTACTTTTTAATCTTCTTTACCACATTCACTCATTAAAAAATGCAGCATAGTATCAGTCAGACTATTAAGTGGTGTGGTAAAGTCTCACAGTTATTTTAGAAAACTGAAATACATTAATAAATAAAATGCTACTTTTGTGTGGACTCTGGAAATCACAAGTGAGCTCTGCAGGACATTAAACCAAATCTTAATAGAGTACATGAATGTAACCATAGTTTAGAGAGAAGGCTAGACTGAAGGAGGAAAGGGAAATAATAAATACATACCCATGAATATTATACATTCAAGACATCCAAGTGGCCCCTACTAGCAACTCATCTTAAAGAGGCTATTTTATTTATTCTTTGCTAAAATTAATTACAGTCTCATGCAGCCTTACTGCACTCATAAGAAAAGAAGTTAGCTGGGAGCAAAAATGAAGCTATGTCACTGATCCAGAGGTGAAACTTTCCAAGGATAGAAATGGCAGCAGTTACAGACCCTGGAAACAGAGACTAATCCAATAAGGTGTTCTGAAAATACGAGTAACAGTTTTTAAAATATTCATTAAATAAATGAGACACTGTAAAGCTGAAATTTAGTGACATTACTTAGAGCAAGCTAAAAGAAACATGAAGACATAATTTTTTAACCTTGATGTGGGAAAAATCATTTTAGTTTGAAAACCTGGAAAATGGATGAACTCTTTAAAAAGAGATTGTATCAGTCTTGATGACAGAATATGGAAGGCTACAACAGATGGAGAAAGTTAAGAGTTCCATTTTTAACCCACATTTTCTGAATATCTGTGTATGCATGAGAGGAAAGCTGGATTAAAGGAAACACAAAAATGTCACTATTGAGTTGTTCATTTTTACAGAGTGCTAATATACTAAGAATCCTTGGAATGAAAAGTACATGAAGAGAATTCAAAACATAATTCAAAACCTTTTGAATTAAGACTTTTAATAAATAAGAGAACTGGATATTAGATTTTAGCATGTACGTGCATAGAGCTATTGGAAAAAAAACATTAACATGTCAGAAGACAATACATATAGCAGTAATAGAAATAAAGGTAAACTTCTGCCTGAATGCATAAATAGCTATACCTTGAAGCAATATGGAAGTCTGATGGAGCCCTCATTAGAAATAAAGTATGTTTTCCTTTATAAGCTCTTGCCAGTCAGCCCTGCATAAGCAAACGTATTTCAAAGCATCACACTCCCAGCCATTACAGAAACAGAAATCAAACAGAAGATCATATATTTCCTTACTCAACAGGGAATTAGTATCTCATTCTTCCAGACATTAAATGAAATTGCCTGAAAAAAGAAGGATTTGGGCTAACCTAATTGTGGCCTTCCAGGGGGACCTACAAGAAAGAGGGAGCGAGATTATTTACAAGGGCATGTAGTGACAGGACAAGGGGGAGCGGCTCAAAACTGACACGGAGTAGGTTCAGGCAAGGAAATTCTGTGCTGTGAGGGTGGTGTGGCACTGAACAGGGTGCCCAGAGAAGCTGTGGATGCCCCTACCCTGGAAATGTTCAAGGCCAGATTGGCTGGAACTCTGGTCTAGTAGAAGGTGTCCCTGCCCATGGCTGGGGGCTTGGAACTGGGTGATCTTTAAAGTCCCGTTTTATGATTCTATGAAATGGTTAATAGAAGTTCTGAACACTGTATTTTCCAGGTCTCTGAACTCTGTCAGTGACAGCAGTCCTATGAGCATCATCTTGGGCTGCAGACTGCATTAGACTGCAACCTTTGCATAGACACTAACATAGAATATAGAGTTCTCCAGTAAACAGAAACCAAAATTTGTAAGAATATTTAAATATCATAATATTAAATATTATGAACAAATTATAAAGAAAATCAATTAGGTTTTATTTTTACTATATATAAAGGCAAAATGAACTACCTTTCCCTTCAGAGGTAGCACAATTCAAAATTTTTGCTCATTTCACATCCCTAAAAGATTAGTACACTTGGTTTCCACTGTTACTTATTTAGTCATCAGAAGACGAGATTTGAATTTCAAGTATCAAAAATAATGCGAAAAATAAGCCTATCTATACATACTGTGCCAGCCCTAAAAGATAAACCAAATTTATAAACATCTATTTAAAAAAACAGGAGCAATACTGTATCTGAATTAGTTATTTAGAAATATAACCTTGCAAATGAACCTGAGTCAAGACCTTATGAATTATGGAAAACATGCCACAGTAAGGCAGCAGAGCCAACAGTTTTACATAAAACTTTTCATATACTCCAACTGCCCCCCATTTCACAGTTTACAGCACTTATATTGCTCATGGTCCATACCCTATTCTTAGTGAAATTCTAAATTCCAACTCATGTATAGATTTAGCATTAACAGAAACTACTGATACATTCTACATTGACACACTGCAGTAGTCAGTATTTTACCACAGCTTTAATCCCAAGAGAAAAATCAAGAAGCTGTGCTAAAACCCCACGTGAGGAAAGTCTGGATTGTGGTGCTGCCATGAGGAACAACACACAAATCTCACTAAGAGAAGGTAGGGTGTTGATTAGTAATCTACATAAAATGATGACAAAATAAATGGCAGCCCTCAGTTTCATCTCCTACATTCGCTTCTGCTTCCAAAAGCTCTATATAGATTAGCATTTTAGTACTAATATTATCTCCACTCACTTGGCATTCAGGAGCCTAACAGGATACTGAGAATCCAAATCCACTGTTACCTTCTGCCAAACATGCTGCTATTTGGAAGATATGCAACTTCAACCTTTCCTTAAAGAGGGGAAATTTCTAAGCCATTTGTAAACATCTTTCTTCAATCCAGCTAAGAATGTATCCCAAAATAAACACACAAAAAAGTTTATTGATTGCAAACGCCCTTTGAGTAAATGCCTATATTAAAGACATCTTCTCCATCCAAACCAAACATTTCCAGCAGGAAATATCGTAAGTAGAGAAACAGTAACTACTTTTAGGACACTGCTGATAGAACTGAAGATGCTGCAATAGCAGCCAGTCAGGATTGATGATTACAGCAATTCATTCTAGCACCTTACCTTGCAGATGTGCCTTCTCTGACACAGTGCTATGGTTATTTGTGAAAAGCAGTGCCAATAAAAGTACAGCTTATTAAAATCCAAACCTACCTCACAGAATTTCTGTAACAATGCAGGTGGCAAAAAATCCTGAAGCTTTAACTGAACAGGAGGCCCAGTCCAATTGCTTTGAACGAAGAGCTGCAAACTCGCCACACCAAGCAGAAACATCAGCCTCTGCCTGCAATATAGATAAGAACAGCAATTAGCAACATATTACATTTTCACTTAAGGCTACAAGAGCTGATTAAATCTTGTGCTAGCTCAAAACCCTCAGCTTTAATAAAAAAAAAAATTACCCTCCTGTGAGGAGGGTAGAATGAATGGAATATTCAAGAATGCACATAGGAAACTAAAAGTCCTCAAAACATGTTTGCTTATAAAGGTTGTATCTAATACCAAACATCTTGGAAGCAGAGTTCATATATTTCACAATTTAAGGCTGTACATAACTATCAGAAGTCAGAAGACTTAAAAAGGATGCAGATAATCCCATATTTGCCTATTGTATGGCTGTTAAGAATTTCTAATGATATATGTAACTCTCAGCATTTTCACAGAAAAAATACTGCATTAGCATAAGTTCCAAAAGAGCAAGTTTATTTTTGTTTTGACATAACTATTTTTACTCCCTATAATAAAAAAAATTAATTAAATAAAAAATTCAGTATACTACCTCCAAGTTGGTCCAGACACTTTGACAGTAAATAATATCTAATTCATCATGGCCTTTCTTTTAAATAATAGTAATTTATTGAAAGATGAAATTAAGAGACTTAGTTTCATTTCTGAAACTATGCATAGCAAAATTTTCTTTATCTACAAGACTAAGCTCATTTTACATGACTATGATTTCTTTAGCAAATAATCTATGTAGTCTGCAGAAGGCAGGGCACAATCTCTCAGAATTTAATGGTTAATTTAACAGGTGTAGACTTGTAATATTTATATACAAACTTCTCAGTTGTTTTATTATACCTTAATGGCTCAGAACCTTATTGACAAGGGTCCTAACACATAGAAAATGGGCCTCCTAATAAACAAAAAGTTAGCATTTTAGTTGTGCAAGTTTGATATAAACACTGATATGTTAAGGAGCATAATCGAAACAGAAAAACCTTTTTGTAAAAACAGATACTTAGAGATGTAAGAGCCCTCCAATCAAAACAAAAAAACAAAGTGTTATACAACCCCTTAAAAACTAAAGTAAAACAAAAAAGCCACACACAAGCAAGCAGCTGGTGGGCAAGAATGCAACAAAAGATGCAGAACAATAGGAAAGCCGGGATGGGGAACATTTAATTGAAAATTTTAAAAAATCCAAAAAAACCAAAACCATCTTTCAGGGGAGTCAGAGAACAAGGACTGGCATAAAGAGTTCTTGTTGAACAAGTCAAGTATCATTTCCTGGCTGTCATTATTCAGCCAGTAACTATCTTCTAAGAAATATGAATATATTAATTCATAACCAAGATCACCATTAAACTTCCAAATAACTCAAGAATACAAAGCACTAACAATTATTGCATACTAAATTATTACCATTACACATGAAATATCAACATTGGTATAAATTTCCTAATTTTTCTCCCATGATAAATTATACTTCAAAAACTCCTGAAAGGTAACAGAACAATCGACCATTCCTGCACTGTGATTTGACAGTCTAGTCTTTTGAAGATAATTTTCATTATTTTATAATTTATACTGTTTCTACTAGTAACAATTTATTTATTTATTTTAACATTACTGATACCTATGTGGAAAGCAAACTTGCTTGAAGAGACAGAGTTTTATCCATGCAGAATGCCTCGGGAACAACTGATAACCATATCCATTACTTTGGCTGGGATACTGTTTCTTCACTGTTTAATTTGTCATCACCAATATTTTTTCCCCATTTTCAGATTCGTGACCAACTCCCAGTCTCCTTATCACTCACTCTGTACCAGAAAACCAATTTCAAGCTGTAATCCCTGCAAATGCTGAACTCCCTTGCCTATCCTCTATTTTTTTTCCAAGAAAATGCATTTTGTCTCCTGACTGCCCTTCACACTCACAATGCAGACCTGCAGATGCTCATCTCCCAAAGGCTGCCTGAAAAGCAACAGAGAGACTCCTGCACATGTCACCCTTGCTGGGGTGATCTACACAATTTATTTTGCATCCTTAGATATATGTCTGTATCCATTAATCTCATTTTTCCTTTCTCTGTGTAAATGGCGGTTTCCCTGCCTTTTTTTAACACTCTTTACACTGAGTCCAATCACTCTTCATGATGCAAAATCACATGCTTAATATTCATACTGCTGTATCAAATGCTCCTCAAAAATAAAGAACAGTAGTGCATTTGAATTTCAAAAAAAAGGATATGCATATAATGCTAGAAGTTACAAACAAAATAAAAGAAAAAATATTCAATAGCCAGGTTCTGCTTAAGAAGTTACAGGTTTCTCTTCTTTTTAGTGATGCCATAAATTGCAGAAGAGTAGCCCAAACTATGCAGTGTTTGCTATTTTTTAATTCATGAACATCAAAGCAAGCAGCAGAAACAGCAAGAATGTCTTCATTTTCAGTTTTCATTCCATACAGCACACCAGTTAACCAACCATCAGATGTTCCATGAGAAATACCAGAAATATCATTCAGTGTTCACTTTGGGAAATCGTAACAGGCTTTACTGTATGGACTTCTTTGCCAAGCATTCATTTATATGTTGAATAAGGTAGAAGTAGTAAATACAAGCTCAACAAAAAACAGTGTTAGAGTTCATTTCCTTCTTCCTTTAGATTTTGGAACCTGCACACTATTTCCTTCCAGTCTTTTGAATCAAACTGTACATTAGGCAAGGAATGCACCTTCCTCCTATGGAGCTCAGGAAAAAAACCAAAAAAGGCATTCCCCCTGTGCATGATTAACATATATCTTATTGCTTGATCCTCCACATTTTGCTGATTAGAACACAGCCACGAAGCTACATTTTCTGTAGCAAATAGCTTTTAAGCATTGAAGTGAGTAGCAATAGCAGGAAAAAAGTAAAACAAAAAATATCCTATTCAACACATTTATTACAAGGAATGCTTCATTTTTAGGACATAAAGGCTTGAAGTGCCATAATGAAAATGTGTCTGGGGCAGATCAAAAAAGGCAATCAGTTAAAAGGGTAGAAAAGTTGCACCAATTTTTAAAATGCTGCTAAGTCATTTTCGTTACAGAATCACGGCTTTGAAAGTGGAAAAAGTTACAGAGAACTTGTCCAAAGAAATTACCATCTAGATGTAAATTTTGAGCTGTTTTGCCCTCAAGCTGCTCAGTTTTAACTTCAGAAAAAGAACTCCTTAAGAGTTCTTTTAACACTATTACAAAACCGTACTTTGCACTGTTTATATTGTGCAAAAAAGGATACGATTCACATTATCCAACTTTCTCTTTCCGATTGAATTAAACTCCTACTGTGTTTTTAAATGTCCAGAATTATAACTTTCAATTCAAGAAAAAAAATTATTTTTACTTATCCCATCTACAGAAAGTCACAAGAAAATCAGTGTCTTACTGAATTTTCTGGGTTAGAACTTAAGAGGTTTGCTGCACTTCCTTTGAGAATCACTCAGTGGAAAAAGAAAACTACATTTTAGGCATTAAAAAATATAGAACCCCCTCCCAGTTTCATCATAAGCAATGCAAAGTCTGGATGCAAAGGTTACATAGGTTTATTCCCTAAGGCCTTCACAGGACAGCGGGTCTGCAGGCAGGAAAAATAACTATGTAACACACTCCAGAAAGTCATTGGAGACCAAGACAGTACAGGCCAAAGTGCTGTGCAGCACCTACCTAAAATAGGAAATTATCTGTCTTTCAGACAAGCAACTTCAGTAGAAATTTCTGTATAAGAGAAATTTCTGTATAAGAAAAACAACTTATTTCCTTCAGCCCCCAAAACTTTTTAAATTATTACTAATGGAGCTTGAAAAATTCACTTGGATGCTACAAACAGAAGTGTTTTTGGCAGACGCTGATAGATTTTGAAGACCCTTTGCTTTCACTCGGAACAAAACTTCAGGGTATAATTTTGGGCAGAAAACCCTCTGTCTGCTTCTGAAATGCTAAATATTGCAGATCTGCCTCCACATATTCTGGCAAGGGGGCTTCTAATACAGCCCAGAGCTGCAGAGCAAAAAAGAAAAACCACAAAGACCATAGAGCTGGAGCATGAGCAGCCACGGAACAAATTCCTTTGCTGTCTGCATTAGGAGTGCACTATAACAGGATACATATAAAGTTCCACTGATATAGATTGTGATTACTTTCAAGAAGCTGAATGGCTTTAAAAGGCAGCAACACATATTTGAAGCATTAATTAAGATCAGGATTGAGTCTGTTTCAGGTCCTGACTGATTTTTCTTTTCTTGTCACATTATTCAAAGTACCGCAGAGTAACAGAATCCAGAAATATTGAAAAATTTATCCAGCTAATATTTAACAGTAACAGCACAACAAAGTAAGGTAAAAAAAAAAGAAACAAGAAACAACAAACAAAATAAACAAACACTAACTCAGAAAGCAGGAGTGCATTGTATTGTGCACCACACCAGAAGATGAGTTTTTGACACACTGTGATCACAAACAAATCTCAGCTCAGTTTTTCAAACACGCCAACTCTTTTTTTTCTCTGATATTTTAGCAAAAACTCTTAGGTTTATGTGTGTCATATCAAAACACACATATTTGGACTCTGCCAACACTAACTGGTTACAATTACCTTCCTCTTTTACTTTTTAATCTTTATCTTCTCTTTTTGGTAAATTGTTTTTTACCTTTTAAAATACCTATATATATATGTGTGTGTGTATATATATGCGTGTGTAAATAGATATGTGTATATATATACATACACACATATATATACACACATGTATAGTTTTCTGCTTCTACTATCCCTAGCATGCCAGATTTCAGTCTGTTCATCATTTACACAGCAAACTGTAAAGAGTAAATCCAAACTCCTTAACAGCAACAATTAACACACAGAGTACAATTAAGAGAGACTGTATCAGAGAAAGTCTTGGGAAGAAAGCAATTAATTGATGAACAGCATCCGTGAGTAACACCTTACTCATTTTTTCATTAAGAAGAGTAGAACAACCTCAGTATAAGTCAGATTAGAAATACAGGCATTGCTTGGACAGTAACATTACACAGCACTTCAAGCAGCCACATAAATGTAATACAACAATTCAGAGAGAAAACTGTTCATTGTTTGATGATATATGGCAAAATGAATTTACATGTGCGGGACTTCTTTATACCAGAACCTTCTGAGGTCATCACTGTAAATAAAGCTAATGTCTTCAACAAACCCCTGCATCACAACACCATTGTTTCTTTCATTGGACAGTAATGAACAGATGCCCAAGGAAGCAGGGGAATAACACAAGGAATTTGTTTTCTGCTTTCCTGTCAGTACAAGGATTTTCAAGGCCCTATACAAATTCTACATTTTTAAAATGCCTTTTGTAAAAAACAAACATAGCCTCTATTAAACTTCCATATAATAAATAATAATTTCCACCTTTCCACGTTATCAGCCTCTGCAGAACAGTCCAGGTATGTTAGAATCTGTTTCTCCAAGTAAGCGTCAATGCTCTCCTCTGTCACAGATGATGCACTGAAAACATTCTGAATGGTTGAATTTGAAAATATTGCCTCATATTTCCCATCAAACATCAATTGCAACAAAGATCCACTTTCTGGAAGAGAAAAACAAAAAACAACACAGAAATCAGTGTAAACTTTCAAACAATTTTGTCTTTCAAGACCTATTAAACATACTCACATGAAAATATCTACCACTCCCCTTCTAAAGAATCTATCTTCATTTACATTGCAGGAAAGTGCAGTTGCACTGAAACTCAAGAGCAGCACTGGCAGGTGTCTCTTCATTCAAAATAATTTGTATTAAAGCTACAGTGAAACAAAAACGACCAGATGAATGTAAAACAAAAACTTGCACTGAAATTTCAGGAAAAACAAATGGATGGTCTTTTAAAATACTTCAATTATAACAGCAGGCTGTTCTTTCTTCACAACATTTTAAATGAACAGTAAACTCCTGTAGATGAGACAGTAATTTCACAGACCAGAGAATCTACTTAGGGGAAATGCAACAAATAAAAATTATTCAATATTTGCAGAGTTCAGAGAATAAAGTTTCTGCAAAACTGCAGAAACTGCTCAGTCCTCTATTTACAAGCTTAGAATACCGACAAGCAACGGGCAGTGAGATTTTATCTTTATGAAAGAATTCTCTCCTATGGTAACTACACTGCCTCAAAGAAAAGCCTGAACATGGAGCAGATCCTTAGGGGTAATTACTAAGGTGGATTTACACCCATGACTGTTTCTTAAGCCTGATTTCAAAACAAAGGTTAAGTCAAGAAATGCTATATATTTCTAAGAAGCTTCAGACCCATCAAGTTCTTGACCCAAGCTACAACTTTATTCACAGAAGCTATCTTCAGCTATGCTACAGTGCAATCAATACAGCAGTTGTTGGAACAATCTGGCCGTGTTAAAACCTGCTACTCTTGAGCAAAAGCATTATCTGCCTACCCTGCAGCTGTGGCTACAGCTCATGCAGATGCACCAACTGGTTTCTGACCAGATGATGCAGGTGCTGGTGATGGTTCAGCTGAGGAAATGCAGAGGTCTGCACAGGATAAGTGCCTCACTATCAGTCTGTGATTCCAGCTGGGGATTGCAGCTCCCTGCACTCAGTAGCTGCACTAACATCAGCAGCTGAGGTAACCAGTTTAACACTGGCACAGCTGTGGATGCACACTAGCAGCAGCTGTGCAAGGAACTGACATGAACACCAACCCCAAGCTCATCCAGCTAACAAGTACTTTAAATTTTAGAAATACAGGAACACAGAGGGCAGAGCCACCTTCAGTAACAGCAATGGATGACCCTGTAGGAATGGGTGACAGACTCATTCATTCTAAAGTCTCTGCACCACACCGTTGACCAAAGTTTACTTCAGTTCTCCACAATGAGCTACTGAATGACGTAAGAGATAATGTGTGCCGTGTATTATTTGAAAAACACTTTAAGCTGTACCTGGAAGGACATATACAGAAGAATAGCAATGGTTCCACAACGCTGCTGACATCATGCCCTCACAGAGAACAGAAATAACGAGAGTTTTCTCCAATCTATGCTTTGGAGAGACTTTCACCAAATGACAATCTTTTAATATTGGATTATAGTTGCCCAGATAGGCGATGCTGTAGAGTAACTATGGGCTGTGAGGACACATGATGATGAATGAGGAACACTGAAGTTCTTCTCTTTCCAGTAACACAACTGTAAGCACGTAAAACCTGCTTTTGATTGTGTGTGTAGCTTTTTATAGGACACTATATAAATTCAAGGTCACAGCTTTTAAATTTATTATCAGGATCATCAATAGGAAGGGTCCATGTAAATGATGACTAAGAATCACCACAAGCCCCACAATTTTCTATCTCTACTGCAAGATGCCTTTCTTCAACAAGTTTTCCCCACATCTTATAGCAGCACATTACTTAAAGCACCTCAAAACAAATCAAAGCTAACAAACAATCCAACAAAAAAGCAATCAGAAAAACTCCACACCACAAACAGCATGCACAACCCTTGTTGAAAAGACAGATGTGGCAGATGTCAGTCACATCAGCTACCATTCCTGGACAGTACAATGATTTAAGTAAAATGAAAAGTCACATAAAGAAATAAGACCTGATCAGCTCAGTATGGCTCTTTTCCAAAAATCAGTAAGTGCTTAGGTAAGGATAAATGAGATTTTCAACATGCTACAACATGGCACATGACTCGAGTTCTTTAGTCTGCCTGAAACATGGAAGTACCTTTACATGACAAAGGTTACATTTTAAGAGCTGCTGCGCACCCCTGCAGGAAAGCTGGGTCTAACCAAGTCCCCTCAAGAGACTATTTTCCACTGATCCCTCAAGCAACTGTGACGAATAACTAATAAATACAGAAAAGGCAGCTCGTGCTAGACTCTTCCTTCCCACGCTTTGCTCCAAGAGCGCGTTCCACCTCACTGCCCAGTTCCAACAGGCAGGCAGCCTTTCACTGGAGGCAGCCGGAGGGAGCCCCGTGCCCACAAGCCTCCCGAGTGCCGGCACCAGGCGGGGGCGTCTGCCGGAGCGGCACGGCTGCGGCCGCGGCCCCCGCCGCTCGCACGGAGCGCGGCCATGGATCCCTGCGAAAAGCCGGCCGCTCCTGCCGCCTCGGCCCCGCAGGACGAGCGCACTGCCACCCCCACCCCGCAGCGAGGGCAGGAGCCCCCGGGAGCTCGGCGAGGATCTGACACGGCGCCGCAGGTGACAACGCCCGGACGCGCCAGCCGCGGCCCCGGCTCGGTGCGGTGGCTCCGGACAGGCACAAGGAGCGGGCACCTTCCCCGCGCCGGGTCGGGACCTCCCCTCACCTGCGGCCGCGACTTCGCCCTGCTTCCACTCCAGGGACTCTGCGGCGCTGAGGAAGCCCCTCAGCAGGGCGCGCTCCAGGGCCAGCATGGTCCCGCTCCCCGGCACCGCCGCGACCCCACAGCGCCCACAGAGACGCGCGCGCTGCCCGCTCGAGCCCTCAGCCCATGTGCGGGCAGCGGCCGCAGGGAGCCGCCATGACAGCGGCGCGGGGCACGCCGGGAGGGCGCGCTGGCCCCGCCCCGCCGCGAGGGGAGCGCCGCGGCCGGGGAAGGGGCCTTGGAGCCCGGGGCGGCACTGACCGCCGGGCAGCGGCCTGGGAGAGAGCGGGGCTGGGCGCAGGCACGCGTACGTATCCATATGGAGTGAGTCTGTCTGTGATTCCGTGTGGAGAATCACCGAAGGGGTCAGGTTAGAAGGGAACACGCTGGGTCAGCTGGTCCAGCCTCCATCGTGCAACCTCCCTGCTCAAGCAGGGCCGTCCCAGAGCACCTGGCACGGGATTGCATCCAGACGGTTCTGGAGTATCTCCAGCGGGGCAGACTCCGCAGCTTCTCTGGGCAATCAGTGCTCAGTCACACCGTAGAGAAGTTCTTCCTCACATTCGCCTGGAACCTCCTGTGTTTCTGCCCTCTGCCTCCTTTCCTATTGCTTGCCCGCTGAGCAGAGCCTGGCTCCATTCTCTTGACACCCTCCCGTCAGAGATCTGTACATCCTCTGTGGAGAATCCTCTGGGATCCCGGCAGGTGCAGGCTGAGCTGCCCAGCACTCGGGGCAGGCAGGACAGGATCGTGCTTTGGTTTATGTAGGTGTTAATTTCAGCACCTGTCCAAACACAAGCTTGATAATGTTAACATTAAAATTCCTATTTGTGAGAGTTTTGTGCTTTTTATTTTCAGGGAAAACCACTAAAGTAACATTTTCTATGAATAAATAGTTGCTAAGTACAATTCCTTAGTAAAAAGAAGGAATATTTTGCTGTCTTTCTCACCTCTGCCTGTTCCCCCAATGTGTGGGGTTTCACCCTTATGGTTCAGTTTTGGGAGCATCTAGGAACACCTGGAAGCTGCAGCAGGTACGTGGGCAGGAGTACCCCTGGCAGGAATTAGTGCACTCCTCCCTGGCACTGGGAAGAGTTACTGCTGATGTAACAGATGGCTTGGGATGTTTGTCAGTTGCCACAGACTTACTGAAATCTGCTGCTTAAGTTAGCTCCCCTAAACTATTTGAAGAATACATGTTTATTTCTTAAAGAACAATCTATATGCTTTCTTTGCGTCTGAGGATAGCTTCTGCCTGATGCCTCAAGGGGAAGAAAGTCTGCAGGGCTATGTAGTGCAGATTCAAGGTTTTAGCATGGTGCTGCTTATTATTTCTAAGCAGGAAGTATATAATCAAAATTTCTGACAAAATAGTTTTCAGAGAATAACCTTCATCTTTAACTTTTTTTCTGAGAGTGTGAGAACATGATCCATATGAAATGTGCTACTATGGTATCTGAACTAGCACATTTAATATCACCTTACAAGGTACCTGTGCTGCTGTACTGATGCAGTATTTATCTTCTGCTGCAGGGGTTTTTTTCCTAAAGCCTTTTGAAACAGATGACCTCCTTGTGGACTACCAAAAAAAACCTGCTTACTGTAAAAAAAAAAAAAAAAAAAAAAAATTTCGTAAGCTTCAAGCAGTTAGTATTTAGCATAGATTTATTAATATGACATTTTTAACAGTGAGCTGCTGTTTGTAAAAGTTGCTGTTACATGATTTTTAAACTGATCCTGAATTCTCTGTGCCAGTCTGTGGTACTGCTAGGGAGAGAAGCAATCGTGTTGTGTGCCATTTTTGAGCAGGAATAGATTTGCTGTTTGAGGAGTGGGGAAAGGGGAGGAGTTGTCAAGGAAAAACTGGCTCATTGGTATAGGTGGATGAAAATTTGCAGGACTGTGCAACCAAACCTCTGCAATTCTGAGGAGCACATTTGATGCCCCTGGTGAGAGGGGGGGAGATGCAAGGCTCGTATTGGGGAATTCTGTCAGTTCAGTCAAGTTCTATCCCACTAACCAGCTGGTCTCCGTGATTCATCATATTTGAGGTTACATCACCTTTGTTACAGTATCAGAAACTTCAAGCTCGTTGGAAGCTCGTGGGGCCCCAGTAGACATCAGCTAATTGTTCAAACTATATTCTTGGATTTTGCTGAGTTAATGCACAGGCCCTCGCTGTCAGGAGGGTGGATCCCTCAGAAGGCTCCCAGCATATCTACTGCTTTTCCAGTTTTACACTTTCCAGTTTACAATTTAAAAATAAACTTAGACTTGCAGTCTCCAGGTGACAAGGGCAAAAGGATGGCAATTATTCCACCCTCCTAGCAGGTATCTCGGGCACAGGCACGGACGTGACGCTTGGCGTGGATTGTGGTTGCTTCACTGCTCTCACCAAGCAGCTCTGCAGCCCTTGGCTCTCTCTGACCACTTGGCCAACTTATGCTCTTCCTTCACCAAACCCCAAAGAACAAAATCACTGGGCAGTCAGTGAAGTGGAGGAAAAAAGCTACATTTCAAATGTGCTGAAATAATAGAGGCTAGGGAATTCTTCTCTTCCTCACAAATTTATGAAGCAGTAAGAGTTAGTGTGGACCACTGCACTACAGGAAAAGAAATGATTCAGACCACTCTTTGCAAAAGTAAAATGAAGAACATGGCCAGTGGCAAATAACCCTGGACAGCTCTTCTCTGGTATTGTGGCAACTCTTCTAGAAGCTGACATTAATCTTCATTAATCATTTGGAAAATACTATATCATAATATTATTGTATCTCTTTTTGTATGGTATCCACAATGAACAAATGCATAGAAAAAGAGGAAGTAGGTCTCCAGTAAATACTTACTCTGTAAAATACAGCTTTAATATTTGAGTTGCAGTCTTCCCACTCATAATAGGTTAGTTTTTCTAAAATTCAGCCATTTAGTAGAAAATCTATTGCCATTCCTGATGTCCATGAATAAGTATTTGCTGACCATTTTGCAAATGTTGCTCTGTTCTTTTTTTTTCTCCTTTTTGTCATATCAGAACATATCTTATCTGAACTTTAATGCTCTGCCTCAATTACATAACATCTGTAAGTTTTCAGATGAAGAAACCAAAGCTTATGTGGAAATAATTCACTGTTCAACAAAAGAATTCAGAAAATACTCTTTCATTAAATAAGCATGTCATATCTGCCCAAGGAGACGTTTGCAAAGTATTTGATGCCTTCTTTTATGAGCTCATACAGAAGCATTATTTTATGATGTCTAATTTTTTTTATACAACAACATTTTTTCTCTTTGCTAGCTTTGAAAGGAGAAAAGAATTGAAAGTGAGATTTAAAATATATTAAATGGTTCTCATTAATTGGATTCTCTTTGGTACTCTGAAGAAAGAAAGCCAAACAAAATTGGTTCCAGTCTCACTACATCACACATAAATTTTAGCTGAAACAGATAGAATATTTTATTTAAACTACATGATAATTTTAATCTCTTCAGTGCACCCACAAACATGATTATATTTTTGCACATAGAATGTGCATGGTTATCTATAAGCAGAAACATGTTTTTGAGATTACATCACATTGAATGAAATGAGAGAATAGTTCTGGCTCCTGGATATGTTTGTGTCACAACCAGGTCACGGTGGCTGCAGTGCTCCTGCCGGGTCAGCCCTGTGGGGCTGTGGGGGCACGAGATGGGTGAGTTCATCAGAAACACGGACTGTGACAGGCAGCAAACAACGGGGAGATGAGTTCCTGATCTGGAGATCCCAGCTGGATCCTTAATTTACTGTCTGTCACCTGGCAGCAGTGAAGCTCTTGGATATCGTCAGCACCAATTGTGCCTGAAAATCACTCACAGTTGTTGTGGTGCGTTTTGAGGTGGGGCCCCCCGGGGATGTCCCCGGAGGGCCCCCTAGGCTGTGAGCTGGCTGGCAGCAGCAGGCAGGCAAGGAGACTCCACACGGCTTCTGAGGGTGCTGAGCAGATGAAGGTTTATTTGGGGTCCCAACCCCGGGAACAGCATGGCTACTGAGGGAAAAGGGGGGAAGGGGGAGGGAGGGGGAGCCTCGGGGAGGGAAGGGGCAAGAGGGGGGGAAGAGGCTGAGAGAGAGGAAGGGCTAAGAGCCAGACTGATCCCCTAGCACAGCTTAAGAGGGGAATTGAAGTGGGCGCGGAATCAGACTTGGGCCAATGGGATTGCAGATACAGGAGGGTTCAGGGCAGGACCACAGGCTTAGAATGTACCATACATTTCGGAGGGGTGAGACAGAGCATACCATTTAAACAAAACGGAACACAACACACAGTGATGCTTTTTGTGTTGGGCCTCCAAAATATGGGGCATCTCTGTGATTTTTGACTTCAGTAGGATTTGGTGCATGACTTAGGGAATAAGGACCATTGGTCATTCCTGGTTTATATGTAAGATTTGGTGAGTTCTGTGGATGAAATATGGCATGTCATGTTAATATAGAATATTCCATGTGAATCAGCAGAGGATACCAGATACAGGTCTATGACTATTTTTATAAGAATATAAAAAGCAGTTCTCTTTATCTTTCTGTCTTAGTTTCTTAAAAACATTGTTGCATTAGACACCAATGGATTTGATGCAAGCTGGATTCCAGAATTGTTTTAGATCTACAGGATAGGCACCAAACTTAGATGTTGCAATGTACAATTCTTCTGATTAACTAGTGTGAAGGATTTAACAGTGGCATTAGCTTAAATGCTCTGTGTTGATTTGTAATGACAGCAAGGAGCATTCTTCTTGATGAGAAGAGTATTAACCTAAAACTTCCCGCTGCTCACAGCTTTGCCAAACAGCACAAATACCAAGTTTGATGTTTTCTATTTGGAAAATGTCTCTTAGCTTGGACTTCTAAGCAAACTGGGTGCAATTTCTTTCTATTTTTAAACATAGGCACAAAAATGTTTGTTCCTGTATTTTCTGCTCTTCTCTGAAATGTGTATTTTGGATGAGAAGGTATTTAGTGATTGGGAGTGTGGTGGCCTGTATGTCAGAGAGGTACTTTTTGCCACCTCAGTTCGAATTTGTGTAAGTAAAAATTCAGCATAGCTTTGCAGTGTGATAGAATTATAATCATAGAGGAATAGAACTTACCGAGAAGCAAATGTTAAGGAGGCCTCAAATTCTGGAAGTGTCTGGAAAAGACAGAAATCCAATTGTTCTAGTGAATTTAATTTGGATAATCACTTGTGCAATATTTATGAGAAGTTGATATTTTATGGTAATTTCAAATGTTATTTTGGACAAAATGGGACATCACTGGGGATGCTATTGGTTCTCCAAAGTTTGAGGTGGGCAAAACTGACTGCAGATGTTGGAAGTTGCAAAGAAAAAGGTTCTAGTAAAATAAATAATTAGATTATACTGGAGGGAAGTAGATGAAGAGAGACTATTCACACTTAAAATACCAATAGATCTCAATGTCCTTCAGCAATCAAAAACCTGCACTGAAATGATTTCTCATATTCTCTATAATGAGTTTCTCCCTAAGTCTTTGAAACTACTAGCTTGTTTGAGGATTATCTGTCCTGGCAAGAGCAACAATAAGATAAATGCTCTCTTTCAAAACCTGCCTCAACACACTTGTCAATATTTACTATATATTTATGACTTGACACGGTGAAGGATTGATGAGATCATTACAGCGGATTAGGATGACTCATTTCCCTGTCCTCCATGACTGCTTCTGCTTAGCTCTTTACTTCTCCCAACTGCCCAAAGGAAAAACTCTGACGTGTTCTGAGCAGGCTTCCAGAGAACTGGAAGAAATCAATCCATTCTTTTACAGTCCTTGAAGATGTCCAAAGGATTCTTCTTACAAATTTTCTGTGTAAAACCAGCACTCAAGTGACTTTTCATTCATCTTGCAGTTGTTAGTCATTAGACTCCACAAACATTAGGAAATCTGTGTCATTCACAATCTCTTACTTTCCACAAGCAAAACTCTTAGTATCAACAAAATCAGGCTTTGACTTTTACTTCTGTACAATCTTTCAGATCCTACGGCACAGTGAGTGGTGTCATACTCCAGTCCTCTTCCAGGTTTGCTGTGGCAAGTAGGCTGAAAATAATTTCCTATAGGTTTTCCAACTGTTCTCAGCAGCAGAATTATGCCTTAATTTTGTGGCTGTGGGAAATTCTTTCCTCTTTCTGATGTTGTGGGTTTAGGAACATTCTGGTAGGGTTATGACTAGAATTGCTTATGATGAGAAAGCACTTTTTATAGTTACTGTTTGCCTGAACTGTGCTGATCTATTTATACATCCATTCTGCTAAAAGACTATAGCAATTATTAGTAAAAATAGAAAGGGATTAGCCCATGTCTAGAGGCTAATTTTGTTCTGCCACAAAATCAGCTGCAGGGCATTGTGATCATACTTTGAACAGGAGGGTAAGAGAAACATTCATATTGTTCTCAACCTCTTCACCTGAAAGAAAAGCAATTGCTTTGGACTTATATTGTACCTCAAAGGAAGAGCTCTTCTTGTTTAGCTTTATGAGTAAAAAAATTATTAACAACAAAACGGTTCTGGGTTTTGGTCCTTATCTACTCCCAATTTTAGGATATTTGTCTGAATTGCCTTTTTCACTAGGCTTTTTTTCACTATATAGTACCTCTAGGTTTCCTGATAAAGAATGATCTGAAACAAATACAGATATTTTACTAAGGAGCAAAAGTTGTCTAAATCCGGATTTGCAGTAACAAATTTGAAAATAAAATTAAAAAATCTTGCAAGAAAGTTGTTAGAGACATAGGAGTCTATCAAGAGCCGGAGAATACTTTTAATTTTTGCATGGATTCACACACAGCAAAAATATGTTGGTGGTCTGACATCCCAGAGTGGCTTTGAATTGTCTGAATCACCAAACTGCATCATAATGACTCATTCTCGTTGCGTACTGACATCCCTGCTGGGAAAGAGCTGCTGTCTCTTCCTTGTAGCAATTTCAGTTGGCACATTTTTGTTTTCTCCTCCCAATGAAGTTTCTGTCCTAACAGACATCTACAGTGGAGGAGAGGCACTGTTTTGCAGGTGCAGTAAGTCATTTATTGCTCTATTAGAAGCTGGTATTCACTCCTCCAAATAGAAAAAGAATATAAAATCCTACCTCCAGTTTCTAGGGATTTTACTATAACTGATTTCCTTCCAATGCCAACACACAAGAGGAGAACACAAGCAGAATGCTGATTTGTGCTGTTTGTGTGTGCCTTTCCTTTATAGGTGTGACATCTAAACCCTTTAGAATAAAGATGCTAATCCTTTTAAAACACTGTTTTGTGCAGCCACCAAAAGAAAAGCCTTTCTAAAATAAGATGATCGGCCAGTGCTACAAATTCTTTGTATTCAGTTCCACTCAGCTCAGAGCTATCCAGCCTGGGATGAAATGGTACTTATTCCGTGGGTTTTGCCACCATACATCAGTCCTAGTTTAGGTGGACGGGGAGTGGCACACATAGAGAAGATCCTTCACTGACTGTATGTTTTTCTAATCTCTCTGGATGTAGATGAGGCATTGTGTTCTCAGGGCAGATCTCCAAATTTATGCTGAGGGCGGGGGGAAGGGAACTCAAAACATCCTTTTTCCAGAAATTGTGATGGTTTCCCCCCCCATGCTTATCATCCTCTATAACCTTAGTGACATAGCAGGTGATCTGTCCTTCCACAAAGTTGCTAGAATTGTTGCTCGCTGCATTTTTCACAAGGACTTTTCAGGTGAATGTTAGTATTACTGCCAAATTCTTGTCAGCACACTTGGGTTAAGAGCATATGACTTAATGTCTGGCAAAAGTCCTACAGAATTTGCTTCTGAAAATTGATAAGCCCTCACAAGTTGAGGAGAGATCAGGCCAAAGGGGCATAATCAAGTGCCCTCCTGAATAAAACATCCTTTCTTAGAACTTCCAAGGAATATATTTTGGGTCTCTGCTGCTACCTGTGTCTTGATAGTGCTCTTAGATCTTCTTGTCCAGACCTATTTTTCTTTTTTAACTCAGTGAAGCCATGTCTTGACTTTTCTTGCCCAGGAAATGGAAGCAGAGGTTTTTTTATTCAAATTTTCCTTTGGAGTTGGCAGTAATTCTAAGGCTGAGCTATAGATTCATCATTCCTATGCTGGATGTTCACATGCCATTTTAACCTTCAATGCAGATAAACTTTGTAAAACTGTTTAATATTTGCTTTATTGTTACAAAATAGGTTCTTTTTAGAACATATTTATGTATTCTGTCTTCCACCAAGAGCTTTGTTGAAATGATTAAATCGATTTTTCACTTATGCCTTACATTTTAATAATTAGTTTTTTTAAATTGCTGAAATTAATGATATATTCATTGAGGAAATTTTAAGCTAATGTGTCATCACAGGATCCGTGCTCAGAAACAAATAAATTTAAATTTCTTCACCCTTAGGAACAGGTCTATTTTTTTGGTGTGTTTTTCTGACAATGGATAAAGCATCAGGGAACCAGAAGGTTCTTTTAAATGTCTTATTTCTTACCTGTTAATCAGTAATTCTCAGGTTCTCTGTTTTCTTTGTCAAATTTTGATATTTTATCTAGCCTGTCAAAAAAAAGATCTAGTCAAAAAAAGGGAAGTTTTAGGGGAGTTCATGATAGTCTTCCCATTTATAAATAGTTGCTGTAAAAAAGACACAATGTTCAGCAAACACTTGGACTTTCTGGTCTTCTGATGCTGCAGGCTTTGTCTAAGTGATCTCTGGATGAAGGTTTTTCCTTGGGATTTTGTCTCCTCTGAAGTTTTTCTCTGAGCAATGAATCCCCACGATATGAGATGGCTGCATTCACATTTGATGACAATGAAATACACATTGCAGAGAATATGCTGGCTTAACTTTGGTCACTATAGACCTTTCCTGGTCTGCTCCACTGAAGTGGCAGTCAGGAAAAGTGGGACAAGATCTGTCATGGATGGTTGTGATCTGATTAATAGATTTAAAATTATATGTCCCATTTGCAGGGATGCTCAATCATACTGTAACAGTTTTTAATGATTTTAGAAAAATTATTCAAAACATTTAATCAAAGGCTTTTTTAAAAAAAAAACCCAACAATTAAAATGAACCTTTCATCCTCTTCTTCCTGTGCTGTTTTGGCTTGTTACCTCAGTCCCCACGCTGCACCCAGGCAGAGCCCTAAAATGAGTAATAGGTCTCATTGTGGGAATGACACCTGCATGACCTTAAAAAGATGAGGCAGAATTACAGCTTTGATTGGAAATGGCTGCTGCTCTTTCTTGGTGGTTTCTTTACAGTTATGTATTATTCAGTCTTAATGGTGTTTCTTCTGCTGAAATAATGCTTTATTACTTTTCTATAAACTTAGCAATGTAAGCAGCTATTGTGTGTTGCTTTCCTTCTTTTCTGTAGATAAACATACTTTTTAATAGTTCAATTTAGTTTGCAGAGTTGACATTGAGACTGGCTGGCACAGAGACAGATTCAGATAGCATGCCAGCATGTTACAGGTCAGGACTTAATTTAGTTTGGCTTCAAGTGTGAATGGATTCTCCTGTAATGTCATCTTTCTGCTCCTGACATAGAAAAATAGCTAGTTCTATTTACATCTCATTTTCAAATCACAAAATTCCTGCTAGTACCAAAAAGACAAAAAAGGCATAGGATAAAAGATAGTGCCCTTGCTATAGTTCAGTTGTTTCTGGAAGAATGGAGGTGATGTTGGGGACTTTTGTCCCACTCTCTTAAAATAAATAAAGGTAAGGTAAGACTTTTATCCCTGAGTCACCTAGTTAGTGTAGCAATACATGTTTGTTACGTTCTGCAGCCCTCCAATTTCTAAGAACGGTTTGGGTTGCAAGGGACCTTAAATATGGTTGAGTTGCAACACCATGACCACAGGCAGGGACACCTTCCACTAGGCCAGGTTGCTCAGGGCCCCATTCAATCTGGTCTTGAACATTTCTCATTTAAATTAATTACTTGCTACATTTCTGAACTTAAAGGAATCTGCTTCAGATATTTATTATGTGAAGCCTGAGTTTTGCAGAACCTATAGGTCCTTGTCAGAGAGGTTACACCAGCCTATATTTGTAAGCAATATTGTCTCTTTTTTGGTTTTGTCTTTTTCCCCTTCTTCTAGTTCCTTACCTTTCCTTGCAATGATTTTTTTTTTTCCTTAAAGTCCTTCTTGACAAAATAACAAAATGTATTTTCTCTGTGTGTGTGTCTCTCTCTCAGTTAATAAGCCATACTGTCTTCCCTTTCTGGCAGTCAGGTTTCTGGTGCTTCCAGGTTTATAATCACTTATTTGGGAGCTTTGCTGCTGGATTTTTTCTTTTTAGTATTTGTATTATCTTCTCCTTACTGCTTATTGGGATTTGAGCTTTATACACATGGGATCTTTAATCACCATTTTTTGGCATCTTAACATCTTGAATTAATTTAAGCAGATGAAAGAGATCAATAGGTAAGGTCTTAAATATCTTTGATAGCCAGATGCTCCTATATTTCACATGCAGAAATCTTCCATCTGCTGTCAGGCTGACAAATGAACCGAGTTTTGAATGTGTCCCCTGTTTACTTTAATGGCTGAGCATTCAGAGATTGCAGATTCTGTGTTCTGTCTCTGCACTGGAGTGCATGAGCTGAAGTACAGGAAAGTTTCATGTTTATTATGAAGTATATATCTGATTTAGATGTGTAAAATAGTTAATTCATATAATTATTTTAAAAACATTTTTAAGTAACTTCAGACAAATTCCAAATGCAGAATCTTTTAACTGCTTCAGACTTGCACAAGTGGCACTAGGGAGAGGCAGATGAGGAGCTTATTTCAGTACTGACTTTTGAACTCTGGAAGTAACAATGTAATCATTTGTCACTTGTGTTCCATAGCATTATTTCTTGAATTTGATATGCAGTTGCTATAAATCAAAACTTTGTTACCTTGGCTACAGAGATATTTCAGTTGGTCTTAGGTATTACTTTCTAAAACAAGCTTAAAAACATCTGCAGTCGGTACTCTGTTGGCTGATGGCATTTATGGTAGTGACTGGGCTCAAACTGCACACCCTGTCCTGATGTAGGAAGGTCCCACACCTGGAATATACAGAGTACCTGTTGTCACTCTGTCAAGCCCAGTGTTTGTTGACACACAGGTTGGAAAGTAATGCAGCATGTGATAGCAAACTTTAAGAGACATTATAAGCTAATCTTATCATACTACTAGATCAGTGCTTATAAAATTCAATGCATAAATACCATAAAGATTTTATTGTAGCTTAATGACTTAGAAATATGAAAATAAGTAAATCCCACGGGTCTAAGCACAGCCAAAATCTCTGCCAGCATCCAATTTGGGAAGATGCCATTTAGCCTCCACGAAAAAGGTCTGCCAGCAGCTTGGACTAAGAATGTTCACACTCATTGCCTAAATAAACGGGCAGTAGACTTCAGACTCCACTGGATCATGGTGACATAAAAATGTATTAACCAACCCTCATAATGAGATAATGCCAACATCTTAGTCCTCTATGTGACTGAAAATAAAGTGAACACTTTATAAGGGGGGCAAAAATAAGTTCTCCAACCCCTTTACTACTGTCCTTACTAGCCTGATTTCCTAGGGAAAACCAGTCTATGCAGTCTTATCTCAGTGGCTGCCCTCAGTTAAGACACTGAGAAGGCACTGGCATCATTCAGCTGAACTTAAGAGACATAACTTGCCTCCAAGATTATTAAGTTTTTTCTAGGTTTGTGAAAAAGCTGGATAGATAAGGGGAAGAGAAAGATGACAGTCATAGTTTGGATCCTGTGTGAAAACTTTTGTATTATTATGTAAAAGAGAGCTCAACCATAGGAGGGAAAGGGATGTGGAAGAGGGGAACATTAAAGGCCCTGAGAGCAGAAAAAGCTTCAGTTGTAGCCTGCAGTGAGCTGGGGCACAAATCAGTTGGAGGCCACACTCATGAGCCCTTCTGTACACAAAGCTTCCAATTTAGTTATGGCACCATGATCCTTAACATTACTGCTTACAGCACCACACACTTGGAAACTCTTTACTTCTCCCAGTAAGTTTTTCTGTCTCTTAAATTCTCTTAGCATAACACAGGGATCTTTTGTCCTCAGACCTATCACTTTTTTCCTGTGTCATAGCACCCATGTTACATCTCTGCTAAACTCTGCTGCCTGTGACAATGCAAGCCACTGTCATAATTCACTTTTGTCCTGTGTTTCAATTAGTGGTATGACTCTGTTTTATAACCAGCTTACATTTAAATCTTTTCATCAACAAAAGTGTGCAGATTCCAAATTCCAGTTCTAAACCAAGATTTGTTTCTATAACTCATGCTGGTGTTTTCTAGGGAAGAAGAGGAAGATGATTCTGGTGTACAGTGGTTTTCTTTGTAAAGTTCTTCTGTCTTAATGATTGTGATTTTAATCACTGTCAATATGCCCCAAACTTTCTAACATGAGGAATGCTTTGCTATAGATTACTAGCATGGTTCTGAATGAAAAAAAAAATTCTCACAGAATACTAGCTAAAATGAAAATGTGAGGGAGAGATGAAAGAGAAAGGCTTGACATTTTCTCTGTTGAGTCAGATTTGCCAAAATCCTTGGATTGTAAAGTTGACAATGATTTTCTTTTGGCATCTTCTTAATATCACTTGGAATGGAATATATATTCTTACTGAAATTCCATTGATTAGCAACAGGACTTAATAGGGGTGTATGAGTAAGATACATATCATCAAAAAAAAAAAAGGGAAAAATTAAATAGTCCCATAAAACACCCTCACACCTGCCTTTGCAAAGGACAGCTGGATGTTGACATTAAATTCTGTATATTTCAATGAAATCAAAGTTTAGTGCTACTGCAGGGGCACCTTGATGGCAGCTCCCAGCTGCAGCAGCACTGGCTGCTTCTCTCTCACATGTAATGCTTCCTTTGGACCCAGAAACAGCTGTGAAACCCTGGAACAGAGCTTCTTTAAAAAAGAATTCCTGTTCCTCACTGCATAAGTTACAATTTTCAAAATGCTAAAGGAGAGGGCAAGGCTTCAGTCTTTGGATGACTGAGGTTAGAATTTTATTTTTTGGAGCAATTGTAGCAGATTAAAGCCAATCAGAAATAACCACATTTAAAGGATTTTCCTTTGAACATTTATTTACAACCCTTTCTCTCAGGCATCAGAGCTATAGTGATAGTGTATGTCAAGTATAAAATATTTTGTGTTGCTTTTCTGTAGAAAAAGCCTAAAGCAAATTAGAAAGCATAAGATCTTACCACTCTTCAACAGCAAAACTTGCACAACTCCTAAATCAGTTTGTAGCTGGCTTCACATTTCAGCCCAGGAGAATTCATGGTAAGAACGATTCTAGGTGACATTGAGAACATCTGAAAGAACCCACCAAGAACTTGGGGCCAGCCAGGCTTTTCTCCTCCTTGTCCTCTCTACAGAAAAAAACCCAGCAACCATGGCTAAAAATAACCATGGAAAAAGACATACTGTGGAAAACTCCAGTCTCTCGAGGACTCATAGAAAAATTGTTTGCAGAGTATGACTAAAATGTGAGTTAGGTGACTTGTTTTTCCTTCTTTAAAAAAAACCCAAACCCAGATATCCCTCTTTTGATCATTTTGTCATCCTAATGTATTTACCTACACACCAGAAGTAAAAGCAAGACAAATTCAAACCCACGTGTGAGCAATGAATCTAATTCAAGATAGAAGGATAGTCTGAGACACAGAGAAAGGATCAGCTCTTGGAAATAATGACCTCCCAGTACTTCCACAGTCTTCACAGTTTCCCTAGGCATGAGTGAATTCACATCTTCTGTGATTTGAGACTTTTTCAAGAAGACTGAATAAAACAAAATTGAAATTTAAACAAAGCCAACATTAAAGCCAGTGCAGCAGCAGTCTGCAGGGTTTTTTACAGTACATGTTCCAGCGCTATTGCAGTCAGATATCTGCTCTTAGAAATTTCACAGCTTTCTCAGGTAGAATATCTGCCTCTGAATTCTCTTATGGTTTTTGAAAATGATCCTCGTCCTTGTTATTGAGATGACTAGTTAAGAGGCAAAGACATGTCTCTGACAAATATTGCCCTGTGGTGCAGGACACTGGTTTTACATGTAATTCTGGCAGTCAGAAGATTCAAATGTGAGAAATTTGGCAAGTTCAGCACAGGATAATCTTCAATCTATGAATATTTTGGATGAAGCCACAGCACGAAATAAAACCAAATGTGACTTATCTTAAATGTGATTCATCTGCATTCAGTCCATGTAAGAAGACAGTGACAATTTTTCTCTGATGCTAACAAAGCAGTTCAGTACCACCAGCTTGAGCTTTGCCTAAAAACATAGTGCTCACATAACAGAGCACTTGCAGTTTCTCCTATTTGTAGATATATTTTTAAATAGAAAACATTTCAATAGCAGTTTTTTAAGCTCCTTTCTTTTTGCATTTCCAAAGCTGGGTTGCTGTTTATTCATTCCAGGGTTGTGCCTCTGCTAGATCCTGCTGTTCCACTCTGTACAAACACAGCACAAGAAGTTTGTCACTTCCAGGGAAATCTGATTTTAGCAGTGCAACCAAGCTGCTTTGCTAACTCATTGCCTGGGAAGTAATTTTTAATGGCCCATATTAAAACAGGGACCAGAAATCTTCACTGCAACAGAAGAGTTGGGTAGCAGTCCTTGCTGTAGGGCTGGCAGGCAGCAGTAAACTCTGGCTGCTCCTCAGGGCTGAGGAGAGGAGATGGAGGGGACAGAGCCGGGAGGGCAGGGCAGTGTCCCCCACAGCCAGGACCCACAGACAACAAAGCCCTATCAAACCAAAGGCATCACAAAAACTCACCAGGTCAAGCCAACCCAGAGGTTCAGTTCAAGAGAATCCACGGCTATGGCAGAGACAGAAACCAAGAGCAGCTCAGGCCAGGCAAAGGCTGCTAGCCCCGAGCTGGCTTTAAATAATGCTGTGAGCCCACAGGAGCAGGTACAGGCATGTGTGGAAGCTGCAGGTGGGGCTGGTCAGGCTTGTCAAGACCAAGGCCTGTCAGTGCACTGGGGGCTCTGACAAGAGCCCTTTCAGTGTTTAAGATGGAAAGAGTTGTTACAGGATACACTTGGAGATGCTGTGGAGTGCTAATGTAGTAAAAGGCAGAGAAAACAATGTTTTTATAAGTCAGCTGTGTAAACAGCTGCATCTTGTCAGATTTTATCTTTTTAATGAAAAGATCTGAGTGCTACACAAATAACGGAAATTGCTGCAAACCCTCCATGTATTTAAATCAGGACATTGCAGGAGCTGTCATGGTAGATCCTGGAAAAGGATGAAAAGAAGAGTGCTGAGAAGTGGCATTGCAGACAGGCCTGGAAGGGTTTTGTTTTAGTTTGTCCATAATGCAGTGTGAAAGACAGATGAATGTGTTTGCGGAGGAAAGGGTAAACAGGCAATGGAAATGAACGGTGCTGTACCAGTTTCCATACATGTGTATTAAAAACTCCAGTGCCTTGTTCAGGAGGTGATGAATAAGGTGAGAGAGTGGACATATAAAAGGTCTGATGCATTACTGTTACTGACAAGGAAAATAGTTATTAAAGGTAGCATTTTGTGTGGAGAGTCATGTTTGGGAAGACCCTCCATGTAAATTGTGGCAGCTCTGCTGGTAGAGGTGAAGGATCTGGACAAGAGGTTCAGTGCTTGACCAAGACTCCCTTGAGGTCTGCTTTATTTCTTTGGCGTGCAACAGAATTTTTCAAGCAAGTGAAACCTAGTCCATGTTCCTTCCTCTCCCACAAAATTTACATTCTATTCTCTAAACCACCTCCTGTTTGTCTTGGAATAAAGAGTATTTCAGCCTCATAGCTCAAAAATAGTGCAGATGGTGCCCTTGCAGAATTTAAATAAGATATCAGCATGTTGATACCTGTAAGGGAAATGGTTAGAGCAAGTCTGCAGTGCAGTCACTGGCATGTCAAAAACAGAGAAAAAAGAAATTTTACTTCATAGAACAGTTTTGTAAATTGCTTAACATTATTCTTTGGCTTACCCCAGTACACCGGGCAGAAGTTATTAGAGAGAGACACATATACAAGGATTTAAAGAAAAAAAAAATTATTTCTACATGTAGTAGGTTGAGGGAATTAGAAGGAATTTAATATATCCATAGCTGGCAGGTTTAACTTGTCAGCTTATAGCATGGCTTTAGAGGATAAGAGGCCTCAGTATTACTTAAAAGCCCATGCTATCTTTATCAACATCAAGTAGTACAGAAGTTTGACTACTCAGTTTTTTGAAGTAAACACAAAGTTGATGGCTACAGTCTGTTCCTGCACTGAATGCAACATGGAGAATGTCTGCATGCAATTATCTTCTTTTATGTTACCAGTGTCATTACCATTTAAATGTGACATTAACATATCGCTGAAATTAATCATTGTTTCGATTACTGAATTGTATTTCATATTTTCTTAAAAGGGGCAGAAAAGTAAAGAGCATGAAAAATAATAAAATGGAACACATTTAGGGTGCCATTTTAGGGGAAAAATTGTGAAGATTTTACTGTTTATTTAGAAAATACTGTATGCTTTAAGAGAATTGGGCATCCAGATATAAGTTAAGTCCTAAACACTAATTAAATAGCCTGGAATGATGGGCCTCACATTACCAGAAGAAAATATTTTTTGAAAGACAGAAGTCAAGCATTGCATGAGCAGAGATAATAGAGAAGGGAAAGAACAATGGAAACTTTAGAAAAGTTAATAGTAGTTTTTGCAGTGAGAGAAAGAGAAATGAATAGGAAAAATCTATGAGCTGATAAAGGGAGTCATGCAGGGAAACAGCACTTGAGAATGCAGTGCTTGAGTTTAAATGTTTTAGTGAGAGGAATTCGTAATTGAGTCAATTTTTTTGGATCTGATTCTATTTTGAGTTTCTTGAGAGTCAGCAGTATAGATTTATACCACCCAGATCCTGACTGATTGCTGCCAAGGATTGGTCTCATTTAATGTGGCACCTCCAAGATGCCAGGGAACCAGTGTGCAGCTGGAGATTAACCCCTTGAGACTGCACTTTAATCTATTTCCTTTCCTCTGTACCAGTATTGAGAAATTAATGAAGCTCATCAGAAGGACAGAGGCTGTGTCATACCTGTCAGAACAGGGCAGGGCTATTTCATTTGATTGCGCTTTGCTGTCATGATCAGTGGGCTGGCATGCAAGTGCAATGTGGAAATACAGTCTTCCTTTATGACGATAAGAAGAGAGGAAAAACAAGATTTTTTTTGTCCCCAAGGTGGTTGGTTTTAATATTGATGTGTGATGTGGGAGACAGTAGGATTCCTGGACAGTATGCAGAAGTATGGAAAAAGAAAGATTTTTGTTTATTTTCTTCATGTATTCAGGAAGCTTTACTGGTGATATTTGTTTAGTTTGGTGTTTTTTTCATTTTGTTTTGGTGTTTGTTTTAGTTTGTTTTGTTTCCTGTTTTGGTTTTGTTTTTTTTCCCCCCTATACTGTGTACTGAGATTTTCCTGGTGCAAGGTCATTCTAGTTATATGCCCTACCCCAAAAATGTATTTCAGAGTCCATCTAGAGAAATTTAAATTGGTGAGCTAATCAAGCTGAATAAAAATTAATAAACATGACTGGTAAAAGAATTAGGTTGAATTCACCAAGAAACTGTCCTTTTGTAACAAATCACATTAGTTAGAAGATCTAGTAAAATATATATATATATTTTAAATTCTGTTGGTTTTTTGGGGTTTATTTTTACAGGAGAGAAGGAAACTAAAAGTTCCTCAGCAAGGCTGAGATGAGGCTTTGCTTGCATGAGCAGCTGAGCTGCCCGAACAGGTCACTGCCTCTGAAAATGAGAGGTCTCAACACCCTGCCCTCCTGCTGCGCTTCCATCCACACTGCCCTGTGCTTTCCTGGGAGGCTGCAGTTCCTGACAGGTGTCTCTTTGTTCAGGCAGCTTCTTGTCAGGTTGAGGATGGCACTGTCACAGCGATGGCAGTGCTGGATGAGCACCAGGGCTCAGCTGGCAGCTCAGCCCTGGAGTGCTGGAGACCACCCCCATTCATGCAGCAGTGACCTCCTAGGTCAAGTCAGGCCATGTCACAGGACTGTGTGTTGTGCTTCAGGATGAAATGGGTAATTAAAACATTTGTGTTAACTACTGTGCATAACATTGTACTGAAATTTTACATTTTCCAGAAATAAACAGCCCCAACCAAATTGCTTCTCCTTTGGAGTCAGGTGTTGTAATTTGAACATCATTAGGAACAAATAATGAACAAATCCATACTTTTGAGTGTTAATTCTCTTTTCCCCAAAGTAGGTATTCTGCATTATGGTATTTGTTTCTTCAGGGTGTCTAATTTCTAAGTTAAAATATAAAAGTCTTGTACAAAAACCTGGCTTTGAAGTTGCTGACTGTGAAGCTGAAAGAGCCTCAGGCCTGTGGGACCCGTGTTAAGAGCTGGATGAATGCTGAGGGGCTATCCAGCCTTCCATTTCATCTGCAGAGGAAATGGATGTTTTTAAAAGGACTTGCTTTTTCATTGCAGCTGTTCTGTGTGGGTTGTTGCACACCTCGGATTAGATCAGCTGTGTGGAAAGAGAACTGCTCTGCCTCACCCAGCAGGGCTGTGCTTATCATTCCATGGCTACAGCAAGGGGGAGGGATTAATGCTGTGGGAAACAGATTGTCAGCTGTTTCCCCGGTTTGTTTTTCATGTTTTCTCCAAAGGAATAAAAAAGAGTGAATAGAAAAACAAAAGGTTTGAATCAAACCAAAATCAGTCATTTCTTCCAAACCTTGACTTGAAATCCTACAGAGAGAAATGGGGAGTAATAGCTTTGACTTTTAGGTTTGGTCCCAGTCCTTCCCTTTTCCATGATGCCATATATATATATATTTGTTGTACCAGGCTGCTGCAGGATTTCAGAAAATAGTTGCATTTTGGTTAAGGTATAGGCTGTAATTCAGACAAGGTTGCTTGCTTTTGGAGGGGGAGAAATACAATTCTATTTCTCTCCTGTACTGCTGCTTCCTTTTTTGAGGATTCTTATGCACACAGCCAAATTAGATGCTAAGCTAAATTTCAGTTTATATGTGTTCAACTATATGTGCCTGTACAAATGGTGAGCATGAAGCCCTGAATTTCAAAACCTGTTCTTAAAAAAAGGGAAGAAATTAAAATCTGCAATATTAATTATTATTTAAATAATCTTTTACAAACTATTAGCTGGAGCTTGATTTTTATTCTAGAAAGGTTTTGGGTTGTTACTGCACCATTTTTAAGCTGTGTGTTTATTTTCCTAGTCTGTGTCGAAAGGGAGTCTGTGTCAATACAGTATTTAGGTCTATTTAATGAAAATTAAAATAAAATTTTACTCTTTAGCAGCTGACATCAATCTTGTCCCCTCTCTCCCCTCCCCTGGCCCCCATAACCTTTAGTGCTAAACAATGTTCTAAAAGGAAAATTTATTATATCACCTATTTTGATTCTCTGACATCATTCTGTCATGGCAATAAAATGATTTACATGGAAAAATGTATTACCTCTGCTTTTAGACAAAATGAGTTTATGATGATTAATGGTTTTACTGCAAGTATGACAGAATCTGGAAATGGCCAGCCTTTTTAAAGTGAAACATGACCTATGCTCAATTTTCCTCCTTTTTATTTTCTTCAGTTATTGTAAAATGGTTTTGGTTGTGAGTAAATTAAAATGTAAAAATTATGTCTTGTAACTGAAGTAAGCTGGGGTGTCCATGGCAACATCATTACAGAAATAGAGGCAAAAGGGAGAGAGAAATCAGCTTGAAGCACAGAGTTTGAACTATCACGGTGGCAGAGGACTTGGATCACATATTCCATGAGGAGTCAAAGTCCCCAAGGAAGGCACATGTTTAGTTTGGGGAGGAGTGGGCTAAAGGATGATCACCTCCTGCTCACCATTCCTATGATCCTGTAACACCGTTGACTTTGGGCAGAGAACTTAGAATACAGAATGGTCATATGAATGGTGAAATAGTATTTTAATAGGAAAGCATGGAGCAAATAATATTTTCTGATGTCTTAAAATGACATTTGAAGCATTTCCTTTAGCTTCATACAGAGCTATATTTTTCCTTAGATATCATATAAATAACAAGTGATACACCAAGGCCTAAACTGAGATGAGAAGAAGATGCTGATTAAGAACTCTGAAATATTTTCTTTACACATGTTAACTGAACTAAAACCCAAAGCCATGAAGATAAAAGCTGTTAAACTATGGAAAAACTTAAATTCGGGAAAAACATAAACAGTGGTGTTTTTTACCCAGGGGCCTCATGGAACAAAATCACTCTGCTAAAAAGAAGGCAAAGGTTGAGGTGAACACTGACAACCTAATCTGCATGGAGACTTTGTATCATTCACAAGATGTAATATTTGAGAATGAATAACTTTTGTGTGACAGATCAACTCCGTATTGCTTCTGGACATTTAATCCCAGGCTGTGATGGATGCTGGGCACTGAGCACTGCTCTGCTGCCTCAGTGGAGCCTTGGTGCCTTTCAGTGTGTTGAAATGTATAAAATGAAGTATCAGGGAAAAATGAAAACTGCATGAATTTACAGTCATGGCTTGTCCTTAGTGACATTGATTGGAAAACTGTCTTTGAGGGCACGCTTGGCAATGGAAAATAACTTGCTGTTGGATTCTGTGCATGAAAAGGCATTTGCAAGTAAAGCAAAAATGTATTTTAGGTAGTGATTAAAACAAACAAGTCATACTAACATTTTCAGGAAGACAGCAGTATCACAACAAACCTTTTAACTGTGTTATTTTTATTCAGATGATTAATCCAAGTCTTCCATGAGGCATGCATTGAATTTAACATTCTACTGCAGTTCTCTATATGCAATCTAGAAATTTCAGCGCTGTCCCTCATTGACTTCTGCTACTAGTACAGGCTCTTGAGAGCTCTTCAAAACTAAACTGTCTTTCCTGACTTACACAGTTGTTCATCAGGAGCCATGTACTGTTGTTCTCCCATTCTTTGTTCAAATGGCTTGGCTTTTCCTCTGATACATTGTTTGTTCATCTGGCTATTTGTTTTCTAACATGAATTTCCTTGGAGGGAGAGCTAGAAACAAATGAAGAAGGTTTAACACATTAGTAGGCAGTGCAGATACAAAAGGATATTTTGTTCTTTGGCTTACCTTTGCTTCAGTCACCATTCGCTCTCATCAAGAGCAATTGTTTGAGCCTGTGTGTACATAGTGTACATTTGTGGTGTTGTTTTAGTTTCTGTAACTAGAATGAAATTTGTATGGAGCTAAATCAATAGTTGGATGTAATTTACACCTTGTTTTCCCTGTTCTGTCAGATTGATCAGGTGGTGTCTCTTAGACTCTTCATGTTGCTGATGCTGGAGTCTCCCAGGGATCCCTACTGGAGCAGTGTTTCAGTGTCTGTGTGACAAGCCTGCACACTCTTGCCTTTAATGACCATGAGGCAACTGGGAGATGTGTAGAATTGAATCTGATTTTTTTTTCCCTAGTCTGAGGTTTCTCTAATGCTCTGGGACTTTTCCAGAATCCCACATGCTATGCCAAAATTCAGCCAGCCAGATGGTTGCACGATTTCTCTTGTGACTGCTGCTTTGCTGGAGGCCAGCCCCTGTGAATTTTATCTATCACATCAAATTTCTCTGGTTGAAACTGTCTCAAAATACAGTTGAGATTTGCACTGTGACTGTTTGGTAGCTGAGAAGATGGGTCCTGTTGGCAAGCACAGCATTTCCTTCCCAGCAATCCTGCTGCTGGCTGCTAGGTTTTGATGTGCCATGGCACCTCCATTCCCTCTTGAATCACTGCCCCACTACGTTGGCAGCATGCAGCTGCAAGGTTTTCAGGACAGCCTGAACTGTGGCTATAGTCAGGATGGAGGCAGGGACTCATCCTGCAGACCATTCCCAGCCACTATGCACAGGGATCTGGCACCCTGGATTCCCTAGTGCAAGAATGCTGGTGCCTGGCTGGGCTGGTTGTACACATGTGATGATGGTGGCCTTGTCACCACCTGAATTAACCACACTGGCTCCCCTCCTGCAGTGCTAAAGAGGTGCTGTCGTAGTCCAGGCTTAGAATTGTGCTGCAACAGAATCCAGGTAAGGCCACCTTCTTACACACTGCTTAAAATACTTGTAGAAGTAAGTTTATATTGAAAACTCTGGAATGATCGATGAAATTTTGATTGAAAAGGTTCTGGAAGTTTGCATTAATATACTTATTCCTAATCCAGGTATGGGCAAAAGTTTTCTGTGGCTGAAAACTTAGAATTTCAAGGTAAGAGAACAGGACTTCTGGAGACATCCAAGCCATTGCTTAGGAGTAGATGGTAAGACATTTTCTGTTGGTATTCTGTTTCTGCATCACATGCTTGTTTAAATATCTTAATGAAAACAGAAAAGATGGAAACCACCCCCCCACCAACTTTGCTCTTCCATTGCTCTCCCAGTAAATAAGAAAATCCTTAATGAAGCAACACAGAATCTTTACAGAAGGCAAACTGAATTTTTTATGATGAGATTTTCAGTTTGTTTTCATTTTCCACATTTGCACTCTTAATGCAAAGGGTAAGTAGCATTAATACACCTGGAGAACTAAGTGGACCAGGTTATTTTTTGAGAGGCAAAACTTGGGCTCTGAGGCAAGAAGACCAGAGAAGAGACTGCAGCCTGCAGAGATGACAAGTCACAATATGCAGAACTCTCTCAGTCAAGACAGAGAATTGTGGTTTGGGATTTGATTTCTGAGCCTTTATTAAACAGAGGCAGTGGAGAGATTATTTGGGAGCTCTGCCATAGTAATTCAATGGGCAGATAATGTATTTTCTGCATTCTTGTTTTATGAGAATAAAACAATGGCAACAACCAAATCTCTGGAGAATCAAAATGTTTTTACCTGTGATTCATTTTAGTAATGGTTTAGGCATGGCAACAAACAAATCTTGGAGAATCAAAATGTTTTTACCTGTGATTCATTTTAGTAATTGTGGAGCTTACTTTCACCCCCACTCAGCTCAGCCTACTTCAGAATGCTCAGTGTTGTGATATACCTATTGTTCCTACTAAAGCTGTCACTGTCAATGGAGAAGGAAAGGAAAAATACAGCTCAGGAAACATTTTCAAGACTGCCAGACTAGGTGCATTTATAGATGGAAAGATATGTTTGTGTAGTACATACACATTAGTAAAAAAACCTGAGAAATAGATCTGAAATACCTTCTGTATCCTGTACTTGTTCCTTAAGAAAATATGAAAATCTGTCTCCTTTCTTTTGTAAAATGCTTTTAATTTCTGTTTTCTATAGAGAGAGCTGACAGTCCAAGAAGGTGAGTCCACTTGGTGGTGACTGGCTTCTGAAGAAATAAAAAAGGAAACACCTGTAAATCACACTAATAAAAGGCAGCATGGAGTTATAAAATGGAGAAGGCTTGCCTTAGAAACTCCAACTAAAAATTGAAGCCTAAATAATTCTCCTTCACAGGGATCAGAATAACACAGCAGAGTTCTGGCTTAAATGGGTTTGTGTTCAGGTATTTATGGGTTTACAAGACAAATTAATAGTATGGCTGTTTGCTTATCAAGTTGATTTCCTTAGGATGTAAAACAGAACATTTCTTAAAGTGTCACCAGAAACATTTTGGGGAAGAAAAGTAATAGATGACATAGCTGGAAAAAAGACCATTTAGAAGTCATGTTTTCTTAACAACGTGATCCTGCCAGAAACTGAATGTCCTATTTGATAGAGGCATCGAAAGTAGCACGGTACATTTCCTGTATTGTATGGGAGCTTTCTCTCTTTTTAAAAGAAAAAAAAATTAAAGCAAAGCAGAGACGCTCCACTGCTGCTAAACAGAACATCCAAGCACAGCACTGGCACACTCACACTGAAGCTCCATGGAAGTGAAAGCAGCCCAGTGCCTTACCTGTGGCAGCAGAATTTTACCTGTGGCTGCAGAAGAGCCTCCTCACCTGGCTGGCAGAGGTGCACAGTATCTACCTTGAGCTTATGGAAAAGATTTACGGAACAAAAACATTTACAAAGCCCAACCAACAATGCCACACAGGTTACTGCAGATCTAGTCCATCTATAGTCACACATATTTTATTCTGCTTTTACCTAAACATTTAACATGCAATTACTGGAGTGAAACTTGTAAGTTGTTTACAGCTTTTATGTTTCAAATTTTGTTTTCTTATTTTTTCTTTTTTTCTAGATTGTCATGTTTGTTTGTTCCTGTATAGGAGTGGCAGAATTACAGAGGAGCATTAATCCATATATTTATGCACATCTTTTACCCAGAGGAAATTCCAGAGGAAACCATCAAATCCTGCAGAGGCACCATCATTATGTCTGCATATGGAGAGTGCCGTGGCTACAGCTGCAGAGCAGAGCAGTGGTTCGTGTGCAGCAGCCAGAGAACAAGGCTTTGCTCTCATGGAGCACTAGGTCTCATGGACTGCCCAGCTGTTTGCTCTTCTGCAGACACTGTGCTTTCACCAGTCAGAAATGCTTGGCATTGTTGTCTGTGAAGCACCACGAAACACTCCTGCCTAACTCTGTGGTGCCTTACTCTTCCTCTGGCAGAGTGGCTGCAGCAATTCCAAAGGCTGGTAACATCCCACACTACACCACAGAACTGTAGTGTCAACAGTCAGTCCTGGGCCAAAGGCAGCACCAAAAAACATGGAGTAAAATTCCATAATGATCTAACTAGCAGCTTGCTGACCTTTGCACTTTTGAAAATGACATCTGTTGAATTTTAAAACATTTTCTACAAAATCAGCTTAACAGTTAAAAACACAGGATCTGAATGGATGGTTAGAAACTGTGATCTATGTGTACAGGTTTCTATTCACTCTGATGAAATGGTAAGAGATGAATCTCCCAGCTCATAGGATCTACTGTGATGTTACTGCCAAGTAGCATAGCTACCTTGTATATTTAAAAACCTAAAAATGTGTATTTTGTATTTGTTGCCAAGTTCACAATTTACTTACTAGGCTGTAACAGCTGCAATTTATTAAGGATCGAATCTCTGCATTAATTTGGTACAATACCATTCTAGCTCATGTTAGAGCAAAAAAAGGATAATTGGTATGTAGATGCAAATTAGAATTTAATATCCCATGCAGCTGTTTACATCTGCTTAATTAAGCAGCAGTGACTTCACATTAGCATTGCTATGAAACCGTAAATACACACTGGAGATAAAGTACAATCATGTTAATCACCTTCCTCATGTCAAATCAATGCAAGATGGGTACTTTTTGTTTCAGTCTTGTGTTTTAATGGTAAAGAAAAAAGTCTTAAAGTTTAAAGAGGACCTTTGGGTTCAATACATTTGGTTTTGGTATAAGTACCAGGATTTTAGAAAAAGACTGTGCTCCTGTAGACAGGCAGTTTAAGCAGAAAATGAAGAGCTCTAATGGAAACTCCTAACAAACATAATTGGAAGTCAGTGGGTAATTTTGCTTTTGGAGGCTTTACAGGAGTATCACAGTCCCTTAGTACAGTAATAGAATGTAAGTAAATACCCATCTGGAAAAATGCAGGGCTGTTTTAACACTGATGAAGTTCTAACACTTGGATTATGCGGCATAAGCTCTTTGTTTCATGTATTTACCAGCAGTTCTGGCACAGGGCTGCTTGTTTTGCTCTTTGACTAAGGACCCCTGAAGTTCCACAGATGTAGCCAAGCTGGTATTTTGAGAGGTATCTACAATCAGAACAGGCCTTGGATTAACACAACGCATCAGCAGAACACAAAAACTGCTCCTCGGTCAGGACTATCAGAACTGTTAACCATCAGCATAAGAACACAACCTCAGTTGGTGCCATTTTTAATGATTAGAAATAATACATTGTAAAACAAAAAGTGAAAAAATTCCAGCGTGATACTTATAAACAAAGAACAAATAGAAAACAAAAAACTTCCGGTTTTGCCTGATTTATAATATTTATCATACAACAGATCATTAGTCTGAGGTAATACCAGTATTAACTTTTTAGTCCTTCAAGGACTGCTCAAAAATTAATAACAATGATAGCAATGCATGTTAGTTAAAAGTGAGACTTGATTATTAAATCAAGCAAAATCCTCACCCTTTCAGTTAGGGATCTGTGGCTGCAGGTATAAAACTGGAAATAAATCTATACAGTAGGAGCTACAGAACATCAGAGTCTTGTGTGGCATGTCAGTAAGAGTAAGCTGAGTATGTAAAAATCAGACATTTCAATACAGTAAAGACTTTGTTCCAGAATAGCCCTTAAGAAATTTAGAATACTGTTAGTTTGCATAAAATAGCCAAAAAAACCCAACTAATTCAGAAGTCCAAATTTGGCATGAGGTAAAACCATGTGCATTTATATATTTCATCTGCATTTTAGATTTAGTAAGCATAAAATTAAGTATGTTGACTGTAATGAATTCAGTCATACAAGTGCAAGTCTTCAGCTAGAATGTATTTTATGGCAGTTTATTTAAAAAATGTACCAGTAAATCATAAAAGAGGGATCATGTCCATTTAACGTTTATTGAAGTATACAGGAGGTTTTCTTTAGAATCAAATATGAGCATGAATATATGGCCAAACGTAAAATCTATCAAATTCAGTGAAAATTTTCTGACTTTAAATAGTAGCTGTAAGAATGACCAATATATATTCTTTGTTACAACTGCCCTCACTCTACAAGTAAAAAAAAAATAATAAACATTCAGTAAACATTCTTTCCTAAGGTAGTTTCCCTTATATATCAGTGATTTATCCATTTTTTGTATACATAACTTTTTAAACATACCAATCAGTGGTTCTCACAATTGAAAAATAAAAGCACAAAAAAGTTTACACTCTTGTACAGGTAAATAAAAGATCATTTTTAATTAAACTGTATATCCTTAAGGGCATAGTATAGTTTCAATATCATTACCTATTACATAATTAACTTCTTACATACAAATATTGACATATTTGGCTTGTGCTTCAAAGCCGTTGTGTCTACAAAGTCCATGTCAATGCAACTCATGACTTGAAATCAGTGGGGACATCTTTACTGCTGCTGGGTTTAACCTGGTCGTGCAACATGGTCTCTTCTGAGCTTGTTGTGGCACTGCATTTTTCTGGGGAGTCATCAGTGTCAGGATCCAATCCTTCAGGACAGGGAAGCTTTAGAAGTTCTTCCCGCAGCTGAGCTGTGTGACGCTGGATATACAAGAACAAGTCAGCATGGAAGGCCACAGTTAAAACAATACTTTACAACGTTAGACACTATAAGGCAAAAAGAGGAGTAGGTAGAAAAGGCTTAAATGTACTCTTTCAATGTCTGGATCAACTTCTCCCCTATATTTAAAGACCGGTACTTTCGTTTCAGTGACAAAATAATTATCAAGAGCTGCTGGGGACAAATTAAAGGTGGTCAATAGAACTGCAGCCAACAGGTGCATCACTATAAATGCTAACTATTGGTCCTGCAGTTGAGTTGTATCTGTGTTCAGGGGCCACAGCAGGAACTGGCTTGGACTTGGTAGGTCATACAGTCAAACCAAATTTACACAGAATTCATGATGAGACCTGTCACAGAGACAGATATGCAGAGATTTGTACACTGATCATAGTAACTTGGTTTTGAAGACCAGTCACACTGAAAGGATGGAAGTCTGGCAATAGAAAAAAGAAGCCTTTCTAAATGTGGGGTTTGCACCTCAGGGGAAATAAAACCTCAAATATTAAAAACAATATAGCCCTGTTGTCTGTGGTCACAAAATACACAAATGGTAATACTTGGCTAGGAAGGCAGAAAATATTTTTAATGGTTAGAATGATTCAAGTTAACACAGGGTAAAACTGATTGTAGCTGACCACAGTTTATTAACTGCTTGTCTACTCTAGAAACTTGTTTTCTGGCAAGGAACTGGTTGTAATACAACTTTATCATTAACCCCCACCCACGCCCAGAGTGAACAAAAAGAGCTATTATCACAGAATATTCTGAGTGGGAAGGGACCCACAAGGATCAAGTCCAGCTCTGAAGAGAATGGCCCATAGGGGATCAAACCCACAACTTTGGCATTATGCCTGCACCATGCTCCAACCAAATGAACCCATCTCAGGGTCACTGCATCCTATACAAATATTCATAGAAAAAATAGGCAGGACAGGTGCTAGAGGAAAATCCAGCTTGTAGTAAAAGTACTGAGGAAGTGGAATGCACACACATTGCCTCTCTTGACAACTGGGAAACTGAGATTTGTTACAAACATCTCACCTTCAGTGCTGCTGCATGATGGGACATGGTCCTGCCTACCCGTTTGTCACTGCTGTACTGCTGTATGTCTGCTATCCACTCCTCACACTGAGCCATGATCTCCACTCTTTTCAAGTAGAAGTGTTTGTGGATGACCTGCAAGAACACATTCCCAATGTAACATGGATGGAAGAACCATATGCTTTAACAATACCAAATTTGCAAGACCTCTGTGGGTCTAACTGAATATAAGGAAAAAAAATCAATATGAAGGTAATTCTGAATTGAACCAGACTGGAGATAAAACTGAATTTCTGTCCTCAGAGATTTCCACAATCCAACTGGAAAAAGCCCATAGGAACCTGTTCTGAATTCAGCTGATGCTGTTTTGGGGAGTTTGTTAGTCTGGATATCTCTTTCAGTCTGTAGGAATCCACTGTTTGTGTGCAGTCTGCCATTTCAGCAGCCACTTGCGTTACCTGGGTGCAGGGCAAACCAGTGCCAGAAACACACCAGCAGAAGCAAAGGGGAGAGCAGAGTGCTGCAGTTCAAAGCTGGATGTACTACACAGGCACAAAGCTGGCAGAGGAGCAGAGCTACACGCAGACAGTGCTGAGGCTTTCATTGTTTCTCTCCCTGCCCTGTTTTGCTAGGGAAGCACAGAGCAAGCAGAAGCACCACGTCCTCCCCGTCACTGACCACGGGCTGCCCGAACAGAAGACGAGCAGCAGAAACACTGCTGGCAGGACGAGCACAGGGACATTACTTCTGCAGAGAGAAGGACCACAGCAGCTGCTCCCCAGGGAATGCAACCACTTTGCTCTAGGCAGAGGCAGCACATCCGGGGACACTGGGATTCTCAGGCCATGGCAGTTGAGCTGCCCAGTTTGGATGGGAGCCAGTATTCGACTGAAGAGTAATTTTTGGTATTGAAGTACATGTTTGAGTTTAAAAAAATCCAACCAATCAACACTCATACAAAGTTGTGAAACTCTACTTGGTGTTGGCTTTCTCTCAAACAGTTTTCTGAAACTCTGAACAGTGAAGGCAACAATAAAACCAAAGAAATTTTACTGAGCACTGAGAGTTCTTGGCCATATTGCAACATAATTGGAAAAATAATTTTTCCCTCTGGAGGTTAGAGAAAATAGCTATCTGTCTAAAGAGAAACTGCACATTGAAAGTGTAATTGACTTCAATTCTGTATACATTCCTTAAATCCATAATGGAGCTTGGAAAAACTCCCAAAGACTGGCAGTTTAGATCTCCTGAGCCTACCCATCATTTAAGATACTGAAGACAAAACTCAGATTTTTGAAGACAACAGATCTCAGGATCTATATTCTTAGACTTCAGTCTTCAGTATGAGTTCGCATTTGTGTCACTGAATTGCTCATCCCTGTTAAGGCTTCTAAGATAATGGTACAAAAACCCCAGAGGTCTGAACAAAAAGGGAATCTCCCAAAGAAGTGCTCAGATAATCCGAGAGATGCATTTCCATTCGGATGGGGCCGTGGATGGACTCTAGCATTGTTTCATACCTGCCTTTTTCATACCAGCAGTGTGAGAGCTGCATTGCAGAATAAGCACACAATTACTGAGACTCTTAAAGAAAAAGGCAGCAACAACAGCTGGGATTCAGTTACCAAATGGTGTAAGACTGCATATCCGTCACTTCTGTACACGTGAGAAGAAATGTGGAGCATTATTGTCAGGGAGGCCACTGCTTTCTTATATATTCAATTAATTTAATCTTACTGTGATTTGAGAATGCCTTTTGCCAAAGGGAAACCATTACATTAGCTAGAAGAAAAAGACCTATTAGCAGAAGTTAGTGGATTATGTGTCCAGATATTATCTTTATCATGCATGGTCTTCTACTTATTGAGTAGAACAGTTAAGAGATAATTCTGAACCACCACCACCACCACCACCAGGTTTTATTTCATTAATTCAACATCCCTACATACACTGCACATCCTTTTTTACCTGCATGTGGATAAAAATATCTTATTCCACAAGACACAGTAATTTTAATGAAAAAAGGTTTTGCATTCCAAAGGATGTTTTTTACAAACATATCAAGGAAAGGATGGGAGATCAACATCTCAGATGCCACACCCAGCAATGTGCATAATCCTAAAATAATTAGGTTTTTTCAACAATTTATTATGCAGACAATTGAAAGCATAGGTGATACGGCCAGATGGTTCCACGCTTCAACACTGGCAACAGCTGTAGTAGTTCAGAGCAAAATGGTTTTTTCTGGAAATATTTGCTGGTAATACTGTGAGATGATTCATGTTTGACCAAACATTTTGTATTCATATTCATGCAGATTCTCTGAGTGTTTCTTCAGCTCTTTTTTCCTTGAACTCTTTGCTGTGTATGTTCAAGTCCCTGATATCTAACTCATCTGCTTGGGGAAGGGAATTGGACTACAGACACTGAGAAGTCCCTAATAACGAAATTCTTCTAAGATGCTACAGGTGAGCTTTAGTCTATTTTCAGTAATGTAAACAATTAAGTGATTTGATTTATTACAATAATTTTTTTAAGACAGCTTGAATGCACGAAGGTTAGCATTGCTTTTAGCAGCATCAAGACAGTTGTTTTCAAAGGCACGGGTTTCTAGTGCAGATGCTTTGTGGAATTTCGTTTAAAGTATTTTTCCAATTTGCATTATCTTGGTGTATTTGAAGTGTTTCTTAGTATTTGCTTCAAATTCATGATCCTTGGGAAAATACTGCCTGTTATTTATGCAGAGTATGGAGCATGGAGTGCCCCTCTGTAGGCTGTCCAGCAGGTGTTACAGGCCATGTAAAAGGCCCTGCTCAGTAGCAGGAGTGAGCTAAGCTGATGGAACCATGTTTTATCCAACTGTGCACCAAGATCCTGTTCAGGTCAGTCCCACTTTGCCTGCATTCCTCTTTCCTAGAAAAGAATCTGTGAAGTTTGGTAAGTCCTTATTCACTTCACTTTCTCAAGTCAGTTGCCACAGGTTAAAACAGACATCTCATGCATGATCTTACCAAATATTTGCATTATTTTTAATGCTCAAAAAAGAGAAATACTGCCTTTCACAAAACCTACCTCCTTAAAACATGGTGACGGATTTCTCATTTGTTCAAGCATTGCCCACTTGACTGTTGCCTGTCGGATATTTCCATCATATTCCCTGGAGCTCTGGGTACCACTCGGAGTACCTCGCGATCGTTCGTAGCCTGGTTCATTGAAGTATGGTTCTGCCACCAGTATTAGGGACTGGACAGACACTAACACCTGTTAAGAGAAGAAACCAAACATTAAAATCATGCTACCAAAGTATTGTTACAACTATACACAGCTCTGCTCACCTTACAAGCAAAACCATTTCTACGGCAAAGTACTTCCATTTGTGATAGAGGCTACATGCCAGCAGGGAACATCCACGCTTTCAAACCTAAACTGTCACTACACACAAAACCACGGAGTCCCATGGCTGTGTATTTAGCTCAAACACTGAGAAAATGACAAATGTAACTTAAAACCCTGAAAAACAAATGTACAGATATAAGTACAAGAAAGCATTTAAAGGAAGAGCTGTCTGATTGTGCCCTTTTGTGAAAGGAAGTGTATTTGTCAAGTTCTCAATCAACAATTTTGATTTTTTCCCTGTCACTGAGCTGACTAATTCTTCTAATTCTGAGCTAGATGGAAAAGAGGCAAAGGAGATAAAATGCCATGTGAACCACTGAAATTAATCCTGACCTACACTGTTTCCCATTTTTTCTTTCAAATGAATGTTCTTTGCCCTTTAGTTTCAGATTTTACAAACAATACTGTGTCATATGCCAATAAAACAAAATCCCAGTATTTTTCTTAAGATAAATGTTTTCAATACTATATGAACGAAGCACCAACTATTCAATAATTAGGAAATAACAATTTTCCTCCTTTCTATTTTACTATCCAGCACATGTGTGAATAGATGCTTACATAAATTCAAGGCATTTAACTATATACTCAGCTATTCCTAATAAAACCCAAAGAATGATCAGCTACATAGGGCTCTTAGGTATCCAAACGTACACGTACTGCATATTCATGATTTGAAGGCTTGCTAGTTTTTCCAGTATTAAAAAGTTTGTCCCTGTCAATTTGGGTTTTTTTACTAAATGAAGGGCACGTTTTTCTTATGTACTTAAGACCAAGTACACCAGCAACAATTTTAGGGATTATAGTTCTGTGACACAAACTTCCAGAACTGTAAAGAATTCAACCAAGGTGATTTGAACAACACGTATATTTCGTCAATTAGTGAAAAGCTGATAATATGTTACAGACCTAGGAATGGCGTTTCCAGCACTGGGCATACTTAGGTGCAGATATACCCACATGTCAGGGCAGCTGTTTCTGGAACTGACTCTCCTCCTAGTCTAGGTACAACTTAGAGCTTTAAAACATCCCCTAATTTGTTAATTTGGATATGGAAGAAAAGAGTCCTCCTTTTTCTTGGTGGATGCAGAATGTACAGCTCACATCAGACAGATGCCACGTCAGCAGCAATCCAGACTCTGACTCTTCTGCAGGCAGTGCCCTGACATCCACAGCTGCACTCTGTGCTCAACTGTGGCATTCTCCTGGAGTTTCTCCTGTAGCAAAGCCAGCACACAAGGGTTCCAGCTTCCCATGTTCTCTGTGATGGTTCCTCACTCCACAGACACAATTCCAGATCAGTAACTTCTATCAAAGCAGCAGTCCAGGAGCCAGCTGAATGACACAGGTTACCCTCAGTCCCACCAACACGTCACAGCACCCTCAGTCCTTTAGGTGCCGTGGCACTTTGCCCTGGTGTGCTGCTTTCATTACAGCACAGATGGGCAGTCTAGGGCAGCCAAGTTTTTCTCCTGATGGACTGCACATGCAGCTGTGCAGTGCTTTGCCTTGTTGGGCTGAGAAGGAAAATTAACCAGGTTTTTCTGTTTCTCAGGCTGGTGCTCCAAGTAACTGCTGGTACCATGTGCACCATCACAGTCTCCTGTACCTTGCCCTGCACTCAACTAGAAGCAGCCACAGTTTTTTAGTGTTAAACCTTAAAATGTAGGTAGTGTATTAAAATGTACAGAATGTGCCTCACAAATCAGGTTTCATCAAGCAAATGGCCACATAGATACCAAAAAAGACAGAATATTAATGTAGATGTGCTAAGTCATGGTACAGTGACTTCAGGGCCAAGGCTTTGGGTATGAAAGGTGATCTCTGTGGCTTTTACATGTCTCTGGAAGAAAAGGCTTTTGCTTTTTAAAAATTTTGTATTTTAAATATCTATCTTTTTTTTAAAGTAGCTATGGTAGAGAAATTTGACACTGCAGCATTGGACTTTCTGGGCCCAAATAAGCAGTCGATACTCTGAATTATAATTGTAATGAATGAGAAACTCTACACTGATCTTCCAGTTTCACTGGGTAATAAAAATTAATTTCTGAAGTATTTTGGGTGGTCTGATAATAGTTCAATCTCTGAGCCAGAAAAAACATGTAGTGCTTAATTATTTCAAAGCAATTTATTTAGTCCTTCCTCTGTTTTTTATTTAATAGTTGTAAAATGTTTTTCTCCCAATATGGTGGGGGTGTGACTTTTTCCAACAGTTTTCTTACTATTCTCAAAATGAAACACTGAAAGTAAGTTTATAATTTAAAACTTCTATGCTGCATGTGATTTCTAACAATCAAATCTAAGATTTCAATGTATGAAAAATGACTTTAGTGAAAATAAGACTCTCTAAATACTCCTACTTTTCTACACTGATTTTACAGTTGAAGTCCAAAATTGCAGTTCATCTCTTGATGAAGAATTTGGATCTTGGGAGACTTGCTATCATTAAGGAAGTGTTGGATGCCTATCCCAATGTGACCATCTCTTGCTGATTTTGAAGCTGAGTGGGAGATTTGCCAAGAAGTTCCCTTGATTGTTCTGCCTTCCAAAGATGCGAGCTAATGGCTTTGCCGTGATACCGGCTGGCTCCCTCGGCTCCCCTGGATTCAGGGGGTTTGTTTGTGGGCCCAAGCAGCTTCAACACTGTTTCCTCTGCTGTGGGTAACTCCTCATTCTCACAAACCTCCCTAGTGAGGGCTCAGGGACAAGGGAAAGCAAGTCTTACCCTAAGAGTGAGGCAGAGGTGAGCTCTGCCTTTTTCATGCCCTTGCCAATAGGTTTCCTTCCCCACTGAGCAGCTGGAAAGCTGACGGAAAATGTGTTTTTATGCTGCCAGCACACTTATGGAAAGCTCTTTATGTTCACCTTTATAACCCTCAACATTTTCAGTGCCGTCTGAGCTTTAGTTTCCCTAATTTCTCTCCTGAATGATTGGTCAATATCCTTTTATTTTACACAAGTAGCCACCCCCTTCTTCCACCTTTTCTTGCTTCTTTTTGCATCTGAGCTTAGGCAAGAGCTCTTTTTACCCATGCTGGCCCACTGCCTCACTTGTCTGACTTCCACACACTGGAATAGACCATTCTTGAACTGATAAATCAGGAGACTGATAAATCTGCTCTCCAAGGCCAAATCCTGAACAAGCTGAAATCTGTTCTGCTGAAGGCAGTAATTCTATTATGCTGAAGCTGCGCAGTCTTCTAGGATTTGGAAGAGAAATTGTACCTTGTGCTACATAATAATTACTCCAAACTGGGAATAAATTCAATAACTGCCATAGGAAAGAAGCCATTGCAGGCTTTACTTTTACTTAATGTCTTTGCTGGTGAGTCAGTGCATGTCTGCAAAATAAAGCTGAAAATTATAAGGACTGCATGCCCTAATAAATTCTGCTCTAATGTAACACTAATTGCTATTGAACACAGCATAGCTGCACTTCTGTTCCCTTCATCTTTATTCCTCTACTCAGCTCACCTGCACACTTAGGAGGAAGGCTACAGTCTGCACTAGTGTACTTCACTTTCTCATCTCTCAGTGAGGAGCCTCTTTTGTCTTCACCATAAAAAACTTGTGATAAATCCAAGTGACGAAGTCATCTCCCAGTCCTTTTTTTTCTTAATTTTTGAAAATAAAATAAACTATTTGAAATCATCTGAGCAGAGCTGGTGCAGGAATAAGCTGCACACAAGAACAGCTGCTCTTCAAGACCAGACCAACAGAAATATTCATTAGAAAGAGCATTTTGAAGAACCTGTCTCCTCAGCAGTGTTCCTTTCTTAGCGTTCCAAGGACATTTTCTGGACTTTTGCCTTATTTATGCTTATTTGAAGAAGATTAGTCTTGGTTTAAATGTTCTAGAAAAGGAATCCTTAGGACCAAGAGACAACTTACTACTCCTAAATGACATTTGAGGAGAAAGAAGAAATTGCTTACCTGCAAAAAACTTGATGTTTGGGGATTCCATTTCTCTTCTGGCCTCCCATGCCATGTGTTAAGTATGCTTAAGCACACCTGAAAAAGTGACATTGTTAATACCACAGACAAATACTATGACAAAATTGTTCTGTGTGGACAGGACATAATGTTGACATTACATTCATCTTTTTGATAATCTTTTTTACAACAGCATTCTTAACACCACCTTGTAGAAGGTGGTTTCTGTCACACAGACTATCAAGAAATTGGAATTATTCCTTAACTTTTGTGACTGATCTGAACTTCAGGGAAGTTTATGTTGTTCTTGAATCTTTTTGTGAAATGGAACAATCCAAGACGGGGAAAACAAAGAGACAAAGCAAACAGAAGAAACTTAGAGGCAAGTATTTTCTACAACTTAAAACTAGACAAAGAAAAATGGAGATGAAGTCTTCACTAGGAATTATATTCTGCGTCCACATTAATAGAAAGTGAATGGAGAAGAAGAGACAAGCACTCAGCAAACCTTCAGCTGCAGCTGATATGAAGCACACTTTGTCCATGGAAAGGGTATTTCAGCTAGCCAGAACAGATTTGTGACTGGTTCATTTAGCAGAAAATGTTGGAAAAGAACATTTTTCTCAGTCAAAAGTACTTGCTTTTTTGGTGCAATCCAACTCATAAAGGCTGGATCTCCACTGGATCTAAATCTGCAAGACTATTTAGAAACGAGGTAATTCCCACTTGAAACTGGCAAATCCCTCTTCATTTTGTTCTGAAGACTGGTATTAACCAAAGAGCTTCCTCTGTACTTTGGGAGTAGCTGGTCCATAATTTGGTCACAAACGGAAAAAACTTTTATCTGTTTCACTTCATTTCACATCTAATACAGGATCCCAGCTGACCTACCTTGCCATCATTGTAGAGGTTTGGATTAAATCTCACGCTGTGGCCTCCAGTTGTTTCCAGATTCACAAGCGGAGGGGAATTTGGATAGTCTTGTGGGAAATACACATCAAATTCAAAGCAACCATTTGCGTATGGGGTGTCTGCAGGACCAGTAATGAGAACCTACCAGTGTTTAAAAGAGAGAAAAGAAAGAACATTTTAAATCCCCACCCTTGTATCTATCACACAGTTGAGGTTTTGTAAGTTATACAAAGCATTTTATTTCCACCTGCTGTGTAGCAGGAATTATTATTAGACCTCGTAATCACACACAGGCTGTTGGTCTGTTCATTCCGGTACTGTGGGCAAGCAAAGCCCTCTGCAAACACGCATTTCTCCAGATTACAAATGGAAAGCAAGACAGAAGGAGCTGAAAACTCTTTCCTATTGGATGCTATTAACAGAATGTTTTTTTCAAAATACAGGTCCAGAAGCACTCAGTGTACTCCTCCATACCTACCGCCTGCAACTTCAATGGTCACATGTGAAGATATGTTTGGACCGTAATGGAGCAATGGCACTAAACTTTCCCCTTTGGAATAGCTGAAAAAGAAGGAATTCTATGTCTTCTTCTATGAAGACTTTTTGGCCAACAGAATACTTCTGGGGCAAGATGGGCTCTCCCTGCTCCTGCCAAGCTGCTGAGAAATCAGACTCAGACTCAAATATTACCACTTACATCAATGCGTGGACAGCGATTAAAGTGGATGTGAAGTATTTCTGTTTTTTCCTAAGATTTCAGGCACGTTCCTGAACACTTTTATGCCAAGCTGAAGAGAGAACTAAACGCAGCTTTGCTTCCTTACCTTCATGATGTCGAGCCGCTCCTCATCACAGCGCACGAACACGCTGGACGAGGAGGAGAGCGGCAGAGAGGTTGAAAGGGTCACGGCTTCCTGAGCCAGACGTCGGGCCCTGGCAGCGCTGTTGGCGTCGCTGGCGTTTTTCACCTGAGACATGTAGTGGTAATTTACTTTAAAAACCAATTTGCCGTCATCGTCCTCGGAAACCATTTCAAATGTGTCTGGAAGAGAAAAACATTTTAACGCGTCAGGAAAGGAGGGAAGTTTGTAGAGGATTAGTCTTGGATAAAGATTGTGAGCATTAAAATCAGGAAAGTTTAAATTGCATCACAGTAACTCAGAAAACACTTTTTTTTTGCATTAAGAGTACACAGAAACCAAAGCATTAACAGCGCTGGGCTGAAACAATTTCTGCAGCTAATTTACAAACTCTCATATGCAACTTGTCAAATATACACCACTCCCAATCTGGAAAGCTACCAGCTATTCCAACTAGGAACATGATGATACTTACAAATACATAATAATGCTAATATGGAACTTCTGTGAAGCCAAGTACCAGTGGTATTCACTCATGTGCTGGTGGCAATGTTATTGAGGAACCATGAAAAACTACACTGGAGCTGGTTTTCTTTAATCACTTGCTACACAAAATCTGCAGCACAGCTGCCAGAGGGAAAAGCTCCCACTTCCTACAATCTTCCTAACTCCTACTCTTGGCGTACACTCCACAAACATTTGCGAGGAAAACCTCTTGCAAATACAACAGCGAAGAAATGTGACTGCAAATGCTATCACAGCAACTCAAAAAATACTCAGCATGTTTTTGCAATGTTTTATAGCTCTTTTTTGGATAAGATACTGTTAGTTCTTTATTAATTTTTTTGGCAACACGTTCCTTTTATGGCTAAAGTAAGGATCGGTTCCCATGACATTTTCCAAATGCAATATATTGCACTTCTTGAAAAGACACAATTAACTTTATTGCAGTTTCATTTAAAAACACATTTTGATTTGAATTATTTTCTGTTTTAAAAAATAACATATATAAGCTTTATATACAGATAAATAAATAAATAAATGTATAAAGCTCATATAGGAACTTTAAAAAATTCAAACATTTCAATGTAATTTGAGAACTGAAAGACTCACAAAAAATCATTACTGTAATGAAAATATGAACACTATCACATCACTGAATTCAGCTGGTCCCTTGAATTACCTTAGGGCATACTTTAAAACATTTCTTATTAGTTCAAAGAGTGCATGAGTTGGTAACCTGAAAACAGAGATGTAGAATTTTCCTCATGTGAACATTATCAGTAGTCATGTATGTAAGACAGTTGTTAATTTTTAAAATAAAAAAGGATTCTCTTCAACAGAACACACATTTCTTCAGTGTCTGCTTTCTAAAACACACACATTCACACTTCTCAACCTACCAAACTGGAGTTTTTTCATGACAGCCACATACTTCTCTTCAAGGGATCGTAAAACAGACAAAGGCTTGGGTTTCACAGCAGCCTTTTTGGAGTATTCAGCCATCTTCTTTTCTGTTGTGTAAAAAGTGATAATTATTTGTAATTAACTATGTAATTCCAAGAAAAGCACAGCAAGTGTTCACATTTTATGGTTACATTCTTTTGCAGAGACATGTCAAAACTGGGCATCACTTAGGATATACAAATCTCTTTCTCACTACTGTATATCATTATCTTAACAGCTTGGAGTAAATAAAGATCATAATCTCAGCTTAGAAATAAGTCATGACTGCTGCTGCTTCTTTGAATATTCTTTTGTTGTTTCTTCTAATTTATCTTTTTAAAATTTCAAATAGGAAGTATGAAATATGCCTGTGTGGATGGCTATTCCCACATGCATTCCTGGACTCTCCAAAATCAGGAGCTGATTATACATACCTTTAAAAAATGCACTCCCCTGATTCAGCTACTTAATCTTTAGTTTATATTACTAGACATCTAGATGGTCTTTTGAGGTTCAACCCATGTTTCAGATTTTAGTTCTGCATTCATCTACTTAACGGTTAATCCAATTAATAAGATTTAGTTTCAACAGAAAAGTTTTATTACTAAAGGTCCTGTATTTTGTTTTCTGCCAAGAAAAATAACAATAAAAAAGGTGCTACATAATTGTGCTGGAAGCTATGAGGTGTACTCTAATTACTTGAATTATTCTGTTTTCATGATCAAAACACTTAAAACTTCCACAAGGTTCCGACCATCTTTGAAAATGCAGTCAACAGTTGGGGACAGGAGGGAAGTGTTTTGTCTCGCTTTTAAGCTGATTTGTAAATTGTCTGTAAATGGCTGTATAGCACTTAGAGAAGCGTTTGTGTTTCACCTTGGTTTGCTTGGCGCAGGCTGGTGGTCGCAGCATAAACGATCTCGGCAGTCTTTTGGATGTCTGGCACCAGCAGGGTCAGTCCCTCGGGCTCCTGATCGGAAGTATCCGGTTTTACTCCTGCTTTAGCTTTGTCTTTTTTAGACCTGTATGGGGCAAAGAAACAGGATAGAACCTGAGGGAATATCTTTCAACCACACATACAGTATCCAGTGCATCTGTCAACAGGGAAAAGTACCAAAGATAACGGCTTGAGACTAAACCAAGCCTTCTGAAATGGAATGTGTCTCTGTACATTCAGGTTCATCACTGAATGCAGCAACCAGCAGTTCCAACACTGAACATGCTGCCTTGATTTTACAAACAGATGTACAGCTGGTATGAGCAGTGAAAATATGAACACAAAGCCAGCAATTCCAGTACAGCAGTTTCTGCTTCAACATTTCAGGCCTGCCCTTCAGGATGACCTGATGTCTGCACACCTTCACACACGATTAGGAAACCTTAAAAAATCCATCTAACAAAGACCATGTCATGAATATGCACTTCATCCTTGCAGGTCCTTGTGCAAAACTAAGTCCTAAATAGGTGACAAAGTGCTCCTTCCTATTATACAATACACTAGCAATTACTGAAAATACATTAATGGTAAAACTCTAGGAAACCTCCAGTAAAAATTCACAGAATGTAAATGAACATCAACCTAGGCACTACAGGACCATGGGTCAAACACAAATTTGGTCTCTCTCTGCAGTTCTTTTCTGGGCTACACAAATGTAGAGCTTTTATTACAATAAAGAGTTTAATGCAACATAATTTTAAAAGCTTTAAAATATAAAAAGCATCTAGGTTACACTGGATGTTTATACTCAAAGCACTGCAAATCAAAATGTCAATTTAAACACCTCAAATTTTTCTAGTTATTTGAAAAAGCAGTGCATTTTCAAATGCATTTGTACAACACTGTTGCTTGATAGAAGCTAGCTGCATAGTAATCTAAGATACATTTAACTTTAGATCGTGACAATCCAGTCCTTACTAGCATAGATAGTCAGCTGCTGAAATGAGGACAAGGGTATTTGATACTAATGTAACCTAAATGTGTGTATCTAAAAGCTTCTGTGTTTTAAGAGCCAGCATAAATTTACACTGTCATCCTACAAAACTTGGGAGATTTTAATGCTAACAGCACCCAAATTATTTTACAACAACTTCTATACATTTTTGTTTCAACAGCACTTGCTTGTTTTGAGACCCAAACAAGTTCAACAGCCAAGATGAAGTGGCTTTGTCTTTCTCACTAGCAAACCAAGAAACTATCTACACGAGTAAAACCAGCAATTTCATGTTTTGATATAGCAAACACATTTTACCAACTAAAACCTTTCTGTGTTTTAATCTAGACTGAAATTGTGCATAATGAATGACTCTCTAAACTATTCAGTAGAGGTGATTACAGTAGTACTGAATATGGTCTCTGAACTGTACCTAATCAAATGAGAATATCCCTAGAGAGCATTAATAACAAAATACATTACTGTAGCACGGTCCATTTTCCCTGTTCCAGATTTAATCCAAAAAGATGTTAGCCCATGGCAGACTTCAAGCTATTCTGAGCTTTCAGACACTCAAAGTTAGGAGGAATTGGAGGCATCACAGCCAGCCCCAGGCTGCATTTGAGGAACACTGCATGCCAAATAAGCAGCAGCTGCATCTCTCATTCATACTTTTCAATCCTTATTATTGCATTTTTCCTTGTGGAAAGCTGGGCCAATATTTTTTAAATAACCTACTAAGCACCTTCAGAAATACATATTCAAACCTACTAAACTTCAGTGATAGCCTGGTTTAACATCATGCACATGCTAGCAGCTACCAGTCCCTAGAAAGGTATACAGATTTAGATCTGCCTGCTATTGATGCAGAAGCCTTAAGCCATTTGCTACAAAACCCTTGGAGAAATACTGGCTGAAGTAAAATGTCAGTGGGCATTATGCAAGAGAAAGATGTGTGAAAAGCAGTAAAAATGTGCTTAGCAAAGGTACCGAAAGTAAAATTAATTCTTACAAATTCATTTTCAAAACAGTGCTCCTGTGGCTCTTTTGTCATCCACTTGCTTTCACAGTTTGGACCACTTGTTTGGTTTTCCTCCTTCTACTTGGTCTTAGAATCAAAAAAAATCAAGGTACTGGCCTCATTAAACAAAATGCTTCACCACATGCTTAAAAACAGACATAGTGAGTTACTGACAGCAACTGCCTCAGCAGACAAGGAATATATATTAGTTGAAGCAGCAGGGAAAGGAGACATCTACTCAAATGCAAACTTTCAGCACCAATAATATTATTTCCTCTTGTTCTCCCTGCTGTCCACAACACTTCAGCACTTTTGAAATGTATTCTCCTAACATCTCCTGTGCCACCAGGGAAAGGAGGTTCTGTCCACTGCAGTTGCGAGCACAACAGAAAACCCCTGCCCTGCCTCTCCTCAAAAGAGACTTTTGAAATCCTGTGTTTGCAGAACAGCTTTACCCTGACAGCTGCAGTTATCTGGGGCTTGTGTGAGGGTCTACATTATCCAGCTGCCTAACTTCTGAGTCAGGGCACACCTGGGGAAGAGCAGTTTAGGAGGCGAAATGCAGGAATAAATCAAACTCAGCCACACCTCTGCCCCATCCAAGTATCATTTTTTGACCTTTACTCTGCCCAATAATGGATTATAGCCAATATCTTAGGGAGGATAAGATAGCTGGTACACAAATTCCCAAAATTAGACATACTGCCTCATCAACGTTTAGCTTCCTCTCAAAGTGTTCCTTGTATGTTCTAATGCTTAGTTAGGCTAAAGGTAACACTTACCCCCACTTCTGGGGAACAAACCAACTGATATTGCCATAGCATGCAAGACTTCTATGAAGGATGACATCCAGTTTTTTCTTCCCCCATTTTGTCTTCCTACCTTTATTTGATTCAAAAGAACACCACCTTAGTGTGAACCATCCTGCACAGTTTGTGAGATCACAGAATCACAGAATGGTTTGGGTTGGAAGGGACCTTAAAGATCATTTCATTCCAACACCCTGCCACGGGAGGGATCCCTTAAACTGGATCAGGTTGCTTAGAGCAACCAGCCCAGCCTTGAACACCTGCAGGGATGGGGCATCCACAGCTTCTCTGGGCAACACGTTCCGGTGCCACACCACCCTGAGAGCAAAGAATTTTTCCCTAAAACCTAATCTAAACCTACACTTTCATTTGAAGCCATTCCCCCTTATCCTGTCACTACATGGTCTTTGTAAAAAGTTTCCTGCTCTCCTGTAGGCATCTGCCTCATTATTTTATTCTTTAGCATTATTCACAAATGTTTGGCGAAATGTAACAGTACTTTACAGTTTCTCAGTTTATTTACAATCAGCATATGGAAAACCAAGTAATTCCCTAGACTCTAGATGGGAAAATCTGTCCAAAGTTCCCCAGCCATATGTACTCTCACAGTGATGATAATTTTTAAAGCTCACAGAGTTTTGTGATCGGAGATGGAATTGAACACCCTGCAGATATGAACTATTACACTTTATTTCTATTTCTTTTGCATCAGAAGACCACAGCAGCCCTTTCTGAAAACATATCATTAAAATATGTTTATCATGGCTATTAAATAATGCAATTTAAAAAGAACAGCTGTGGAAATGAAGATGGAGGTGTGAATATGGTCTCTGTATCATCTCCCTCATGTAACAAAACATCCTGGTCTGAAAAATCTAAACGCATATTTTGTTCCATAAACTGTACACTTATAAAAGGGCTGAGACAAAAATGTAACTCAAAGCCCATGAAAAAGTTCAAAGGGTTTCACATATCACCAAAGCACTGGGTGATCTTAGAGCACACAAAGTAAACAAAGGTCAGAGTCACTGTGAGGGTCCCAGTCCCTCAGAAAGGTCAGACGGGCTCCACGAGCCTGCTGCAGCCTTTGGCTGCTCTATGGACCCCACAAAATAACTCCTTGGTCAGGTTCAATCTTGCAGTCCTCCAGTGTCAAAATTGCAGCTTTATTGAAGATAATAGTCCATAAACTATATCTCAGTGTGATCTGAAACACATGGTATTGCTTTGTGCACACATGAGAAAAGCAACCTGATGACTACTCTGCCATTTGTGAGCATGTATAATGTGGGCAAAGGCCACTATTGGCTGAGAAAATACCATTCTCCCCTCTCGCTGTCATCTCCAGTGCTGCAGTCCTGCCTGGATTCATTCTCTCTCCAAGCTGGGTGATACATGAGTGATCCAGAGGCACCAGCAGGGCCCAGCTTGAGAGAAGCAGTTGCTGGGAACTTTACAGCTCTCTCAATACTTTATGCAGAAGGAGACAAAATACCAAAAGTGAAGTCATAAAGCCAGTAAGATGCTTCAGCTCCTTCCTTGCATTCTATCAACCTGCACAGAAATTTCTGTATGCAGATAACTACAGTTTAACAAACTCCTGAGCTTTAATGCAGGAAAAACCTTTATCTAAATGTTATGACTTCCAGAGTGGAGGAGGAGCCAAATATTAAATTCAGACACAGAAACTTCCCCATACAGTTTTTCAGCCACTGAAGAAAAAGCAGAGAAAATGTCAACCCATATTTAAAGGGATGACAGTCACTAATATATTTGCTAGAAAAGACAGCAGTGTACATGCTAATAATTTAAGCCATTAATTTAACTTGTGCTAGAGATGACAGCCTTCTCTTTATGCTGTGCTAAATGAATAATGAATTATACACTCCCAAGGCAACTTTAATTTTCAAAGTCAATACTAATACTTACTCACCCATGCCTGATACTAGGAGGTAAGTGTGGTGACACAGAATGATATCCCTATCAAAGCATTCAGAGGACAGCCAAGGAACCAGTCAGCCCCTGTGCACCACTGGGACAGTGCTTACAGCACAGGGCTGCTTGGTCTTACTCTGGGGTCTTGGGATAAAACTACCATAGGTTTGCAACCACAGCCCTCATGGACTCCACATTTATTCCTTCCATTTGTTTTTATTCTTAAAACAAATCTCCTGAAATCAGGAAGAACAGGCAAGGGACTGTGACTCTGTAAATGACCACTGGTGAAAGCTGGTAACCTCCTCCCACACGGGTTCACCTACCCCACCTTGGGGCTTGAAGCACTATTTACAGACATTAAGTGGAAGCATTCCAACCAAACCAGAGGCTGCAGGACTGCTCCCTGCAGACAACTATCAACTCAAAATGTGAGTTTCAGCATGCACTAGAAGGAACTGATAATTGTTTTTTAAAGAAAAATAAATTAAAACAAATTATGCCTCGATTCTTGCGGTCCAGTTCTAAAGAAAATAGTTCTTGTTTGAAAAATGCCCTTTTTCACATAAAAGTTCTCCAAAATAGCAGTGAAGACAATGAAAAGCCATCGCAGAAAAAATACCTCAAGCCCACCTGGTTGCAGTCCAGCATCCCCATGAAGCACAGTTAGGAATTTCAGAGGTATGCTTGCTAGACAACACATCACACAAATGAGCCACCATCTCATTTTGCCAGAATAACCATTTGCCACGAAGCTCACCCAGCAGATGTTGGTTCCAATGAACCTGCTTTGCCACACGTGAGCAGCTCCCTGCAGCGAAGGGCTCAGCCATCACAGCAAGTTCATGTGCCAAACTCAGCCCTCGTGGCAACTCATTACCCCAGCCTGACTGCTCTCCAACCACTGATGGCTTTGACTTCCTAGCATTCAAACAGTCATCAGAAATCATCTCATACCTAAATGTCTTCTTCATTACTCAGAAATTTCCCAAATTTCTAATAGAATACTGTGGCCTTTGAAAGCAAGGGAAATTCAATGCTAACTGAAGTCCAAAACCAAGCTGTTCCCCTTCAATTCAGGAACACAGTGGACACTCCCAGTCCAACATGGAGATGACATTTGGCAGACATGCAAGTCTGCTGCTCAGAGGATGTGATGTTTTGCCTTTGAAACTAGAACCCATAATTTTGGCTTGTTGTTCTCCCAATTTGACCTAAAAGGAACAGCAGATTGTCCCATTTAAGAAATTCATGCCAATACTGGCTTATATTTCTGGCACACCAACTAAAATGCTGAGAATTCAAGCCTTCCACCCCAGTGACTCCAGGCTGTTCAGGCTGTTGATGTTTTCATCCTTGTCTATACACTGCTTCAAAGACAAACTGCACTATGCTTAAACCATCCAGTAAAAGACAAGCTTTCCTTTTGTGCTGGTATAACAAAGTAATATAAGAAAATTGTACAAGTAATGCACAAAGAACCAACTACAGAATTCTTATCGAATCCATGTTATATTAAAATAATTGTGACTCTAGAATTATTCTTCTTTGCTTCCAGATCCTAAGCTGGCACTGAAGAAGTACTCATACTGTATTTACTTTATGAAATAGAAAAGAGCTTATGAACAGAAGATAGAGGTTCCCATGGCCATTAAATCCAAGGCTAATGGATGACCAGAGTAGCAAAAAAAAACCCCAGTCAGCGATTCTGATGGAGAACTACACACACAAGTATTGGAAATAGGTTACACAAAAGCCAAATACCTTTCCTATTTTATGAAGATTACATATACTATGAGATATATATACATAATATTGCCAGCAAGCACAAGCTGACTTTTTTAGGTGGGTATCCAACATAAAGAACTGGGGTTTGTCCTTCCCAGTTCTGTTTCTTTTGCACTACACCAGCAAAAAAAAAAAATCCCACTACAGGTACCTTACAAGCTTGATAAGTAAGACTTGCAGTCTCAGTCAAGAGGGACTGGAGAAATTGATGGGTAAAGTCCAGTTCATCAGGAGCTACTAGAAAGAGCTCCCAATAACAAGATTCTTTCTCAAGAAGTCTCTCAGGTAATGGTTGGTAAATACTCTGATTTAATAGTAATTTAATAATTCTCCACACACCTTTTCCTGACATTTTATTTACCTTCTTCCTGTTTCAGCATATGCTTAGGGACAGCACTAATTTTTGCAGAGAAGAAGCTGTCTTTAAATTGGAAGCAAGTAAACAGAACAAAGAAACCAACTAATTACTGGAAGCAGAAAATTATTAAAATATAGAAATGAAAATTTGTATTGCAACATTGATAGTTATCAATGAAATGACAAGAGTATGCAAACCTACCAGCTTATGTCTGCCATACCAAAACCAATCCCTGTAAATAGTACAGTAAACCAGACAGATACATACAAATACAAATCTAGATCAAACAGATGGTATATTCTCATTCTGGATGGCAACGTCCATTCAGAGAAATATACAGAATTCAATCTCCTTTCACTTCTATATTCATAATAAGGCACATGTCCTGTTCCAGCCAGAACAGGGTTAATTTTTGCAGTATCCAGGACCCAGAGGTTACTGTACATCACCTCAGACCATTGCTGGGGTAGGGGAAAGGGATATTCCTCTAGGACCAAGGGGTTCCTTCTGGTCAAGTGTGTGGTGGAGGGAGCAGTTGGGTGGTGCCAGTTCCAAACTGGAGGGAGCAGCTGGCTAATGCCTGTTACCAGCTGGAGGGAGGGGTCAGAATGGCGTAGCTACAGTTAGGTGGAGCACTCTTATGAGCATTTCTGCATGTGAATCACTCTCTCTTTTGCACACTTTTGTTAATAATATTGTTGTTGTTTGTTCTCTTATCTCATTGCTGCTTCCAGTAAATTGTTCTTATCTCATCCTGTGATTTTTACCTTCTGTGCCTCCAATTCTCCTCTCCAGCCCACCACAGGGGGAGGGGAAGGTAGGAGCCAGCAAGGGGCAGCGTGGTTTGGAGTGTCTCAGTGGAACACCACTCCTAAAGCACAGCCACCCAAGAGAGTTTCAATGAAGGGCAGGGCTGATGAAGTGCTCACCTCAGTCGGTTGGTGTAGGTATCTACGCAGGTCTTCATTTTAGCCAACAAGGTCCCAACAGAAGCTTGTGACTCCAACTGCTCTTCCTCCTCCTCGCTGCTTTCTCCTGACAGAGGGAGAAGTAGCGGCACCATGGATGTGCAAGAGGCGATAGCACGGAGCAATTCCAGCAGAGCTCGGTACAGGGGAACGTGGCGAGCCATATCCAAAACTACAAGAGACAAGCAGTTCACCAAAATTACTCCCACTGGAGACCCTCTCACTCCTAGTATGGATGTTTTAAATAGAAAAGCTAGATTTTAGTAATTATGAAAATACTGATGAGATGTAATGATAAAATACAGTATTTTGTAATTGTCATTTTTAATTTGTGCTGTAACAGACCTGTAAAGAAAGAAATTTACAAGATACCCCTAAAGCAAAGGTTAACAGAAGACACAAGAGCACAAAAGTGCTAACAAGGTATGGAACAGGATTACCACATGCTATATTCATTTCTAGTACCTTAATGTACAGTCCTGGCTCAAACTGTGTGCTGACAGTAAACAAAAACCTACGGAGGAAAAATGGTAACCTATAGTATAGCAGCGTAGCATTTGCTGAATCTAACAGCATAAGCATTTATAAAGACTTTCATATCACCCACTTTATTTACAGTCATCTTCTCCTTTGGGAAAATTTTTCTGCATTATTGTAAAAATATTTATGGTTCTTAAATGAAGTTATCTACTCAGTAGAAGTCCAGTTTTGCTTCTTTTCATGAAGAAAGGATTGTTTTAAAAACCATTATGTATCCTTCAGAGCATGCAAATTTTATCTGCATATATATAAACCAAAAAACAGTAAAGATGACTTGGAACATATATTAGGCAAGTAAACCTCACTGTCTTAGTGCTTTTCAGTGTGATATATATGTGTTACAGAAGTAACTGTGGGTAGAATATAGATATCAGCTCCACTGATTAGGAAAGACAGGCAGAGATACACAATTCTAATGGATTCTCTAGCACCACATTGTTTATTTTCCTTCTCCACTTGTTTGGATAAATGTGTAATAGATGTCATTTCAACTGACTTTGTATCATTAACAGAAATCCTGAAAATGTAGCAATAGGCAGATACTTTAACACAGCTGCTTCCTTTGCCCCTAGGACATGCTATTTTTAACCTAACTGCAGAAAATATTTGCTCTAGTTTAAAGTATTCACAAATGACTGAGTTTATGATAAAATAAATTTATTCTTTTCCCAGCAAAAAATGCCACACAACAAAAAGCCCCTGACAACTTGCATTAGGACAGAACAAAGCACAGAAGAACTCTTTAATGTTTCATTTAGCACATCTCATCCTCCAAGCTAAAGCAGATCACAGACTTTCAACTCCTGTCACCAAACCCTTAGCTCTAAATACAGCATGATGGGACAGTATAAATAGCCAAGCTAAATTCAACAAGCCAGTTTATGCAGGTTTAAGGCTGGATTTATCTCTGCCAGGAGTTCTTTGATCAATAGCTTACTATTTGTCTTTTCAATCTATTAGAATGACAAACTCTTAACTGGGTGAAGTGCTATTGAATAGGAAGAAAATTTACCAAAATAAAATATTAATCTGCCAGGCCTGGTATCATGGCTCTAAAAATAACCCATGTCAAATACTCCATACATCTAAAGCAAACTGAATTTAAACACTGGCATTAAGAAAACCAGTTTCAAGTATCTGCTGGTTCTTACCATTACATATATATATATATATATATGCCTCCATTTTTTATGCTCAGTCACCAGTGTAGAATGGTTGCCCACAAAAAACCCCCCACAATATGTAAAAATAAACACATATAGATAGGATGATGTGTGGATTTAAAAAAAAAAGGAAAGGAGCACAGTGAAAAAGGGTAAACATAAAATATATTCTACCATAGCCCTGGCCAGAAACCACCTCCTTAAGCACCTGTAGTGCTTAAGACCAAGTTGCTCCTCAATTTAATCAACAGCTGTTTATTATGAGGATAGTGAGTGAGGGAGAGATATGACCTCTTAGACAACCACAGCATTTCACTCTGGAAACCTTTTATTTATTTATCTTAACCATGAAATTTTCATGAGACCAGAATACATAATTCCAAATCCTTCAATGCTGGCTTGCCCTCTCCTTTGCTAAATGGATAGTTAAGTTCAAAATTACCATCATGAAGGGAACTGAACCGACATAACTTTAAAGTGGGAATGTTTTCCAGAGAGATGGGAGAGATTTCTGGTTTTAGCAGATACAACTCACTTGCACTGCTTTGCAATAGTTCCCATGTGAAACAAATGAAATGCATTCACTTCGCTTCAATTTAAACAACCTTTTAGGGAACAACTACTAATTTCTTTTAGCTTAATGCCAGAATCCGTGAAACTCAATTTTTGGTACCATTATGTGTTCTATGCTATTTTTCTCCTTTATTATATTTACTAAGAATTGTGACTCATGCTAGCGTATTTTTCTGCCCTAAATGCCTCAACTCCCTTCCACACCCAATCTAAATCCCCAAAATGTTAATTAAGACTGGATACCTAGATAAATATCAGAAAAACTTGCTGGAAAGATCCCAGAATTGGAAATTACTGTTTATTATCTTTATCTGGCAGTTCACCTACTCCTTGTGCCTACTTTGCTTTCAGCTGAAAGAATGCCAAACTGACTACAGTGTATGCTTAGTGCAGATACAGCTCTGCTTTCTGAAGGAGGTGAAGAAGATTTGAGAAGTTTGTTGAGCTCTATGTAATTTTTAAGACACTGTGTTTAAGCCACTAGGACAACAGGATACTCTTTTGTAAATTACACCCCTGTCCCAGATCTACTCTTTGCTAACCTGTGCACCTCTTTCTGGTGTGACCAGCTGCAACTACAGATGTCTCAACAGCAATTTTCTGGACTAAGAGAGGCTTAACACGTCCAGCAGCATTCCAAGTAGAACTTCAGTTCAGGCTGTGCCACTCACACTCCATCACTGTTCTCACTGCTTTTAGTGTTTGCAGCACATTTAGTCGGGATTTCTGAATTAGGTTTTTTCTTCACACATCATTATGCATTTCAGAAATATAAATATAAAAATATAATAAAAAAGGTTTTGATCCTGTAACAAGGTCCTTTAGGGGAACTGAAGTGAAATACTACCAACATGAATTAAAACATAAAATACAAACCTGCAAATTAAAAAAGCCTATCTCATTAAAAAAAAGCAATGGAACTTTTGGACTACTGTCCTCACATACAGGTATCTGGCCAACTAAGATGCCAACAATTTGGATTTCAAGCAAATATAAACTTCAGGGAAGAACATGTGTTAAAAGTAAACCACTGTATTCTTTAAAGTATGCTCTCCCTTGGGAACATATCCAGCTTTTTTTTTGTCTGACTCAATTGAGCAATGAAGGTCTATCATAACACTTTACCTGAATTAAATATGATAGCTTTTCTTATGGGAAAAAAAAAATCCAACACACCATGAAACAGAAACAAATACTTCTGCTTATACCAGACCTATAATTTGAATACCATTAGGACATATTTAATATGTCAGAATTTTTTTATATGGGTACTGCGGTTGTGTAAGAAGGCTCCAACAGCCTTTGATTTACATGGGCATGCATGTAAGCACACCAAACTGCAAATACACGGCATTCCTAAGAAAATGAAAATGGGAGAAAAATGACAGATGGATATTTATGCAGGAGTCTGTTCTCCCAAGGACAAAACAGTTACTAGATAATGACAGACACCTTTTACACAGAGCTCTGTCTGGGGCTCTCAGTCCCCTGTGCTGAGTACACTCAGAGTGTCCTGGCTGTCAGGCTCCCACCAGCTGTGGTGTTTGTCACATGTGTCCATTTTTGTGCTGTTTGCTGCCTGATTCTGTGGGTCAGTGAGTTGAGTGAATGTTCAATTCCCAGCACCACAGAAGCTCCCCCTTGTTGACTCTCAAACAGAACTGCTGCCCCAGAGAGCCCATCTGAACTTCTGCTGGGTTTCCTGAGCACTCCTTCAAATGATTACTGTATGACACATACTTAAATCAAATGAAAAGATTGAATTATTTCATTTCTAGACTCAAGGCAGGGATTTGCACTCTGGTTTTATCCTGCTTCCTTGTCCACCTTAACCAGGGCTGTCAGGATAGGTCTGCCTGGTGACAAGGTGGTGTTTCAGAGAAGGCTCCAAAACCAGAGTTGGGAACTGGCTTCTGCACCACCTGACCCAGGCTGCTTCCCCCACAGCCTGCCATGGCATTGTCAAACTGCAGACTGAATGCACATCAAGGTCCCACCTGCTGGCTACACCAGCAGGTAACCAGTTCAACCAGCAGAGCATGAAGCAGAGCACAGGCTAAAAGCTGCAGCTGAACCTGGAGCAGGAGCAGGACACCACCACGGCCCCTCGCTGGGGCCTGGAGGCAGCTGTGACAGCCCAGGGTGACAGAGCAGGGCAGGAGGTGACAGAGAACAGCAGGGCACCAGCACCATGGGCGGGTGGCCAGATGATGACAGCAGTGCTCTTAAAGGCTGGAACACCAGCGGTACCACACATAACTGTTAACAGCAGCATTTTTATCACCACCTTTGTTTTATGAATTAAGCAATTATGAGTGGGCACCAAAAAATGGGTCAGTGTCTTACTGTCCCTGATAATTAGCAAGAAAGTTCAGGGGCAACAGGCAGCATACATATTTACTCACAATTCACATCAAAAAAGTACCTCAGGTCTAAATTTATCCTATTGCACTTGTGAAAAGCAGAAACCTCAGCAAGGTCACTGCCATTTGTTAAGATAGGTAGGGATGAAAAACATCTGGAAAGCATCTCATGGTTTAGGGGAATTCAGCTAGTCTCTTGCCACAATATCTGCAACTTAGAAAGATGCTGAATGAAGGTTAAATAGGTAAAAAAATAGAGATTTCATTAAACTAAATCTCCCTTATATGCTAGTAACAATCAGTCTGATTTATGTGGAAGGAAAAGGAGTATGGCTGAAGTTGTGTTAAAAAATCTTGGGTTCCACAAACTGCTGAGCATCCTGTCTTTTGAAAACAGCAGTCTTTCACATGCCTAAACATCATGGGATACTAAGGTATTTTTCAGAATTTTTAACCTATGCCTACTTATTCCTGGAAAGCAATTGATTAACATTTAAAGATCATGTGTGATTTCAGAACATTTCAATTGCTTTCCACAAATCTATTTGTTCATCACTAATACAGATCTACTTCTTACAAATATCTAAGATTAGCCATATCCAATTACAACCTTAATATAATGAAAAAAGCATATGAGGGCAGGTAGTTTTACAGGATCACGGTATCACCTTATATTTCATATATATCTTTAGCAAGATAATGACCCAACTGAGTCTAATACTCCTTTGCTTTCTTTTAATATTATACAATATTCAAACAAAGAACAGCCATGCCTAATGGCCCATTAAATAGACAGTACAGAACAGCAATAAATTTTTTTGCAATTGATTTAACATCCTCAGTTCAACTTAACTGGCTATGAATAAGATTATTTCCATTGCAAACTATATTTAAAACATCACAAAGAATATGCACATTCATTCTAAAATGAAGCAAACTATTAATATAGCACATCTATTATATAAAAAAATCTTCACACTTTACAGCAAATTAAAGAGACAAATACAGAAGAATAATTTGTAAGAAAATGATGAAAAGTTCTTATTTACTTGCATCTAGTGTCAAGGCCTTCCCCACTGTGATTCTCATTGTGACTGTATTAGGAATTCCTACCCCAAAGGATCCTATAAACTCGATGTAAAAAAACTCCCAAGCAGCCACTTGAGGAAAAATAAAAACACTTTACGAGTTTTACAGCTATGACAGTGCCAGATGCAGACCCTCCTTGCTTCTGTGCTCTGAGAAAAGCTGTCTGTATACGCTCTCAACCCATCTCCTGTATGTAACTTCTCATTTTCTGCACTCATTATTTAAGGACTTAGTTAATTTCAGTCATTTTAGAGACCCACAGAAGTATTTTTCTTCGGTACAACCTTGTTTTACTTTGGACCAATACACATGACTGATGCTCTGCCTTTGTTGGAGGAAAGAAGGTTGCGCTGGCAGCCACAGCAAAACTGGAAACTCTTCCAAAACTACAGTCCTTTTATTTCTTTTCTCAAAGAGATCTATCACTGCAAATATGAGAGAGATGATAATGAATGATCAGTTAAAAGGAACTAGCTGAAAAGAAAAATGTGTTCAGGAGAGAACCCCTATGGAAACCTCAGAAATATAAAGGGAAGCCTCCTTCTTGCATGAGGTAAAGTTTCCAGAGACCCAAGAGATGCCTCCAAATCTCATTTCTTATTTTGTTTTGGATTTGTTTCAATAAAATGTTTCATCTTTCTGAGAAGTATGAATAATTGTGTTTTGTTAAACATTCATCCTGAAGTAGCCAACTAATCCTGCCTCAATTTTAAGCAATGCGAAAGATAACCACCAGTTATATGGAGTAACTGTATTATAAAACTGTTTTATTCATATCACGCACAAATGCTCAATATTTACTACAGCGTATCCAAGTCTCCCCTGCAAAAACCCCAAGAAAACATCTATGTATTCTGAGTGACCTGTTTTTTCTTTCATAGTAATAAAGTTTAAAATACATGAGATGATCAGCTTAAGAAGCTCAAAGTAAAATAAGACATTCTTATTACCCTGCAACTTACTAAAGTTTAAGACCAATGTTAAGACCACAACTACGGTACCATATTCAACTGGCACTATATTTTTCTTTTTTATTTCATGATTTTAACCTCCAAATAAATTAAAAGTAAGAACCAAAAGGTGTCAATTTTACACCATTTCTAAAACATGCTTAGTAATTAGTGAGGACTTTTTTTTGATGCCTTAGTATGCTATTACCCCTAGCCATGATCAGATTAAAAACTTCAGGATCTCATTATCGTATTGAAGACTCTCAGCTGCTATGAACACCAGCGTGCAATAAAAAAAAACAAAACCCACCACACAAAGGGAGTACTAATTTTGTATTTTTAATTAAAACCTTCAGAAGACACAGTCTTGTGGCCACATATACTGCCAAGCATGAGTGAGGCACTCTGTCCTTCCAACAGGACCACACACCCTTTTGCTAAATATTTGAAAACTGGAGCCGTTCTTCAGCCCCCATTTGCTGCATCTTTGCAAACATATGATCTATGAATGCAGTCCCTGCTGCAGGCAATAGTGTCGGTTCCAAATACATCATGCTCTGCTGCCTCTTGATTTTCTGTTTCAGAATCAACTCAGGGCAAGCCTCTTTTATAATAGGCCTAATTAACACCCTGTGCTCTGCTCTGCTTTGATAGAAAAGGAGATTGCCCACAGAGTAGTTCAAAATCAGATCTCTAAGAAAACATTAGCCTTTGAGTAAACATAAAACAAAAGCTTTCCAAATATTGTCATCTTGTAGTAATTTAATTAGCCTGACATTTTCTTCACTTATTTTAAAATAGGAATAACACCAGCATTTTCACAGAACTGTTTTCAGTACTAGGAAAAATGACATCAGGAGAGATTCGTCCCTTGAATGATGAAGCAGGAGAAAGGGGTTAAGCACCCTTACAGGCCATGAGTCACAAAGCCCATGTCAGAGCAGAAAAACAATACAAGGAAGGGTGGGCCTCTGAATTTAATGGGTACAGTGTCATGCTCCAAATTATTACTATTATTGTTCAGACATAACTTGAAAATTTTGTCCTTCTCATGTCAGCACTGAGCCCATTAGCAGTCAAAAAAAAAACAGGTCAAATGTTAGAAAAGCTGATAATAAATTATAAATTAATTACTGAGGCTGCATTCAATCATTAGTATCACTTCAACACCATGTGTATTTCCCCCTTTTATCAAAGAGATGGGACAGACCTGGAAAAAAGAGAGACGGGTGACTAAACAACACAAGGTACAGAATGAGCTACTGCACTATCTGAAATGAAGACATTGCAGCCTCAGTGACTAATGAAGGGTATCATAAAGACATTGCTTTTAAATTATGAGTGGTAAAAAAAGTGAGTAGAATTGCACTGATCAATACATTCAAAGGAACGGGCACACCATTAGAAGAAATCGTGCCATTTGTACAAGAACACACACTACCCAATACATCACTTTTAAGGTTTAGAAAAGCTTAGCACTAAATGTCAGGCTAGTAAATATTATCACAAGTTCAAAAGTAATTGGGTAAATTGATGTAAGAACAGGCCATCAAGGGCTAATAAATGAGGGGACACCACCCTTGGCAACATACTAGCAATATCAAAGCAGCATCTGCATGTCAGCCGCATCTCTATATTCTCCCTGTTATTGTCCACTATCAGTGATAAAGTGGCAGCCTAACAACCTTGGTCTGTCTTGGTATTGGCATTGCTATTACTGTGTATTCTAGGAAACTTGGGAAAAAAAAAGTGTAACTGCAAGAGGAAAGGAAAACTGCTCAATTAGACAGGCAAAATGCACTGCTCAGGGAAGTGGGTCAGTCATGCGTAGCGCGGTAATGAGCACTCGACATGAGTGCTCTTAACCATTTCTGGCTTGCTTATTTTTTAAAGAGCATTTGATTTTGGTGGAATTGAGTACTTTCAGGAAAGTTCTGTTTAAAAGTCGAGCCAAGCAACACTTTTCACACGTGTATCAATGAATCCAGAAAAAACCCTTTGCCAGAAAAAGTGCAAGGCATTATTTCATTAGGCCAATATGTACAGTTCAATAAGCAAGACACAGTTTCCTGCATTTGAAAGGATGGGAAAAAGGAACCAAAACAGTACAAAAGACATGAAAACCAAATTGTGCTTTTAAAGCATAAGTGACTACTAAAGCCACACATGATGCCCAGTTTTGAAGATACTACTATTTAATGCCATACTCTAGTCCCTCATAATGGAATCCACCAGGGATCACTCTGTGCCCTTAAACAGAACTCCAAAAAGCCTGAAAAGGTGGTCAGGTAACGGAGAGATTCTTCTTGCAGTTTACAGAAGAATCTTATATGGGGCTTGGGAATATATCATCAAGCAAGAATAATTAATGAAATCTAAAAATGCAAAATTGTGTATTCATTGGTTTTATTTGATTTTAAGAATGGGCCAGCAGGCATCAGTGTAGAAAGGCTGTGAGCAAAGTACTAAAGAGTAAGCACAAACTGGTATGGGATCCAACCCCACCACAACTTTTAATAATCTCTCCTCTGAAAGAAAGCTGGATTTACCCATTACCAGTTCTTAAAACCAACAAAATATGGTGGAACCCAATTAAAGCATAAAGCTCCAGTCAAATAATGTTTGCGTTGAAATCTAGAAAACAAGTGGTGTTGTTGGAAGCATCAATGCTCCAGGAATGCTATATATTAACAAACAAATAAAGAACAATATAGAGAAAGGCATAAATAAAAGAAAAACTAATTTAAAAAATATATGAAAAATGTGAAGAAAGGCACATATAAAGACATTCAGAGACTGCATGAGAATAAGTTCCTGGTTAAGGGATGAAAAAAAACTTATTGCTAATACAACTCACTATGGCATTTAGTAAGATAGAAAGGACCAATGATTTCTATTTGAGGTCAATGTACTAAAAGAAATCTAATAATAAAGGTAAGCTAGAAGTGTCAAATTAATCTTCCACTCAGAAAAGTAAGAGAAATATTTTCTGCCGAGAAAAAGACAAGATTTAAATATTCTGCAGACAAAGCCTTTCTTGAAAAAAAAAGTAAAAAGAAGTTCAAAATAAGGAAGGAGGTGGAGGCTTGCTTATCATGTCATCTTAAGTGTTCTAAGTGTGTAGCACTACACAGAGATGAAAGGAAAGATATCACTACCCTTAGAATGAGAATCCAGATTTTTTTATAAAAGTTACACTGGCTTTCATCATCCCTGCAATGGAGAAGGGAATAGTGATTTCACTATTTTTGGCAGAGGAGTGGGCAAGCAGCCACCTTGAAATGGTCCTCAGTCTGAGCATTACCTCTTCCAGGCCATAAAACAGTCACTAGTATTTTAGAATAAGATAGGAATCGAAAATAAGATGGAAACCTGCCATTTCATTGCACATGCTGCAGAAATAGATACAGAAATTCAGAATTAGATGATGAAGTTGTGGAGCATTTTTAAACCATTACTTCAGCAGATGGAAAAAGGCCAAGATTTGGGTCTTCTGCTCTGTCAGCAGAGGATACCAAGACTGTTACTAGAATGAAAGGATGTGTGACTGCTGTGATTCATTTTTCCTGTATGCGTGAGCACACCTACAAGATCATGTCCTCAAGGGATAGAAAGGAGACTATTTAAGCATCTCATTCTGTATTCAATATCAAAGTATTTTACCTGGCCAAGATAGCAGAGCCACTGTGCATATGCAAAACAGAACTTTTATCACTCCAGTGTATTTTTCAGAGAATAGTTGGTTCTTTAAATACCAAGATGGGCTTTTAGTAAACACACAAAGAGCATACTGAAAAGTTACAGTATCCTTGAGTCCAAGTTAAATGAAAGGTAACCCTTTGTATTTACTGCATATTCAAAGTGCCTTAGAGTGCAAATAGCTCTTATGTGGTAAATATATCAACCAATTTAATATATGATAGAAAGAATCATCTCTAAGACTTCTGGAATAGGAAAATTTTCACCTTCCTGCAACCTCATGCAAGTTCTTGTACCACTTATTAAAACTGATCATCCCCCATTATGCTACAGCAGAGCAACAAAAAATAACCCAAAATGAAATACAATATTCTTTTGTTAATAAGCTGCATTATCTTGATGACCTTTAGAGAGGACAAGAAGATAAACATCCCATCATAAAAAACTATACTTTGTGTTGGAAATATTTGCCATAGACTATTCCTTCAATCACAGGGATCTATTTCCTTGGACTTGTACTCAGGACCAAGAATACCCTCAGTGGATAGTAAGAAAGGATATACTCTGAGTGGGAAGTGTCTTCTTAACAATATGGGAAGTGCCAGATACATTTACAATGTTTTATTTTCAAAAACATGAGAGGAAAAAAGAACACAAAAGAAATAAATTACAAATAAAGTTGTTACTGTCCAGAAAATGAAAACCTATCACTCAACTAAATAAATAAGACTTTCAACTGCTGAAAATGAAAGCCAGTCCTCATGGCAAGGTTTCAAAGTATTATTTTACTCTTATGCTGAAAAAAAGAGGAAGGACTCAGGTCCTGCATCTGAATCCAGCCCTCACCTAAGTTCTCCAAATGCACATCAAGCCACACATCCCAGGTGACAAAACTCTTCCCTGAAAGTACAGTGAGCTTGCTCATAGAAAAAGCAAAGCAAAAATGTCTAGGACAACCCCTGGCAACCTGTTCTGCACATGAACAGAAAGGGATTCTTAGGGATTTCTTTAATCAGAAAGGGATTTCTTTAGTCAGGAAGTTTTTAGCAGCTTATCTAATTGTGCTGCTGCTACTTGGGAAAACCACTAATATGGAGAAACACAAAAAACTGAAAATGTGTTACTTACGGTTCTTTCAGAGGTCTCATGTGTACCTCCAACCATTTGTGTCCTGTTAGTGTTTACTGCATCTTACCAGGAAGGCACAAGAGTTAAAAAAGAAGGAAGGAACCACATCAGACATTTCTGCTATATAGGAACTGTAGGACATGCAGTGTGGTGTCACATTCTTCTCTGAAGTCATACCCTCTTTTCAAAAAAGACTGAGCCTGTTGGTAATGAGGCATAATTTTTACAATTAATTCTTAATGCCTCTAGTAAAATCTGTGAATGCTTGTAGCATGTGGCACTGCAGAGCAATCTATTTCACACATCTACCACTTATATTCCCTACCATAATTACCAAGTCTACATGAAACCACTTGAGATGTACAGTCTAACTAAAGTAAAATAAGAAAAAATTGCAGGACTGGTAATATTTATTCTGGAAATTTTGAAAGATGCAGTGTGGCATCTCCAATTTTAAAGCGCTGGCTGAACACCTTTACCAACTACCCTCTGAGGGGAAACCAATCCATTACTTACAGACTCCCAGGCTTGTCCTATGAGCAGGGATACAGCTACCAGTGTTGGCTTGCAAATGATGAAGGGAAAAAGGGAACTCCTGGGTCAAACACTCCAGAGCCTTAGCAATGAGATAAACAGCCCAGGAAAGCCTAAGGATAGTCTCCCTCCACACTAAGCTTCACTGCCTTGTGCCTTGAAGCAGTCAGGGCAGTGGCCTGCACTGTTTTCCCAAAAGTGAACAGCCATCACAATATGCTGATAAGTCTACTGGCAGAGGGAATTTCACTGAACACTCAAGGCCAAACCCAAACACTTTTGAAGGCAATGACCCAGGCCTTTTATTTCTCAAGTGAACAATTAAAAGTAAGCATACAGAAACCAATCTCAGGAATGAAACAAGCACCAGCCGCATCTCATGTATGATTTTTTAGCTTCTATGCATGCTTGTATCAAGGATCAGCATCTAACACTATTTCCTGAAAGCTTATTAAGAAAGATAACACATCTGCAGGAGGCAGGAAGGCAAACACCATGGTTTCATTTCCTTTTACATAAGATGTATTATACAGTGGAGCGCAAGGCATAAAGGTCTGTGAAAAAATATATCTCTGCTTAGTACCAGAAGAGTTATGTCCAAGTGGATCCAAAGGGGAATAATAAAAAATTACTGGTCCTTGGGAGGCAGATACAGATACATAAGCAGTCTGTTGCTCAAGCTTTCAAGACAGTGGTATTATCCTCTAAGCACAAAGGTCCAGAAATCCACAGTGGTCTCAGATGAGAAGAAATCTTGTTTACTTAGCTTTTCGGGACTGTCCTGTAAAGCACCTTCAGAAGTGTAGTCATTAATTGGAAAAACTTCTGTTATTTAAGGCTCACAAAAAGAAACTGACAGACAAAAACCCCACCTCATTCTTGATTCCAAAGCAAAATACTCTATCATTTAGGCATCAGGACATAAAAATATGTGGATGAGAAGCAGAAGGAAGAACAACATGGGATGTGAGAAGCCTCACTGATATCTTGTCTTTACACCTCCTATTTCTCACCTGATATTTCTTGAGTATTTTAAATTAATCCATTAAAATCCTTTTCTTCTAGAAAATTTAACGGGCACTTTAATTCACTATGATCAAGTGAGGGGGGCCAGAGGTCACAAGCTAGTCTGAGCTATGCTCTGTACTTGCAGCTGCAAAATATACCACCAGCTGAAAAAAATCAATGAAGATCTGCCAGTTCATGAATTTATGTTTAAAAGCTACATAAAACAATGTGCAGTACAGGAACAGATAAAGATTGAAGCAAAGTTCCAGTGTCTCAGTGAACTTTGCTAAATACCAATTTGCTGAAAAAAATACCTCCAATTAGCTCTTTGTAGCTTTAAAAGACTGAGTGCTTTATCTGTCATGCAATTCAGTACCCAACTACAAATCAAATTTAAGCTACTTCATTCCTACAACTAGGTTTTTAATTTTCAAAGGTATCAATGCCATGATGTTTCAATACATAATTACTCCTTATAAATTACAACAAATTTCTGCAACACAGTAGAGCTGAAACTACAAGTTTATAATTTGTTCTTTCATAAATCTTTTATATGATTAACCAGTCAAATGGATAATCAGTTTTGACATTGAAGAAAATTCTGTTATAGTTCTAATCCAAAAGCAGTATCTGTTAGAAAACAGTCTGCTACTTTAAATGCTTTGAAAATACAAGCATATACTCATATTCCTTGCAATAAGAAATAAGAGGTTTTGTGGGCTAATATTTTCATCCTCTTATTTCAAAACTATTTCCAAATAAAGATAACAAAACAGAAGAAAGAAACATATAAAAGATGCTGGGAGTGTAGTAATCTCTAGGTTTGTTTTGTTTTTCAAGATCAGACATCTGAAAACTCAGACGTGTTCTTTCTCAGATGGTAAGATGCTTTAAGGACTTGGGAGAAAGAAGAAGCTGGTGTAGTACTGCAGTTCCCTGAGAGCCACCCTCCTGGACTATGATCAGTTTTCATTACTCTGCTTGCCCAGTAAGGACTCAATATTCACTTACAGGGCTCCTCTAACAACTAAATTTATGAAGATGAGAACTCAAAAAACTGATACTTGAAAGCCCTAATATTCCTACAGAAGCATGAAGCCTACAGTCAAACATTGTAAAGGAATAGTCTCCAAAACCTGCAGTCCTTGACTGAAAAACCTTTCATGAGCTGCAGAGAACAGCACTGAATCAGAACTGATGCACTCCAGAAGTTACTAACCACTTTAGAAAGGTACAATACCCATACAAGAGATTCTTTTTGATATAAGAAGAGAAAAATGAAGATTGCCCAGTGTCAGAAGGCCACCACACACAGCTGGGGCTGAAATCCTCACGTTGAACTCAGGAACATTAATCATCAGTCACTGACTTCTGAATTGCTTCAGCACTTGAAGAGAGTGATTTAAATACTTCTTTCTGAACAAATACATGACACGTCACATGACACCTTCCAAAGGCTGCTTTTCTAAACTTTTATTCAATTGTCAAACTTAGCACTTTTCTTGACAAAATAGCAGTGTCCATTCTGACCAGGGTCACAGGAATTGAGCTTGACCAGTACCAAGAAAAGCTGGTGTTGAAAGAGATGTGGCAGAAGTGGTACTACTTCACATCCATTTAACTGACTTCTTAATGCAGAGCTATTTCAGAGCAAGGGGGAGAAACTGGAACAAGAACATTTTTGCTAAGCAAAAAGTGACAGGTGGGAACTGACTGGAGAAACTTCTGTAGTTCGTTATGAGAGAATTCTGAATTTTTCCAAGGGTGTTTTGGGTTGGCATCTAAGTTACAAAATCAGGAAAACCCTCAGACAATAACCAAAAGAACAATGGGGTTCCTCAATCAGAAGGAAAACAATGGAAGTGTATACCTGAAATGTCAAAATCATCAAGTCAATGCTGAGGTGAAATACATAAAAGAGCCACAAAAGAGAAAGCTAAATAAAAATAATTTGTGTTGCTTCAGATGCAGGACCTGAGTCCTTCCTCTTTTTTTCAGCATAAGAGTAAAATAATACTTTGAAACCTTGCCATGCCTATCACTACTGACTCAAGGGCATCACACATCAATCTGTATCATAAAAAATAGGCTAACAGCTCCCACAAAGAAAACAGTATCTGTGTTATCAGGAGAGAGAAAAAAAAAACAAACCAAAAACCTAAAGAAGAAAGAAGGAATGTGGCTATCCACTTCTTGCTTATGCTAAGCCAACCAGTTCATCTTAATTTATGCATACTATTGCATCTCCCAAGAGACACAGCTTTGCTCTATTGTTCTACAATTTAACTGAAAAACCACCAGACCTCATAAAGGAAGTTTGTGGAGGTTGTTGGAGAAGAAAACTAGAATGCATCACCCTACAAAATCCATGTACTACCTCATTTCAAGTACTTTCTTGCATCTTAGGGAAAATTCAGAACAACTACAAGGGAAAACAGTCTTCATGGACAACTGATCTTTTGGATTTCACTAGAGCATTTTAACTTAAATAGATTTTAAAGTCTAGACGTGATCTGAGTAAAACCATGCTATTTTAATGAAAAAATACAGCATATAGAATGATTTTAGCATACACAAAAATCCAAATTCTACAAATTCATAAAAATACATGAGGAAAAATAAAACACACACTTAAGAGAACTTGCTTCTTTTGCAACTGTGATGCTCTGGGTGTACCACATTACTTGTAGCTGTAGCATGTAGAAGGATAATGATCATTGAAGGGTTGGGACTGTAAATTGTTGAATTTATACCACGGAGTTCTTAAAAGACCGCTTGGCAACTTCCCCTGAAGTATGCATATCTTTAAAATATGACATACTTTTGTACTGCCTAAGGTCTATTCCCATGCAATAGAAGTGACTTCAGCAGTAATGAACAGAGTGACCTCTAATCAACCAAATTTGCCCTGCTCTCAGAATACCACATAAATCAGTTACTGAGGAGTTGCCAAAGTCTTACTAAGTGCTTGAAAGCTCTTCCTAGATGGATGTAACAGAATTAAATTTAGGATGTTTTTGGATACCAGTGTCCAAACTCCACACACTATAAAACCATGTAATGTTCACCCCAAAACAGGTGGGTTTATTACCAATGTCTATAAAATGTACTCCCAGACTTTTAATGTTGTTTTGCACAAAATGTAAAGTATCTCCCCACCTTTCCAAATATTGAATATTATGGATAAATCAAGGCCTTTTCTAATCAACCTACATTACTCACTTCACTCATGTGAGAAATCTTGCATGAAATTTTCTCTCCACACCAGAGATGCTATAAGGAAGTTATTTGTAAATGCCAGCTTCCACCCAACACAGATGAATTCCTTGAGTGTCCTATAACTGACAAATGTTAAGTCTGACAACCTTGATTTGCTTCTTCTCAAAAAGCAACTCTTTGCCACCACTGACAGCTTAAAGCAGCTACTTCCCCATCCTTACTGTGTTGTGCTGGAGCTTTATTTTTGGCTGGGTCTGTTTCCCAAACCCATTCACGTCATGTCCACACAGACACGCAGACCAATGCAACGGCAGGATGCGAGGGAGAAATGCCGTCAGCCCACGGCAAACGCTGCATCTGAATCACGCTGTGCAGGAGGCAGCTCTGCCCCTCACCTGTGTGCAAAGGCAGCCCAGACTCATTTGTTTCCCACTGAAACGCCAGTTGCAGCACAATTATAAAACAGCAGACCACGAGGAGACCTCAACCATGGTAATAACCAGGCCAAGAAATGTTTCAGGATTTTTTTGCTGCTCTCTGTGGGTACATCGTAATTAGCTGGTTATTTGCAGCGGAGCTGCAAAGACATCATTAATCTTTAGATAAAATATTCATGTTGCACAATTTTCCTCTTTCACAAGGGAAAGGATTTGATTTTGAACATGTGAGGGTTAATACAGTACAGCGGCTTGAAAATTCTGTTATTGCTAGGTGTTGTCAGCAATGTGAATGGTCAGAACACACAGGTGAAAATTCCCCCATCTTTGTATCTCTCAATGGATCCAAATGAATACAGAAATACATTCAAGATACACGGACACAAAACAATTGCAAGAACAACTGAAGATGAAGCGTTTTCAGAGAAAGGGAAGAGCTTGAAATGAAAGATCATACATAAATATTAGAAAATATATATTTAAGGAAGCTATGGTGGAGAGATTTAACCTAATAAGTTTATTCTTCTAGAATCAAACAATTTCACTGAAGCAACATGACTTTTGGGATACAGGGCAAATCACATACAAGTACCATACAACTCACAGTGCTTCAAATGTGGTATTTACCATTAAAATAATGCACATGCAAAATATGCAGTTTTGTCTGTTACTAAGAAACTAACAAATGTACTTAGACACTTTGGAAAAATAATGAGAAAAAATGTAATGTAAATTAAGTTGAAAATGGAAGAGTTTAAACAATGATTTTACTGTCTTCTGCTTTCTCTATAGAAGATTTTTCAACACTGAATTTCAAACAATGCCTTGTAACTCCTAAAATATGCTTTTCTGGAAAATGATTAAGGTTTTCCAGTTACATCCCTATTGTTCAAACTCAATTTGATTAATTGCATTTTGATTTTTCAAAAACATACACAAAGGTACATTTTTGTATGAATTCTGACTTGCTTGGCATTGCAAGTATTTTTTACAAAACAAGTTTTCTGATATATTTAAAACACAGCTGCATTCACAGCAAGAAGCTATGCTACACCAATGAAAACACATTGCATTGGTAGCCTTCATAGATCAAAGTGACTGAATAAAATTATTTGAAATACAGCTCCTTCCAGAGGCCATTAAAATTGTATATTTTTTTTTTTTTTTTTTTTTTTTGGGAGGGCGTGGCGGAAAAAGTTTTTTTTTCTGGAGAGACTGGGCAGAGAAGACTTGACAGAGTTCTCCCCCCTTTCCTATTGGGCAGGAAAAAATTGCCTCTCTGATTTGAGCAGGAAAAAAATTGTATTGATGTTTCCTAAGAAATCAGAACAGGGCTATTTTTAAGTGTTTTCATTAATTACACGGTAACCTGCATTCTTTGGGTGATGAATAAAAGAGGAAAAGCATTTACTTCTCATAGAAACAATTGCCTGTCAAACAAAGCATAAAAAGACAAAAGGCAGAAACACTGTTTCAGCTTGAATGCCTTAATGTCACCATTTGTCATGCAGCACTTGCTCAGAAAACCCCCAAGTACAGCTAACTCTGCTCCTCTTTACACCGTGCACTTTCTCTGCTGGTACAGGATTAAAATGCGCCCGGCCTGACGATGAAACAGCAGAGCCATCGCACATTGTTATGCAACTCACTGTCTGCAAGGGTGGCTCGTAGCTCCTTCTTTATTCAGCAAGTGCCAAGTGCATGTTTAATCAATGTCACAGCTCACCACAGTGTGCAACTAAAGCCACTGTCATTCCTCTCTTCAGATTTGCCTGGCTGAGTTATGCAATGCTCCGAAGAATACCTTGGAATTCTTTCCAGAGGCTCTGAATGCAGGTGGGTGACAGCGTTCCAAGTACTGCCAGCAAAGCAGACCTCTTTTCATCCTTTTTCAGGCTGGACTAAAATTACATAGTGTGACTGCACGTAGTTCGCTGCATTTGGAATTACAGCATGTCAACGTGAGAAAGCCTCTTCAGACGGCTGCCACAAAGAGTACATCAAAGGCTGGGTGTTTCTGAAGTCTTAATAAATAACTAAGTATAACTGAATAAAACCAGGAGCTGTTTGTATTTTTTTTAAGACAAAACAGAACAGCATGCATTTTGTTGCCCTGCATCAGCTAAGGAAAAAAAAGCCTCAATTTTAATGAGAATTAGTCAACATTAAGGATCATTATGAGAAAGAGCTTTACTGTTTTTTCGACTACACTTGCTTTAGTGGATTACTGAGAAAAAACACCAGCCATTTGGAAGATTCTGCAACATTATTATCGTCACTGATAAACTTCTTCATCAAGAAACTGTACGTGCTCCTATCTGGTCTGTCTGAGAGAGAGAGCAGCTCCTTCATGAAGATAAAAGCCTGGCTTGCCACTGAATCGACGAGTAAGAAGCATGTCTGATGACATTTTATTCCTGATGCAATGTAGGGTAAGAAATACCTCTTTTTTTTTTAACCTTTCTGTAAGATATGTTCTGAGCTGATGACATTAATTAAGACTCACAGGAGAAATACCTTAATCTCCAATGATTACAGCCATTTGCCAGGAGAGAAAGATGCTATTGCACTATAAAATGATTGTATATCTTCAGTAAATTGGAGTGATCTGAACTAGTAGAAATCCCCATCAAATTTCTGATCAATAAAGCTAAAACAGCATAGCAGATTGCATACAAGATGAACATCCCAGTCACCAAAGAACATAATTTTACAGGGAATATGTTTCTAGAAGATATTTGACTGCAAATTAAGAGTACAAGAGCAGCTAAGTAATAGAAATGAGCTGTCAACCTCACTTCTGCAACCAAAAAAATATGACAAATCATACATGCATCTGTAAATGTCTACTTGAATTCTTAAACTGCATAGAATGTTGTTACTATAGAAGTACTACCATCCTGTGGCATACTGCAATGATCAGCATACATAACCACCACCTTTGTATTTGAAGAGACAGACATTTTCTGATAAATGTTTACTGTTGCATGGATGTGCAAAAGCTGATCTGTTAAACATGAAAAAGGATAAGATCTCACTTGCAATTGCCTGCTTGGGGCTTGTGAGAAACAACTTGCGATACTGTATTAAGGAGGCATATTTTCCATGTTTGAAAATAGCAGGCATGAATATTTTCTACTGGTATTTTTACGTGGCAGTTAAATATATAAGAAAAGCTAAAAATGCATATAACCTCCCCAGGCATTTCAGAGTATTTGACAATGCTCACATATCTGCTTTCACCAGTACCATCCTTTATAAACAAATAAGCTGGCTTAAGATACATTTTAAATGTCTTTTGTAATAAAGGATACTAACTGGCTTGGAGCACCAAGCTATTTTTCACTCCTATCAAATCTGTACCTACAGAACATTTATTTTTAACATGAACATGTCCACACAAAAAGAAAACAAAAGACAAATACAACTCAATAAACGCAGCATTAAGAAATGTTGTATGAAGAACTACAGAATTGTTTTTAAAAAGATCAAAGCTTGCATGTTTGTCAGACCAGATTTACCATTTGCTTTCTTTTTTCTAGCTAGCTGCCAGAATACTGGTGAAGGTATTTGCAGGAAAAATGGGGACCTCTGCCATCACAACACTAGAAGATGTAAAAAGGCAAGAGGAGAAAGAGGAAAAAGAAGAATCTATTTTAGCACTGCTTGGGATTATTGGAACTGTGCTCAATTTATTTGTTATTGTTTTTGTGTACATCTACACTACACTTTGATGACATTTTTGAAAATCCATTGTACAGAACAAAGTGCAAAGACCTGCAATGGTAAGGATGATTTCTAAATTAAAAGCAAAAAAACCCACCACTCTCTGAAAAGAGTATCAAAAACATTCCAGAGTGAAGTGTCTGGCTAAGGGTGCTGCATCAATGACTGCAAAGTGTACCTAAGAGCCCAGCTAGGGTGCTAAATTACGTAAATGAAGGCAGACCAAATGCAACATTTCGTTGGTAACAGATGAAATCTGAAGAGCTGATCAGAGAAGGCACTGTTTTATTGCCAGCAAACATGCAAGACAGAAACACAGCCAAACACTGAAAATAATCAGAACATAGAAAGAAATAAAGTAAATCTGTGAGTAACTATAAACAAGTCCCATGCTTTCTATGGTTTTGTGCAGTATGTCCCTTCATAGCCGAGACCAGAAAACAGGCAAAAGGGATTTTTCATTTTTAGGCCACCATAATTTAGGCTTATAACTTACACTAATGTATAATAAGTGTGGAAACAGGAACGCTGTTATACTAGAAGTTGTAATACTATAAATAAAATTTTAACTATTGACTATATTCTGCAGCATTTTTGTTAGTCTTGTGGAAAGCTGAAAAAGGTTAGATTTTCTTGCCTTTACTAAATCTGTATTTGAAATCATCATGCTATACTGACAATGTGCTTTTCTAATTAAAAATACTTTAAAGTGGTGTGAAAAAATAAAGAATAATTTTAGTACTTCTTTTAAGACATGTTAATAATTCCAATGACAAACTAATACATATTCCTTAAATGAAAAAAAAATCTTAAATTACATTTTCTATACCACCACTTTTAGAATGTGTTTAACAGAAGCCAAATACAATTCTCATGTTTTCACCCTGATGCTTATTTTCAAGTAAAACATACCATGCAAGGGTTCACAGTGTTGCATGGAAAACCTTTGTCCAGAAGACTGTACTCTCCCTTTCTTGACCAAGTCCTGAAAAATTTTTCCCTTTTTGCACCGTCTATGACTGAGGCCCAGAACTGCCACTCTTAGGCATACTTCACAGAACATACCATTTGGCTACTGAAATTAGTGAAACTAATTCCACATATTTAATTAAATCTACATATGCCTTTAAACTAGATCCAAAGCTGTGGATAGTCTGAGACCATAGAAGTTTTTGTATCCATGAATGTATCTCACATGTACCTTATAATGAAAATTACTTTTGAGAGCTTAGGATTAAAAACTCATTAAACAAATAACATGAAAAAAAAAAAACAAACCCGATTTTAATAAATACTTTTCTTACTATTACCTGTGCCACAGGAACAACAGAGCAGCTGCATTTCTGAATATCAGCTCAATTTCTTCTAGGCTACAAAACTACATCCAGTCCCTCCATAAAATTACATGTGAAGAAATACATCCCTTATATAGGTGATAGCTTATTAATGTATCGGATTTGGTAACTGCTAAACCAACTGAGCCTTTGGAAGTCACTTGGAAACCAGTACATGCATAGAATAAGGTCAGGGACCTAGAAGATAATTAATTTGGCAATGATATTTCAATCAGTTGCACACTATAACAGTGACTTATGGACAAATGGACAAATGAGGTGGAAGATGCTATATTCTGGTTTTGCAACTCTGAGTCAATACTGGCTCAACTAGAAGAAATGATAAACAGGGCTGAGGCTGCACAGGAAGGAAGCACATGCAGACAAGAAAATTTGTTCACCAGCCACAGTCTTCAGCAAGTCTCTATTAAATGTATACTTATTTTCAGTATATGAAGCACCAAAGCATTCTGTAAAAGTAAGCTACATTCTAGAGGAATTATGCAGGTTGCTAATGTTTATTTATGACTACAGAACAGGTATTACCATTATTATTTTTCCAATGTACTTCTTATATCTACCTACTTATGGATATTATTGCATTTAATCTCATAATACCGGGATATTTGAGATGGATCTCTGAAATATTAGAAGAACCTGAAAAGTGAAATTCAGGTAGAAATTACTGCTGTTTATTTTGATCCTGAAGTTATTTAAAATTTGTCAATTCTGTGAAATAAATAAACAGTTTTATTTCGTATCATCTCAGTGCATAGCTCTCTTCTTGAAATCATGATTCAACTAGTACAACAGCATTACAGTGAAATACTGCACCTTTTTTTTTTGGTAAGCTCTTCAACAGCAAAACAGACAAAAACCAATCCCAAAATTATAACCAAATGTAGGAAAGGGTCAGCATGATTTCTTTTACCAGTGAATGAGCTCATTAACATTAATGAAGGCTAGGAGAATTTTTAATTTCAGTAATTACATGCTGTCTATCTATACTGCCACTGTACCTCTGATTTCATTTATAGCAAAGGTTTTGATCCTTAGAGGGAAGTCACAGGGTAACATGATCATTAGACTGCCTCAGCATACAAGTTACATTTTGTTTTAAAACAGCAATCTGATGTCCTTTCTTAATAGGTAATACCTGCAGGCCATACTCATGTGGACCTAAGTCTAACTTTAATTAAATAGAGCTCTAATAAACAGCTTTGGTACTTATACATTTAATCCAATATATGCTTAAGAATTTCACCAACAAAGAATATCTTAATGGCAACTACCTCTCATTATACACAGCACAAATAGTCTAGGGAAAAGCAGAGTTGCATGATGATTCAACATTTACACTGCAGCAGTACCGTCACACCTTCAGTGATGGACGAATAAAGAGCTCAGTGTACCTGCCTCAGAGTACTCAGCATACTCAGCTCAGTGGGACTGGATAACTTGACAGAAAATAAAACAACACCATGCAATGCCTTGAGAATAAATGTAATTGCTAGAAAAGAAATACTCTATCTTCAGCAGACCAACTAGTGTAGTTCATGGTCTGAGGCCTGAAGAGTATGACTTCAGTGGACTCAACTAACAAAGGTACATCAAAAGAGGCAGAAAAAAGAAAGCAGCACATTCACATTCAACAGATTTGTCCACAGTACTGATTAGACAAAGTTCACAATGAGGTATTTGGCAGCAGGATAAAGCAGCACAACATTAATGAGTCCATAAGTCTATGATGTGACAGTATTTGGTAAACTATGAAAAGTGCATTGAAAGCAAATACTGGACTCCCATCAAGTGGAACATTTTGGTCCGTAAAGACAATCCTTTTAGCAAAGCTCTCCCGCAGAAATGCATCATCTCTTCTCAGCAGTCAAACCCAGGGAAGACTAAGCTCATATAACACTACAAACTAAGCTGACCACATCACATGGCATTTTGTCCACCAAAGAAGGAAACGTGCCTAAGAAAGGAGCATGTAAGCAAACCCCAGCTGAAACTACAGTATCATCTGTTTCCTGTAAGCCTGGAAATTCAAACAAGGAGAATTCAAGCAGAATTCTGCAAGTTGCTATGAGGTCTGTTTTCCAAGGCAAAGGTGATAACAATCCTCTCTTGATATTTGTCTTTAAACAAGTCTAAGTCATCTCAGGGTTTGCTAGATACTAGTTTAATGACAAATCAGTAGAAAAACTGTTTTTTACCATGAAGAGACTACCTAATATTGTGGTATGGACAAATCCAAACTTCACTTGGCTTCTTACTGTTCAAGCCTATTAAAAAATACAGTCCTTGCCCTGTTCTAAAAGTCACTTGATTTCCCTTCTGTTTCATGATTCCTTTCCACTGTCTTGTCTCTGTAAATCTTGTTAGCTACAAAAACTATTATAAATACTGCTTTCTTCTCTCCCACTTGCAAATACTATCTTGTATTAGTTTCCATTCACCTATCAGTCAAATAACTCTAATTTCTATTAGCAAAATCTAGACCTTCAAGACAGTCACGTATGGTCATGCGTTTGCTGGGAACCTTTTGTACAGTGCAAATTTTATTACAGTGCATTTTGTTCAAGAAGAGAAGTGTTCAAATATTTGAAAGAGTCCCTAAAATCTTTCAAACGAAACATGCTGTATACAAGACAAAAGTGAAAAGATTTTACATGATATTTTGTGTGAAATGTGTATATATGCATGGTAATGAATACATGCTAGATGTTTCATGATACAGAAGTTAAAAACTACATCAATTTTACAAATGTAAATATGAGTTAAGTCTTAGGAATAAGCATAGGTATAATAAAAAATCTCACCATGTTGCAAAAATAAATCTTCTCATTTACAGAATGAAAGATAGTAAAAACCACAGTAATGCCATAGCAAGACATGAAACAAACACCAAAAAAATTGTCAAGAAATGGTGAGGATTACAGCAGCTATTGCCCCTTGTGACGAGAGCTATCTTGCATACTAAGGAAAGTTCTTCAAAGACAGATAAACCTTCCTCCTCTACAAGAAAAAAGCAATTATAGAAATCAATTAAAATGGTCAGAATTTGCAAGGACTTCACAATCACCTCACTTCGATGCAGATGAAGCTGCAGAATATATCAGAGCAATCTGTTTCGTACTGATCTGGTTCAAGGTGAGGTTTCTAAATGACTAAATATTATGTGAGCAGTGCTTGTCTGATCAATATTCCTTTATCTAGAACTATACAGATAACAATCTAGTCCATGTATGTTTTGGGCAAATTAAGCAGGATGCCAAAATAAACTTAATCAAAAAGTCTTAATAAAATCAAAATAAACTTAAACAAAAATCCTAGATAGACTTACAACTGTGACACAGGCCAATCTGCTGGAAGAGCTTTGCAAGCTGGATGTGCTAGACCTAGGATGTAGCCTAATTGAACATGTGTAAGCAAAATACAAAATTCACATCAATACCAGAATACTTACTGTCTTGTATCACCACAGAGTTATCAGCCTATGTGCAATGAAAGGAAAAAACATGCCTGCAGCTTCATAGCACATACTTTTATATCAAAACTCTTCCACTGCATTTATTTTATGTCTATGGTAGATACATATAGATATGTGAAGATCACTATTATTCCAATAATTACAACAAAACCTAAAATTTGGCAGAATACCTTCAGCATAAGGTAACCTTCATCTGATCCTACCAGTACCCACTCAAATCTGAGAAAGTTATAGGGTTGTTGAAATCACTAATTTCTGTCATCACTGTGCTGGGCACAGCTTGTTCCTGCTCAGGTGCCAGAACCCAGGAACATTCTGTTAGCATTCTACATGCAAACCCCTAATTTCTCAGACCAGCATGTTACAGAAGAGTGCAGTTATCTGCTTATCCCACATAAAAGTACATTTTGACAGCAGAAGTTGCACCAGTCTGAAAATCAGAATACCATATCCATGCTCATTACTACCAATGCTGCTCCCTTTCCTACTCTCCCTAGACTCCCATTCAGCCTTGCTAGAGAAGACACAGGTATTCAAACTAAGTTTGAAATTAGGTAAAGCTCTATCAGGAAAGACTCACATCTGCTCTACTACATTGCGTTGGTCTTCAAGATTTTAAAAATTAAAATAAAAATAGTAGAAATAATAAAGAAGGCATCTCTGTATTTGAAATGTTTGAACCATAAATGCATTAAGGGGATTTTTTTTTCAGTCCCACAAGCATTGTACCAGAACCTAACACAGCTTCAGAGCTTCTCAACCTGCTTCTCTTGTGTTCGCTATGTCTCCTGACACTCAGTGTCGGTGACACTGAGAGCCTCAGCATTACGTGCAACTTGCACTCATTAATGTGAAAATTATCTGTCTGCCTTTCAACTCAACAGTAATTACTCCACTGGAATTATGCCTTGTTATCACTAAGACAAACTGTTTTCAGGGCTTACTTCCCAACTAAATGCATCTGTCTCAAATATTGACAAAGAGAAGACATTCTTTCCAGAAGTCATCCTTTTTGCACATTTCCCTTTCACACTGCTATCCTATTGTGCTTCCAAAGACGAGCCTGACTGATGCACGCTTACAGAGTTATTATTTTTAAATCCAGGAGAGCATTGTTAATTATAGTGTTGTATAGGCTTTTGAACAAATACAGAAGGAAACATTCATATTGCTTTGATCAATCAAAGGATAACAACCCTTAGATTTCACAGTTCTAAACGTCAATAGAAATAACCCCAGTCTTTGTGAACTTGTAGACATAAGGGTAGTTTTCATTTTTTTTCTCTGAAAAGCAAGGTTTTTCTTTGCTTTATACAGTTTAACTGTTACATTGGTCACTCTTTCCTAATTGTTAATGAACAGGCACAACATTTCAACACCACCTGCCAACCACAAACAATAGCAGTTCAGCAGTGGAAAACATACCTAAAATAAACATTTCACTGAAACTTTGCCTCTTCTTTGTACATTGAGAAAACAAATGGTCCCCAACTAGTCTGAACTTCTCACCACGAGCCACATATCTCATCTATCCTATCAGTATCTGACTGTCCTCTCCCAGTTAAAGGTGACTTACACAGACAGATACATTCTTCTACTGAAAACAGGAAAAAGCAATTTCAGCAGCTGTGATTCATCTGTAACTCAGGATCAGCTGCTTCATCCTTTAGATAACATGGCATTTTTGCCAGGCCTTTCAATGACTCTTCCTCAACAAAGAATTTATGAGTATCTGTTAGAAAGATTACTTTATTCTTTTACTTTGTCATTTACTTGATTGTATTTTCAACTGCAATAACAAGCTTGGTCTATCATTAGTTCATTTTCCTCATTGCATTATGTGCCAAACAAAACCAACAAATTCATTACAAAATTAGGGTGAGGTGTCAACTCACCCTAACAACTGAAAGATCTTCATATTTTTATTTTTACTATAAGACCCCAGCAGACTTTTTGAACTAGTTCCATTCCATCACAGATTATGTAATGCCCTAGTTAGTACAAATTAAAAGAGCCACATTCTTGTTTTAATTCTAAGTAGCTTTGCAAATAACTTAAGACAGGAATGACTTCTCTTTTACCTCTAACATAAAATGTATATGCTATAGGAGCATACAAGGAGCTATAATATTGTCTCATGAATTCACATCATCACACCCTCCAACTGGCATTCCAAAGAACTGTGGAAATGTGACAAAGACATTAATCAGTTGCTCCAAAAATAGGGCAGGCAAAATAAGCTCCAAAACCGAATTACTCAGATTTGCAACAACTCCTCCAGATACTTAAGGATTAAATCCATCTTTATAAACAAGTAACTTAATAAAAATCCAACCTAAGGCTCATCTCCATACTCAAGCCTGTCATCTAGTGAGACTGAACATAAATCACAAACCCAGTCTGCTGATTTTGTCATTAGTTCCGCACAGGCAATTGCTTAATTCATACTGCTTCACACAACCTTGTAAAACTGAAATGGTTTCCCCAGCAAGGTACAACACACCAGATGAAAACTATCAAAGCATCTTAGTTTTAAAATTATAAGCAGAATTCATTTGTCTGCTTTAAAAAGCTCAACAATTTAATTGTTCCCATATATTCGAAATAACTTACAGTTCTGATAAGAGGCTTATTTTTGTACTTCCTAAATAAAGGAAAAAAGCTTTAATTGAAGTAGAATTGCCCTTTGTGCAATATTTACCAAATTCAGTTATGCATTTCCTCAGTTTTCTTTAAAATTGACATTTTTCTTCACACTAAGTTTTATGGTCTTGTATAAAGTATTCCTTTTCTCTGTGTATCTTCTGTAGAAGAACTAACATGTAAACTTTTCAGAAGAGAACACCATTTCCCTGTTAGTTTCAACAGGTGAAGAACTGAACTTCATCTTTAAAGAGCTATTGCAAAAAATGTGAGAATTTCAACAAGATTCTGTCTCATGATTCTGTTTTACCTTGTTTTCTAAGGCTCAAGTGAATGTTCCATTAGTAAAATTCTACACTGTCATATGTACTGAAACAAGCACCACCTGTTGTTTTGCAAAAACTGATTTGACAGAAGTAAGCCAGCTTTGATGTTGAAGGAGGCAAGGACACGTTACCTGAGTCGTTGCGGAGGTACGATGACATGGCTGGGATGAGACAGGACTGACTGAGCAGCTCCAGGAGAATGGATGGAAGAGCGCTGCTGTTTTGGCCTCTCCCTTCATGGCTTGTTTGAGTCTCTTCATTTGATGTACTCCCTGCAGGATTTATGTAACTGGCAAGAACCTGAAATACAGCAAAGTACTTAATCAAAACTGATTTATTTCAGTCCAAATAACTTTGACTTTCCTTAAGATAGATGCCCTAACACTTCACTATCTGTTTTGTGAATTCAGTTCTGGTATTTATTTCAGCAGGCCAGGATGTTTCAGAAGAATTTCTACACAGTTATTAGATTATTCAAACTTTGGCTAATGATGAAATTAAGTAACTGTTATAATTCTGAATTATTTTAGGAGATCAATTAATATGAATTTTGATAAACCTGCTGGAGTTACTCAAAGCAAGAGTTTGCCAGCTCAGACCACTGAGACCTGCAGCTGAGCAGTCCCTTTCACTTTAGAACACCAAGTACAACAACTAGCAGCAGGACTTTTCTTTTTTACAATAGTAAATGCTTCAGGTATTTTTGTAACTTCCTTTGGGATGGGACTTCAGGGTTTTCAGATGAAACAGTAAGTTATGGTGAGCACAAGAGTTACCTGGAGGAACAACGACTCATGAGCACGGCTCTTATGTGAGTAAACAAAGAGCAATGGTGAGAAGGCACCTCCCGACTGCACCCCCGCCTGTCCCAAGGGTGCCTGTGGCTGAGTTCACAGGCCCCTACTGCATGTTGTAGATGAAAGCATCTCCATGGCTCTGATTTGTGCAGCTGTACTCTCAAACTAAGTAGCTGTGAGGCTTGACAGGCCGTATAGCTTGAAGTCCCAGGGACTCTATTTACCTTCTCTTTTTTCTTTCATTCGCCCTCTTTGTTCTAACCCCCTTACCAATGGTATTTTGCTGCAGCATCTTATTAGCAATCTGTACAACAGAATTCATCTAGACCTTTCTACAGCAGGGAAGTCTGCTGTACAACTGACTGACATGTTCAGCAAAATGCTACTTCCTTCAGCTGCTGAGTGCCCTTAGCAAATGCCTCCTTAATTCACGACTTATTGCATTCATAGCTAAACCTCTCCCTGGCAGAGTACAAAATACTGCCTGGAAGCTTTGCTGAGAGTAATTTAGGTGATTTTCCTCTTTCTTGCATAGAAAAATGTTTTCAGATTTTATTTATTGTACTTTTGCAAGGGACATGATGATTGTGCCATGGAATCTATAGTGGCTAAAATAACTGATCATCAAAACGGTATCTTCATCAGGGTGTGGGCATTTTCAAAATTTCATCCCCTTTGTGCTCTAAACCCCAGTAGGTTAGCTAGTGCTTTTGAACTAAGGGTTCTTTGAATTAAACTTTTGATGACCAGATACAATCTCTATTCCCTACACTGATCCAAGATAACAGGTATTGGCTGGATTTCATAATGGACTGAAAAGCCTGACAATGCAGGATTTTCTTCTCCTTAGGTATTTAGAAGACATCAGAATTTTACTAAGATCTAGATGTTTACTGAAGAACTACTCTTTTCATGTAACTGACATACTCAAGATTTTCTAGTATGTACGAGAGATTTTGTTATATTGACATAACACATTCATGAACACCAGTATCAACTATAGGCACTTTGTTAAAGCAGAGTGAAAAGTATGCAAGAAATTAATAGGTAACACTGTTTGGCACATAAGTTCCGAAGTTTCTTTGAAGAACTCATAACCAGGTCTTCTATGCAGCAGCCTAGTGACATCTGAAAACAGCCTTGCTCAAAATATGATCTACATAATTTTCTATTAAGACATTAAGTTGTTTGTAAATAATTTTTGCCCAAAATATTGTAATTACTCTACTTGTGACTGACAAAACTCCAGTTTTATTCTCCATGCTTTAAATGCCTCTCATTAATCAACATTTCATAATTACACACCTGTAGAAGGCAGGTCACATGCTCTTCTTCTAGTCTTTGCTTAGTCAAGGCTTGTTCAACATCCCATCCTGAAGCTGTAGATCCTGTTCCAAATCCTGTACCCTTAGCCCAGTACAACTGCTGTTCTTCTGTTGATGCAGTATTGTGTGTACTTGACACCTGTGGCTAAAAAAAAAAAAAAAAAAAAAAAAATAAAATCACAATTATTTAATGATTTCATCATTAACTTTCTAAAGATATCATCAGGATCCAGTGAAATTCAAAGCTTTGCATAGGAAAGACTGCCACAAATACAGAGTTCTGGTTAAGGTCAGCAGCAGACTGTTGAAAGTAGTTCTTCAGTTTGACCAGTACTGTAAGCCCTTTATTACTCTTTTAAGATAATATCACTGCTTAAATGATGAGAGGTATTAGAATGCTACTTAATCAATATCATTCTAAACATCACAGCTCTGTAATTATTGGTGTTTAGAACCTAGTCAAGTCTAGTAACACAATGAGATGAAGGGGATGGGAGTGGAAATGTTATCAAGAGAACAGAACTGAAATATTAAGATGCTCAAGTATTTATTGGTTTTGAATGAATGCTCCAAAATAAGAACAGGAGCAAAGTTACACATATAGCTCTGACATATGGTCTCTGAGTCACTAAAATACACATTACCTCCTCTCCAGGTAAGAGCAAGGGGGTCAAGTCTTCCTTAAAATTTTCTAAGAACACATTTTTCCAAGTGCTTGGCAACAGCTAAAACAGCTTCTACCAGAGGTCTGCTTCAGTGATTTTAGTAATGTAACTCCAATATTACAATGCTTAGCCCTCATGAAGTAGCGTGGAAGTATTTACACTAACTTTGGAATTTTAGCAGGTCATTGGTGAAAAGGATGCAGAAAAAACTCTGATAAGCATTTTTAACTGATGTTTTCCTATTTGCATATTCAGCATCCTAAATGAAAGTGACTTGCTACTTTCATTACTTGGTCATAATTAGCTGGAAACCACATCATGCAGTATTTGTTTTATGGCTCTGAAGTTTCATTTTTTGTTCACGTCTTCTTCTCCAGTAACTTTAATAAAGATTGTATATGAAAGAGAAGAAATGATGTACGAACAGACTACAATGGTAAAAGAAATTACCACCTGTGAAGTATCATACTGACAGTAGTCGTCGATAATCTTTTACAGTGGGAATGCAATGTGTCTTGGTGATGAAACAGCTGTGTGGTTATTTTCATGCACACATTACTCATGCACATGTTGTGCCTTTAACACTCAAGAGGACTTTCATGAGCACTGAATTAAAGCACTTAAGGGAGAACTTGGCCCCAGAAATACAAGCCTCACTGCAGGCCTGATGGATCCCTAGTTTCAAGTTACCATCTATCACTTGATGTATATGAATTATGAGAAAGCAAGCTATTTAAGGGGTCACGGTAGCACTGAAGCAGAAATAAGAAATAATGGTTGCCCTTCCTCTCCAAACATGCAAAAATGCTAAGGTGTTAATGTGTCAGCAGCCTGATACCCCATTAGAAGTAGAACCTCTCAGCTTCCCCTTGAGTTTGATTAGCCATTAAGGTGAATTATTCTCAGGCACAGCTTCATCTCTTGCTTGCTCAACCCTTCATCAGTATTAGAGCTGCTAAAATATGGACAGCCCTATATTTTGCAAGTACTAATCCATATTCAGCCACCAGGAACTGCTTCACGCAAACCTCTACCAAAACAATGCTAGAGGGCAAGTCATTAACAGTTTCTCTAAACACTTTTACAAACAATTGGTACATTATGCAGAAAATGGTAACTTACAGTCTTAAAACAAAATCAAAATATACATATTCTGAATAGAGGGTGGTGTAACACTGGAAATACCTTGAAAATAGTTGAATTTTGGAGATTAATTTGGGATCTTAAGTATTATGGAAAATTTTTCTCTTTAGATCTCATTTAAACATCAGTACAAAGACTGTAATGTAAATCACTGCATTAATTCATTAATTTTCACAACTCATTTATATTTGTGAAGCATTTGAAAGGAAATCGTTTGTAACCAAGAGTTTAGATGATGAATGTTAAATAAGGTAATGAGGTCATACTATCTAATGGGTATTAAAAACCCACCATTCATTGACCATTGTGCCTCTCCTACCCTGAAAAAGAAGTTTCTGTGAAAGAAACTGATTACACCTTAATGCCTCAAGACAAGCCTTCTTCCTCTGCTTTCAGGATTACTGTGCTTATTTGCAACATGCAGGGACAATTACCTAATCAGGTATGTCACAATTACTTTTAAAGCCTGCTAAAATTAGGCTACAATGAAAGCAATGAGATGATTTTCTTGTTGTAATTAAAACTCTTAGTGCTTCTGGGTGGTACTTACTGTGCTGGTAACCTTACCTCTGCCTGGTTGGGACTTGAGTTGGGCACTCTGGGTGCGTGGTGGCTCAGGGCAGAGAGACAGGCCAGGATGAGATGGATGGCCCCGATCTCCAGCGCCATGCGCCTCAGCAGAACTCCATCGTCAGTGGTCAGCGGGGTCGTGCTGAACAAGCTGCGCAGCACGTGGAAGGGCAGGGTTGGGAGCACGTTTGCTGAAGGAGACTGCAGGATATGACCTACGATGGAGAAGAAAAACATCAAACCCACATTTTCTTTCAATAGTTCAGTACAGCCTATTAATCTCTACAATAGTTTATGAACATACAGAAATCTACTAGGACTTAAGCATTCACATACAGTAAAGCTATCTATTACTATGTTTCTCATCCAAGAAAAATTTCATTATTAGGAGAGTGTAGAAGAAAGAATGTTTATTTTATTAATAGATTTGGTAAAGAATCAAATTTTTAAAATTTGATTTGCCATTTCCAGGGAGAAAACTGGTTTGCATACATTTTTTAAAATACATACATATTTTTAATCATTGTAAATACAGCAGGATAAAGAATGTGTGTGATAGCAGCTCAGCTGACAAGCAGCAGTAGTTTATCATACATAGGATTCTCCTCTGTATTCATGTGCCCAAAGTATGAATCAATGCACTGACACAAATCAATTTTCTATTGAAGTTGAACCCATGGTGAAATACTAACATAATTTTAATTAGATGAGTTGCATGTATGAATTTTGTGCTACAATTCCTTAAAATTTTCAACTCCTTTGCATTATGAGCAAAAATTTTCTTTTAAAAGCCACACTTCAAATAATGGAGTGATCTATTAATGTGACACACAGAGATATGGGAAACTGTCTAAATTTTTTTCTTGTATTTAACAATACATTTCACATTCCTTCCCCAGTGCATATATAAAGAGAGACAACTGACAACTGGAGATGCTTCAAACAGTGATAATACTTTAAAATAGCCTACTCTGTCCAGAAGTTTGCTTCCTCTTTTAAATATTTTATTTTCTCCCTCATTCTTAAGAGTTTATCAGCTATATCAACATCCAGAGATTTAAAAAAATATGTCTGTATTTGTGTGTACATGTATCTACACACATACATACATCCACATGATTAATTCATATCTATCTGATACTCTTTGCAAAGACAATAACAAGAAGAAATCCAAAGTCCTCTGACCGGGATCTTCAAAAATAAAACAAAAAACTTCTGGAAAATAAGCCCATCTGATAGAATTCCATAACTACAGGCATAGCCAAATCAAAAAACTAAAAAAGAAAATCTAAACTTTTGCACATTATTTATCTCTGCAGACAACTGAATCCATGTTTTAATCTATAAGCCACAGATTTATAATTGCAGCTCTTCAAAGAAAGAGCAAGAAAGTAATGAAATTCTACATGTGTGAAAAGCTGCATTTCAAACAAAAAAGGAAGTTATGAATAGTTTATACAGAAAACTCATGTGGATTACTGTGTACAACTGAACCCACATTTTGTAGAGTTGAATTCCGATGTTTGACTAAGGGAAAAGAGATATTGGCTGTTTAGTCCAGCTAAAACTAAGGCTACGAGGGAATGCAATTCCTGTCACCAAATGCATTGGAGAAAGAGCTATTGGCCACTAACTGCATACAAATAAACATAGGCAGAAAACTAAAGCAACCTCAACCCATCAAGAAAATTATGTTCTGGAATGGCATTCCAATAGCAGTAGTGGCTGCACACACAGCTACACTACTACAAAAAAGAAAGCAACTCAAATTCTGAATGTCTCTTTATTAAAAAAAGAAAAAAAAGGATGTAAAAAATGCCTGCAGTAGTAAGGGACTGGGACTACTCTAGAAACTGCATACAGTTCTTCAGTTATTTACCACTCAGATTAGGTGAGTGTAAGCAGCTAGACTGAATTTTTATTGACCAGTTTATTCTTGTCTGCTGTCCTGAACCTAAATACTAGAGAAATAAAAAGACAAGCAGAAGGGAGGCAGGGCAAATGGGATTCTTGGTTTCCCAGCTGGTTGTATGAGGTCCATGTTGCACACCACTCTACAGAGTGCTAAATAGAGACTAACTTCTGATGATTGCAGTCTAGAAAAACTAGCACTCTTTTCAAAGTCATAATCACAGAATCCTGTAGATTGGAAAAGACCCGTGAGATCATCAAGTTCAACTGTAAACCTGACACTGCTCAAGTGCACCACTACACAATAGCCATTGAAAAGGAATTTCTGGCTTTAAACGTACAAAACCATATTTCATACACACTCCTCCGGTTTTTCAACACAGTAAAAACCACAAATATTAGAACTATATGCAAAATTCCAGGTTCATTTATAAAGACAACAATATTTTTCCTGGCTTGTCTGTTTATTCTTTGAAGAATATCCCATTTCTCCCTCTGAACTCACACCATCAAGGCAGAGATTCTGTTTAGGCAATTTAATCACCATAATCTTTAGATCTTACTCTCCTTTTCTAGAACATTATTCAATGGTTTACTCTACATCTCTTGTAGCTTTGCTCTTATCCACAGTTTTCTGCATTTGGTTGCAGAATTATAGGATGTTTGCACAATTAGTTGAGCATTTCCAGCTACCTAGAACATTCTGTCTGATAGCAGTCATTTTGACAGTGTCATTGTAGGTTTTATCAGCGCTTATTTTACAATTACTCTGACATGAGACAAGAATTCTTGAATGCTGATGATTGTGATAAAACTTTGCCAGACAGAATTTAACACAGACAAGAGTTTATCAAAGATGCCTGCACTTCTGCACAAATCAGTTCTAACTTCCTGATAAAAGCAATACAGTGCAAATAAATTTAAGTAACATTATCTATCTGTGGTCTACAAAGAAAGGTAATAATTACAGCACATACTTCCTTCACCATCATCTGTAACTCCCAACACCAATCTCAACAGACACTGAGCATGTTTCCGTTCTTTTAGCAGCACCTCAGCATAGCCCGGGAGACGGAGAAATAAACCAAAGGCAGCCAAAGAATGTGCAGGTATGGGAGACATAGTCTGGACTGTTGACTTGATCGGTGGAGGTTCTGCAGCAATTGTTTCTGGTGCTTCATACACCAATTCCCCTGATTGTTCAATGGTAACCCATTCAAACTGATCACTGTCCTTCTGTTTTTCCTGTGTGGCTGATGTAACCACTGGAGTGCTCACCTTAACCAACAGAAACAACAAAGAAATTTGGCAGTCATTCAGTTAAACACCTTAAACAAAAATTCTATTATAGTAAAGACCTAAAAGACATGTAATCTTAATGTAGGACACAATAAAGAAGTCACATGAAATACTCTACCACTTGCAGATACAGGGACCATGTTAAATGGCTCAAAAGGGCATACTTGTTGCATTTTCAATACAGTGCTACAAAGTCATGCCTACACAAGCAAGCAAACATTCTGGCAACCTAAAATCCTCAGTTAAAGTGTGCTGCTTAAACACAGAGGCGTAAGAGACACAAATTACTCTGAAGTAAATACAAAGATTAATTTATGTTCTATACTGTTAAATAAGAAATGGCCCTCTATTTTTATAACATTAAACACTGTGAACATAAGTATTTAATTTTTAATTACATATGAAGAAAAATTAATCATAATGCCTTTAACAACAAAGAATAACTTCCCATATCTTAGCAGTTTTAACTTGTGATCCTTTTGAGCTTTTGATTGATTTGGCAGGCTTTATTACTATTACACTCTAACAGAACAGTGTGTTTTATGACCAGAGGACTGTGCAGTCAAGCATTATGATGGGAATTAGAGTTTAAGGTGGTAATAGCTGTACAGTGCCCCAAGATACAACCAAACAATTTAAATGAAATTATGACACTCAGGTCCCTCTTATAATTAAATGTCACAGAGGTTTCAGGCTTTCATGCTATTCAGATCAACTGATTTGATCATATTTAAAATTTTAGTACTTATTACCAGACTGATCTAAACTGGAAAAGATTAATATGAAAAGCCTTTACAGAAATTATCCAGAATACCAAATTCCTAATTTAAAGTCAAAGCCATGGCTTACTGCATTTATTCCAATTATCTTCACATTTCTCCAGTGACTTGGAGAAATATAAAAGTAAAATTAAAGAATTAAGGGTCTGGAGAAATCATCAGTCTTCAGTCTGAACAGTCTGCTTGATATTACTGTATTTAATTTTTTTTATGGTTTGCAGAATTCTTATTCAGTATTTGAATCTAAACATATCTCTCAAGCTAAGAACAGTAAGTTCCCAGGACTGTAGAAAAAGAAGGAAAAAAGGAATGAAATTTCTCATGGCCAAAAGCTACCTTTCATGTCTTGCAGAATTCCATATATCAGTTTTCTTCAATACAGAATACACATTATCTCTCTTGGAATTCATAATACAGTAACTATGTAAATACTTTTCCTTAACTTGTAATTTTTGAACTGCATTGGTACTAGACCTCTAAGGCCTTTGCAGAGCTATTTACAAAGGATGCATATTAATTATCCAGTCTCACTACAGGGTTCCTATGGTTGCCATAATTTTGTAGTCAAGATACTGAATAATATACCCTTAATTCATACCCTTGGTATGATACCCTTAATTCATGATTAAGTTTCAAAGGGGAATAAATATTATTTCCTTTTAGGAGTATCAGTCAAAAAATTCAAAAATAGAGTCAAATAGAATCAGAATAATTCACAGGTTATTTTTTCCCCTTTTTAGCAGTGTGTACTTAAAACAGTACCCAAAGGAGTAATTCCACACTAATGCCACTACTGACACTTTTGAAATGTCTATCAGTGCATCCAGAGGAATTCTATATATTACAAGTAAACAAATATATAGCTATTATTTCTTAATACTAATATAATCAAAATGATACTATTATTTATTATAATAAAACCATATCATCTGCTTGGAGAACTGAATTTCACTTAACCATAAAAATATCTATGAGGCACACTTGAACAAACAATTAAGTGATAAGCAAGTATGCCTTTATAGTACATCAATAACTTTATTTTACTGCAGCCTCCAAGATATTTTAAGTTAACAGAAGCAGCTTGCCTTGGTCCCACAAGGCCATGGCTACTCAGGCAGTCTGTGATACGGAAAGAGAAGCACACAAGGGAAGTACAGCTGGACAGAGCTGTGGAGTTATGCACTTGCCTGTCGGAGTCTCTGTGGTCGAGATGACCCTGAGGAGTTAGAAAATCTCTTTTTCCCAGCCCAGCGATCGAAGGAGGAGTTGGGATTCCTTGGCTCTGGTTTTCAAGGTTGTTTATTTTCTCTTATCTAATACATTCTTTTCCTGACCCGCTGCGGTCTGTCTAGCAGGTCGGTTTGTGGCACACTGACTGTCCTTGGGGTGGTGTCAACATTTTATACTAAGAACTACGTGTCCTTTATTTACAATAATTTTCCAATACCTATCACCTATGTTAGAAAGTCTGTTTCTACTCTGAACCAATCTAAAAATGCCAGCATAACACAGAAAATGGAGGCTAAGAAGAAGAAGGAAGAAGGACAGGGCACGCCCAAATTCCTCCATCTTGCCTCCTGAACCCCCATTCTAAAACCCCAAAATTCTACTTTTTCACCCTCTGACAAATTAATTATCATTCTTCTTAAACTCTTGTGCCTTGTGAATCTTCACACAAAGTTGGTAATGTTCTCTATGGGTTAAAATCAAAGGCACAGGTGTTTTTGACTCCGTGTCAAGGTCTCTGAGCCCCCTGCCAGGGCTCGAGCCAGGGCAGCCAGAGGAATGTCCTGGGTTCTAACACTTGCCTATTTTAAAGTAACTTCCCCACACAACTGAGAAGTTAAACTGAACTATAGAGAAATACAAGGAAAATACTGGCCTTAAACAAACAAGCACGATACTCTCCGCATGTTTTCCAACATTCATTTTTTCTACTCACTTGTTGAATTACGTCAGGATAAAGCATAGGGAGTCTCTCTGCAATAAGAGCCAATCCACCCATGCCTGCAAAAACTTGCAGTGGAGACTGAATGGGACAGGTTTCAAGAAGTGATTCATCTAGAACTGCATCCATACACTCATCCCCAGGACTGATGGCTTCATCTTCAGGGCAAGGTCCCAGTAAATCTGCATGCTCTACAAAAACATAAACGTAAAAGAAATTAATACATATCATCAACATGGTGTTTATTTCTTTGTCCTCATTTAAAAGTGGATTTCAAAAGCACTGGGTCCTCCTCAAGCAAAGACTGAGCCAAGAACCTGAAATGAATACAACAATAACAAAAGAAAAGAAAAGTGTTAGTGGTATCTTTTGCCAATGACAGCAGATCCATATCAAATTCAGCATTATTTATACATGGCTACATGTTAATTATTAGAATTTCATGTTTTATTAGAATTTGATCTGTGCCTTCAAGACTTTGCTAATTTTGGAGTTATGAAACTTTTTAACACTCTTTCACCAAAACTTAAGTGTAGGTTTGTTACTCTCTAATAAAGAGTTTATAGCTGAGGAAAGGAAAGATAATCTTAACCTTAAATTAGTCTTGCTTCTCACATCTCCTCTCTGAGGTGTCAAAATGACCCTCTGCAAAAGCCATGAAATTTAATTCTATTCTTCCTCATGAAAAAAGATCATGATCTGGATTTGTAACTTTCTACTAGCCTCCATCCTCCTGGTTTATGACTAAGCACCCTAGTATCTTGTACAACAGATAAACAAATGAACATTCTATGCACTTACGCACACAAGTATATACAGAATATACAGAACCCTACCACAATTCCTTATTGCCAAACATCAGCCCTCTTTGCTAATTACCACAGGCAAACTTCAGTGAATAGTCTATATTTAACCTAAAAATCTGTTCAAGTGGTCTTAGTATCTCTTTACTGTGAACAGTCTGACAGCCATGATAACCCCTGGTAATACTCCAAATATATAGCACACATGCTATTATTTATTATAAACTTGTGAAAACACAGAAGCACATTAATAATAAGTTGTGCAGCTACCAAAACAAATTTCTTATGAAAAAAATTTTAAACAGCAGACACTGTTATCTTTTAACAGATACTTGATCTTTTAAAACTGTTTCTTCCTAATTTGAAAGGGAATAGGAAATAGCAGGTCTTTCTCCATCCTAATTCTCAACTTCAAAACATGCAAGAAGCACCGTGTTACAAGGACATCACCGATATGCCATGGGAGGATCACACTGCTTTGGAATAATATGATCAAAGTGTAAGATTTAATGAGCTTAAATCAGGGACATGTAGGAATATGTACATCAATTCATCCTACTTCAAACAGACTATGACTGTTTATCTGTCTGGAGAAGTCTTCCACAGACAGACTAAGAAAAGGTCACAGATACCTTCAAAGCAGGATAATCCTTGTAAGAAAATGTCCAAATGTAACACTTTCAGTATATACAGCTTTGATGTCTACTGTTCTAAAGGACACAGACACCTCTGTGGAAGTGCTCCTTTTCCTCACAGACAGTGGGTGAGGGTGTCACACACTTGCTGGTATCAGCAAGGAACCACCTTCCACCAGACATGTGGAGGATTCCACCTCACTAGACTGAACATGATTTACAATTCAACTGCTTGCAGTGGCATGACTTGATCAGACCACAAGAAATGTTAGATATCCTTCATAATGATGGTTTTAAAAGAAAGATTTTGACAAAAAATCTCACCCCTCTGTTTTACAGTGTAAAAAGCTGTAAGCTTTACCAAAGAAAGAAAACAAGAAAATAGTAACACAGAGATACTGATAAAGCACGCAAAACTGCTTCTCTGCAAAAGACACTTGAAAAGCAAGTTCTCAGTGAGTAAGGCTAAAGGCAGACCCTTCCACTGTGAGTGCAGTATCATCTTCAATGTTCACTCAAGGAGTTACACTAAAGTATGCTTCTGTAGTCCTTGCTTTAGTTAATTTCCTTATAATCCAACTGAAACCATTTCACCTCCATGAGTATTTTCTACGTTTTCAGTGAAGTCATGCACTTCAACTGTGGAAAACTGCTGATCTCAAAAAAGGCATTGAAGCACTCAGAAAAAAATGTTAATAAATGACACTCTTCCTCAGGTAGTAGTAAATGTAGCACTAGAGACACCAAGTGAAGCTATAAAATCTATCCAGCATGGATGGCATCAAAAAACCCACAGTCTACTTTAAGCAGCAAGTAAAGGAGCATTGATATGCAAGAATGGTTTCTCTAGATAGTACTAACTAGTCAAGAAAAATCAGTAGCTCTGACCTTCATTACTGCTGAGTGGTGATTGTGAATATAACTAATATTTTGCTGTACAGCGCCACAGATCAAGCTCAAATTTTCAGAAGTATTTATCTCAAGTTAAAACAAAAAAGTGCACAGTAACTTAACAGAAGTTCAGAGGACCTTTATATCTTCACACACAACTTTACTACTAAATTGAACCCTCTCTAATGATTTGAGTTTTGTTCAAATAGCAAAATATTTACTGTATATTTAGAATTTGAATAAAGAGCATAAGTAAACCAAAGTCTTATTTGATTAAGATATGTCTCTCAATATTGTGAGTGATATGTATATCCACACACTGTATAGAGTCGAGAAATGCTTATTTCAGACCACATATCAAGAAAATTATAATTTTTTTCAACACTTCTGTTTCTTATCTTTTCTAGAAACAGACTATCAAGTGCACAGGTTTTAAAAGGAGCCCCTGTCTGAAAAGAACTGATTTATTAATTTTGGAATTCCATGCTGTTTGTGTCAGCAGGCTGATGATCAGCACATCACAATTAGCTTAATTTCAAAGTCCCATTTCTCTTAAGTCTTGCCTACAGGAATGATATAAAAATATTTCAGAACAGATTCCTGGGATAGATCTCCTCCCTTCCCCAGCAAGTAGACAGCAAGCAACTGACACAAGTATTATCAAGAAATATATCATATGAGAAAATGTTAAATGTTTTCAAAAGCTAGAGTTACAAGACCTGCTAAGATAGCTTGAGAGAAACCCTCATTTTCAAAGCAGCATTTGGTATCTAAGATACTGCAATAAACATTTCACAGGTTTCTCTAACTCACATGGTTTCAAACAGATCCTGTATTACTAAATCTGCCCAGGTTACCAGCACTACTAGAGAGAACTGATATACATGTCAAGAAATAAAATCTACTGTATCTATACAATCACAATTGCATCACATACAATATTACAATGAAAAAAGAAAAGTGAAACCAGAGCAACCATATTGGAGCATCTTATAGATACAATTTAGGGAGGCAATGAATTTGTACTTGATCACAAAGTTTAGCTCTTGTCTGGAAAAGAATAGCTCAGGAAAATCATCCAAGAAAATATAAAAAAAAAAATGCTGTTTCTCATCAAGAAAATCAAAACAATTCTTGTCCAAAATAAAAGCATTTTTAAAAGGACTATACCGAAAAAGTAAGAACACCCACCTTTTTCTGTGTGAAGGCGTTTAAATGAGTCTGTTTTTGATAAGCTTGGATCTGAGATTACTTTGGAACCAAGTTTCACTGTCAAATCTATGGATCGATATCCTTGAGGGAGTTTGCGGTCATACAGCAGAGTCAGAAGCTGGGCAAGTGTCATTTCAGCTGGTAATGGCTGACCTAGACAACAAAGGCATCAAGTCAGAGAGGAAAATTCTGACTGGGTGATTTTAATACACATATCCAGGTGCTGTTCATTACTTGTACCACAGAAGTCAAGTAGACTAAATATCATCTGGCCCCAAACTAAGGCCTTCATTTTACCATTTGTTCTCTTGGGAAAAGGGGCCCCATCAATTTGGAACCAATCATGTAAAAGATCTATGCCAACATTCCCTAAAACAGCCCCGTGTTGAGAGCACAAGCACTTGGCACATTTAACAAACGGCTAAGGCTGTCATTTGATGTGCATTTTAAGCGGGTACTGACTGTCACCTTCTATTAAACAACACCTATGCATCACCCTTGAATTGTGGGAGCATAGAGGTGTGTGTAACCAGAAGGTAAAATGGGTGGTATTGAAAAAATTGGAAAACAAAGAAACTGGCAATTCTTTTTCAGGCCCACTAATCTCAAGCCTAGCTCACTACTCCTGTCAAGACAGCAGAAAATAAAAAAAAAAAATAAGGGCACTGCCAGGACCAGTTTTCTCCACAGCAATGTAGACTTGAAATGCAATACGGTCCAAACTGATTACTCTAATTCAGATTTTGGCCACTTTGTTGATTGCAAATATGTCCTTCCCTGAAATTACAAGCTAATCTGAAGGCAAAAAAATTTTGTCTGAAAACAATTAAATTTATACATGAAATATTTTAGAGCTGGATCCTGTAACAGCACGTCCATTTCATCTTGATTGTACTTAATCAAGTAAAACATCTAAGAGCTCCTTAGTAGCAACCTGTTTTTTCAATTGAAGATTGTCTTAAGAAATACAAAAATTAAAAATGCCTTTCCAATGTGCAAGTTTTCTGCTGTTTTTTTCCCCACCACTGATTTTTTTCACTTGGCTTATTATTTTTTAACAACTGTCTGCTGCGCAAGACATGACCAGATCGCAATACAGAACGGTTTACATGACCGTCAAGAGACAGTCAACCATTACCAGCTACATACTGAAAACTGGCACTGGGTTTTGATCTCATCTCCAAGACAGCAGTATCATAGATTATTGGAAGAGACTCGCAAGGATCAAAGCCCAACTCTTGGCCCTACACAGGACAGCCCCAAGAGTCACACCATGTGCCTGAGAGTGTTTTCCAAGCGCTTCTTGAACTGTCAGGCTTTGTGCTGTGACCACCTCCCTGGGGAGTCCGACCCAGTGCCCAACCATCCTCTGGGGGAAGATCCTTTCTCTACTAGCCAACCTAAACTTCCCCTGACATCCTCAGGCCATTCCCTTGGGTTTTGTCACTGGTACTGGTCACTGGAAAAGAGACCAGTGTCTGCCCCTCCTCCTTCCCTCATGAGGAAATTGACTGCAACAAGATCTCCCCTCAGTCTCCTCCAGGCTGAACAAGTGACCTCAGCCATCCCTCATATGGCTTCCCCTCAAGGCCTCTGACTCTCTTCATTGCCCTCTTCTGAACTATCTTTAATAGCTTTAAGTCGTTCTTATATTGTGTCACCCAAAACTGCCCAGCAGCGGATGTGAGACTGCCCCAGTGCAGAGCAGAGTGGGACAATCCCCTCTGTCTGGCTGGTGATGCTGTGCCTGACCTGCCCACCCTCCAGAAGAGCCTGCAACCATCCATCATGGCACATCAATCACTGGACTCATCCCAGGTTTTGTTCATCAATTTTAGATATTTTAATCTAAGTATACGATCCTGCTAATAATTGCTAGAGGATAGCCTCAAAGCTGGTAATTGGATAGTAAGTCTCAAATTTAGGGATTTTTGGGTGAAAATGACTTTCATCAGAAGTTAACCACTTAATTCCATTAGCTGGATCCAGACAAGAAGCTGTTCTGCATAATAATGTTTCACCCACATTTCTGTCTTTTATTCCTGATCTAAGTCACTACAATTTCTTCCTACATAAGAGAGATTGCCACTCTTGCTATACCATATCTGGTATACACGGAACATGACCAACTGCTCAAGACAGGCTGTGTTTTTAAAACACAAATTATGGAACTCAAGAATATTCCTGAACGGGCAAATCAACCTTTTTGACAGCAATGCAAGATGGTTGCCCACTTGGAGCCTGAAGTAATAGGGCATTGATATCAGTTCGTTCTGCCCTGTATGTGGAAGAAAACCTACGTCACCTTTCAAACCCATCCTGCTTTCATTTGTGAGTGAAAGTGTTTTGAGAGTTTTTCTAGGAACAAGGTACTAAACTTCAAGGGAGATCAACATAATTGCCACTTCTTTCAGGCTATGATGCTCCATTGCTGCAGCTGCTGATGTTATAATGATTTCCAGTTGAAAGCTGTTTACCAGCCCAGAATGGCTCCACACTTCCAAGATGCTAATGCCCATTACCATTGTTACAACTTCCTGATCAGGTATCAGCCACGGAAAAGACCATAATTTTAAAATGTTTAAAAATGTTTAAAATGTATTACTAAAGTTACCTGGTAGTAGTTTATGGTACAGATGAAAGACTGGAACACTAATGGTCTTGCTGGAAGGTTCTCCTCCTGAGGAAGAACTACCAACTTTATCTGCCATCACTCTTCCTCGCCTTGATGGTGGACGTGGAGGGGTGGATGAAACAGCTCTTTTTGACTGAGATTTCAAACCTAGTACAGAAGTAAAAATTTTCAAGTTATTCTAGTATTCAATACCTTCAGTTAGCCAAGGTACAACATACTCAAAACCTTCAATGATAGAAATATGTAAGAACTTTACCTCACTGGCTAATTAAATACCAAAGCAACATTTATGTATAAAACATATTTGGATATAATCCCAGTATTTTTAGTTAAAAGGCTGTGCATTCTCCTAAACCCCAAACATAAACCAAACCATAACTAGATGATACCATGCACAAAAAAAGCAAAAGCTATTAAGATTCTGCTCTCATTGAAGAGTGTCACACAACGGGCCCTACAGCAAAATGTTTTTAGGCTGTCTTTTCACCTGAAAGGAAGAAAGGCAAAATTTTCCAAATTGACAGATATTTCAGCACAATTATAGATAATAACCCCCTGTCTGGCCCACAAAGACTTTAGCTGCAGTACTGACAGTACCACGTGTGATGAAAGGTGTCTTTATATGTGCTTTCCAAGTTCCCTGGCCCCAAAACATTTGAAGTAAGCACTACATGAAAATTAGGAGGCATCACAGCTACATAAAAGCTTACTGTTATTACACAGCAATACTGCCTTATCTTAGGACAGCTTAAGATGACTTAAGGTACAGCAAAATTATACTGCAATCATGAACCCTCTGCAGGTGACAGACCAAGGTAAAAAGCAAGCAGGTCAAGACACAGACAATTACTAACTTATCATTGTCCAAGAGCTGCCACAAGACTAACAACATCCACACTTCAAATGCTGTAATATGCTCTGGTTTCAGCTGATCATTAGAAGCCGCTCTAATGTGCAACACATTGTCCAATAATCTCAGTACACTAAATAGCTTGCCTCAGGAAGATTGGGCTGCAAATACCATCTTCCCCCTCGATTAATTTTACCCATATCTAAGAAGTTAAATACTTTTAACTTCTTGAGATTCTGAGGACACCAGAAAACCCTCAGAATATATGAAAAGTTAATGACAAAAGAAGAACATATTTGACAAAGAGGTAGTAGAAATAAATGCAAATGAAGTAAGTCTACATTTAAACTCTTAGTAAATTGGAGAAATTTGGAAAAAACATCAGAAAAAACCTGAAATCTGCTTCTTTTTAATAGAGAATGGGCTATATCAGGCAGTAGGATAAACAATGCAAATGGAATGACATGGCTGACTACGCTGTGCCCTATCTTCAAGCTTGGCATATTTTTGTTTCTTTCTAGATTTTTCTGTTTTAACCCTTTGCTTGGACCTATTAATATTTTAGATACTACTAAAACATGTTTAACTTGTTTAAGTGGCACCTACTGTAACTATCTTGTCAGATAAAATGCTGTAATTAACATAGCTATGTTGTTTTAAATGTACACCAAGTTCAGTGAAACTGCTGCCCTGTTCGACATTTGTGTTAAGTTATATCTACATCTAAAAACCTGAAATAAAAAGCTTAAGAAATATTGGTGCCAAAAGTCAAAGGAAATCAGCATCTCTCCTTCATGTTTCATGAAGTGAGAATGAACTCGAGGTACCTCAATAGTGGCAGAAAGCTAGATGGGAAGGGAGTAGTTTGAAGTTCATTAATCAACGTCAAACTGAAAGATTAATGACTTCTACAGCCATCATCTGAACTGAAACATTTGTGTACCACTGCAAAATTACTATGTTCAATCTATATCCTCCAACAATAGGTTTGCATTTTTGTGCGGAAATGGGCTTACATGAAAGACTTCTGAAGGTTCGACTCAGTAATTTTTATAAACTGAATGCTTTGAAAGGAACTGCAGTATTACTTGTTTCCAAATGGAATAACATGGTTTTATGCCAAAATCTCCATTTGACAGTTTTTAGCAGAGTACCATTAGTTGTTGTGCATGTTTGCATATCCATATATTTTGCATAACAAAATATATGGATACCTTTTATGTCCAAAGGATATTTTCAGAAGAGAGGTGATTAAACTCTGTTGTACCAGCTACTACAAAAAGCAGAAGCAATAATACCCTCCAAGCTCCAGGGCTGTCTTTAAAAAATGCTGTAAAATACCCTAGCAACATCAACCATGAAGATATCACTGACACACATATTTAGGTATACATAGATTTGACAAATTTGTCAAAGTATAATCTGCTAGAGGCAGCTGTTTCACCAGGAATCAATCTTTGCTGCCTAACAGTCAGTTATATTACAATTGTAGTATCAGGTACTACAATTCTTTCTAACCATCACTAGTAATAAAGTTTAATTATTGGGAGATATTTTCTTTCCCCAACACACTTTGATCCAACCAAAAAGATCCACTTTATAAAAGACAGAAGAAAAAGACATACCAGAAGCAACAACAACGCTGTAATTGTCCTGAAATCCATTTTCTGCTTTAACTTTTTCTTTCTCCTCATAATTCTTCTTTTCTTTATCTTCCTTCTGTTCATTAATTAGCTTAGCTGTAATACTGGGTGTATCTACATGGGGATGGAGAGGACAAGGACACACAAAGAGAGGAAAGAAAAGCATTTCAAGATACTAAGTTGATTTTATTAGTTTCTAAGCCGTTAACAAGGCTATTCTCAGCTACTGTAGCATTTCAGAGCTCCAACACAGGCAGCAATAGTCTTGTCAATAAGTATGAATTAATTATTACAGTACCCTCTTCTTCCCCTAAAACTCCGTTCTCTGACAATTTAAATCTGTAACAGTTTAAAACTATCACTTGATGAGTCAAGTGTTTTCACATTAAAAAACCACCAAACCACTGCAATCAACCAAAATGAGATTAAGCAAAAAATGCCTATCAAACCAAAAAACCCACAAAAAATCTTGACAAAACAACAAAATCCAACAAAAAAAGAAATACCAATATTTTTTTTTTTAAGGACAGCTGCAGACTTATTTAAACAGGTTCTTGTATTTGGGTCTGGGTATCTCTCATTACATACTGACATAATTTCAGAACTGGTAAATTCTCTTCCTTTGAAATTGAAAGATGCCTGAAGTACATTACGCAGCCAAACCTTGAGCTGTTTGCATAAGAGAACATTAGATTACTGCAGTTCAACCATTTTGGTTCAATCATTAGTGTAGATAACAACTATCAGTACGTTATTAAATCTAATCTAATTTATTAAAGCACTGATGATTGGTGACAATGGACAATTTAATATCCTGTATGGTACAACACTGGCACCAAAATGGTCAAGTAATTCTCTAATTGCTTCTAACTTGTTTCCACACAGCCACAGCAGCTTTAAGTACAACTCCAGACCTAGAAGTACCATCCAGCTACCTTTAAGTGTGTGCCACCAGAGGGTGAGGTGCTGAAAGGGATGTGGTTTGGCTGCTTTGAAATATATTACGATTTGTGCCTGAAGACATTAGTTATGTCGCTATTAGACAGCACTGGAGACTAAAAAGAGATACAGAGTGTGAAACTACTGCCACTGAGGACTCAACATTCACACACACACTGTGCATAGATCTGTGTGTATATATACAAACACATATGTGTGTATACATATATATACACACGTGCAAATGTATCTATCCATGAGACTGTGTATGATTTTGGCTTTAAAAACATTTTCATCATTATTATTATTATTATTAGTAGTAGTACTACTACTACTACTATTATTATTGCTGAATTTCTGAGTTGCTCTAATGTTCTCCCATGGGCTCAATGTCCTCTTACTGCTGGGGAATTTAAAGGTCATTAATAAAATTATCAAAGAAGGTTAAGCAATGGTATTTTAACTACTCAGGCGAAATCCAGATTTGTTGTTCAGTTTTTCTAACTCCAGCAATAACTCAAGACTAAGGTGCATGAAATACACAACAACGGGTACTCATCCAGGCAATCCTATCTGCTGTGTACTGCACATTTTCTTCCTATGGTGAAGGGATGCAAGCAGCAGATCTATCAATGATTTTAGGACCCCTTTCTCCCCTTCTTTTTTTAAAAGCTGGGAAAAAAGTACAAAATGAATATGGGTCTTGTGATTTATTCATGCAGAAAGTATGAAATGATTAGATTTGAGACATTAACAGTAGTAAAGAAAAAAGTTAATCCACGGGACAGATTCCAACACAGGATCTTCATGACTTCCTATTGCTGTAGTGGTGACAGCCTTTTCTTTACTTTCTACCCCTGTCCACCCCTTCTCTCTCCCACCCTAAAGACACAGCTTGCTCCTCTTATATTCAAGCCTTCTTTACTCTATCCTAACCATGAACCTCATAGAATGCCACACAAGAACCACAAAGCCAAGACATAACAATGCAGTAACAAACTCTAAAGTTGTGGTGCCCTACCAAGTCAGCACTTGACCATTTTCAATTTCTGACATGACAATTTACCAATCATCACGTTCTCCTCTCCAGACCTTATTAGCACTGGCTATCAAGCTGACAACAACGCACCACTAAGGCAGCTACTCAGTACAGTTTATGTCACTGCTCAACAACTGATCCCTACCTTGTAGGAAGTGACCATCCCACCCATTACAGTAATGAGATCCTTGTGCAGTTTGTGGTCAGAAAAACCCTAGTCACATTTCACACATGGTTCTCTGGACAGTAAATATAGAATTCTATCAGAAATAGTAAATTATTCCTTGATAAATAAAATACAAGCATTTAGCTAGGAATGGATATTTTTCTATTAATATCCTAAAACACATCTTGACCTGTCTAATATTCTGCCAAATAACATTTTAGTACTTCTATCAGCTTGATAGGCAACATTTACAGCCCCAATAAATTTGTAAACGTAAAAATTTTCCACAGATACAAAAAACCAATAGCTGCTTTTAACTCCATGAAGACCTGTCTCATAAATTAAAAGTTGAGCTACACTGAGTTCCAAAGAAGTACACATTCAAGTAAACCTACATATAGGAGCATACATACCCAGTCAGATGAACGGGCAACTAAGTGCACACCCTTCAGTGTCCACCTCCCATATGGCAAAAACATAATTGCTCTAATGATCTTTGACTCTTGTTTGGTATTATTGAGAATCACATTTTAAGAATAAAGAAGTCCTGGATTTGTTTATTTTTTTTGAAACTAGACGTATATAAAACTGACTTTTCATTTAACATGTCAAAACAATTTTTGCTCTACTTATTACTAGAAGAGAATCCACTTGCATCTTGCCTTGCTTTACCTAGAGAGCTCTGGCATGGACATGGCATCTTCAATATGAATTCTACTCTCTAACTAATTTTAAATAAATTATTAAACCTAATCTTTAACATACAGTTCTGTTTCCTAAAGTATTTAATAAGCACTAAAATTAAAGGTGGAATTCATTTTAAGAGTAAGATGTCTACCATTTGGTGTCAAAATCCATATTATGGTCTGTGAAAGCCTGATCAGCAAAGTTCCCTACAGACAGGTTTATCTCTCAGTGTATATTCAAGCAATACAACTGAATGTATTGAAATTTAAAAAACAAATAAATTAATGCCTTAACATTATCCTCTCACTGTGCATAATTTTAAAATCAATATCTAAAAGTAAATTATACTTTTCGGTTTCCATTTAGTAAGCCAATGCATTTATATATCAGACAAATGTATAACCATAGAAATCAGATGGAGCCTTTATCAAGGTTCTTTTCACAGGACATACATCTCCATCTTGAGATGTATCACAAAGTTCCAGGATATTTAACTGACAAAACTGGGGAAATGTAATGAAAGGATGAAAGACTGTGTTTTAAAGACAGATATTTGCAGTATCCCTTGTATGGTCAAACAAACAACATCAGATTTTTTTTTAAACTGCATTTAAAATAGAAGCAAAACAAAACCATGAACTACTGCAAACTTGCCTGACACACGATCAAGAACCTCTGCTAGAGTTGTTGAGACAGGCAAGTGAAGAGTACGAAATTTGTGTCCAGCTCCATACATTGGATGTTGAATTACATGACTAGTAGCATTAATTCTACCTTTGTACAGCTGAAAGGAAAAAACAGTCAACATTAATTATGACTTTAGCACTGAGAAATAACTTAAACCACTATGTTCTTATAAAGCCACATTAGCTAGGTAAAGCTAAATTCTTAGTATGCCAGAAAAGAAAACTAATATATCCTTCAACATTGGAGGTATACAGTAAAAATGCATCAAATTAGGACATGTTTAGTTTTTTAACTCAAAATAATTTGTTTTGAAAGCCTACAATATTTTTAGGACCAGAAACAGTATGATATCATCTTTGCTTTAAAAAAAACCCCATCATTTTACATAGCTGTAATATGAGAGAAAAACGGCATACCTGAGACCTGCAATTATTTAGGAAACAAAAACTTAACTTTGAAACTAAATATCAAAAAATAACAATATACTTTGAGTAGAGAAAGATGATGTTTCTCTGTTGCTGTGACATGAGGAGGAAGTTTATTCTAGACTTAATATCTACTTTCTGTTATTATGACAGGTACCTTAGTCACGATTAGTTAAACCACTGCAAATATTTTACCATAACCTATTTCACACAGCCCTAAAGACCTTTTTATTAATATGAACTTACAGGACTCATTTATTGTTGTGAATGCAATTTAAAAAAAAATTGTATTTCCTGATAAAAAAAATTGTATTTCCTGACAACCAGAATTGAGCTTCTGAAAAACAGTTTTGGTAAGAACTTTTAAGATAAAAATGGGGAACCAATTTTTGAGAGGTTATGTTGCTGGATATTCTAGAAGTATATCCTGTACATCCACATTATTTTTAAGGTTTCTTTTTGCATCTTATAGGAGGAATCATCTCAGTAAGAACAAAATTTCCCAGTGTTTTTAATAAAAGAAACTGAACTATGACAACTTCACGACATTTTTTCTGCTTTTACATATCTACTAAGAGCTTTTTGTAAAAATCTGTTGCATGTAAAATAATTAACAGAAAACTGATGTCACCTTCACATTATCAATGGACCTGTTAACAATTACTCAGCCAAGTTAAAACATTTAAATGTTTGTGCAAAGACTGTATTTGTGCCTCCTTTTGCATTTTACACTATCTGACCCAGTTTCCCTCTGATACATCTCCTGCAGTACTTTACTCTGAGATGCAGAAACCAAAGTAGCAAATACTTTTGTTTGGATGAGAGTATCAGATCTTTTAAAGAAACTTCTGGTTTGACCCTATTTTTTAGTCACAGCCTTCAATGGAGAGCACTGAGACATCAATTGTAATTCTCTTCCAGTGAAGCATGTGGGACCATAAAGCATACATCTGCTTTATAAATTAATTCACATATTTGTCACTCAATTTATTCATGGCACTTTGGCTAACTGCTGAACCACGTCTGCCAATTTTGACTATGACTGATCCTTAATGAAACTGCTAAGGACTACTGAACAGATACTGTATCTATATTTATTGCTGGTGTGTAAGGGTACCATTAAAAAGCCTTCTGTAAGATAAATTTCAGTTGTCAGATCCTTCAGAAGCAGTATATTTCCAACAAATATTTTGTGTTATTGTGCCTTGAATTTTCTTCTAAAATGATGAGTTTACAATTCAACAGCACTTTCCTTTCCAAAATTCCATAATGTGTACAGCAGAAAAATGCTGCTAATATGTCAAAATTGAATATACTCAGACTTAAGATTTACAGGCTAAATTTATTCCATGTTTACCATACGCTATCAAAAATTCTTACTGGACAAGGTGACTGAAGAAACAAAGTCACTTTCTCATCCTCTAGCATCAGCTGCAAAAAAAGCCTCCTAATAAATCCTGAAATATTTCCAGAGGTTGGGAGGTTCCCACGCTGAGGAGAGGACTGGAACAATTCACAGAGAACCTGAGAATGCAAAATGATATCATATTTAAAATATTTCTACATTGAGGTCTTTAAAATATAGCTCTACACAGCCAAAGTAGGCAGTGCCCGAGATCCAGTTCCAGTAATTACAGAAACCAGCTCAGAAATGAGCACCACTGACGAAAATACCTGCAGCAAATAAGGCCCTTAATATAAATGTTTAAAATGCTGACTCCAGCATCAAAGTAATTGTAACCATGTAGATTTCTCAATATGATAAAAAAATGAAAATAAAGTAGTTATAAAACCAGCTTTTGAATCCATAAAGCAAACATTTCCCATGGTATAATGCACTATTACTCCCAGCCATTAACAGAGAACTGACTCAATTTTTTACTGAAGTCTACTTCTTCCTAAAACATCATCATTTTTAATGCTGAAAAACCATTTTTTCATTATCCTCGCATTCAGCTAGGTCTGCAAGGTTAATGAATGTGACAAAGATAGCTGAATCTGCTCCAGAATGCCAAATGCAAAGCCATATTCTGCAATACCCTGTATTTCCTTGGACACAGGTTGCACAAGCAAACTTCCCAGGAAATCTCCTTAGGTTACTAATATTAAATATATGTAATGTTTGCTGCCCTATCCAATTAAACAGTCTTTTGGAGTTCAGTCTAAAGCTTATTTCTCTAAACCAAGAGGAATACAAATACACAGGACTGGACAGCCACGCTAAAACTTTTTATATGTTTCAGACTCAGATCAACAAGCCAACAATTTTAATAGAAAATTTTTCCAGTCCATGACAGTTTACAAAACCCCAAGTTATAATAAAGAAAGATAAAAAACATAGAAATTATTCAAAGTTAGTAGTAGCTATTAATTAAAACATTATTATTTTTCTTACCTGTGCCATAAGTCTCTGGTTATTAGGATGGCAAGAGATGCACTGGAGGAAGAAAGCAACTGTTGCATTTTCAATTGCTGTCCGCTGCTGAGTGGTCAGTCCTGTGGTTACAGTCGAAGAAAGCAAGCTGGACCTTGCACTGGTCTGTTGTGCTGTCATATTGTGTCCTCCAGAGGTAGCACCAGAATGGCACAACAGGAACAAAAGTGCTGTCCACAATGGATTGACTTCAGAGCCACCCAACCAATCCTTCATCATGTGGCTGTTGCCAACTTCTGTCAGAAACCTGAGAACAGGAGCAACCAGGTCTGCCGTGATGGGCATTTTATTAAAGTGCTGTGGAACGTGGTGCCTCCTGAGCCTGTCCTGGGTGATATCCATGGATTGTGCAGTGCAGTCAGAGCTAGAAGTATGGTTAAAGCAAAAACTAGCAAGACTTCTTACAAGCAGTGAAGGCAAACCTGAGTCCAGTAACTGCTTGATAGCTTCAGGAGACTGAGATGAGGCAGCAAGAGTAGCCAGGTGAGACTCTGTTAGTGCAAGAGGGGCTTGTGCATTTTTAGAGTCATCTGTTAAAGATGAACTAAGGTCCTGCTTTTTGCTGTCATCGGTCATAGACAGTCTATGCTGACACTGCATCGGAGGAGGAGTGATACCCATCCATCCCATCAGTAAAGAAAAATAATTTGGGTGGATGTGGCACATGGAACAAAGCAAACTATCAACAGCTTTCTTCAAAACCATGTTGCAGGGAAGAGACATGGACCAGTTAAACAGTGACCTGCAGAAGACAGAAAATCATATCAGTACATAGCCTGCCAGTCGTTTTCCCCTTTTTTATCAGTGGCTCATACAACATTTTTGCACTTTTATGATTTACTATTATAGAAGCTGCTGTGAAAAACTCCATGCTGAACTTGGAAACTTCTTCTGGATCAGAGTAACACCAGGACACTGACTACCCAAAATGCATTTCTCAACTGTACACTTAAATTTCTTTCACCATAGTGTATTTTAAATAGATTTAAACCAGCTGCACACAAAAACCAGATTTCGGTCTTTCGACAGCTGTCATACATCTCAGTCATTTTTAAGCAACTGCAACCTCTTTGTGTTGTCAATTCTCCAAGCTGCAGCTGTTCAGGGTCACACACACGACCCTATGTGTGTGTACAAAGGTCATTTACATGAAGCTCTCAATTCCTTGTAAGAACTGAAAGTACTTTAATATGATTCAAAATTTTTGAAAATTTCCCTTATTAGGCATTTTCTTAAAGATGCTGCAAAGAAATTAAAGGAGCAACAACCTTGTTGGTTGGACAACACACCCTTGTTATCCTTACTAGACCTAAATTTAGGACACACGTTAACAATAGAATTATTCCTCAGTGATTCTAAAATTACACCTCCTTTGGCATCACATCCAAGTACTATTTGCTTGAATGCTAATGGAAGGCATATGAGTGCAGAAGCAAATTTAACTCCTGTTATTCAGCTTAAATTTCAGAAGGGGGACTTGTAAAGTAAAATGACAATTTCTTCATACAGACTTCTCCAGAGTATGTGAAGTACTTTTAAAAAAAGCCAGACTTCCAAACTGCATTCACAGTATCTTGACACCACAGGTGTTACATTATCTTAACATTTACATACAGAGGTGAACATGCACTTCATACCATTCAATGCTCGATTTTTAAATTAAATTTGGATGTATTATTGCATCTTCAATTTCCATTTGAAGACAAGGATTGTTTTCCCTCCTTCTCGATGGTAATGTTATACTATGTTTAGTCTAAGGGCACCCTAGGAACTCAAGGAACACACTGGGTCTAACCAAAAGTTGGATTTATCAGCAGTCAAGGGTTGATAAAACCCTTCCCCAACAGAAAACTGATCTCAGTGGCTAAAATGATCTATAACTCTGGAAAGACAGTCACAATTTCCAAAAGTCCACATGCAAAAAAGGTACACTTAACTCTTCTCCAACTATATATTAACGCAATCCAAATGCCAAAATCTTCTGGATGAGTTCATGCTCTATGAAAAATAAGGTTTTTTCCTAAACACATATTTAAAAATAACTAAGGGATTAGCATCTGTTGGCCAAAGCAAAAATACTGAAATGGAAAATGGGGATGATGGGAAAATATTTCCAAGAACAAAGTGATTTATCACATGAAGGAGAAACTTGGAGCTATAGCTAGAATCCATGACAATATTTCAAAAGTTACAATATTAAAGAAGATGAAGAATACACATGAAAAGTTACTTTTATTAGAAAAATTATTTGCCCATATAACTCTGACAAAAAAGCTTTTATATTTATTAAAGAATATATTTTATAATTTGCTCCAGATGGTGGTCTCTATGAGTGACAGCTTTGTATCTGGCAGGAGGTAGGGGAACAGGGTCGTATTATAACTTGCATACTCAAACTATGTACAAAACTACCATTTCTCCCTGCTTTCATCACAGGGAGAAATTTCCAAAATGGACAGTATAGTTTTATTAGACTAAAAAATATTAATTACATTTAAATTAATTTAAATAAAAATAAAAATTATTATTTTCCTTTTCAAATTATAAAATGTATCCTGAAAATGTATTTCTGTTAAAGCATATTGCTACAAGGACTAGCTGACGTGCAATTTAACATCCTTAAACAGATTCCCAAGGTGAACAAGTTAATTTTAAATTAAAAAATATCTTCATCACTGTATTACTGAAGTGTCTTTGGAAATTGTCTTGCTTGAAGTCATGTTGCACATATGTAAGAGTTCTACATGCTTGTACCTGTAACCATAACTTATACACTTGATGGTGTTTTAATGTCTGACTATGCCTAAAGGAGACTGCTTGCGGAAAAATATGAAGGTTTCTTAAGAGCAACAACAAAACCATATGCAAAGATCCCTTCATTAACTGCAACTGCATTCAACAGTACAAATCAAAAATGCCTGACTAATGCTAGATACAGTAATTTAACAGTCATTTTTCTACAAACCATGTGAAACAATGTTATGTGTCTTTTTTGTTTTGCTTAAATGGAAGAGATAGTGAAGCAATATATACAGATGGTTAAGCAACATAAATTGCAAATATTAGATCATATATTTTCATTTTGGGAATCACTAAGAGTAGACATGTGGTGTTTAGGCTGAACTTCTCTTTAGAATGCATCAAAATGAAGCAAGTTCAGTTTAAGATTCACTCTAGATTTTGTGCCTTCATTTCTTTCAGATCAGATTGGCCAGAACAGAAATGAAAACTCCAAAACATCTCCACCTCCCCACCTCTCAGCTATCAGTTAGAGATATTGGATACTGTGATGAATAAAACAGTACTTCTGTAACAGCATTCTGATGAAGATCACTTATAGGTACTGTGAAAATTACTGCAAACAATTTCAACAAGAACAGTTCATTAGAAGACCTCATGAACAAAACCATGAACCAGCTTGCCTTGCACGTATATGCAAGTATACACATGGATTTGCTGTTTAATTTCAGATTTTTGGGTCTTTAAACACAATTATACCTGGAATATGTGATGTGCAGCTTTGAGCTTATAACTACAAAACAATCTGTTTGGATATTTTTAGGTATCTACTCTATCAATTAGCTTCAGGCATGTCACATTCCACTACTATTTCACAATAAGCGCCCTTCAAGTTGAATTATATCCATGAACAAAACAAGTTAAGCATAAAAATAACGAGGTGCAAAACTTTGCTTGACTTACTCAAAGAGCTCCCTGTCCAGCAATGCTGGCAAATCATATTCAACAAGCAATTCGTAACTATGCCACAGAATTGCTGCTACGCAGTGCAGGTGGGAGGGAGATGGCATCAACAGCCCGTACTCTCTGGTTGAGCTGTTGGGACAAATGTAGCTGACCCGGCCACTTTTTTTCATAGCTGCAACTCTTGCAGAATCACTGACCCATTTCAGCAATGCTTGAATTCTGTAAGACAAGATGATGTTGCAAATTATAAATGAGCAAAGAAACACTTAAGAGTCAAATCAGCTTGCTGGTTTTTTTTTGTAATCCAATTTACACATTTATCTCTTTCTTTGAAATAAAGTTCAAGAGTGAGCTCAAGCTCTTTTTTCTCAAGACTCAGATCAGGGCAAAAATTAATCACAAAAATTTATCTTGGACAGCTAAATGTGAACCTTCTACAGACAAAGAAAATATAACAGGTATCTGAGTTCTGACTATTTGAGAGAAAAATCATTTGGAAACCAAAGTTTTATCACATATAAGAGCAGAAATAGAGGGACAGCATTCCCTGAAAAGGATGAAAAGAGCTAGGACAGAAAACTGGGAGACCTTATTCAGATTCCTGCACTCCCATGCTACCTCATAACAATCAGATTCCAAAAAAAGTTTGGTTTTGTGAACTAAAATCAAGCCACTGTTTAGCAGGTTATTTTTTGTATATGCTTCCATATGACAACCCAAATGACATTACCTATCTTTTGTTCCAGGATCTTGAGTTGTTCCAAGCTGATAAAGAATGTCTATTGTGGAGTCAGAAGAGAGACCATTTAATCTTCCAAACAGTAAAGGGCTATTCAGATCTTGCCGCATTCAAAAAAAAAAGGGGAGGGGAAATAATAGAAGTACTTACATACATATTTTTTAAGTGTACTAATGACATTATTACAAAATTGCAATATTAACATTGAATTAAGTTTTCCCATTAACATAAGGGTAAAATTTCTCGACACATAGTAGGGCTTTCTTCAACATATTCCAAAAAGACATGACTAATTCCAATAGAGCTGTCAAACCTCTTGCTTGACAGAAGTAGACACTTTTTTCAAAATGAAAGCTTATTTAACTCCAATTTTCATCAATGGGATTAGAGCTGAAGATTTCCACAGATTATTTCCTATTCAGCTTCTCCTCATTGTGTTCATCCTCTGCCCTGCCAGAAAGTACTTTCCTATCTAACAACATTCCAGCAAAACAGAGGAGACTATGCTGAAAGCCTAACTCATGGCAAAGAAGTCATAGAATCCATTTTTAAAAGAGTGTTTTCTGTTAGCAGTCTCAAACCAGGAAAAATTGGATTTGTTTTCTTTCATTTAGAAGGTACAAAACAGCAGAGTGGTATAAAACCATAAATACAAAATCCCCAGTGCACTAACAGAATAGCTTCTGCAAAATTTCATCATGGGACATAGAATGTAGTTGTATCTTCATTATGTACCTCCATACATAAATATTTTCAATGCTTAGTGCTATTCAGAATTCATACTGTCCTACAGACTACTGCTGCCCAAATTCTGCTACATTAGTTTTCCTTAGCAGTATTTGTGGCAGTGCTCTTTATTTTAAAACATCTGGACACAGTATCCGAAGCAAGAGGCATTTAGGATACATTGTGCATCCTACACTGTCTTCAAAACCCACATTATTATGAAAAACCAAACAACTGCACTGCTTTATCATGGTAGGACTACCCACATACAAAGACTGTGACACTTAGAAGCCCAACAAAGCACAATGTCAAGTTCTAGCAGCCCAGGTTCAGAATCAGAAAGCAACATGCAGATATACTGTATTTGTACTTTTATACAAGCAATGCTTTTAAGCAACAACTGAAAAGAAATACACTGCACTCACCTGCAGGATCACTCCCTGATGCTGAGCAGTTTCTTAGAAGAATGTCAATCAATTTTAGGCCAATTCTGGTGGACTGAAGCCCAATTTTCACCAGCACAGCCTCGATGTTTGGAGAATGCATGCCACAGTAAGGGGACATTAGTAAAGCAGCACATGTCTGCAACAGATTAGCAGTGGGTGCTGCAGCACTAGCCATCATTCCTTCCAAATCACTTATGTGAGTGAGGCAGTGGTGTAATAATCTTAACCATCCAATACTGAAAAGGAAAACAGAAAAATGAGCTAATGTACTATTTTATTGTATTACTTTTTATCTGTAGCACAGCTACCTGTATTAGATTACAGGACAAGTACTGCAGAAAACTTCTGTGACATGATCAAACATCATCTGAGCAAAACAAATGACTGAATTTAAGGCCACAATGAAATACACATTAGTAATGCTGTTGCAATCATTGGATTAAGATTATAAGAAAGGCAGGCTCTGTGGGCAGAAGGAGTTAAGAGCCTGCAAGTTTTATTACTAAGGTTTTTCAAGATTTGTCATTTCACACACGTATTTCTTCCAACAGGAAAAAATTCTTCCTTGTTGAGGGAAGTATGAAAAGGAATGTGTTTATATATGGGGATGGGTGTGGGGCAGGTTTGGCTTTTATTGATTGTTAGGTTTTTTTCTTCTTTCTTGAGTTTTATTTGCTTGTGTATTGTTTTTATTTACATCAAAATGAGTGAAAGTGCAACAGTAGCTGGCATTAAGACTGTACACCTGCACAACTTCCCTGACATTACAAACTTTTAGGATCATACATATTTACAATAAACTACAGTGAACCTTAGGGAACTTGATTTAAAATACATATAGAAAAAGCACAGAAATTCAAAATGAGTTAGCAACTACATTTCCCTCATGTCTCTCATTCTTTGACAAAATCATTCAGAAGTTCTTTTAATAACAAATCCTGAGAAATACATCTATTGTAATCAAATCAATTTGGAAACACATCTATTAGACTTTACACCACAATACTGTTTAAACTAGAATCATGAACAAGATGGCAATCTAATCTGTATGTGATATAAATGGTATCTTTCACTGACAAATTCTAAACTAGCAGGTTGTTTCCACAACTAACCTTTATCACTGTTTTAAAAAATGCAAACTTGATTATAGATCCTAAATTAGGTTTACAATTTAATTTTAGGAATCATTTACTCATAAATCAATTGGATTCACCAATTAAAAAAGAGTAAGTTCTCTGTTATGTCTAAAATAAAATTTATGCCAAGTTTATTGAATGTAGGTTTCACATTACTATCATTGTTTTATTGAGATACTTACAACATTAAGCTAAAAGCTACAATAAAACATTTCAAGAAATGAGGAACATACATTGACCTTCTTTCTTTAGATACTGGTTATTCTTGTGTGACTTTATTATAACCTTTTCTTAAGTAAAAATATAGTACAATTTGTCTATAGTAATTTCCTTTATTGCTATTTAAGAGCAAAGACCAATTTCAGTCATACAGCTTTTATAAATATACACTGAAAATATTCATGTTCTCCAAATTTACTTATGCTCTCAAAATTTTTCCCTGCAAAAGAAAGCTTTTTAAAACTTTCCCAGGCGCTCTTCAAATTTATAAACATTAAGGTTCAAAGATGAAGTATTTTAAATTAATGAGTTTTTACAATTTAGTAAGCTAAAAACCAGGAAATCCCAAAAATCCATCCAGTAAATTACATTCAAAGTTTGAAAAATGTTGACGCTTTAGGAAAACTCTTTAAGTGTTCACTTATTTTTATTTTTATAATGAGTAAGAAACTCAAAATACCACCTAACCAAATAAATGCTTTTGAAAAGAAATCTTGCTGATACGCCAGAATCAGAAGAACCTTCAGCTTCTATTTCTGAAATGTTTGCAAACAGCAATATTAGATATGACTTCCACAAAACATTCCACTATTCTATTTCTACTCCTGCTACAATACTTATGTAACACCGTTGACTTCTGTAAGGATAAGAAGTATTTTGGCACTCTGTATTTTTTGACAACTGCCTGCCCATTAAAAACACAAAATGCAACTCAAAATGCTTTCCTGTGCTTTACACTCTCTTGCCATTGCAGGGACAAAACATTCCCTTTTACATTTGCAGACTAAGCATGCTACTAAAGAAGGCAGAAGTACTGCTAATATTTCTCTTCATGTTGGAAAAGAAAACCAGGAAGAGTTTGCTACTGAAAGATCTGACTCAGAGAGCAAAACACCACAAAAAACCTGAACCCTAAACCATGAACTGGCCCCTGACAAACAAACTGTCCCCTGACACTGGAGCCTCACCTTGTTTTGGAGACCTGGTCCTCAGAGGGAAGGAAGGGATTGTTGACGGTGGCAGAGGAGGTGTTTCCAAAGGCAGTGAGGCCCAACAGTTTGATCTGAGAGAGCCCCAGGGTGCTGGCATCCCGAGGACGATGGAGACGAAGACAGACAGCTGAGGCAACTTCAGCTTTTACCAGCTGGATTTTTATATAGGTGAGACCACTCGTGATAACAGGAGTCGACAAAGGTAACATATTGACACCATCTGCACTTATTTCAACAGATACTGATGAAGGGCAAGCTACAGAGTAAGATAAGAAGGTTTAACACTATTTTAAAATCTGTACCAGTTTATCTTCATCATGGATATGTTGTCAACACTTAACATTCAGAGAACAGAGTGAGTGAAATTATCTCAGGCAGACACTACTACAGAACTGCAGCTGGAGAACTTGACCTGGGAGATGGCACATGTTAAAAACCACAAGCATTTTGATACATGGTATATACAGTTTATTTCAAAGACTTTGAGGAAGAAAAGTCCTGTTACTGAAAACACTACAACAGCAAGAGCTGAAAATCTCATGCTTTTTCCCAACTACCATACACAAGCATTTTGCCTGAAGAGCCTTGATCAATATCCCTTTGTTGATGATTCTTCTCTGTGTGTGGAGACACGAGGCTTGACTCTATTTCAGAAGGCTGATTTATTATGTTAGATATTATATTAAAATGCTACATTAAGATTATACTAAAAGAACAGAGAGATCAGAAGGCTACAACAAGAACAGAATAGACTAGAATAACAAAAATCCTGTGACTGCTCACAGCCTTGGCACAGGTGGCTGTGATTGGTCATCAATGGAAAACAATCCACGTGGACCAATCACAGATGTACCTGTTGCATTCCACAGCAGCAGATAGTAATTGTTTACATTTCTCTCCTGAGGCTCCTCAGCTTCTCAGGAGAGGAAAAATCCCAGCAAAGGATTTTCCATAATATCATAGCTACATCCCTTTCTCACTGGGCAAAGTTTTGGTGAGCATGACAAAGCTTTTTGACATTTTTAACATGAATGGCACATGACATCTACTATGCTAGAAAACAAGCACAGGCAGGGACTTCCATTCTCAAGGAAAGCAGAATTATTTTACAGGTATTACTCAAACAACCTCCCAGCTTTAGTTCTTCTGATTACACTCTTTATACTGTATCCCAACCTTCACACTTTTGAACTGGCATCAACATCAGTGAATCTACTTACTTGCCAGAGAGGCCAGGTGAGGCTGGATGTGGATCTCCTTGAGCAGCACAGCTGCAGGAAGGTGAATCGTGAGGTCACACCAAGCTTCCTCAGGTAAAAATATGTATGACCATGCAGCAGAGCGAGCCCGTCGGTGGGGAGGAGTAGCCTGCAACAGCACTTCAGCAGGCTGGGCAGTGGGGCTGCTTGAGGTGATTGAACCTTCAAACACAGCACCATTAATGTTCATTAGTAATACTTATTAATAAAAATCAGATTAATTTACAACCTGAACTGTGGAAAACACGTTTTTTCCTGCCTCATCTCTTTTGCTTTATCAATAATATCCTATGTTTAATGCCCACTGCCCATTTACTTTTCTTTTACTCTGAACTGTTTTAAATAGATAGTTTACATATCCACATGCATATGTATGTCCTTGAAATTTGCTAGGGGATAATTACTACCAAAATTCTAAACTTACCCTCAAGAGTACATGGCAAAAACAAACCAAATAGAAAAGTGCAGGTTAAACAGCATGCTTAGAACTTGAACTTGGTTAATTCACAGTTAACACATTTTAAATCCTAAAATAACAGAAATTACTTAAAAACCAACTTCTGCAACCCTTTTTCTTTAAAAAGATTTCACATGAAAACCCTTTTCTAAAAAAGACACCAGAATAAAAAGAAACTGACCACAGTTGTGGCTTCTTTTTCAACTCCTAGTATAAGTTAAGAATGATGAAGGAAGATGTAGGCTGTCTTCTTTAGCAGGGTACAGGGCATACAAGATCAGATTTGAGCTGTTCCAAACTCCAGGCACTTGGGGTGTTTTACTGTAAAGTAGCTATAGCCTGATCCCACCACTAAATGCCTAGCAGCAGCTGAACATTGATAAAATTTCATCCCAAAATGAATTAAGCCCATCTCAGAGAATAACCATGTGATGAGAATCAGAATGTACTACACAGACTACCAAATGATGGGAATTAGAATGTAATAACTGAGGGCAACCAGAAGGTTAATTTTAAAAGCACAGTCCTGACTGAAAGTCAAATATTAAGAGAGATGCCCTCATGGCAGAATATCAAGAACTGCAGCACCTTGTAAGCTGGAAGATAGGGTAGGCAAGAACCTACCACCACACATGCTTAGGATTTTTACTATTTAAAGTAATAAAGAACGAACATTCGCAGGATTCCTAAATTTACCATTTAGAAATTTGTGAAGGGCAAAGTAGAAGATTTCCAGTGGCCCTATTCTACGAAATAAACCTCTTTTTATCGTCTTTCATAATGCCATTATTTTTGACACTCTTAAATTTGAATTACAGGACTGAATGGACTGCTTTCTCATTCAACAATCTCTCCAGAAAATTTAAAATTAATCCCCTCTTGTCAGTGATACAAACTGTATCAATACATGCAAGGGCTGCACCAGGCCAGTGGGCAGCAACAGAAAACAAAGACACTAGTACTGAAAAGGAAAGCCTTTGTAAGATATTGCAGTACCACTACCTCTTAAAACACACACATTTTACTTAACTGGCAGCCATTGTATTGATATCAAAACAGCACTGCAATTCTAACAAATGCTCATGCAGGCCACATCAGAGCATCATCAGCAATATCAGCCTTATGCTCCAGCTTCACAGAGCTCAGGCTCATTCACTATCATCCCACCATGTCACAATTCTGTATTAACTCCATCAAAACTGATGTGCCTTAAAAGAAGTTATTGAGTCTTATTACATCTAGGGCAGATGGTGGGCTGGAACCAGGCATCCTCTAGGGGAGGAGAAAGGGGCTCACCTTGATGCATGACTTCATCAGACATGGTTCACTCCCTCTCCTTCTCTCCCCTGTCCACATGAGGTCTTATCACCTGTGGTGGAGGGGACTAACCTCCTCTCTCAACATCACCTTGAAACATCAGCAATCCCTCTCAAAAGAAGATTTAGTAGTATTGGAACATTTGATATTATTGTATTACTTTTTGTTAAGAATTTGATACACATTGAAATGACTAGTAGATATAAATTGAAGAGAAGGAAGCATTACTCACCTAAAGGTGCAAAATTGTGAATTCCTTCTGCATTATCAGGCTCAGAAGCGAGCACTCTGGCTTTCAAACTGCTATCTGCCCCTTTGGTGGGACCAGAATCCAGGAATTTCATAATAGTTGAAACCATGCTTCTTGCTGTGTTAACAATAGCTCTTGTGCTTGTTACCATGTTGTTACAGATAAGTTGAACACCACCTGTGTATAATGTGGGCAGATAGAAAAAAATACTGCTCAGAAGCACAATAGATTCCACACAAACAAAGACCTATTTAGTTACCTGGCCTTGTTGACACATATATGTATTCTTTATGTGCCAAAAAAAATCTAAACCAAACTTTTTATTTGATGTGGCTAGAGAAAAGACATTCTTACCCATATCATGGAAGGCCTTTAGTGCCTCACTTGTATCCAACACTCGTAAAATGAACCAGAGCAGTGGCTCAGATAACTGACATGTGGCAAGAGAACCCTAGAAGAAAATCAATTAAGAAATACATGGTTTCATACAAAATTAGGACAGTAGACATTCAAATAACAGCTCTCAGCCTCCCTTTTTAGTAGGCAAAACTACAGGCAAGAAATGCCACCACAGCTGACCTCTCTGCCACCATATACAATACCATGTTCCACTTGGTTCAACTCCTTATGCAGGCAAAGTCTGTGGGGTATGGAAAAGCTCAAACTCAGGGGATGAGCATCTTCATGGAAATATGAGTACTGAGCATTAAAAGAGTCCCAATAAATGTGCTTCTCACTTGCACATAATAAAATATTTGTTCCATCTTCAAGCCTTTAGCCAGAGACATTTACAGGAATGTCAAAATGTCCTTAGAGAAAATTCCTTCCCTCTACCACAGGCAACAGAGAGAGGCTTCCTAACTTCAGCACCCAAATGATGTGAGGTTGCAAAAATGTCAACATTTATTTTACATACCAATACTTTCATTTTCTGACCTTACTACTGATTACAGAATTACCTTGAGGATTACAGATTACATCAATTACCTTGAAGCACAGCAAACCTCAGGGAACTTACCTGCCTTCCCATGTACCCACAGGCCATGTAGGTAAGAATAGGCTGAAGCATCACTTGAACTGTTGTTGCTTTCTTACTAAGTGTTGTCAGGATAGTGAACAACCCATCTCCAACTGAAATTGCATCTAAGCCACCATGAAAGTTCTCATGTTTAGTCAGATGTAAGCCACTTGCACCTAAACGAAAGCAGACCGTTCAAAGGTCATAAACTGAGACCTAACAAACCATTAATAGCACATAAGAGAACTCAAGAATATTAAAATGTTCACATGGATTTTACAAAGTAAAAATGGAAAAGTTTCCAGGATCATATGACTTACAATTAGTGCTCCCAGATATGTATAAATAGGAAGACTTGACCCAGGAAGTCAGGAAATTTAAATCAAATCAGACCATAAAAATGACTGTAATTAGTGAAGGAAACAGGGCAACAACAAGGATTGGAATCACTCCTAGCTAGAAGCAATTGACATTTAAGCTTGATCTTTTTCTGATAATAATAAAGTTTCCTTGTGTTGCCAAAAACCTCCCCAAATATTTAACACACACATATCAGAAATACCTCTCCTGGAATTCTGGTTCTCACTATTTAAGCTCAGGATTTATTAATTAGAATTTTCTGAATATCAGTTATCAGCAATATTGACTACACATTACTGAGATAACAGACAGTAAGCAAAACAACACCCTTCCCATGGACGAGACTACTTCCATAAATACAACTGTCTTACAAATCATATGACTGTGATCTGGAAGAGCTGTTAAAAGTGGCCTTAGATTTAAATGTAAGACAACCACAGAGTAATCCTGTCCCATTTAGAGAAACTGAAGCTGCACTAACAAATAATAATAAAAATCAATGTGCTCAAGTGATCTTTGGAGCATGTCTTAAAGAAACCTTTTGGCAAGAGAACTGCCAGGTGTTGGACTTTGGCCAACAACTGTCTTTAAACTGTCAAGAAAGCAAATATTGATAAGCAATGCATGCAGAGCAACAAATAAAGCAGTCCTAAGACCCGGCCTCTGTCCAACCTAGAAAAGTTAAATGGAATGAATGATAGAGCTGAAATCCAGTAAGTTGGATATGCTGTGAGGGAGGACCTTCAGGTGAGGATAAGATAGGACAGGAGGTGAATACTGTTACTGGTATGATTTGCACAGTTTGTCATTTACAAAGCAAAAAACCCTAATGGAACAGACACAATGGTCATAAAAGGAAAAACAGAACAAAAAAAATTAATTCATGTGGCAACTGAATTACTCAGGGCCATCCTGGATCCTGTCCAGCTGGATTGCCAGATGCAGTAAATTAACACTATTAGTATAAATTTTGACACCAGAGCCACTACCTATCAATAACATTTGCAGACATATTCTTGTTTACCTATCCTGGTAGCACCTTTCCATACTGCTTTAGTTACTACATATTTATTATTATATGCTGATAACTGACTTTTGGATCCTGTGTAACTCTGGCTGCAGTCCTGCAAAATGTTTTTTTCACAGAAATGTCCAGAGAGATTTTAACATAGCTTTTCTTGGAGGAACTAAACCCACAAATAGCTGTGTTACATCTTCCCAAAATACATGGACAGATTATTTTCAACAACCTGTATTAAAAACCCTTTGGAAGAACAATCCATTAAAAGGGATCAGCTGGCCCAGAACACTAATTTCAGTGAAAAACATTTTGAAAAAACTATCTTTCCAAACTGCCCTTAAAAAACGCAAAACAACTGCTAGACAAAAAAAATCAGTGGTTTAGAAAGACATCAAAGTTGAGAAGACTATCTGAATTTCACTCCAAAGAAACACATACTCAGAATAAACCACCATTCCCAGAACAAACTACTTGCAGTGCTCATAGTGGATTTGCAATATGACACCAACTACCCAAAGTGATGAAGGAGATACTCTGGAATTAATTTCAGGAAGATTCCAACAGCATAATCCAGGCTTGTCAAATCCCATGTCCTGTTTAATTTTACTACCTAAGAGATAACTACCTTTCCTCAATTGCTTTCATGCTGCAATAAACCAGTGGTCTAATATTCACAAGGGCTCACTGAACAAGTAACTGTTTCCTGATAATAGCATTGCTTAAGTTTTATATCTGCTTAAAAGAGGCAGCACAGAAAAGGCCAGAGCAACTTGCTTCAAGCAAGAAAATCACTATAAAGAGCACCTAATTTTACAACTATTACACCTGAAACGGAGTGCAGGTCTTGGCCTATCCTCCTGCAAAATGTTTTGCATATGCAGAAATCCATGGTATTTCAGCCAGTGGTTTAACTTGTGTAAATAAATTCTATGCTACCATCATAGCACAAATTAAGTCACAAAGACAGGCAGTCTATCTAAGAAAATGCACCTCAGATAAATGTCTGACAAACAGCAGCTTTGCTTTCTAAGTATCATCATCTCCCTCACTAGTTCATAGCAGGAAGATCCCACTCACAAATATATGCCTGCAACTCCTAGAACATGACGTTAATGTTAATGCAATTTCTGGTGAAACAGAGGAAAAGTTTAGGTATTCTATGAAAGAGACACGATTGTAACTTGTATTTTCTGAAGTGATTTAAAAAAGGAAAATCATCCAATCCAGCAAACAACTGAGGTAAGGTGTCTTGTACAAAGAAGACTCATCCTAATTCATACATAGAGGCATGTGATGGCCACAGACTGAAATACAGGAAATTCCACTTAAACATAAGAAAAAGGCTTTTCTACTTTAAGAATGATTGAACAACATAACAGGTTGCCCACAGCAGTTGTGGAGTTTCCACCCTGAGGAATTAAAAACCAAACTGAACCAAGGTACTGAGCAGCCTGCTCTCAACTGAGGCAGGCTCTAAGTCTGTGCAGAAAGGCTGGACTAGACAATATCCAGAGATCCTCTAACATTAAGCATTTTGCGATTCAGCAAATTCAAATGTCAAACACATTCCTGTTTGGTTTCAATTACTGTCTCCCACCTCCTGTTAAGGGCTTTTTTCATGCATCTGTTCTCCTTAAGCTTTTTCTCTGTCACTTTTTTCCTGTCATTTCTGTAATGCATTCTTTTCACATCTACACCCAGCTTATGAGATTGCAGAAGTTTTAAATGTTTCACCACCCAAAAGACCTTCCATGTTACTCAGAAAACACCTACCAATAATCATGGCCATAGCACTGCTGTTACACTGGCCAAGCGCAGACAGAATCTGGCTCATAATTTGTTGGTTGGCCAACACCAAGTCCGCCACGTATGCCGTTGATCCTTGAGTATTAGGATTGCTTCCATTGCCATCTTTGCCTCCTGAAACCTTTTCCTCATCAGACACACTGTCTGTAGTACTGCTTGCTACTGGAACACGGGCACTGTACTCTCGGTTACTGGAAAGTGGCAGCTGAACTAAAATGTTGATCAGCTTTAGTAAATCAAACATGAGTTGATCCCTTGTCATTTCTCCACAAACTGCTTTGGCATCGCCTGGACGGATAATGTTGGCAAAAAGCCCTCCAAAACACGCTCGGGCACCCACAGAGCTGTCTGAGCCACTGCGAGACATCACTTTGTCCGAACACGTGATGTAATGATGCACAAGAAAGGTTATCGACTCAATTACTGCAGAAATGGTGCTAACTGATACAACTTCAAAATTCTGTTCCAGGGTGAATTCCAAGAGTTTCACTTGAGCATCCAATGGCCCCTGGCCTGTCTGGAAAGCACCCCTGAAAGAAAAAAAAAGAGAGATATGACAAGTTATACAGGTTTGGCTGTTTGAGTGTGGTCTTTTTCCTTGATTTTTTTTTTAAGGATTCAAAAGCACACCAGACTTCCAATAAATAAAAATCCAGCTATTTTCAGAAACACATTTTGAATCAAAATCTGATCTTCCACCCACATCAAGCTTCTGTAATTTTTTAACATACTGGTCATTAAACAGCCTGCAGAACCTGCCACCACCTTCCTGGTACCACTAAGGATTAAGAGGTTAACTTTGAAAAATGATAGGATTCATCTTTTTGTTTTGTAATTCAGGTAATTTTGTAGGTAAATACTTGGAACACTCTACATACAAACTTTGGTGAAAAGTTTCCTACATTTGCAAGAAAACCCCATGGAAAGCAGCCAGATAATATTTTAATATCATGGGGATTATTTAGTTGCTAACAGGAAATCATGACGGATTTTTTCTTCCCACTGATTAATTTTAATCAAACTTTTAAAATTAAATACAGAACAAAACACTTTATAGAAACAGCCCTGAAAAAATATTTGGAATTTAAGTAATACTAACAGTAAAATACTGCTTTTCTTTACAATTAATCTTATGCTCAGACACAGTACAGTCCCATAATTATCTGTTTTCCGAGAAATAACGATGTAAATCCCCTCCTGAGGCTTTGCTTCCATTTCATGGCAATTCACAAAAAAACCCCTAACATGTTTCAAAAACTACACTTTCAGTGGTCTCATTAGCTTGTTTTAAACAAATGCTGGCATGCAGACACACACTCCAAGAGTCACTGTGAATTAATGATTTTATTATATTATGACATGTCTCGTAGAAATCACTGATCATCAATATAACCTGGTAAACACCACTCCTATAATTTAAATTACAAAGGTAAAATCTCTTGGAGAAGGCAGAAACCATTTTCTGTAAGATTAAATAGGTAACACCGAAGTGCCACCTACTGGGAGCCCAGAACTGAGGAAGCTCATGCCTAATTATAGGAAGCCTCTATCTGGAGATAAGCAGAACATCAATACCAGAAAGAAATGCTTTCTAGTGTACTTCAGACTAAACAATTGCCTTATTTCCAGTGTACCACTGGAGTCAGAGTCTTGTGCCCATTGGCCTTGCCTTGAGGATGCAGAACCGTGAAAGATGAGCCAGAATTTCTTCTCTCTCCCTGGCCAGAGGCACTTCTCTACACTAGTGAGCATCAACAGGTCCCAGGAGAGTGGGACAGAGAGTGTTTTCCACTGTCATGTGGAGAGAAAAAAACCCCACCAAAGATAAAGCAATAAAAATGCATTGCATAAATAGAATTATGGAATCTCACAACTCATCCTACCATGTGAGAAAAGACATCTGTACTATTTTCACAACCTATGAATTTCTGGAATCTTTCATTAATTCAGACCTCTCAGAATACTTTTTTTAATAGATAAGCTCATCAACAGTGTCCTTACTTTGGGAATTACTTCAACAAGATTTAAAGAAAATCAGTCCAACATTTTAGTGCCTCTGTTGACAGTGTAAGGGAGTGTCAATAGAGACAGAGACTCCCTTACACATTACAGTGTGTGAATTCCAGATGCATTTTTCCATGTGCTAGGAGCAGCTCTAGTCCTGCTGCTTGTACTGCAGCAACAATGACTTCCATTGACACCTAACTTTACAGAATGACAAGGTACATACACATCTGAGCTGTGATTCACAATCACACAGATTTTAAAGAAAAGAAGGGTATGAAAGAAAACAAACATGTAAGATTTACCTTTCTGTTGAAAGTATATGTATTAATTTCAATAAAAATTCACTGAACATCTGAGGACAAGTTGAAGACAGGTGCACTTGTAATCGAGTAAGAAATTCTTGCATAGCTTGTGTTGCTGTTGGCCCAACCTAGAAGAAAAGACATTTCAGGAAGAATTATATATAACTGAAATGTCTTCAAGAACATTAACATCTTCTAAGAACAGGAAAGTATTGCATAACTTAACTTGCTTTTTGAAAATTTTTACAGCATTGTTACAGCACTAATATGTATCCATTTATACTACATGCTTTTCTATTATTAATCATGAGCCAAAAGCAAGAAGTTCAGTTCTTTATCTAAGACTTGTTTTTCAGGTTGAGACTGTTTTCAGTAATGCAAACTATACTCTATACAGAATCCACTTCTGTACTAGTCTGAATGTTTTTCCACAAACTACACACTTAAGTAAGTACTTTAATGGACTGTGAAGTGTTTAAGTCCTGGAAATGGCCATGTATTTTCTTGAAAATTTGCTGGGAAAAAACCCCAAGGAACTACCAGGTGTTTTCCGTCTCCCAAACTGAGACTCCTGGCAAATACTACCTACAATTAAGTTCACTTGGGCTTTTTTAAAACACTATTTGTAGATTTTTCAAAGATGGCAAAAAACAAGAAAACATTAACTGAAATTAGGAGAGGCAGCAGATACGACATGAATTCAGAAACAGGCAGAAAATGAAAGTATAATTTTAAATTCAGGAATTCTTGGATATTAAAACTTAATCTTCATTGGCATTTTTATCCCAACCCAACAAGATTTTGGGAAAGTAACTGAATGGAACACTTCATTCACATATGGCATCCTCTCCCTGCAGCTAGTCTCCAGAGAGTTGTGAAAACATACCAGCACTACTGAGAGTGTATCAACAACATGAACTTCCCTATGGCTGCTCATTAGAATCAACTAAGTCTATAACTAGAAGAAGAAACAAGACAAGGATATAATACATTATGAATTAATACATATATCTGTCAAGCATCTTGAAATCCTATTGTAAAAAGTTTTTCTCTTATTTTAATTGCTCATTACCTGTGGACTGTGTTGATTTGTTCCATGAGGGTTAGTGCCAGAAAGGAATTTCACTAACACATGAATAAGGTTGGGATCTGACACCAACAATTGGGCAGTACTTTCCTGAGCTCCAATGGCACTGCTTGGACCAGCTTGAAAATAAAGACATAAAAATTACATGTGTAATCTTAAGCATTAAGTGCAAATCAAGTATTTTTAGTGCAAAACCCTTATATTTATTTCATGATGTGGAAATATTCTCAGCTAAATCAGGTACCAAAACCTGCTTACTCAGGACCACAATTTTGAGTTTTCCAGTAAGTACAGACACAAAGCCCAAAAACTGTCCAATCAGTGTTCCAAGCTTGCTAAGGCCATATTCCTGAAAATCGATTAATTAATTTTGTAGGTGCAATACATACAGACATTTTGATTTGTCTCTTTTTTTAGTCCTACACTTCAGTAAGGCTCAAGTGCATTTTTTAGTTTGTCAGACAGAGACCAAGTGCTCTGTTATCCTACAAACAATCACAGTATTTTTGTTCTTGGCACATGCAGAGACTTCTCAGAATAAAACTGTAGGGAGCTGAACAGATAAGAACTCTGAAGACTGGAATTTGAATTAAAATACACCCTTCAGTGACCAAACGAACCAGCTTTACTAAATGTGAAGTCTTACCCTTGCAGTAGTAGTACACTGAATCAGTTCAAAACCCTGAAAAAAGCAGGATATGAAACAGATCCTGCAGAAGTGGGACAGTGCTTTTTGATAAAGGCCATCGTGCCAGCGTTCTCCCTTTCATGACTGGCTCAGGTGTACAACACTCCTGGGGGAGTTACAGGGACATTCACACACAGGCCTGAATGTATTCATCCCTTCTGATAAGGTGTAACTGGCTCAAGAGTTGACAGTACCCATGCTTGTTAACTGGAGGTAGTTATTCCAGACATCAGGCCATGTTCTGGTCTCAAATACTAAGAGCGAAGTCTCAGTTTGTGCATAATAAGTCTCTAAGTTTTTACAGCTCTATTTCTTCACCTGATGACAAAAATTTCAGCAGATTTTTGTGAGACTGATTTCTAAATATATTATCACAGAAAGGGGACAGAAAGTAAAAATTTTAAGAACAAAGTGCATCTTAAAGTCAATGACTTGAAATGGCAAATATGAAAAAAAGATTCATAGGCAACATTTAAAAACTACTTCCTTTAATTTCTATCAGTGTTGTGGCAAAATCTCATTCACAAAGTGAGATTATTTCTAGTGTGTTATGGAACAATATAGAGAATGTGAGATATTACTGGTATGCATAGGGAAATAAAATAGTTGGATTTCTATTTTAATAGATTCAGCTGCTGGGGGCTTATTTTCAGACAGCTTAATAAAAGCAGTGACTGGTGCCTGCATATTTACAAAAATATTCCTACTCCGTCAGAAAAACTTCAATCTCATTCAAGGCAACTTAATCATCCCTCTCTGCTACTTCTTCTCATACTACAAAACTAATTCCCAGAGATCAATAGCTAGTCCTAAAACGTTTTTTGGAAGACACTGATGACTTACTTATAATGACATTTTCTTTTACCATAAGGGTTTCTGTTTCCCACGGTACAAGCAATTCAAGGAGCTCACTTGTGAAAAGCCCAAAGTTAATGGAGAACAAAAGCACGCATATGACAAAAAGAATGTTCTGAAAGTCTTTTGATGGAATCAACATTTATTTGCACATCACTAGAACTGTCAAACATAAGAAAACCAGCCAAACAAACTTACCATTAAGCTGCATATTTGTCATGAGTGTTAGGCTGTGAAGCACAAGGCACCACGTCCGGAGTAAAGTATTAGGATACCATGCCAGAACTGACAGGAAGCTAGTTACTGAAGCTGTCAAGAAAAACAGTTTTTTCCAAGTTTTAATCTTCAAGGTATTACTATAAATTTCTAACTTTTACTGCAAGGTGCTATGCTGATTATAGTTATTAATATTATTACTCCCTGCATTCATTTTGTTTTGACCAGTGTTGTCACTGTTCCTGCAACCACTGTTCCATGAAATTAGGAAAAGAAATCTCATCAACACTTCACAGGAACTGGCCCATTGAACTCTCTACAGTGTACAGACCCTGACATCTCAAAGAAAATGATGCAAAGAAACTGGTTTCAAATATTCTCATGGAAGTCAGAGTACCAGGTTCATTTTATCAGGCATTAACACTTTGGATTATCACAACAAGATACCACAGATTTTCTTAATTATATGTGCAAGAAAAAAAAATTCAGCACGTCTTCATACTAGAAGTATTACAATTACTAGTTTGATGCTCAACAGTAATGGAGCTTTCCCACTCTGCTGACCCCTTTGTTAAGGGAGGGATCACAGGATGGTATAAAGGAGATGAAATTTATCAGAAAACTGCATACAGTTGCACAGTTCATCTCAGTCTAAGAAGTGTATTTTAATGAGTCCTCTTGGGAATAATTCTGAGTTAAGAACCACAAATTTTACCATTTCATTTCTACTAATTTTATAAAAATTAAACAAATCAACTCTTGGTTACACTCTAGCAATGTATTTTCCACTTTAAGAAGAAAATGAGACCACGAGTTCTTTAATAAGAACACATAAATTATCTCAACACTGATCTTAGCAAAAATACTTACTGCAATACTTTTTGCTTATTAGCAAAAATTAAGTATTTAAAAAAACCCAAACCCAAACTTATTTCCCATACTTAATATACTTTACCTTGGTTTAAGGAAACAACAGGTATTCGGTTAGCATTATAAAGGAAAATATCAGCACCACTATCTTTACTTCCAGAGGAGCTGGAATTCAGGCTTAATGTGAGCCATAGCTGCAATAGGGATTCAAGCTGAAAGAAAGGGGAAAAAAAACCCACTATGAGAACAAACTCAGAACCCCAGAGCATCAAAATTTTAAAAGCCTGATCTACATTCTCAGCTGCTGCTGTTTCACTGTATATACATGCTCTCTCTCTCCTTCACTGGATTTGAAAATTCTGCTAAACATAATATTCAAGGCAAATTCAGCCTAACTAGCAAATGCTTCTGCCATTGTTTTTGCAATTGATTTCTTCCAAATAATTTCTCTTAAGAAGTTTCTTCAAACTTATGTTAAGAAAATGCAGCTTTACACACTGTTCAGAAATACCTTTATCACAACCCTCTATCTGTAACACATACAGGTAGGCTTACAGGTTTGCAGGGAAGCTTTCAGAATGTTATTAAAATTAGAGTTTCCCAGTTAACCAAAATTATTCGAAAGGCCTATTTATCTAATGAGAAACCTCAGAGACACTGATGCTTACTCTGAGTAATTCCCCTGAGGAAAACAACTCTTTACATATTCTGGGGAAGCACCAAGGATGTTTAAATATCGCATCCAAAATAGTTTCTCATGTAAAGAACAACTGAGGGATGGAGTCACCCACTCTATCAAAATATCAAGAGGGAGTCAGGCATCTAATCATTATATATATAGCATGCATGGCATTCCTTTGTATGAAACAAGAAAAGCATTGCTAAACCAATGACTTTTCAAAAAGCAAACTTTTAAATTTGCTATTACCATACAGGACCATTGGATAATTCAGATTGAAAGGAACCTTTGCAAGTTATCCAATCCAATTTGCTCAAAGAAATGCCAAAGAAGATATCAGACTTTGTCACTTGGGGGTTTATTCACCTGGGTTTTGAAAACCTCCACAAATCTCTATTTGTCATTAAGTGTCACTTAGTGACATTTTTCATTAATAACCAAACAATTATCATTTGGAGGACATACAAACTTGTTTTTAAATATGCAAATGTATAAAAGTTTTCCACTGTCAAAAGCAATGTCCACTTTCACAAAAGCTTTCCACGCTTTGTTTATTACATTATCAGTACCGTTCTCCATGATATATTCATAAACAATGAAGTACATAATCTAACAGATCACTTGAATCCTAAGTAGCAAGAAGTAGAGGAAAACAACTCTCAAATTTAGACATCAATACTATCAGAACATTTAAAATTCAAAATTCTCTACCTGAACATGATGGACTTGTAGCATGGAAAAGAGTTTGTTGAAGCATGCACTCAGCATAGGTATAGAAGACAGCTGCACAATCAGCTGGGCATTTTGGTTAGCAGCGTGTAATCCTCTCAGCAATGAATCATCTGTGCCACTGGGAGACTGCGTCACTAGAAAGTAAAACAGGGTACCATCCCACCATGAGTTACTCTGAAAAGTTGCCAGAAGTAATTTCATAACTATTCCCTTACATTTTATACTTAAGTGAAAGACACTTTTTCATAATTTAGAACATCTTCAACATAGTGTTCAGTTGAATTGGACTACTAAATACCACAGCAGTGTCATACTTGAATATCAGACATTTTCATCTTTCTAAAAACTGTTTGGAGCTGAGTCCACACAAATACATTTTCACAGCTATTACAGCAGTGCCCTGGTAACACAATGCTAAGACAAACAATTGGAACATCTCTTTCATGCATTACAGTGCAACTGTTGCAGACAATAATGAACTTCCAGAGAATAAACTCTGAAGATATCACTAAACCTACTCCATCACTACGCACTCAACCAATGGCCCAGAGGGCTACAAAGAAACACATTTTAATAAGATGGGCAGCACAATTCACTGAAAAAAGGTTCAAAATTAAAACACTCAGTGTTTTGGTAACATAAAGCTCACTGAGCAGATGAGTTTGTATTCAAGTATTTTCACTTTCATCACTTAATAGGTGCAACTGTCAAATGCAAAGAGCTTCTAAACACCAAGAATGAAGCTTCACAAAGGAAGCTTCATGTTCACTTGCATCTAGACCTAAAACTGAAAATTTTCCCTTCTTTGTAGCATAATCCACATGCATAGTTGACTGTTTCACAAAATGTCTTAAATACAGGCACGTAAGTTATTCAAAAATCTGAATAAAGAACTATCTCTAAAGTACAGCCTAATAAGAAAACTCAAACAAAATGTAACTTTGTCTCAGCTACTGACTACAGAAAACATTACTACAAACTTCAAAGCATCGTGATCATTATGTGAAGAGAACAATTTGACAACATGTAGTTACATGTAGGAGATGTGTTGGTTAATGCTTGTAGAATGGAATCAGCCTCCAGTGTGGACATCATTTTCAGCATCAGCTCAGCCTGCTGCTCAAGTCCAACTTCGAGACGTGCATCTAAAGCTACAGAAGGCAACAAAAAAGGTAAAACTGTGCATAGCAAGGACATTCATAATTACAGAATCACAGAATATTCTGAATTGGAGGGGACCCACAAGGATCATCAAATCCAACTCCTAAGAGAATGGCCCATAGGGGCATTGGACCCACAGTCTTGGTGTCATCAGCACCATGCTCTGAACAACTGAGCTCATCTCACCTTTAATTTGTTCCTCTAACTTTCTATAACATTCTTACAGACCTGAAGTATATAGTTATTAAAATACTGTATTTCTCGGAAACACACCCTATTCCTTTCCACACTTACTTTACTATCACACATGACAATCTGCATATGTTCAACTCATTTCTTCCTAAGGCAACAGCTCTCAAACGAGAACCATAAAGTCGTTTTTTCCCAGTGTGGCAGAAGAAAAATCTATCACTCAGTTCAGTAGTACTCCTACAAATGAAACAAGTGTGCCACTTCACTCCTTTGGGGTAGAGCCAACTAGAAAAGAGCTTCCAAAATTTCCTGAGAAAACAGGAAAGATTTAAAACTGCCTATAAGTGCATTCCAAAATGTTAGAAAATAAGATTTTTCTGCCATGTTGGGCTTTTTTAAATCTAAGTTTCACATGATATTCTCTCAGTTACTACAGGAAAAAAATGTGGCATATATAAAACACAATTATTTCCTCTTAAAAGACATAGATATTGTTAAAATAATTTCTTGTCTAAGATGTCAAATACAGTATTACAGAAAAGAGACCACGAACAGAACTTTAATTGCTTACCTTGAGAGACTGATATGCTTACCTTGAGAGACTGATATGCTGACAGTTTGTGATCCATTTTTCTCTGTAGTTACAGGTGGTTTTGCAACTGGAATTCCAACACCACCAATGTAAGGATTGTAATTGTAGGTGCCATATTCAGCACCCCAGTAATCGTACCAGGTGCTGCTTATAGGCTTAAAAAACAAATAAAAAACAAAGGAAAAGTAATAAACAGCAAGTCTTTAGATTGACAAAAGTTTTTAATGACTAACAACAAACTTAGAAGATTAAAAAACATTGAACCAGAAGATTGGTTCCAATTTAGAAAACTGTTTCAATTCTTATTGCAGTATAAGCTACTGAATCCTTAGTGATTGTCAAAATCTAGCAGTGTAGTTACCTGCCTCAAAGATTCAAGAAGCCAATTTGAAAATGTTACCATCAGTTTTTCTTTCCACATTTGTACCATATTGTAAATTTGGAAGTAGAGTATTACACAGATATTTCAAGAAAGTATTTATCACGACAGAATACTATACTATACTATTGACTGTACTAATTGAGTACCTTGAAGCCTCAGTGAGGCTCAGGGACTATTTGTACTGGGCTCTGAAAAAGAAACAGCTGAGTAATCTCTACTTGTGTCATAATTTAAGACCCTAATAAAGCATATGGACACAAGGAAAAAAGTAATGTAACACTGTATAAAGGCAATTTGCATATGCTGGAGTTTTTAATGGTGAGATCCAATACCAAATGTCATTTTGGAACAGATATGGAAGGAAATATTAAGAAGGATGAAAAATGAAGAAGTGGGTTTATGGCATTTTTTTGGTAGACATCAAAGCAGGTAATGAGATGATACAAGTATCTTGGATGAAGCTGACTAAAGAGTACTGCCACATGACATGATAGGAGAATACAGAAGGCAGGAAACATCAGTAACACAGAAATTCGGCAGTAGGTGTAATTTTTGGTGGTAAACTGAGATTTAAAGAAAAAATCTTTACATGATAGGTACTGGGTAGAAGGACATATGAGGGAATACAGAAAAAAAAGGTCAGTGTTTTCTGAGCAAGTGGTGAGACAGATAATGGAGGTTCATTCAAACATGAGGTTTAAGTCAATAGTGAGAGGCAAGGCAAAACTCCAAATGTCACACTTCTAAAATGAGAAAAGAGACTCAGTACTTCATTATGAATAGTGTGTTTCTTTAAAGTCTAAAAATTTTTGGTTTGACAATATTGTAATTGTACAACACATGTATATTTAGCCTTCATTTCAAGTATAAAAGTACTTAGCAATTTTCTTGCTCCCCAGTGGAGTAAATTTTGAAGTGAGTTGCTTCTCTTCATAGTCTGAAGCCAATCTGAGCACAAACTACTGCTGGCTTCCTTTTTTAAATACAATATTAACAGCATCAATTCATCTTAAGATCAATCACAGAAATGGTGCTCTATTCTTAATAAAAAGAACAAGACAGGATCTTATTTTTCTATTCTGCTTTTGTTGTCTTCAACACATGCTAAAGTGTGACTAAACTCAGAACCTCTGGTTTACACAAGTATCTTCATGCAAAAGCAAAATATTTTGTGGTCAACTGAGAAGGTGAATATTTACGTTCTTTCCTGTCATTCCACATTAAACATCACAAAAAAACTAGCAGCAGGTCTAAGATATCAAATTCTACTACTGAAGAAGTGTAAGAGAGTAAGGATTTTTCTATCTCACATGTAAAGGTTATCCTGAAAATTCAGGTGTGACATACCTTGAAGACTTTGGCTGCAAGGGGATCTTTTTCCAAATCAATATCCAAAGGATCAATATCAACTTCCATCAGGTCTTGCAGTAATTCAAGATCAATGTCCTTATCTTTTTCCAACGATGACAAGGGTGGAGCACCTTGAATCATTAAAGGAGTATTAACATCATCAAGTAAAAATTACAGAACAAGGATGTATAATGTACTTAACAGATAATTTTAAACTTTTAATATTAAAAACTTTGTGGAAAAGTTAAAATATGCAATCAAGTTGCCTTTTTAAAAATAATAGCAAAAATAACCATTTTTTACTTGTCAGATGTAAATCTAACTTAATTAATAACTCAATCTGCCTATATTATCCAAAATATTTATGCTATCACCAAAAAGTATTTTACTGATACCTTGATAGATGAGTAGAATTTTTTTTTTTACTCTTTTCAATAAATACACATATACAGAATAATGGAATAATTTACCTGTGATGTCATGTGTCAAAGGCTCATCTATGGTTTCCACTAACTGAACGGTGGACTGCTGGAGAGAGTCATCAGAATCTCCAGCTGAAGCTCCAGCATCTTCTCCCAAAGGACTTTCTTCCATAGCTTCAGCTGCTATAGGTGCCAACAACTCTCCTAGGTATTAAATTAAGCAGACAACTTCATTTCAAACTTCATTCCCATTACAAATTAACATCCCAATGTCTACACCAAGTGTCATTTTTTCATCCTACCTTAAATCCTCTGGGGGCTATTTCTTCAAGGGAAAGCGTTTTGAATAATTTTCAAATAATCAGGGTCACATAAAAATGAACTTTTCAATGAACAAGTCACTCTAATTGCAATTTAAAATCACATTTTTACACACTAACCTAAATGTCATCATTTTTGGGTTTTTTTTACAATTTAGACTGTGTCACCAGCTTAACAGTGATAAATTCCCCCCAAAACACTTAAGAAAGATTCAAGTGCAAGATACCTTCTAAAGAATATGATCTTAAAACAAACCTGCTAGAATATCCTGTAGCATACAAGTCAGAGAATACTGAGCCCATGCTCCTCCCCAAGAGATGTCTCCTCTGTTAAAGTCAGTTCCAACAAGAAGCAGCAATAATCTTTCTAACTGAGTCTCATTTACAATCTCACATAAATGAATTGTTGGTCTTGTAGCATTTGCAATTCTAGCAAGAACCTATCAAAAAAAAGGAAGATAAATATATGCCTATCCATAAGTATATAATAACCTTATTTTCTATGATTATTAGATTTTGCTTACAAGTAAATCAGGTATTTTTATCAGCTCATACTTCACAATTTATGAGTGTAATTACATTAATCTATGTTTTTTCATTTTTCCATGCAATTTTGAAGCCACCATATTACAAGTCACACAAAAAGTGACAGATCAGAAAAACTACTTCACCAGAAATGATTAGCAATTTTAGTGCTGCAGCTAATTTTTACCATCAAACAAGCAAAAAAGTAGTAATAGAAAACTAATTTCATGTGGTTGCTACTGCAGCTACATAGTGATGTTCCATATTCTGTTTACCTTACAAACAAACAGAAGTAAATCTGCATGACAAGTAAAGTCCATTGACAAGAGAAAGAGTGCCAGCTTTTGCACCACAGAAATGCAACGTTCGTGTGCCAGTGTAAAGGGAAGTGGTTCAATTTCTGGAGTTTCCTTTGCTGTTGATACTTCTGTATCTAAAGAAGAACGGGGCCATTCTGCAGTTCGACGCAAGCGTATTAAGTCCTTGAAGTGCTGCAGAAATTAAATTTGAAACAACAGTTACAGTTTTAAACTGACCTCTAAATCCTTTCCCAATCAGTGTGGCAGCAATAACAGAGACTGTGGAACTTCTTAAAAAATAGTAGGAATTCTAAAAATATATGAGAATCTGGAATGGAATTAAGGCTTTATTGGCAGAAATTTTTTTGGCAGCATGTTATCTCAGACAACAAACGCATAATCAAATTCAGTTCTGCAGAAGTGCCAATTAACACACATTGAAAATACATATTTTCAAAGTTTCTTTCCTATTTCCACACCTGTACATAAAGCTACAGTTACCATAAATCAAACTGCATATAAAAATAGCCAGTATGGAAATTTACTTTTACAAGAACACTGACTTTTCAGTTCTTCACATTCAATAAATCGTCAGGAATTTCGAATTTTCTTAATACTGCCATGATACAAAATATGCATTAGCCATACCATAAACTGAACTTCATTTTTGATCATGGCTCTGAACTAAAACCTCTTTGACAGAGGGCCTACATGCAAGGGAGAAAAGAAAGTGCTTTTATTAATCCTGTCATCCACCAAGGGCATTCATTTAGCAGCTCAGCTCATTGTACCAGCTACACTAACAGTCATCAGATTACAGAAATGCTTCTTATAATCTCACTTAAGCCATAGCTACTGAAGTAGGCCAAAGAAATAACTATTTAGTAAGACAAAGGTTTCACTTTCTCCTAAATGCAGTACATGTCTCACATCACTCACAGCTTGTCATAACTAAAAGTGATTAGTAGGCAAAATAGCAAAACACACACAAAATGCAACTATCAAGGGTACAGTAACACCTTAACTACAAGAAACTACAAGAGGAAAGATCTTTAGTTCAACATGGATTTTTTATGCAACATGGCTACTATAAAGAGAAACTTAAAACAGCTGGACAGCACGGCCAGTAACTCATTTAAAGATGCCTCAAGGGGCCACCAGTGGAGCAGCCCCCTTGGTATAACCTGCTGGAATAAAGCAGAAGATAGTGCAGGAAAGAACAGCTCATGACAAGCACAGTTAGTGAAAACTTAGGGCTTTATTTTTATCTTAGTCGGTTTTTTTTCATAATTACTAGAAATTTTAACATTTCCATTCAGATTGCCTGTAAGGTCCAACATCATGTAATCACCTTCCCTAGATCTATTTTCAGGCATCCTAACAGACATAAATACTTCTTGAAGTAGGGAGTAAATATTTCAAGAGACACCTAAGTCTGGTAACTGGAAAGATTTACACATTTTTTGTGTTCCCTGCAAAGTCCACTTTGTCATTGTCTGAAATCCCTAAATTTCAGCATCTCCTCTCATAGCTGAAACAATTCTTTAACTACATCAACAACTCTCAATATCTCGGGTTTATTGCAAGATGCCACAAATGAAGTGGTGGGTACCTTCAGGAAGCTAAAGAGCTTATGACAAACTTCAAAAATAATTCTCAAAAGTCATATTTACTAGTTCGGAAAGACAGACATTGGCATGATTATTTTCTGATTACTGAACCAGGAAAGCATCTAGAAGAGCCTCATGCATAAAAGCTAGCCATATAAAGTACTACTTTATCTCTCTATTGCTGTATGTTATCCAAAGTTTAATGACATGACTGGTATCCCCAAAGCTACAAGTTTATTAGTAATTTTGGCCATGACTACCTAAAAGAATCCCGTAAAGCAATAAACTATTTTTCACAGAGCAATAAATTTCCAGATGGCTGCTTTTTTTCAATATTAGAATATACTTGATAGCAGCCATGATGAAACAAGTTTTTGTAACAAGGTCAAAGTAAGACAAATGCAATTTGTCTTTGCAGGAACAGGTCTTTTCACATAAAGGACAAGAAGTCAGTTACATTTTCAGAGCATCATACCTTTGAAGTAGCCTGCTTTAGTTTTGCCTGTTCTACTAAAAGTTTGTATGATGATCCTTTGTTGCTTTGTATTTTCTCTTTTTCCATCTGTTCCACCAAAGCCTTCTGTTTTGCTTTTAATAAGTTAAGTTGCTAAAAGAAAATGTTAATAGGAATAAATGAAAATTTAAGCAATAAGATGTTAAAAGGATCAGTATGTTCACATGATAGCAATCTTCAGTTCAAACTGTAACTTGAGCTTTTAAAATACTTTTAAATCACAGCTTAGGTGCTTGCACTCATGTGTACTCAGATTTATGTAGAAAGTACATTAAATTTGTTGTCCAATAGAGTACAACAGTACACTCCAACATTTGTTTGTCCAGCAGATCCCTTGCCCCATGGTTTTAGATGGATGTCAAAGAAGTTAGGCAGCCTTTAGCTACAGAATCAGACCTATGCAAAAGCAAGGCTGAATGAGTCCCAATGCCAAAGCTGTTGTTTCAAGAAATCAGATATCCTATAAATGAGACACACTTCTGTGAAAATAGCCACTACCATGCAGGAAGTCACCTGTTTATGATGCACGAGCTGCTTTCTGATCTTTCGGGAATACAGTCTATCCAGGCTACTGTTGCCTTTAGTAGACCTGCTCAGACTTTGAGTGTGAAGGCTATTATTTATAAAACTCCACTGGTTTCCTAATGGAAATAAAATTTAAAAAATTAATCCATCTTATTAAACCTCATTTAACTCTAGAGTAAAGCCTTTATGTTTCAATGGTTAGCATCTCCATATACTAAGTACTAAAGAAACAAGCTAAATCGAACTCTTGGTGTTATTCAACTATCCCCACTCATAGCAGTATTTCTGTGTGATATTAAAATGCAGTGGTACCATCATTTTTTCATTGTTCTTAGAACACATAGGCAGGCGAGCAACTCTATCCTATGTAAAAACAGATAAACATCTTCATAACATAAAAGGTTTATTTTAATTTTTAGAAAAGACATTAAAAGAAAACCATAGCTAATAAAAATAATAACAATGATAATACTGATAATTATAATAACAACAATATATGGTACACATTGTTGTTATTACTACTACTACTATTATGAGATAAATGAAAACCAAACAAAAACCACATTTAAAAATAGCAGATACAAATACCAAAACATTTATGAAGTCATAGTGCTGGCCCTTTATCACGATACAAAGTGTCTCAACATGGTGCACGTTCAATTGTAAAGCCCCAGTCACAGGGTAATATACAGACATTTCACAAACTAAAATCAATCCTGCGTTTTTCACTTGAAAAAATGAAAGAGATTATATTTATAAGGAGATTTGGATGTAAATAAGCAGACAAGAAGAAAAATAACAAGATCAAAACATGCATTTTTAAAATCTCTTTTTTCAAGTGAATAGAAAATGCATTTTAGGTATTTGAACAGCTCCCAGAGCAACACCCATAGAATCAAGTTTTGATAACAGATGTAATGTACCTGTCAAAAAGCGTTCCCTCTCTTTTCCATTCAGAGGTTTCTTGGCTGTGGCTGCTTCATCTTCAACAGTAGCTACATAATCCAGTAGTCTGGACACCAGCATTACAACCCAACTGATCATGGGAATATCTAAAACTCCTTCAAAATAAACAAATTTCAGTGCTTTAATAAATTTCTGAAGACACAAATGTCACATATTTCACTAAGCCACAAAGACTCTACTCCACTCTTTTTGTTTTTTAAAAGGAGAGTTAGAGTCTGAGCACTTATAAATGAGGAAAGAAATCAGTATAAAACTTAGGTGCAAACGAAAATGTCATCGTTCCCTTAGTCTGATTAAGTCAGATGTCAAAAGCTTCACCTCAACTGTTCAAGCTAAAAATTAAGCAGCATTTTTCTTTAAAAAGAGTCAAAAATTTAATGTCTAAATTTCCTAAATACCAAATGCATAGTGACAGCTGTTTGCATTAAAGAATTTGAAGTAGATATCTCAAATTCTACAGCATGCAACTCCTCCATCAAGCAAGTCTCCAATAAGATTGTTATAACCATGCATACTGATACCTCCATCTTTACTTCTCCATGAATGTATTTCATGTAGCACCTGAGTAAGTTGCAGGAAAGCCAAAAGTGACTTCAGACTAGATGAGCCACACTGGTGGTACTAACAACTGGCTAATGCCTATTTCAGTCTCACACTTTAAATGCCATACTTTTGTACAGGCAGAAATGAAAAAAACTTATCTTGCGCATCATGCAAGAAAATCTTTGTGCACATGGAAATCCTAATGAACAGTTCCAAAGTGAACTTGTGACTATTCAAAAAAACCAGAAACCTACAAATAATGACCACTTAATTACAGTCATTATGCAAATGGCATAATTCTACAATATCAATACAGCAAAGACCTCAGCACTAAAGGTTACACCCACATTTTCATATCAGTGCGCTGTGCTGAGCCACATTTAACTACACTGTGCTTTTCATGCACTGACCTCAAAAAAGCTGTAATTAATTCAAACTATTCTTAAACGCAGATCAAACAAGCAAACTAAGGCACGGAAATGATCCATTCAAAATCACATGTAGCTGCTGGCATCCAAGCACTAGGATGCAGCCCGACTTGTTAACTGCAGTTTCCTGAGCACACTCTGACAGAAAGCAGCCCATGCCATGGAGGCAGAGGAAGGACCCCAACAAGTCCATAACAGGACCTGGACTGGAACCACAGACTAAATTGCGAGAACAGATATGAGGCACATTGCTGACTGCTACACACCATTTTGGTGGGCAAAATAAAAAGAAAGGATCCTGCTGTACAGTGAAGAACATACCTTTTCATACTTCTGTTGAAGCAAGACCATTTATTTCCTTTTATCTCAGCAAAAAAAAAAAAATCTCAGCTTCTATCCCTCCCTCCCTCCAAATGTCTTTTTCCAAATGTCTTTTGCTTATTCCTTTTTTTGTCTTCTGGTCTCAACGTTTACAACTTCTCTCCACCCCTAACACTCACCTCTTGCTCTGATTTTCCTTTGCTTTTTCACTTTTTCCCCTGTAAGTATTCACCCCTTTGACCCTAATTTATGTGTGACAGTTCTCAAACAGGAATTTCTTCTGCCATACCTGATGCTTCCACCACACATAATATTGCCCTAGTACTCACCTGTACTGTCCAGGAGGAAGGAAGCTGGAAGACCAGCAAATAAAGCTCTGAAGTATCAGTTACTTCTGCTTCCTAAAGTCCTCCATGAGGACAACTAGTAAGGCAAGAGCTATGAAAGGAATTGGAAGCTGTGGGGAGAGTGCAAACAGAGGTAGAGGAGATGTAAGCTTGGGTTTGCCTCAAACTAGTTAGAGACTATAGTAGGATATGGCCCCAATAGAGAAAGCACATGGTAGATCAGTGGGAAGCACTAGGACAGCTTCTGACACCAGCTGTAGGTCCGTTAACATCAGGACACAAGGGAAAACTAAGGACAGCCTCAGCTGGCACTTCACCCTAGACCTCACAAGGCAAAGAATTTTAAACAACTTATCTTCCATAATGCTTTGCTACCTGTACATAATAAATGAAGTAGCCTAGGATGCGATGCTTTCAAAAATAAGAATTTGCGTCAACCTTGGGGTAGTTAAGAGAACACTCAAAGAAAATCAAGTTCGCAGGATATAATTTCAGTAAATTTTTAGGATAAAAAAAAATGTAAATTCCTCGTAATTACAAAAAGCCCCACAAGAACAAATTGTGTAGTCTGCAGAAACCATGCAGATACACTAAACAAACTTATTTCTGTATTTGTTTCACCTCAAAAACTTGAAACATAGAAAGGAGCTCATGAGCAAAAAGGTGCATTTCTGTCGAAACCAAATCAAATTCCAAAGTCATTCACTAGAGCTGTCTATACGATGAATGTTCCCCCCACTCTGTCAAACCTTCCTAGCTGAATTATAAATAATCAAATAGATTTTGCTCAGTTTTAATGGGGTGGGGGAAGGAATCTCTTTTAGTACCTAAAGAACAAGAAGATTAATCACATTTTAAAAGACAACTGTGTTTCAGAAATATAGTAAACAAGCAATTTCTTCTTTTAATGCACCAAAAATTGTGAGTTAGTCTCTCAATTTTCTACTTTATAATGAATATAAAAATAATCTCCCAAATTAGAAGGCTACCTTCAGTTCTTCTGTGCACAGGTAAATGAGGTTGCAGTGGTGACAGCAGGTTATCCAGGAGATTAAGTAAACTTTCTAAAACACCACTGTTGCTAAGCGATCTTTGGCCAATGCAAGAAAGCAACATGAAGACCCTAAAAATAAAATTTACATATTTAAGACTTTATTTCTTTTTCAGAATCAGCAATATCCTGCAACACCCCTTATATAACACTATTGTCCTAGGCTTTCATCTGAGACACAGACAGGTTGCTACAGAAAGCAGTACTGTGGCCCAGCAAGCAGACTGGATTTCACATTCTTATCATTGTTAAGGTTAATGCAGCATTTTAGGGTGAACATCTCTTTCACCCTCAAGAGGTCAGCAGAGTCTTCCACATCTGAAACAAGATCTCATCCATTTTATTTCCTATTACATATTACTGATAGCAGGGAGAGAGAATGAAATCTATGGACTCATTCTTGAATTAATTAATTTTTAAAAGATATGAAAATATATCTATATATAGATGTTGCTGTTCAAAGAAGGCAGAAAGACTCTAAGCAGCAAATATGTTTGATTAAAATAAAATGTTAACATTTAGAATATTCAAGACCTCAACCAATCAACCAATAATCTGAAATAATCAATACATTTAACATACAGTGCTCAACTCTATATGTTCTTGCTCTTATCTCAGTGCAGTCTTTTGCAGTGAATGCTAATAATGTACCTTCCAGTCTCAATCCTACTTTCAAACACTGGAGAACAGCAGCTCTATGATGAGGGTACATTTAAGCCTGATGAAAGAGAAGGCCATTTTTGACACTGGACAGCAATCCTGCTACGTATGTGAAGATCTCCAAATAAGAAAAAAGCACAAATTTTTGTGGTGTAAGAACCAAATAGGTGCAATAAATAACTGCAATTGGACATTTATCATCTGCAGTACTTTTTTGGGTCTTAAATCAGTGAAAACCATGGATAAGGACCCTTCAGTCCCATTTTGTCAATTCCAAGGCTAAGTTATGAACAATGAAATTACTTCACTGATCCACAAGTAATGTATCAATATAGATTTATACCTTACCTGTCTTGTGGAAATATGAGAAGTTGTTCTGAATTGTATAATTCCTGCAGTACATTTGAGAGAAACTGGCCCCACCACCTTTCACCTCCACAGAGCTGAACCAGCAGGAGGCCAGTATGCAATCGTATCTTGGGGGTTCCACTGATGCACAGGTGTTTAAATAACTCTTCACAGGCTTGAGCATGAAAAGTACTCTGCAGAACCACAGGAACCGAGTGCCCTTTTAAGAAAAGAGAACACCTCTGTTTAAAGAGACAATGACTTGAAAACATATGAAGAAGTTTGCAGTAAGTTTTTGAAACTACTACAATTAGACTACTTGTCACAGGAGTAAAGGAGGTGGGAGCATACGGGGAGATGGTGATTTGTAGGTAACTCAAAGACCAGGCCATTTGGTCAAAACCAAATCAATACTATGTCAGTGCAAATACCCCACAGAATCTACATGAAACAGAAACCAAACCAATGTTTTAGAACAAACTGGCACAGAAAATCACACAACAACCTATCAACAGAATAATGTGGGTTGTTTTGTTTTGTTTTTAAACACCACCAACTCCTACACAGATTTTTCAAATTCAATTCGCCAAGACTTCTTTCAATGGCAAGCTTAGGAAATAAAAATCTTTACTGGATATCAAAAGATCATGAACTAACTAGAAATACTGTTTTTATGAGTTCACTACCACCACCACTCTCGAGGCAACTTCTGCTTCCTCGGCTGCTTCTAACTGCCTAATCCATCCCAGCATTGCACAGGCCTCAATGTTCACAGATCCTTTCACAAGGTGATTCTGCCTGTGAAAACCAGTCATTAGTCATGAGTATTCTGCCTGGACAGTTTTTTGTTACTTCAGCAAACTGGATCATCCCAAGAAAGATCAGATGACTATCTGAAAAAGGAATATGCACCCAGGACTACACAAAAGTGAGAAGGACCTTGACACTTTCTCCTATCCATTCAGGAAGTGGTTAGGCCAGCTTGGTGCCACTGGTAAAACTTTACAATATATGCTATCAGCTACTCAAATCACAGTAGATGCAGCTTGGAGCAGCCTGGTCTACTGAAAGATGTCATTCTCCATGGCAGGGTGATGGAACTAGATGATCTTTAAGATCCCTTCAAACTCAAACACCATTCTACATTTCTAGGATTCTACATCTAAACATAGTTTAAAGACTTTATAGTAGAAAAGTGCAGCTCAAGAAATAGAAATACTTGGAAATTGTTTCTACTAACATGACAAAAAAATCAAAACCTCAAAAAATACTGACCATTGGATGAATGAAGCAAACTGAGCAAAGTATCCAGTAAGTATCTAATGATGGTGCGTAACTGTTCTGTGGATGACATCTGAATCAATTCTTTTGGATCAGATTGTTCCTTCAGTGTTTTCCTGCTTGCACCTAAAGCTACTTTGAGTCTCTGAACAGCATGGTGAGCCAAGTTGAGCTGAAGCTGCAGCTGAATGCAGTCCTGGTAAGCAGAAAATACTCTGCTGTCTTCTTCTACTGCCTTGTCTGGCTTTCTCAAAAAGTACTGGGCATTGTTAGCACTATTGAGTGGTGGCAGGTCAATACTCTGCAGAAGGATTTCTAACCGATGGCAGGCCAAATTGTACCTAAAGGGAAATATTCAAAAACCACAACTCAATACACATTAGCAAACAGCAATACATTTGACAATCACCCTGCCAGAAGCCAACTTCTGGTTAGTTGTGAATGCACTGCTAAAACAGATTAAAAACAAAAAATAGTGTAGTCTTTATTATTGCTATAAAGATATTCACAACAACTCTACAATGGCAGAGTATTTTTTGGTCTGAAGAATATAATGGGAAAAATAATTTGTAACATTATGATATCCCAGTGGTTTACATTAAAATAATTAGCAAATACACTTTTTTTTTTCTGCTAACCTGCACTGTATGTCTTCTTGCAATGCAACCATCATTGCCAAATGTTGATCAATTTCTGGCTGATTTGCTGATTCACCTTCTCCTCTGAGGGGATCATGCATCAGTTTCAGCTCATTTTCATAGGGTAGGATATAGGTATGGCCATAATAAAATCCTAATGGGATTTTTGCTCTGGCATTTGTGCTACCATATCGACCAATAACAGTGATCTGAAAGAAAATGCAACTATATTGTAACACAATTGTATCAAAACAGGAAAAATAAACACCAAGTCAAAAATACATTAAAAAATTATAGCCAAAAGGAGTTTGGTCTGAAGACAGCTTAAGTTCATGTACTAGCAAACATCAAGAAGTTAAAAGATCCTTTTACCTTCATAAACCTGCAAACTGGGGGTGGCAACAAGTCATGTAAAATAAGTGAATGTGTGCTAATGTCAGTAGCCACTACTAGTCGCCTTCCATCCACTTCTTCTCCTAAAGTCCAGATGTCAATGGACAAAGAAGCCAAATCTCCGCAAGTGGGAATCAATACATCTGTCAGTAATATAGGTCTTCCAAAATCCAGGGTCACAAATCTTCTTGCTCCTAGGTTAGAAAAACACAGGATTGCCTGAAAGACCAGTGTGCGCTAACCAGCAAGACATGTTACTTCTCAAACAATAAAGCCATTGTTTATGTATTGTTTAAAAGGTATATAAAGGTTTATGCATTGTTTAAAAGGTATATTTGTATACTTGAGGTTAATAACAGCTGCATAATCCCAGAAACTCTCACTACAGCTTGAACACTTTGAGATGAAAATTTTGGCGTCAACTTAAATGAAGCTGTTTTGCTTTTCTTGCATTATTTTTGAACAGATGCTCTGTTCAGAAATCCAACATATTCCCCTAGACTCCAGGATTTTTCAAATATCATCAAGTGCTCGGTCTTAAATTCACAGGTATTACAGAATACAAACCGAGAAATATCTTTACTCAGGAAAGCTAAGAGAGACTGTAGCTAAGCAACTTATTTGAAGTCCCAGAAACAGTCCATTGCTTACTAGAATATGTGTTAAAACTACTGTTAGGAATTGTGGTTTTTACCTGAGTGCATTCGCTCTATAATAATTGACTGATGAGGTGGAGGTTGAAGAAAATGTGAAGCATGAGAAATTGCAAGAGCAAGGCCAGATCCAAGTGGAGTCTGAGGAGTGGAAAAACATCAATAAAATTAAGTGATTACAATCTATGCATTTATTGTGAGCTGTTAAAGATGTATCATTTTGACAACAGTTCACTACACTTAGATTTGAGCATGAACCATAAAAATATATTAACTGCTAAGTTCAAAGGATGAATAACTCCATACACAGTTAAGCTAGCTCAAATAAAGAGAAACCTTACGAGGTAATGTAACAATACTATCTTGCTTTCCTAAGTTCTTTGTTCATGGTATAAGTTTAGCGATACAGTTTTCACATCCCACCCAAATAAATATATATTTACTAGCACTCAAGTACAAATTAAGATCCTGGTAATGCTTACAGCATCTTGTTTCTCTAAGAAAAAGAAAATAATTACCGTTCTAGACTTGCTTGTATTTTTGTTATGTGCTGCAAGGTTAACTGTTGGGGGATCAATGACTGAACCAGGAAAAAGCTGAGCAAGCTCTGCATTAATGACAGCAGAAACCGCTTCATTAGGTGGAGTCAAAGGTGGAGTCATGAAGAGAGGAGTTGTTTTTGGTGTGGGTGGAATGACATCTGAAGGATGAATGAAGAACCCTGGAGCTGCTACTGTATTAGAAGGCACAGAGTTGTGAACAGGACCAACTGCTGATGCTGCTGCTGCCGCTGCTGCCGTTGTCTGATGCAGTTTTGCTTCCAGCTTAGCTTTCTGTGGAGAAGATGAAAGCAATGTATGTAGCAGATAATACTACTCGTGAACAGGGGAGTAGTATTGAGCCACAAGTTCAACTTTGATTATACAACTGGATTCCATAAACCTAAGCTACCGTCAATACAGCCAAGTTGGATGACCAACTATAAGCTGAAAAATTAAACTACTAAACTATTCAACTATTTAATTTGATGCACAAGCTGAGAAACATGAGTAATTATATGGAATAATCAAAAAAAAATAAAAACCCTACACTGAACAGCAAAGTAGAGTCAACACAGCCAAGCACTGGCCAAGTAACAATGGCTTTATGACTGGCACTTCCCTGTGTCAGCAACCATGCTTTTCATTTCGGTATGCTTTTTCAATTTCAGACTGATATACTTACTTATGAAGACTTAGGTTTTATTACAAACTCCCAACCCACCCTTTAAAATGCACAAAAAACCTAAATCTGAAAGACCAAAGCAGCACGGGAGATGCTACCAGCACTTTGCTTAAGAAGAGCGAAGCAGAATGCTGAGCAGTTCCTTCCTGAAATACACTACGGAGAAAAAAAAAAAAGGCAACTAGCTCTGCAACTACTTTCTCAGCTTTCGAAGTTTAGATACAGCACTAAAAAGAGCCAAATGGCCTCCAACCTGTTGCTGAAGCTTCAAAAGCTGCTGCTGTTTCTCTTGCAGCACCTGGAGCTGTTGCTCGGCTGAGGCCATTGCATGAGAGAGAGACTGCAAAGCTACCTGGGCTGCTGAACTCAGTGCTGTCGAGGCTTCCCCAACTGTTCCAGAAGAGAGGCCACCAACTGCTGGGGTAACCCCAAAGGTACTCACTGGCATGAAACAAACAAACAAAATAAAACGCCTATGTAGAAATTATAAAACACACCTTTAATTCCTTATTAATTGTTCAGAGTGATGCAAAAACAAGAGAAATATCTTTTTAATCCAGTTCTTGCTACAGGTAACATCATCTTGAGTTACAAAGTATATGGTTTATAGACTATACACTTGGTCATACTCGTAACACTGGGATTACAGAAAAGCCACATATTGCTCTGGAATTCTGTCACCACAAAAGCTTCTAAGGTAAAGATGCAAGCTTGTACATTATACTCTCCAATAGAAACAAATGGATTTAAGTTAATATTTTTAAAATTCACTTTGTTTGCTAAGATCCAAAAAGTTTAACTTCACATATAGAAATTATTTAAGAAAAAACAAATCACAGGCAAAACATTTCAACATTTGCAAAACTACAAGCAATCAGTTAGTCAAACTGTGTCATTATGTTCAATTAAAAATGTACTACGGAACTATGCTAAGTAGAAAAAATGAAAAATTGTATATACCAGTAAACGTACTTGCATCGTCCCTTTCTATTCTAGTTCCATCACTTGTTGAAACACAGGTGAAGTGCAGAGGTTCAACTTCCAGAAGTCCAGTAAGGGAAGTAAAACTACCCTCAGCAGCTGCACAGCTACTTATTTTCCCATTTCCTGAAAAAGAAACACGTATCTGCACAGTCAGCCAATGTTTTCTTCACAGAAACATTTCAATTCATGAAGTGTCAAAAGGGACAACTAAATATAATGCACATATTTTATTAGTTCATATTGTAGAAGAAATATCTTAACATTATCACATCCTCAATATAAATAGGGATTTGCTGTCAAATCTGAAGAGAGCATATTAATAAGTCAAATTGTCAACCGTGACAGAAGTGTAGTATAACCTTCTTAATTCCAGGAAAAAAAATAATATATGGATGCTCTATTCTTGCTACAGTGAAAGCAAATTAGCTTGCAAAAATATATTGATGTTACCTGAAAGGAAGAGGAATAAACTGTCAGACCAACTACGATCATACACAAATTTTGTATAAAACCCAGACTATTAATCAATATCCAAACAAATTCAGAGTTGTATGGAGGAAGGGACAGGAAGGAGAAAGATAATAGCATACAAGAGAAGGAAAGGATTCACTATGACTGATGAACACACTTGCTATGAAAAGAATTTCCTGACAGGTAAAAATTATCCAGTTCTTTAGGACATTGCAGGGCCTACAGATTCACTTATGAATTAACCTGAGAAGATAGACACAAATATGCTTTTAAGGTATTTTACATCCTCTCAAACAGAAAAAATACCTCATTAAACCATTATGTTTAAGTAGAAGAATGCCATATGGCAGCTTCCCAACTTCAGAAAAATCCATTTAGGTTCCTCTGCCTATGTGGGTGTTGCTAGCCTAAATGAATGATAACACAGCTCATAGAAGTTACTTGAAAGAGGTGCCAGATGATTCCTAGATGACTGACCCAGTGAATGAGAGCAGGCTTTCTGTCTAATCTCTACCCTGAGATATTCCACAGGATAAGAAAATAACAGATTCCAGAAAGAGGCTTTCTCTGGTTGTCCTAAGGCCACAGGAAATGAGGAAATGTAAAAGATACCATGAGCAAGAGAATACCTTGGACCTCAGTTTGGCTGGGAAGTATAAAACCACATCATCAGGAAAACACTATAATAGAGATTTACCAATTCTACCACAATTAATCACTGCTAAACATACATACCTGACAGAACATCAGACAAATCAATTTCATCTGACTGTACTCCAATACTGCTGTTGTACACATTTTTACAGGAAGAACCACATATTTCCAAATCAAACAGAACGGGATCAAAAGGTGAACTGTATAATCCATATCTGCAAATAAGACAAACAGCACCATTCACACAATAAGAACTCATACAAAATTATTTACAGTAAAACACCAAGTATTTTACCATCTGGATTTATTATATTCCAAACTATTCTGTTCATTCATTTGACACATCTTAGAAATTATCACTTGCTTATAGTTCATTAAAATTATTTATTTGATGGCATTTTCAAACAGCTTATAATGCTAAGTAGGTAACTCTTCATTACTACAGGGTTTTGAAGATGTAACACTGTCCTGGAAACATGACACACAATCCCACTAGACGTGAAAATAGAACTACAAGCCTTATACAATGAGCCACGGCAAGACACACACCTGCACATGGTAAATGAGACATTAGTCTGAAGTCAATAAAAAGACAACACTGTTTCAAAACAGCAGAAGAAATTCCACCTCAGCTTGTTCTTCCAGCTGAAGTAAGAATTAAAAAAGGAAATGCTGCTAGGCATACCAATCAACGCTTGTGATAAATACTTCAACAGAAGAAAACTCATAGCATTTACTATGGCAGTACTGGAGGACAAAAATAGCACCATCACTCAAAGTAGTCCCAAATCAATTAGGGTTTTATAAGCTAAGAAAAAGGAAACTCCAAAGTAGTATCAAAACCAGTGGGGTTTTCTGTTCATTTGTGGTTTTGGTTTTGTTTGGAAGTGGGTTTTTTTGTTTTGGGGGGTTTTTTCAGTGTTTACCAATACCTATTACCAGCAACTGAAAAGAGGAAAAAAATGGAAACCAGGCTAAATTACTAAGCCAGAGCAGAAAGAAAGAATACATCTGTATAGACACAAAAGTGAGAAACATAACACTCTGGACTTTGGCAAGAGACAGAAGAAATCTGAAATATTTTCACATACACTAGCAAGGGCAATAAGTTCTTCCACCCCCTTTTCCCTCTGCCTCCAAGCAGTTTCTCTTTTCTTTACCAGCTGAGGTAAAAACCCCCAACATGCAGAGAAGGCTGGAATGTTTAAATGTCTTTTTTTATCAAGTAATTACAAAAGTGTAAATGTCTACATGAATACAACACCAGCAACAAGGTAAAAACAGATTCTAGACTTCTCTGATTGCCAAAATGATTCCACATTAGCGGGGGTCAGTGCTTGCGGCCACACAATACTATGACTGTAATTATCAGAAAATGATGAGTGATCTTACAAAGGGCAGATATCTGAAGATTACAGATCAACCCCATTTAACATTACATTTCCCAACCAAGTTACTTAGAAGGTAGCAAATTTAAAATAACTTTACACTCAGAACAACACAGGATAGACTTGGTTGCCCTTTACAAGCATGCATTAGACTGGACCAGTGCATCCTGAACATCTGACAAGACTGATGTGTTTGCTGCCTGACCTTTTTTTGCACACCAGCCAAGACAACATGCTCCTGTAAAGTGGCTACTAAAACACACAAAAATGCTCAGACAAAATTCAGTGCAGTACCTTTGAAGCCTGCTTTAGACATCAGATTTAAACATTCAATATATCAAGTCAGCTCAACACTAACACTGACTACTTACATGTTTTAAATAAAGAGTTTGATTTATTAAATAAGCAGGTGATAAAAGGTCAAAATTCTGCAAAAGCACTGTAGAGTAGAATCAGAATTTGAACATACTGCAGAGGGTTTAATTTATTCTGTCCAGCCCAGATTTTTTTCAACAAGCGTAGTGCCTTTTACCTGTTCTTCAGCAGTAATGATCAAGTTCACAGTTTTGAGCTTCATTAGCAACCCTTTTCACAAAAGGATATAGAAGGTACACCAACAAAAAGACCAAAGACTAAATCAAGAACACAATGTAAAAACTCAGCAATCATCTTATTCATCTATGCAGTAATGAACATAAGTTATGTGAAATGCTTCTTCTGTTTCATCCATCAGAGCCCTCAACTAGAATAATGTGTAAAATTTTGTGTATCACAATATAAGGAAACAAGGACCAAAGAAGCTGAGGGAAATGCTTTAAGAATGGCTACAGATCTGGAGAATACAACCAAGATATAAACACACTCCAGACATCCACAATTTGTTTAGAATGATAGAATCTGCTCTCCAGTGCCAATGTGGGGACGACACAAGCATTAAACAGAGCAGCAGTAGAGTTTTCAGATTAAATGAGAGCAGGGGACAGTTCAAGTGGGAATGATAACAATAATTAAACCAGGTAAAACATCACAATTTAGAATAATTTAATTCAATGACTACATGAATCTGATACTTTCAAGAACAGGCTGGAGAAATTGTTTTAGATTTGCTAGAGACAAAACCAACCTGTTTTTTTTGTAAGACAGTCAAAAATCCTATCTAAAATCCCTTTTTTGTTGTTTTATGAACTGCAAATCATCTAACACACCCTACTGGCCTTATCCTTTCAAGTTTTACTTGATTTATTGTACCAATGATAGTAAAATGAGCATTATTTTCCCATGAATGCACAGATCTCTTAATCAGACATCTGCTTTTAGCTGATTACCAGATGTTAGCTCATTGCACCTGGGACCAAGGATGAAGAGGAAAAACACAATAGTATACACTCTGCAACACAAATGTACACAAAAAAGATACAATACAATTGGAAAAAGGAAAGGGAAAAAGGGGAAAGCTATGGCTGCCTACTAATTTATCTTTAAAAAAAAAAAAAAAACAAACACAAAAACCAAAACCCAAAAATGACAGTATTATCTCGATCCATAGACATATGAAAGAAAGTCCCACAGATTTTGCCCGACTTAGTAAACTAAATCAAGAAATATAAATCAGTCCTTGCTAGAGAGCTGTTGTAATCAAATAAGAGATTTGCTGCTACTCTTAAAACTACCTAGAGGGTTATGGAGTTAAAAGAGAAAGCAAATTAAGTTTCAAGAAGAAAATCAGTAAAACAGAATCTAGAAACATACAGAAAATCAAAGCTTGAAGGACACCAAGAATGGGCTCACATCAGAAACCTTCCCTTGCCATGCAGACAGCATGTGCTCACCAGAAGGTGATCTGAAATGTCACACATACCAAATTCAAAAGTGGGCAACTGGAAAGGACGAAAACCTTCTATTTAAGATACACTGTTTAAAGAAAGTACTTGTAAGCAATTTCCAGAAAGGAACAACTCAATTCCCACAGAAAGGTGCCATTCTCAAGTCAAGCATAATTTTCACTTTTTTCTCATCCGTTTGGTTCAATTCACTTATTTTTTCAAAATTCTGAATTTTTTCAGATACCATTTCTATTGCTGGGATAAGTCTTCTAATCAACTGTAAGGACTACAGATGAAATAAATTAACAACTAAGTGGAGGAATGCAGTAGACAGCAGGATAAGGATCCAAATGTAACACCTGAGACTAAGTTTTCATGAAGTATTTTGGAATTACAGTTCTTTAAAACAAAAGCAAAAATTAACAGATATTGTCCCTCTTCTACACCTTCCCTTACTACATTTTCTATTACATTTTCAATTTTACCTGAAAATTCTGAACTAACCTCCACCAAACCTTTTCTACCTTGATCTTGCTTGACTTTGAGGAAAACTCTTGTACCCAAACCACAACTGAAAGACATGTCAAACAGCTGCATTTTTCCTTCACCAAAATGCACCTTCGGATACTGTTACCCAACTGAACCATCAGAAATTTACTTTTCATATCATGTAAATCCAAAGTTAAATGGCCAATCAGTTCAGTATGGAAAAGATGCAACATCACAGTCCTAAATTACATTGATATGCAATTTAAAAGAAGAACCTTCATCCCCAGTAAATTACGCCAGATCTCTACATCTAGAATGTGGCCTTTGGAAGAAATACGTTAAATGTACTGTCGACCTACTCAAAGACTACAGCTTTGTGAAGCACTGTGCCAAACCGAAACTATTCAGCATACTATTCCCTCCTATAGTCAAAATATGTCATGCTGTGTTAATCCTTACACTAAAAATCATAAATACTAACTTAAGGATTGCACAGACCTCAAACACCACATACATATTTGCTAATTTAAAATGTGACATAGCAATTAAATCCAACTTTAATTTCACACAAGTTAAAACTGTTTTCCAGAAGTTTAGCAAATTAATCCTTGCTAAAACAAATACAGCAAAGTGTAACGCACAACCTTTTTCAGAACACCAAAGGATGGTGTTAGATGGTTCTTAGGCTTGGTTTTATTAAGTTTACAACAAGCACATTTCTTAGTACCTTGTTTGAAGTAGTGCTTCCATTGGTGTTAGGCGATCCTGCAGCTGCCGTGACACCGCAGTCAGCAGTGATGCACAAGCTGTGCTGCATCCTGCCAAATCTTCATCTTTTACATAGTTCAGCAATACAAAATACCAATACACAGATCCTGCATTAAAAAATAATAATTATTTCAGGTGAAACATGATATAAATATTTCATGGAGAAAGCACAACTTGAAGGATAATCAACAGAAGTGATCATTATCTAATGGTCTGAATACAGACTAGGAGATATTCTACCCCTTCCCCTTTCTTGAGAGGCTTCATTAAGAATCATTCTGCAATCATACATTTCTACAAGTTCTTCCAATTCTCTTATCAACTAACACATAATTGAAAGAAAAAAGGGTTCCCAAGAGACAGCTTTGCACACTTCCTTTATTCTTCCTGCGCACAATCATCAAAATGCTCTTGATATATTAAAGTGCTTGGCTAGGGGTTCCAATCTCATCAGAGCCAAGCCATACTCCAAAGCCAACTCTTTCCCTCCTTTCATCATCTGGTTCTGGTTACTGTCTCCTTAATCTGTATTTGCTGGAGGCACCGCTTCCATACAATTCATTTCTGGGAGCACAGCACTGTGGTTCTGTACAGAAACACAAACTTCAGCTTCCTCCTTCTCCTTCCCTCCCTGTGAATCCCATACCCTCTGTAACAATGTGTTATGTGTTTTGACCTGGGTAGTAGTACAACAAGCCTTTTGGAATGCAAACTAATTTTTCTGTAAGGCTCATTGGTGATGCCAAGCTAGAAACAATTCAACAATATCCTTGTGTGAAAAGCAGGCCTTGCCACCCAAAATACAAGGGTGAAGTCATCTTCCCATTCCATCTGGCATTCCAGATGCTTCAACAAGGTGCTAAGAGACCATTACACTGCAATGTATGTAAGGAAGAAATTTAATTTAGTTAAAATTTCCTTGTAGTGCAGAAGAATCAGAAGTGTAATGCTAGTTGGACATCATTTGGATAGCCAAGTTTCCTGGCTATCTCCTCATTTTAAAAAACAACAGACCACCCTGACTGTCACTTATGTCAACAGAATCTTTGTTGCTAAACATCTTTCAGAATATTAGAAAACTTACTTAAGTTCTTCAAAAATGTCAGCCTTCACACTCTGGTTTAAGCAAGCCTATTTGCTTAAAATTCCACCAACTGCAAACGTCTACTTCATAACCAGACCACTCCAAGGAGCATTTTGTACTAACTGAGCAATTAACTCATTCTAATTTCACAAGAGAGTCCAGGAGAACTCGACAAACAACAAATGCACCGTGTATGTTTATGACAAGAAACACTGTATACGTACCACCTGTGGCAGCAGCAGGCAAAAGAGGCATATTGTCAAGTAAAGCTTTTAGAAGAACTGATCCAAACCCTTGTTGACTCGGGTCACACCTGCCGTTGCTACAAAAAACACAGACACTTTAACATTTAAGGAAGTAAGAATGAAGAATGAAATCTCCTCCAGGAGACGACGCTGAAAGACTGGTGTTCACCCTAAACACATATTTCCTGAACAGAACATCTACTGGGTCTTGTTGCTTTATGAATTCAATGGCAAACAGCAACAAACAAAATGTTCAGTTCAGAATGCATGCAAATCCCCGAACTACATGTAAAAAAGAAATAAACAAAAATAAATATATGCAAATAACTAGCACTGACCTGATGCATAGCGCAAGAAATCGTGCACATTTGTGAGCTATGCTCCGCCCAGCTTCAAAGAAGCAAACACGTATAATATCAGAGACACATTTGCGTGTTTTAGAAAGCAAACTGTCATTTCCTTCCCTTGAGCTGTGAAAACAAGTTGCATACTTTAGAGAATAATATAAAACTCTTTTTTTTTAAGCAAACTGATAGTGAGAAACAGCGATGATAATTTGAACATAATTCCTCCCTTACCTGCCAGGGCCATTTGAATACACTCCGGCCAACCAACAAAGTGTGTCGAGTACAAGACTCTGAGCATGTTCTGTAGTCAGACCATCCTCTGTCTTCTTGCAAAGAGTGGTGAGCAGCTTCTCATGGAACTCTGAAAACTGTAACATGGCACACCGCTGAACTCTGGGGAGGCGGGGAAGGAAAGAAAACCAGAATTAACCAATATGGCCATTCTCCAGCTTTGTATCCTGTCTTTGGAGCAGCAAAAAAAGAGAATGCCAGATGAAAGCAAAAGCAGTACACAAGCATATGCAATACTTTCTGTGCACACATTCCCAATCATCCCACTTTCTGCTCACAGAACTTCCTACACTACAACAGATCTAGCAAACTTCTATGAAGTTTTTCCCCCCATTAACTTTTCTAGCAACTTCTAAACCTAAATAAACTTTGACCATCTACACAACTCCTATCAACTGTTTGCAAATACCTCTTTGCAGCCTCGTTGACCTCTTTAAGCCCATTACAGTCAGTGCCACCACTGCAGGGTGGCAGCTAGTAATACACTTTAAATACTGTATATTATACTGTATCTTGGTCTGCAGTACCAAACCAAAGACTTCAACCACTTCTGTTTTAGCTAAATTTGATTCTAAACTTTTTGACAAATAATATCATTTCTGCTGTACGAAACAAGGCAATGTAGAAATAGAAAGGGAAGATGCTTTCTTAAAAAAAAAAATCTTGTTTTAAATAAGAAAACTTATTTACATTTGCCTTTTGACATCAGGCAAAAAAACCCACTCCACATAAAATTTCATGCATGGTGTTATTCTACCACAACTTTCACAGCATAGTGCCCTCTTACTTGCAATTTACAGGATTTTCCATACAAAATTAGCCTATGAAATAACAACTTGAAACAGTATCTTGACCTGAGCTATTTCAAGAACTAAGCTTTTGATGAGAAGCATAACTAAAGCTAGTATTTCTTCAGAATTAAAAAACACTACTAACCTTTCCTTTGAAATTGAAGTTTTTTTAAATCTTCGAATTGTTACAGAGACTTCTTGAAGTAAGTCACAGCCTCGCAGATTATCTGATTTTCTTGAAGAAGTAGTGGCTTCAATTTTGCTAGATGGCTTTTCCTTATATTTTTGGGGAAAATAACATTCATAAATCACATTGGTTCTGATTTATTTTTATACCTTGTTCAGTGAAATGCAAACAGTTTGCTAAAATCTCTCAGTTTGAGCACTATACCAAAATAAAAAATTTTTATTCACTAATTGCTTTAATATAGAACAATACACATGCACACACACTCATCTTCACAGAAGGATAAGACCTATCAAAGACTGAAAGTACTCAAGGGAACAGAAGTTTCAAAAACAAGTGTTCAGGATGTGAAAGTGGCAGAACAGACCTTTTCAATTCAAGCGGCACAAAAGAAACAACTTAAGAAATGTTGAACTCTAATTCTTGAAGGTGTCAACACAGTGTCACCTTTTTAGAAAGTAGTTTTTAATGGATCTTAATTCTGGTAACAGCTGCTTTGTTTTCAGATGACATGAATCATACCAAGTCTACGACTACCAAACGTATCTTCCTTGGATATTCATTACCTTGCTTGCTGCAACTTTTGCCAACAATGAAGCAAGTGAATGGCCCTTGTTCGTCTGAGGTTTTAGAGGAGCTATTCTAACCACTGGTCTTATGCCACCATTGCAGATTTCTTCTGTTCCTCTGTCATTCACTGCTTTGACATGAATTAAAAATGAACGATACTTGCCACCAGCCATGCCTAAAAGCAGAGAAGAAAAAATGAGGAAGGAGAATTTGCAGTTTAAATAGATTGTAAGTTATAAACAGAACAGATCAACTATGTTAATTACAGCAGTTTACCATCCATTTGAAACAGCACCTCACTATGGTGTTACACAGCAGAATTTGTCAATGTAAAAATAAATAATAAACCTATGTCTGACTACAGAAGCATGAGATGGACTTCAGTCACACGGGCTTCAGGCAAATAGTATAATAAACTGGTTTACCTTTAACAAGCTTTGGACTTGTTAGTGTCAACATTCCAGCATGTCCTGATAGATCAAGTCCAGTAGCCAGCCATACTGGACCACAAAGTATATCTTCCTTGTGCTCCTCCAGAAATGGACACAATCTAAGACCTTACAAAAATATAAATAATATGGATCTGAATTAGCCATAATTAAGTCATAAAATCTGATCATTTGCATGGATTAAAAATGCACCATGTCAAACTCTGATCACTAAATACATATAACTTTACATTAAAAAAGACTTGAATTTCACTTTTAAGACATTTTCCAGTGAAATCAATTAAGGTAAATGACAGTTTTAAAACCATTTTCAGTTGCATTATATGGATTAATATATATCTTGACTGGCTTGTAAAAGCCACAAAATACACAACTGATGAAATAAAGAACCAATATATACAGAGGCACAGTCCTTACTGGGTCGTTACTGAAGCAGGACAACACTGTTTAAAAACAAAACTAATAATAAATTTAAAACAAGGACGGCTTTCTTTCTTCAATAGGATATACAAATTACTAAAATCATCTTCCCTCATCTACTGCTCCTTTCTCAGCATCAAACACCTCCTTTCAGCACTTTTATCTCCCCTTTGATCCTTCCCGTCATCCTTTCTAATCCGTCCTTTCTTGGAGTCATAGGGTCATAGAATGGTTTGGGTTGGAAAGGACCTTGACAGTCATGCTCTAGATAAGGCTGATTACATGAGAGAAAAGAAGGTGTAAAGTAAAACTGTTGAAAGGACCAAGAAAAAGATCCATCGCTCTAGAGCTGAGTCACTCCAACTGTCACATTTTAGTCCGCAGCTCTCCTCACTGAGACCCACTCAATGCTTTCACAGGCTGAGATATTTTGTGGAAGAGTGCTAGTTAACAATAAAGTTATAAGAACAGGCACAGTGTGATGTGGCCTAGTTATGAATTCTTTATGTTCTGTTCCTTATTGGTTTACTGCAGCAATCTCTACAAAAGCCAGTTATGCAAGGGGAAAATTATATTAAAACTAGCCAAAGAAACAAAGTAAAATACTGCTGAAACAGGCTAGCAATTTAAATTAGAAAGGTGCCATATCAATCTACTTGATTTCTAAATTAAAATAAACATTTATCTGCTTGTAAGCACCAAGCCTCTCTAGTAGTTTAGCACATTTCTGGTGTGTTTGTGTTAAACTTTCAACTCATACAGCAAACAGATAAAAGAGAATAATAACCTTGAAGACAGCTGAGAAATTACTCTATTTTGATGTCTGAGAAACTTTTGCAGAGGAATTCAAATTTATCATTAAAACAAGAAAAAAGCAAGGTCCTATTTTAAGTAAAGTAAAACAAGATCAATAAAACTTACATTGTGGTTCCTCTACATCCATATACTGCATTTCTTCACTGAATTCTGCCAGTCCTGGTTTTCCATTTCTCTCCACTTCTATATTATGAGCTGGAGATAAAGGAAATGCGATCTGTCTATCTACTGCTGCTTCTGGAAATAAAAATATTAGTATGATTTCAAACACTGCTCAAAGCTCAGGAAAAACAGAAGTGGTAGTTTTCATAGCAAAATTATCAACCTTCTGCCCACAGCAGTATTTCTAATACAAACCCACAAGGATACAAAAACATGTTTTTCATATGGATTGAAGTTGCAGCAAATACTTAAAAAACCAGTATTTCTCAATGACCTGTAAAGAACTTGTTTTGTTTTAATACTGCCCAAATTCTTTTCCCCTAATAATCAACTCAGATTTCTCCTAAGCAATTAGATTCCAGTATTGAAAGTTTGATAATTTAAACTTAAAATAACTGGATTGCTCCTGCTGAACATCAAACATTATTTTGGTAATACTTAAACATAGCCCTTTTTCCAATTAAATGGATCACATGAATTATAGATGAAGAGGACATGCAAGCAAATTAACGAGAAGCATATACAGTGAATTAACTGCCAGACCAAAGCCATTAATTCCCAACCAGAAGAATTATGCCTCTGGCCTTCCCATTACTACATACTACATATTTAACTGTTTCCAGAGCTCCTGTCATACAAAAAAATGACAATAAATTCTGCCCTGCACATCTTCCCTACGTCTCATTATCTTACAATTTTAGTTCCTTTCTCTCCTCCTCTGGAAGGAGAGAAGTTGGGGGGAGGGGGGTGTGGGGAGAGTTAATCTAATTTCAGTCTGAGGTTTTTATACATTTCTAAAAGCCAAACAATGTTGAATATTACTTCTCCCTAGGACTGCAATATTTTGGTTAAGATCTACCACATATATAAATTACCTAGCTTTGTCTTCTCTTATAATGAAATCATTAATGTCTTATTATTTTGTTCAATGGTGCAAAGAAAAAAGGCAAATGTCATTCAAGTCCTTTTCCAAAACTCAAGAAATTGAAAAAGGGAAGGAAACAACTGCAATGCATTTACACTTGGAGAAGATGTTGGTTAGTTGTGGATCTCCAATCCTATGAATAAAAAATAAAAAAGACTTTGCCAAGGCTGCCTTGCAGGTGCTCTCACATTGCCCAGACCTTTCCAGACTGCCTGACCCCACATTTGATGCCTTTTCTACCTTGTAACATAAAAAAGCAAATCCAGTATACTACATGCAAGGAAGTGAAATGTCATTTTCTGGAAGAGCTCTGTCATGTCTTCTGATCAGTGTGCTCTGCTGAAAAGCATTCACAGAGAGCTCTGGCAATTTAGTTCACAGCTAAATCAAATGTCTCCAAGGAATTACCAACTCATGAAATTGTTTGCTCAGAAGTGTTTAAAATTGAAGCATTAAGAAAAATAGTTTAGCTTTTCTTCTATTGTTTTGTTCCACAGGTGAAGATTTTCAAATTAATTCTGACATCCAGATCTACAAATGGACTGAAAGCATTCTGAAAACAAAGGTTGCATTCAGGAGAGGAACATGGACAATCTCTTATGGTCTTTTCTTTGATAGAACAAATTTCTTCTCCATGTTAAAATTTAGGTTTTACAGCAAGGATTTAAAAAAATGAAGAAACTGAAAGAGCACCTGTTGACTGCTGTCCTGCAGTCACAGCTAGCACTTCTGTTAAATCTGAACCATCTCAAACCCTAAAAAGAATAAGTGCTTCTCTAACAATATTACTATGCTAGAATATTTTGTTCTTGGGTTTACAACCAGTTTACAGTATTTAAGAGAGCATCTCCAGCACACATTTTTTTGTTGTTAAACACTGGGGGATGCTACAGAGAGAAGTTTTATGAAAGTATGTTAATGATCTTTGAAATGCCTATATTCCTTTTTGAAATCTGCTGTTACTCTTGGCTTTAAGTGGGATGGTCTTACTTAGCAATTGAAAAAACAGGAAAAGAAAGGAAAAAGGGCTTTTATGATCACGCTTGCTGTTCTTCTCAACACAATTTATATCCAGCGAGCAATTTAATAATGTCTGACAGCAAGACTTCTCTGAAATAGCCAGAAGCTTTTGAAAAAGAGGTGGCCAGATGAAGATAAGCAATTAATGCCTCAATAAAAGGAGGTGCAGCATGTAATACCTTCCACGCCTAGTAGACAAGGCAGCAGGACATGAAACAAATGATCTCACCACAGGAAAATCCCAGTAGAGGCACTTCCACATCAAAGAACTGACTTTTCAATTTATGCTACCCCCTCACAGGTTCCCTGAGAGCTAGTAAGATGCACAGTCCAGTTAGGAGTCTTCCCAAGGCAAGATCGTTCCTAACTTTGGTCTACTCTGTCAAAGCTGCAAGAATAAAAGGTGAAATCACGCTGCAGCTTTCATATAGCTTAGTCAATGAGCCAAATGATGAGAGAATTCCCAAGGAAGGTATGGCATTTTTTACTTCCATCAAGAAAAGCCTTGTTATTTTCTCACTGGCAAATAATCTCCTTCTGTGACTTGGAATAATTTAGTTTTGTTTTTTTTTTTACTACATTGAGACCTTAAAAGAGCACCATTTGCTTAATCAGTCAATCTCTAGGACGGTTTACAATTGACAACTTATTTTTAATGACTGTAGGATTAATGCAGTACAGACTTATAACTGAGTTCAGTCTTTCTGAGCTATGTACTTTTATTTGCATAAATGTTAAGATTTTGAAACTGTTTAGCCAGTTTGTCTCCCCAATTTACATTCAAGTATAGCTGAGAAGAGCCAATGATACCAGGAAACAGAATAAATCAGTAAAAGTGAAGCACACAATTACAAGCAATTTTTCTCATATACATCACAGAGAATAATGAGTTTGAGAAAAGAAATAATGTTTTGAAAGATATCCTAGTTTTTTCTTACCATTGACTTTCCCTAAGCCTGGAGCTTTATTTTTCAGTAAAGTCACTTGAATCTGGGGAATGTTTGTGATGTTTGAATTCAAAACAAATTTGAAATCCACATGTCCAACCATACAGGCTTTTGGTAGAACTAGTTCAAAGACATGCTCATCCCAGCTGTTGCTGTCAGGAAAAAAGAAGACAATGACCCAGTGTAGAGAGAAAAAACCCATCATGCAGGCAGCATCACACAGTCCATTCTGCATCTATGCACACTCTCTTTAGCAAGAAGAAAAACTTATTTTGCTAGTTGACATTCATATGAATTTCTGAAAAAGTCTTTCAAACTTTAAAGCTTTCAAGATAACCACATTAATTTTGTGAAGATTACAATGCCAATTGACATGACAGAGAGAAGCAATGTTCACATAAAAGCAGGAATGGAAACATTCCCTATTATCTTTATCGCAGTACTGTTTCCATATTGCTATAAATATCACTTACTTCCATGGAAAAAAAACAAGCACAACACTACAAGAAAATCTATCAATTAGTGAAGTGTATGAAAGAATGATCAGAGGTATCTACCTTGTAATCTCTTTCAAGTTGCCCTTATCCATTGTTTAACACTCAACAATGTCACTTTCCAGTGGTACAAAATCAACATACAGGAGACCCAAAATAATATGTTCAAAGTATTTTTAAAGCACATTTGATAATTCATAGAGGATGAAAAGTGCTTCTTACCAGGTGCACACTCAGAAGCCTGTGCTGTGCAAAAGGGTGCAGCTTTCTTTTACTAAGTCACATTTTTGTTTTGAAGACAAGTTTGGTTCACACTAGAAGTGTAACCTTGAGACAAGTACCCCTTGATGATCCACTCCACAGTTTGATACACTGGGGTTTGCAAAAAATAGTTCAAACTGAAGAGCAATGAAAATAAAACTAATTATGTGTCAATTGTCCTGTTTGTGTACATTTTTAAAACTAACCGAACTTCCTGATCTCCTTAATTTAGCAGTAAATAATTTTTTAAAATATAACTTTGCTATACTTATTTAGCTGTATAACTGAGAACACTAAGAAACTGAGGATGCTGCTATAAATATTTTTGAGACATCTTTCTAACATCTAATTCACAAATAGGTATTTTAACTTCAATAACATGCTACACATAAAGTATTGTGCAGAAAACCATTTTAAAATAGATTAAGGAATGGTGCAAATGTGTTTATTTCTTTACAGTAATATCCTTGATGGCCAGAACTCCTTCAGGAACATGTAATACAACTTAAAAAAGATTTCAGGTACAAGTAACGAAATGGCTCGCCAACTTTTCAGAGCTAGCAGCACAGAAATGCAGAGATTTTGAAAGGAAAGATGGGTACAAGCAAGAGAATTTGTGGTTATGATTCAAGAAGGAACAGTGAAGAATTTTCAGCTAACCGTGCAAAGAACACAGGTAAATAAAATATAATGAAAATTTATCCCACTGTTCTGGAGGGAAAAACCCCTAAAATCTCTGTTAGCAACTGCAGCAATAAATATTTAGAATTGCTCATGCCTTTCCTCTAGCTTGGAGGACACCTAATCCAGTGCCAAACAGAGAGATGTTTGGGGGTGGTTTTTCATATCATGCAAAGCATGGACTAAGTGAGACACTCAAAGGAGCCAGACTTCTGAAACACTAAGATTCTGCTCATCCAGTTTTAGTTAAAGATCTGGTACAAACCCAGAAATGAATAATTTAATAATAAACCACTTTGTCTGCAGCAGTCTTTTGTAGTCTACGTGTTGCATACAATGCACACAGCCATAGTGAATTACAACTGTTATTTGTCTACCCCAGAAATCTATTTTTGACAGAATTGAGCAGCGGATCCCCAATGGGCACATATGGAATAAATCTCCATGAAGGTCTCACATTAATCCAGCAGTTATACCTCTGACAATAAACGTCGCAATCTACTTCTGTCATTAATTAAAAGACTCCACTTTAAAGTTTCCTTTTAATATCTCATAGGTTGCTTTAAGTACATCCTTTATTCATGTGCAAAGTTTCAAAGTAGCAACCAAATTAATTTACTTCCTTGTTATAGTCTCATATATTAGCACATCTATCCTAAATAGATAACCTAATGCAAAGTTTTTTAGGAACTCTTCTACCTTTGAAAACCTTCTAAATCTATAGCACCTTTCGAAAGAAAAACATACAATCCATGTGGTGTTCTAAGCACCAATATACCATCATTCTCAACTACAAGATTATTTTCCAACATACTTTTTCATTCCTTTTCTAGAACATCTGACTGTCTGATCTTCCACTACAAGTGAACATCATTATCTAGCTCTTCCTTCTTTCATATATTTTCAACTAAGTCACCGTAAGATGACTACATCCTACATAAATTTGAGATCAAGCCAGGAAACTCAGATGTCACTGTTTTATCCATGCATATTAGGAATTCATGTACCTCTCTTTTAAGAGTTAACCTCATTTAACATTTCAGTTACATTACACCTGAGGGGACAATACTGATATTTAGATAATTCACAAGGTAAACCACACTCTCCTTTTCTTTTTCTTGGCGCACAATCTTTTTAAAATAACAAAGTAAGATTGTAATATAATGCCATTTTCTAAAATACAGTTACAGGATTATCTCTTTATCTATTTGAGAAACAAAAGAATTACCATATCAAATTGCATTACTCATCCATCTAACACTGTAACCCCACATCGTGATAGATATCAGTATGAGGCACTCAAAAAGGAGATAAAAGGAACCTTATATTAAAGACCAAAAAAATAATCCAGAAATCAATCAGTTATTCTTCCCAGATAACTTTTACTTAAGAGCTAACATGGCTTTCAATCTTAAGACTCTTCTCTAAGAACAAAGGGACTGTAATTTAATAATTTTCATCATGAGTCATATAGCAGCTGTCAAAGATTTCCAGTACTAAACCAAAACTTCTAACTTTTCCTCCTTACAACCCTGTTTTATTTAGCAGCAGGCAAAATTATTTTCCTCTAATGAAAAATATTCATAAGCTAATTTTCCACTTATCTCCTTCCAATTAACAGCTATTGCCTTCACTGCTTGCCTCCTTGTAACTTCATATTGATAGCTTTTTACTTTGCAACTGTTGCTGAACACATTTGGATAATCAATAGTTTTAACAAGAAGTTATTTTGCAAGGAACCAACTCCCTTCCACTTGCTACATACAGAATATTTGACTTACATAAAGCAGAACCACAGGTTAAATAAAGGTTTTAAAGCCTCTAATGCATTGCAAGTTTTCAATTGTAGCTTATGAATATTTATGCAAAGCATATCCAACTCCTGTTATGTGTCAGCCCTGGGAATGCCTGCATCTATTACATGTTTTCCCACCTGGAATGCTTCGTTATCACATGCTATCTTTCAGTTATTAATATGACATGCTTTTTTTGCCCCACACATGACCTCTAACTTCCCTAGCACCCCTTGGCTATTTCATTATTTTCACTCTATGGCTATTTCAAGTCTACATGATAATCTAAATGTTAAACCTCACTGGAATAGACGTGTAGCAGTCTGACCTAAAAATCCTGTAGTATCTTACACATGTCCCTCAATAAAACAACAAAAAAAATTCTATCTATACTGTATTTCTCCAACCATTTTTCACAAAAAAAACCTACGCAAAGCTACATCAGGTAGGTTTTAAGCAATCCTTCAAGGAGACTGCAACACTGCTGTAGTCATATTTAGAAGGCCAGAGGAATCCCAAGTTCTCATGTCACATGTGAAAAATTAAGTCCTGCTACACATACTATCTTGGAGCAGTTCATTTAAATGAAAATACTGCCTAAACCTTAGCACTACTAGGGTTCTGGAGCGGTTTAAATGTTTCATATGTAAAGATTTAACTTGAATAGACATAAAGCCAGATTCTATCTTAACATTTTAAAGTAAATTACAATACTATTTAATTTAGGACAACTAATCAGTCACACTGGCACCCAAAGTTTGCATTTTCTGATTAAATAATGTACTAAAAATGTGTGTATACGTAAGAAGAGTAAATCAGACTTTTACAGAAACTATGAAGAATATCTGTAATTCTGGCAAATGTGCTTGTCTATTTATGTAATGCGATGACCACATTTGGCAAATAAAACTCCACCAATTCAAAACCTGACTTTTCAATTTGTCTCAAGGTCCACTAAAATGCCTCTGGCAATCTCACCAACACCGGTAATGCAAACTGCCAAATGGGGATTATCATCTTTGCAAACACATTCTTAAACTTGTTCACTAGTTAAAAACAATTAAATTGCAAGAAATTTGTGGTTGTACAGCTACACCAGCTGGTTAAGCAATGCACACAATTCCTCGTGCACTGTTCCCCTCTGTACCTGTCCGTCTGCAGCTTCCAAGTCCGAGTGTGCTGAGCTGCATCCCCGTGGTGCTGCTGGTGCAGGTGCTGAGGGTGCCGCCTTTGCTGCTGCTCCTGCTGGACTTCCACCCAGCAGGGAGGGACAGTGGCTGAAAACCGAGGTGTCAAGGTCTCAAAACGGGTCAGTTCCACCAGGGATGTCAGTGTCTCAAGGGAGAATGGCTGGTCCACCAAAAGATCAACTCCTGAATAATTACAGCACATACATCCATTACTACATAGATATTTTTTCCAGAACATCCTATAAAAAATACTTTGAAATACATAAGAACTGCTATAGGCAAAATTAACTACAAGTCATATGAAGGTTTCTTAGTTAAAAAAGAATAATAATAAACTCCCCAACCCCCCAAAGTACCACCCTAAACAAACAACACAAAACAACTACAAAAAATCCCAACACAAGCAACCAAACATCCCAGCCTTGAAGCTTGCATCCTTTGAAGGCAGTTCACTTAGAATAAATTTTCTAAATACTGAGAGCTCTGAGCAGGCTGTCTGGAATTCAGCCAGAGGCATCAGGAATAAGTAATTAGCCAGCTATACTTTGAAGATGTAAAGCTGATTAAACACTTTTTTAATATCCCTACTGACTCAGATAAAAAAATTATTTCATGAAAACAGACAAACAGAATTACTATGCATTTTTATCACTGTTTAAAACATTACTTTGGCCTCTGATTATCAATATTGACTTGTTTTATGGTGGATTACTAGAATATTGTAGCTTAAATAGGTACTCCCAATTTACCTTAGAAGAGGGATAAGGGAAAAACAAACATGATTTATGTTAAGCACTTAAAAGACACTGGGCCTGGACAATTATTTTGTCTTTTTGTCTTTATATTCATGCCTTGTATCAAGGAAACAAGGATATTAATTGAAGTATTGAAAACAAAAATATCCCAGGAAGTCAAACACCTAAAGGAACTGCAATAGAAACTGAAAATTGATAATCAGATTTCCTCAGACACACAAAAACCCTAACCAACCCAAAAACCCCCAACCAAACCAAAAACAGAAAAAAACCCAAACAAAACCCAACCAACCAACCAGCCAACCAAAGAACTCCCACCAACCAAACTTGAGGGAAAATAAGACATGCACAATGTATATTTTCTACTATTTTGAGCATTCTCTCTTAAAAATGTGTTTTGAAGGAAAAGCTTCTACTTGTAAAGAAATAATGGTTTTCAAAAGGAGAAAGTTTGCTACCTGACTGCTACTGTCACCACTCGGGGTGAGGAGATAATAATGCACCAACACAAACACCACCCTCGCCGTAAAGCCCGAACCAAGAGAGTATCTTGAAAAACAATCCAGGTTGACTTGGAGGTGAGAGGCTTGGACAGGTAATAAATTCACTCTCATTGCAACTATAATAATTTCTACTTTTCAATTTCAGAGGCAGGAAAACACCAAAGAAATTAGAAATGCTTTAGAAATTGAATTTCAATAATACAGCCAAGACCAGTACTTTTTTAACTGCCAAATGTGAACCTCATTAGCTGGATGACACTGCAATGAGAAGTGAGATCATTGCTCAAACTGTACAACAAGCCTATCTTTGAGCAGACTGGATTTTTCTGCTTCGTTCTCCTTCCTCCTCCAACAGAAACAAATCCAAATTCAGAATATTCATAGCAACCACATGCATGTAATCAATGCCTAAAACTGTAAAATTAAGGACTTAACTTTCCACTGCTGTCAAGTGTACTTGGCTTCTTTTAAAAATTACAAGACTTTTATTATATTCTAACAAAGTGTTATAACAAGACAAAGTTCTAACACCAAACTTGAAAACAGGCTTTAAACTGGGCAGGAAGACTAATATTCTTTTTTAACTCACTTTGAAAAAAGGCATTATTTTAGATTACTTCACCACAAAAAACCCTCCATTCCTTAAAAGGAAACAGTAATCTATGATTACTATAAGATTAACTTATATTCTCTTAAAACAATAAAATTTAATATGCATCCATGTTGCAAATTCAGGCTAGAAAATAAAATGCAAGAAACACATTCTAGAATGCAAACAATGGAGAAAAATAAATGCACAAAACCTACAATATAAAGGAACAATGTATGAGTAAAAGCTTCTGCTTGCTGTAAGATTTCATTTCCACAAACAGCAGCCTTTCTCTTGAGCTGTGTCTCTGTCTCAAAAATATGCTAAGACAGAAGTGGAAGAAAACACTTTTTCTGATTTTTAGTATGTAAGACCAAAAGAGAAGCAACGCTGATAATGTAAATCAAAGGCTGATCATGATCCACACAAGTACTGACAATGTGAGTACTGAAGAGGTTTACACAGCCCTAACAATCATTCTCATCTATGCTGAGAGTCCTGTATTATTGACTTTAGTATCCTCAAGAGTTCTGCAGTCATTTGTTTCAACAACTCCCACCCAGACCCCTATTTCAGCATTGGTTTCTTGTGATTATTAAGCTTCTCTCAGAGCTTTTAGTGACTCAGTTTGACACCACAGCAAAACAGTACTCAGTTTATCTGAATGACTCCCATGTACCTAATAACTCTTTGGAAACTGTTACAGAAAAGATCAAGCAATACTACAATGTTTAAATTATATGACTACTTATAGGAGGACCTACAGCTTGTGGACAACCTAAAGATACAGCTACTTTGAAGTCTATACATAAATAAATCAATTTCTTATTCCAATAAGTCATAGTCAAGGCTATACTGAAGGCTGGATGGGAACAAGATAAAAAAAAGGGGAAAAAATCCCTTTACAGTACTGGCAGAATTTAAACAGTAATGATCCGCTATTTGACTCATCAGGATAGTGATAGTGAGATAGTGAGAGTTACCATTTGATTGGAAGTCACTTATCTCTGCTGATAAGCTACTATACAGGGAATGCATCCATTGAAGAACATCCTTGACACCTATATTCTTTTTTACTTATTTGCCATTAGCAAAAGAAGGGTGCAGAAGAAAGCCATAGACTTTTTCCTCCCTCACATATGTACAACACTTTATTTTCTAGTGACCTTCAAACTTCAGGAATGGCTTCTTTGGTGAAAAAGAGGAGACAGAGGAGAAAGTCAGACCCCAAAGCAACTGCTGTAATGCTGCTTACAAATAAACTTACAACAAAAAACATCTCTTCCTTCTTTTGACTGACTCTTGAGGAATAAAATTGGGGTCACACAAATACAGTCTGCCACACTTAAAATCACACACAGAGACTGGAAAAAGTCGAAGTGTTTTGTTTTGTTTTTTTTTAAATCAGGAACTGCGGAAGTGTTATGCTTGTACACGCCCAGTGCCAGACATACAGAAACTACAGAACTCTGTAACTTCAGGCAGCAAAAAAATTATCAAGCAGCATGCTATTAAATAACTGCAAGTCATGTTCAGATGCAGCTTTGAAAAATTACAGAAGTATTCTGGTCCATGTACACATGTGCAATTTACCTGTAATGCCTGGACTAGAAGGGTTGGATAAGGGCTTGGTGCCTTCTGATGACTGGTCTACACTTTTGGTAAGGGATCCATCTACAAGTATATCAGCTTCATCGATGTCATCGCAGGTCCCTCCAATCTGAAGGAAATGAAGTTCTCCACCTAAAATCATCACAGACAACAAAAGAAGAAAATTTGGACAGGCATACAACTAAATTCAACTCAGAAGACAGGCTTGCACTTAAACTACTATGCAATTATGACAGTATTTATGCAGGTCCTGAAATCAGTGAAATTGTACAGGACTTATTTTTCTTTATTACTACTCATTTTTTTCAGGGCAAATGCAAAACAGAGCTACAGAAATACTGCAGTTGCAAATGGCATCAAAGGTTAAACTATATTGGGGGATGAGTTTTAAAAGACAATTAACAAAGGAAACCTCAATAGAAACCAAAAATCCTAACCATTATGACACTTCCCATAATCCAAATTATGCTTGTAACAGAAAATATTCTACCATGTCAAGTGAAGGCCTATACCACCTCATCTGTACAGAGTGCCTAAACTTCCTTTTAAAATTCAATATCTGAAAATTAAACTAATTTCTCTGAATTCTCCTAACTAAGGAGCTCTCCCCATTATTTCATCAAATCTAGAATTAAAACACTGATCAAGTCAACAGACAAAAGAGCCAAGTCAAAAATTTTCACTGGACAAAATATATTGATGGAAGTTTGAAATCATTCAAGGATTCATTATTCACTACTATGGATACACATAGATAATTCTATCATTTACAGAGAAGTCACAGAACCAAAGAGTGCTAAGATGTTCAGGTCCAACCATTAACTGCCAAGTCCACCACTAAGCCATGTCTCTAAAAGCCACATCTGCACATCTTTTAAATACCTCCAGGGAGAGAGACTCCACCACTGCTCTGAGCAGCCTGTTCCCATGTTTGGCAACTCTTTCTGTGAAAACATTTTTCCTAATATCAAACCTCCCCTTGAGCAGCTGGAGGCCATTTCCTCTCATCCTGTTACTTGTTTTGTTGGAGAAGAGGCCAACCCACACCTCACTACAACCTTCTCTCAGGTAGCTGTCCAAAACCATAAGGTTATCCCTAAGCCTCCTTTTTTCCACACTAATCAACCCCAGCTCCCTCAGCTGCTCCTCGCTCCTCCTTCAACTTGTGCTCTAAGTCACTGAGAAAGAATGTTTAACTTCACATGCTGGGGGAGGGGGGTGAGAAGAGCTGTTTTCAGTTCCAGAAGTTAGAAGTTGTTGAATTCAAGAAATAGGATTCAAAAGGCAAATCCAAGCATAGGCCTTAATGTGATTTTTCTGAAAAATTATCTGACTGATCTTCAGCATCTGACTAACATTATGACTAACATCATTGTACAAAATATCCAAGTCATTTGAGACAAAAAAGCCTGAGAATAAAAATGTAATAAAACCCCAAGATAAAAGCAGGTATATGTCCTGTACTGTGAGGGGTGAGGGGAGTGAAACAGAATGAAAGAGAGGCACAGGGACAGTGTGATGCACAGAGGGAACTCACAAAGTTTTGGGTTTTTTTGAGATCTCACTAAGAAAGGCCTGACAACAAATGGCTTTATAACTCAGTCTTTTATGAAGATAGAAAAACAAATCATTCAAATGACCAAAATGGTCAGAACAACTCTATGGACAGGATGAGTACATTGTGCTGCAGGAAAATCCAGGTCTAGGTAATGTACAAAGGTAGTATTCCTGGGATCTGAAGGGATGGGAGATTTTCTCACTATATTTATTTATCTTTTCATTCTATCTTCTCAAAACAGCTATTCCATTAAGCCATTTCTTGGTGGGTCTCTTCTAACTGAGATCCAGTAAGAAGCCTGTACCTCCCCTCTCAGTCTCAAACCACACATCCTTGGTGCAGAACAGTAAGTACATCCCAAGCAGGCCTCAAGAGTGGAGGGGGAAAAATTCTTGTAGCAAATAACACTTTTGAGTTTCCTTGAAATTAAACAGCTCATAAATAAGCAATTTTCCTCAAACTTCAAAGAGAATTTGAGACACATTAGCAAACACAGATGATGACAGCTTCATTTGGTACTAAGTCAAACCTTAGTTCGTATATCACTTTGTTTACTGCTCAGCACCAAAAATGTCCTTACCATTTTTTCCAAACAAAAGAATAGTCATAATCCCTCCATTCCTGAAAGATTCCAACACTTTTCCAAGAAAATGTCTGTGCTAAACTTGAGATACGTCACTTCCTCTTGTTTGTTTTTAAAAGGTTCTGTAAAGAAGTTTGCCATGAACTTAAGTTGTACAGTATTAGCCTCTGCTTATGCACACTGTTCCAAAATGCTGTAGCTGGCTCTGCCTCTGTATCACAAAGCAGGCATTTCCTCTCACAGAACATCCAAAGATGATTTTCTGATGATGCATGCTTCATTATTTGTTTCAATGATACTGTAGTTCCAATAGTCAACTGCCAGTGAAAAAATCTGTGCAGAAGTCAATGCCCTTTTTTTTTTATTTTGATGTACTACTATTGTTTGCAGCACTAGGCTGAAAGAGTGACTCGTCCAGTGCTTTCTAATTCTAACCAGGGAGCAACATCTCAAGTAGCAGTTTATGTGAAGGCTCCCCTGCTTGCATCACTTCGACAGAGGCAATAAATATTTCTGTTGTACTACCAAGAAGATATGAAAGCTGACACCTACTTACTCAGTTATCACAAAAGAGACAAATTGGAAACTAGCATCATTATACTTCCTTCAAAAAATAGGTAACACAATCAAAACATTGTTAATTTAATTCTGAACTGTATTTAAAACCTGCAATTTGCATGGATTCAAGAACCTGATGGCAATACAAACAGAACACAAGAATCATGAATTTATTCAAATAAATCACAGGGTGCCTTCTGGCAAAACAGTTCCTGGTTCCAGGAAAGCAGCACTGGAACAAGCTAGAGAGCATGCCAGAGACTAAAGCCACTGCAGTCAAAGCCAACCAAGTGAGATGTTCCTGCACTCTAGAAGGAGTTTGGGAAGAGTGACACCATTGTCATTAGCAAATCACAACGCAATGACAGAGTTGAACAATATACAATTAATTAAAAAGAATTAGAAAACAAAGCCATACCACAGGCAGCTTCGCACTAATTAATTTCTAGTACCCTCCTCCTCTTATCATTGGTTAGCTCTAAATATGCAAGTTCAGAACACCTGAAAAATATCATCAAGAAAGCTATCCCAAAACCTCACCTGGAGACACTTTAATTTAAACTACTCTAGGAGATTTTAGCTATAAAATTATGCTTTGACTTTGAAAAAATAAAATGCAATTGAATAGGGACAAGCGAAAGTTTCCATGCCCAGAAAGAAATAATTAAAAGCCCTGTTACAGGATGGAAAAAAACCCCAAAAAACAGCTAGACAGCAGTTCTGTAAGAGAAGTTCTTGTGAGTCAGATAATAAACCTCATTCAATTTCCTGCTCAACAATGCAAACATTCCACTATGTATGCACACACATGGTATGTACAAACTCCAGAGCTGATTGAGGAATTCATCTGTAGGATTACCGGGCCTGGTTTTGCATATCTCATCAAGAAAGTTGTGGACTGACTTGATCAGATCTTTTGGAAGGGGAAAGCAAAGGCTGTTTTTTTCTTCTTTTGTAAGTTTGAAAGGACTGGAGATTCTCAGCTTAAGAAAATAAATGGTTGGAGAAGGACAGCACCTAAATAAACTCTATCTTTCCCTCCTTTTGTGAATAATTCTCTTTGCCATATTCATAATGGATGGTACAACAGATACGACTCCAGTGACAAAGATGAGAGAGGCTAAACACTAGCGAAAAAAATCATCATCAAGGACAGCATGCAGCAGGAGAAATTTCATGAGCAGTCTGTTAAATCTCTGTCTCAAAGATGTTTGAGAATGGTGATGAGTAGTCTGTTTCTGAATGATAAGAGTATAATTGACCTTGACTTGAAGATGAGATCTTAGCATCACTTCCAATACTAATTCTGAAGTGGAAAAAAAACTTGACCTCTCTCAAATCCTATTAGACTCCATTACCAAAAAAGGTAGAAAATTGAACTGAACTTCAAAATTACCTTACACAGTATACAGGGCAGACAAAGCCTAATGACAAGGAAGACACAAATAAGATATCCAAACTAAATCAGAAAGAAACTACAGTGTGACTACTACACTATTTACAACTCAAGAGCAAGAAAGCTTCTATAAATTAAATGCACGATATCTGGGGGAATCAATTCTCAATTGTATCCAAGTGCCATCCACTTCTGCCAGGCTTGCAGGTAAGAAATATCAGCATAGGCAACTCGCTCTGGACATACCAAAATCCAGCCTGAAAAAATACTTTTTCCAACAAAAGGGTGGGACTAAAAACTCTTGTTATATTGTAGCACCATTAAAATGTTATAATGTAACAGATTGAAAATTTCAGGTGAGCACTATCTAGTAATAAGAAACTGTATCTGATCTTCTGAAACACAAGATAATAAATTTTAAATATCAAAAGACCACCTTAGAGCAGTATCTCTATTTAAAAACAGTACCTGCTGCCTTGTTTTAGGATAAAGAAATTACTTATTTTCTTACTTATTATTTTGAATGTCATAAAAGCAGAGTTTAGACTCTTTTACTAATGACACAAGAGAAAACATGTGTACCTGCATATGACAGCACTGCTAAGAGAGATATTAAATACAGTCTGCCTTGGCCAAGGCGAAGAGAAGAAAGCAAAATTCCAAGAGATTAAAGTTCAGTATGTTTGCTTAACAGAACTAGAACCAAGAACATACGTGCACACTTTCCCCCAGAGGTCAAGCTCAGGTAATCCTTGCAGAAACAGGTAAGTACCTGCAGCTGACACCAAGAGGCAACATTCTGAAGAGTGGCTCACAAAGATGGATGACGTCAAAATGCAGGTCTAAAACATCTTTCCATAAAACCACTCCAGATCTGAAGCACCCATTCACACAGAGATTTCTTTTTCAGTCATATCTTAAAGGCAGCTATGAAAAAAATGTATATAATCTACCAATGAAAACAATACATAAACAAGCAGGAGGAACAGAAGAACATGCTATTCTGCATTCAGAACTTTCTGACATTAAAGTACCTCTTTGTCTACTCCAATGTCCCAAACAAGCAAACAGGAAAGAATACACTGCTCACGCCTGATTTGCAACATCATCCAAACACTTCCAATGTATGTATGCTCCAAAACTTTCACTTAAAATTTTCATTTGTGTCTTTGCACTACAAGCTCCTTTCTAGATGGAATAATGTTGAACACATCAGTGAATACAGTTATTCTACTTTCAGTGTATCTTTCTAATGCTGTCAGACTGCAGGCATTCCCACTTGTGGCAGTAAACCTAGAGGAGCAAACACCTCTAAGTGATTTGTGAAGAAGCCTAGGAAAACAGCACCCAAGGACAAAAAAATAACAGCAAAACCCTCCATATTCAGCCACCTAGGTAAGCAGGAAATTCTACCCATTTAAAGCAAAAGTTTAAAGGACAATTATTATTCAAGACAAGAAAATTATGCAAAGCTTATTTCATATACTAAGCTATTCAAGCATACAATAAGATAGAGGATTAATAAAGTTATATTAATAGTTGAGGTTCTTGATTAGTTTTTTCTTCTAATGCTCCTGAATTTTATACCTTTTATGCCTTATTTAGAAACCTTTCAGTTCAGTCATTCTTTACCAAGTGATGAATTTTGGCATAAATGTTTTGACTCTGAGGCTTCCAACACACCTAGCAGCAGATCCTGAAATTCAGACCTCTTAAGGACATTGACTCCTCAGTATTTATGATGGATTTGGACTTAATTTCTCCAAAGTGAGAAAAATGTAACAATGACTCATACGCTAAAAAGGAATGGAAATTGAAAGCCTCTAAAGACATTTAAGCAATGAAAATAATGTACTCCAAAGCCCATTGTTGAGTAGAAAATGGAAGTTCCATATAGAGGTATAGTGGATGTAAATGAAAGATAAGAATACTCAGTGGATTTTTTTTTTTTTAAGTAAACAAAGTACTATATTCAAAAGAGGGCCCTTGCAGGCTGACTTGATACCTATAGCATGCTGGGCTACAGAAGAAAAAAATACCCCAAAATCTCAGTCATCTTAAGGGTAGCATGAACGAAAGAAATCCAAAAAAGCTATTGATAAATTACTAGATGGGTATTATAATACTGAGAGAGATTTTCTGCAAAAACAGAATGATGTGCTTGTCCATTACAAGGAAGATGGAAGTATTCTCCAGTCAGTAACAGAGATGGCAGTTATCTAGGCAGAGACAAAATACTACTACACACACAGAATAAATGCTTCCTGCTCAAGAGACATGTACGTCTTAAACTCCACACCCCAAAGAGGTTTAGATAATACCAAAAGCTACTAGAATATAATTACCATAAACACTAGCATTGGATCAAAAAGTACCATGCACAATAAGCTCTTCAACTTTTATCATGAATCTTAAAACACAAGAAAGGCAAAACAGATTTGATGAAAGAAAGAAATTGATAGTAATAAAATTCTAGAAAAAAATTCTGTTTGGAGGTCTTTTCAATGAGCTTACAGTTTGATAATGTCAAAATATTATGACAAAAAATAGTATCCTGGAGTGACTTTATGATGCTTGTATTCCCATTTGTCTGTTTAGCCAAAGTTTTGAAATAAGTTTTGCACCTTTAAGGTTGGTTCTGAGAGCGGAGAGGGGGAGAGAAGAAGCACAGAGTTTGTTATCAGAAACTGCACTCACTCCTCCACATTCCTGCTCCTGCAGCACAGACAGCGAGAGAGAGCTCTACTTTATTTTTAGTTAGTTTTTAGCTAGCTGAGGCAGAGAAGTTCCCTGGACTGTTTTTTATTTTTCCTAGAACTGTTTAACCTGCTCTGGACTGAAAACCCAGAAGAGCACCTGAAACTCACACCTGTGGCCCACTGGGCCTGGCCTGGACCGTGGCGTTTTCCAGGGCCAGAGGGGCTGATAACAAACTGAGCTGATCTACAGCCCACCAAGGGGACTTTCTGAATTTGTCATCTCTTCAGACTGGCAAGAAGTTTTATTGTTTAATATTGTTCATTTTTTCTGCTGGTGAATGCTTTGCCTGTTAAATAAACAGGTTTTTTCTCCAAGGAAATCTTTTCCCCAACCAGCTGGGGAAGGGGCCACTTGAATTTGCTTTCTAGAAGAACCTCTTTGAATGTTTTCTCCTAAATTTGCCCTAAACCAGGACACATGGATATGATATGATATGATAGAACAGTTTTCAAAGGCATTAACCTTTCAGTTAGAGTTCCATTTGAACTAGGAAAAAGCGTGCATTATTAAATACAATTGAAATAGTGTAATAGGTATTCCTTCAAAAGCAGTCACCGAAAAAGAACAATTTAGTAAATATGAATGTTACCCTTGGGAATCTGCAAACATAAATACTAGTTACTAACTTGCAATGTTTTCATTAGTATTTAAAAAGCAAATCTGAAATGCCCACTTTTAGAAATCTTTGTAGGTGAGTGAGAAACATGGAGCCTTTAAGAAAACTGAGATGTTTACAACAAACTTGACTTTATCTGTTGGAAATAACAAGTAAATCTGATTTAACAACTGCTCATAGGAGGACTTTATAATTAGTGTGACACCATCATGAAAGGAAAAAAGGTATTAATTTCAATTCTGCTAGTAAAGAAGAAGCTCAACATGATACTGGTGGGAATTTATTTGAAGTGTATGAACCACGCCATCAGCTAGTCCCTCTGAGAGCCTAAGCGTTTCCTCCACAGCTGCAACCAACTGCAGATGAACTAAACAGAACACTGGGACATGGAGGAACTCAGCTGGATGACACCCAGAGCTGTTTCCAGTGCTCCAATGTGGCAAAAGGAAACAGGGAGTTGTGTGGTGTACAAATTAGTTACACTCCTCTCCTACCTGCCCCCTCCCCCAAAATGCCTTGTGTTCATTTGGAATAAAAGAATCCTGCATGGATAGTCTAGCTCTAACATTCAAGGAAGTACAATCCCAACTGCAAAAAGCTAAAGCAGAACGAGAAGCATGCCACTTGAATGAAAATACACTGGGATAAAGTATGAAAGCATTATCTTCTCTGCTCTCTTGAATATCATCAATTACAGGCAAAAGACATTTTTCTGAAATGGGATTTCTCTATCACAGAAATAATTACATACAAGAATCACTTTTATTTGTTTTGGACTTAAGAAAACCTGTGCCTCTTCAAGAATTAAGACATCTGCAAGAATTACTGCCATTCTAGAGATTAAAATTGACATTTAAGGTGAGGAATTAACCAGAGTTCATGCTTCCTAGACCATTAAACTGTATGTAAATTCAGTGGAATTTGAAATTTAGATTCTAAATTCTCTAACATAATCCAAATACAGTAAAATCAATAATTTAAAAAAGTTTTGAAGAAAAGTCTTACCTTTGGTGCATGCACATAATCTGTCTGTGCCCGAACAGTATATCACAGAGACAAACATATCTGGTTCCTCAGTGCCCTCTTTTTTAGGTGGCTCCACTTTGGCCAGAATTTCAAAGTTTGAAAGATCTAGTATTTTTACATATCCTCCCTGAGTAGTTATTACCAGGTGCCCAAGAGTAGAGATCTCAGATCTTCTCTCTCTCCCACTGCCATTTTTAGAAGTTAATTGTATTTCCTCTACAGGCTCCTCACAGTCGTCCTCTCGATTATCCAATATATCTGGTGGGAGCAAAATCATTGAGGTAATTGTGTCTTGGGGGTCTTTGATATGCTGGATTTTTACTGGTTCCTCCTCTAGAGTAACTATTCTAGTGGCATAATTCATCTTATAAAGCACTAGGTATCCGCCACTAACACTTCTCTGTTCAGGCTGAATTATTAAAGGAGTTGGTACATCTGCTGGTGACTCATGCTGGATTACATCAATACTCGTGCCATTCACTACAGCAAGACTTGATTCTAGTTCCCCCTTCCTTCTATTACATAGTGCCGAGTTTAATTTATTTAAATTATTCAAGGCCTCTACTTGATTTATTGCACTCAGAGATTCAACAGGACAAGTCCGCAGTCCTACTAACAGATGAACTCCATCTGCACAAGGTGTGATTGAATCTACACACAGGTTCTCCTCCTCTGCAAACTTGGGCAGACGCAGGCACTGAACCAAAGTCCCAGGCTTGGGAACCATAGAGCTCCACTTGTCCGAGTCCGGAGATGTCAGGTTGGCTGCAGCATCTGCAAACTGCTGGATGTAGGTCACAGGGGGGTCCTGTAACAGCAACTGTTCCTGACTGTCCAGCTCCATTTCAATGATCTGTGGAACTGTGAAACCATCATCATGTATACTTTTACTCATAATATTGTTCATCTGTGAAAAGAGTTTTCCTGCTTTTTCATCAGACTCCTTAATGCTGTACAGCAGCAATACAGGCAAAGTCCTCCTTACCAGAGGGGAATTCAGTTCTGAATTAGTGCAGGATTCATTGTCAGTTGATCCCTGTTCTGAGACACTCTCATCTCGAGTCCTGCTTAAGCCATCCAGTGATCTCTGAGAGTTACTGCTAACGGGAGAGGTAGCAGGTGATTTGTATGTTAATAGACCTCCCGCTAATAAACAAGGAAAGGGAATGTTGTGTTGTTCTAGATGTTTTTCCTTCATCTTTTCACTCTTGCAGTTGGCCAAACAGGGATTTGCCCCGAGTTCTTCTAGATCTTTAACTGTGTCCTCCAGAACATTTGCAACAATTTCCCACTGAAGTTTTTCAGGCTGCTGAAGAACGCTGAGAGCCGTTATATCAAGGCTGACTTCCATAGTTTCTTTTTGTGATGTATGCCCTTTAAAACAAAAACGTTTAACATCATACAAATGCTCAAAAGACAAAACAGGAATCATACTGCATATATTACAGTTTGTTGGAAAAAAAGGATCTTTTTCTACATCTCATGCTCTTTTTTCCCCACTTGGTGATCCTTACTCAAAGATGTAAACCAGATTATAGAAACAAAACATGTAGTTCTCCCTCCCTCAAAATTTCTGACTCAACCTCTAAGAAAATAACACAAGAACACCATGCACAGCACTGTTCTGCTTCCATATAAAATCTTTATTCAGGAAGAAATACTTTAACAAAGTGCATACCCTTAGGGAAACAATGAAGACACAGGAACTCTTTTGGCAATCCCCTGAATTTAAAGGGTTTCATACAGCTGTAATTTGTTCCTGTTCTAAGAAAGTTCTTTTATCTTGGTTTGTGTGCTTTACTGACAGCAAGATAAGCAATGCTTGCTGTTAAGTAAGACATTTATTAACTAACAATGTGCAGTTTTTCTTTTCTCCCGCATGCCATCTCTCCATCACACAAACTTAAATACTGGTACTCCTTTCAATGGTAAATCCATTGAAAAATCCAAGGTAAATTAATTTCCTTTTTTCTAATACAGTGAATATAATATAACCAGTTTTGACAGGGTTTTTTTAGAAGTCTGGAAGAAGAATTTCCCCATTCACCTCTAAACTATTACACATATATAACAGGTCAGATATAACCTACCCGTAACAGATTCCGATCTGGAATGCTCTTCACTGTCTGAATCCTCCAGTAGGTCATCACTGAAAAAAAATAATGCATGAATGACACCATGTACATGCTAGCTGGATGCTTATTTGAAATTAAATTAGTAAAAATTCAAAAACCCACAATGTATACTATAGCTGGCCATTCCTTGTAGCCAGAATTGTTCATCCACTGATGAGCTCCTCACAGACACCACCAACAAAGACTTTTTCCTCCATTATTGAACCAGTAGACCAGATTTCTTTCTGCCTCATTCTACTATTGTATTTCCTACAATTCAGGGCTAAATGGAATTAAAATGAAAACCAGTTCTCAGGAATCTCTCCAATAAAAATAAAACCATACAATCAGCACATCTAAAAATTAATATCAACATCTTCAAATTCCTCAAAATCATCTCTGGAAAGTGGAGCTGACAGACTGGTCTTCAATTCTACACAGCAATTTTGTAGCTAGTACTGAAACAAGGGATGAACAGTGTTGTTGGTTTTAAAAATACTGCCACATAAATCTTTTTGTCATAAAACCAGACTCTGTTCAAGACACCTTTTGAACAGAAATAGGTCCCTGAGTAGTTCTAAGAATATTTAAATAATTAATGCACCTGACTTTTCCAATAAAATAAATTATTTCCTATTACAGGCTCATTACACACAGGAAGGACAGTAATCCCTTTGCAGCTTCAGGTAAAACTACTCACAGTACCAAGTCAGTTCCTCAAACTTCAACAAACTGGATGCTTACATGCTCATACCCAAGAAATAGATCTTTGTGGGGTCAAACCTGATCAACACCCACTTCACAACATGGCAGACACAATTCAATACTTCGATTCTGATCCAGCTTCCCCTTAAGTGAAGAAGGGATAGTAAATTCCATCTAGATTATGTGAAATGGAAGATGCTTAGTTCTAGGCAGTATGATTGCACTGTCCTTTATCCAGCTCTAAAAACTGCTTTAATTCTTTAACTATTAAGGAGTTCCCAGCCCTAAAGCTACACTAAGAGTCCAGGCATCTGCTGATGTTGCCCATGTCAGCAGAAGAGCAAACTTTGTATTTGCTCTGCACTACTGTAGATATCACACTAAGCTTAAAACCAAAGATTTACCTCCCTGTGCATATAGCAGCATTGTTACCTTCTTCTTAATGCTGAAGTTTAAGAAGAAACTTTCAGAAAACTAGCAAGACCCCCGAGTCAACTTTTGTTCTAAATTTTCCAACAGTTATTAATTTCAATTTCCAGTTACTCACTCTATTGAGCTTTGGCAAGACCAGAAAAGAGTACCCAGTAACAGGCTGCATGAAGCATGAGTGAAATACTACTTTTTCTCACATCACACTTTCTAAGCACTGACACACCCTCTAGCTTATCCAAACCCTTGCAACAGGACTATCTAATTGTTTAGAGTCTGTATACGTGTACTAAAAGTATGCAAGGAAGCACAAATTCCTAGCACATCCACACAGTTTATTTTCAGAATGACATAACCAGAAATTACAGAGAAGCAATCAGATAAAAAACCATGTTCCAGAAGTCCATGAGGAGCCTTTACTTTCAAACCCTGAAATGTATAATCCATAACTAAAATGAAAAGCTGATCCAAATGAAAAGCTCTTTTTACTCTGCCTCTAAAACATGAGCATAGGGCAGCAATGAGATCTGCAATCTCTCTGATAGTGGAGTCATAAAACTGGAACATCAGGAAACTGGCTTAAAAATAGAAATTTAGATTAGTCTTTTTCAAGTGTTGAATTGTGTACAGAGTGACTAAAAATATTATTTCCATGAAAAGAAAATTACCAATCTTAAGTTTCACAAAGCATGACTTTGCTAAATGGCAGTCACCACTTACACAGAAGCATTTCATATTTCTCATCTGGTAGAATGGCATACCTGTCTCCTTCTAATTTTGGTATGTCTGAGCAGCTAGAGGAATCTTCTAACCATGCTAGTGTTGGTCTCCTTGAGTCAACCCCTGAGCTCTGTTCTCCTGATAACATAAGTTGCTGCACAATAGCGGGATCATATGCATTGATTTCAAATTTTAAGTGGACCTGAGAAATAACAACAAAAAACAGAATAGGTATTTGATTTTGAATCAAGGTATGCCTGATCAGTAAATAGAAAGTGATGAAAAATAATTTTTCATACTGCATACCTTCATAAGTTTGGAAACATCCCATATGCAGATCTTTCCTCGTTTTGTTGCAGCAGCTAGAAAATGAGGGCAACTTCCAGATCCAAAGCAGGTTATTCTGTCAGTGCCATCTGTGCAGGGAAATTGTGCTGGACTTGTTGCCAGTGTGACTGAAAGAGGTACATTCTGAGTGTGCTCACCCTTGACAAATGGGCAGTTTGGGGAATGTCTCTCATGTTCAGACCTATCCAGATTAAAAACAAACATAGAAAACAGCCATTTTTTACTGTGAAAACTACACACAGCATATACAAGCTAAGCCCTAAGAGTGAAGCTGAAACAGAACTGTTTGAACTCTATTGCAGTCAACCATACAAGAGAGTTCTGAAGTTACTAACACAGCTTTCCCTGCTGACTCTCAATAGCAGTCTGTATTAAAGACTTTGATCACTCAATGTACATTCATATTCAAAAGGATCAATCTACACAATGCTCTTAATATAATTAGTCCATTAAAAAAATATTTTTTCTATAGGCAGTAGCCAATCATGTCCCCAGGAAAAAAAGCCCAGATTAAATTACTGTACACTAAAACTCTAATGTTAAGAGTAACTTTAGAAGTAATGTCCTGTTTTTAGTTCTATATCCACAATTAAAAAATGAAAACTGGAAACAGCCCTGAATGTCACATTAACCAAGAAGCATAGAAAAAAATGAATCTTGATATACAACTAAGGCAGAGACATGACAAGAGCAATTACACAGCTACAAAATGTCTTGAAAATCGTAAGCGAAAGGAGTAGACAAAACCTGTGAAGACAGTATTACAAGGAAAAGTTTCCAGCAAGTCAGGAATCTGACGTGTTCAAGAAAAGATTACAAATTACCAACCAATCAAGAATAAAACTACATAAAGAACTCTTTAATTAGTGTAAGGTCCCCCATTTCTGTCACCATCCACAATTTTAGATGATTCAGGAAACTAGTAATGGATACTGCAATTTCACATAAAAGGCAAATATGCACTACACAGCCATGGCAGTCTTTGAACCTGAAAGGAGATGTAGTCACAATCAAATAGAAGACTCAGTTTAGATCCCCACAAAGAAGTATTGGCTGACAACTCTCAAGGAGCAAGTTGAAATGAAACAGCAAATCAGAACTAAGAAATAAAACCAATGACATCTTTTTTCGTTTAGTATTATACAGAAATTTGATACAGTATATCAAATCTTTTTGTGACTTGTTCCATGGAATCACTTTGGAAACCCATTCTTGTCAATGACTTATCCTAAATTCACCAAAAATACCATTGAGAAATGTTGATTTTTGTCCTTTGAAGATTTCCAACCTCTTCAGCACAAAATCAGGTGTACTTCACACATCATTAAACTTACCAAGGTTCATCTGTAGGCTCCCAGCACACCAAGCACACACTACAGGTAAAGCACATGGCTCTGTCATCTCCTGATGAGGCAGGCTATGAAAATAGGAAGAAACACTTGAAATTTATATAGCTATATATGACAAAACACTTAACTAGGTGATCAACTTCTTTCCTTCTAGTGACACACTAAAGCATCACACCAAACATATAAAAGGCCACAAATGATATACTATAAAGTGGCAGCATTTCACATTAAAAAAAGAATATACATTACTGTAGAAGAGATCCAGAACTAACACTCATGCAAGTCATTGGATGCAAACTACAGATACAGAACAGAAATTACTTTTTTTTTTCTTTGGCAAAAGTTCACAAGGTTCAAAAAATTTAGAACTGCAGCAGAATACATGCTTGGATAAACATGAGTTAAAAAATATTCCTACCAATCTCTTAGGACATAAAGTATTCTCTACCACTCCTCTGCAAAGAACATTTGTTACTAGCTGAAGTAACTGAGGAAAAACAATCAAAATTTCCACTCTCTTAAAATTTAGCATTTTCATAACCTCATTTCAAGACATGCTTGGGAATATGCAGATGCAATGCCAACATATGAATTCCTTGCATTTCTCCATCTGTGCAAGTTTAAGAAATCATCCAAAAACTTCATGCATCTATCACACTTTACAGTTGACAGAATGAAACAGACAATATTGCTGTCAAATGATAGGCACTGCCCAGCCATCATTATCTGAATCTGTATTATAAATATCTTTTTAAAGCAGGAAAATTTCCAGGAATGAAAAATGGGAGTAAGCAAAAGTAGTGGAATAAAACATTGAGGTTGTATTTACTCACTAAGCCTAACAATCTAGGACCTCTGACACAATAAAGTTCTACTAGGAAAGTACGTTTAGAGAACTCCAGTGCCAAGCTTACTGCTTTTTTGCTTTATTTGTAATATAAAAGGGATTATTTACATAACAATCTAACAAGGAGAAAGACAAATTCTATGTAACAACCAACTTAATCTCTATTACTGTTAGATCAATCTGATCTTTCAAAAAGTGTTATATGCTGAAGTTCAGAACAGTATTTTCTGCGATCTGTAAAAAAAAAACAAAAAACCCAAAAAAACCCAAAAAACCCAAGTCTAGGCATCAAAACCTCTTGAAACTTAAAAGAAAAAAAACAAAAAAACCCAAGAGCTGAATGACAAAGTTCAAAGTTTTTATGGTTTATGCATAATTGAAGGAATCCACTAAAAAAAGAAAAAAAAACCCTACTAAAAAAACATCACCACCTTTTTCCCCTGCCCTCCCACCTGGGAAACAAGTACTAAGAACAACTAAATCTCTTACCTGGTGATAGAATCCAGCTTGAGCCATAGGATCTGGCTGTGCCCACCGATAACCCACATGAGGCCATGAAGTGAATGTCTCCCGTCTGTTAGCTTCACTATACATCAAAGACCTAGAAATGTGAAAAACTCTACATGATCCAAAATTGCTACTGAAAATTAAAACCCAAACTATTTGTAAGACTTTCAGTGCTTTTGTAACCATTAAAAATAGCACAATTAGTTACTTATAACTTACACATAAAATCATAATTAACTATTACAGGAAAATTACTAAGTTCCCTCACTTGGGTGCTTAAAGTACATCCTCAGTAAAAAATGAAAAGCCACACAAAAACCTATAGACCTTAAAAGCAGGATTAAGAAAATAAGCTTCCAGGTAGCCTATTTGATCTACCTGAAGAAAAGCATCAGATACCCAAAGCTATTCTGCACTGAAGGCAAGTAGAGAAGCTAGCCCAACAGAACTGCAAGGGAGTTGGATTTTTTTAAACATGACAACTACTGTAAAAATTTGGTGTTCTTAGTTAAACAGATATGAATATGCATATTTAAAAATACTCTAAAGTGATATTTTAGGCTTAACTAAATATTTGGTACAACCTTCCCCCCCCCAGTCATCACTCACTATATACTGTAATACTTGTAAATTTTAAACTACTACGTCCCAAAATATGAACCCCTCTGCAACTCAACAGTTAAGAGAGCAAAGAAGTTCCTATCTTTTCCACCTTCATTCAATACACATCTGTCATCTGCAACAGCATATGAGAAATGAGTATCAGTTTTTCTTTTCCCTTGGCAGAGTTTTGTTCTCCCACGAACGAGGGCTGTTAGTGGAAAGGTGCCTTATTTCCTGTTTCTGCTTCTCAGTTTCAGGAGATTTTTGCTGTCTTATAAGGGAATGGAAATATTAAACATTTCCCGACAAGGAAGTAATCTATTTTCACGTAAGAGCTATCTTAACTTGACATTATACCAGTTCAAGAAACAGATCTTGGGAGAGCTCTAATCAAAATAAAATGTGGTGAGGTACGGGTAGACCTGAAGGCTTGGGGAAGTAAAGCTAAGAGATGAAATCAAATTCATTAAATTATTTGAGATGTAAGAAATGATAACACATATGCAAAATAGTATTTGTACAGACACTTTCAAGAAAGAAAAATTTGTAAACTTAGGAGATTTACCAGTATTCTAACTAGTCTCAGCTTATGATGTCTCAGATTAATGAACCCATTAAAATAATGTGTTACTTACTTGTGTATACCTTACCACTTGGATCAGAAAGAGATGAAGCAACAATCTGAGGGTAAAATGTTCTCTTACCCTGAACACGTAGCAGTTGACTAGAGAGTTCAGAAGTAGTACATATATGGTCTGCAAAGGTAACTTCCTAAACTTCTTAAGCATAAAACATAAGCATGACTCTTTCTTGTATGAAGGAAAAGCAATTGATTTCAGGATACAATGTAGTACGTATTTAAGGCTTCAATTCTTATCTTTCTTAAAGTGTATGTTGGGATTAAGAGCAAAGTAAATTCGATTTGCATTTAAGCTGAAACCCAGATAGTCTTGTGGTGTCCACAAAGGCTTTGCTAAATTCACTGGTATGTATGGCACAGCGTGCATTAAACAGTTCATTAGCTGTGTGTGTAAGAGCAACAAAGCACAGAATAGGACTAACTCTTCAGCAAGTAAGTTAAAGTCATCTAAGAGCTTATCCTGATACAACTAAGGGGTCAAATTCATCACTTATTTTGTCTTAACACACCTGTCCACAGATCGCCCAGGTCCCACACCAAGCTCTGGCCGTGCGCTGGGTAAGAGGTAAGATAACCTATCCATCACAGAGGATGCTACAGGTAAGGCAGCAATATTTTGATTTATCTTCTTGAGTTCATTTACAATGGCACTGGCGACAGACTTCAAAACATGATGAGGAAGGTGGAACGTAACCGTTGCCCACTAAATAAGAAAAAAAGTTTCTAAGTTTTAGTATTTTAACATCTTAACAACAAACAGATCAGAAGAGTGTCAAAACCAAAACCAAACACATGTGATACCAAGAAATACAACAACAGACAAGCAAAAGCAACATGAATGTTACACAAGGAAAGTAACCTCAAATTTAAAGCTCAGTTGGGTTTATTAGTTGACTTTATCAGCAAGAAACTAATCTTGTTTGTTCTCTTACCAAGTGAAGCTTCACACATAAAACAGATACTATATTCCACTGTCTTCAAACAAAATCCACCACACTGAGTCACAGATTTTGTATGTTTCAATGGTAGACACACACATTAGACACAGTACAAATTCTTACCTTTGCAACTTTATGATTTGCTGCTGTTTCATGTGAGGTATTTTTTAAGCCATCCTTCAGTTGTGTGATGAACAAATCATATCCCTCTGTGCTAGACACATCTACTTTTTCTATGCAAGCAGATAATAGCTGCTGAGCCTAAAATAGATGTGCAAGGGAAGTTAGCATCCACAGTGAATAACTACAACAGGAATTATGCCTGTTTCATTACTCTCAGAAACGTCCACTGCCAGATCCTATTTTATCGTATGTTATATTAGCATAATTCCCATACCTGAGTATGATGTTCCAAATTTTACTTCACAGGCCAACCCACAGATAAACTTCAGCAATAGTAACAGTAATTGCTACAAATTCTCTCAAGGGCAATATTACCAAATGTTAAAACAAGTCAGCCATAAAAGTTAAAACAAGATCTATTAAAGAAGCAATGAGGAGACATCTATTGCCCAATCCTTTCTCTTCAAAAGGATTCATTTAGCTTTAATGATAAAAAGTGACAGCAAAAACAAAAGTCTTGCCATTTTCTGAGTAGCTTTGTACCTTCAAAAAGGTAGGTAATAATGAGAACAACAACACTGCAATAAAATTAGAGATAAGTTACTTACAATGCTAATACAGCAAAGCTGAAAAATGAAGCAAAGAAAAACCCAGGCCAGTTTAGAAGTTCTTAAAACTCAGAAATAATGCAGTTAGAAAAGAATGCTATAATCATCCATTTATAGACATTTTCTTCCAGGTCTCATCTTATTCCTCTGTCTGCTAACTTCATGTTGACAGGTAAGATTTAAAGGAATGCTTATTGTGCAACACATAGAATATTCTAAATCTGCTGTTAGGTGGGTTAACATCTGAAAAATATTAGAGGAATTCTTTCAAGTTACAAATACAGGGAAATATTTCCTAAGGACAATGGTCAGCCAATACTTTAAATAGTCACAAACTGCTCAAAACAGAACGGACCAAAAGGCCCATTAGTTATGTGCTTGGGAAGTTCAGGGGAAGAAAGACTGAAATAAGGCAAACCAGTCCCCTAGCTAAGGTTGTAGCAGAAGAATAACAGACAGACTGTGGAAGCTCCTAAATTTTAGTGTTCTATGGCAAATTCAAAACAGCAGAGAGATTGCTTTGTAACTTGTTAACACTGACAATTAGAAATGCATAAAGGTGCACTGCACTACCAGCAGATCAAACTACTTAAAAGACTACTTAAATTAAGTGCAAAAATTTAGAGAAAAGTTCTAGAGACAAAAAACCACTAAACACCCCTCTTTGGATGAAAGTTCTTGACCTTTTTATGATGAAAGAGGTGGACAGATGTGTTTGTATGATGTTTGCTTAGTATTCACTCAATTTTTCCAAGGTCTGGGTTACCGCCTCTTTAAAAATAAAAGCACTTGAGACTGATAATGTTTTGCCTCCTTCCTCACTGATCTGGTGATCAAACTCCCAAAGCTATTCCTACTGAACTCCACATTTCTTTTTCTACAGGAAGGATCTTTACAGAGAAGTGCTGTAAATAAGGGTCTGCAAATTCTTTAGAACTAAAGAATCTTTGTGCCAAAAACTGACACAAACTTATAGGTTGTATTGAACCATGTGAGACTGCAAACCTGTCACAGCAGACCTTACAAAAGGAAATCCTGACCTCTGACACTTTCTTCACACTCAGCCACACATACCAAGATCCTTTAGTAACCCAAAAAGGGTATAAAAACAATGCCAGTGGGCAGCAAGCATCAGGAACCTAGAAAGCTCTCTTCAGAGACCTCTATGAAACATTTTATTGCTGTTACTCCCACTCAGGTCATAGTTAAAAACCTCACATATAACACACATTCTTGATTCATAACACATAAATAACTTACATCAATGCTGAGGATAAACAAATGCAACAAAATCCTAAGCATTACACTCTAAGCAGAAATGTCTACATTAGCTTCTCATAAAGCGACACTAAATGCCCAAACCACGAAGTACTGTGTTACAGCTGATCCAAACATAAAAGGGAAGCCAGGTTTGCACAGAAAAAAGTCTTTTGTTAGGCCAGCTGACCTTGCTAGAAAACTTAGATTCCAGCTCTAATTCTTCACATGATGGAAAACCGTGTTACCCGATTTCATCTTTCTTTTCCTGAAAGACTACAACAACAAATCAGGGATGCCTAACAGGCCAGACCGACTCCTAGAAGTGCATATAGATTCCATAGACAAGCACTGACAAAGGTGGGGAAATGAGTCCTTATCTCTGGTCAATAAAAAGTTCTTTCTTCTGAAATAAAGTGGTCTTGAGGCATGCTATTATTTGTTTGAGATACAGGTAACTGTGAAAAGCTATGGCCCTATAACAGCTAATAACTAAGAAACTTTTCCACTACATGGCGTTAATATCACCCTAGAAACTCAGAGTCAAATGTCTTGTTTCAGTATTTCTGACACAGTTATTTACATAGCTCTTTTTGTCCACCCCCCCTTCCACATCTTACCTCTGTAACCGGCAATTCAAGCTGAACCACATCATCTTGTTTTGAAACAGGCGTTTGCAGAGCTGTGTCTAACAGCAAGATGCCATTGAGATCTTTCCTACATCCTACTGCGTAATCGTCCACAAAGATCACTTTATCCACAGCAGAAATATACTGACATTTCACCCGTCCACCTGGTTTAGCTATAAGGGAAAGATAAAATGCAAGATCTAATTAGAAAAATGATTTTATAGAAAAGATCTCTAATTTCTGTTTAGGAAAGTAATGTAAAACTTTGGCAAAATCTTTACTTTTTGAGATGATCAAAACCTAGCATTTTAGCAACCACAATTTTCACCAAGCTTTTATATTTCCTACACTAAAAAACAAACTACCAAAACCTATACATCCCATCAATCACTACAACCACTTTATTCCTACAGTGGAAGCCATTAATTTAAGTCCTCCTCCTACCAGGAGGCCTCAACTAGTGTTTTCAATCTTAATGCAGATGCCTGGTGTACTTGATACTAGCTGACAATCAACAATAAGAACAAAACTGTACAAACCAGCACGAACACTGAGACAAAATTGCTAAATTACCATTAGACTTATTAACAGCCCTTCATCAAGCAAAACAACACTTAAAACTTCTCAAAACCAAGTACAGCATGTAACACGTACCAATGTGGTATGTGTTCCCTGAGACACTCCAAAATCTCATTTCTGCTCAGTGCTGCACACGGGATGTTAGCAACAGGTGTGAGAAATCTGGTGAAGGCAGAGGAGGACCACCACCAGATAAATAAGAAAAGGCTGGGGCAATGGATTTTATCCCCTAAAATGTTTAGTGTTACTCATCACTATTACATGTCTAAAGCTGGATAGACTGCGGAACTAAATGTAATCCATGTGAAATGCTACCTGCATAGAAGGCAAACTGTTTTCTATCACACACAGAGTAAGCTGCCATTCCAGAAGCAGATTGTACGTTATAAAGACATGGACACATTCTCCAATGGCAGCTGAAAATGCTGCATCGTCAACGTAGATGTCTTCCTGTCACTCACGAACAGGAGTTTCATCAAATTTTGCATTAATCATGTCCTGTCCACGTTCTCCTCTTTCCTCAGACACTGGATACTGGTTTTATTATAAATAATTAAGAAATCACCATTTTGGTAGCTAGCATACAGTAAAACATCCAGGTAAGGACAGCTACGTAATTCTGTCATCTTCACACTTTGGTAAGAGTTAAATGGAAATTAAAACTTCTGGAAATCCAGGGCACATGAATCTAACCACATTACATTTGTGGTATCCTCTCTTTGAAAATGCAGGTAAAGAACAGTTGTCAGCTGCCCTTCTCACCAAGATTTTGGAAACAATGACTCATACTCACAAAACAAGTGACATATGCCTTTGCCTGCATTGAGTATACTGCAATTGTAATCATTGATACAGCAGTCAGAAACACTTGAGGAGTCCAGAATCACTTGATATTTGTGAAGTCTTTGGTCCTTGCTCAGCAAAAAGACTCCTCTGAATGGTAAATCAACTGATTTCAAACTGTGTTTTTGCCAATACACTGGAGTTCCTCACACAAGGCTTTCTACAACCAACACAGCTGCAGGCAAGGAAGTAAAACATTCTACAGGAAAATAAGCTTTGCAAAAATTCAAATACAAGTTTTAATATCTTTAAAAGTATAAGTTTCAACATCATACTGGAAACTATTATGCAAATAAACGGAACAGTATCTGATGCACTAAACTAGAAACCTCAGTAGATTCTGATGATGTTTGCAGACTATCCAGACTGATCCAAGGGATGGATCACTACAGTTCACTTTCTTTAACACATCACTTCTCTCCTCCTTCCCCCTCCCAGAGAAAATGGGAAAAGCAGCTCACCCTTTCTGGCAGTGCCAACACCATGAACGCTTTCTTTTGCACTTTCCTTATTTCCTGTCAAGCACAGGAGTATGCTCATGCCCTGTGCCTAGGAGTTCAGCAGTCTGTAGGAGCACCAGTCATTGTGGCTTTCCAGGCTAGACCATTCTTATTTTCTGTAAGTATAATTTCTGTAATTCTGTAGTGATGTTAATGAAATCTCATGTCCAAAGCAGCAAACAGCTAATACCCTCTGAGTAAATGGTCCAGATCTTTAGAAGCCAATGAAGATAACTAATGAGGCAGATAACATAGTATTTCTGCTCCATTGTAAAACAAAGTAAGTCATAACTACAGAACAAAAAAAATATTGTTTGCCAGCTGTGATTTTTTGTTGTGTACCAGCTAATATTCTGGTTGGTTGTATTGACAGATAGATTGGACAAATTATCTCTAGAAAGTTATTTACAGCTGCTGTTTTTATTTTATTTGAAGCACATAAAAACAAAACTGGTTCCCTTAGCCTAAGTCGATGGAAATTCAAGGAAAATATTCAATCAATATTTAATATTTTTCCAAAACCCAGAGAAACACATTTTGTAACTGACTAGTTTATGCTAAATAGCCTCTGAGTTGCTGAGAAGCTTTTCTGCAAACAGGAGTTTAATTTTAAAAGTTCACAAAGCACATTTCAAGATAATTCTAATACTAGTCACATACTGTAACACAGTCTACATATGGCTGACCATATGATTATAATAATAGATTGAGGACCAGGAAAACAACAAATACAGAAGTCACTGCTACAGAAGCAGTAACCTAGAAGTTATGCCTAGAAAAGTTAAATCATCCTAAAGCACTGTCAGAAGTGTTCTTTTTAACTCAGGATCAATATTTTACAGTGTGCTAAAGGACTCTGCCAATACCCACTGGAAAACATACTGGTGCTCCTCTATCATTATGTCCTGCCTGTCCAGCCTAAGTTTACTGGCAATAAATAGTGATCTGCATCTTCACAAACCACAGCTAAAAAGTTTCCTGTGAAATCACTAAATTATTTAAGCTAGATCACCAAAACCCAACTGTTATTCTCGTTTTAGCCCCCACTGCCTTAGCTGCAATTTATTTTGGGTGGTAGGAGAAAAAGCAGTCATTCTTAAGTTTCTAATGATTTTGCTTTTCAGTCTTGGCACAAGTGAATCATAGCTCCTCCCAATATCTCCAGCCTATCTGCCTAGGATTAAAAACAAAACAACTCACAAAGAAGTCATTAAACCTTTTGTCAGTTCCTACAAGGAAACCTGGCAGGCTGCTAGCATGCCAGAAGTGCAAATCCAATAGCATATTACACTGTGGTATGTCATCTATCACAACATTAGAACTAGCAACCTAAAAACTTAAAATAAAACCAAACAAACATCAGATTGCAGAAATTAAGAACCTGAGAAAAGGAACATTTCACCTCCAGCTTTTTTGTTACAAACAACAGAGAACGGAGGCCAGCAATTTCCTGTGACAGAAATCTGACCCATGAGAGTATTGCAGAAAACAAACTTGTGTGGAGAATTCCTAACAGTCTAAGCAGCATCTGGCATGCCCCCTTGCCTATGGGCATTAAGATGAACCAAACCAATTAGAGAATTAGCCTTGCATTTCAAGAAGCAGAACAATGAAAAGTTTGTCTCCATCTCTCTGCTACACATACACTCAGCCTCAAAGCTACAGAGCTTAGGAGAAGTGTCTGTCACCTGCATATGCCTGGCCACCATCATGAAGAGATAGAGATTAGAGCCGGCAGTAACACCTTTATCTTTCGTGATATTGGAAAAAGTTAATTCACCTAGAAAACTGCTAGCCAGGAATAGTAATAAAACATATCGAAATTTATAACTCTCTTGACAAGAAGCTCCCAATACAAAGCAAAAAAGCTTAAAAATAATTTCTAAATTAAACTAGCACTTACCTGCAGCTATAGAGTGAGAGTGGTAAACACATGCACCATAGCACTGATTCCATAATGCTAAGACCCAAGTCCAATCAAGTATCTAAAGGTTCAAAGTTCATAACTTTGATCTATAAATGTCACTAGGTCTTTAAATTAAGAATTAAAGTAACATTTTTGGAGAAACAGAAATCCCATCAGCCCAGTAGAACAGATACATTATGTGCAGCAATACCAGTTTCTGGCATTTAATTGCATCTGCCATTATTAATTGCCAATCTGGTAATTAATGGCATCTGCCATTTAAATTAAAATATCCAAACAATATCTCAGTACTAATTTCAAAATACTTGCAAGCATGGAAAAAAGAAATGAATTAAGTTTCAGGAGATCAAAATCCCTATCTATTCCATTGATTTTGTATCATAAGATTTGAGCATCAAGCTGCTTAACGAGAATCCAAAACTCAAGCAAAAGCCAGATTAGTGAACAGCAAAACTATCCTTTCCATCTGAGACAAAAACACTTCCTGCTAGAACCTCACTCAGCTACTTCTCACACATTTTTCACCTGGGATTAAAACAGCCCTATGTATCACTTGTCCTCATTTGTTACAAAGCAAATGCCTTTCTTATTGCTACCACTTCATGTAATCATAAAACCAACTGAAAGTTAGCAAGTATAACACCCAATTACATACTAGCTAAGCAACACATCTGCCAAGGCAAGCATGCCAGAACACTTGCAGTTTGAGGAAGCTCTGCAATACAAATAAAAAATAATAATAAAAAAAAGGAAAATCCCATCCTAAAGTTCTATTTGCTGTCTTAACTTGCTATATTTGCAGGAATTTATTTTGAACTAATACTACAGAAAATCACAACTACGGATGAGCAAAGGGTTCACTACGGAGGAGCAAAGGGCTCACACAAAAGAGCAAACCACTGTAAGTCTGGTCTAAAAATAAAGTTGTCTCCAAATTATTGAGCAAAGGGCTCACACAAAAGAGCATAAAGAGCAAACCACTGTAAGTCTGGTCTAAAAATATAGTTGTCTCCAAATTATTTCACATCAGTGGCTTCCAAATGAAAGAAAGACACAGTGGTTATGAACAGTTGGGAACACTATAACGAGAAGATGTCTAATGGCTGGCCAAATCAGGCCATAACTGCTCATAATTACTGAATTTATCAGTTATAGATTCTCCCTTGCTCCTCCTCTTCTCTTGCTCATGTACATCCCCTGTGGATACTTCAGCAGTGTAGTTTTATCTTCCAGGTCCAGGCCCAGCCCCTTATTTGCACTAAACATCCCTTCACCAAAGCAGTCTGCTGTCATCACAAGGTACTCCATGAACCTCTCCTTTCCCCAAAACAGAAACATTCTCAAACTTTAGAAAAAGATAGACAGGAAACTATTAGAGGAACACAAGTTCAGGTTCCTATTTTAGACAAATTACATTAATGGCTTAAACCAGGTATATACAAGCAACATTTTCTTTTAGATTTCACTATATGCACATACCTTCATCTGCCACATCAGCTGGAAGAGCTGTACAAAATGATTTAATAAAGAAAAAACACACTGGAGCTGAACCAGGAAAGAAAATTAAAAATATTCTCCAAACATCAAGAATGCCGAAGGAGACAAATACCCAGATTCACATGACAAAGTGCCTTCAAACTCACTTATTTGCAAAAACTGGTTTTAGTTAATAAAAAACAAGACATGTGATCTAAAGTTTATCTTTTGCTTTAGTAACAAGCACAACAGAGTTGCTTCAGTGTCAGTTTCATTATATGATAGCTGGTTTTAATAATCCTTATTAATAGGAAGAAGTGTTATCTGGGCCAAAGCACTGGAGACTGCCACATGAATATTAACTATATGTGTCTGCTTAAGCAACTACTAAGAGAAACTAACACTAACACTTAAAAGGTTTCAGAACATAAACAAAACCCCACTGAAATAAGACAGTTCATATCTCACTTGCTTTGCAGGCACAGAGTCCTCTCCCTCTGTACAGACTCAAAATAAGAGTGAATCAGCAGGAGGATGCTGCTGAGCTCCCTGTGCCCATGCCCTTTGTGTGGTTTCAGATCTCCATGTATCTGACATCACTGGCATCACTTGCATGTACAGAACACAACTCCTCACACAGCTTTACGCCGTTATCCCAAGAACAAATTAGGAAAGATTTCACAAGGTATTCTAGAATCCTTCCTGTAAGCCCCAGTAAACTGTGAGAATCTAAGCCCCAGCAATTCTTCTACAAACACCTCACTGAGGGCACATTCTTCTTCAAAATTTTTCTTAAAGTGAAAAATGATGAAAAAATTTCCAGAAACTTTTCTTTCAAAGGGTGCAGACAGACAGATTACACAGCTTCCACCCACAACCAGCACGGAACACTTCACAGCCCAGTAACAGGAAGTTCCCGTTCTTCAAGTGCTAGTCCCATCACAGCATTTCACAACAAAGAAACTTTGCCAGATGAAATTTTACTACCAATTCCTCTTTTGGTGCCCAAAGTGGCATCTGAGTTCACCATTATGCATCCTGCAGTCTCTGCGACAGGAGAAAACATCTCCACATACAGCACTTTTTGAACTCCCAAGACTGTTTGGCAGAAAATGGCTTAGCTTCTCGCCCTTCCAAGCTCCAATATTGTAAGGAGATTCCAAGACATCATGCTGGGAGAAGCAGCAAGTTCTCAAAAGCAGATGGTTACAAGGCAAGTAAAAACGTGGCTACATTGTCACGTGCAAAGTTAGTTGTTAAGGATACAACACCTAGCCATGAATGAGTGGCATTCAACAAAGTCTGATACATGGTTCACTGCCTTCACCAATGGTTTGGATGGTGGGACACACTGCACCTTTATTTAAACTGTGGATGACACCAATGGGAGATGACTGAGGGCAACTGATGCATTCAATGGCAGGCAGACCCTGCCTTTTACAAGGATCTCAGACAGAGGAACAGCATGACACAAATCTCCTGACGTTCAGCGAAGACAAATGCAAGGTCTTACACCCAGAATGGGATACAATCCCATACATCAAGAGCAGCTGGGGACCAACTGTCTGGGTGGCAACCCAACAGAAAGATCCTGGGGATCCTGATGGACAGGCTGAACAAGAGGCAGCAGTGCATCCTCTCGGCAACAAACTGTTACCATAGAGGGGACCACAGGAAAAGATCAGTCCCCTCTAATCAGCAATAAGCCCACATCCAGAATATCAGTTCCATCCTTGCTCCTCCATCTGAGATATGAGCATATATAAGAAGTTAGAGGGCTGGAGAGTACAAGGGAAAGACTAAGATGACTGGGCTCGTTTAGTCTGCAGAAAAAGAGTTTTCAGCAGAAAATCTAACAGCAGCCCTCCATTACTGCAGCAGTAGCTCAAAAGCTATTTTAGACTGCTGAGTTACTACCTTTCTCTTTTGGATATTACTTAAAAAAAACTGTACTGACCAGAGAAGCAGGCATAGTGGATCAGAGGAAAATGCTCATAACCCCATATTTTGCACAAGAGAGTGGTCTAAACCAAGTGGTTAGTGAAGAATTTAAGAAAGGTAATCCACACAATGGTTCTTTCCTGTAACTCTCAGCCTGAGCCAGTTTGTGCTTCTAACCCAAAAGGGACTTTGATTATGATAATGACCTTTGACAGGTTTTTTCTCTACCACTTTGTCCAATACTGTTGTAATTCCACAAACATATAGGATCCACAATGCCCTGTAGCCAGGAGCTCCATATTTTACTATTTCTCGTAGTTACTTCCTTTGATGCCCTCAGCTCCTGTACTTGAATAATCAACTCCCAATTTTCATTTTTCACATGCTCTAACTCTCTCAACTACCCATTCCAAATCATCTCCATCATCTTTTTCAGACTGAATACTGTTTCACATATATAAACCATTTGTTTCACATATATAAACCATTCCACACTTTAATTTTCTAGTTCTCTCACACTCTTTTTGAGATGGAAATACAGCACATATACAGACACTGAAAAAGGACATATAATCAAATGAGTTCTTGACAACTTGTCTAGCATTTGCTTATACAGTAACAACTGAGCATTCAGCTGGTATTTCATATTCCTAGCACAAGATCTCGTTCTGCCATTATGAATTAATTCAGACCCCAGTACACCAGGTTACAACACCACTAAATTCTTATGAGTATCTCAAGTGCATTAAATGCATTCTCATATTCTCCTAATAACTACTACACAGGGAAGCTGAAGCAGAACAGACTAGAATCATGCAGATTTAAGTTATATTTAAAAGTGAAACTATTGTTTAGTTGCCTTTTCAAACTATTCAGAGAAGCCAGCAAAATTAAAAGACCTTGTACATTTTAAACACTTATTTGCAGCATAAGAATATTTGAATATGGTGATGACATAAGTTAAACCTGAGTTCTGCCACTAAAGAGGGACATTCAGAAAAGCTACCTTAAGTCTGGCCTTGCCAGGCACCTTCTGTAGGTATTGGGAAGCCAGTTCCTCCACAGATTCAGAACAAGGACTTTTCCTTTCCCATCATGGCATGGAGAGGGAACCTGATATTATTTGTTGAAAAATGCTGATCTTGCGACTTCTGATTGATAAAAGCTATGGAAAACTGATCAGGAAAAATCCACTATCAAAAAAAGTTTAACAAGAAGTGTTACATGTTATCACTTACATCAGAACATAAATCTAGGATCCTGCAGAAGACGGGTCAGCTAAGTCTACCCCACTATTTCTCCACATCAACCACACTGCCTTCTTATTCTCCAGTTAACCACTGTATTTCCAGTCTTCAGTGCCATCTTCCCAGCTTCCTACTTCCCTAACCCTTTCCCATTGCCATTCAGGCACTCCATCATAGTTCTCAGTGCCACCCTTCATCATCCCAGCTCTTCCTTTCAATATGGAGTTTTTCACCAAACTTTGTAGCCTGTTGCCCAGTAAACAAGAGGTGACCAAACTGTTCTCCTACAGCTGCCAAATGCAACGATGAGATCCTGAGTGCTTCATGCTCAGTCAAATCAGGGAAGTGCAGTGGATGAAACAGCTTTCCCTCCCCAGAATGTACAGGGGTTGAAGAACTGCTGACACACTGTATGCTGTGCAAGTCTTCATTAACAGCACATGTCATTGGATATGTTTTCATTAATGCTACCAATTTTCAAGACAACTTAAGCAAATTCCCTCTTAAGCTACACACTAAAAAGTTATCAATACTCATTGAATGGCCCCAGCAAATAGCTCAAGAAAATGTTAAACATAATAGCGTTTATACAGATATGACAGATAAGTTATTGTTTCCATAATTTAATACTTCTAAACTTTTGTTATGCACAATGTTTATTAACTATCATCCTTATCTTTGGAGTGCTCTTTCCCCAACATGCACAGGAATCTTCAAAATAAATGTTCTGCAGTATTCCTCTCTACCTTTTCACTAGCAGTGTACACTGGGTCCTTAACAAACCTTGATACTCTTCCCAAAGACAAGGCAGCAAAGGACTTTCAAGTGTTAGTATTCATCTGTATTTCAGAAATGAAAGAACTCAGGCCAATAGCTGCTCTTTCTTGAAACTTCTACTCAGCGACAAGCACTCATCTGGTGACTGCAAGCAGCCACTGCAATTAAGACAGCATTAACTATTTAAAGGACAGCTTTCTAACAGCAGAAAGCAGTACTGTGGCATCACTTAAGAACCATCAGGAAAGTGAACGAACACATGTGTAAATCTTTTATTTACAAATTTTTTAAAAATTGTGAAAAGTTACCGATCCCACTGGAACAGACAACATGCAAAAAACTATCTCACAACATGACCTGGGACAGTCTGATACACTCGAAAGTTGTACATGACTGCACATGATTGCCAGCCTCATCTCCATGTTTAAGGCAGTCTAAGAAACATTTTTTAAATATGTCATACTGTTCAGGGGAAGTTAAAGAACACTTGTAAAAGCAAAGATAGAGAGCTTTGTTTTGGGATTTGAAAGTAACTTGGGAAGAGAACCTGAAACCAAAAAATCACACCTAATCATTATTAAAAAAGAAATAAGGTGAATCTTCATCTAGGACAGATTTTTCTTATGCTCTATCTTATAAAATTTTAGATGTTCTATTTCACTCAAGTTATGGATGCCAGTGAAACAGCAACCATAAAAACATAGTTATAAACAATGTAACTAAAGACTCAAAGTGGTTCTACTGGGCCAGCTGACATGGTGGTGGGTTGCCAGAAAGGACCAACCATAGGACAAGAGAGTATGTTAGATTCAAACCACTGATCACCAGCACATTCAGAACAGTAAAAGATCAGGCTTTCAAAGACGACTAGGCTGGGCAATGAGTAAAGCCTTCTTCATGTTTTCATTACTTCAAGTCCAACAAAGATACACCTGCTTTCTTCCATAATGTTCTGGACTTGAATTATCAGTTATCTGTCAGGATATATTTCTGCCAAGTTTCTTCTACATCTTATAAAACACAGTACACAACATAACTGGGAGCTGAGCTGAAGGGTTTATCATACAGGCATATTAAAAGCTGTCTTGACAATAATCAGCACTGTGGTGACAGTCAGTTTTTTCCCTGAGAAACCTTCATATTAATGAGAAATGCCTTAACTACCTGTGAGACAATTAGGGCAGGCAGTCAAAGTTCAAATCCTGACACAAATCTCAGCACAGTGTTTCCTCTTCAGGTCAGTAAGAAGCATTTCAGGATTCACCTTCCTGTAGAAGGCCTTTTTCAAAGTCCATATGCGGAGGTCTAGGTAATTTCTGATTATGTGACATTAAAGCATTCTGCAACCTTTAATAATACTGCACTGCTGTTGCAGTGACAGCCATGAATCCATCAGTCCAGATATGAATGATCTGTCAATAAAATGAAAAAATGTTGTGTGATCATGCCTGGCAAAATAATATATACCTGCACTGCTGCCTGTTATGACATCTGAAGCCCTGCACAAAACATGGACACACAAACATCCCTTTAAAGCTATGTGATAAGAAAAGATCTCTAATTTTACTCTGTTTTAGCTTCTGCAGAAGATAATCCAGATGTGCTTCAACAGAGCCTGGAAATATCAATTAACAGCATTTTGACAGTTTAGCAAGATGCTGCAAAAGTAAGAAGGAATATCTGACACAGTGATTAAGCTAGCAGACAAATGGAGCTCACAGCAGTCTAGAGCTTTTGCTAGTATAAAACACTGAACTCAAATCTAACAGTTCTCCTCTCCTGTTTTCTCAAATGCTTAAGGCACCTCAAGAATGTGATTTATGTGATCTTAAGACCACATAAATAAATGAAATGATCTCTTTAAAAAGCATTACACCCAGATTAGAAGTCACCCAAGTATGCTCAAATGCAAGGTGGGCTGTAGCACATTCCTAGATTTGACAACATTCCCTATATGATGAGAAATTCTGTGTTAAGACCAAGGGGCTTCATTATTATTATTATCATTATCTTTGTTTCATAATGGAACAAAAGAATACAAGAAACAAAAAGATGGAAGAAACTAGCGTCAATTTTGAGGAATGAAGGAAAACTTGAGCAGTATTACCAGTGAGCTTCAAACAGCTGAAACTCTTGATGGCATCTTCAAATAAATCAAGAGTAGGATTGGATGACAGAGTATCCCAGCAGTTTCTCCCTAAAGATTATTGTAACTGTAAATTCCCTCTATGACTTCCAAGCAGCAAAAGAGAATCTTTTCCTCTTGTTTTGCCTTCTGCATCACATGGAAAAGAAAGAAACGGATCTGGGTACCTCTTAAGAGATTTCCAAGGCACCATAATTTAGACAGCTGAAGAAAAACAAGACTTCCCAAAAGGGAACTTCGACAGGCAATGGAGTTGAACTTGCTGGCATAGGTGAGCCTCCTGGGCTGAGATCTATTTACTTCTAAATTCTTCTGACGGAGGAACAGCCCTTGAGGGCCTGTAATGATAAGGCAGAAGCTCTGTTTCCCCTGCAGGAACTGGTATATGTGTACCATGAACAGATTCTTCCCTGTACAGATTCAGAAGTCTATATTTTGATTCCTGTTAGGGCCTCTAGAGTAATTTAGAAGGCCTTAGCTACAAAACACTGTGCACTTTAGCAAAAAAGGCTCTGAAGTTACTGCTACATGAAATTAATCTAGAAATACCTGCTGGAGCATTCAAGATGATCACTGTCCATCTGATAGTACATTTTAGTTTCTTATTTTAATTCTGCCCAAGCTTCTCTGGGAGTTATAGCACTCTTCCAGTTCAGGCAGTTTTCTTACTTGATTTGTAAATAGAAGGGACTGATAAATCAAACACCTCTAAGAACACTAAGAGAGTCACTCAAAATGAATCTGGAAGTTTGTTTCGATTCTTCAGGGCATTTTTGTCTCACTGTTTCGGTTTGCTTTTGAGGCTGAGGAAAAGGCTCATCTTTAGCGCTGTATTTGTAGATTCCTCATTTATGCTCTTTTGGCTACCAGTGTTCAACTTGAAACTGAAACCACAGAAATATCTAAATGTCTAAGAGGGAAAATAAAGTACTTGATAGACTTGCGTGACAGATTCAAAACCAGTCCTGACTAACCACTACAAGCAAATAAACAGAAACGCAGAACATCCAGAAATCACAAGAATTTTCCTTGCACTTCCAGTCTGGTTCTCTGAAATGCACAGTGTGCATGCAACAGTCTTGACAGAATAAAAAGGACAGCCTTGTGACCAGGTAAGACAGAGCTTAACATTAGTGGTACCTGATTTTCCCCCTAATTTTATGCACTACTAGGCTCTGGGCTGTTGCAAATGCCTGGTCCTCTTGAACAGGCCTACAGGGCTCATACTGGAAACAGATTAAAGATGATTACACACTTTCAAGAGACAAAGCTGCTGAAGATTCAGCATGGTCTAACAATCCACATTGAATTCCTACAGACTGGGCTCAGAAGAACAGTCCCTGGACCACCACATACATCAGATCAATGAAGTTCACATGAACAACCGAAGCACACAGACCACATCCTAATGCCTGGACCCCATCTAGAACTGAACTGTCTTCTGGCTGTGAATCTTTTACACAGCAAAGAGCAATCTGCATTTCTATTCTAACGAAGGCAGCCTCCACTGCTCTACCACATTCAGCATTCCACAGGTTCAATCTTTTCACAGAGAATGAGCTCAAAGCTTAATATATATTTCCGCAGTGAACTGTGACTGCAAATACAAAACACAATGAGGCTGGGTGGTGTTTCTTTTCCTCCCCTATCCTGCCTTAGGATAGGAGAATCTTTTCCTTGCTCTGCTTTCTAGAAAGAGGCCTGCTACATTCTGTTTTTCTTTGGGTAACAAGCAACAGCATTTCTGTCCAACATAAATCTTTTGGCAAGGCAGAAGACCTGCAGCCTCAATTACCAAGGAGGACAAGCAGTCTCCCAGGAGAAGCAGTTTTAATTCCTAGAGACTCTATTTTTAGTTATAGTACCAGAAGTCCCTGAAGCAACAATATCCTTTGACCTGTCATTTATGGCAGGGGAGGGAGCACAGACAGAGCTGGTCTACAGGTCTGAGTGTCCAGCTACTACTATGCTACATTAAAAGAGCTCACTGTACGGTGCAGGCAGACATCAGAGAGCAGCTAAATTCCCTTCTCCTTCTCTTCCCAAAGACAGAAGGAAGAGAGAGAGAAAAAGAGTGAACAGGATTGCTAATAGCCGCAACAGACACCAACTGCTGAGATGCACCAGATTTCTGACAGGCATGCCAGTCTGAATCCATAAGAAAATTCATCTAAAGTTTTTCAAACTAAACTAAGGTTATCATTTTTTTCCCCCAGTAATAAAATCATAAGCTCTACTGCACAGATAAAATTTGGGTAGATTGCAAGCAATTCTGCTGTTTTATGTGAGGAGGAGTAGAACCCATCTTTTACAGCCATGCTGTCACAGAGAAGACTGACACTAAAGGAAGTATACATGATTGAATGTACGTAACAGAAGCAAAGCAATATGTTATTTTCAAATAGTTACTATTTCGGGGAGAATTTCCATTAGCATTTTCAATACTGAGTCAAATCCTTTGCAAGAATTCTATCACAGCAAAGCGTAGAATCACTTTGATTTACAGATCACTTCCTTTTCTGTATCTGAGAATTAAACATCTCCTACACAGACAGCCAATTACAAATTAAGTCCTCTATGCCCTCCTCATCCACAACTTAAAAGCAATTTTAAAATTCCTGCAATAGCTTGAAGAAAAGAAACAAAGTTATTAATAAAAAAAGCACTTTTGGAGACAGCATGGTAGAAGGGAATTATAGAAGCAGAGTGATCTGAATCCTGAACAATGCAGGAAACACCACACAAGAGCCTCATTCTCCATGCAAACAACTGACAACAAAAGCAGCTGGCACCTTCTTAATAATTCCACAAAACTATTTTTTTTTCAATTGCCCCAAATGCTTAACCTTTACATACAATGTACCAACTTGAGCTATGAAAGAAAATCAGCAATTTTTGTCCTGTTCTCTTCAGTTTGACATTTGCAATACAGTTACTGGTTTTCAAGGTGAAAGTGTACATATTGCCTAGGCTATGGCATTCCCATGCAGCTCTTGGCATCACTGTACCACGTTCAGGCAGCAAACAACCTTTCACCACCACCACTCAGCAAAGCAACATCTTATTAGCAACGCACAACTGTAAGGAGAACACAACTGGTAAGAAGCCTATCTTTCTATTCCAAGGGCTGGACTCACAAGGAGACAAATAACCCTATCCACCACCTACCTCCAATATTCTGACGAGTGCCACAGTTTATAAGCCATTAATGAACAAGGAACAAAAGCTGTTAATGGCATTTGGATCTTTTTCTACAGAGCTAGTTTATTAACAGTGCAAAAACACTGTTATGGTCAACAAAGTTGCTTCATAGTTACGGAGATGCTACAGTCTAAGCCTCTCCAAAGCCAGTACAGTAATGCCTCCTGAACATAATAGCAGGGATATGGTTACTATCACCAGAGACAGTCAAGACAGTCAACAGCCTGAAGAACTATTCAAACACATACAAAAATGTATCACCAAATAACTTCATGAAGGATTCTGATCTTAAACAGTTTTAAGCCATAGGACAAATGACACTTTTAAGCAGTAAGCCTTCTTAAAAAAAAAAAAAAACAGAATAAGGCTCAGTAAATAAATTATTACACTATTATATATCAATAAGAACTAGAACTATGCCTGTCCTGGCTAACACGCTGCATCTAATCTTTGGAAGTTCAACGTTACTTGAGCTACAACAACACCTGCAAAAGCAAAATTAAAAAATACAAACCTATATATCGCAGCCTTCCATCCCCATTTAATCTTTCAGTAACCATGCCGATATGTTTTACAGAAGTAAAACGCCTCGGCGCTGTCTACATCAGCATCTCTGCCCCAAAGAGTAGGAACACAGAACCAGAGGCTCCGGTTGGAAAAGAGCTCTGAGATTCACTGAGTCCAGCCCACGACCAAACACCACCATGTCAAATAGACCATGGCACTGAGTGCCGCGTCCCGTCTCTCCTTAAACATCTCCAGGGACGGCGACTCCACCCCCTCCCTGGGCAGGGAGGCCGTTCAGGCCAGGAAAAGAAAAAGGGCTGACAATAAGCCGGGGGGATCCTCCGGCACTCAGGGCCCGAGCCGAGCCCGGCCGCTCCTTCCCGAGGCTCTCCCGAGCCGCCACGACACCTGTTCGGCCCCGCTCCCGCTCCCGCTCACCGCCGAGCGCCGACGCCTGCAGCGTGGCCCCCGAGGTGCCGTCGATGACTTTGATGGCGCCGCGCGCGGTCACGGCCAGGATGGCGTTGAGCGCCGGGTGGTAGCACAGGCTGCAGAGCCCGTCGGCGTCGCAGCGCAGGCAGCCGTCCCGCAGCAGCAGCCACTCGCAGGAGCCCGGACCGGGACCGGGCCCCGCCGCCGCCGCCGCCGCCGAGGAGCAGGAGGCCGCCGCAGCCATCTTCGCGGCCGCCGCCGCCACCGCCCTCAGGACAAGAGGCCCGCGGAGAGCCGCTCACTGACAGTCCCTGGAGCCTCCGCCGCCAGTCACCATCCGGGTCCGGGGAGAGGGGGAAAGGGAGAGCGCCCGCGTGAGCGGGAAGTGACACAGCCGCGCCGGATGCGGAACCGAGCGGCCGCGGCCCGGCGGGGGGCGGGGAAGAGGGGCCGCTCCGCGGGGGGCCCCGCGGTGTTCCCGGCCCGCGGGGTTCGATCCCGGCCCGCGGTGTTCCCGGCCCGCTGGGTTCGATCCCTGCTTCGCCGCTGCCGTGTCGTTACTGCTTCGGACGAAACCTGGGTCGTAAGCCGCCTCCGCCCCGGGGAAGGCGGAGCGGGAATTTGTGTTTCCTACCCTGGCTCCCACACCGGTTGTGTTTTTGACCCCGGGTGTGCCAGAGGGCCCCGGTGTCAGTGGCCTCGGCGCGGGTACGGAGCGACGAAGGCACAGGGCCTCTGCCCCCCGGAAGGGACGCTGCCCTTGGGAAGGGTGTCCCTGGCCCCGGGCCGGGAGCACGGAGCCATTGCACCCACGAGAGCGTTCTGCTCTGAAGCAGCGCTTCAAAAACGACTTGAGTTTAATGAAACATTTTGTATTTTGTTGAGATTTTCCCTTTTCAGCCACTAAAGCGCCAATTCAGTCTGTATAGCTCAGCCTACCTGTACAACGTTACTTTATCTGCCATAGGCTTCATTTGATCTAAGTGACGTGTTACACAAAGCTTTAGGCTACTGATGGTCTTAAAGCTAATTTTCAAATACAACGTTTTCTACGGAATATTTTTATTAAAAGGACCCCAATTAGCACAGGCTGCTCTAGCAGGGAAGTTTTTAAAGAAATACAGTGTGTGAAGAAAAAATAAGGAAACCAAACCAAACCCACATGGGTACGTGTGGCACCCAGGCTAACCAAAATTGTCCTGAGAGCCAAATGAGCAGCTTTTAAGCTTGCTGTAGTACTTCAAGCAAAACATTAAACACCAGTAAGGATAATGATAAAATTACAGCAGATCTTGAGCGGTATGTTGTCTCAACAATTGATTTTATCAGCTTTTCAAGTATAATTTTTCTGATAAACAGCAGAGCATGTCTGATGGGTAGGAAAGAAGATGCACATGTCTAGCTGCTCTCTAGAGATCATTCGAAATGCACGTCTCACCAAGGTGTGATATCCATGTCACCACCCCAGAAATGAGGTGTTGCATCTTAGAAAGGCAATTTTTTTTTGCTAGATGGACGTGCTCTAAGTTTCCAGTTTTGACAGACTGAAGCAGTGCGTTGATTATCACAAGAACTTATTTATAGCCTCAAAGCTACTGGTATATAGCATCAATATATTGGTGGCGTGCACAGGAACATGGATGTGTCTTAAATCATCAATATTAATTATTCAGTATTAAGTCAGTAAATATAAATGAGCTTCATAGATTCTGTAAACAAGTTTAATTCAAAATTTTTATAAAATACATCTTGTATTTACACACATACCTCATCTAAAAATATGAGTTTGTTGAATGCAAAGTTATTACAAATTATCAGAATAATTTGAGAGCTGTTTGTATGTTTCTTGCACAATATATGCAAAAAAGTGACCCTAAAGATACTAAGATTAAAAGGTGCAAATCTGCAATTGGGTACAAAATATGTACTATATTAAGTGCATTATCTACATTGCATATTACACTTGTGCCAAGTCCGTGGAAGGGAACAATTAAAATTCCAACTATAAATTTCACAGAACATTACTGGAAAGGGAGGTATTTGGGGATTCAACAGAACATTCTTGCATCTTTTCAATATTCACAGTCAGTTCAGATGCACAGAACACCTCATGAACACCTATGCAAAGAGGAACTAAGCTTAAAGCTGTCTGACAGCCTAGTAACCTAAATGTGTTCTTGCCCTTCACCTTTGTAGGGACAGAAGTTAAATGCATTCACAGGGGCTGGGTGCAGTCTTATAATAATACTTGGGTATTCCTGTTAAAAAAAGAAATATAAGTGATGAAAAAGGAGGTAAAACCAGATTATCATACAAGATTCCAAAGCTAATATGCTTTTTTTTAAATACACTGTAACTTCCTTTTTTTTTTCTTTTTTTAGAATGTGGTATGAATGTTCTCAAAACACTTGTAGGTAAGAAATTAGCTGCTGCTGGTATAAATTGATTTAGTACAAGTTTCTATTAATTCCACCACAACTTATTCAGAAATCAAAAATCAGGTGAAAAGTCAATCACTCTACCAACTTTTTCTCTTTCTATATATTACAAGCTCAAGTATTACACTACAATTTATGTCCAGCACTAACTTCAAGTGGTTCTGTTTAAAACCAACACAAGAATCAGCCAGGAAAGCAGACTGACTAAGTTAAAGGTTTGTGGAAGAGCTGGAATTTAATTATGTATTTTGCATCAGTAATGACTGGTAAAAATAAGTAACCAAGCTGGCTAGTTACACAGTCTAAAAAGATCAAAAACAACATTTCTGATATGGAAATATGTCCATCAGGGATCCAAGACAGCCCTTGCTATCACCTTGTCATGGCTGATTTTTATTTGTAGCCTTAGAAAAAAAGGATGGGGGAGGGGGTGGAGGGAATGGGAAATGCTTTTTTCTCTGTTGCCAGAAAAAAACCCAAACCTTCAGAGCTGTTTGTTGATACTAAATCCTGAAGATTGCAAATGCCTACATTAGTACCATACAAAGTGAACTTCAGTGGACTTCCCTTGTGAAGAAATATTACCATAAGGACCATTATATAAGCAATCAACACAGTACACAGGAAATATTTAACATGTCATCACATTATTATATAATCATTGGAGAGTCAAAATTAGCAAGACTCTAACTGTTACTAAGGCTGTAACTCTGCCTTGTTTAGTGGAGGGAGAATCTGGCCTTCCAAATCTTTCTTATTTCTTTTTACAAGGGATTAATAGTATTGGCAAAAAAAAAAAAAAAAAAAAAAAGGGATACATGTTAAATACCATGCTATTAAAAGCAAAACAGAGCAAGATGTTGTAAAACATAGTTAGGGAAGCAATATTTTTATTATGTCATCATAAAATAACATTGTTTAAAGATCACACAAATTTGATAGATCATCTTTTTTCTCTCCAACATTAGGCCAGCACTAGAGTTGAGAAAGGTGTTCACCCATTTCTCTGTAAATTTATACTTTTAAGTAAAATAATTTGATTCTCTAAATATGCACTTTAATTAATTATGTCACACAGTAAGTATCTTGCTCCTTTGGTCAGAGATAGTAAATGAAAACTTCAAATACTTGTATCTTCAATTTTTAAAAACCCAATATACATCCTTAACCAAGGAGTATTTACGGTACACACAAGCCATAGATACAAAATACACAGTATATACATGTTTTGAAAACAAATTGGAATTTATAAAAACTCAACAGCCAAATCACAGTAATTGAGGCACTAAATTAAAAGTAGTATCTTTTTGTCTTGATTATACAGACTATTCTGTGACCAATCAGGACTGTTTAATAAATATATATTATCTACAGAATTTGCTGTGCCAAAAAAAGCCAGCTGTGTTTAAGCTTAAAGGAAAAATTGCACTTTGAGATTGTTAACAGTTAACTTCTCATTTTTAATTCTTGACTATAGTAATCTGGTCCCAGTGCTTTTGGCACAGGTATTGAGTTGCAGTTTTGCTACGCTTTGTTATAAAACACAAGGTTCTTTTATTTTGTTCATTAAAATCTGAAGAGTCTTAAACAAACCTAGAACTTTGATACAAATCTATATAGCTACAATTGCTTCATTAAATAATATACACAAATATGCTCTTCCATCTTAAAACATCTCGACAACTGCATACAAAACAGTCACTTGTGTTAACTCCAGCCTTCTTAATCTTACACATCATCAGTCTGCAAGGGGACTGAAATATGGTTTCTGGCCACATTTTACACTAGATCACACCCCAGTATATAAGGACAGAAAATAAATGTATAATAAAAAGATTGGATAAATTAGAAGGGGTTTCTTGGTCTTGAATTCTTCGCCAACTAGTAATGATGCGGCACTGTATGCAGCCCAAAAGACTCCAAACAACTGAAAAAGAAGATGAACAGTCTTAGCTGACACCACAAGAAAGTCTCTCCAAATACCACAGTAAAAATCACTTCTCTCAGTACAACACAGAGCCAGCTATGGAAGCAGTGCTTGTCACAGCCCAGGAAATTTTGGCCATGTGGGGCTTGTAATGCATTTTCATACTAGTGGTGCAAAGATAAGAACCTTGCAGAGATTCACCCTGAAGTTAACATAAGGCTGTTAGTAGTAATCAAGTAACAGAAGTTTCATGAACGTATATTTATTCTGAAGTTATTTATTAGTTAACTGAAGTTAATGATTTATGTTCTGACTATAATTTATCAGTAATCACAGATTATCAAATCTCAAATACAGCAATTTTGTTACTTATCATACACTCTAGTTGTACTTCAATTATACTGTCTGCCAGCAAGCTAAAGGGACAGAAATAATGAAATCAACAGAGCAAACCTCCAGAAAGTGTAGAGCTTAGCTCATAACAGAATTTTATCAGTTAACATTCCCAGGCTCAGCAGTAACTTCACAGGCCACTTTAAAGGGTTTTAAGAAGTACTGAAAGTGTTCAAGAGCGCTATGTCATTCTGGGATCTTTTAGGGAATGTTTCTGGTTCCATAAAAGGTGTCCAGCAGCAGGTGGTATAAGGCAGGTTATTCTTTGTGCCTCACACTCCCCCTCTCTAAATCAGAACAATCCTTACCTTCTCTGCAAAGGCTACGGAGAGCTTTGTACCACTACCTCTATGGGGAGGTCTCAGAACAATGACTAACGTCATCTTCATGCTGCAGTGACTAAAAATAATCTGGATGATGGGGGAAGGGACAGAGCTTATTTTCAGATTCTTCATTCTGAGGTTTAATTATGCATTCTCTTCTCAAAATGAGAATCCCTTCTTTTTTTGTAATGCAACTATTAGAGCACAGCAAAATACTTAAATACAAGCTACTCTAGTAACAACAGGTGTTGTTATAGCAACAGCATTGTATATTCCCAAGCACTCAAATGGAGCATTTAAAACCACATTCACTTTCCACCATGCTAACCAAAGAATCACAGAGCTCACTTTGTAGTTCTGAAAATTTTGACACATCATTATGTTTTCCTGAGCAGATTACTTGAAGTGTTAAGAAAGTGACTTAAAAATAACTAAATTCTCAATAGATGATATGAACTTACTTTTATTAGTGTAGAAACAACTTCAAATGATCCAACCACCAAAAGTACAGGTGCTATGACAATGAGGGGAAGCAGGGAATATCCTATTACACCCAGCACTTGGCCATAAGCAACCTGAAATTTTCAAGCACATAAAAATAAGGTTTGCAGTACTCAATCTCTGTCACCAAATACAATTTGCTCTTGTTGTAACACTATGCATAATGATTATGTGTTATACTCATGAAATTTCAGCTAAAGGAGGATTGCTAGTAAAAAATTGGTTCTGTATGCTAAACCTTAAAATCAGAAATACGCTAATTTTTTTTTCCAAAAAATTGTAAATATCACTTTCAAAGGAAGCATTAACATATGATGCCCAGGAGCTCAGAATTGCAACAGACCTCTCAAGGACCAGCTGTAGTCCTGTCAAAAGCAGCAAAGACATATTTTCTGCATTAACATACTCATATCCATTATACATAAATAAATACATAAAGCACATGAATGTTTTTGGTGTCCACAGAAGAGTTAAAACTTGATCCCTGTAAGGCACAGAATTCTGATTTCCAGCTTCAATTTATTGAGACTATCTAGAACAGAGTTGTTCCAATTACTTCCAAAACTACTTTTAGCTTCAGAAGGAAATGTCTCATTTTCCCCTACTATGGTCTGAAATGTTCCTGTGCACAGCTAGGCTTCTTGGATTTAACAGGAAAAGCAGTGGCACCTTCTAAGTATTTTCTTGTGGATGATGATCCTTCATGACAAGATTTGCAAACCTATACTTTTTCTCCAGTTTATACATCTGATAATTTCCCATTTTGAGCCACAAACCAGATTGATTTAAGGGCCTCTGGATTGTGTTGAAATGCAGAAATACCATGCAATCACATTTATAAAAAACTTTTTCTTTCAAAACAGCATTCACACAAGAAGACTCACAATTACGATTAAAAGGAAAATTTTAAAAATTAACTAAATAACATAGAACCTCTGCAACACTGGTGCATCATTAATGCAATATCCACAGTAAAAGTATAAAAATAAAGCATCAGTAAATATTTAGCTCTTCACAACACAGTTCAATGCATTTTATGCTGCAGATCCATTTTAAGAAGTTTTATCCTCTGACTGTTCCACTGCAGCTGTCTGTGGGCCTTGCTCTAAGACATTTTCTGTTGTTTACACCTGAATTGCTTAATAAGTCAATTTTTAAACAGCTCAAGCAGCTATTCCAACCCTGCTGGTGCAAGCAGCTGGAGGAAGGGATGCAGGCCACAACTCCAGCTGGCTTTGCAGTTGAGAAACATGCCCTGGTTTTCATACTTTGGAGGGTTTGAACTGCATCAGGCCAGGAATGAAAACAAACACTGGCAGGTGCTTTACACACAAGGACATCTAACTGCTGCTAGCCCCCCATTAAAAAAAAAAAAAAAGTTTCCATTTAGTCCAGTGACCAAAAACTTGACAGCATTTCTCCCTCAAGAATAGACTCCAGTTCTGGATCACAGGAAGCTGCTAGAATTCCTGGGATTCACTGCACTAATTTCCAGACCGTTAATCTGGAAGCAAGCACACCATCCATTGCACCAAGAGATTAATTGATGATCTCTGTATTTTAGACTTCATTTTGGAGACTGAAAACCTGAAGAGACTTTACCTCCCTCTACATCCTTTTCACATACAGGTACTTACTTCTCCTCCAAGAACTCTAGCCAGTAAAAAAATTGTCAAGGATCCAAATATCCAAATAGTTATGATCCAAGAAACAACCTTGAGAGATAAAGAACAATTAATTTATATGAGTAATTGTCACTGTGAAAGAGGAAAATGCATTTCCATAATTGCTTTCACTGCAGTCAAGGATTTTATTATTCAAAACTAAATTCTGAGTTGTGGCAAGAATAGTGTTTAGTATCACAGTGTAATGAGCAAATGAAGTTCAGAAGTTACATTTACAGAATCACATTAATGGTAAATTTGGTGTACACGGAAGGCATGTGCAATGTATTCTGTAAGAACTGTAACAGGAATAGGAAGTTGAGTTAAAACTATCCTAAATGTCTTCATATCCCACCTATTACAAAATATGGGCTCAGACAGTTTTTAAAAGTCAGCCCAACCAACACAGGACTTGGAATTCTCCTTTACTTATAAAGATGCCACTTTATCCTTTACTCAAACTGAGAACGCTCAGAAGACATAGGACTTTAATTCTCAGTGGAACTCGATGATGATGATGATGAGAATTTAATAAAGAGCCTCAGATTCCTGGGACCAAGTCTGTCATTATTTTTTCTTGCTTTTTTCATAGTTCTGCTCTTAAACCACAGAAGGAATCCTAAAATCATTCTCTGGCTTAAAAAATCCTTCAAATTAATTTAGCTGGTTTTGGTGTTGAACCACTTGGAGGACCAGAAGTAAAGCTCTCCTTTCTGAAATGCCTTTTTAGAAGGAAACAACAGTCTAAGTCCAGTCTTTGTATTTCCAAACATACAATGACTGAACTTAAAAAATCAAGTCAGTATTCAGTTCAATACTTTACTTTTAGAAGTTCCATATTTCCAGAAGAATGAAATAGGAAAACCAGATAAAAATCACAGCAGCACTAAAAACAATATAAGTGGCTGTATTCTATTTGTGAAAATAGCACATAGCCTCTTTTTACTTCCTGATTTCCTCCACTGACTAAAAGAAGAGGACCAGATTAAAGAATTAGAGCAGAAGTGCTCATCCCTCTCCAGTTTAGAGCCCACCTTTGGGTTCGTCTAGTCCAGCTGCTGTCCGTCATCCTGTTGCTGGCTGCTAGCTTTCCCTCCTCATACACATACAGCACTCCTACATCCATATGGTAAACCCACTGCTCCCAAGAAACTCGGAGCCAGTGCTCCTGTACAGGAGGTACACAAACTGCAGGAAGTGGTTCATCTGTCACAGGGTCAAGGAACGGTCCTTGCTTTGCCAAGGAGACAGGTGAGGGGTCTACCCAGAAGACTTGAACAATAAAGTGGTTTAGTCTACTCACTTCAAGCCTCATAGGGACAAGATACTTAGAGTGAATTCTTAGTCAGCATTTGGTACACCATAAGGAAGCCAGAGGTCCCAAAGGGAATGATTTTATCCCACCATTCACAAGAATCCGTGCATAAGCACATTCTGCTGGTTTACATACGGCTTATTGCCATACTTGGTCACATTTAAAACAACTGTAACCACACATTTAGTCATAAAGATTTCCAATGCAGGAGCACCTAGGCTAACATACAAATTGTTACTATAAATTATAACACTTCCTTATTTTAATTAGAACATAAAGAAAAAAAGCTAACAGTGTTTATGGAAGTCAATTACATATGCACAATGCCTCTGAGTAGCTATTCACCCTGGTCCTTCCTTATTTTAATCAGAACATAAAGAAAAAAAGCTAACAGTTTATGGAAGTCAATTACATATGCACAATGCTTCTGAGTAGCTATTCACCCTGGAGTTCAAAAGGAATTATGGAAAAAGTCTATTGACCAGAGGAAAGTTATTTGATTGTAACTGAGCAGGGAGGAGAAAATAGCAAACATCACTAATGAAGATTAAATACACCAGATAACAGCAGCCATATAGTATGAATTAAATAAGCAGTTTTATTTGTCAGAAATTAGAATTCATGCCATCCAAAGAAATGCTTTTTGCTAACATTTTTAGTAATAAAAAGCAAGTTAACAAAAGGCTACAATTAAAATGGAAAGATTCACTAATATGACTATAAACCCATTAGTATCAATCTGGTTCCTCTAGAAACCACATTGTTCCTTTGTTTTACTGTATAAAAACAAACCTGACATTTCATCATGATTAACTTACCCGTGGGCTATTTAATACATTCCTAACTGCTGTCTTTCTACATGTTAACTTGAGAAACAGCACTTGAAATGCCCCACATTAGTATGTGAAAAAAAGACTTTCTACCTACGTAAGAATGCAAATTGCTTAGCAATCACATTCCCAAATTTAGTTCAGATTTCTTTTTAGGCAGAAGATTTACACCTACCTTAAATTGTCCATATAATGAAATCATTGAGAAGAAGAGGACAACTGCCAGAGGACCCCAAAAGTCTGGATTGTCTCTCACTACCTGCCTATTGAACCCAAGAGATGGCATAGGCATCAACACACATCGGATTTTGTAGTAAATATCCTTCAGATCAATGTCAAGTTCTTCCCTGAAATTGTAAAGCAAGTGAGCATTACTATACACCACAGTAATAAAATAAAACTAAAAAATAAGTACAGGGGCAAACAGTAGATTTATAGAGCAAGTCTCCTGTCAGGCACAAGGCTTTCTGAAGCCACGACTAGCAAAGGAACAGTTCATCCACGGTAAAGCAACACCATAACTTCATGCTGCATTCAGTAACTGGTGGGACACAGTTAGCTTTATTTAAATACTCAAAACCAAATTACATGACTGACAACAGAAAACATACACAGCATACCCAGACCAGGCTTGATGGGGCTCTGAGTATCTTGGACAGGTGAAAGGTATCCCTGCCCAAGACAGGGGGGTGGAACTGGATGATCTTTAAGGTCTCTTCCAACCCAAACCATTCTACAAATCTGTGATACCCTGAGAGTCTGCATTAAGATAGGAGGGGTTTTTTTGGACACACTAGGACATGTGACAGATTTGTGCCATTGTAACTACAAGTCAAAGACAAGCACACATAAAGAATGTCTGTGTATTTCTATGTCAAGCAGTTTGCCATGAGCACACTTACTATAAAAATATTTTAGTTCAAATTCTGCAAGAAAGAATACCATTACATTCACTAATCTTAAACCATTCTAGATACGTCATGTAAAACTAATTTTTCAAAAGAAAATGGAGTTTAGCTTCCTTCAAGAACAGTAGTTTTCAACAGACAAGTTTAGGCCTACTGTTTAATTTCTAGCTTGTGTCCACTATGGGTAAAATAAATAGAAGTCACTTGCACTAGCAGCAACATGTATCAACACATCTTGCCCTCGTTTACTTGCCTTCTCTGCTTCCTGTTACAAACTCTCTGCAAGCAGATACAAATTGGCCAGAAGACTCTACTGCCCAGGACTCTTAGCTGGTACATGCTGCCCTGACTGTACTAGCCTAATGGGGAAGGAATCACACTTCCCAGGTAATGGGCAATTCCACTTCTTTATGAGCAGAACCTCAGTCATGACAGAGGAACTCTGAAGAGTTGCGAGAGACTTCCAGCAGATATACTGCTCTACATTTAAGAACTCAGTGAAGAAAAATGTAGAATTATACCCTAAGTCCATTTATGAAGGTTTTGTCCAAGGCTTTGTTTTTTTGGCTTTTCCTTCAGAAAAGCTAATGTGAGAAAAAATTACAAAGATGTGATTCACCACAAATTCTGTTAAAAAAAATAAATTAAATACTGTTAATTCAGTCCCTCAAGGCAATTTTTGCATTACTATTACTAAAGCTACTTTATAAGTGGTATTACTAACTAGTGACTAAGTAAGAAAAATTGTTCTTTAACCATCCCTGAATCTAAGGAACAGACTAGAAGCATCTATTTACCACCATTTATCTAAAAAGGATGTAGCAGACCTATAGTTTACTCTGTAGACTGTGTAATACAAATATTTGCTACATGGAAATAATTATTTCTCATTGTCTAGGTCTTCTGACAGCTTCTCATGTGAATAAATTGTCTTTTGCATGAAGCTGACAGATACATCACCCGAAAGTGATGGTAGTTGTATCAGGAAACAAGTGTCTGGAGTAAGGCTGCCCCACGAAAAAGTAATAAAATAATCTCACTTTATTGAACAAAACATTTGCACTGTAGCACTGCATTGGTGAACTTCCCTTAGCAGCCTGTTGCTCTTTCAATCCTTAATAGGATTCAGATTGTAAGAATTCATTATGACACGTTGTTGGGAATAATCAAAACAACAAAATTACACTAAAGTCAGAATTCCTATGTTGCAACCTCACTACACAAGTTTGTTTCTTAATTAAAAGTTAGAGGTTCACAAAGCAGACATTCACACAAGGACCTACTTCTGCACAGTTTAATTTAAACCAGTTCTCAAGTAGTACTGTCATTATTAAGCTCTCCAGACACCTGTTGTCTCCCAACACTCATGTGAGTTCTACAGAGTACTCTCTGTCTCATACCAATTTTTTAAAGCATCATTATGTTTAATTCACTGAGATAGCGAGAATGAAGTTGCTTAGGTGCAGAACAAGGACCAGGCTGCCTGACTCACAATGTAATAACCTTAAGATACAAACTTTCTTCAGCCAGCCAGGTTTCTATGAACAGAACAATGGATGCCAGTCATTATTGTCTTTCAGCACTAGTACCCTTTTAATCTAGCTTTATAGTAAAAGGCAGCATCAAAGACTATAAAGTTTGTGCTACCTTGGTTCTAACATCCCTGCTGTTAACAACCATGATTCACAATGCTTTTGCTTCAGAATAACCTACAGAACTGACTGAGATTTACTTAACAGGAGTCTTCCCACGAGGTTGTCTTACTCTTTGATTCTTTCACAATATCCAGAAACAGGAATGCAAAAGATACAAAGAATACAGCCCCTTTTTTTGAAATCATTACAAGATCAACAGTTAAAAGCAGAGAAGCCATATAGGCTTTATACTTACAGAGACTGAAATCCATAATGAGAAACAATGCTTCCATTCTTGCATCAGAAAACACTCACTGGTCAAGTAATTTGTCAAAGAGAATTCTAGTCACAGCACAAGGCTGTGGGACAATCAGAGACTACAAGTTGTTTCTTTTCCCTACAGAGCTAATAAAGATAGATACCCAAAAATAATTACAACATACAAGAGTGGCTTGTTATCATCTGGGTAATCATCTTCCACTTCCAGAAGCCAGCCATATCCTCTCTGTCTTAGGAATGTAGTTGCAGTAGATTCTTTGATGAATTCTCCTCCAAGATTCAGCTTAACATCTGGAGTTGTTATGGAACCACTAAGATCTAAAGAAAAAGGGAGAAAAATATAGACCTTTTTATGTCTTGACAAAAGCCATTTGATTTTAAAAGTACTGGAAGATAAACAACAAACATATGAAGATACATGTGTTGGTCATGACCATAAAACAGCCAAAGCTACAAAATAACATTACACTTTCACAGATACACAATTTGAAAGTGTACTGGTGGTTTTATTGCAATGGTAACAATATTGGGTTAGGCCTCAAATACCAGGTTTTAGCTTTTAGATGGGACTCTTGTTTTATGACACAGTGTTGTGGGACAACAGAAAGGCTTCCATTTGTGCTTTAACATTAAGTGTTTAAAGGCACAAAAGGAGGACACTACTAAGAGTCTAACCATGCTATAAATTGAGGATTATTTAAAATTTTTTTCTGATCATACTCTACCTCTTTTGGCACCCATATTTAATAGTGGCCTTGTTTCAGCTAAAACCACTCTCTGCTTTTATGTCAAATTTTTCATAAAAGGAAACCATTTGAAGATGTTTTAAATTGTAGCCTGCCTTCAATGCAGCTGAAAATGTTAGAGAAAGAATGCTATCGAAATCCTTAGACTCTAGACAATAAGAAGTTATACAATTATACAACTTCTCTCAGATATACTATGATCTTTTTCCACCACAACACTAAGTAAAACAAAGAGCAATTTAGCGATGTTCTGCTTGGTTTTGGCAAAATTGCCAATAAATATTAAATTTTTTTTGCTCATTTTATTCAGTTATATATAGACGGAAAATAAAAAATAGTATAGGAAAATAAATTAAGCAACTGATGAAAGAAAAAGATACATAAGAAGGGAGTAATTATTCCTTTAGGAAACAGTGGATTTCCATTATCTGCTAAGAAGGAAAATCCAAACAGAAACGTGTAAATATTTTGTACAAGCTTACTATAAATATATTGAGAGGTAAAGAAAATATCTTTTGCCTTATCATCATTGTGTGTTTTTCACACATAAAGGCTCCTCAGCACAAATTTCCCAAAACACCTAACTATAGCAAGTACTTCTGAAACACTCACAGAGGCATATCAGGCCATATTTCTAGATTACATTTGCAACATCCTCTTTGGAAATATTACAGTGTTATAGAAACAAAATTAGTACAGTAACAGAATCTCAATCTCTTCAGCCAACATGTCTTAGGTGTTCATCAATCATTCAGTATCACAATTAATTCAACAGAATTCTCCTTCCCAGGCCAGCGTGCTAGGCCACTCAGATTCAAGTTTCTCCACAAATGCTTTCCAGCTATTTCATAATCATAAGAGTTACAGATCCATTCCTTTGATTCTTGGAACACCGTCTGCACTGGGCCCTGGTAAAGATCACTGTAACTTAAAGCAGGAATTTCTCTTTGCTCTTCCCAGTCCCCGCATGCATACACCATTCTCACCAGACTCAAGGAAAGCCTTCCTCTGCTGGGAGGAAAAAAGAAAACTCTTCATGCCTGGGCATCAAGCTGAAGGCTCAGAAGCTTTCTCTTGATTGGGGAACCCTAATGGCATTAAGAAATACTTGTTTCTGCTACAAGATAACACTTTTTTGCAAGGAGTGCTACTCTGTGCATACATGCAGCTGTCAAAAGAAGCCAACACAGCAGTCCAACCAGCCGTGTATTTCTCCTTTCTCAGGGACCACTAACAATCCATCCTGAGGCACGGAAATTCATACACAAGTCATATTTACCAAGACTCCTTTTAGCAGTCGATGAATACCTGCAACCACACTTTTGAATTATAAAATCTATTAACATGATCTTAAGTCTGCTTTGCAAGACAAAAGCTGCAGAAACCTGGGGGAAAGGGACTGGTCACCTCCTCTTCTGCAGGCTGTTTTGAATAAGATTTTTAACTGCAGGGCAACCGGAAAATCCACCAAGAGCTGATGACGTTGATGGTTCCTAGTGAGTCTGAGTGCCTTCACTGCTACTGTCTCAGGCTGAACACCACAAAAGCAAAACCAAAGTCTCTCAGATGCCTCATTTCAACAAAGCATTGTAGAAAACCAGCTTTCAAAACAGTCTTGCCTCTTAATTTTGAAAAAGCAGTACAAGAGGCAAAACCCCAAACAGAGAGCTCTTTCTACTCTGCCTGTTGACCTAATTGTGAACATCTCTCCAGCTTTCTTCCATACAGCTCCCACAGAAATAAAATGGGGAAACAGTACAGCTAATTTTCATTTTTTCATATGGACTGAGATTTGGGAAACATGCAAAGATGCATAGTATTTTAAAATATGAAGATGTTTAATTTTATGTTTTTCTTTGCTAGGGTAGGTCTATCCAGCACTTTGAGGACAGGACTACACTTGAACACACAGGAGATCCCACCTTGATTGTGTTCATAAAAAACACAGAGCCAAGTGTGACCAGGTTACACGGGCCACACAACACAACCTACCAGAAAGGCGGCTTTACTAGATCAGGTTCAGCATTGCTCAACAAATACTTCCAGAGAAGAAGCAGAGAGCTTCTGCTCAGAGGTACACGGATTCTTTTTCAGGCCAAGGTGAAGAAGAAATAACAAAACAAAGGAAAACTAACGATCAAAAAAACGCCCAGTAACAAAAAACCCCACAGCTACAACAGTACTGTTGGCTTGTATTTCTTTTCAGAAGGACTGTGAAGTTCACTAAAGAACAGGTATTCTACAGTAATTTCTCCACTTCAGCAATTCCTTTCCAGGGTGGGACACATGAGTAAGGATTTATACTATTCCCTAGTCACAATTTTAAGAGTAACTACATACATGAAAGTAGAATCCTTGTTATTTAAATGGGGAGAGACCAAAAAATCATTCTCCAACAGAGTAAGTTTGCACGATGTTGACCCCTGTACGTTCAGTTTTGCAGTCTGAAGGCACATCTTCACGGCATGCTGGCACACCACTGCTGTTTGTGCAGCAGTTTGGCAGCAGGCCACACTTCACCCCCTAAATTACATACGCGGCCTCTTTTTCTCCTTCATGACTGTGCCGCAATGAGACACGGCGCAGACATTTAGCACATTACAGCAAACGTGAACATACGACGCAATCTTCGGTAAGACAACAAAGTGGGCTTCCAGCAACACGGGCTGAGGAGCGGGCAGTGACAGCGGTCACGGTTATGTCACGTAGCCGGGACAAGCTCGGCTCCGTCTTTCGGAGCAGCTGGGAAGCGGCGCGGCACGGCCGCCTTTGCCACGCTGGTGCTGCTGCCGTGACGCGGACAGGCAGCGGGGCGCTCCGCGGCAGCGGCCCCAGGGCAGCGGCCACCTCGGCCACCCCGCTCCGCCCCCAGCCACGACACCAACCGCGGGGGCGGCGGGACGGAGGGCAGGGAAGGCCTCTCCTGTCTCTGCGTTTCCCGGGGCCCGGCAGAGCCCCTGCCTCGGGACAGCGAGCGCGGCCCTGCCCGCGGCCCCGCGCTCACCTTCGGCGTCCGCCGAGGAGACGAAGGTGAAGTCCCCGCTGCTGGGCGCGTAGAGCGGCGGCTGCTGAGCGCCCGGGGGCTGCATCTCCCCGCCCTCCGCGGGGGCTGCGGGGCCGGCGAGAGGCGAGCGGGTACCGGGGCCTGGGGCCTCCCGGGTCCCTCCTGCGGCGGCGGCGGCGGCGGCACCGAGCCCCGGGCGCAGCCGCCTCACGGGGCGACAACAAGCGGCGCCGCCCCTGCCATTGGCTGCTCGCAAGGCGCGCCCGGACTGGCCGCCGGTGCTCCAGCGCTGAGTGGATCCCGGCGCTGTCCCGGGAGTGAGGTCACTTCCACTCCGCCGCCAAGCTCCTCCTGGTGGGCCGAACCAAGCTCCCTCCCTCCCACCTTCCTTTCCTTCCTTTCCTTTTCTTCCTTTCTTTCCTTCCCTTCCTTCCCTTCCTTCCCTTACTTCCTCTCACTGGTTTCCTTCCTTTCCCTCCTCTCCCTCCTGTCCCTGTGAGGTATGTTTTTGACTGACCTGCGGAGACACCTATGTAACTTCCTCTCACTGTGAGGCTTGTTTTTGACTGACCTGCGGAGACACCTATGTAGCACTAAAGAAGTTGTAAAATAATACAGTTGAGATGTTGCCAATCCCTGTTATAATAAGAAGACAAACACTGGCTCTGATTGTGCTGCTTTGAAGAATCAGAAAGTGGGATCTCACTTTTCCTGTGTTCAATGACTTAACAGAAAAGCTCCCAGATAACTCCACTTAGGGTAAATCCATCCCTTTGCTCCCTACCGAATACCAACGTATACTCTGAGGACACTTTTTTCCCCTGACATCTTAAGGAAACAGGCTTAAATGTGTCATTTGTGCTACATATATTTTATTCTATTTCATCCATAGATCTCATTAAGTGCCATGGGATATAAATGTAAACGTATTATACATCGGAAAAGTTGCAGGTCCAGAAATAGCATTAGAACAGTGGTTTGATTTGCATTTGTGCTACATATATTTGATTCTCCATAGATCTCATTAAGTGCTATGGGATATAAATGTAAAGGTATTATACATCGGAAAAGTTGCAGGTCCAGAAATAGCATTAGAACAGTGGTTTGATTTGTAGAAGGAACCTTGTTTTTCATATATATGCCATTGAAGGAAATCACTGAGAAGTCCATCTCAGAAAATTTTTAACAAGTAAGATCCAATCTGTTTTTTAAGGGAAGAACATGACTGGAAGTTCCTACTTTGCCATATCCAAGGATCACTCAAATTTGCATGTATATCAAATATGATTTGGGTTCAGGTTCTCTGTGAACATTTTACAACAATTATCAGTTTCCTTGCAGCAACAGGAAAAATCATCTATAATTGCACCTATTTTTAAATCAAAAATTATCTTGAGAGTAAAAAATGTCCCTACAGATACTTGTATACTCAGATTTTTCCTTTTAAAAGGTGAGCAGTCAAGACATCTGTTAAGAGCACTTCATTTTCTTAGCTGTTATGTGGAACTTCTTTGTTACAAGACCTTTGCAGTAGGCGTCTTTCAGTTTCTGAAAAGAAACTTTACTCTTTACTCAGTTATAGCCAGCCTTTCAGAGTTCAAGGAGGTTTTGGATGATACTTTTAGTCATATGGTTTACTGCAAGGAGGTGGGAATTGGACCTGTTCATCCTTATGGATCCCTTCCAGTTTGAGACATACCATTATTCTATTATTATATTTAGCTACAGTGCTATGAGTGTGATGTTCCCTGTTGTTGTTGGGATGTCTTGGATGCTTCTGGAAACTGCCCTCCAGAGGATGCCAGACAGGTCTATATCGGAAAAAAAATTCAAAAAATTAAATCATAGAATTATGGAACCATTTAAGCTGGAAAAGACACTTCAGATCATGTCTAACCATTACTTTAACACCACTAAGTCCACCACTCAACCATGTCCCCACATGCCACAACTACACTTTTTTGAATGCTTCCAGGAATGGTGACTACCGCTTCCCTGGAAAATCTGTTTCAATGCTTGACCACTCTTTCAGTGAGGAAATTCTTCCTTTAGCCAATCTCTGGTGCTTGAGGCCATTTGCTCTCATCCTGCCCCTGGTTGCCTGGTAGAAGAGGCAACCCCCTCCTGGCTTCACCCTCCTTTCAGGCAGCTGTAGGGAGCAACAAGGTCACCCCTGAGCCTCCTCTTATCCAGGCTAAACACCCCCAGCCCTCTCAGCCTCTCCTCACAGGAGTTGTGCTCTAGACCCTTCCCCTGCTCCGTTGCCCTTCTCTGGACACGTTCCAGGACCTCAATGTCCTTCTTGTAGCAAGGGGCCCAGAGCTGGACACAGCACTCAAAGTGTGGCCTCACCAGTGCCCAGTACAGGGGGACAATCCCCACCCTGCTCCTGCTGGCCACACTATTGCTGGCACAGGCCAGGATGCCATTGGTGTTCTTGCCTCTCTGGGCACATCACTGTCAACCAGCACCCCCAAGTCCTTTTCCCCCAGGCATCTTTCCAACCATTCTTCCCCAAGCATACAATACTGCAAGCAGTTGTTGGGACCCAAGTGCAGAACCTGGCACTTGGCCTGTTGAACTGCATACCATTGGCCTTGGCCCACTGATCCAGCCTGTCCAGATCCCTCTCTGGAGCCTAGATTCCTTTCTTAGTTTGTGGTTTGTTTTTTTTTTTTTTTTTTTTTTTTTTTTTTTTTTTTTTTTTTTGGGTTTTTTTTTTTTTTTTTTTTTTTTTTTTTTTCTTTTTATTTAACTACGTGTAGGGATGTCAACAAAGAATGCCATGTCAAGGAATCGCTTGCACTTAAGGGAAACCTTTCACTTGCCTCATTGCAATTCTTATTTTTTGAGATAGGATTTTAAGCTGTTTAGTACTTGCCTCCTATTTTTTCTTTTTATTTAACTACGTATAGGGATGTCAACAAAGAATGCGGTGTCAAGGAATCGCTTGCACTTAAGGCAAACCTTTCACTTGCCTCATTGCAATTCTTATTTTTTGAGATAGGATTTTAATCTGTTTAGTACTTGCCTCCTAACAAGACCAACAGCATACAAAACTAGAACAAAACTTGGTGATTTGGGGCACAAAAGTAGTGTACCTCTTGATAAACACAAGGAGTAGTCCTCAGGGCACTGTAAAAGGGTGGGAGGAGGCAAAAGAGAAAGAGATTAAATATCACACTGAATCAGCTTTGAGGAGGAAACTTGGACAATGGTAGTTAATGACAGAATATTATGCAATAAGATGAGTCACAAGTGCATGTTTTATTAGTGTGCTGAAAAGGAGCAGTGACAAATGAGGCTGCATGACAGGCAGGGTGACTAGTTCTGTCTCTCCTTGTTTCATGGTTTCATGCACCGGACCCTGTGCTATGCATGTGCTGTATCATTTTCTAAGTATAAGTGAAATGTACATAGGTTGATGTGATGCAGGAGACAATTTTGTGACGCTGCTGGTACCTAGAAAAGACGAGATTTTGTTCCCTATCTGGAAATATTTTCTGTGTTTTCTCATTGTCTGATTCTGACTGTGATCTCTGTATGAACACAAGCACTTAAGTAATTTGATTTCTCTGCTTTCAATAGACTATTTATAAAGACATTAATTATCCTTCATTATCTACTTTTAAATATAATTTTGATAAGACTAAGATTAAAACTTGCTTTAATTATTTCCTTTTCTAGGGATTTTCTGACCAGCTGAGATCCAGATGGAATTTCACATCAAAGAGACACGGAAGGAGACAAAGGACAGCTGTTCTGCCCATGCCTATGTAAAATAAGAGTGAGTAGGTTTTTAAGGGTTGCTCTTCTGGATGCTCTGCCATACATGAGTAGTGAAGGATCAAGAAATCCACCTGATCCAAACACTCTGGATATTCTCAGCCTTTGAGATATTCAAATATTCAGATTTTGGCCTCCTCCTTTCAGCCTCCTTCCCTTCAGACTATAGAGGAGCAACTCTCTAGCCCCTGCCTGAGCTGTGCCAGCGGAGGGCACTGCAGCACTGCTTTTTCCAGCTCAGCCCTTGTCCGGAGTTCCAGTTCAGGGTTTTTTCCTGTGTGTGTGTGTGTGTGTGTGTGTGTGTGTGTGTGTGAAGTGCTTGAAACCAGATGAGTAAATTGCCTTTAGTTATTAAGGCCCACAGCGCATGTCAATAAGTGAGCAATCATAAAGTGTTCTGTTTGGTCTGTTGAGGTTCAGGGTGTCTCATAGCTCTCTGCACATAGCCTCCCTTCCATGTTTTTAACTATTGGCACAGGCTGGCTTCATTCCTACCAACAGTGGGATTTTGCTTTCCCTCTGACTTACTGTATGGTAGAAAGGGAAAGGGAAAGGAAGCATTGCAACAGATTGTAATAAGCTGTCCTGCATATAAATGCCTTTTTAGATCATCACAAATACAACCTGTCTGCCATTAGGAAAGGCTCCTGTTTGATATAAATTTTAGACATTCAAGAATCATGCATTATGTGAATTAACCTAAACATATTGTAATGCTTACTGTATGAAAAGGAAGTCAGAACCACTGATGTTAAGAGTAATCTTCTGATTTCTTTGGGAATATTGGCATGATGAGGCAAGTAGGCAGACTGCTGTGGAGTTTTATTCCTAATGTCTCAGAGTAATATCAGATTAGGTTAATTGTTGTAATATAAATCATTCACTTTGAAATGGCTCTTGAATTTGCATCTAGGGTAGTTAGACCTTCTCTTTGGACCTGTCTCACTGTATCTAGTTGCTTGAGTTAGTGCTGCTCAAATTAGTGGGGCCTGGCTTCTTGAAACAATATGATTGTTTGGTTTAGTCTTGATATCAAAGTCTCACAATAAACATCTCATTCATGAATTAAAGTTACCATCTTTTAATGAAACCATTAAAGAATGAATTAATTAAATGCATCATAGATACACTCATTTCTGCTGGTAGCAGAAATATTTGCTAACTGGACCATTAATTCTGGACAGAAAAACAAGTTTTTGATAGCTGTATCATAAAATTTCAAATACTTATGAACTGGAACTTGCTTTACATCAAGAAACTGTTCTCTAATTTTTCTGGCAACAGAATGGCATTGCACAACTTACTCTGTAAGCAAACAAGATATGAACTAGTTGTGCAAGGAGGAAATTTGCAGAGAAAGTACCCTCAGGTAATATGGAGACAGTTTTTGACAAGCACTACAACACTTTGCTGCTTCCTCTTATTTTACACCACAATAAAGTATATTGTGCTGAGAATGTGAATGTTTTAATAATCTCTGAAGTTTGTATGCTAATACAACTTGAAAACCCTAGAACTTATTTATAAAAGTGATTTTTTACACATTTGCACTGAAGTTGTGATACGCTCTGTATGCTAAATGCCACAAAGTATCAGAGTGCTCCTTTCAAGTTAGTAATGCATACCACAGTCAAGCTGAGCTGACAGACTGACCCCAGAAGTGGCTAATCTGCATGCACTGCCATTCAGACTGCAAAGGTGACACAGTTCCCCTCTCTGACCTACTGCTGGCTTTCTGTGAGGTCAGTCACTGGATACCAAGGTTGAAAAGTTTGAGTGTTTGCTAGGGCCACACAATCCAGTAACTGAAATGGATATGGCAATTCATATGTCTGCCTTTGATGACTTGGTGAAAAAATGCTTCTCCTGGATTTGTTCCACAGGAAGATTCCATTTGATCTTCTATGAGTTACTTTCTCTGGGCTGAGGGGTAGTTCATATTGATTGCATGATACAGTACCTGATCAATAGGCTGTGTTTATCTTTTTATGCAAATAAAACTTGCTATATAATTGATGGCATCAAAATACAGGCAGCTGTAGTGTGTAAGACAGTAAAGATCTAAGTCTGTCTAGCAGTTTGCTGTGACAGAGGCATTAGAAACATACCAAACATACCGTTCAGCTAAGAACCTGACCTGTTATTTTTTTTCCCCATCCCCTTCATGGTTGAAGGTATCAGAAATATGAAAAAGCTATGCTTATTGTAGCTACTGAGGATGCCATAACCTACATTGTGAGATGAATTCCTGATGAACTCAGTGACCTTGAAGAAATCCCACTAGGCAACTGCTGTATCTCCAGAGATGCTGTGGAAATTCTAGGTAAAAATAATAATAGTAAATTTACAAATGAAATATGAGTTTTGAATGTCAATACATAATTTTGTAACAGAAAGAAAAAACTTATAATTCTATGTTTCTAAATTCTTTGTTGTTCTAACCAATATGTTAACAGATGGCTTAAATGACAGAATGGAGGATACACTTACAAAATTTCTGATGTTACTGAGTTTCAAAGTCTTACAAACCCTGTTGGAATACAAAACCACAAATCAAATTGGATGTACTTAAGAAGTGATTCAAAAATAACAATAGGGAATTCATTGCAGACAGATGTAAAAGCTGTAGCTGGGAATGAGTCATCATTTTCATTAATATAAATGGAGGTTTACCTGTGTAGCAGATAAAAAAATGAGGCTCTTTTGTGAAAGACTGGAAAAACTGTGCTATTGCAGAAAACATGTGCTGGTGAGTCCTGAAAAACAAGTCTGTGTTCAGCCTCAGTAGGATTATTAAGAAAGGTACAGAGAAGTTGAGAGAGAGGACCAAGAACAGCTAGAGGTTAATAAAATGTGACTTATGAGAAATAGTTTCGTTTTGTTTTGCTTGAGAGATATGTCTGAAAAAGAGCTTTCCCAGTGGACATACAATCTCTCATATTCAAGAAATACTTTTCTCTATAACCACATATTGACTCAGCAGCTTGAGGATTATCTGGATCTCCTTGTTGGCAAGTGAGACTGCAGTGAGAATAGTATCATATCCTCTTCTGGAAGAAACAAGTCAAAAGAAATTAAGGGAGAGCAGACCTTGCACTACTCTCAGATCCAGATACCTGTAACACCCCTCAGTTTTTAATTGCTTTCAAAGAGTGTTGACTTTATCTGTGTGGTTTTTATGAGCTCATTTTTGTTAGCTCTGACATTAACTATCTAGATTAGGGAAAGCTCTTAAGAAAAAGGTAACAAAATATGCAACCTGATGAATAATAGATAGGTGTTTTACCAGTGGGTTTTTTCCAGTGGGATAGTATAGTTGTCTGACCTAGAAAAAGGAAACTTTTCCTACCAGCAGGACATTTCTAGTATAGTTGCATCTCTGTAATTCACTATGAGAAAATTTATTGTAAAGACAGAATATGCCAATTAAAACTTAGACCTCTAAAATAACAACAGAGTGACCAAAGGATATTAGTCTACAAAAGAGGGCTGGAGTAGATGTAAACAGAAGCTATTCTGCAGTTATTTGCCACAAATGAATTCTTACTCTAAGCAAAACAGCAGATAGCTTATTTTAAGTGACTTTGCCTTCTTTAATATACCACCACTTTGGTTTGCAGAAAGACCTCACCATTTATTGCTTTCTTTCACAGTAAGCCATCTCACATTTAACATAAGACTTGATAAGACTTGACATCTGGTTATTATAACAAAGTTGCAGGTGTTGCTCTCAAGTTCATGTTGTACCTTCACTTTACAGGAAGACTGAAACCTTTTTAGGTCCCAGTGTAGACAAGTCAGAATGAAGTCTCGAGGCCTCAGAGTCCACAAACGTCCCAGGAGAGCACCGTGCACGCAAGGCAGCTCCAGAGGCACAGAGGAAGAAATCAGACGAGTCACTTGACCAGCACTTGCAAAAAGTGGTGCCCCACCAAAGACAGCGCTCTTTGCTTCCAGTGTGCCAGTGGAATGAAGGGGCCGGAGCACCTGTGAGAGCTGCTGGTTCACTTCTCTAGGCACTGCTAAACCATGGGTGCTGCTACATCATGAACACATTAACTCTCTGTTGTCTTTTTATGTGCACTTGTGCTCGTGGGCTCTGTTTTGTGCTGGGCTGTGCTTCAGAGCTGTTTTATTCAGCTACTTTTGCCCTGCCAGTGAAAAAAAAATAGAGTGATTTTCCTGTCATTCATTTCCTTCAAAGGCATGATTCCAATTAAGCAAGGAGCTGAATTCAGTGAACATGTGTAAGTTATCTGTATTGAGAAAATCTGACATAGTAGAATTTTTTGCCCCAAGCAGAAAAATCCTATATCAGATATATAAACCAAAAATGGAATAAAGCTGAATAAAACAGAATAATTGGTTTAAAATTGCTAGGGTGAGTCTGTGAAAACAGACACATGGATTTTTGTAGTAAATACTTATTTTTAATTTTGACGTAGAACAGAGATCTCAGCATAATATGATAAAAAAGATATTCTCATCAACATATAAGAATTCCAATCTTTTCAGTTCCTTAGATGCTTAGCAGAGTGACTTTGTGCTCGGTCAAAATATGAAGAGCAATCAAGCTCTTGGGTATCCCTTAATCTCTCTTCTCACAGCTGAATTTGGTTTCTCCCCCTTCTACTTCCTCAGAAGACTGTACTTCACCAAAGAGTGCAGTTAATGTTGTTTACAGCAGAAACAATGAAAAGTTAGAAAGACTGTTTTTATTACATGTCTTCTTTTGTTTGCTCTTTATCACTGCCACCTGATCCTGCAGGTCTAGTCAAATCTCTTGCACTCCACAGCTTTATTCTGTAAGAAAATACAAGTAGAAAAGCACACACTCTATTTTCTGGTGGATATTGAGTTGCAACATACTGAGTGTTTTTGTCTTGACATCTATGACAGCTAAGACAAATTATACAAAACCAAAAAGCTCTATTAGGCCTCATAATTAATGTACAAGGATGTGGACAGATGTTTGAATCAATCAAATGAAAGGGCTTCATTTTGCATTTAAAGGCATTTGCAAAAACTCATCACTAGAAAGCTGCTGACAGAATAGTGTTGATGGCTGTTGGTGAATCAGAAGAAGAAAGTGTGCGCAATCCAGGCAGGGAGCCTTGTAAGAGCAAAATCCTGAACAGATGGTAAAAATTCAGTCCTGGAGCTGGAAGGGAGATGGATGATCTTTTTTTGGTTTTTTTGAGTACCCAGAGAGAATCTTAGGGAGCAAACCAGGAGCTCTGACATGATGCTGAGAAATTAGAATGAACAAGAAATATTTACTTTTTGCTTCAGGTTTCTGTGCAGTTTTGTTGCCAGTTGGCATTTCAGACATAATAGGACCAAGCTGGAAATATGAGCTATAGAGCAGTCAAATTTTGGTGAGGCTGAGAAAGAAAATAAGAGCCAGATGAGGGCTTATATCTCATGCTATGCCAAAAGTGAAAGGACTGCGCGAGCCCTGAGGCAATCTAATTCCTAGAGCTAAAAATGGGTATGTAAAGTTTTTTGGTAGGGAAAAGGAAGGAAGAGAACTGAAAAACATGCCCATGAAGTTGCAAAACTGAGCAAATGATGCTGTTCAGATAGTTGAAAATAAATGTATACAATTTTGATTTGGCAGTGTTATCAAATAAAGCTGTTGGCTTCACTTGTTTTTAGCCTCTTGTGCTATTCAGCCATACTGTCCCAGTCTTAAGATCTTCTGTGTTCTGTGGAAAAATTGACAAAACCACACATGAGTTAATGATTGTATTAAAGGACTATTCTCTTCTTCCTAACATGTTATATTGTCTTTTATCCCAGCGTGTCATTTTCCCAGACAGAAAACATTGCAGTGGCAGCTTTTTGCCCTTGCTTTGTGCTGATGCATGTAAGTACTCTAGTGCATAGCAGTAGAATATCAGGCACTGGAAATGTGGAATATTATGCTGTATATAAAACTGGAGTATGTTCCACGTCTTGTGAGATCAGAAACAAGTGCCATTAACTATGGTCTTTGGAGGGAATCCTTTACTTACACTAAGTAAGTAAGTAAGTTTCTTAGTGGGTGGGAGGGGGGGTGGGAGGAAGCAAGCAGCTGAAGAACAGTGTTTTAAACACTTTTAAAAATTGGTAAGTGAGCCTTTGGAAGACAGTTCTAAAGAGTAGTGAGTCATAGCCTGTGGATAGTCTCAATCCCATCAGAAGAAAGGCATAATAAGAACAGATCCCAGTTTTTCCATGGTGGCATAAGTAAATAAACTTACATTTTATAAACCAGCACATTTCAATACTTCTCTAAAGTATTTTGAAGTGAAAAATTAACCATCAGTGTCCTCTCCTCCATCCTATAAAGCAAAGGAGCTGGGGACATATACAGCTGATTTTTCAGATTTTCTCAGTTGCTTTCCCCAGTTTTCTTCCACAGTATCTTGGAACTACATGCTTTTCTAATTCTATATGCTTGTAGTGAGCACAGTAGTGCTCCCTGCAAACATGAACAATTTTAGGTTTGTTTTTGTAGCCTATCCCCTTCCTTCCTAAAGATCTGATGATTAACAAGCTGAGTTATGGCATATTCACAACTTAAAGATAAAAAGATGCTGATGAGATACTTAAAATGTCAAAACACAGACATATAGAAAGCAGGAAACTGCACCCTATAGAAGAACATTGTTTGTTGCTACAAAATTGTTGTATAGAGTGGTACAATACAGTATGCTTTCAATGATTTATGAACGATCATTTAAGCTGCCTTCTCAGCCCTTTGGACCTGAATTAGCCTCTTGATAGCTCTGATTAACTTGGCCCCCTTCAGTCATATAATGCTGGTTTTGCTTGTAGATAAGCAGCTTTTGGTTCGTTGTATTTGGACTGTTTCCCACAAGTGGTATAAATGTGTCCTTAATGCTTCTTACAAGTTTGTTAATAAGATTAGAAGGATGACTGTAATATTTGTTGATTACTATCCAGTATACTGCTAATCCATTAGCAATGAGGAAAGGGAAGTGCACAGCATGGATTTGAACAAAAATCTCAAACAGTAGCACTTGTTAACTTTCAGCAGCTTATGTATTTTATTGTGCTCATTGCTAATTAAAATTCTTACATGGAAAGCTTGCTTCACCCTAGGCTTGACCTGCCTCATATGATGCACTGAGGTGGCAGGTTCCTTGAATTAGGGTAGTTTGGGCATGTGACAAGTATTCTCTGATCACCTTCCTTGTTGTGAGGCTCTAATGACCAGCTAGCACGCAAGAAGTGTATTAGTGTCCTTACTCTGTTAGCTCTCCTGTGTGAAAACATATTGGGATTCAATAGGAAGGAAATAAGGTTGGGACTGTTTCTAACCTTCAAATCTGGTGTGAAAATTTACTCCTCTGCACTTGTTCTCCTTTTCTTCTTTAACTTCACTCTTTTCTCCTCCCTCTCCTTTTTTTCCTGTGAATGTTCCCTGACATCCTTCTCTTTGAAAAAAAAGATTTTTAAAAAAATGTATTTAACTAGATTTTAATGGTGATATTGGAATGGTTGGATTACTTTTGTGGGACCTGCAACCACTCAAATTCTTTCAAGACTGGGACCTCAAAAAGTAGCTTGAGATCTGGATCAGCTGGTGCCACCTGCCACTATGCAAAAACATGACAATAGGTTTGTTAGTATTAAAACTCAATTTTTTTCTCCAAATTATAAGAATATATTAGAAAAAACAGAAAAGTGTTGCTTCTCTTCAGGCCTGTGAATATCCCAGTATATAGAGAGAAATTGCAGTGATCTGGAGATGCAGAAACTCAGCTACATAGCTACTCCTGTCCTTTGTCTAGGCACACAGACGTCTCAGAAGATTTTCTGACATTCCCTTAGGTTCTCTACTCAAAATTTCCCCAGACCATTCCCAACTGACAATTTGAAGGTAAGAATGTGGAGCATACCTGGCTCCCTGCAGCCAGTAGCAATAGTGCCTTACTGAGAAATTCTAGAAGCTCATGCACTGAAGGTAAGAGGGTATGTCAGCTCACATATAATCCTAAAAAAGGCCTAAACAACACCTATTCTGAGTTATGTATTAGAAGATGAAAGTGAGATTGTGTGCCTGATGGAAGGCACACAATCTTTTCCAGTACAAAACCTTTTCCAGTATGACATGAAAAGAAGTAAGAGTGACTAGAGATACTTCTCATGAAAGCGTGTGAGATTGTGTTCCTGGTGGAAGAAAACCTTTTCCAGTACGACATGAAAAGAAGTAAGAGTGACTAGATTTCTTCCTCAGGCTGTAGGACAAAACCAGTATCTCATGAAAGCCACAGCCTGGAAGATGAGTGAGTACAGCAATATCTCCCAACAGCCAGGGCAGCAATAGCCAATTCACGAGTATATATCTGCCCCAGTCCTGAGGCAGATTGTCAACAGCAGGAATCACCTGGGCCAGCACCCATGGGCAGTTACACACAGTTCTGCTCCGCCGATGTCAGTGGGAGTTTCTCTGGGATCTTCTGTGGAGCCTGGGCTTTGCTGCTCCTTTGCCTCCCCTGAGTCTCGAACATGCACAGCCTCATCTTTCGCAGTGTACTAATGTCCATCTGTGCCTGGCACGGAACCACCCTTAAACTGTTGTACTCCTTCTGCTGACCACAAGAACATAAGAATGACCTCTGTGAATCTTCATCAAAGATTCTATAAATATTTCAAGTGAAGGGAATTGAATTACTGCGCATCTGCTCTACACAATGTGAAAAATAACTGACTATTGCTGCTAGATTAGAAATCACCAATCACTCTTCACTATTAGCTTAATTTCAAGCAGGAAGCTCCTTATTTATGTCAAGTTGATGCAAGAACAATTTGTTTTTTCATTAAACCTTGACTATTTCCATTTTTAAGTCTCATTTGGCTCCTGAAAAAAAAAATCACAATAAAATTCCAATCTACACTTTGAACACAGAGGAAAACCAGATTTTTTCTTTAAAATATAAAGTGGTCTTCACACAGTGTCCACTGTAAGAGCACATTTGTAACCCAAAACTCTAAAATAAAGATGGAAGGATAAATTGAATGTAAAGCATCCTATCTCCTGCCTTGAATACAACACAGAATATTTCCTCTACAGACCTGATTAGCAAAAGTTTTTTGACAGATGAAAACAGCAAATTCTTTGAACTGTGCTTGAGCCAAAACAATTTTATTTAACAAGTGCTATAAGAATGGAGCATACCTGGCTCCCTGCAGCCAGTAGCAATAGTGCCTTACTGAGAAATTCTAGAAGCTCATGCACTGAAGGTAAGAGGGTATGTCAGCTCACATATAATCCTAAAAAAGGCCTAAACAACACCTATTCTGAGTTATGTATTAGAAGATGAGTGTGAGATTGTGTTCCTGGTGGAAGAAAACCTTTTCCAGTACGACATGAAAAGAAGTAAGAGTGACTAGAGATACTTCTCATGAAAGCCATAGCCTGGAAGATGAGTTAGTACAGCAATATCTCCCAACAGCCAGGGCAGCAATAGCCAATTCACGAGTATATATCTGCCCCAGACCTGAGGCAGATTGTCAACAGCAGGAATCACCTGGGCCAGCACCCATGGGCAGTTACACACAGTTCTGCTCCGCCGATGTCAGTGGGAGTTTCTCTGGGATCTTCTGTGGAGCCTGGGCTTTGCTGCTCCTTTGCCTCCCCTGAGTCTCGAACATGCACAGCCTCATCTTTCGCAGTGTACTAATGTCCATCTGTGCCTGGCACGGAACCACCCTTAAACTGTTGTACTCCTTCTGCTGACCACAAGAACATAAGAATGACCTCTGTGAATCTTCATCAAAGATTCTATAAATATTTCAAATGAAGGGAATTGAATTACTGTGCATCTGCTCTACATAATGTGAAAAATAACTGACTATTGCTGCTAGATTAGAAATCAGCAATCACTCTTCACTATTAGCTTAATTTCAAGCAAGAAGCTTCTTATTTATGTCAAGTTGATGCAAGAACAATTTGTTTTTTCATTAAACCTTGACTATTTCCATTTTTAAGTCTCATTTGGCTCCTGAAAAAAAAAATCACAATAAAATTCCAATCTACACTTTGAACACAGAGGAAAACCAGATTTTTTCTTTAAAATATAAAGTGGTCTTCACACAGTGTCCACTGTAAGAGCACATTTGTAACCCAAAACTCTAAAATAAAGATGGAAGGATAAATTGAATGTAAAGCATCCTATCTCCTGCCTTGAATACAACACAGAATATTTCCTCTACAGACCTGATTAGCAAAAGTTTTTTGACAGATGAAAACAGCAAATTCTTTGAACTGTGCTTGAGCCAAAACAATTTTATTTAACAAGTGCTATAAGAAAACACTACTTGTATGATTTGTATATTTGTATACTTGTATGAGCTTTGTATATTTCTGTTTTTAGTTTTGGAGATTCAATATAATACACATAAAAAAAAACAGGTACTGAATCACCTGTTTTTAATAAACATCATACACTGGAACTTTTCTGCATGTATGTAAGCTAGTTTAGATAATGTTCAAATCCAGTGCCCCACATTTATTACAGGTCAGTCCATTATATTTATTAGCAACCACTGGGTGTCACTGTGTCTCTAGAAATACAGCTAAAACGGGCTTGATACTATATTAAGAAAATAAATCAGTTGCATATAATGCCTACCATTATTGTGGCTTTTTATGGAACTGCCAAGTTGCTTATTCTCCTGCATATATGAAAGTCTTAACCCCAAAGTAATGCACAGGTAATGATAAGAAAACTAGAAGTCAACTAGGAGATTACCATAGGAAAAAGATACTCTGCTCTTTTTACATTCTGCAACTGTGACTGCTGACATCAGCACGGGCAGAGCTCATTTTATATTTCTTTCTCTGCAACACATTGACTACAAAAAAAGCTACCATACCTTTTGCCCAAGCTCTGCAACTGTTGTGTTATTAAAGCCTCATACCTTACTTACATACATACCATTTAGAAGCTGTTCTCCTTTAAAAGATTCATAGTGGCTATAAATATTAACCTCAGCATGGAATTCATCCTGTAAACAACTTGTTCTCCAGAAGGAAGTTCTTTCTTCAGTGAATATTTTTCTAAAAAAGATTGATTATGGCACACAACAGCTCAAAACTCTGATATTCCAACCCTCTGTTTCACCAACAGCTTTCAGTCTGACATGAAAGCAAAGCCCAGGATGACTTCCAGGCTTTGGACAGATCATTGTACACATTACTCCCCTGAATGCTTCTCCAGCTATTTAAGTTTCACAAGACAGAGTGTCATTGTCAGTGAGGGTTACCATGCACTGCTTGCAGGGGCAGCAAAGAGAACCTCACCACCAGCAGCATCCCAGCCTGGAGCTGAGCTGCACTGAGCTCCTGCCAGCAAGGCCTGGCGGGTCATTGCACACTGACAGTGGGAAGAGCAGAGGCAGAAAGAGGTGCTGCTGTCAAAGGAAGGAACCTGGATCCAACTTGTCAGGATACTTTAAAGCCCTCACTTTAAAGTCCAAGCATAAAAGTGGCCTCTTAAAGTCTTTTTCCATAAGATTCTGCCACGAGTAATTGTCATGACTGGCACATATGCAAAGCTCAGAAGAAATGTGTGGTGACACTCTCTTGGCATCTCTGGACTTAACCCCAGCATAAGTAGAAAGTATTGAGACTAGCAGATAACTGCATCTGAGATTCAACATTTCTTTGGTCTTGCTGCTATGGTTATCACAGAGCAAGGACAGAAAGTGCTGGTGAAGTGTTTTCTTTTTTCTTTAGGGTCAAATTATTGTGAATATATTTAGCTGTCTGAAGTATTCATTCAAGAGACAGGCAGCTGTAGGTATCAGTGACACTATTCTGATTGATCAGTCTCAGCAAGGGAGGCAGAAAGGTCAGTGTCCTGATGAAAATAGAAGAGAGAAGTACTTAGTGTGAGTCATACGTGTTTTATCTTCTAAATTCTGACTATGCATTAGAAACATTCTCTGGTGAGGAGCTGAAGCAGCTATGCAGTTACCTCTGCCTCTGTGAGTCTGCTGATGCCTAAGCAGTTGCAAGTACTGGGGCCTTCTGGTTGCAACTAGAATTGCCTAAAACTTAGGCTTTTGTGCTCCTAAACATGGGCTGTTTCCCCTCTGATCTGGATGGAAACTACAGGCACTGTCACTCCCTCACCAGATTTCTTCTGTCTTCTTGCTTTGCTTTTGTTTCTGTCTTTTGCTTTTAAAAAGCAACAGAGCTGACTTATCTCCTGGGGGCTCCCCAGCAGGTTTGCTGCTGCTGCCCTGCAGCCTGGCACAGCACTCTACTCTGTGCCAGAGAATCCAGGACACTCAAATGCCCCCCTGTATCCTGGCTTCCCAGCTCCTAGACCCAGCTCAGGGAGCCAAAAAACTCCAGTGTCTACATGTAGCATCCAGTCCTCCGCTGAGGAGGGGGGAGGTCTTGTGACACCCAGTGGGAGTTGCGGCTCCCAGAGCTCTTGGGCTCTGTGTTACAGCCTGGGAGGTCAGTAAGAAGGGAATCTGCCAGCTGTAAGGGCAGGGGACTTGAAATTTGGGGACCTGTAACCATCAGCTAGTCTGAAGAGCAGACACACCTGTGCCTTGCATGTTCTATAAATACAAAGTAAATCTATGTGGGGGCCACTACTACTCTGAGATTAGCCCAACCCCTGCTGAAAATTTAATTTGATCTCTCAAATCCCAAATCAGGTCTGTAACTGTGGAAGCAAGATTTATGAAGAACTGCTCTCTGAGGCAGACCCTCCCAAGTTTGTAGTGGCAATGACATGTTCTTTTCCACACCAGGCAGAGCCAGGTGCTGTTTGGTCCTTTCCCTTTTCCCATACAGGTTTTGCAGAAGTGGAAATAATAGGAGTAGTCCTTTAGCTACCAGGATGGAGCCTGTGATACTGGATCATTTCTGCCTGGTCTTCTGTCAGGAGGGCTGAGCAATGGACCTTGCTCTCTGCAGAAGCTGTCATCAGCTGCTGTAGCCCAGATGCGGGGCTGTGAGGACAGCAAGCAGTTGGAGGGGTTTCTTCAGGTTATTGTCAAGTGCTCTCTCCTGCAAACCGCCTTTCTGTGCGCAAACTGTAAGTTTTGTGTCTTCAACTCCTTCTAACTTAACTCATTTTAAGCTTTGCTGGAGCTGGCAAGAGTTCTAGAGCTTTGAAACACAAACTCCTGAACTGCCCTCTCTCCATGAATTTTCAGAAAACTAAGCAAGTTTTGGAAGGAAATATAACAGTGATTTGGAAGAAGTTTGTTGAAACCAAACTATTTCCAAAGAATATGTTGGTTTTGACAGGTCAGGATTTTCCACTGTCATTACATTTTATTCTCAAATTCCTGAGCAGCTCCAATCAGGTCTTTGTTCTGGTTCAGTGACAGCAATGAGATCATCATCCAGTCATGCTGGACAGCAAACCCAGGTTTGTTGAAGTTCCTTTCTCCAGCTGTGAGGTTCTACTTTGTGAAGTGTCTCACCACTTTGCAGTTTGCATTTCATATTTCCTTTTCTTGAAGGGAAAAATCACAGGATGCTGAGAAAGAGGAGCACCAAAGGCATATGTTTGTAATGAGATCATCCATTCAAATGCAAACAACTCCAAGTGTTGATGACATTTTTGGAAAGGATTGTTAAAGTGACTACTTTAAGCCAAACAACAAGAAATCAGGGTGTTTATACACTGCCTTCCTCCATTCTGCAAATATAGAAGCAACTTCTGTGGATGTGTATCTCTTGGTTGAAGGCAAATAGGGACTGTAAGGTAGGAAATGACAGATGTAATAGGAATTTACTGACATTTAACTCACATACTGTGATTAACCTGACATATGCTCAAATACCCTGTAGTTAGAGACACTTGCAACAGAGCAAAGAGGGATCTTCACTAGAAACATCCCTCTTCAAATATTTAGAATTCCATTGTGCAGGTTTACCTCTGAGGTCTTACTTGGTTTGCCACATTACAGATGCTTTTATCAGCTGTGTTTCTTTTCTATCCCACCACTGCAACTCTTAATGGTGTGACACAGGCCATATGCATTGATTTACCCCTAGATCCTTTATTTCATAAACTATTGCTAGAGTGTCCTTTCATTTTTTTTTTTTTTTATGTAACCATTTTGAATTGTGGTACCAGACAGATATTATGATTTTAATGCTGCAGGCTTAGTGCTAAAATCACCACCAAGAGCATGCATGCTGAGGTTCTCAGATTATGTTGGTTTGCACCAAGCTGTGTCAGAATTATATAGAAGTGCTCCCTGTTTTGAAAAGGTCTGTGGGTAATATTGTTGAATCAGCAAGATTCATCTATAATATTTTAATCCTTTACATTTCAAGTGATTGATAAAATCGGATTCAAAGATCATGATCCAAATTGGTCGCAGTAGTGCTTAGTTCAAGACAAAGCAAAATGTAATGGGACTTCCTTCTCAAAGCTATTTCTGATTTACCTCCTTGCTAAGGAAATAAGCTGATTGAGGGGGAGAGACAAAGCATTCTGGAAGTATTAAACAGGAATTTGGTACTATTAAACTTCACCTGGTTATTGTTTAGATTTGTCTTCACAGTGAGACCCAGTGCAAACTAGTCATAATTCAGATGCAGTCCCAAAATTTTCAGTCCACTTTTGAGCAACAGTAAAAGAGTGGCAGCAGTAGAAGTCCACCTTGTGCCAAGGAAACTTGCTAAAACATGCATAGTTTTCATCACTTGAGACAAAAAATAAACAATGAGTGAGCACCTAGACTTGGGACTTTGAGTGGGTGAATTTGAAAATCCTTACACTGACTGACTCAATAGTGAGCTTCACTGAACTGTGGGCAGATGGGGTTACCTTACACCATTTTGTAAGGTACAGTAAGCAGCAGCTGCTGGTGGATCAGGCACTTCCAGGCTCACCCCTCAATCATAACTGAAGAAAGCAGCTAAGAATGAGCTTTCTCTTCCTCTGAACTTTTGTACACAGACACAAATTTTTTTCTGAGTTTTGTGGTTCACTTGATTCTGTCTGCAAAGCTCTATGATAGAAGGATTTACAACAAACTTCTTTACAGGTCACTCAGGACCCTTTAAAGTACGTAGCACGTGGGGATCTTATTGCTTAAGTTTCACGTGACTCATGCAAATAAAACTGAATAATAACAATATCTCTTGAACTCAATAAACCTGGAGGACTTTTAGATACAGTTAAAATGGCGCAGAAGACAGAAGTATTATTAAAACTGATTAATCTCAGTTAAATTAAACTGTTTTAGCCTGAGAAGCTTGCAGCTGCTTTATGTCATGGTTACTGTGGCTGCAACATTCTGATGAAGCCAATTTAAGCCTCCCTTATTCATTTTTCTTCTGTGTTATAGCTGTCATCAATGTATAGACCCAGAGCTAACCTCAAGGATATCTTTAAAAAAAATAAAGGTAAACTTGAGTTTATAGGATTTGGTTAAACAGATAAAAACCCCTGTAAAATATCAGGGGATATCTAGATCTTCAGCTCAGTGTAAATTCAGAGGATTGCCATAGAAACAAGTGTCAATTTTTCATTTTGGAAGAAACTAGTGAATTCAAGCAGCAAGTTAAATAATGTAGAAGATGACTATGAATGGCTTCTTAACTCTCAAGAAGAAAGTTTGCTCTATTTATAGCATAGTTTCCATTTTCTCTGCTTCTATCAGTATGCATTTCAATAATTTACTTCTTCACTAATACAGTACTCAGTGAGGTCAGTATGCCCTGCTCTCCATCCCATCAAAAATGTGAGTTTGGGAGATGTGCTTCTGAGGTCAAATGAAGAGGGTGCATGAAGAAGGTGCTCAGTCTGAGGGCAGAGGGAGTGGTGCTGACATGATGGTGCACACTAACAGTTCTGTGACTGATTTGGCAAATGTCATGTGATGGCACCACTGCACCAATGACAGTTTCATTCCTGAGTCTGAGATGACGCCACATAATTATCCCTCTGCCTATAAATAAAAGGGCAAGTTGAGTGTTGGTCCAGTTAAATGGTTCCAGGAAGGGAATATCTCACTGGAAGAAGGAGCAGTTGCAATGCAGAGGATCCCATTTGAATGAGGCAATGCATTACTGGGTGAATGACCTCCTAGTTGAAAACAGGACATGGGAAAAATCTCTCAATCTTTGAAAGGGGCACATAAAGACAATCTCTTACAGCCAGGTAGCAGATAAGTGAGAAGGCAGAAGCAAGATCACAAAGGCAGTGATAGTTCTGGGGAGCAGCAAGTCTCCAAAATCTATTTATTTCAGTAGTAATTGATTTTAAAAAAATAAATAAATTTAAAAAATAAAAAAAAAGCAAGCAGCTATACAAAAAATGAGAAGTCTGAAAAAAAATTACCTAAAAGGGGAAACTAAAGAGTAAATGTTTACAGTTAATACGAAGGCTATTTATAAGCAGTGTTTCAAAGGCTCAGAAGGATGGCAGGACTTCTACCACACAAACTTCAGGTATATCACATTCCACCCTGAGCCCAAAGCAATCAACTGACATCATTTAATACCAGGTTAATGGAAGGTATTTGAAGTAAGAAAACAGGCTTTCAAATATCTAAAGCTACACTGAGAAGAAGAAAATGGAAAACAGCATAAAACCTGGCAGGTTAAATATAAATGCATATGAAGCCAGGTTGGAAAAAAGTTTGAGGAACAACTTGCAGAAGGCATGAAATGTCATGTAGATTATTTTTCAAATAGATGAACAATAAAAAGCCAGACTGAAATTTACCAGGGCAATTGATAGCCAAGCATAAAAAGGAGTAAAGGAGTACTCAAAGAACACAAGGACAGAGCAGAACAGTAAAAAATTATTATAATTGTGCCTTCTTTGGAGGCTTTGGGTATATTTATCCATCAGACTCCTCCTTCCTAGCAGATGAATCTGAGGCTGTGTCACAAACTGAATTGTTGGTGGAAGTGGAACTATCAACAAAGTTAATAGTAACAAATCACTATACCCAGATGTAGTTCAGAGCAGAGTTGTAAAGGATCTGAAGCTTGGAATAACAAAACTTTTAGCTGTTACATGTAATGTTTTGTTTATAACCATCTCAATGACAGCTGAAAGGAATTCCTTACATTTGTCAGAAATAAGAATTCAAGATTATTGAAAACACTGCCTAAATAGCTAAAAACAGCGGTAGGGAACGTAATCACTGAGCCGGAAAGGAGGTTAACAGTGAAGTGGCAAAATTTGCTGTTGCTACTGTATTGTTCAAGGTAGCCAAAATGAAAGCTGACTGTGAAGATTTGTTGACTTCTATGATGTTATGATAGTAACTGAACAATGAATGAAACTGAATGCATAAATGTAAAGTAGTGCCTGTGGGAGAAACAATCCTATCTAAGTGTTAGATTCAGAAATGGTCACTCAGGAGAGAGATTTTGAAAGGTATCCTTACTAATGAACTAGTAAGCTGCTAAAATTCTGAGAACAATTTGGAAAAAGGTATGGCACGAATCCACAGTGGACCCAGAACTCATTACAGTGCCATCATCTCAAAAAGCATATAGTAAAACCAGAAAATATAAAGACATAGACAAGAGGGATTCTTGAAGCCAGACACTGTCTTCCACGAGAGGAACAGAACACAGCCCAGAAAGCAATGCAGAAATGCTGTGGCAAACTTCTGCAAGCAAAGTAGCAAAGAAAAATGAACAGGAATAGGAATAGTTATCCATTGCCTTTTCTATTATAAGAAGTATGGATATCAAATAGACCTAGCAGGTGACAGATTAAAAACAAATAGAAAAGATGCACTTCACATAATGCATCCTAAGTCCTTAATATTCCTGAGCTGAGTTGCACCAGTGAAGCATCATTAGATACCCTCCCTATTGTTATATTTGGATCCTTCCAAATATAACAATAGGCACTCATAAGACTTGGAGTCTGAGGGGAAGGATGCTGTTCTCATGTCCTAGGAGAAGATTGTTCTCATTCCGTAACACAAATTAATTTCATTCTTCTCCTTTCCATTTTCTCAGTTTATTTGCTAAAGACTCTTATCATGTCAGCAAAATATACAAGGACCTGGAATTCAACCTCTGTAGCAAGAGCTTCCCAAGAAAACTGGGGATAAGAAGATAAGTTCAGTTTCTGTTGAACTTCAAGCAGAAGTCCTTTTGGTAAACACATATCTCCATAGAGAAAACATCCCTTTTAAGGGAGACCAGTATTAGATTACAGGGTATGTGACACCATTTTTCCACATTCCAGTTTAACATTCACACAAGTTCTTCCTCCCAGATGTGACATTTCGCCTGACACTTACTGCATGTCATGCACTGGCCTGAAGGCAGTAGGTGAAAGTGACATGGCATTTTAAGAAAATGTTCTACCAGTGTTGTCATGATCTGCAATCATGGAAATCACTACTGTTTATTTACAGTGGCTTGGTTAAAGACCTGTACCCGGCCGAGGGCATAAAGCAGTGACCTAAAGTCTTAAATAGAATTTGACTTGAAATAAAATAAAACAAAGAAAATATGTCACAGTGATAATATTTGAAAGATCTGCTGAGTGGCAAAATAAACACTGCCTCTATTTATTTGGCTATCATACCATGGAGAACATGAAACAATTTGTCATGCTGGAATGGTGATACTTATGAGCATCTTTGAGATCACTTAACTTACATATGTGAAAACTTAGTGGAAAGACACAAGATCAAAACCATCCCTTCTTTAACTTAATGATACAGTCAACAGTAAGTAAATAATAATTTCTCTTTCCTTTTCCCAGCAGTCGTCAGTCTTATTTATCTCAGAAATTACAGCTAGTCTCAATTTTTATTTAATATCTGAAATAAAATCTTGTAATGTGCACTAAGAAAGCATTTTTAGTTATTTGCATATTTTTAAAAGGAGTTTACAAATAATATGGATTGTTTTAAACAGCTGCATTTTAAAACATACCTGATGTTCTACAAGGGTAGCTGGGAGACAGGACTGTGGATCACAATGATTTCCCTTTGCAGATGTGATAAATAGGCTTGGGAAGCAGGTAAAACTGTCCCCATGGTACATTCTGTGTGGAGGTTTGGAGGACAGAGGACTCCTGCAGCGCCGTGCTCCAGTTGCATCCCTGCAGCCCAGAGAGCAGCCAAGGGATGGAAGAGCAGTACCCACCAGGCAGAGCAAAGAGCAAAGACCCGTAGGGAAGGGGGCTTGAACTGGCACTCAGGTACAAGATATTCTCTGACTCTCTCCCTCAGTATGTGCCTAATCCCACTGCCAAGTCATGCCTCACATTCGGACAAGGAAAAGGAGCAAGTCTGTGTTCAAATATAGTCCAATGGATAACATGGGTCCACCTGTGATTCTGGGGAATTTTCTATCTAGTCCTCCAGGGTCATGTTTCTGACTGCCCAGTAAATGGGTCTGAGGGTACTGACTCTTCTGCACAAGAAGAACAGAAGAAGCAGCCCAACAACTTGCTGTTCTAACAGCTGCTTATTCAAGGATGTAAAATCAAGCCAGAATTACAAATCTGTTCTTTTATTTTGTGTATCATTGTGCTGCCTTTATCACACGCTTCCACATTTTCAGCAAATAAAGTAGGACTGCTCCAGACATTCTCAGACATGTCAAGGCTACCACACTTGCCATGTACACCACCAAACATTGAACAGAAATTTTGCAGACAAAGCCATAGATAAGATTCTCAGAGATACAGTGCAGTGCTTAGCAGCAATGAAAAAACAAATCTACAATATATAAATAGAAACACTGTCCATGGTCTGGCAGAAATAATTTTAGAATTATTTAAAGTAGAGAGAAGTATGCAAACATGAACAATGTGCAAAAAGATTAATATTCAGGGAGTAGTATGAGGAGAAAAAAGCAACTGGAATAGTGTCTGAGTTTTATGGGGTTACAGAGAAGGTAACAGAGCAAATGGCCTGGTTCTCAGGGAGCTGCATGAGGACTTCCAAAGTGACTCCATTTTATATCACAACCAAAAGTAAGAAAAGGTTCCAGAAACAAAGGATAATCTACTTAACACTGAAATTCTCAACTCCTGAGCCATCAACTCTTTCCATAAATTCAGTGGCCTTTTGCTGAAGCCCTTACATATCCAGCCCAGGTTAAAGAAAAAGGAATGGCCAGGAGAAACATTCTGAAAGGTGGCATAGTTATCTGTTTGGAAGATTTAAAAAAACGGAGAAAGAACAGGAATCAGCCCAGGGCAATGACACCGCTGAATGTCTTGTCTTTTTTACACAGGCTTCTCATTAGACCCAAATCTCTGGTCTGAAACAGTAGGAGTCAGCAGGATAAATGTACTGTAAGAAACACATTTTCATCCAACAGTTCAAAAGCCTCATTAAAAATGGTAAAGCTTAATCTGTCCGCTGTGGACTGTAGCAGCAGACAGCATGGGTGGGGCCTCAGTGCAAGTCTTGGCTGCCTGTTTTTTTAGGGAGCTTGAATAAAGATATTTATTCTTGGAAGAAAATAGGTCAATTATTTTCTATGGCAACTGGAAAATAAACACACAAACTGCCAGTAAAACATCTATCCCCTGGTTTGGTTTGGTTTGGTTTTTTGCTTTTTTTTATTAAAGACCAAGTAAAAGGTTACTTTGTAGTATTCATTCCTAAACTATTTATTCAGCTAAATTCCATCTTGGCTTTTTACAGCTTTGCAGAACAGTTCACATTGCTGGAAGCTAATGGGATGAGCCCCAAGAACTGTGGTGGAATCTGAGCTTCAGCCTGAGCCCAAGCCTAAGCCAGAGCCAGGCCACTGCTGAAAGTGAGTGGGGAGAAATTTCACCTGGATGCTCATGGAGTAGGAAATGTGAATCATGAGCACCATCTCGCTTCCAGCAAGATTTTTGTGTGCATCATTTGTATACAAATTAAATTTACATCTTAAAAGATGTCAGCACTGCTGGGTTGTAGAGGTCAGAGGGAAGGTACTTACTTACTTCCCTTGTCTCTGCAGAGCCCAGCACTGCTTGCTTTCAGCAGAGTAGCCAGCCTGCACCTCATTCACTTCTCTTAAGCTTGAGACATCTTGGTTTCTGTAGATAAGTTTTTCATTCCAAAAGTCAGAAGGTTTCCTTGGAGGGTGGAAAGAAGTCTCCTGGCTCCTTTCAAAAGTAAGCTGACTGACTTCCCCAGCATCTTTTCTCCCTTTAACAAAAGCAAGCCTTAGCCGCTCTCAGACTATTTTGAACTGTTGTGCATCTCCCTGTCAGTGTCTCTTCCTCTCTATTGTCTGTGGGTGATGTGCCATGCACTGATTTGTGAGAAAAGACAGGTAATATATACCACTAAGATCTGTACTTGTCAGCTGAGTTTCAGATCTCATTTCTTATATAAACTTAAAGTAACCTAAATTATTTGAATTGAAGGATTCATTTCAAACCTAAAGTCAACTGATAAAAGCTTTCCAGGAGTACAGCTAACATGGGAAGCCAGCCTATTCTTCATGGGAGAACTCTGAGTTTTCTGAATTATTTTGAGACAAAAGGGTTGAAATGGTAGGCTAAATTTAAAGTCTGCTTTTGTGAAATAATAGTATCTTTGAATACTATGAAAAAGGGGCAGCAGTAATGAGATAGTAGACGTAACACTGAAACACAAAAATATGAAAATTCTTAAAAATATCTTCCCATTTCCCATGAGAAGAGAAGAAAACTTGCAACTGCTACTAGTAGCAGGTTTTCATCTAAGCAGCTGTTAGATCAAGATCTCTTTAGATCTGCCAGCTGGGAAGAAAAATTAGTAATGGATTCAGTCACACATCTTCCAGGCAACTTGATTTACAGTAATGTCCAAATCCCAGGAAAAAAAAATTAAACAACCTATGACAGCTTCTTCACTTACCCGTTCAAGACTCTTTCTGCCAGAACCTTAATCCAAGAGTCACCTCTCCAGGCTTCCCACAAATCTACACAGCAGCTCTATTCAGGCTGTTGAGGCTGCTTTTCCTCTCTCTTCCAATGTGTGGTCTCGCTCCTTGTATCCCGGAGCCATATCACACACACAGGCAGGCACATACACACACTCACATGCACTCACACATACTTTTCCTAGAACCTCATGCAGTCAAAGTATCTCTGCTCAGAGCATTCAAATTCCTGAGCATCTTTGTCTTGCCTTTATTTTGTGTTGAGTATCTGACAGTGCAAGAGTCCCACAGACAGAAAAAGAGTGAGAAAATTCCAGCCTTGATCTGGAGACTATAATAATAGGCATTCTCAACCCTCAAAGTGGGCAGATATGTGCTCTAGTGCCAGTTCTCTCTCATCCTACAAAAGTGCACTGTTCATTGTACCCCTTCTGGTATGCAGAAAAAGATGTCTCTTTTTCATTTGAGTGCTTTGAACACGGGGGCAGAATCAACACCTCTCCTTTCTTGCTCCAAGTGACAGGGCATTGTTTCTCCCCAAGTTCCTGTCAGGGCCCAGCAGGTCAGCCCTCTCCATAGAAACTGAACATGTGGTGTACTAGACATCCTTTGGTGCTTATTTTTGTGAGAAGGTCTGTGAAGGATCATAGGTAAAGAGGCATGAAGAGCTAGGTGACAGTACCTATACTCCCAGATTAGGTTGTTTCTGTACATGAGTGGTATCTGCTTTTAGGTATCTAACTAACTTCTGATCTCTAAGTACTTTTAAGATTAAATATTTTGAGGCAGTAGATTTTCTAGACCTCCTTCTTGAAATTCCTGCCTTTGTACAGTCTAGCTAAATTGTACAATTCCTTTGGTTGTGATATTCCTTTTGAGGAGCTGTTTACCTCAATGATATTAATCCTCATTTTTTTCCCTTGCAAATCAATTGGCATTGGTCCCAGAATCTGTGGGCCACTGGAGAATAATAGACTCTTACTCCTGGGTAATTTTAATAAGCAAAGGTGCTAAAGAGTACTTAGGTTTGAAGAGCAAGACCATTTTCAGTTTCCTCTGTAAATGCTGCATGAACTGTACAGTACACCTTTGTTAAAACAAACAAGGCATGAAACTTTCTCAAACATCTTTACGGACAAATTCTTGGGAAAAGAGATATTGTTAAAAACATGAATTCTTGTCTTCCCCTTTCTCATTTATACCATTAAAGTTTCCATATACCCTGTTTCTTATTTTCCACTAGTGGAACTCACCAGAACTGATGTTGTTTCCAGAGAAACGCCTACACATAGGTTTGTTTAAATTAGAGTTAACTGGGGAGACAGAAAAAAATTACAACCTAATTAAATCTTGTAGTTTCTAGTGGCCAATATCCCATTTAAGCCATGACTGCCTTTAGGAGGCATAAATTTGTTGGGCAAGAGAGGAAATAGGGAGAAGTCTTTGTCTTGTTAGTTTTCATTCTTTGTTTGTCTACCACAGCTCCACCACCTTTTGTGTTCCCAGAACAGTAATTTGGTGGTACCTCTGAGGAGGAGTCTGAAAGAAGATGGGAAAAAATGTTGTGTCAGAATGTGGCAGGAATGGCTGATAGGAAATAATGGAAGAAAAGAGGAGAGGAGGTTAGCCCTGTGACTACAGCTGTCTAGCAAAGTCATGCTGCACCAAGGATAAAGCAGTGTCCCATGTCCAGACTGTTCCAGAGCAGACTGCTTGCTGGTGATGGAAGGGAGAGCCCTGTCCTCTTCGCCACTCACCATGTCTTCCTGAGATGCCATTTTAGAGGTGCAAAATTGCCTTCAAATACAGATAAAATTGTACTTGAGAAACAATATTTCCTTCATATCAGCAAACCAGCAATCTGGGGTTTTCACATGTGAAATGTGTATTTGAACATGGAAAAGTACCCTGCAACTTCCTGAAGATTCTGCGTACTGGAGAGTTAATTAGTTACTCATCCTGACTGAAATTCTCCCTGCAGGCTGATGTGAACAGTTTTAATCATCTACATATAATGCCTTACAACATACAAATTTTTATTCCCAAATACAAAGAAGAACAATGGATGTGGCTTATTACTCATGTTAGTGAGTAATTACCACAGAGTAGTAACAAAAGGCATTTGGGGAAGACAATGCAAGTGACCACTAAGGCTATTTTTGGTCAGTGTATCTGCAGTATTGAATAAATGACTCCATTTGGTTTGATTTGCTGGCCAGCCACAGTGCTAAATGTTAGTGTGTTCCCAGCAGCTCCTTAATACCTTCTAAAGCAAAACTGGGATGTGGGATTGGGCACTGTTGTGCCAAGTGAAAATCCAGTGCCAAAAGCTTTGTGATGTGCGAGCCATTAGTCTGCTTAGGAAGGAATCTGCTCTCATTTCCAAACAACCTGACAAAAAGAGGCACTAACACTAGTGGGGGCTTTGAGCAAGATGCTAACTAGTGTTTGGAAGTGGAGAAAGAGGAGAGACAGAGGAAAGAGAGGGTAGTTTTGGTGATGCTCCATTGCGTATTACCAACCAGAAAAGACTTCCTGAGAACAGTGTTACAGGGTTATGTTTTACTTGGCTGAACTGAGCACTCCATTAGGTCTCTATTTATTTGGATTCTCTAATATTTCTATGAGATTCTAGAAGCTTCAGGAAATTAAAATGAGCAATATTTTTAGAGCAAGCAACATCTTCTTTTTGTAAGCCCTTCTACCAGCTTCTCCCACAAGCTCCTGAAACAAGGAACAGGATGTACAGCTGCTCAAGAGGTCTGCTGAGGCTTGGCTGTTTCCTACATATGAGGGTCTGTTTGGAGAAAGCAAAGACATCAGAGCCAACCATTCAAAGGGAATAAGATGAAGTTCAAATGACTCTTTAAATACTGCAGGGAAGAAAGCAAATTTGCTGTTAAATGCATCCACACTTATTTGCAGGCTCATGTAGCTTAAATCTAAATCACAAACTTTCTTTGGAAGCTTTTTGCCAGCTGGTGCAGACAGGGTATATTTACAAAGAAGCAAAAAATTCCACATGAAGAAGGAAGTGAACAGTAAGATATAAAATTGGAATATTTGAGAAAACAGTAAAATTAAGTAAAAGAAAAGCGCTCTAACTCAGTTAGTGGAATACATTTTCTTTTTGGGAACTGGAGAGTTAATCCATTTACAGATAACATGGTATTTTCCAAAATACATTCTCCTACATGTAAGAGCATTGATTTGGTGAGAAGATTAATGTCTTACCAATGCCATGTTTATATTGAACATTTATAGCTTTATGTGACTAACAGAATGATTTATTAGTGGCTCTGAAATAGTGTAAACATGTCATCCAGATCTTTGTACAGACTTGTACAGTACAAGTCATGAGGCTTGAAAGCAGTGCAGCAGAAACAGGTTTCTGATCAACAGAAACCTGTACATGGCTCAGCAGTGCCCTGGCAGCCAGGAGAGCCAGCCCTGTCCTTGGGGGGCATCAGGGACAGCATCACCAACTGGGCAAGAGAGGGGATTGTCCTGCTCTGCTCTGCACTGGGTTGGCCTCACCTCGAGTGCTGGGGGCAGCTTTGAGTGCCAAGAAGTAACAAAGATATGAAATTATTAGAGAGTGTCCAAAGGAGGGCAACAAGGATGGTGAAGGGCCTTGAGGAGCAGCCATATGAGGAGCAGCTGAGGTCACTTGTTCTGTTCAGCCTGGAGGAGACTGAGGGCAGACCTCACTGCAGTTACAGCTTCCTCGGGAGGGGAACAGGAGGGGCAGGCAGATCTCTGCTCTGCAGTGACCAGTGACCGGACTCAAGGGAATGGCCTGAAGTTGTGTCACAGGAGGTTTAGGTTGAATATCAGGAAAAGGTTCTTCACTCAGAGGGTGGGTGGACACTGGAACAGCTCCCCAGGGAAGTGGTCACAGCACCAGCCTGACAGAGTTTGAGAAGCATCTGGACAATACTGTCAGGCCCAATGTATGATCCATGGGGGTGTCCTGTGCAGGGCCAGGAGTTGGACTTGCTGATTCTAGTGAGTCCCTTCCAACTCAGCACATTCTGTGATTCTATGATCCTACATGCACTACATGGGATCTCTAGTATCAGATTTGGTATTTACATTTCTTAGGATAGAGGATAACAATGTGATTCACATTTCTAGAATCATTACTCGATGCAGTAGTAATAGAAAAGAGAGAAGAAAGAAATATTAAATGAAGAAACTTAGGATAAAACCTAGGATTTTTAAAGGATTAAATTTACTTCCCACTGCAACTTATTATGAAGTCTTATCAGCCACATGGAAAAATGCACTTCCTCTTACCACTCTTGATTCTACACCCAGAAAGGAAACCATAAAATACCCTTTCCTTTTTTTTTTTGCTTTTTTTTTTGTTTTTTTTTTTGTTTTAAGATGGCATCCAAGATTGTTCTAATTAGCAGCAGGAGACTGAAACCACAGTAGAATATTGCTGAAATATAAGCTTAAAGCATTTTGGAAAAGAGCACAAAATGCCTCAATATGCTTCCTTGTTTAAGACTGAAAATGGAATAGCTAATTTATGCCACAAATCTGTTTGTGGCAAAGGCTCATGTAGTCTGTTCCTTCAAAATGGTGGAAAACTGCAGTATTTAATCATTGGAGAAATAAGCTCAAAATTCTTTCAGTATGACTGAATTCCTATTTGGAACAACTGCATTTAGAATATTTTGGCTGATTTGATTGAAACTTCTTGCTACCTTCAGCACAGGAATACAAAAAATTATTGTCAAGAACCAGTGTTATGGGAAGACATGGACTAGCAAGTTCTAACTTGCTATAATAGGAGACCCCACTGTGTTCTTCTGTTGTAACAGAAAGCTGCAGAGTTTCTGTAACTCAAATGTCCATGTACTTTAATACTCTAGAGGTACAAAGCATGTAGTCAGATGTTTCATTTGATAAACTGCCAATGCATATCTCATTGTCCACTTCTTTGATAGGAAAAAAGTAAAGTATAGATGTGGGTAGGAAATGTAACAATCCTCATGCAGCTGTATTCAAACTTGCATCCCTGGAAGTGCTGACAGTAAGTAAATTCGTATGAGTTTTGAATTTCTTATCTTTATCTGTCATCAGGCCCATCAGTCATGATGAAAAAACATTGTTAAAAAGTGAAGTAATGCAAAACATGTGAGACCCAGAGGGTTTTCAAGGAGCCTAGGTGGTCTGCTCACCTTTCCTGCACCATTCACATCTTTATTTGTTTGTTCATAATGTTGGAGGAAGTTTCTGTTTTCTGGGAACATGATAGGGCAGACATATAGCTAGCATTTACACAGGGTTAGCAGGGCTGCAAAAGTCCAGAAATAATACCTTGGGATAACGTGTATGAGAAAGAGACCAGCTACTGGGCTGAATGACACCCTTGAGCTGAATCTGTTATTTTTTGACTGGGATTGCTGAAAAATTTGAATTCTCTATATACATCCAGTCACTATGAATTTCTGTAAGACTATCTATAAAGAGTTAGTACTAATGACCTTAAAAATTCACTCCAGTGTTACGATATTGAAATAATCATTAAGATTTATTCAAACCACATACATGGGTTTGATTCAATATGTCAGTCATATTGAATCAGTCATTATAATCATTCCTACAGCTTTATCCTGCCTGTACATATATAAGAGTAAGAGGAGGATAATCAAAGAAACATTATGAACATATGAATCTAACAATGAAAGACAGACAAACCTTCTGCTCTTGTAATTTCTAGTTTCATTTCCACATTGCTGGAACAGCTGTCAGACTAATGATACTAAACAGAACTGTAAGAAATATATGAAAATCATATAAAAGAATATTTAGGTTTTATTGTGATGGCCTTGGAAAAAAGGAATAACAGTGTTGTCTATAAATCCTTAATTCCATCACTTCATACAGTAGAAATAATTAGAAGCTCACATATGATTTTATTCTGCAGGACTTCTATTTCATTCAGCATGGTGTATCATTACATTTGTCAGTGACTTCTCTAAAAACTCATTAGATCCTTGCTGGCCTTGCAAGACCTTAAGCTATTGAAAAGAAGCTCATTTTTCCTGATTTTTCACAGCAGTAGTCTGCAAAACCCTTTGTGAGCTGGGCTTCTGAAGCCCAGGGTGGGGTCAAAATCTTTGTTGGAGCCTTCAATTTACATCTACTTAAGTCTATGAATAAGCAAACTTCGCTTTTTGCCTGCCATAAATGCCATGCTCTTTGAGACTTTCAATTGTTGCATATTCACTGTTAAAACCAGTGATGAGCTATGAACAGTATCTTCAATAAAACTAACTCCCTGGTATCTACTGGTAGAATGGATAGAGCAGTTTTCAGCACTGATTATAGCTTCTATGCTCTAAGATATTGCCAGCACTAATCTTTTCTCAGGTTTGAGGCCTCCTTTCTGCTGCTTCTTTACTTCTTTGATTGTATATCAGCAGTGCTAGAATTATTTATATAAGATTTTACAGTCATATGTATCATAAAGTAAATGTGCCACTTATTTATATTCAAATTTAGAGACAATGTCAATATTATACTTCTTCTATTTTGCTCCTGATTGGAAATCAAATTGTAAGGATTCAGCACTAATAAAATTAATACAATTAGCAGTGCTTTAAATTCTTAATTTAACAGTTCTGCAATAACTGTTGTTTCCTGAGATTCTCAAATGCTACAATAATGACACTTAAAGACTGCAGGTGTTTTCGTACTGAAAAAAATGTGATGAAAATTTCAAGCATTCCAGTCTGGAGGGTTAAATTTTTCAAATGCAAAATTAAAATGCTGATAGAAGGAAGCATTTAAAGAGAACCATAAATCCATTAATACTGTTTGACTGTAATTTTATTTGAAAGCCCTTCTCAGTTTTGGGGGACCTGCCTCCATTTGTAAGAATATTTGATACATGATTTTTTTATTGAGAAAGATGAAGAGCAGTAAAACAGAAGAGAAAAATTAATTCAAAGACAGCAGCAAAAATAACTTGAAAATGTTACTGCAAGTTAAGAAAACAGTTCATCCTAGAAGAACAGGAAAAAAACAAACCCTCTTATCACATTCCTTAAGCAAGATCAGGATTGCTGTAACATATGGTGTGGGCTCAACTGGTTTCAATCCCAAATGAGCTCTTCTGTGCAACTATATGGGACAGGAGCTAAAGTCTGGTAGGCAGCAGATTTGAAAATAGCAAGCAGATTTTTGCTCATTGCTGTTGAATTTATATTTTCATTCTATTCAACACCACAAAACAAATGATAAATGATAGCTACTTACATCGTGCATTCAACTTTCAGTCATAAAGCTGTTGACAGTTTAAATAGGCTCTCCTTGACAGATATTAGACAGCCATAGATTCCTTACTAAATCACCTGATTTTTTTCCTGATCCCAAATTTGCCATCCAGCCAAGATCTAATTTCGCAGCTTAGTGCTGTCAGACAAGAACATGAGGACAAACTCATGTTCTTTAATCTTGTCACTTACTTTAATAGGTGACACCAAAATCCTGTGGATACTTTCTAAGCCCTGAGAGCTCAAATATCCTTAAGATAGCAGGTTCTTGACTGTGGCAGCAGGTGAAATACAATAAAAAACTGAGAGAAGGAATCTCTAATTCTTACACCCACCTACACAAAACTGGCTTTTGTGTCATCTTTTAGGATTGTTACAGCTCACTTTCGGTAGTACTTTTAGAAGCACAGGGGCTGCACCCATACACCACTGTGCAACTGGAAGGGTTAAGTCAAGGCCCTCTTTCCAGAAGCTCCCTGTACTTCAATAGCAAGAAGCTCTATAAATAAACAATTTTGACAGCCCAAAATCCAAAGGAAAAAAGTGGTCTGGAAGGATCTAACATGGCCTGATCATGATAGAAGAAGCAAATTTACAGAGATACTGTCCCAAGCTAAGAGTAATAGTGGAAAAGAAACATCTGCCTGCCCAAATTGCAAATAAATTATATTGGACTGACATACTGTAACACATACACATAATTATCATGTTGCTTTAAAAAAAAGAAAGAAAATGTCAAGAAACATGAAAATTTTTGATAGCAAAAAATTTAAACAATAAGCATGTATTATATTAACCTCTAAGCCCTATATATTATATTAACCTCTCCAAAATCTGATTATTATTGACATTCTGTGTACCCTTCAGCTCTGATAGTATTCATACACAGACAATAGTGAGCCTGGCAGCTGTTTTACCACCATTTTTAAAGTGGCATTTTCAGGCAAGGACATACATAACAACCTAATATTGTTTCTTCATGTATTGCATGTGGTTGAATCAGACCCATTTAACCCTTAGCCAGTGTATTTCTTCTATAAGATCCTTTCCCTGTAGTACTCAGTGACAGTAAGGGAATGACCTCTTTGATATGCATTTATGGATGTCTCTCAGAGACATCATACAGTTTGCATGGCCAAGTCAGAGCACCACTGGGAAGGGATGGCCCTCTCCTGTCAGCAATTTTTCTTCTCTGCAGCCTCACAGACAAAACTTGTCAAAGGCTGTTGCCAGAGCAACTGAAACCTCTCACAAAATAGCATTTCTGATGTGAGACAGCTGTGGCCCTGGAAAATAGAAAAGCAGCTATTTTTAAATGGCTAGTGTTGAAGTAACTGGTTGTGAAAATGCCATACTATGATAAAGAGTAGTAAGAAATTACAGTTTCAGGGGTGGTGGGATCATCTCCTGTAATGCTGCTTTCCTGATAAATAGAAAAATAATCTACCAGGCAGTGGTTATGAGGGGGATTTTAGGATAAATTCAACCCTTTTCTCCATGGATGAAAAAAGCTCTTGATATTGTAAGCGTAAAAACTCAACTATGAGACAAGTTCAAAGGATTGGCTGAAAAGCATGATATCTTCATCAGTTCTCCATGCATCTGTCCAAGGAGCAAGAAGGGGCAAGAAACCAAGCTGTGCAGAACCTGAAGAGCAGCAATAGAAAAGAGGCTTTTGGGTCTTGAGGTTGAGGACTATGAGTAAGCCTTGTCACTTTTCTGTACATGCTAAAAATAACACTTCCATGAAGGTTTCTGTTCCTGTTTGACTTGGCATTCAGAGCAGATCTTCAGTGAGGAAGCAATTCCCTTTCAGTCTTTAGCCAGAGAAGACGCATTTAGCCATATCAAGTTTTTTTTTTTTTTCAAGTGACTGAGGACTATCTGAATAATTGTAAATGCATCTTTCACCCAGTCATTAATTCTTTTTTTGTTTCTTTTTTGGGCTCAATTTCAAGCTGAAGTTGGTGAAGGTGTTGATTAAGAAAAGGTAAGAACATGTATAAGCTGAGTTATAGCACATAAAACAAGTAGCATTGAGTTATTTGACCAAGCTATTTTCCATCCTCAGATTGCACAGCTTCCCCATATTTCTTATGCTTCAATGCACATGAAGGTATAAAGGCAGCTAGTCACAATGGATACTTTAATGCATTACATTAAAAAAAATTGGCTGGTATTGGAAAGTGGCTGTGACTGAAGAGAATTTCTAGGGCAGCAAATGTAATTTCTCATGTTTCTTGGAGCTGGAAGCAATGACAAAGAAAAGCTGTGTTGCTTACAAATATCATTGACGCCCATAACCTCCTTCAGCTCTGATATAGAAGAAAATGAAGGAAAGAGTGGTAGGATTAGAAAGTGAACAGGGACTTTTGAATTTATTTGTCTCATTGGGGATATCAAACTGCAAGGTGCTGAGCTTGCTGCCTGTTATTAGACCAGCCCTGTTGATTTCAGTGGCCCTAATATTTTACTATTTACTATTTATTTTTAATTCCTTCCCTGAAGATTTTGCTGGATTAGGCTGATGATGTTTGATATTCGCAGACACAATTTCAGAGCTCTCTCACCTGTGTATTTTTCTTCTTCAGATGTGTTCAGCTCTGGTTATGTTTCAAAGTCTCCTAACTCCAGATGTCATGACACATATGTCATCTGAAAAAAGTATTATTCTTCATAAGAATATTGGTAGGGTTTTTGAAGAGCTTAGGACCCCATTATGCTACCATTTGTCAAACTAATTGAAAAGTAGCTTCCTATTTCTCTTCTTCACATTTAAACGTCATCAGTACTCAGAGGCATATCTAGAAGTATGGAAAAATGGATTTTAGTCTCACAGCTGTGTCAATCAGGAGTCAGACCATCAAAGTTAATTGATAATATCAGCCCAAAATGAATAAGTTTTGTTAAAGCAAAGTAATCAGCACAATAATCCTGAAAATTGTTAGTAGGAGATTCTGGGAACTTTATTTTGATCAGACTTGTTCATCCATCCCATGTTACATGCCACTTTATCACGATTTCCTGCTTTCTCTCCTTCTTCTAAGTGAAAAATTTTTGTTTCCTTTAGCATACAAGATTATCAATATTTGCATTGCATGCATAAGTTATGCCTTTCCTGATATCCCACTTCAAGGATCAGGAAAAGAAATGTGTTGTTTTACCTAAAATGTAGTTCACTACAAGCCAATGAAAGAGAGTCTCTAAAGTGGCAATTTCTTTATGGGGTTCTGAGCCAATTCCATTTGAATCAATTTAATCTTACATAGTTTATACATCTTTAAAACAATCACTGTTAGCAATGTTTGGATACAAATGTAACTACAGGACAGAGTGCATTTCAAAATGTCTGGAATGTAGCTGCAAATACTTTTCTAAATGGTGTCTCAGCTGTCCAGCTTCAAAGTGGCCCAGCACCAGAGCACTTAACTTACAGCAATTGTGTTTACTAAACTTGTAATTTCTGGACATTTATTTGAAGAATCCCTGTGTCATCAATGTTGTTTCTGTACTGATCACTTTTAAAGACTGGAACTTTGATCGCTTTATTGCTTGTTTAGATTATACAATCAAAAACATCAAATGGCTACTGCATAAGGGAGACATTGTGTCTATCTTCGTTTTCTCATTTCTCCACTTGTAACAAATTAAGGTCTATCCTGCAGATCAGCTTGCATAAATTGAAAAAAATAACATAATTACAGAAACAACTCCTCTTATCCAGAGGTTGTTGGGGGTTTTTCTTTTGTGTGTGTGTGTATTTTGTGTTTTTTGCTTTTGTCTCCATAACTATCTGAGCCAAAAACCAATGGCATAATAATGTATATGCATCTTCTAAATTATTAAAAAGTATTTCAGCCCTTTGATCTCATTGTTTCTATTAATCCAGCACTGCTATTTACTCACATGGTATTTCCTTGCCTCAGACATGATGATTCAGACTTCCACATATGCCAAGGCCAGAAATGAGAAAGTTCCAGTAGCATTTCATAAGTCTTCATTATCAAAGGGGAGATATGTGTATCTACTGAGCCAGTTCTGAGAACAAATGCTCAGACAAGAAACAAGAATTTACAGAATCTGAATGGAAACCTTCTGTGTCTACCAAATATCTTGAGATAAACTCCTGAAGTACCTTTGATAATGTCAGGAAATTAAGTGGGAATTTGACTACTGACTTTAGTGCAAACTTGGGTTTGCTTGTGTGTTAATAAGCTGAGCCAGTGTGCTATCTGATGGATGTCAGGAGATCAAGGTCCTCCACAAAAGGACCTTTGAACCATTTCCTCTGTCTTCAAGAGCTCCTTCAGACAACCTGGCTGGGTGAAGAGGGGAGAAAATGCAGGCTCTCTTCATTTCCCACATTTTTCTCATAGTAGACTGAAATAAAGGATCTTCTTTTTGAGGTCCTTAGTTATCAAAATCCTTTTAACTCTGTTCACTGTTCTCTCATGACTCTCCTTCCTTTGCCCAAAAATTTCCTTTCCAATTTAAGTCACTTTAGCAATTGGAATCTGAACATGTCCCGAATTGTTACTTTTCCAGTGGGTCATGAAGTCCTGTTTGCAGTATTGAGTGTTTTGTTTAAAATAGAATATATGCAAGCATTGTAATGTTTTCTGTCTTTGAAACACAAGAGAATTTTTTTTTTTTTTGGTGAGATCCTTATCGTAAATTGGTTTCTTGGGCAGGAATATTCACTTGGCATTAAGCAATAGTAAGGGGCTTTGCTTTTACTCAGGCTGCTTTAGCATATTTTAAAGGCTACAGGAAATATTCTTTCTATGATTTACACTCTGTCTTAATTGTGCTACAGTATTTCCAAAACAATATTGAAGGATGTTCTTTTGTGGGCAGCTAGGAACAAAAATATCTTGTTTAACTTTTGAGCTATGTATACTTTCTTGGCAAAGATTAATTTGGGAGATGGAGAAAAGATAGTTTTTTGCTCCAAGGAAGGGTTTTACTCTAGCAGATTGAATTTTGTTACAAGTACAAACTTTATAGTTTGGGTTCAATTATAAGAACCAAAACTTGCAGAACTGACATTTATTTGGCTATTTTCCATACTCTTGGTTTGACAGGTTTTTTTAAGTCTTGCTCACGCAAGGCATCCCAGTGTTTGTCCTATATTTCTTATTTTTGGAAAGGAAGCCAATCAAGTGGTATATAAAACTCAGCATGGAAAAGGTGAGTAATGAAAAAGAAAGACTTTTGTTGACCCTAGCTTCTCCTGACTTGTGTGCTGGGATTTTTGCCTTTTTGTCTACTACTACAACCCTGGGTATGGTCACAGAAACAAGACTCTTTCCAGAAGCCTGAAGAAAGGATAAAAATAGTCTAAAACGTGGCCTTCATCAGACTCATTCTCAATTTATGTGCGGAGCCCTGGCAAGGAGGAGCAGTGGCGTGCCAGGGCAGGGGAGATTTCTATACAATATTGTATTACGAGAGTTCGGGGCATCTGAAATTAACTGGCATTTGTATGATTCAGGAGGCTGGGAATTCTTTCCTGAGTAAAAGTATTTTATGAAAATTCATTCTATTACTAGAGTAGCTTTGGAGCAGGTTTTTGACACAAAATCATGGCAACTGCGGGATATGGTTCTATTTGTTTTGGGTTTTTTTTAAAGAAAGTAGTAATAACTAGATTTGTCCAAATAGATACTTTCTTTCCTCTTTATTGCAAACCCTGAATGTGGTAGTCAAGCTCAATTTAATTGATGTTAGAATTCATAAAATAGGAGTCATCATCTTTTCTGCTTATGTTTTGTTTAACTTTCCTACTGCCATTTAAAATACAGTATTATGATTTAAAAAATTCTGAGATCTTTTGGAGGTTTATGTGTTGAGCTGAAGTGCAAATTTACTTAAAAGTAAAAACAACAAATAGCGTACTGCAAATGTTCATAAATTTACACTGTGATTTTTAATGAATAATTTTTGCATTAAAATTCCATTCCTTCCTAGTATTTGTGCATCAGTTACACTCAGCAAATTAAACTGAGGTGGAATTCCTACTATAATGACCTCTCTGATCCCTGGTGATGATCAGTGCATACTGCCCAGATGTGCACAGCTAACTTTTACCTACTGACAGTCACACTTGCTTCCACATGCATACGAATGCTTCCTGTTGTCATCAGAATTACTTTTATTCCAAAAGTAAGTTGGTTCATTTGCCATGCTTCCCACTTCCTACTGTGCTTCCCACTTCCTACCATGCTTCCCACTCCCCAAAATGTGAAAATATTCTATTTCTCTCACCATTTTTGTATTGCCCTCACACATATTTTGAGCACTGGAAAGGATATTTGGCAGATCAGTGGGTCCTCTATATGCCCCTTTTGAAGTATGCTCCCCTTGGTGTTTGCAGAGCACTTTCTACAAAAGCTGGTACTGATTTATCTACGAATACAGCTGGGGCCAGAGCAGCAAGGTTGGTACTTGCTGTCAATTCTCATATAATGTACTTGCTTGCAAAGTAGTTGCTTTTCTTCCACAAAAGCTATCGAGGTTTTAAGCACATCTACAGTGAACTCCTGTCAGTCTCTGAAATGCTCATGCTGATGGGCTGTCTCCATCATATGTGCACTGGAAGAGTATAAGGAAATATGGAGTATATAATAAAAGAGTATATATTTCTAAACCTTTTGAACATATAACATGCAGTAGTCCTGACTTAAAATGAACCTTATGAAGGAGAATTGCTGGTGTGTTTGTATGCCTGTATGTTTGAGGCAGACTCACTTTCCTCCCTTATGTCCCCCTTTGGCTCTGATAAGAAAACAGTCCATATTTAAAACACAGTTTGGCAGTCGCAGTTGAAAGGTGGACTTGTGCTGACAAACACACTTAAAAAGGTGTCAAATTGTGTTTACACTTATTTAACTGCAAATTTCTGTCTATAGAAGAATTTAAATGTTTTCAGTCAAAGTCTGCTTTTCTAGCCTAGACAAGTTGGAAACACTGTCCTCTCCAAAACAAACATTTTTTTCTATATCTGACCTACCTTTAAGAATTTCCAAATAAGCCACTATTTGTCCTGTTTCTGGTTTCAATCAAGCCCCGAACCAACACCTTTATATTTCATAATGCTGTAACTGAAGACACTAAATTTTCTTTGTCTGTATTAAGATGAACACAGCATACTAATCTTAAGTTGCAGGGATACAAACCAGAAGTGGAGTACCCAGAAATCATTGATACCCATGTAAATCAAAATTGGCAAGGTCTGCAGTTTTTGGGTTTGCTCCAAAACTTTTAGTATTGCAAAACAAACTTCTTAGCTAGGAATCTTAAAGATGCTCAAAGAATTAAACATTTAGAGAAAGGAAAGGCTGTACAAATATTTACTTATGATTATTACTGTGGTACTTTCAGATACAGGCCTTCAAACACTTAATAGATGTATTTAACTTTAGTGGGAGTACTTCCACTGAGTCAGTAGAAATATTCATCAGCCTAAAGTCAGACACAGATGCATTTGCAGGGCTGGAACTTTATGTTGTGTATGACTGGTATTAAATTCACCTTCCAGCTGTAGCTTTAGAGGTCATTTCATAATGGGACTCCTGGGGAAACAAGCTCAGAATAATTTATGGTCCTGGAAAAATATTTTGGGTTCATAAATAATGTGATAGAGGATATTTTCAAACTTTTGAATAACTTTTCCATTAAGGCAGGTTTAAAGACTTGTTTAAAAGAAACATGAAGCTTGATTTAAACATCGGAATACATTGCCACAAGGAAGGGTGTATACATTTACATTTTTATGAATTAGGTTTTACTGAATTATTTTATTTATTCCTATCCTATCTGCATTTGCAAGGGGCTTATTTTGCAAATCACAAGAAGACAAAGTACAATTCATGCCTGAGGTGATCTCCTGTGAAAATGTATGATATATTTCTTGAATCTGAAATTTGGGTGTGCTTGCATGACATATAAGTAAGAGAATTCAGTACACTTGGGTCCCAATTATCTTTGTTTTTTTGTCCTTTACATTGTTAGCAACACTGATACAAAATCTGTAGAAATCCATCAGGTCGCAGTGTCACCTGCCTTGGTAGCAAAGATGTGAGGAGAGCAGCACTGCACAGGACCCAGCCTCCCTGCTGAAACACAGCCCTGCTCATAAAGCCGTGGTGAATGGGGACGGGAGAGGGGGCCATAAGCCCCTCACTGAGCTGTACGCAAAAGCAGCATCGCATCTGAAGCTTGAAATGTAGTGCTGAAGGAGATGCCTAAGAGAAAAATGCAGGAAAGTGACATTTTATAGGAGAGAGAATTATAGGCCAATTTTATAGGACAGAGAATTATTTGCTGAGAGAGAGAGCAAAGCAGTGGGCTGTAGAAGTATTTGGGAAGACAGGAGGCAGTGCTAACACTAAATCATCTTTTTGGGTAAAGTTGGTTGCTTTTTTTTCCTCAGATGATTTCTAATTTTAGTCCTCAATTAAATTTAAAGTTTTAGGACTTCTCTGTGAGGCCAAGTGGAACATCTTTGTCTAGCTCCACACAGTACTAACAAACCTGAAAACTTCCACCCAGGAAATATTTTTCCCCCACTTGAGGAAGTATTTGAGGAAAAGCCATACAATGTAAGAAGACAGAAAACTAACAGGCTTTTATAAAGACAGAATAAAAATAAAAAAAAAAAAAAAAAAAACCTTCACCATAGGTTTCATTAAATAATCATCCTGGGAATACTGCATAAAAAGATGATCATTCTCCATTGTATCCTCTGAGACTGCCTGGTAAGGACCACTGGAATATGCAATTTAGTAAAAACAGCAGAGGAGGAGTTTTAATGCAGACAATACATTATGTTAGGAGGTAAGGTTTTCTAATGCAAGAAGTCAGAACAAATAAAAGTGCCAGCTGGTGTAAAGAGACTACAATTCTTGTGTTTGTCTAGAGAAGATCTCCCTGAGCAATATAGAGAGGTGACCATAGAACTTTTCTCTAGGACCTCTTCCAAAGCACAGGAAGTACTCTGAGGTCAGAAGGAATAAATTCAAAGATGGTTAAATGCCATGCAATGCTTAGAAAATTACAGACAGTGAAGTCTAAATTAAACTAAATGCTTCTCCCACCTCTGGGGTATCACTAAAAAGTGCAAAGATGTTTAAAGCTACCTTGCTTTCCAAGATGCCCGAATGCTGTACAGTTACTTTCTTGTGCTGAGTATATTTCTTGGCCACATATCTGAGAGACAAAGGAACAGAACTGTATATAGACACAGATCTACAGAACATGTTGCTATCATCCTCCAAGCCATTTCATTGAAAGGGATGCAAGCTTCCTCATGAATCTGCTCCAAATGCAGTCACTTTGTCAATCAAACCTGTATATGGTGCATTCAGGGTTTTTCTTCCTGGGAGAGGATGAGTAATGCCATGACCAGGATGTATAAAACTCATATCTAAATATTGTTTCTGTTTTAATAAATACAGTTTTTATATTTTTTTTATCAGTAAGTTTTATGACTCCCATAACAAAGTTTGTAAGATTCATAGGCTTTCTAACTAACATACATATATATATATATACATATATATATATATATATATGTATATATATGTCTGTATTCACAAGCACTATTTTACTTTCCAGTGACCACAACATTTACAAGAGATGAAGTTATGGACAATAACTACCAAATAAATTAGTAGCTGCTTAATGAATATTCTTGTCTTTACTAAAGCTTGAGATACCAGAATACTTAGGTACTCTTTCCTTTGCTTTTATTTGCTTCAAGATGTTTGAAAGGTTATTATGTTGCACACTATGGAAAAGCAGGGAGAATATTGCCTCTCTTACAGGGAGAGGCAATATTTTACATTAGGTCATCTGGCTATTTTACATTAGACCAAACATAGTAAAAGATAAGCTTTGGAATCAGACTCTCTTCTTTCTCCAGGTCACTACAAGCATTGTTTTGAGCCCTACACTTTGTTTTCCATGGCATTATAGCAGTATTACAGAAGCAGAAGAAAATTGGTACAGACTTAATGGGTGAAACTTAGTGCGAGTCACCACAGACATTGCTTAGTGGCCTTATTGTCAGTGAAAGACAAGTATTGATGATTCTGCTAATATTTTTGTTATCTGTGATTGTGCAGAGCACTGGTTTAGGTCCTCAATTCCACCAAAGAACCCAGAAAAAAACCAAAAAACAAAAAAACAACAAAACCTATCATCTCAGGGCTGTGATAATATAAAGGGTTAATACAAACCTGGTGTCTGACAGACCAATGCATGAATTAGAGTAAATGGAGATGTATTAATCCTTGGCAGAACAGATTAGCTTCAAGTGATCCTCTCTTAAAAAAGCCATGGCTAGTAGGGAAACAATAGTTCAGATCAAGACACAGTTTTATTTTTTTAACATGCACAGTGACATCTACACATATGTGACTTTTTGAAGATGCAGCAGATATAGAGGAGATTGGGAAAAGGAAGAGGAAGGAGGAAGAAAGCAAAGATGGAGATTAAGGAGTACTATATGCTATGCCAATGAGATCAGATACAAAGCTATCATGTTTCCTGATTAAGGATTTTAAAATCCTCATTGTATGGTAAAATGCTACGATATGATTCTAATTTGTTAGCTAATACAAATAACAGCGTAGACAGATCAGCACTAGCACAACTAAATCATGAATGGAAAACAACTGCAAAAAGAACGTGTCTTACAAGCTAGCACACTGAGAGAAAATAATCTAAAACATATGGAATGCAACAGGAGGAAATAATACTAGAAATGGAAAAGGATTGTTTGTAGGGAAACAGTAATGCTGAAAGAAGTTCTATAATAAAGAGAAGGGAGATTCCCCATGTCACCAGAAATCTGATATAATTACTTTCACAAGAATAGAGTGTAAAGGGAGAACAATGTGACAGAAAAGGGAAGAGAGTCTGATGAGGACTTACTGCCTTCACAACCTTCATGCGGTGTCTTTATGGGGAAGATCTGCTGATCCATCTATCAAAAAAAGAAAGCATAAGCAGCCTAAAGAGATGAAAAACTATAAAATTCCAGGGCTAGTCTGTGTTACCTTATTCATATAAATGGCCTTTTGAAATCAAAAGACAAATACTATGAGCAAGCAGATGCAGTTAGACCTTCAAGAAGTATTTGCATGTGAAACTTAGATTTATTCAGGTAATGTGCTTCACTGAGTCACTGAGCTGGGACTCAGAAACACTACCAATAATATTTCCAACTCCCTGGCTACAACATCTTAAACATGCTCATTTCTCTGAATACTTCCACTGCTTTTCTTTCTCATTTATTTAGTTTGAAAACCCTTTGAGGCAGAAACTTATTCTTGCTGTGCAAACACACTTAGCCAGGGACATATTTTTGAAGGGAATTTCTGGGTAAAGTTATCACACATCAATACACTTTCAAGATAGCCTTTTAAGCACATATTCACAATACATGTTACTTGCCTTAACATCATCAGTCAGGTCTAAACTCCACTCCTGTTACCCTTTTCTGGACTAAAACCAGAAAAAGGTGAAGGGTTATTTTGAGAAGTGTTATGTTCATCTGAGAGGGAGATCTTTGGATTAGCTGGATTTGAGTAAAACATTGTAATTTCTTTACTTAGCCGGAGGTGTAGCTTTCCACTATAATATTGTGTAGTATTCTATTATCAGTTCATCATGACAAATGAAATAGTATGCTGGTACAAGAGCACAGGAGATAATTAGGCAGAAAGCAAACTTTCCCAGGAAGTTTATGAAGTTTAGGATTTCATTATTAATGGCCATGGAACATTCTGCTGATGCAATTCAATTAATTTTTTGACCAGAATTACCATGTGGCCTTGGACAGCTGTGGTTAGCACTAAGTAGCATAAAATACTGAATCCTAAAGCATAAGATTGCTTTGTCAGCTGAGTGCACAAAACATGAATTCCCAAAGAGCCTTAACAACATATGAGATAAAGGGAGAGAAATATTTCAGAAAAGCAAGTTGACAAATGTGCACACTAGCATGCACACTCCAAGCTTTTTGGAAGGAAATGTTGTCTACAAAAGTCTATGATTTGTTCTTAAAACACAATTCCTTGCATAAAATCTTTTTGTACCTCTTCTATCAAACAAGTTAACCTAGTGCAATTGGCCTCTACTCTTTAACACACCACTGACAGCCACCTAATCAAACAGTAGGTATTTGGAGATGGTTTTATAAAATGCCTTATGCATTATTTGGGCAATGACACAAAATTAGAAAAGCCAAGATATTTTAATTACATTTTCAGTTTCAGGTGTTCTCTCTGGGAGTTGCTTAAATGTCAAGTGTAGTGGTCCACTTACTCTCCTAACTTGGAGTCATGATGGGGCTCGCAGCCTGTCAGGAAACTCATTTGGTTTTAGAGCCATTTTCTTCTCCTCTATTTTTGAGTGACCCCAACTGCACACACTAATTTTTTTTCTGCATTAATTTTCCTCTGACCCAGCTCTCTCCATCTAAGCCAAAATATGAACTTGTCTCCACACCTTGCCTTCTAGCATTTCTCATTTCTACTTACACAACATATTTCCTAAACTGAACTGCTGGGGAGAGATTTTTGATGCCATGTAAGAAGGCTGGAAGTGCATCAAAGGGCCCTGCAGTATTGTATCTGGTGGGAGATCTACTCCAGTGCTTAATTATTTTACAGCTGGGAAATCTTCCCTTGTGTCTGACCTGAATTCCCTGCACTGCAGTTTGAGCACACTTTATTTTTTCTTGATCTCCAATACACAAGAACAACAACTTGTTTCTAACCTTTCCACAGCAGTCTCTCTGCATTTAAAGACTGTTCTCACATCTCTCCTCAGTTCTCCCTTCTCTAGACTAAACAAACCTCATCCTTTCAGTATCAGAAGTTGAATTTTCTGGGCTTTTGATCGTCTTTGCTGCTTTTCTTTCATTCAAAAATTTGTTTAAAAGGGCTGCCCAAGGCTTAGTAGAAGGCTCCAGGTGAGGTCTTGCCAGAGCTAACTGGGACAGTTACAATGCATACTTTTAACATGTCTTACTCATTTTTGTTCATCAGTCACTATATTCAGTTTGTGATCTACTAAATCTCCTAACCATTTTGCCCCAAAATGTTATTTAACTGTTTGTTCTGCATCTTTTTATCATGGAAAGAATTATTTCAATGTTTATTACTTTGTGCTGGTCCTTACTGAAATATAATTTATTTATTTAGTATTTCAATATTAAAATAAAATACTTTTCCTGCCTAGCATCTAAATCACTAGTGGAAATGGTGGAAATACTGATTTAAAAGTAAAAGAGCTTCCTTGAACATGCTTAGCACAGTCTTCTCTTTTGAAAGAGCAATATTAATAACTACTCTTTGGGTACAGTTTTCCAACCAGTTTTCCAGTTCCTGTGTTATGAGATTTACTCTACCATATATCCCCAAGTTGCTTATATCATCTGAGACCAAATTAAGATAACTGTGTACTATTTCTCTAGTATCCACATGGTCAATTACCGTATTATAGAAGGAAATTAGATTAGTACTATGCCACTTGTTCTTTACAAGCTCACCTTGCTATTAACTTATTACCCTGTGGCCTTCTTGTAATTATAAATACACTGTTTAAGTACCCAGTTTGATAGTTTTCTGAGAATGGAAGTTCAGTCAACCTATCTCTCTTTTAAAGAGGAACTTTAAATTTCTTTTTCCATGAAAATGGCATAAAAATGGCATAAGGCTCCCTTTGAGGGATCCACTCAACTCCCCTTGGTACAAGCCACAGCAGGATGAATTCCAGAGTTGGTGACAGAAGGGCACAAATAAGCAAGAGCTGTTGCACTGAAGACTTTTCAGGTGACACTGATACATGTCCAAGACACATAGAAAATACATCACAGAAAACACACTTCACTTATTGTCTGTCCACTCAAGGCTGAACATTTGACAGGTTTCCTAACACTATCATAAAATCATAGAATCACTAAGATGGAAAAGACTTCTAAGATAATCAAGTCCAACCTTCTTTATAGCATTAACCCAAATAACAGGAATTTTAAGCTATATTCAACAGAGTCTGAGCACCTTTCCTAATGGGACCCTAATGTACCAGCAAGTTCTGGTGCAAGCCACTATGAATCTGGACAAATGTAAGTCATTCTTCTCTGTACAGATGCTTAGAGTCCCTCAATGCCAGCTCCCCAGCTGGCCTTATGCTGCATTACATAGGTGTTACTTGATTTTAGTTTATTCATTCATTTTTCCTCATCATTTTGATAACGTCAGTTTCATTCTTCATGCTGCCCACCAGCTGCCCCCATGCCAGCCACATGAGACTGTGCCACTGATCCACTGAAATGAGGCAGCCATGAATCACCCCTAGCAGCTATGTTCCCACCTCTTCTGAAAGCAGCTCTGGAAGTGGCTCTGAACATGCAACAGCCTGCCCATCTCTTTCCGACAGGGGTGACGTGTGACACTTGCAAGCAGCAGCCAGCCTGCCTGGGTATGCTGGCATTGTGTTAGGTCCCTCCAGGTGCTCAGGCACATAGCAGCTTGCATGCTCCATTAGGCATGGCCCCTTCATATCTGGGCCATGTTTTCAGGTTCACTGGCTGCACAGATAGTGAATTTGGTCCTAAAAAGAGCCTCCCTGCTCTGCCCCACAGGCAGCATGGGTAGGTCTGAGGGTTTCCTAATGGTATCTGCATGTCCTGCTGTAACTCATTTGGAAGCCTGTGTGTGCAAGGATTTGGGCCAGTTCACATCAAATTACTGTTACGAAAGTCTGAGTAATCACAGAAACAAAAATTCATACAAATTAATTCAAATATACACCAGATACATATTGTGACTTCAAAAAAAGTCATTAATGATCACATTATTTTTTCTTCTTCCTAAATAGTTTTCTACTGGAACAGTTTCCAAATACTAAAACTTTCTTTGATGTAAGAATGTGCCTGAATCTCTGACATTTTTTAAAGGAACCATGGAGAACAGTTGCTGATTTTTGAACAGGATGCATATGTTAAATATCCACATTCTTATCTTCAGAGATGGTGCTGCAGTTATGCCAGGCTGGAGTCAGGAGGGTAATAACATAAGACCTGATATTGACAGGAGATAATAAGCAAAATCCTTGTAATATCAAAACAGTTTCATAAATGACAATGAAAAAAAAGGTTAGGAGGAACACACTACTTATTTGAGTCCTCTGCCATCCTAAAAATTTGAATGACTCTTACACACACAAGAGTCTAAGTATGAATATTGCAAAAGGATCTTTTAGAATCAATTGTGCAACCAAAGAGAGCTTGTGTAGAAATGAGGTGTAAAGATCTTCCATTAATAATGGTGTGTTTGGCTTTTCTCCATATGTAACAAAAACTTTTCTGTAATGTATTTTCTAGCAAGCATGTCAGAATTCACCTTTTTCTGTAGTTTTATGGCTACAGAGAAATGTTCATGACAACACAAGGATAACCCAGAGAGTGTATATTGAAGCAGACTTCAGTACTTAATTGTTGTTCCTCGCCCATTCCTTCAGAGACTCTCTGAATGGAATATTCTCTGCCTTAAGTTACAATTTTTACTCTCCAGTCTTGCATCATATCACAGGGAATTCTCCAGTTATTTTTGTGTTTTCTTCTCTTTGGTTTCAGACTTTGTAATCAAAGATTTCAGTAGTCTGCAGTAAAGGCATACATAAGAATGTATGACAAATACATGAGAAATTCATTAATATGCTTCAGCTCTTTTCTACAACCATGTGCACGTACAATATTCTTCCATTGGTCTTACTCTTTCATTTTTGTGTTGACAGAAAAAACAAATTGAACAACTGCATCTCTTCATTTGTAACTTTTGAACTGCTCAGCTCTATGTTTGTATTGATACTGTGTCCAAATATGCAGTCAAGGATTTGATTATTTGCAAAATAAAGTGACCTTTTTGAGTCCCCAGAACTCCAGATTACAAGATGCTTACCTGCCTAAGGCCTGAAAGGAAAATAACCCAACCCATAATATAATACTATAAGGTGTATTATTCCCTCATAATAGGGGGGCAAAATTAAAGGCAATGGGAAGCTTGTTAATAGGCCACTCTAATGTGAGTCATTAAATGGGAGAAACTGACACACAGAACTCTATCTCAGCCATTAATCAATATGAAAGTGCACTCATAATTACAGTCTGTGAATGAACAAGGTTCTTTCAGCCATTCTGCTTGTCATGGGTTTGGGAAATGGCAAATAGGTTTTGTTTTTTTTTTCTGGAAACCTATGCCAGTATCTGTTTTACACCAATAATTTTTCATTTTTTAAAGTTCATTTAATCACTTCTGGTGCTGCTCTGAGTTCTAGCAACACAAAGGAACAGCTATCTTAGCTGAGCTTTCAAGGCTAAAACCAAATGAGTGCAGGAATCCTTCAGTGGCTTACACAGCTGTCTGTTGCAGAATGTCTCTCAAACCTCATCTTGACTTCCCAGTCTTCTCACAAGACCTCCATAGCAACGCCTATCAAATTCTTGGAAGAGAGATAATTCAGATGACAAAAAAAGAAGAGAATGAAGGTAGAAGGCAGGTTAAAACTCTCAACAAAATGAGACCAATGAAGGAAAGGGCAGACAAAGCCTTTATCTAGACTAAGATTCCTTTCAGCATCTGACCTCAAGTTTTGGGATTAAGTACTGCAAAGTCATGTCTACATCTTTTATCTTCTTACCTGGCCAACAAGACACTCACTGACAAAGGTAACAGTCCACTTCCCAGCCTTTGGTATCTCCACAGTAAACTGCCTGTACTGCTGATGCTACTTCAAGAGGGAAAGGTAATATTTATGGAGTGATATATTTTTCATTTTTCAGGTAGAAATTTCTTTTCAGAAATAATGCGACACTACAGCATTGTTGCAGAACATAAATCGGTATGAGAATAGAGTACTTGCAAGCACATCTGCTCACAATTCATGTTGATCCTAGGCCTGAGGACAAGATGTGGGAATGTGGAAAGCACTATTTCCAAGCTGTTAATTCACTGTCTGTGATCAATGGCAGCAATTATTTGCCTGTCAGACTTCTACATGAATAAAGCATGATCAGGATACACTCCCTATCCCCTTGGTTCCCTTTGTGTGCAGTATGAAACAATGTTCTTGAGTGGTTTCTCACCAGCCAGAACACAAGTGGGGGTTCAGAAGTCAGAAATACTTTAGCAGGGACGCAAATTTGTTTACAACTCAGAGGCTGAGCTGTCAGGACCAATCAGACATTTACTGGGCAAAGAAAAAACAGTGTTGAGGAAAGAAATGCCAGAAGCAAAGAAGGGAAGAGGAGGGGAGCACTAAAGAAAAAATTAATTAATGAATTTTCATGTGAGTAAAATAAATAACTGAAGGTGCAGGTTACAGGAATCCATTGAGAGTTGTCCTAAAAACAGACCTACCTCTCTGCTGTTGCAGGTCCCCAGTGGTGTAATTCCTGGTATACCACTTACCCAGGTATGAGGCATGCTTTAGGGCTTTAAATACTTGGAAAGAAATTATCTGATGTGAGCCAAATTTTATCATTATTAGAGGAGATTAGATACTGCAGATAAAACTCATCTTTCTCCTTGACACTGTGTCCCTAGAACTGCTCTCCAATTGTGTCAAACTCACTTATGAGTAGCTCCATGGCCCATCATTTCCACTGATCTATGGCAGCTTTGTGGTTAAGGTACTCCACAGCCATTTCTTATCTCTCTGCCACTGACTTCTCCTGACAAAACACAAATTTCTCAGTGGTTTAGCTCCTGATGTATAAAATGAAATGTTTTTAGCAAATATATAATAAAGATCAGCCCATTTAAGATGTGTTCACACAATCCACATAGTGTTATACTTGGGAAAAAAAAAATTCTGACATAAACAATGTGTTTGTGAGGGCAGGAAAAGTAGATTCTTAATCTCCTGCTCCTGTCCAGCATCTACATTCCCCATTACCAACACAGATGGTATCTGTATCTAAAATTTCATGAGAGTGCATTAGAAAAAACCTGGACAAGCCTAACACATACCAGAGACTGAAGTAATATGCACAACTATCTTGTTGGAAAAGAAAAAATAAACACAATTATCTGAATAAAACCAGAACTTGCAATACTTAGATAAGGAGGCATACCAATTTTTATTTGAATGAGTTACCAATTCAGCGCTCGTATATCTACTTAAGCTGTCAAAACACTACATGCCATTGAATATATTATATATATTAGATGGGTCAGATTTAGGCCACTTCCTTCCCACATACAAAATCAGAGATGGTTAAGTAGGGCACAGATTTTGCTTGTTCATGGCCTCCCACTAACCTACTCTCAACAATTCCTGTGGTAGGAGCCAAACATAAGGAATCAGAAGGAATCATTTATATTTTTTTTTGTTATTACTGTTAATTTATATTTTTTTTGTTATTACTGCCTATCAGCCTGATGTTCTCTATGCTTTCCTCTGACAGAAGTCCTTAAACAGCCAGGCATGATATGGACTTAATCATTTGACTGCAACTCTCACTCTCTACGAGTTGCCTGAGATTCTCATGTACTTCCTGCATGTTGTTGCAGTTTCTCTACCACTCTGTCACTTCCAACACTGGAAGTATTAGCTTGACCTATCTATTGCTCTGTAATCTGCAGCCCAGCTGGTTTTTGTACACAAGGCTGGGGAAATGGGAGGAGACTAGGATGCTCTGAAGCAGATGAAAATTACATCTCAGTAGGGCTCAGAAATAAGAATGTAAGAAGGACCAACATTCTGCCTCCACCACTGCCTAGAAGATGCTATTCAGGGAGCACATATACTCTGGGCCACTATCTCCCTATTACTCTGCCAGTGTCCAGACTCATTGATTTTGGAATTCCTGTTAATTTTCTTTAATATAGTATTAGACTAGTTTTTCAGGAGTTCCTAGTTCCTTGCATCCTCTGCTGAAACTGTCTCCAAAATTTGTGGCAACAAATTTCGGGATGATGAAGGGTTTGGTGAGTTAGCAGCTCTACATTCACTTCATTGATTGCTTTCACATTTCCCACTGAGTATTCTCCACTCAAAGTTTAGAATTAAGTCCTTTAAGCCTCTTCTTTTAATACAATTACTTGACATCCTTAATTACTTGTCCTGACTTTCTCTGAACCTTTTGTAACTCCACTATGACTCCTTGTGATGTGAGGATCAAACCTCAGACAGTGCCCACAGTGTGTGAGGTTTTGTACTGCAGCAAAATTATGTTTTCTGTTATGTTCTTGATGCCCTTTGTGATGAATTTTTATTTCCTCTCAGCTACTACTGTATGTTATTACTGTTAATTTTTTTTTTTTTTGTTATTACTACCTATCAGCCTGATGTTCTCTATGCTTTCCTCTGACAGAAGTCCTTAAACAGCCAGGCATGATATGGACTTAATCATTTGACTGCAACTCTCACTCTCTACGAGTTGCCTGAGATTCTCATGTACTTCCTGCATGTTGTTGCAGTTTCTCTACCACTCTGTCACTTCCAACACTAGAAGTATTAGCTTGACCTATCTATTGCTCTGTAATCTGCAGCCCAGCTGGTTTTTGTACACAAGGCTGGGGAAATGGGAGGAGACTAGGATGCTCTGAAGCAGATGAAAATTACATCTCAGTAGGGCTCAGAAATAAGAATGTAAGAAGGACCAACATTCTGCCTCCACCACTGCCTAGAAGATGCTATTCAGGGAGCACATATACTCTGGGCCACTATCTCCCTATTACTCTGCCAGTGTCCAGACTCATTGATTTTGGAATTCCTGTTAATTTTCTTCAATATAGTATTAGACTAGTTTTTCAGGAGTTCCTAGTTCCTTGTATCCTCTGCTGAAACTCTCTCCAAAATTTGTGGCAACAAATTTTGGGATGATGAAGGGTTTGGTGAGTTAGCAGCTCTACATTCACTTCATTGATTGCTTTCACATTTCCCACTGAGTATTCTCCACTCAAAGTTTAGAATTAAGTCCTTTAAGCCTCTTCTTTTAATACAATTACTTGACATCCTTAATTACTTGTCCTGCCTTTCTCTGAACCTTTTGTAACTCCACTATGACTCCTTGTGATGTGAGGATCAAACCTCAGACAGTGCCCACAGTGTGTGAGGTTTTGTACTGCAGCAAAATTATGTTTTCTGTTATGTTCTTGATGCCCTTTGTGATGAATTTTTATTTCCTCTCAGCTACTACTGTAGCTTAAGTTAATGACTTCAGAGAACTGTTGGTGAAGATTTCTAGCTCTCTTCCCTGAGCTATAATTGCCAATTACAAGTTCGGAATCCCACTAGCACAGTTTAGACTATTTTTTTCCCCAAGATTAATTACTTCATGTTTTTCACACTGACATTAATTTGATAGTTTTTTGTCCACTCACTCAGGTTTGTGAATTTGTTCTGGAGAACAGGCCTACAAAGAACACTTCCCTCAACCTCAACTGCAACATGCAACTGTGTGAAATCCCTTGTGTGGCTGGAGCACCTCCAGCACACAAAGCTCTTGCAAATATCCTGCAAAGAGGCAGCTCAGTGCACAAGAATATCCATTCTCCTACCTGAACAGGCTCTCAGGTGCTGGGAACGCAGGAAGTTGAAACACCTGCTTAGCAGGGATTGTCTGCATGACTGTATATATATCTTACATGAGTGTAAAAGAGTTCTTCAGCCATTTCTAGAATGACTAAATTGTAAAATGCTTGTATTTGAGTGTTATGATTTAATCTTTAGATCAAAAAAGGGAGAATTTCCTTGCCTGAACAGCTATGAGAATTTTGCAGCCTAGTAAAGTGTTCATCACATACCTTCTCCTTCACTGGCCTCTCTGTGCAGTGACAGCTGCTCTGTCAGCTCCTCTGGCTATTCAGCTTGTTTGTTCAGTCCTTTCGGATCCATCTTTTATGTCAGGCTACTCTTTTCTACAGGGACATCAGAAACATCAATTCCTCTGCCATGTCCATCTGGATCCAGAAAACAGAAGGTAAAGGAAGCATACTTTACATCCTGTTATGAATTTAAGCACTGTAGGGTAATATCAGGCAAGAAAATTAATTTCATCTATAATCACAGAGCCAGATTACATCACTGTTTTCAAAATTTCCCAATATAAGTCAGATTTAGCAATGAAAAGTAGCAAAATAAGATTTGTAACTGGACAGGGAAGATAGGACCAAGGAATGTCAGTGGGAGGAGACATGTAAGAGCCTGTAAGAATCACACAATGGGCTGTCAGAGTCAGAGTAGCAAACACCCTTTGGACTCCTGAATCTAGGAGCTAAAACAGCTGTACACAAACCAGTTGCTTCGATGGTCAGTGCTTTATGTGCTGCACGAACCTTGTTTCCTTTTAACCATTCTTTGTTTCCAAAGCTTGTACCAAAATTAAATGCTTCAGAAACAGATTTTGCAAGCAACATTTCAGTCTTCAGTAAAGTATGTGAAAGACAACTCAATCTTCCAGTGCTTTCCTACAATATGGAAATTACTCATTCATCTTCTTCATAGAGAGTTTGTCTTCCATTTTAAAAAAACCCACCACAATAAGATTATACCGTAAAAGACAGATGATACATTCTGCCTCAGGTGACCACTCCTAGAATCCCTCTTCCAAGATGACTTAATCCATATTCTAAATTAGCATTCCCTGGAAAAATCTACCTGTTTCCCCTTAGGTCCTGTCTCTGCATGCCAGAAGCTTTCAGTTAAACCTTTCTCAGAAGTACAGGTGCCTGCTTCCAGGGCAAGGCCCCTCACACAAACAGTGCCAGCCTCTTACAGGACAGCAAGAACCTAATTTTATTTCCTGACTGTGACATGTGGGGAGAGGCTGAGAGAGCTGGGATTGCTCGTCCTGGGAAGAGATGGCTCAGAGGGATCCTCTCAGTGTGTGTAACTATATTATGGTAGAGAGCAAAGAAGACAGAGCCAGGCTCCTCAGTGGTGTCCAGGGAAAGAACAAGAGGACACATATTTAAATACAGGAAATTCTATTCCAACATAAGGAAAAAGGCTTTTTCACTGTAAGGCTGGTGTAACATGGGAACAGGTTGTCAAGGGAGATCATCAAGTCTGTATCCTTGGAGATAGCTGAAAACCCCATGGGACATGGCCCTGAGCAGCTGCTTTGGTTGACCCTGTTCTGAGCAGGGAGGTTCAGATGAAACAGCTGGTGAAGGCCCCCTCCAAACTCAACCCTTCTCTGTGATTCTCTGTGAACACTCACAGGCTTGCAAATACTAAGCTCACTGCTTGGCTTTCTTGAAGATTTGTCACAGGATATACAAGGGATTGAACCCTACTCTCAAGCATGTGTGTTTGGGACAGTATTTACATGGAAACAACTCAGGAGAAGAGCAATAAACTTGAAACACAGAGGTACAATTTATGTTTGGACATCTCTGTCACATGCTCTAAGGCTGGCTTTCCACCAGAGAAAAAAAAGGCAAAATGCCCCAGAACCAGCATAATAGCCATATCTCAGCTATGTAGGACTAGATCTCAAGAAATAATTTGCATTTACTGCACATATATTTGCCTACAAATTTTAGTGTGCCTTGCTTAAGCACTCTACTGAATGAGGACTAATATCCACCAACAGTAACAGGCACTTCACCTCTACAGGGTGACGTGCTTAATTACACTAATACCTTTTAAGAGATTTATTCCTCTCCTGAGGTATGCGTTTTCCCTGGTGTTTTAGGAAAGTCTGTGACAGATATTATGATGTGTTAAGTGAACTGCTAAAGATTCCAAATAGTCCCAGATAACAAAGAACACTTTTTCTTTAATGTGCTTTAGAGGAGTAAAGTAAATATATCTGGAAATCTAAGAGCGCCCGTTGAAGTGTTTATGAAGTTGTACATGAGCTATTTGGTTGTAACAATGCTTAACTGTAATTTAGTGGTCTTATTTGCAACACCTTTTTGGGGTTTTTTATGACTTTTTTTAATGGGACTAGGCAATTTACAGTGCTGTGCCACTGTGAGAATCATGCTACAAAACTGAGATGCATCTTTTGTTGATTCATAAAGCAGTCCGGTTTCTGCAATAGTTCTAGGAATCCATTGACACAAGTGTGTGTACAAACACCTATCAGCCTCATGCACACATCCTGAAGTAACACAGAAGGTTTAGGACAAAAAAAACCCTTTGGAGGCATTTCAATTTCCTCACCAAATCCATTAAGTATTCATTTCCAGAAGAATGCAAAGATGAAACAAGAGTACAAATACTGCTAATAAACATACCAGATCTTACTTCTCCATCGGATAGTGCTGAAAATAGTTGTCTTTCTGACATGACCAAGGTTAGATGAGTCCAGCACCTGTTGCAGAAAAATTTGATAACTATTGAGCATGTTTTTCTAAAGCAGGTGTTGAACTCCCTTGACCTTATTCACATCAGCTGGACAAATGGACAACTGCTTTTCACCAAAAAAGTCCACATGTGTGACCTCGACATACAGTAGTTTCTGTGATTTTGAGAAAGCCCAACAGTAAATCCTGAAATTTGCAGCTTAATAATTTCAATAAAGTGAAAATCAGCCCTGACCTAAACACTTTCTCCAACCTAAAGTTGAACTTTACAAGGTTTTTGATTGATTGGTTTATTTGATGCCTTTAAGGACACCAGTTCTCACTCTATTCTTTTTTTTTTTTTTTCAGCCATCTGGAAACTTATAGCTGATCTCTCCCTTAAACATCTCTAGATAGATACACTTGTTTTTCAACCTCAACTGCTTCTGAAATCCTTGCCACCCTAACCTATATAATACCATTCAGCCCATGGCTGCCTCTAGAAGAATCATTTCTTGGATATTATACTACATTATATTATAGTAATCATCTTTCCTTACTTCATACCTCTTCCTCCAGGAAGGGTAAGCAAATTTGTCCCATACTGTAACATATGTGAAAATCACATAGTGAGTGTAAAGGCTTATCTGTGTAGACATTTTCCTTCTGATTTAGGTTTTATTAGGTATTATTTCCCAAGTTGTAATGGAGCTAACCTTTTCCAGAGGGAAAATATAATATTTCCTCCCAAGTTGTAATGGAGCTAACCTTTTCCAGAGGGAAAATATAATATTCTATATAGTGCCTTTCAGTTAAACTTAGTACCAGTGTAGCTCACAAGACTTTGCTGGGGTTTTTTTTTGTAATTTTCGTATGCTTGGTTCCAAAGACCAAATTGTTATGCCTTCCATTTACAGAGTACTAAGATGTATTGAAAACAAACCCATTTTAATAGATGTATGAAATCATGAAATAATAATAATTTAACTTGTTTTCAAATCATTAAAATTAATTAACATTTATATTCAAGTAAGAGATTAAACAAAATGCAAAGTGTACAGCAGTGTTTAATAATGTTCATATGCACATAAAAGATAGTTAAACACCAGTGTTTCTAAGCTATTATAATAGAAATTCTGTTCCCAAAGCAAACAGAATTTTACTAAGATTAATTAATGATCTCTTTGTTTTATTCTTCTTTTTCTGATTTTTTATTTTCCCTGCCCCTAATAAATACAGAAATAAAGCAACTTGAATTTCTTTTGTTAATTTAATTGATACCCACTGTAAGCCCTATCTAAAAATTGGTTCATTCAGAAAAAAGATCATCATGAGCAGGGAATTACTTTTATATTTTTCAATTTAAAAATAGGATACGATTTTAGTTCAATGCATGGGCTGTTGGTTCCTAGGATTTTCAAGATGTGCATCTTTGAAAAAAAAAAATATTTCCTCCTTTGTCTGTGTTCAACAGCAAAGGAAAGAAAGCAGTCTTATAATGTGTATATTGAACTGGGATTTGGGACATTGATAGAGCATGTGTAAAAGAAATGTCTATGTTCTTTCAGAGTCAGCACTCATAGAATGAAAAAGGTTACTAACCCTTCCTGAAAAGAGATACAGAAATAGATATAGATATAGATTATACAGAGAGATAGATATAGATACAGATATAGATATAGATGATATAGATATAGGTAGATATAGATATAGCTGTAGATAGATATAGACACTTCTGCTTTTCCCAATCTTTTTACTTTCTAGTATAAGAGCTAAGTGTTTTGGAAGGGAATGCTTTCTCCTTCCTGATACAGAACTATTTGTTCTATTACTACTTTTACATGTAAAAATAGTTACTTTTAAGTAAAAACACACAAAAATATAAGTAGACTACAAAAAGAAAGGGAATGCATGTGTTAATGTGGTGGACTCTTGTCAAGAGAGTGAATTATTTTCCTTCTCTTTTTCAAGCAGTTTTCTGGTTTCACATGCACAATGTGAGGCCCAGACACATGGTGTTTTCCTCCCTGCCACAGGAGCAGGGCTGCACTGATTCCAAAAGCTGTACTCAGAACATTAACATGCCTTGTCCTCTCTTATTACAGATGTTTCTTATCCTGGTTCTATTCATGCTACCAGACCTTCTCATTTCAGGTCCAGTGCCTGCACTCCTGAACAGCACCACCTCTTGTGATGGCACTGAGGTTAGTTAGTTCTCACATGCAGAGCACATGAGCACCTCATATGGCAAGTGCTTTAGCTGACAGTATTTGAAAGGCTTATATTTATATACTCCTACAAAACAAATTTGGTCTCATGTTCAGTTGGGTACAATTTTGCCATGAAACTACCCAGCCTGTGTTTAACTGGGGCTGACCAGCAGAGCAATCAGCCAGGCAAGGAGCAGTCAGTGGATCTTTGTAGTCAGTAAAGCAGTTCTCACAGTAGCACAGTAAAGCAGTTCCACTGCAGTAGAACTCACTGATGTGTTAGTGAGGGTCTCTGCTAGATAACAGTCCTAGTCCATGGAGGAGCTGAATCTGTCCCTGACATGTCAGCGTGGAGCTTTCACTCCAGTGAAAATAGCCCCTTTTTTCCTGGAAAACTCCTGGTCAAGACTTCTCCTCAGTGTTTTGCTGAGAAGTAGTCCAGTTTCCAACTTAGTTGAAAAATTATTCAATGATTTTTTTCTGCCAAATGTACTCTTTCATGTTCTATGTAATCCATGCATTTTTTAATGACCTGGAAAGGATGAAAACCACAGAATTCTTCCCATCTTGTGAGATTTGTTTTTCAAGGCTTGTAAAGGGTCAGTTACCTCTGCACAGAAACTGTCTTAGTGGGTTACAGATGATGCTAAAACATGTTAAGCATCAGTAAGGCAAGGCAGCACAGTATGATCTGAAGGTCCATTACAGCTCAGAGAGTGCCAGTGACCTCTCTGTAGGGTGTTTTCATCTCTGCAAATTGCAAAGCTGCCATCTGGACTCCATTCACCCTCTCTGTAACAACACTACACAAATACAGACACTTTGAGGCCCAAAACAGCTCTGTGATGAAAAAGAGAGTCCTTCTGTCTTGATTCATTTGAAGGACTCCAGGGCAGTCCTCCAGCTACACAGCAGTATTCTGGAGGTGCTGCCTTGCAGTCACATACTGTGTGAACACATGTATAAGCTTTCAAAGAAAAAGAGACTTTACTGGTAACTGAGATATTCTTAATTTGTGTTGCCTAAGGGTATATTTGCAGCTTTCTCCCCAGCCTCTTTCTTCTGAGTCCCTGAAAATGTGCAAGATTCATGAGCCAAGAGGAGCAGCATAGGGGCCTAGTGTCACTTATGTGCACAGCCTGGCCCTCTGGGGAGGGCTGCTGAGGGAGCAGGGGTGCTGAGCACTGCTGCAGGTGCTGTCCAAGCAGAAAATCCCCACGCTGCTGTGCCTGCACCACGAATCCTGGAGCTCATATATTGGTGAGTGCCTCCTCTATTCTGCAAAAAGAGCAGATACGCAACAGCGTTGCAGACAAGGCAACACCGGTCCTTAGGGTGCTGCACTGCTGCCAGGAGTGCGTGTGGAAGGATCCCAAGTTGTGGCCAGAGTTTGTCAGGCAGGACAGCCATCAATACAACAGCAGATCACCCCACTGCTTGGCAGCCTCTTTACTGCTCCATGGTCTGAAATTACTCAGACCTGACTTTGGGAACCTTCATTTAATTTTCACCTTGTAACACAACATTTTCTATTTCAAATGTTCTATTACAGCATTGTTACCCAGTCACAGTTTTTGTGCTAGGTTTGCACTAAGTATTTAACTCAGTACTACATTTAATTAATATCAGCTACCTTTGAACTAAAGATTTATTTAAACATCATGTACAAGAGTACTTTAGAAAATACGAAGAAAATAATTACTGAGAGGGAAACAGGTAGAATTCTGTCCCAAACCAAAATAAGTGAGATGTTAAACATCTGAAACCAAATTCTCTTGCAAATATACAACATCAAGTGTTTGCTTTATTGCTATTACATAGAAGGCTTATTACTTAAGCCTCAGTCAGAAGCTCAGACACTACAAATGCTGGGCTGCAGCAGCTGGATTTCTGGACCTGGAGTAGGCATTTAGGGGAGGCAAAAAACATTTTCCATCTACTCACCTTCTATACAACTCCTGCTTCTCTAACAATTTAAACTAATAGAGCACCTGGCCCCTACTGAGTCTCCGTCTTATTAGAAACACATTGAGTCTGACGGCTGCTTGGGAAGCCAAGAGCCACATTCATCACTGGGGTATCTCATCTGACATCAGTGAGATCAGAATTTGGCTTTAATCCTCCAGAACGCACACGAGTTTTACTCAGGGACCATGTGAAAATTAACTTTGACTGCTACACTAATTCTACTGTATTTGGAGAAGGACACTGAATGTTTCACTTTGTTCAAAACTTTTCTTAATAGCATTTTACTTTGCAGCAGCAGATAGGGCTGGGCCTTCCCACCAAATGCTGTCAGGAATATTGTAGCCTGGAGAATAATCTGGTTTCTTCTCACTGAAGAATGGAAACTTGCTGTATATTATTTGATTTGTATGCTCTCATTAGGTTTTGATTTTGGCTGCTGAAAGGAAATAATTTTGTTTAATGGAAGGAAAGTGTATAAAACAAGATATAATAGAAGAGACGATTGCATATTTACTGATTGTTTGAAACTACTTTTTTCTTAATCTAGAGATCTTCAGAGAATCCTTTTTATTTTTAAGAACAGCTTTGAATGAAGCAAGAACTTCTAGCAGAAGACTTGTTACAGTTAGATTTTCCTTTTAGCTGGATTTGGATGACAATTGGATCTTTCATTCATAAAATTAAATAGTATTTTGTTAATTCTCTATGGTATAAAGTGTAGGCAATGTACAACTTGTCTTCTACTCTATGTCAAAAATCTGGTCTTTCTGCATCAGAGCTTTCAGTCACAGACCTCTTTTTGCAGCACCTGATTCAGATGTATTTTAGATGTATGTACTTTGAAGAAATAAAATGTCTCTGATAATTTAATTTGCAAACTGAACTTGGAGCTGAAAACCAAAATCATCTTAGTACTTTGAATTAAGCTATTGTGTCACTTTCAAAAATTTAGGATGGTACTCACAATAAATTAAATAGGAGATTTCTGTCTCCAACAGAGGCTAAACCCAAAAATGCTGGACATCCCTCCCTCTTGCCTGTATTTTTGCATGCGTGTGCATGCACATATATATTACTTGGACAAAAATTGCTACATTTTTTATATCAAAGCTTCTCTAGCTACTCAATCATTTTTTGTTGTTCCACAGGTTGGGAGTGATAATTGCTGGGAGCTCTGAGCAATTGACTTTTATGTAATTATCATAAAATCATTTTAATGGAATATTTCTTGTGTGATAAGCATTGTTTGCAAAGTAGTTTGATGTCTTATAAATGACAGACTTTTACTTACTTTTTCTTTTCACTTTTTTAAGAGGGAAAATTAGGGAAAAAAGAGGACACACTGCTAGACTTATGTTATTTATTACAGATTTTTAACAAACATTTTCATAAATGACTAATGACACAAAGATTTACATCCTGCACTCTAACTTGAGCTTGCTTTAATGATCTTATCTATAAATGGTTTATGGCATAGGAAAAAGTGGAATTTTCTCTGGTTTTCAGCACAAATCATGCCCGGAACTTGTTCTTTGGCATCCTGAAAACCAAAATAGAACAAGAATGTGTTTCTTAGTATGAAATAATAATCTAAATCGAAGCATGTTTGCCCTCTGGGGCTTCTATTCTGATTTTTAGTGATTGCCAAGTATCTTTATAGATGACTGATTTGGTGAATGTTCTACCCAGCATTCAGCAGTACAAACACTAGAAATATGTCATTGCATAACATTTAAAGACGTGGTTTTAGCAATGAGACATAAACATAAATTGTGAATAAGAAAAAATATTAGAGGACTTTGTCCTCTACAGTGTGCAACTTATTAGGAACCTCCCAATATGTGCTGTTCTACACATGGGAAAACCTAGTCTAGAATAAAGCCATAAGCAATCTAAGCCTGTCTAAATGGTGTAAATCTGGAGCAACCCCCAAATTATCCTTCTATAGCTATTGAAGGTTTTTATGGCTTTGGAAATGGAAAACTGAGAGAACTACGTGACTGAACAACTGCCTACAAAGCCCAGAGAATGCAGTTCATTAATGCACTAAATGTGAGCACATCTCACAGCTTGCTTGAAAGAACCATCCACAGGTATAAAGCCAGAATGCTTTTAAACCAAGCAACCCCAAAATTTCACTTTGAGTCAAGAAATGGTGCTATTGAAGAAGCAGGTGCTACTCAGTTGTTGAGAGTTAGACTACCAGTGGGAACAACAGCCTCAGATCACAAATAATAAGAAAAAGTAATATTTATGTCTATCTTGGAGGCCTACTCAGTAAAATATATGCAAAATATGTGAGGTTCTTATTCACAGATTTAGGATGATTCTTTTCATATCCCTTTTGCTTTTGTGGGCTATTAGCAAAAGCTTTTCTTATGGTCTTGGAAACATGAGAGGAGACCCTGTATTATGGCATGGAGAACGGGAGAGATTTCCATACATTTTTTTTAGATACTATGACAAAACATTGCTTTGCATATTGTTAAATTTCAAAAGCAGAGCCCCTTTCTTACCTGACATGAAGTACGTGTTTATCTCAAAGGAATGCATATCACAGTTACTGAGTAACATCAATGACATAAGGCTTTGTAGGTACTAGATTTTACAGACTTAGCAAAATTATGAGTTATATAAATGTAAAGAGGCTACCTAAGATATATTACAAATTTAGTATTACTATGCTTTAATTTGGAAAAAAGCAAAATGTTAGTATCTGTCAGTTGATATCCACAATTGCAGTTGCCCTAAGGTCTGATAGAAAAGAGACTTTTGAAAGCTAGGCCAAAAAATATTCTTTATTTGAATAATGAAAAAGATCAGTATGCATGTATGCAGATGAAAATGCAAATGCCTTTATCTTGCTTAAATTGAGTGGGAAAACACTCAAATGAAGAGTGAAGTAATTCTGGCAATTTGATGAAAGCTTGCAGTACATAGGCAATGTTAGAGGCAATGCCCTCATGACAGGTAATACTGGATGGGTAATTGTTGAGAAATGGATATCCACAAAATTCTGGGGAAAAAAAAAAACAGCAAAGAAAACAGAGAATTGAAATCCTGCCATCTGTATCTGTTCATATATGGATTGAATCTATCCAGTGCCAAAGTAGTTGGGTCTACATGTTGTGTAGGAGCAGAGGCTACTTTATTTTCATGTTATAACTATTATCCCATTTTAACTCTCTAAGAGCACCCCTCAGGGTGCTACTTCAGTGTGTAAAATACAGTCCTAACAGCAGGACTTCAGGGTTTGGAGTCTGCACGCTTTTTGTGGAGTAACTTTTACGGAGTCCCCTCACACTCCATTCTGCCTCTCTCCCTACCAGGTGTCCTATTGTATTTGTGGGGGGCCTCAATGAAGGAAGGAATGATGAATCTGACTCCATGTTCTCAGAAGGCTAATTTATTATTTTATGATACTATATTATATTAAAGTATACTAAACTATACTGTACTAAAGAATAGTAAACTAAAGAATACAGAAAGGATACTTACAGAAGGCTAAAAAGATAATAATGAAAAACTCGTGACTCTTTCCAGAGCCCCAACACAGCTCGACCCTGATTGGCCAATAAGTCAAAACAACTCACAGCAGAAACCCAATGAAACAACCACCTGTTGGTAAAAAAATCTCCAAACACATTCCAAAGCAGCAAAACACAGGAGAAGCAAAGAGATAATTATTGTTTTCTTTTTTCTCTGAGGCTTCTCAGCTTCCCAGGAGAAAATCCTGGGTGAAGAGATTTTTCAGAAAATATGAATGTGACAATGTCCAGTGCCTTTCATTCATGCCACCTATTTGTTTAAAGACAATGGTGATTTAAAGCACAAATTAAGGTTGCAGAGGCAGTTGTTTAGTAAGAATGCTAAAGAATGTAAGACTGCTTCTTTCCCCATTTCTGCTGGCAAGCTCTGCAATTGCATTTTGTGATCATGGTGTATTTTTTACTGCTAAAAAAAAAAAAAAATCCAACCTGTTTAATTCTGAAGTCATAGGTACCACTGGTGCTACCCACTGTCAGTTATTTGTAAATGGCCAGCAGAAAAGAAGACAAAAATTAACCTGTATGACCAACAGCTAAAATTCAACCTCTACCTTGAGTTACCCCAGTGAGTTCAGTGTAGCTTCTTAAGGAAAGGAAGGAAAAAATTTGAGCCTCCTTTCTCTCTAATCCCACTTATAGTTAATATATTTGCACTCAGTTTATAGTAATTTTCTTCTAGTTCTCATTTTGCAGCTTACTTTCAGTGGGTAATATTACCATGTTTGGACAGACTAGGCACCACACAACTTTGCTGCCCATTTTGTGGCTTCCTACATAGTAAAATCCTGCAGTGAATATAATGTGTTTGCATAATTGAAGGAAAAATGGATTCAATACAAAGCATGGTCATTTGTAAGTGTGGTTCTGTATATGATCAGTAGAAAGCTCTGAAGATTTGAATAATTTTGAAACAGGAGTGTGAGCAGCTTGTTAGCTGCTTCATGAAATGGCTGCTTCATTAAACTTATCTGAAATTGCACTGATTTCCTACAAAAATGTCTGGCACCTGTTTCAAACTGCATTTTTTGTGGCCTGATCACAATGTTCAGAATGTAGTGGTTCACAGATAGCATCATATTTTTCTAAATGAACGCTTCAGTCAAGCTTTAAGTTTCAGTCTAATTCATTGCCTGTTAAAGTCAATGTAGAGAGCTTGAAAGATTTGAATAGACAGTGAATGTACAGAAATGTTAGTCAGTTCTTCCTAGAAATGCTCCCTTTAACACTGCTCTTACTTAACTTAAAAGTTGCATTTTCTTATCTTTTTCCAGGATTAAGCTGCTATTTAAGAAAGTTTTGCATCATTCCTAAGAAATATTTAGAAATCAAAATATACTGACCAACCTGAAATAGAAAGTAATTTTCCTGGGACAATGAATCAAATGGATGGTAAAATCATAATCTGAATTAATAGAGACATCTGCTTAAATCTCTAGGCTACAATTAAATACCTTTGTCCCTAAATGCCTTTCTAAATCAATTTCTTCATTTGTAACACTGAGGATTACATTACATAGCAAGGATTATGTCATGTTTTTGTCTCTGTCACCTCATATGAACATGCCAGCTAATGCAGGTGTGTGATCAGGTAAGTCTGGGGAATGTTTTCCTGAAGTAGTTTATAATGAAAAGGTTCTGACAAAGCAAGTGTCAGTGACTGCAGTTATAGTACTAATGTAAGGCTGACTAGGAGGGTAAATGGAAATTTTCTAATACATTTGGGTGCACTTCTATTGATCCTTTGATATAGCTGTGTATCACAGAGTCATCTCTGCAAGAATTAACATGGACACCAAGAAGAGGATTATATTTGCAGCAGCATGCACTGTGGTAACTATAGTTACTGTGCTGTTTCTGTAATTTGCAGTGTACAGTCTTTTTCAAAAGAAAAGATCATGTCAACCATGGATAACTTCATCTCTCTTTCCTACCTTGATGGCTTAAGACAAGGAAATTGTTTGGGGTTTTTTCTTGACTTATTTTGTCTTTGAAGGTTTTTATTCTTTATTTTTGCCTGTGCTCCTCATCTGCTTTAGAGTATTCTTTCATATATACTCTTCTTCCCTATGTGCTAATATCTTCACATCCCTGTTTTCTTTATCATTCCCCAGACGTTTCCTTCATCCTGCATTTCTATTTTCTTTCCATCAATGGTTAATTTGAGTCTCCAGTAAAGTCTTCCTTCCTTACCCTTTCCTCATACTTAGTGATGTTTGCCTCAGTCTCTAATCTCTCATAGCTGCCTGTACTTGCTCTATAGTGGTTTTCTATTATACTACTTCTAACATTGCTTTCATAGTCCTCTCACTCCCCTGTGTCTTTTTTCCCCCAGGTTCTACTGTCTTTAAACCCCTCCTTCCTATCCTAAACAAAGTAAATAGTTCCTATTCCCTGTTTTCAGTTTCATACTCCTTGGCTGACATTGTTTCCATGGCTTTCCTCCCTTCTTTTGATGTGTCTTAAGGCTGTCATACCTTCTCTTCCCTGCTCTTCCTCACTGTCTCTTCTGGTCCTCCATTCCTCTTTCAAAACTCTGTGTGTCACACTTTTCTCTGCATGGCTGCCATCTCCTGTCAGTTCTGGTTATGTACGGTGTGTTTTCACAACCAGCACAAAGTGGCAACTGAGATATTTTGAAGAGATTGCTGCAATTCAGTTCTGAGACCAGGCACTGGAAAGACAGCACAGCTCCTTCAGTAGGTAAGAGTGCTGCTAGATGTGACAGTTTGATTTAATGAGGTGAATATGAGCACATCCCATGAACGCACCCCTGTCTTAAAGGTGCTTTTCTTTGTCCTGAACAGTTCCATTCATGTGTCAGTACTGAAGAATTTCCTAGGCCACCAACTTTACTCCAGTCCTGCAAAATTTCAAGCAGATTTCAGCCTTGTGCATGCTGAAATACTGCAATGGCTGCACTTCCCATACATGATTTCTGCTTCTGTGTGTCTGATTTTTCTTCAGGCTTTTGAAACTTAAGTTGACAGATTTCTAGAATGAGACCAACTTTTACACTCTTAGTTCTGTCAACCAATTTTTTTTTCTTGCAGTCACTAAATAAAGAAATTCAAGGAGTGTTGAACCTTGGTGAAGCATCACAATCCAATGTTAAAAGCAATGACAATCTGATGGCAGAGTATCCTTGCATGTTATATTAAAAATTACAATGTAGCAACATGTACATAAAACTCTGTTGTAATCAGCCAGCCTCAGCCTGCACATTTTCATGCCTTATGGCAGCAGCAATCTTCAACATACTTAAATACAATATACCTAATTCTGAATAACAGTATTGAGAGAATAATTCTGTTTCTCTTCTTTGAGTAAGGTATTTCCCCAGTGACAGATCCGTGGAGCTTCCATAAAGAGAGATCCAAGTGCGTGTGTGGGCTAAGCTGAAGATTTCCTTTATCAGTTCATAAGGACAATATATCCCAACACATCTAGCAAAAAGCTGGAATGTTCACACAAAGGCCTGGAAACACTGTCATCACTGAGTGGAATTCACCACAAACTGCAGTTAGAGGAACAGTTGCTTGGCTTTTGTGTCCTTTAAATAAATTTAACGCAACCTGCCACTGAAAAAACCTGGCTTTTAGTTATCCTAACAGGGCAGAGTTTTCTCAGCTGAAGGGAAAAGGTGAAGCATTTCCCTGCTGCTCATGACTGCCAGAACAGTTCTTCCCTGAAGCTGCTGCTGGCTGAAGTTCCTGTTGTAACAGACCTGTGAAGCATATTATGAGAAGAAAGTTCAGATAAGCACTGATGCATTTTTCTAGTGTGCTTGAATGTATCAGTAATAACCATGAGATTGTAACCTGGTGAGCTAGACTTTGTGCAGCTGCCAGATACAGGAAAGTTTCTTCTGTTCAACTTCAGTTTCATTTCATTCTTCTCTCCAGTTTCTAATAAAATCAACACTACTTTCTTTAACATAATCTTGTTTCACCAGTTGTTACAGAAGCAGGCTGCTTCATTGCTCCAAATGAACTTCTGACCTCTGGGGTAAGAGCAGGGAGGTAAAAGATACTTGGCCTGTAGCGCTTTGCAGCAGATATGAAGCCAGGATATCTCCAAGATGCTGGTGATAGATAGTACACAAAGGAACTTCAAGAAAAGGAAGGGATATGTCAGCCACAGGACCAAATACCGACAGGTGTCAAGAAGAATTCTCTTTTACAGTGTCAATATTCTTGGTTTACTTTGTATAAACTTTTGCCCTTGGCTGTCCTGCAAACAGCAATATTAAAAACACATTTTCAAATTATAGAAAGAATCACAGCCGTAGGTGGTTATTCAATAAAAGGTATTTCATTTGATCTGGACACATGAAATGAAGACAGATGGCTTATCGAAAAAGCTTCTAAAGAATCAATCTGTGATAGTGCATAGAAAAATATGGAACTTCATTAGGACAGTAAGTGTATTTGGCCACTGCCATGGGTTTACATGGTGTTTAACCAGGTGTTAAACATGTGAAAAATTTAACTTCAATCTTTCCACAGAAACATTGCCAAACAAAGATTTAAAGAAGCACAATAAATGAAGTTCAAGATTATTATTCTTGTTTCCTTTAGCACTTTTTTTTCATTCTGAGCCCGCTTCTCCCTTTTGTGTGTGTTTCAGTGTCAGGTCTGGGAAACACTATGGATTTTCATTTGTATATGGGAATGTCAACATTATAAAAAATGGCCATTTCCTGAATAAGCTGGAGACTTGGAGGGCAGCAGGCTTCCAGATCTTGGAAACACATGTGTCATTCCATTTATATTACTTTAGCTTTAATGTCCCAGTTTCAAACCTCAAATCACTCTGGAGTCCAGAATGTGGAGGCCTGAATTATTCAAAATTACTGAAGCACCATTCAAACAGCTTTTTTCTATCAGTAGATGTTTTGGCATGAGGATTGGGAGCACAGCTTTATGCGAAGGAAATTCAGCCCCTGAATTCCTCTCTGATAACCAAAGGACATGGACACTTTTATTTCCTTCCATGGGAATTCCACCAAGAACAGTAATGGTTGGAGAAGTTCAAGGCCTTCCAAAATTTTAAATAAGATTCCCCCAAACTGCAAGGTTTTAAAAATAAAATATACTCTTCATAATTGCTTGCTATTTACACTCAGAGATCCTATCAACAAAAGAAAGGTATTTCTTCTGCACAGTTTGAAAACTGAATTTAAAGTGATATAAACAAAACTTATGCTTTCTGAACACATATTTTTTTTCTAATTTCTAATGTATTATTTATTTTGAGAACAGCTAACTGAAAAGGTGTTCTAAATTTCACTGTCTGTAAAGAAAACTTGGGACAAATATCTTTTGTTTTTAGTCTTGCAAAGGATAGCATGAAAAATTAAACCTAGAGTTCTTACATGTCCTGGTGGCAGAAGCAACCAAGGACACCACTGAGTAAGATTTGCTAAAATAAAGAATTTTTAGTCAGGAGATGATTCTTCAGCTCTTTGCTTAAATGCATAAATTTACATCTTTTGTTATCTCTATTCAGAAGAGCTCAATTTTAAGGCATTTGGATATCTAAATATCGGGTGTCATTTCCTAAGATAGTCCTAGTGTTGTGTGCTCACCCACAGTGAAATCAGCCCTTGAGAACTGCAAGAGACAGCAAGAAATCTCTTTTAAACCCAACACAGTACTGAAGAGTGCGACCACATTTATTAGCAAGAAGCTAGGCTTCCCCCAGGTAAGGGTCCTGCTCACGACATCAACAGAGGACAGGGACCTAACCTCTATCCCTGCCCCATGTAAAGCCAGCTCTGTCTCTATGGCCATCATGGTACACCCACAGAAGAGCCTTCTGTACACATGATTAGAAAGCCTCAAGGCCTACTGTCAAGGCCTCCCCTCCTCTTTGCTTTTACAAGTAAAGTAAGTTAGATCTCCAGCCCTTAGTTCATCTAAACTAGAAAACATGATCCTTAATGCCTCTCAAGCTAATACAGAAAGCATTTATATTTGGGCTCCAGCATAACTGCAGGAGTGTCCAACAAAGTGTGCCAGTAGAAATCCATTCATATTTCCTATTTTAACAGTCTGTAATTTGAGTGTTTGTTCTTTCAAGTGCCTTCAAATTATGCCAATTTCTAGAGATTAGAGTCTAGGCTAAGTATTCTCCATGAACAGATAATACAGTGGATCTCTGTTTTAGTTGGAATAAGGTATATATTTGAACTGATTGCTCACTGCCTGAAAGAGCTATTCAGCTGGCTATAAAGATTGTGGTTTTGACATGGGAATGTTCCTGTGGCATTGTTTTACATAGCAGTGGCTGAATCTGAAATTTTAGATTCTCTTTGGACACTTCAGCTGTGATGTGGTTTGAACTGGAGTACCCAAGGCTCTCTTTGATTCCCTACCAAGGGAGAAATAAAATATTATTGCACGTTTTCAATGTCCAAAGAAGTCTACATTACTTTCTATGGAGGATCATCTTGCTATGTTACAGGTACACTTCCTTCCTGGTAAGTAATGATGAATAATTGATATTTCTGCTGCAGGAAACTAAATTAAAGGAGTCAAGCTTATAAACTTGAACTTAGTCTAAATCACTCCCTGGAAAATGTTTCTGTTTGCATACAAAGTGGTGACTAAGTTGGTAAAAGTCTCTTATTAATCTGGTGTTTCATATACTGACTCAAACCAGAATCATGGGAATATCCCAAGACCTCCTCAGCTTCAGGCAAAGCAGCTTGGAAATTAGGGAAGGAAAAATGCATTGTGTGTGCTGAGTCCCATAACCCACCCAAGTGTACTTACAAGTAAAAGTTCCTGAAAACTGTAGATGAAATGGGAATATATTACAAAAGGAAGTTTATGCACGTGGGCGGATTATTGAATTCTTTACAACATAATTATGTCTCCTGACAGAAGAAAGATATTAATGAAATTAGCTACTCATGTACATGACCATGTAGAACCAGAAAAACACAAAGGAAGCACACAACAAAAGACCCTGGACTTCATTATTTAATTCTTTTGATAAATAGATATGTTGCTGATTCAGAGAGACTGATGTGTTGCAACTGCTGCTGCAGATTAAGTTCACAAGGCACTGAGCACTTTTCAGACCATCTTATTTACTATTAATTGATAACAAAAATTAGCTGATTTCTGCTAGTGGGGAAGTTGAAGTTTACTAGGTTTCATCTCACATATAGTTGGAGCTTTATATTGAAGGAATTTCTGATGTATACTTTTTGCTGAGTTTTTACATTTATAATGAATCAGACATCTTTGAATCATGAATGACCAACAGCTGCAAAAAGGATTATTTGGGCTTTTCAGAGTACACTGTGAAAAATAAGGAACTGCTAAAGTCCATTTCTGACTATTCTTAGATGAATTGAGGCAAAGTTTCTCTTAGAGTTTTGCTTGAGTGTATGCTACAGGATTTGGTCTAGTTTTGCCTGTGTTCAGTAAAAACAGCAGTGCAACTGGTCTGTTCTTTGCCTGTCACAACGCAAATGGTCCCTTGAAACAAAGATCTACACTGTCAGCTTCAGCATGCTGTAAGAATTAGTATTGACTGTAACTTTGCTTAGTCAAGAACATCATAAAAAAATTCCAGATAGATGGAAAAAAAGAAGAGACTTAGGAATGAAAAGGTTCAGTTGTTTAAAAATAGATTGGGTCCTATGTGACTATTTTTAAAAAGCTGCAACAGTAATACTTTAACAACTAAAATAGCTCTGCTGTGCAACTTTTGCTTTATTCTGACAGAATGGTGTTGTGTTGAATTTCAAGGCTGACCCTGGAAAGCATCTTAGGTGGCAAAGCAAAGATCAAGGCAAATGTCAAATTTTTCTAATTTATATCTCTCCAATCCTTTCAGAGTCTGGAGGCAAGATGAAGTCTGACTGGATTTAAGGTATTATTTTCCCATATATTTCTCATGAAGAAATTTTCTTGGAACTAAGAAGATCATAGAAGAAAAATCCCCTTTTTGGCTTAGTGTAAAATGCGCATATGTGAAGTGTAACTCTGGAGAGGCTTTTCAAAATCTCTTGTTTCAGACAGACACTCCTGACTGTGGCAGGTATCCTTAAACAGTGAAACTGCTAGCAGCAAATGACCCTCTTCTCCAAGATCATATGAATGCCACTGTGCTGTGCTGAAAGAAGGAAGCGAGGTTATATTTCACTTAAGGACAGAATGAAAGCTGGAACTGCTTTCATATTGTCCCCCATGTTTTCTTTTCCACTCTCAGTCATATCTGTATGGCTGATGGTTCACAGGGTGCTTTGCTTCTATGTGAGGAAGAATTTGTTATTGCTTGCTCACTATTTTCCGTAGCAACAAAATGTCTCTGTTTAAGATCCAGTGGAGATGAGCAAACAGAAAAGCCTTTAAGAAGCAGTTTGTAAAAGAAGCTAAATTCAACTTAACTCTTTCACTTTAATTGTGCAGTCAGTATTAAAAAATTCTTATCAAGGCCCAGAGTATTAAAAAATGTCTTATCAAGGCCCAGAGTGCCCCCAGTCTTTAAGCTCAAGAATGGACATTTTGGGTCAGATCCAGTGTCTCCTAAGCAGGGAAAGCCATCTCTGCCAGCACAGGGTAGTAGACACCTAGAGAAGAACAGAAAAAGCAGGAAAGGCATGACATGATAAATGCCCTACTGTAGTATTTTCTTCCTTTCCTCCCCAACTTCCTTCAAGCTGCAACTTAGAAACTATCTCGACTAAAAAAGGCATCTGTGTTTTTAAATGCAGATGTGTAAAAAGCAGTTAGATTGAAAATAATTTTATCCTTTACTTACTCTATTACTGACAAGAGACAAATTACAGTCTCTGTGTTTGGTTACAACCTGCCCTCACAGAACATGTAAGAAAAAGCAGACACAAATCTAAGATGGGAATCAGACACTATTCAAAAGGTCCAAATAATTTACTGAGCCTTTAAAAGCCACAAAATTAATATAAAGTACATAGCATTAAAGCATCTATATTGAAGACATCATCTTATTTCCAAATAATTAGAAGATCAAGTGAATTGTAAATTAAGACTCATGTCAGGCTGCAAAAGGTGAAGTATCTTGAGTATGAAGACATACTCAGCACATGGAAAAGGCTACAAAAACATGGCTAGGGATACACACAGCAAATGGTTTGTGCCCCTGCCCATAAACTGATGTACAGCACTTTGTGCACAGGTCCTGCTCTTTCAGCAACATTAGGTAGAAACAACAGCCATTTACAACCTGCATCTCTTTATAATCCTTTTCCCCACCAGAGACATTACCTACTTGGTGATAGCAATAGTAGCTGAGAACTCGAGCCAGGCACAGAGCACTACCTGCACAGCATTTCCTGCAAAGGATTTGGAATTCAACAGACCATTCACTAGCACTGCCAGCTCTCATAACTTTTACTGTAAGACCTTCCAAATATGAAGGGTGCTTCCAGCCCTAAGTCCCAGAGTAATTTCCAATATTGTATTAACTGCACTTTTACCTTCCTTTCCCTTATGTCTATGCCTGTTATGACTGCAGAGAAAACCTTGAAAACACACACACTAAAGCCTGAGAACTTCACAAATGAAAATAATTTCCAATTTTTTAGCTCCTGTGATTACCAACCCAATCCAGTTTGGGTAAGCCTTGCTCAGGCAGGCCTGCCAACACCTCAGAGGGCTATGACTCTCCATCAGCCTGGTCTTTTTCTTCACAGTCTGTCCAGACAAGGGTGCTGTCACTACTTGGAAAACAGAAAATGCCCTAAAGTATTCATGTTCTCACTCTTCAATTTAGAAAAATAAAAAATTGCTTTAAAATAACATTTAAAATAAATGTTAGCTAATCTCTGTTTGCTCACCAGCTGCTCCTGGGTTTACAATGTTCATTTTTCATTTAGCAGAGATAGATTTGGATTTCAAGTATGATGGTCTGGTATTTCTACTTTTAAAAATCATTACAAAACATACAGAAGTGGTTTGTAAATACTAGTGAAACATGCACTGTGAGAGCAGCAGTGCTCTGCAGCAAAGGGCACTGAGTACATTAGGATCCAAGGAAGGGTAAAAACTTCAGTCCATAAATAACACCCTATCTTTTTCTCATCTCAGCTGGCATGAGAAGTCTATTGTCTCTCATTTCTGGTTTTAGTCAGCTTTATTTTCATGGTTTGTTTCACCACTAGACCCACAGAGCTGAATAGCAGCCATTTTACACATGACTTAGAGCTACTGTACTGTATCAAAGTTTCTATGTAGGATGTTATAATTAGGATTTTTTCTCTCCTGCAACAAAACTGTGGTTATAGACAGTTTTAAATATACCCAGTGATTTATGAAAATATCAAGTGACAGTGAATGATAATGTAGTTTTTTTAACCTCAAAGTCATCAAGTACATGTTAAAAACAGACTGACAAAAAATAAGTAGTAGCACAAAAAAGAGAGTAGGGAAGGAATGAAAACTGTCCAGGAATGCACACCTTCAATTTAAGCATGCAACAGCAACAGAAAAAAGCAAGAAGATCGACAGAATTCCACACTTCAATTTGTGCAAATACTTTCTATTTTCAATATCCAATCTGACAGTCTTTGTGTAACAGCTACATGTATAGCATGGGATGGTTTTGCAGTCACTTATGTTATTCAACTACCTGTTTCTTGTACTAACTCCTATTTTTTTACCTAGCAGGTCAACATGATAAACATAAGATAAAAATAACCACCTAAAGTCTGAATCAATTCCCAAAGTTTCTTTACATGTGGCTGGAATCATTAAATCCAGACCCACTGCCCAAGTCCCTCAGATCTTGTGTCATGTTAGGGCTGCCATCTTTACCACCCATGAGGCCTGAGCACCCTTCACGTCTCATGTGTCCTTTCACAGACCTGATGTGCACATGCACAGGAATTTTGGCTTTTTACCACATGGTAAAACACAGCTTCCCACCTCTGGCACAGCTCAGCCAGGCCCTGGGGCTGCACCCACAGGGATGTAGCACAGTGGGCTCCTGTCTAGGCACCTCAGATGGGCTGAGGGGGTGTTGGTGCCATGCAGGCCATGACGGAGCGGACATGCCACAGCTCCTGGTACCATGGGAGCCATGCCACAGCTCCTGGTGCCATGCAGGCTGTGCCAGAGCTCCTGAGCCTGCCAGGACACCCAGGTGCCACAGTGGGACGTGGTGCTTCAGCCCCATGAGCCATACAGTAGCTGTCCCTCGGCAGCCATGCACTCAGCTGTGGGCAGACTGTGCTCAAAAGCAAATGAAGGAAAGAACAGAAATTCAAATTCATAAGTAAACAAAAAAACCCAAACCCTCAAACTATTACAATATTCTTACCGGTGTGTGAGGGGCTGCTCTGGAGCTGCCTCTGCTTCGCCTTGTGAAGAGGTGAGTGCTACACCCGGGCCCTCACAGAAAGAGCGGGAACCCTGAGGGACACCCTCAGCTCTCCCTTCTCCTGGCTTCTCCGGGCTCCCACCATGCTGCTGCCTTCTGGATCATGACAGGTCCTTCTTCCATTTCAAGGTATTACATATATTTGTTACATTCTGATTAAAACTGAAGAGTATGGTTTCAAAAGTACAGCCGGCTGATCTATAGCTCACTGCTGCCAAGGCGGGGTGTGTGTTCACCTGCCTCCTCCTCCTCCCTCCTCACCAACACGCTGGTGCTGGCAATTGCCAGAGCTCTTCTTATGTGCCAGCTCCATTAGCTAAAATGGCAAAAAAATCCCACCTGAAACACACAATGAAAAATTAAATAGTTCTCTGCCATTCTAGAATTAAATTAGATCACAGTGGGGCCCAAAGTGTGCCAGAGCAGGTGTAAGAGAGGAGGTGTACGGCCAACAACAGGGCAAGTGGGAAGAGGGTGAAGAGATTGTCTCCTCTCAGTTTATTGAATTTCAGTCTTTATTCTACTTTGAACTATTTCTATTTCTTAACTCTGAAACTCTGCCATAGCAGCCTGGCATTGTCAGGCCTTTCCCCGCAGTCACTATTATGTGCCAACCAAGTGCTGCTGGCTTTTTGGAACCTGGCTCAAGTATCCATCACTGTGCCTCTCCCTTCTCACGAGGGCTACCAACAGAGAGCTTTCTCCTCTATGAGACAAAAAAAAAAAAAAATTCCTAGGACAGGAATTACTTTTATAAAATTTAGGAACTGATTTTACCATTATGCTACAATGGTTCAAATGCAGCCTGAGCCTCTTTTGTGAATGAAAACTAGAACCCGCCACAGTGCATAGATGTGCACATCCCCAAGGTGTTGCTCTAAGAAACATCCTTCTCGAGAGGAATGTTAGCTTCCCCTGTACAAGGCAGCACACTGATACAAATGTCTGTAACTTTTCTAATGTGGAATGGGAATATTTTTCTTTAAAATCACCCAAAAACCATGAGGGAAAAGCTATGCAGGAGAAAGCATTATAACCTGTATATGGATTAATCTAATCGAGTGTTCATGTTGGCATAGTATCAGAAAGCTCTTTTAGGTGTGATAAAATTTAGCAACTAATTGAGCCTATCTTTTTATCCTTTCCTGGAAAATTGGAGAAAGCAAATACATTGCCTTTTAGCATTGTTCTTATCCTTCTTCCCACCCCACAGACAGAATGGGTTTTATCAGTGCTAAAGGAAGATTGAAGAGTTTCTAGTATAAAGGCATAGGGATAGCAAAATGCAGTGGTTGAAGTTTAAATCAGCAAATTTACAACAGGAAATAAAACACATTTTTAACACTGAGGTATGTAATTACTGGAACAGTTTACCACAGGCATGTAAAACTCAGCATGTTTTGCACTCCTTAAATTTCAGCTGGTTGTCCTTATAAAAAAATATTTTCTTCTGAAGTTTTTGGAGTAACCGTGGAAATTGTCAAATAGGTTAGGCAGGTCAAGTCAGGCCAGACCATTATGACCATCCCTTTACACCACAAACTATCCTCTGTACCTAACAAGCTGATTGCCTTGAATGACTGTGAAAACCTATATGCTTTCTAACAAGCTGACTTGAAAACTGAAGCTGGAATGTGCATTCCCTGATTCCGCTGAAGAGCAGATGCCCGAAGCAGTCTGCAGAAAACTGTGAATTTGGACGAAATTCTGCAGCTGAGGCCAAATGCATTTAGTTCACCTTACATGACTATGGATTTTGCAGAAAGTAATCAGCTCACAGTAATGCAAGTGTTATACAGTCATAAATCTTTTGCTTTCCAGTTGCATTTAATATCGGCCACAGTATTCCGAAAGAGTATTTGAAAAACCTTTTTTTGCCTCTGTTGCCAATTTCCCCAAAGAGCAAAGACAGAGATGTCATTGATTTTAATTTCACTAAGCGTATTCATTGTAATTATTCACTGTCAGAGCCAAAACCAGATAATTGAAATATAAATTAAAAAGACCTGACAAGTGTCAAGTCCTATTACCAGTTGACTTGAATAGCTGCACCTGATTTGGGATATTTCTTTTTGTCTAATGTCCAGCTAGAAATAAATGTTCAAAGGGAAAATTTGATAGAACAGAAATAAGAAAATATAATAAGCTGTAAACATCAATATAATGTAAAACTATAGAAGATCACTTAGCAACAGTAATGGAATTAAATCAATATTCTGGCATCAGCACTACGAATTTCAGGACTGCAAGTTTTGCTATTTTCCAGACTCTTCCACCTTATAGCTGCCCATTAATTACCTTCATTTGTCAGCTGGCAGTACAAACAGGGTACAAATGTTTAGTCTGCTGCTTGTGTTAGTATCTAGGAGCTGCAGTAGACAGAAGGTTTCCAGAACTCTGCTGTATAATCACCCTATGAAGTTGCTTAGCTCTGATGTTTGTTAGCACTATTAACATGTTTCCTTTTTATTCAAATAAAGTAACAGGTGAAAATGACTCAAGTAAATATTGGCTTGTTTGCATTCTTAACAAAACCATTTTAGTGCAGAGCAGTGATTCCGCCTCAATATCAGGTTTAGATGTTCTAACTTACAAGGTACATTTTAGCATGCACTTTTAGGGCCAGAGTGATTTACACAGTGGAAGATTTGTGTAAGCTGCCTTGTGTTCCCACCTCATGAATAACAGTGTAGCAGAAAAGGGGCGAAAGCAGGTCCATAAAGTAGACTGCTCTGTTGGTCTTAGGCTGTGAAGCAAAAGCATATTGAGACAAGAAGCACATTGAATGTTACTGCTGTGCTCCCACCAAGGGAAACAAACTTGATCCTAGGCATTGGCTCCTGCCGTCACTTGGTGGGGCAGAAAGCAAACCAGAATATAAACAGAATATAAACATGATGGAAAGCACAAGAGCTTTCCATCAAGCCTGGCACTGGACTAGGCTTCCTCACTGCCATGTAAACCAGCCAGTGCAATGCATCACCAAAACTGGAGATTGCATATTGTGCCATTCCTTTTCTGAAGTACCCGATTATTAGCAGCAGACACTCCAGCACTGAGGGAAATCCTGGCAAAAGGCATCAGCAAGGACCCTTCTTCTAAACTTCTACTGACACCTTGTTAGGAGGCACCTTCAGCCTGTTTGGTCACTCAGCCAAGGCTGTAACCCTGTCAGCATTCCTTGGATTGGAGCATTTCTATGAGCAGCACATCAACTGCTTTTAGTGCTACTTCTTGTTTTTACCATCCAGAAGCTATCCAAATAGACACAGGTGAGATTCAGCCCTGCTCCTTAAAAGGCTTTCCCAGAGCATGACAGTGTGACTATATTGATTTACACTTGCTTTCTCAAGCTCCTTTTACACTGCAGCTAAAAAAAAAAAAAAAAAAAAGGAAATTCAATGACCTAGTAAATTTTTTCACATAAAAGCCAGTACCAGAACTGGCATATTGACCTAGTTTCTCATGTTGCAGTAGGCTGGTGTGATGTAACAGGCAGATATGATTGGTACCCTGATCTTGCAATGTTTTACAAATGTCACCTAGTATCAATAATTAATATTTTCAGGACTGGTCTTGAAGTCAAGTCCAATAAAACTGCGGGTCTTCACAGAAGAGGGAATGTAAGTGGCCTTTTCTGTCTGTCCATGTGGAAGTACGTACTTCATCTTGTTTATGACAACTCCTGAAGACAAGCAATAATGCCGGTTTTCTTGTCTCCGTACATCAAAGGAAAACGATGAAGATTTCTGTTTTCAGTGTTGTCGTGTCTGGCTCTTGCAGAGGCAGCCGGCAGGTTGATGCAGCTGAGCTTCCCTCATGCATTTTATACATATTCTTATTGTCAATATAAACACAGATCAAGGCTAAAATGTTTTACAAATGAAGCTAGAGACAAAAGAGGGCAGCTGGTCCCCAGAGGGAGGGTTCGAGCTCCAGGTCAGACAGATGGAGAAATTTCCTTTTTGTGTCTCAAAGGTTGTTGCTAAGGAGACCAGTTTTGCTTCAATGAGGCTGTGGGATGGACTGGTTGACATATATGCAATATTTCTGCTACTAAGAAAAAAAGAAGCACAAGCTGTGAAGTCTTTATTGGGATAGAGGACAGAAAGCCATTTACAAGGGTCTTTTTAACTGCTGTACTTATTCCTACTGACAAAAGTTAATAACTTTACTATTTGTCTTCTTTCCTTTGCAGTCAACTTCACTTCAGAAGGAAAGTGTTGCTGTGAATGGCAAGATGAGACCTTACTACCAGCAGAAATCCAAGGTAAGCACAAATATTCCCAGGAACCAGCTCTCTAGATAGGCACAGTCCTTCCTTTTCAAGTTCAGCCAGTAATCATTCCAAACTTAGTTCCATCTGCATACTCTCTGTCAGTATTATGCTTTTACAATGACAGAAGGTAGTCTAAATGAACATGAACTTGTTTCACCCAGATAGTGCTCCTTTCTTACTGAATAGTTTCAACAGTGGTTTTAAGTAGCAGAAGTTGGTTTAGAGCTTTAAATTTCTATTTTTACATTTGACCTTCCAGCATTCTCAGTCTTGATTTTATTGTTTCATGTTGACATTTGTATCAATAGATTTGGCATTCACATCACTTGTGTGACTGAGGTTGCAGGACCTCTATTGTGCAATCTATTTTTTCCCTGTGATGATCTTTCTATGAGATAAATTAATCTAGATGAACATTTCCTAAAAAGGAAAACAGAGGAGTTTCCACTGCAGCACTATTGAGAATTAAAAGGTCATTCAAATCTGATATACTTTAAAAACTTTTACAATTCTTACTGTTCTGATTAGAAGTGGACTGTTTCACAAAAATAGTTAGATGCAGGAAAGGCTGTTGGGTGGACACCCAACCTGTATGTAAATGCTGAGATACCTAACACAGCTTCTCAAATAAGTTCTACTTGAATAAGCATGTTCATCTGCACTAAGGAAATCCTGTCAAAGCTTGTAGCAGTAAAACTAGCATAGATAAGGCTCCCCTAGCAATCTATGGCTCATCTAGGAATAATAAACCATCAGCCCTTCCCCTGTTCCCTGAATCTAACTTGACAAAAGAGTTGTAAAATACCAAGGAAGGGCATGCAGGTTTTATCAATGAGTCTCATTCTCCTACCAGGTGAAGTGAGACTCCCTTACCCAGTAACAATGGTGTGTTATTTCCTCCATTTAGCATTGGTCCTTTAAATTTGGATACACATTTTGGTTTTAACCTTCAAAATATATCTCCATCAGAAATATAAAGTGGCTTACAATACACACTTGAATAACACAGATCTTTCCCATTGAAAGAAAATGTAAGCATGTGAAGCAGGCAGATGGCAAAAGAGGATTAAGGAGCCTTAATAATTTCTTTTCAGTTCATTTAAGCTCTTTTATTTCACCGTAATAGACACATTGATTGTCAGTCTACAGGGAAGTAAAAAGTAAAAATGGAATATGGCAAGACCACATATACCCAATGTGTTTCATTTCAATAATTGTCTATTTGTAATTCTTTTAATGGAGATTAACAAAACTTATCTAAATAACCAATTAATTCAAGGACACAAATATATATATATATACATTTTACATGTATTAATATACTTTACATGTATTTACATTTACATTTTTCATATTCACAGCTATTTACTGATTATACTAGAAGAACATAAGCATTATTACCTTTGAATTACACAGGTGACATAAACTGTTTGGTTCCTTGATGGTCTTTTGCTTTGTACTTTTATGCTTGGAGGGAGGAAAACCTAAATATTAAAGATGTGCTAAGAGGGGTATCAAACTTGAAAAATGTGTCAGTACCAGCTACTATTCCTACTGCTGGGAAGGAGTAGGTTCCAAAGAAGGCAGGTAAGTGAGGGCTTGTGACAGATGGAGAAAATGAAGGCTTATTTAGCGTGGCTGTTTTCCTGAGGTTAAAAACTGAAGAAAGAACACCTGGAAAAACTCTTGAAATGGCCTAATGTGCCAGAATTTGCAGGTCTTTTGTAAAATAAAAGGTAATTTTGTTGTTGTTGTTGTCACTTTTTATTTTGGGGGAGATACAATAATGTTCTGCAATGCATTGTATTTTTATGGAGCATTGTTTCATAAAATCATCACCTCCTCGATGCTGAGCTAGTAGGAAAGAATGGATTTCATTGTAATGTCACTTAGATCTCTCACTAACCAACTCTGGTTTCTTCTCACGTAATTACTCATCTCATCCTCAACTATTTATATCTTAGAAATACTTGGTTTATTTTTCCCACTCAGAAGGAATGCAACTAGAACAAATTGAAAACAAAAGGAAAAACCCGAAGTTGCTTTAAAATGAGTGAGCATGGATTTATTCTTCTGAAAACACTTTTAGCTCTTGATAAATTATTAACACTTAAAAAAGAAAATGCCTATATCATCAGAGATTTAACTGCAGAATTTTTGTGCTGAACCTTTTTTTCCTTTTTAAAGGTTTATAGAGAAAACACTGCTTTGTTCACAGTGCATTAATTCTTACTGCCTGTAGAAATTATTTTGGAAGGTATCATGTTTTAAATAGAAGCTTCCAGTAATTTTCTGCATTACTTCTTTGCTTGTGGGACTGAGCTTCTAATCAGTAATATACAACAGGGGCTTCAATTCTTTCAAAGCTGATGTGTTTTACACCCTAGGTATGCTGTTCAATATCTCTGACAGTTTCTCTGGAGAACTTCTGCAATACACAAAGCTGGGGCTTCTCAGTACTCAACCAAAGTGAGTCATGAAGTTGCTGTACACACATTTAAAGTTCCTAACACCTTCACTATTCATATATCCTAAATGTGTGGGGACCATTCTTTGCTAACAAAATAGTATTGCAGCTAAGCCACGGCAGTTCTCAGCAGCTGAAGATCTGCTCAGTTATTGCTATAATTCACCTTCTCTGTGATAATATTTGCATTATAACTATTAAAATCCATTATAATAAGCCATGTGCAGGATTTTTGGCTTTACCAAAGAGTATTACAAATAGAAGCTGTGATATTATTTCTTATGGTTAACTTTGAGATCATCTGGGCCCCAGAAAAATCAAAAGGAGTTTGGCCATTACTGTAAATACCAGTGAGTTTTCACCAGATTTTTCAACTTCATCTGCCTAGATACACTCAAGACAGGCTTTTTTCCCCCTTCACAATGGCATGAGAAATGAGAAATTTTGTCAGGAAATCAGGATCTCTCGGAAAATGCGAATCATATCCACACAATATGTTCATAGCCACTGTGGCTTTGTCTCTGATGTGTTTCCATTTCTCCCAGTCCTGAGGAGGACCCTTTAGTGGTGGCTCAGCTATATCAGATTCCAGCCTTTCCAGATCTGTGGGACCTCACAACACCTTATCAATAAAGGATGAGATGGAAACTGCATAAAACTCTCAGAGATTTCTTGCTCCTACAGATGTGCAGGTGGAATGTAGGTCAGGTTAATCTTTGTCCTTCATGAGGATTTACAGGAGACAACAGCTTCCGCAACAGGAGAAGCAGAGAAGCAGCTGTTTTGCTGCTGCAGGCTGGGTCATGCTGCAGGAGGGTGTGCAGCAAGGCAGCCTCTGTACTAATAGCTGGTGGATAGTAGCTGGGTCTACAGGGTCTTCCTTTCAAATGTGCAGCCCTCCAGCTTTCTATCGCAGTAAAATCAACCACTGCTTTGGGAACAGCCAGCTGGAAATGAGGGGGGCACAAACATGGCCTTGTAGCAAGGAGAGGGAGATGCTGTGGAAACACATCTAATTCTCACAAATGCCCACCAACATTTTGAAGCATTTCTGTACTAGTAGCTTTCAAAATAATATCTCCATAGGCCTGAGGCTTGACTTCCCTTTCAGAAGTAGGTCTGATCACAGAAATCTGCAAGTTCAGGAGTTCAGGAACAGTTAGGTAGAAAAAAACCCACACCAGTTATTGTAGCCTCTAACTGGTTCACTACATGACACACTTTCTATTTTGCAACAGTAGTCAGCAGTAGCATCACACTTCACTGCTTTTCAGTCTGTAGAGGCTTCTCACTTCATGCAGGATATAGGAAATCAAGGTCCAAGGCTCCAGCAGGCTCTACCAGCGCAAATTGGGAAGCTCAAACACTGGTGAAATCTCTTTTAGGAAATTGCATAGTCATCTGTATACAGGAAGGATGAACTTAAACCAGAATGTTTGCAGAAAAGAGCTGAAAGGATCATTAGGGAATGAAAGGCCTTTTAAGAGATTGAAATAGAGCAGCTTGTTTAGTCTAACAAAACTAAGATCAAGGGAGAAAATGAAAACTGATGACAAATACACTGATGAAGAGGGGTAAACAGTAGGAGAAAAAGCTATTTAGGGTAAAAGACAGCACTGGCACAAGGGTACAAACTGACCCTTAATGATTTTAGAATGGAAAAACCAGAAAGCTACAAGAGTGAAATGCTGGAGCTATGACAGCAGCAGTGGAAACAAAGGGTTTAAGATGGGGTTTGACCTTGCTATAAAGGGGTCTACAACATGGGACCTTACTTTATTGCAGTTTTATCTTTTTAAGACCAAGTCTACAAACAAACATACTGAAGTAACTCCAGCCACTGCCTCTCCAGCAGTGAGCAGAACCTTCACACAGCAGATTAATTCCACAAGAACAATGAAATGAGTCTGGGCTCCCTTGTGAGCAAGAGAAAAATGGACTTGGCTTTACTGCATTTGGAATTCGTTACTTGTAGGACTAAGGAAAATCTTCAGTTCTCACTGCATTAATAACAATAAATACAAAACTCATTTGCTTGATTTCCTACATTAAGTGTTATAAACAGACAGATTGTGATTTTAATGATATTTTTGTTATTTCTGCAACTGAGGAGAGATAGTGAGTGGGGGGGAGAGTGTAGTTGGGGTTTTCATAACTGCTGTAAAGTGTTCATTTAAAAATTTTTTTGAGAAACATAGGCAGGTACCTATCTTGTGTGAAGGATTTGTGACCATCAGTTTCACTAGGAGAAACCACCAGCAGTTTCTCCTAGGGTATGTGTTCTTAGACATCTTAGGAACATAGAAAAATAATTACAAAGCTACATGGTTTTGCACAGCTGTATGAATAAATTACTTGGCAAAAAGACTTTGCCTTGATATATGAGCAGGCTCATGGCTGTTCCTAGAATACTCATTCTATTCTACACCCAGAGACTCTGTCTTAGGCTTCTCTCATGGCCTAGTATTCTCATGCTATTGATGAAATTCCTTCCAACCCTCTAGTTAGAACATATAAAAACAGTCTTCAAAGATAGTGTCTTTGTCCTGTCCGGTTGCTGATCCAGAGGTGTCTGCTTGGCTGCCACATTGCTATGCAACGTAGTGAGGCCTTGCTTGGATATGTCACTTTTCTTAAAATTACTGGCTCTTCACAAATCTTAAACAGAGAGAAGCAAAGCATTAGAGTCACATCTCTTTATGTTCAGGTTTAGATTTGCTGGTTTTAAATTCCTTGTTATATTTTGTCTGATCAGAAAGAAGAAACTGTTCATCTGGTACAGTAAGTGATTGTAGGTAGACTATAAAAATATCAGTTATTCTCTTTTAGTATATTCAGCTAACGGGTAATCTTACCCAAAGATCTAAGCTATTTATTTATAAAACACAATTAAAAAATGATCTCTGGTGTAAACCATTTACTGTACGAAGGATTTGGGCCAGTTGGATCCAGCAGTGCATAGAAGAGAAGGGGAAAACAATCCTATAAATGGATGAGATTAAGAAGACTTATGAGATCATCTTGAAATTTCCCCAAGACAAACATGAGGAATAAGTTACCAGAGAAAACAAGTGGTGATTATCCATGCATTCATGAGATACCTGATTCTTTCTGAGGTACACTGAATGATGTTACTCCAGAGTAGGATCATGTCACAGTTAAATTTCAGATCCATGGTCTAAACTGGTCCAAGTGGGAAACTTCAAAGGCCACCGACATATTACTGGAAATATAACTGTGGAATTCTGTGAAAATTTCTCAACTCCGTGTTCATTTCTGCAACCACTCCTTGTGCTCTAGACTGCTCAAAGGGTGGTGGCCAATACATGCTTAGTCCTTTACTGTGGCCTTGATACAAGAACTGGAGGAGAGAGGAAGGGGGCAAACCCAGAATCACTGGAGCACTATAAACTCATAAAGCTTCCCACAGAGAGCTCTATTTCTGATTGCATTCTGACAGCTCCTTAGACATATAAATAATATATATTGAACTGCTAATTCTTCCTTCATTCCACAGGAGGTAAATGCGATTTCACTGTAAAAATGAGTTGACAGATAGTCAGAAGAAAATTCACAGAGCACCATGGACTCAGCTTATCCTCAGGCCATGTCTACAGTTTTCAGTTTGCCAAACACTTTTACATACAGTAGAGAAATTCTAATTTCCTCAAGCCTAACTGGTATTGTGAGAATCTCTCACAAATGTAAATTGTTGCAGATTTATGGATGGATTTGATATATTTGTTTCTTTTTTTCATTATCTTTATCAAGTCTGGACATCACTGACTTTTCTAGAAAGTATGTGAAATGCTATTTAAAACAACAGCTACATTGTGGAGAGAAGGAAATCCAGCAAAACTATGTCATATTTTGCTTTTCAAAGTGTTCTTTGGCAGCTTAAGTTTTGAACTCTTGGTTTATTCAGTTAGAATGTCTAAGGATATTTCCCAGTAACACAGCTTTCTAAATGTGAAAAAAGCTTCTTGTCTTTCTTAACTCTCCTACAGCATACACACATTTGTAACTAGGAGACCCTAACTGGACAGGAAAGCACATTCAAAATAAATGTAGATTTAATCAAGAGATGTGACAGAATAGATTATGTGGTGAGTTTCAGAAAGAAAATGCTTAAATCCAATATTTCAGATTGGGTGTCTTCCCTACTTTGACCCCTTCATGTTTTGCATACAAAAATGAACAAAGCTGGCTGACCTGAAAAGCTGGGACCTATCAAGTAATAATTGTAATATAAATTTAATGCCGGTAGAAAATAGAATGGAACAAGCAGATATAGAAGGCCAGTAGGTGTATATGTTCACCTCCCTTGAATGAAGACTAGTGGAAGTTTTCCATCCCAACAGATTTACCCCTAAAAGGAAATAGTTCACAGAATCCAAAAAATAGCCATGCACAAGCCCAATTGCACATATCTCTCCCTGACAGTGATGAACTTTTTATGAGATAGTTTAAATTACCTCTTTGAGACATTTCCTAAAAAGGAAGAGACAGAATTGTCCACAGCAGATTAAAAGATGTGTTAAGAAACAATGAACAAACAGTCCAAAATTGGACTCCGTAGTATTTAAATTTATTTGCATTTAGCACACATCTGAATATTAAAACAGTAAGTAAAGTTCAGCATCAATTTTTAATTTGCCTGACTTCCTAGACTTTTGTGTGGGTTACAACAGAGTACACAATTAGCCTGACTTTCTAAAGAAATGCAATTTTGAAATCTCAGTATGGATTCATGTATGTATGGGATCCTGGAGTACTTTTGGAAACATTGGCTTGTTTCAGTCAGAGTGAAAATAAGCAGCTAGACAACAGAGAGAGACCCTTCCAGTATGCCTATACTGTCCCAATGCAGAAAAGGGCATATTATGAAAGATCTTTTTAGACATGAGAGAATCTACACAGGATTCTGTTATTTGGGAATAAAAATATAAAAGCTCTTAGAAACCCTAAAGCATTAGCAATGTCAGTTTATTTGTATGAGTGTGCTTACTTATGTCTTAAAATGAATACAATGCTACAGGTTGGATTTTATTCTATACTAGAAAAAGCTGCATTATCCAGTGGGTCAGACACTAATTAATGATCTTTTCTCAGATCTGCCCACTGGCATGATGCATCTCCCAACATGCCAAGGGCTAAATGGCTGTAATATATTGTAGTAAGGAAGATTTCAGAAGGCAAGTTAATACAAGTTAACAGTGAAGAGGGGACATTTCTTAATCACTATTCAATTTTTTAAAGTACAAGAGGAGCCCTACAAATGGAAAAGTGTAGTTTCACAGAAAGCAAGGCACAGTGGGCACACTTTCATCTGAAACACTTCACAAGGTGCATAGCAAAAGAGGCAAAGTCCACAATTCCAGCAGGGGAAAGCTTTAGGACTGTGCATAAACTAATGTTCTCTTGGGCTTCTGTCTATGGGGTATGCCCAGGCAACATCCTGCTTGAAATCAGAGATGAATTTTCCATTCCTCTGCTCAGTTTTCAGTAGAAGAAACCAAACATATGTGGCAGAGGGGAGCTTGGCATGCTTTAGCTTTGTTGTGATGATGTTCCACTGAGGGCTCTTAACTTCCATGTGCACTGTTTCTGTTGCTCAATGCCAACAGTCTGAACAAATTTCTAAAGTAAGTGGAAAAGCCTACAGAGTTTTAAGTCAGTTAAGGATACTGAGACTTCATTAGCAATGCCACAGCCTCCTACAGGTTATGGAACAGCTGGGTCAGATCCAATTCTTTGTTGCATGAATTGCAAAGTAATCCCCTTTCTATGTGACTGTCTCTCATAGTGATGAAAAGATTTGGTGAAAGGATGCCACCCCACATGCAAACTACTTACAGTTTTCCTCTTTTCATTCAATAACTGCAGGAAAGGAAAATACCTTCTGGTTACTCCCACATCAGGGAGCAATCCACAATACTGACAAGATAAATATTTTCATGATGCAGCAGTAGTTAAGGATGTCTCTTTCTCTTGCTGGCTTGCTTTAGGAATAGTGTCAGATACTCTGGCTCCCAGGATAGTTTAAGATAACAAATACCATTAGGGTAGAATGTCCCATGCCTCACTTAGAACAACTTAACCAGAGAGCCATTTCATGGTGGTCTGATTACACCTGTTCACACTTAACTGATACTGCACAAATTTGAGCTCTCTGTTGCTGGCCATGTGTTGTATTATTTCTTGAACTATGATGACAGCCAGGTTATTCTAACTGCCCTCTAGACATAGGATGGGATAGTCCTAGTTCCCCACCACAGTTCCAAAAAGACAAACAATAATAATCAAATAAGTTAAATGCCTTGCTTGTAATTCCTGACAATTAGATTTACTGCAGCCAACACTATCTTATTTTGCCCTCTTTCCCAAGTTACGTAATCATATTGCCTTATGGTTGATTACTGTTGAAACTGAGAGCAAAGCCTAGCCGTTTTTTTCCCCTTAAATGATACAGTTTTTCATGGGAGTTTAGAAAAAAAAAAAATGAGTTTATCATAAAAATCTTATACAGTCTGTTAAACATAGGTATTTATAATACCATGATGTGTATAGTCTAGTAAAGCACGGCAGTTCCATATAACAGTACTCCTCAGATACCCCAGCTAATGCTCTTAAGCTAAGCATTGCCCTCCAAACATTTTACCTGTAAATATTTTCACCTAAATCTGTGCTAGAGCCAAGAGAGTCTAGAAGTTCAGGTTAATGCTGTAATCAGAGAAATCTTCCTCTTTTCCTTTGTTCTTTCCACTGCCCTGCAGTGCCAGGGGAAATTCCCTTCACTGTGCCAGTGCAAGCACAACTATCAGCGCTGGAAAGCACAGTACTGTCAGTATAAGAAATGGTATTCCTCAGTATGCACTCCTTTATTGTGGCTGCAACCTCCACAGCTCTGCCACAGGGTATAGAACACACTATAGAACCCCAGCTGAAATTTAGCATTTTTGAGGCTTACAGTCAAATAATTTCATATGGCAAATGCAATGAAAGCTCTTACAACCCTGTGGATTCAGGTCAACCTTTACAGTTGGTTTGTTAATTTGGTCCCTCCATCTGCATTTTTCTAGTGAGAGCAGTTTGGACGACGTAGCAGGTGATGTAAAGCTTTTCCAAATTTAGAAAATATTTGATGATTAACCATAAGTACATGAACCATGAACTGTTCTATTTCCTCTCTGCCAGGAGAGGAAATAGAAATATTATGATTAAGTATATTCCCACAATTTTTCCACCATATGAAATGTAGTAGAAATTAAGGAGAAACAGTGGAGACACAGTGAATATATCCCCAGAAATTCTTCTGTACTGCAGCACAGTGCTTCAGCAAAAAGGAATAGGTGGAAGCCCCGAGAGACAACGATAACATGCTACAGTATCACTCAGAAGTTGAAAGTACTGGGTGACACTCTGTTTCCTACAAAGAGAATAAATATTAGGAAACAAACCATCCAGTTATTATAAAACATTATAAAACAGATGTTAAGGATATGTGGTTGGGACTCCAAGCATTTTAAATTATTTCTTTTACTCTGACACTGATTTTAGACAGGTTTCTAAGGAGCCTAGAATAAATGTTTTCAGTTACCGAAATGCTTTTTCCTTCCAGTTGTGTAAACATAGTGGCAGTGAGCACGTTTCATAATATTATTCTTAACATACATTTTTCTTTTTAAGTGTGCACTGTATCTGTAGGCAGCTAATGAGTAACCTAGAGCTTATCCTATGCTATAATATAGAATGCATTTTAGTCCATTTGGATCACAGCCTGTTGGGGATTTGAAGATTAGGGGACAGCCTTGGTTGTAGTGAATGAGATGGTTAAATTCTGGATCTTGAGAGGAGGGAGACAGGCAAAAGCAAGATCACAACCCTAAAATTCAGAAGAGCAGACTCTAACCTGTCAGGGATATGCTCAGAAGAAACCTAGGGGTTACAATTTGGGAGAGAAGAGGGATCCAGGAGAGAGGTTTTATTTTCAAGGACCATCTGTTCCAAGCTCAAGAAAGGTGACTTTCCTGAGAGTGAATCTTGAAGGACTTGTCATGGCTCTTATTGGGTCTAGATCCTCAGGATATGTGTTTGCTTCTTCCCATTCCAAATGATGGGCCCATTCCTGGGTGTCTCCTCCCACATGTCCCCACTGATCTAGCTGGCTCCAGCTGACGTTCCAACAGATAGCTCCTGAGGACCAAATAATGGTGAGCAGTTCCCACTATGGCTGGTTGTGGCTCTGTGTTGGGTCTGGGCCTTACTTTCATTAGGTGCAACCGAGCTGACAGTATATACAGAGAAGTCTGGCAAAAATGCCAGGAAAGGCCCAGGCCCACTGGCCTTTCATAAGTGCATGAGACCATCTTATAGTGTAATGTGACAATATCTGGGGAATATCTGGGGACTGTGACCTCGAAGCACTTACAGCTGAAATGATGCCACAAGGGACTGGTAAAAAATCTACTTGGCTAAATGCTGACATATGGTATCTAACTTGGTGTGAATTTTACCTTTCCAATATGTGGATGCAACTTTCTTCTTCAGTAGTACTATCATCTAGCAGTTTGTCTGTTAAAACTGCAGCATTTTTAGTAGGGCAGTTAAGTGCTCTGGAATAGCAATGGCAATTTGCTAAGTGAGCAAAAGGCTCAGAAGACTTTTTTTTGACTGATGGTTCCATCCTACATAGCAAACAGCAAACGGCCCAAGGCTCTTTCATTTGTACTGAACCAAAATCTAATTGTGTGTCAGATGGCTTTTGTGACTATTTATGACTCACTGAAGATAATTACTTCATCTCCAGATCAAAAGGATTACCCACAAAATTCTGCCAGAGGTTCTCAGGGTTCTTGAGTCAGATCCCACCTCATCCACTGGCTCAGGATGGCTCATTGCATCTCAGCCCAGGGCCTTCAGTACTGCTCCACTGACGTCTGGTCTCCATCCCTGCCATGGCTCGTGTTTCACCCTGACAGGAGGTTCTAACAGAAGAAAGGTTCCTAAATATGTGATTATCTCAAGAAACAAAGGAAACAGCACAGGCTAGAAGTCAGTCACCCACAAACCTGAAGTCCTAGTTTCTCTGAGCACAAGCTAGAAATATCTTAGGAAATGAGGAAGTTAAACAGCTTGAACAATGTGTCGGGTCATACTACAAGGTACCCATGAAAAAGAACATTATCTCTGCTGTAAATATTCTGGGTAATTAATTTCTCTCTGGGAATACCCTGGCATAAATCTGAATCTGTGATTTTACTGGAGCAATGTTAATTTATACTTGGAGACAATCAGTCCATTTATAACTGCTATAGGAGAGAAAATAACTTACAATATTCAAAAGTAAACAGAAAGCATTAGGTATTTCCTTGATTTTCTAGTACTCGTAAAACACTAATTAGAGAGAAGCAGTTAGTGATTGATCCAGTCTCATATTTGGAGTCAGGAAACCTCTTTAAAAATACATAAAATGAAATCATTATAGGAAACAGATGTATTGCCATACTTTGTATTCATAGGGAAAAGCAAATAGATGCAAGCAGACCAGCTGGGTCACTAATTTATTAAATGTACAACGGTTTCTTTCTCTCCTTGGAATGAAGTCCACTGTGTCTCTTAGCTTCTTCTTGCATCATTCAAACTTTATTTGGTCTCACAACACCTTATTTACATTAGACATCTCAGCTGCTTCTGATTCTGGTCACGAATGACAGCCTCAAAAACGCAGACACCCTAATGATCTCTTTTCTCACTACTTTTAGCAAGAAGGAAAAAAAAATTGAGCCAGTATCTCCCATGCTTTTCTGAAACTTGGCCTTAGTCTGTTCCTGCTGTTGTGAATTTCCTACACAAATTAGGTAACATCCTTCAGGCTCTTAAACTTCTTAACTAGCTTCCCTGTTAACACCAAAAAATGCAAGAAGGAAAAAGGACAAAAAAATTAAATCATCCTGAAACAAGGTTTTGACTTGTTTATGACTGCCTTTGGATTTAATTTTTCAGATTTTCTTCCATTTTCTGTCATGTTAATATAACATACAGTTATTTACACCTATTTGGCAGCAAACCCAGGTGGTGTTGTCCTGTGCACATTTTGTACTATTGTGGGTAAACAGGTGAAATGAGATAAATACCTTCAGTACACTGATGCTTCAAGAGAATGAATTCAATTTCAGGGTTTCTGCAAGCCTCCTTGTCAAACCGCTTTCCCTCCTTCAGTTGAGACTTGTTTTGCTTCTCAGTGTCTGGATTTGGTCCTTCTTAGAAACTGACAGAGATGCATGTGAGGTTGTGTACTTCCCAGCATTTTACCAGCTCTCTAACTCCCACTGACACCCTCAGCCCAATACTGATCACCTCACACTGGCTGGGGAACAGGGACAGGAGTACCAAGGCTCTTGAACTGAGTGATTATTGGACTTTCAGGTACATTTTTCTGTTGTATTGTGTGTAGCTCAGCTTGCAGGACTATACAGATGTGAAACTTGGTAAACACCTATGTAGGAAGCAGGCATATGCCTCTGCTTTCTTCTTCGGCACATTTAAGTTACATCTCCAGGCCTCCACTGTAGATCTGTAGTTAGAAGTGATGGGTAAGTGCTTTCTGACATAATAGAAGGCTTTGCGAAGTATCTGTGGAACTTTCTGTGCAGTTGGTACAGTTAGCACACTTTTCCCATGGACACAGAAAATTGATGCAATATCCAAGGCAACTTGGAGATATCTCTCTCTCTCTCCCTGTGTATACATATATATATAGCAGCAGGATATTGGTTTTCAGAAAACTGAAATGTAGCTCCTCCTAGAAAGTCTAATTTCAGTTAAGAACTATATCGAGACTTCAGGAGGGCAGAACCTTTACGTTTTTTGGAATTTAGATTTTGATCTGACAAATTTAGATTTTGATTTTGGCAGATGAGATGCCAGATCAGACTACACAAAGCAGTATTTTACAGAAGACCATGTCAGAACAAAAGCTGGGCACATTTGACTTTGCATCTTCTAGGTCTTTACATGTACAACTGAGGAGATCTGAACAATTCAGGAATCCAGCTTCTTAAGGAAGTAACAAGACAGCTTTAAAGAAATATGAAATCTGCTTTTCCAGTGCAAAGGTTCTGTTCTTGACATGAGGAAAGGTTCTCCTCCACAACACGGTAGTTTTTTTGCCTGGAGCAATGGCTATTATTTTAGTTCAGACCACCCACCCTCATCACAAGACTTAAGGATTTACAAATTTAGAAGAGCAATTACATAGAAAGTATAATACAGACCAAAAAATTCTGCAATAGTGGGACACTTTTCAGCAGCCTAAGCCAGGAAATAAAGTATAAAACAGGACAAAGCAAAAATTACATGACTGGAACAGCTGCTAATATAATCTGGTTTTGCTTTCTAGAGAATACTTTCTTGGAAAGCCCTAAAAGATAATGACTTTCTATCCAGCAAATACTTTAATGTTCTAATCATGGTATTTGGAGCTGGTTTACATAGAAAATGTCTAATTCCCTATTTCACCCAAACTTCCACTATGCTAATGAGTGACAGATTTTTCCAGTGAAAGCTTTGGCCTAAATTCTCCTTAGGTTCTAAATCCCCAGGTCCCATAAGAAATGTGGCCAAGCAGAGCTTTGAACCTGCCTTCTAAAACAGAAAAAGCACCACAGTCATCACCATTCTTCTTGGATTATGAATAGACTGGATATTTGATACAGGCTTACACACAGAGAATATGAAGCTAAAGGCAATTAAACATTATCTTAAAAATAAACACAGTTCTTGGGCATTCTACATCTCATTTCCTCACTTACAGGAATAATATGGTAGACTGTGCATTAATGAGACATGCAGCTATAATAATAGATGTGTTTAACAGGGGTAAGGATTGTATTCCTAAAACATGCTGAAGGAACATTATTATTTGGCATTGATCTCCTAGAAATTTTAAGGACAAATGATATGTACTAAATAATCCATGACATACATGTTCTCATAAGAGTATACAGATAAACAAAGTTATCTAATGAAGAACAGTCTACAAACTGTGTTGGGATTTTACCTAAAGACTTCAGTGAAAGCTACTGGAACTCTGCCACTAACTTCACTGGGCCCAAAGTATTACTCTCCTATCTTCCATTACTTTAATATATATTCCAGAGGGTCCTATCTGCTTGGAGTTTGCCCTTAAAACCTCAGGAACTGAACTGGAGAAATCAACTGAATTAAGTTAGAATTGACTTGCCCGTTGGTCTCATATTTCTGCAACTAGTCTGTTTCCTTATAGCAGAAAACAAAACTCTGTTTTGGTGAGGCTGTGTAGTGAATGACAAAGACATACCAATTTAAAGGGGTTTTTATTGTATTGCACAAGGTATTTATGCAATCCATGTAGGTACTGTATTGACAGATCCACATTTTGCAAACATTGGCTGCTGCTGCACACATCACTAGCATTGTGAATAACCAGTGCCTTCTTCAAAAAGTAAAATAACCAGTTGCAAGTTTAAGCATGTTGTGGAAATAAATGAAGAAAAAAGCAAGGACTATTAATACATATTTCTCTTCAAACACACAAATATACAGTTTTCAGAAGAGCACCAATAATGCCAAGCAAGTATTTTCATGAGATACTGTATGTGTAGGCTCTGCAATAAAAAAGCCAATATGCACACAGAAAATATATTTCAACTTTTAAAATAATTTAACCATAATATCTTGCATGTGTCACCTGTTTACAACATAACATTTCATATACAATGTCAGGCCCAAGCCTCAACTTGTGTAAATTTGCGCATACTCATTTAAAACAGCTGAGAATCTGGACCAGGTATTCAAGCCGAAAAAGCCTTCAAACTGCTCACATCTGAATTCAGAGTGGTAGTATAAGACCAAGAAAGTACTTATGGTGAATTTATAACAGAAATGGTACTATGGAAAATGAAGAAAAACACTATAAAGCCCTCAAACACAAGGTTCTAGAAAGAGGCCTACATGTAAAGTGATATTGTAATAATTTATAAAAGTGAATAATTACTATCAGTCTCCTTTCTGACATTAAGAGATTCTCACATATTCAGAAGCCTGTAGAAGTGAAGTAAGCAAATGTCACAATCAGTATCATCCTCAAATGCGGTTTCTTAAGTTTCTGATCATTAATACTGGTACTTAAAACATTTCATATTTGCTGAAACTGATTATTAAAATTTACCTTTCTGATATGAGAATTTAGTGTAATAAAAATCATGAAAAACAATAGGTAAAAAAATAGTATTTTAAGAATATTTTTAGAAAACTCATCATACAACTGCAAATACAGCTGATTTTTTAGCATCTGCTTTTGAACTGTGGTCTTTTGTTTGTTTTTAAGTGAATCACTTATAAAGAAGCAAGGGAGTACCAGTTCTAAGATTTATTCTTGTCCATTACATTGAGGACCTCATCCAAAAGTGAGGGCCCCAAGTCAAGTTGTAATGAGAGAAGAGAGCCTGCAAGATCTGAAAGGGATTCTTCAGACTTAGTCTTGGTTAGTTCACAGGAAAGCCGACTGTCATCCAGTAAATCAACTGTTTGCCAATCAGTGCATCGTTCAGAAAAGCTGGATGAGTGACTGTCGCTGCCGTTAGTAAAATGTGAGGAAGAACCATTTTGCTCCCATATGTCATCTTTGTATGTTTCTTCATCCTCCATCTCTTTACCTTTCTCCTGCAGTTTTTCTTCTATTACTGGCTCACAGCTAAGCCTCGGATTTCTGGATGACCTGATGGATTCTTGCTTTGAATTAAATGTCACTGGTGACAATAAAGGCAATGTAAGGGCTTGAGAACCCCCAATGGCAGGAAGGGAAATAGCATTTTTGAGCACTGGTGATGGAGTTTCTGTAAACATGGATTCAGAAGTGCTGTTTGCCCTTAAGAATTCATTGTGGATACCAGACTGGCTAACTCTGGTTTCACCTTCATTTCCAGGCAACAGCTCATAGTTGCCCTGCAAAAACGAGATGTCTCCAAAAACATCATGCTGTCCCTCTTTTCCAATGTGTATGGTATGACGAAAATCTCCAAGTGGAGGACTGATCATATCAGGAGATAAGATATCCCTTAGTTTGAATTTCTTCCCTTTCTTATTGTTAGCAGCTTTCAGATAGATGGGTGTCTTGGCTGGCATCTTGCTTGTAGTTTCTGAGAGAAGTAGTTAAAAAAAATGGTTAGGGAAGGAGAAGCCTCTTACAAAGCCAGTTGTTCTCAGGAGACCTTCAGTGTTAGCAATTTACATCGTCATCTTGAACCACTCTTGCACACAAAGGCTTATTCTTCTGATACAGAGAACTGTGAAGGTAGATGTCTCCCACATCAGCTCTTCACAAGGTAGAGCACAGGTTTTGGGGTCAGGTACCAACCAAATGCCCTGTTAATTCCTCAGCTTGCGAAAACCTGCATGGGATACAAAATCAGGTTATCATTAATTTATTTTTCATGGTTCATTCAATCTTGTTTTTACCAAACCCCAAAATTAGTAATGGTACTGACAGTTCCAGCCTGCAGATTAGCTTTATGATGTTGCTTCCCTTCATTAGGCAGGATAAAAGAGTTCAGATTAACAAGGGCCACCTAACCTTTCTCTGACTCCATAGCTTTTTTAGAAGTCAGACTTTTTAGACACAGTTGCTGAGCACAATTCATTTGATAAATATCATTATCTTAATCTTTCTTCTCCTTATTATGGCATTCAAAATGCTGACATTTAAGAGCACATGCAAAAACACATTTATAACATTAAAAAACATTAAGTTTTTGGTCGATCCAGGAGGACTGACAGTCATTCAGAAAACTTTTGGATATGGAGTAGACTCCCTTGACTTAGATAACTGGATAATCAGATTAGCATTCAGATACTTCCAATTAGTGCTGGGACGCTCACAAATTGTAACGTTTCCAGTAATTGTGCCCATTTAAACAGATAGTTCTAGGAACTAGAAAAAAGAGCTCTTCCAGGTCTTTACAATTTGTTAGGAACATCCAAACTCACATGCTTTAGAGGAGACTGATTCTTGTGACTATATTCTTTAGGCTACATGAATTCTTCACAGCAATTAGTTATAGATTATCTCATGATTATGCAGACCATGAGGCCACAGTGATTTAGAGTTGCTCTGTGCAACCAGTCTTAACAGTCTTTGCAAACCATGTTGTCCTACTAGAATGTGGTCTTTGAAAGGCCTGATACAGCTAACAAGGGCTAATGGGCTATTAAGTCAAAAAGCTATTGAAAACCACTTTTTAAATATTTTAATGGCATACTTCTTCGTTATAGCATCAGTTCCTAACCCTTGGACACTCTCAGAATTAATGTATTTTTTTCCTAGACATTTTTATACATTCTTCTATTAAGTCCATGCACCACAGATTGCCCACTCTCATTAGAATACTCAGCTACAAATCCGTCACCCTTTGTCCACCACCACTCCCACTGTGTAAAGGACATTACAGCTTTTACACAACAGGACTGCTCTATACCATAAGAGGAGGGAAGCTGGCTGTAACATGGGCTACTTTTGCTGCCTTTTACTTATGCCCCGACAGGGCTTTTCCTTCACCAAACTAAGCCCAGTACGAATCACCAGGTTTGAAACTTAGCACTGTATGGCTACACACTCAGGATGTCAAGAAGCATTTAAGCATTTTAACAAATCGTTTAACCACAGTAATTATTTCCTACAGTTGGGTACTTAACTCTGCATCACAAGAGAAACTGGGAGTCTAGCCAGGTCAGTGCTTTAGTTTTTTGATTCCCACCAGATATCTACTGCAATTTGATAATGTTGAAGAGCCCTCCACCACAAAACATATCAGAAGTAAACAGGTTAAAGTTGAAATACAAAATAAGTTCAATAATTTATGAGGGCATTTTATACTTTTAACATCAATTTTGAAAGTACAACTGATTGCATCAATCAATTAAAAGCACTTCAAAGCTTCCTTCTACACAACAATAGTAATTCATTAGTATCTACAATATACTAGGAGATTCACATTACTCCATGACAATACTGCAAGATACAAAGTAACTCCTAAATAAGATCTCTGCATGTGCCACCTGCAATGGGAACAGAACTGATTAGTCAAATCAACCTTGCAATTTTAAAGTCTAAAATTCACTGTATTGTTTCCCCCTGTTTATCACTCTGCCCAAGCAACCCATTTAACCAAACAAAATGTCCTCAACTCTACAGAGAAGACTATTATCAAACAAAGATGAATGGCGAGGTTGATTTACAGTTATCTAGTGGACTCAGCTCTATCTCACTTCCTAGAAATAACAGGCCAAATTGTCTCTGATTTTAATTTCTCATTCTTTAAGGTCTTTTAATTTGAATGAATGACAATATAATGATAATGTAGTCCAAAGTCATGCCTGTTGGTCACTAGTTTAAAAATTAAAGACAAATGGTAGTTCATTCAAAGCTTTCATGGCTTCCACTACTTAGGATCTGTATCAAAAACCATTATAATCAAATTCCACAAGGCGGTTTAAAAAAAAACCTGAAGGACACAATGAAACATCTGAACATCAGGAAATACTAAAAAAAAAATATAAAATAACTCCTAGTATAAATATGCCATTTTGACATACAAGAAAAGCACTATATTTTATTTAGCTCATCGCTCAGCGGGAAAAAAAATACAGAAACTCTGAAAGCAGTACAAACTTTTGGATATCCAAATCTCCTTTAGTTCTTGCACTACGAGACAGCCCCAGTAAGGGGCAGTGTAAAACCACTCTACCTGAGATGATGCTGCAGGAGAGTCCACTATCAAGAATTATAAACCTTCTCTTTATAGCAGTCCCTTTAATTGTGAAGGCCTTGCCTTCCATTTGGCCAGTGCAAGAGGCTTTACATTTGAAGAGAAGAAATTTCACAATTACATGCTTAGTGCAAGCACCATTTTCTCTGCTGAAAACAAAGGCTACTCTTACTGCAGATTTCAGTACCCACTGTATTGGAAATCTGCAAACTACATCTTTTAAACAAAAGGGCTCCCTTCTCAAAGGACAGGCCTTCCATGTACAACATAACATAGCTTCAGAGCAATTGTATTTTGTTTCTGCATACCTATCCTCTTTGCCAACTACTGCCTAAAGGAGTGCAGATTTTTAGCTACTTCAAACAAATAAATCTGAAATACTAAGTCTACAATACTATTTTTATTCATACTTAATTTACAGTTAAATAAGGAAGAACCCATATCAATATTTAACATATAGCATACATACATACACACACATATACATATCTAGTAGTTCCTTTAATTAGAAAAAAATATATAAATCAAAATTAAGCAAATGAAAAAACCTAACAAGACTAAGCCTCCAGCTCAAATCCTAGAAGACAAAAAAACTAGTCCACAAAATTTTCACAAGAGTCTTAACACAATCCCTGCACTCAAGATTTAATGGAATCTCAAGTGCACATGGGCTAAGAGAAGGGACACAACACAATGCAATCTTGATATGTCAAGATACACAATAAATTTCTCCTTGTCTTTAAATGAGATCTTTTTCTGATCTTACTGTTAGAAGAGTCTCTTGTTTTGACTAATTTCAGCTCAGTAACTAAATGATTGTATAGCTAAATTGGAAAGCTGAATGAGAAATTACCAGTAAACCAGAAGCCTGCAATCCTGGACTGCCAGCCTACAGTGGAAGACCTTAATTTAAGAGAAAAACAACATGAAAGAGTTTTCATTCCAGTTGAAAAGATATACCCTACCCTAACAAGAACCAAGCATGAGCCAAACCAGAGGAATTTCAGCCCAGTGAAAATTAAAGTTTTAGTTTGGCAGTAGTGCTTGCTCATTTTCATTCCTATCACTTCACACTCTCATATAAGTATTTTGCTTGGTAACAGAGACTAATATTTTTAGAGGTGCTTCTCAATCCGCCTTCTGTCCACTCAGCAATCATCACCTTCCACACAGCTCAAAGTTTTCCATGGATGCCTTAGCTTATTCCACAGTCCATTTTAAAAAGACAGACTATCAGCAAATATCTCAACTGCTAAACTTACAAAGCCAGAGACAAATAAGGGTCAAGGTGAGAACTTTTACTTGTGCACACATCCCAAGAGACCTAGATCCTTTAGCAAAAAAATTAGAGAAAGAAAACCACATTTCTACAGAGCAGAGCCAGAAGCAACTGTGTGTGCAGGGAAGCCTCTGGGCTTTCTACAGGGCAATCCCTTGCAAAGGCTCTGCCTTTACGCATCGTGGACTAGAAGCACATGAAGCTCAGAGAAAGGCCTTTCCAAAGCATAATTTAAAATATAATTTAATTACCTTGTGGAGCAAGTCAGTAAGAGAAAATTGAGTCTGTACATTATCTAAATATCCAAATGAAAGCACAGTAACACAGCAAAAGGCAGACATAAACTATGCAACACGCAGCTGCAACTTTTCTACATGATGAAGTAGCTGCAAGCATAGAAGAATTAGACTTTAGGGCTTCATTTTAGGTTTTAGCAATCAGTACCTTTCAGCAGTACAAACAAACTCATAAGAACATCCTGGTCAATGCTTTTACTTTCACTATGTCTGAAACACCATCAAGTGTAAAACACATTTTTATTGGTTTTATAACAGGGGCCTTAAGTCATGCAGTCATAGTTTCTGAATGCTAGTGAAAAACATCAGATGATGCACCACAGAAATTACCTCTCGTGTTTCTGGGGACTCAGGTGTCCTTATCAACCACCAGACTCTGAAGACGAGAGGCCACTCTCGTCTGTCCACTTCTAGACCATGCCACCAGCTCTCCACTTATAAAGCCACTACCTTCTAAGTAGCTTAAACCGTATCAGGTGCTAACACTTCTCCCTCCAGCCTGTTTATCTAAATTTACATCGTTTATAAGAGGCACAGCCTTTGAATTCATCTGTATTAAGTCAACTTCCCTTGATCATTTTAGAAGTCCCTGTATCGTTTGCTTCTCCTTTCATCAGAGAATTGGCAACTTCCTGATTAATGTTACAGATCCAATTACTTTATAAAAAAACAATCAGGGTAAACACACTTCAACTAATTTTCAACTGCACTCAACTGATCTCCTGGATCAAGTCTTACCAATTTCATTGTGCTGTCACCTACACTATTTAGAAAATGAAGGAAAAAAAATCCCAAATCACTCCCACAGCTACAGAAACACAAGTCAAGAGAGAACCTGACTCTAAGGGGCAGTTGATTCATTTCTACATTGCCCTGAAAAGACAGAGATGCCATGTGCTAGCTGTGAAGGTGTTTGTCCACCCTTCTCTTAAATTTCCCCATACATGCAGACTACATTCATTACTTTACTTCACAGAGGTCAGTTATCAGAGAATATACACCTAAAGTGTTCCCTGTTCCAATTAATAGAGTAAATTATTAAATTGGGTCCTGATTAATAGAATACATTATTTTATCTATTCTAGCTATGGAGAAATTTTAAAAATTAAAAAAAAAATTTGAAAGGCAAAAAATCATGTAAGGATGTATTTTGACTTCCCTCGCTATAAAACTTTTTTCCCACATAAATCAAAGACAAATAGTACACCAGCTGTGAGTTGTCCTCTTGAAGAAGCATTAATTGCCACTAAACGTAAGCACAGAAGGGACAGGCTGCATAGAGTGTCTTTCCCTCCAGGTATCTTCCATTTCTCCAGCACTTTCCTGTTTTTCCCCCCCTCCCTAAAACCTGGATTCACAAGCAAATGAAAAAGGAGTTATTGATTTTTAATTTTTGTTGATTCCTTTAACTCTTGCCACCCTGCTTCACACTCTCTCAAAGAGACTGACCTCGTGTAAATCATGTTAACCAAACCAGGGAACACTTTCAACTAATTTTAAATCATTAAAGTACTTGTATATTATATGGAAATGAACAAAGTAATTAATCTAAGAGTTTTTATTTTAGCTTGTAAGAAAAAGAAACAAAGGAGAGCAAACCTGGTTTGGGGGGGAAGAAAAAAAAATGAGGTCTAATATGAGCAACTGGCCTCAATCTCCAGTTATTATTTTGTTCTTTAGCAGTCTGAGATTACAAATGCCCTTTATCAACCAGAAACCTTCATCCTTGTTAAGGTACTTGAACACTAACCAAGTTGTTTCTCAGTCATCCTTTTTGAACAAAGTGAACAGAGGGAATTCCTCATGTGGTGATAGTGGGGGAATAATTTTAAAAGCCTTCTGGTATCTCTCTCACTCTCTCGTTTGAACCACCTCCAATTTTTAACATTGTTTTCCAAGCAGATCGGAATTAGTGACAATATAATTCTCCCTAACAGCATACATGAAGATAAAAATCACTTCTTTCTTCCCATCACCACTGCCTTGTTTATAAACAAGATCATACTTCTGCTCTTATTCTCACTCTCTTACAACAGAAATTTTCCTGTATTTACAGGGTAGAATTATATTACAAACCATTTAAGAATTCTTGTGCTGGTATAACAAAAACAAGTTCTCCAAGCAGAATAAACCATACTGGAAAAAGTAGAATTTGTTATCCTTGCCTTTTATTTGTTCAGAGTGGGCATTTCCATTTGATTTTTTTTAGGATCAATATACAAATACATCAATTTAAGCAACAAATTTTGGCAGCACAGCCAGTGGTAGTGTTCAAGTTACACTGTTTGTCCAGTAAACTCTACTCCTTTTCTTGGCGGGAGGAAAGCTAAAAAGCTTTCCAAATTATCATTCTCCAGTAAATAAACTGGATTTACATTCTATAGGATAAAACACAACGCCATAGTTCCGAAAGAGAGAAACATTTTATTTCAATGTACTCAAGCTGTGAATCCATAAATCAGTTGAGCTTTCTCCATCTCCCTCACCAATATACTTCTCCACCAATATCCATCACCTGCAAATTTGTACTACAACAATTTTGTGCTTATTTGGAAGATGCTCATAAAAATAGTATGCAACCCATACTGTATAAATAGATCTTCACTCTATCAGTAGAAATACATCCCTCTTTGATGCTGACTTACTTTTCCTATGCAACCCATACTGTATAAATAGACCTCTGCACTCTATCAGTAGAAATACATCCCTCTTTGATGCTGACTTACTTTTCACACTTACTCTGAGATTCTAAATGTTTTTAATACATGCTTTGTTAACACTGCAGAGGACTAACAGTTTTTAAATCTGTTTGTGATGCAATAAGAAAATAAATGCCTTACACAATCTGTTTTTGCAACAGTGCTTATGACCACTCACTAGAATACTTTAAATAACTCACTCTATTTTATCAAGCAATTTTTTTACCTTTAAACAGGTTTGAATCACAGCTTGCTTTTAGCTTTGAAAAATTAGCATCTTTTCTAGAACAACAAAACCCTTCTTTTCTTTTCTCGTCTTCTCCAGAGACAGGGATTTTATGAGTTCATCGTATTCTGTTGTTCAGCTTCATGGATTGAAACAGGTCTCTCTTTACTACCTTCTCCTTAGCTTTGTTGGCCGGTACATTCACACATACATTTAACACCATATAGTTCATTGGCTTCAAAAACTGGATGAGCGCAAGCCCGTGCAGATTTAGGCAGAGGTGCATGTCAGTACAAGGTGCAGCACAGCACGTTAATAACGCAGCCAGCCAATGTGAGGTTATGCTACATCAAACAGACTGCACGCTGAAGCACAGTCACACATCTCCTCCTACAAAGTCACACATCAGATGAGCAAAGAGCTGGGTACCATAAACTCATAAGCCACAAGAAGGACAGGCTTAAAAACCTGTCCATCGGTTCTCTTCAGCCATGGGGAAAAACACGAAATGGGACAAAAAAGAACCCCTACAACCTGAGCCGATGTGCCACCTAAAAGCCTGGCAAATTTGCTGCTCTGGTTGAAATCTCAACTGTCCCCTGTGATGTCAGTCAGCACTCAGATCAATTTAAGTGGATTAGGAATCCACACTCCACACCCTTTGTGATTCTGAGCAGGTTAGCACAGATGGCTTTCTTTTTTGACACAGAGGGTGTAGTTCCTTAGCCCAACTCTGCTTTCAAAGCCGGTTTAAAAAGTTCCCACCTTGGATTCCTCACTCCTCCTTGCTGGTTCCTGGCTCTGCAGGCAGTTCCTTGTACCCCTCGCAGGCAGACGGACCTACAAGTCACACTTCAAACTGGTCACAGCCGCAGTTCTCTCCACTGACTCAGTTTACAGGACAGGCTTAGCAACAGCTGCAGCTGCCCGATGGCAGAGCTTCAAGAGTTCGAGCCCAATATAACTTGCTGTCAGAAAGGCATTCTCTCCTTCCCCCATACTGTGTGCACACACTTGACCCCTTACAGGCCAGTTCAGCACACAACAAGGTGAAAACTAACTAGGAAAGGGGTCTAAAATCACAAGGCTTGGCGTGAGACTGCTACTCTCTGCTGTAAAATGTCTCTTCAATAGCTAAGCTATCTCTTGAGACATCACTCTTAGAAAGCAAGGATTTGTGGCAGAAGGGCTGGGCAATCCTTAACCATCTCTTCTGCAAGGAAAAATGTCCATGGAATTACATCTAGACTTTATGCACTCCTGATGCAAAAAAGGCTTTGTAGCTTCACTTGTTTCTGTCTTAGGGTTCCCAAGACTGCTGTCATACCGAAATTAAGTTTTTCTAACTTTATTTAATATATTCATACGAATTTTGGAAAAGACCCTTAGTTTAAAATTTCCGTAATTGCTAGCTACTGACAAAAGGCAAGCTAAAATATAAGGATACTGCAAGGTTTCAAGAAAAAAAAAACCCCAACCACCAAACCCACAAAACCCTGCCATGAACTCCTGACCTTCAATTCTCAAATATGCTTCATCTCTAAGTCAAATACTCCTTATCATCTCCTTGAAACACACAAGTGACATAGGCATATCACAATCACCAGTTCTATTATTCATTTTTCAGAGTGTTTAAATAAGTATTGGCCATCTTTAAGTGGCTGATAAACTAGTTTTAAAACAAACTTGAAAGCCAGAGAGCCCTCTATAAGCAAAGACTAACAATGAGGTAAAGATATATAGATACAGAAAAATCTCAAGTTGCACAGGACTTATTTTTTTATTACACAGAAGAAGGATGAATCTTGTGCTCTGTTGCAGCTCTGCCTCCTTCAGAGAGTTGAATGGTCATTAAGATGAGAGCAAAATTGATGGCGTTGGGGTAGATGGAAGAAAGGAAATGCTTCAACAGATTAAAAAAATCCTCACTGAATTACTTTTTTGGTCCAACTCATGCCCTCTTTAAAAAATGGGGCTGAAATCACAGAGTAAATAGGCCTTCTAAAATTTTGTTATCTATGTTCCGTTTCAAGTATACTGTTAGTACAGTTAAGGTTTATCACCCATATGAAACAAAAGGGAAAACCCAGAAATTACATCTTCACAGTGAGTTTATACTCTACTTCTAACAAAACAACTCCACTATTTGAAGGCACCATTTGAGCAGAGGTAAGAATCTGGAAGAATAAGTGACAACTGGAAGACATGTCATATTCTGGTGCTGCTCTGCTGCATGTCAGTGACACCTGCAACATGCCCCAGCGGACCGGGATGCACCACACTGGGCAGCAGGGAAGGGGTCCCCACTTCCTCCCAAGACATTTGGTTATCATACCTTGTGTTGCTTTGTGCTCAACTGATCAGACTTCTTTTTTTTTCTGGAATATATCCAGTAATATCAGGGTGAATTCACACTTTGTGCCAATAGTCGTATTTCACATACTGCTCTTAAAACTGGTCAGAGCAAATGAGTCTAATTTGAAAGAAATTAATATACTCAGCACTTGTAAAGAGGCGTACTGTCTGAATATTCAGAGTGCACAATGGCAATTCGGTGCTAAAGCAAGTTTACTGACTAGCAGCTGATATTTCTTTCAAACTCTAAATCCCACATATTTAATTAAACTGTCCAAAATACTGTTGTCTCAAATCCCACTAAAGCCACCTTCTCAACACTCAGGGTTTACATCAGCCAGCACTCAGCACTTATCTTCCCATTATTGTAACCATATTTCAAAAGATAAGTACAGACCTAAGACAGAGCTTAAGCCAAATGGTGACTGAGATGACAGCCCTCGTACAGACTGGACTTCAAGCTTGCACGTGCAGGCAACATGAGAGGATCAGTAAATGGCTCAGGGAAGCATGTTGTATCCAGTGAACCCAAGCAGACCCGGTGTACTGCAAGTCAAGTCCTGTCTTTGCAAACTTCTGGAAAAGCATTTTGCAGACATTGGTTTTTCTCTGCTCTCCATAGGGGCTCCTGCTTAGAGCTTTGCCTCGGGACTGCAAGAGAACATAAATCTCCCTGTTCAAAGGTCAATATTTCAAAGTGCTCCAAAATGGACGTTTTGTTTTCAGAAGTAGTGTCAAGGGAAGGCATATTGGCGGTAAAAAGAAAACTTCTAGTGGGCAGTCACATTAGGGTAATGTAATCATGACTCACGCTCCTCACCCATTTCCTGACTAGGGCTGTGCATGATCAAAAGAAAGCCAGCCACAGCAATGCTGCCGCTCGTTAATGTTAGCTGGCCTGAAAGGATTACATACTAGCAGAAAACAAACTCATTGCAGAGCATCCTATTTAAAGCCTGACATAAATCGACACTGACAAACACAGTGGCGTAACACCAACCAAAACAACTTGCCTTTGTTGCGAGAAACAAGTTACAACTTTTATGACGATTTCTCGCACCCGAACCAACCCTCTCACACACCTCTGAAACCCTGTAAATCCTTGGGAGGATTGCTAGTTAGTATCTAAAGAAAGGCCAGACGCAAGGACCTGTTGGAGAGGATCACACTGACCTCCGACTGCCGTAAAACTACCACCTCCCCAAAAAGGCTGTAAAAGAATATACAAATGGGACAAAGCACAAATTGGGCTTAAATGTCTCCCACCTTATAAGAAAAGCACTGCATGAGGCAACTTAGGTCTCAATGTTCCCCTGTTGAGCATCCCGAGTGAAGCGGGTGCTTAATGATGCAAATTACTGTTCATTTGTATAAAGACTTCTTCAGCAGAAAACAGATTTCAGATCCTTGTTGGGACCTTGGTCACAGCTAATTTGTTTCAAAACCCACATTAATGAAAATCCCAAAATTAATCAGATATTTCAACAGAAACTAGGCTAGACATTAGGTAACACATGCCAACACCCAGCTGCACCTCTCTGCAGCCCTCACAGGCCAGATAGAATCACAGAATCATTCGGGTTGGAAAAGACCTTTAAGATCATCAAGTCAACCAGACAGCTCCTTTCCCTCCCTCCTACCTCAAAAGCAGAGCTACGAGCCTACATTTGCAGGTCCCTTTCACTCCTTTACAAATGCCAAGTAAGTGTTAAACATGCTCCTCAGCACCAGTTACTGTGTTCCTTACAGTACTTCCAACAAGGGATATCAAAGGGGAGAGAGATACTGAAGTTGACCATTACATACATAATCCATTGTCAAAACCACTGTCGATAGATTTAAGACAGATCAGCAGTAGCATTTCACTCTCAGGATACTGAGGAGACCTATACCAGGTGTCTAACAGCCAAATTCAACCCAAATTTAACAACTGTCTTTTTAGTAATGCCTCAGCTCACCATTTAGTAATCTCACCCTTCTGCCCCTCACATTAAACAGAGGACAAGGGGGCAACAGGTGAGAGTAGCAAAATGTTGCACAAGGCAAAAGCTATGTTTAGGTCTGACTAAACCAATACCAGCTAAGTGTACTGAGCCTGTACTTTATCCAGGTTGCAGTAATTACTTCAGAGTTGAGAGAAGCTGGTTCTGAAACAGAGCACACACACATATACCAAGGCTTTATATTGCATTGTAACACTTGTTGCTGGACTGTTAAAGCTCTGTTCATCTTGTTCATACAACTCTAGCAGCACAGAAATGAGGTGTAGCAATCCCTTTGGGCATGGATGCACCTCGGTATTGACCAAGAACAAGCTGATACCACATGCTGCAAGTCCTTCATGTACCAATTCATACATCTGGTATGGAAAGCAGTGGTGTGTAGGCAGAAAAATAAAAGAACATGATTCTGGGCCCTACTTTCCCATGTAAAGGGCATATTTATTTACTTAATCCTCTAATAAGTAGGTAAGATGAAATGCTACCTTACTGCAGGCTATTTAAAGCAAATTTCTAATGGTTCTTGTAAGCTCCAGGGAGTCAAAATTCAAGCCATGGGAGGAGCACTACGTTGCTTAGTGTGGTTTACCATTCTTCAAAAATTTAAGAAAAGACGACACATTTTAGAGTCCAGGGCACACAGCTACAATGCTGACAAAAACTTCTGCTGGGGGGAAAGGGAAATGAAGCAAAATAAAACACAACAACAACAAAAGAAATACCACAAGACCAACTGAGGAAACAAAACAATGTAAAGATGGTCAGAAACCAAGCCACCTAAATAAGTGGACAGGTATTTCTGATTTTCTTACTGTAGGCAAAGGAAGAGAAACTGAGGTCAATTTCCTTGTCCTTAGTGCAAATCCAAACCATACCCAGCAAAAAAACCCCACAACATATAATAGTGTAACAATGCATTAGGATTGCATTTATTTAAGGCACAGTGTGGGCCTCTCTTCTCTTGTTCATACGGTTCTTTTAACAGAGATACCATCTGTGGAAACACAGGCAAGGAATAAACTATAACTCCCTGAATTACACAACAGCAGAGACACTATACTCAAGAAGTTTAAGAGGGCATCAATGTCTCAGTGTTGCTGCTTCAGTACTAGACCAGAAGAAAATACTGGATAATGTAGGGCCTGTTCCATAGACCCTCTGGATATAGCTCCCTTGGGAAGGAAGAGAAATACCATAACCGAAAGACTGAAACAGCCCCAGCAAGACATGCACAGTAACTTCTAAAAGGAAGATATCACCTAAGTGGCATTCCTTCTTTCCCTCTGTACATGCCTGCTAATCTGGATTCAGAGGCATGCTCCTTCTGGCTGCAGAAGTAGTGGGCAGCATACCTGGGCTTCTTCTTTGGAGCCCAAGGAAATCCTTACTGCAGGAAAGAATTCAATAGTTCACCAACAGCTACTAAGACCAATGTAAAAAGTAGTTCAGCAACACCTCTATTGCTATAGTCATAAGGCTTCCTAAGTTAAACCACATCCTTGAGTAAAATGGGAATTTGTTGTTGTTTTGTTTGTTCTCTCAGAACACAGCACTAAAAGGGGTCAATCCTACAATAATTCAAATTAAATATATATCTTCTTAAACAAAAATCCAGCCACAGATACTGCTGTTAAACTTTTGCTGTTCCTGGTAAGACCCAGGAATAACCCATTCACTTGAGAAGACAAAAATGGGAAGAGACAATTTAGCATGAGAAAAGGAAAAAGGTGCAAACAACAATGAAAACAAAACAAAACAAAAAAAAACACCTGCACCTAGTCAGTAAACTACAACTCTCCAAGTACAACACATTAGCAGCTTGCAGGAAAACAGTTAACTTTTTATAGTCACCAGGTTCCCAGATTAATGGCTCTGATTGAGTTCACACCTCCCAAAGTGAGTGTTTCAAACTGGCTGAAACAAGCCAGGCAATTTCACCCAGGGTGCCAAGAGGCTGAAAGAGCATTACATCTTAAACCAAAACCTCAACTTTAAAAACAAAAAATTGTGAATACCTGAAAAGTCCAGAGACTCTTAATCTGACTTGCATTTAGACTATTATGCAGTGACTTATTATCCAACAGACAAACTAAATGCTGTTTTAGAACTTGATTAAGGCTAATAAATAATAAAACTTCCTTAATACATCTTGCTAATTATCTTTCTTATGCAGAAGACACAGAAAATTTTTTCACTTGTTTTATCAGACACCAAAATATTTTTCTTGAGCTTTCCACTGAAATTCTGTAATTTCCTACATACCTGCAAATTGCCATTTGGTCCTGGGTCAAACACTTTGCTGACAGCTTTAAAAACAAGTACAATAACTCTTTGAGTCACTAGTTTACATCTTTTCTCTTTCAAGAGTAATTGAATCAGTATAATTATTGGAGGCTATACTGCAAACCAGATCAGAATAAAAACTCTTGCTTTACCAAATACATTACAAGATACAAAACTGGTACATCTGCAATGGAAGGACAACTTGCAATATATACAGCTCTTCTTTTAGCCCAGTACATCCACTGAAAATCACAAATATTTTTTTTTCCCTGTCACGGAATCTCAGATCACCTATGAATTCCTACACAGCAGCTTAACACGCCTGACTTCACAGGAGAGTCTCTCCATTTGCAGGCCCTAAAAGGTAGTGCCACTCCCAAGTCAGACTAATGAAACAAAGAAAAATTGTAGCTTTTTTTCTGTGGGCATTTGGAGTTGTGTGAGCTTTTTGCTCAGCAGGACTTGCAGCCTGCATTACCAGAGAGTGCTCTTTAAACTCTTTGCCTTCAATTGATGCATTTCCGTTCAAGGACTATCCTAAAATGATCTGCACTGGAAGACTAGAATCATGGGGAAAAATCAACAGGTAGATAATGAAATTGAGGGATAGAGTGGCCTTGATCAACTGTGTCCTGATTTCAGCTGGACTAGAGTTAATTTTTATCCTGGTAGCTGGTAGAGTGTTATGCTGTGTTTTAGATTTAGGGTGAGAGTAATGTTGATAACACACTGATGGCTTGGATGTTGCTAAGCAGTGTTTACACAGCGTCATTGGCTTTTCAGCTTCTCCCCCCACCCCACCGCAGCAGTGAGCAGGCTGGGGAGAAGCTGAGAGGTGACATGGCCAGGACAGCTGACCCCCACTGTCCAAAGGGATGTCCCATAGCACATGGTATCATGGCCAGTATACAAACTATGGGAAAAGGTGGTCATAGGCCACTGCTCAGGAATCGGCTGGGCATTGGTCAGCAGGTGGTGAGCAATTGCACTGTGCACCCCTTGTTTTGTATATTCTACTTCTTTTATGATTATCCCTTCCTTTTCTGTCCTATTAAGCTGTCTTTATCCCAGCCTATGAATTTTACCTTATTTTTCCCCCAATTCTCTTCAAATCCCTCTGGGTGGGGAAGGAGTGTGCAAGCAGCTGTGTGCTGTTCAGTTACCTTCCAGGTTAAACCACCTCAAGCTGGCATCTGAACACCAGCAAGCCACCTGAGTTTTAACAGCAGCCCAAGTCATGCACTCAAGATTAAAATGGAAGACTAAATCACAAAGGCCACAGTTTCATGAAGGAAGAAATAAGAAGTCAGAAGAGTTAACCAGGCTGAACCTCATCCTCTTGAGCTGTAGTCATAAGAGGCTAGTGCAATTCCCTGCTGCATGAGAGAGCACTGAGAGGTCCAGTAATTTTGTATTTGGCCATCACCATGTCCAGATCCTGTAGCCACAATTCCAAGAGGATATAATGAAACAAAAGAAAGTTCCAGCAAAGCCACAAGACTGACACTATCACTTACATTTCATAGAAGCATAGAAAGGTTGTAAAGACCTTTAAGATCGTGAAGTCCAACTATTTAGCTTCAGTTTGCTAGACTGCAGCTAGTCAAATCAAGTACAAAGGAAAACATACATTTTTGGAACAGTAAGAACAATTTTTCAGGTTTATGGTAGATTCCCTGTTATTTGAATATTTGTTAATTTTTTTGTTTGATTTTTTAAAGAAATTACTATTGTCTAATTCAAGCAATTCAGGCAGAGCCAGAAGTCATACTGACACAAAACTGGGTAACAATTCAGGAAAGGCCTACAGCTTGTCATAAGACAAGTTCCCAGTGGTCTGGTCTGACTTTTATCATTCAATATATGAACAGTATATTCCCCTAATTTCATGGCATTTCTCTTAAGAATTAAGTATTTGGAAAAGTATTTTTATCTCAGTAAAGCCACAATAAATTTTTAGAGCTTTTTTGCCCAAAGATTGTGTTTCTTTGGCCATCAAGATGATTGTGAGGGTTGAAAGGGCAAATCCCCTGGAAGTTATCAAGATAGACCTCTCATCAAAACTGTTGTGTTTGGAAAGTTCTCATCTTTCAGTAAAAAATAGAAAGAAAAGAAGAAGGAGGTCTCTGTGTTGGGCACTACTTCAAATCCCGCATGGAGTACCAAATAAATTCTGTCCCATCAGATCGACGTGAACAGTCTGAGATCCGCAAGCTTTAAAAGCTGTTCTTTCTTTGACACTGTGCAACCAGAAGGGCACCCATTTCACAGCAACTTAGCCTCTTCAAAACAAACAATAAAAATTAACATTTTAAAGTACAACTGTCCAAAAGGGGTATCTAAGATCCACCACCAAGTGGAATCCATGTCCAACTACAGATACTCAGTTTTGAAGAAAAGTGGAATCCATGTCCAACTACAGATACTCAGTTTTGAAGAAAAGCACAGTTAAAAAAAAAAAATTGTACATGGCTTCATTCACTTTTACTCAAAAAAACTGACACAGTTCTTGAATTTGAAAATACAATTGTGACTTCTTTTCAAGTCACATCTCCTATGTATTATTACTACAGCAAAACTTGACTTTGGGACCATATTTGTACTTTCACGATACTTATCCCAAAACTACAAACTTGGAAATTCGGAAAGCCCAATAACTACCGCCAGCTACCTCAGCAGATGGATTGAAAGAACACACTGGATCAGAGCACCTGAAAAATCATCTGGTACCATTTCAGCCATGGATCTTAAATGTACATGCACACACACAGACAGCTGCTCCTACTTCTGCAAATAGCACTTTTATTACAGAAAGAATGCACACAATTTCTCAGATGATGCCTTTTTAACACATCCACCTACATTTCAGCTGTCTTTAAAGCTTCCATTTTAAGGCTTATTTTCAGAGTTGTTTATCAATATCTGACACTGCCATTCAACATTTTCTATCCTCTTCTGCAGCCATCTGTATGTGTTTGTTTATTGGGAGGACTAGGAGGAGGTGGGAGAATTTTAACCAGTTTTTAAACTGTTTCTCTAATGAGATAAAACAAAACTATCTAATTCTACTCCCCAGCTGTACCATAATGTCCTTTACTCCTATGGATACACAAACCATCAAAATCCACAACATTGCTAACAGGCTCTGGCACTTCTCTAGTTTTAAATGTGTCTTTTCCTGTCATTCTCCATTACCAGGACAGACAATGTCAAGGTGTTAAAGTGTATAATTTTTTACAAGATTCAGTAGCTTTAGTGTCTGACACCTAGAATTTCTGAAATCCACTCTATTGAAAATATCAGCCCTCATGCTTATATCGCTCCATCCCCACAAACAACTCAGTTGGCAGGAATAGCCATCAACCCAAATCCTGATCAGTGATGGAACACCTGCATAAAAACCAGGGATGTGGAAGCAGGAGATGGAGGACAGTGGATGTGGGGAAAGGATTAAGGTTTATTCACAGATGCAAGGAACAAAGACATTTCCACAGGCTTGATGCAGGAAAATTGGTTGGAATTTAGCAACAGGAGTAATTTGCATGTTTATACTGTTCATTTGGCCATTGAAGCCTGCTTCTTTCCTTGCAGATTTTTCAGTTACATGCAGATTATGTATTTGTATTTTCAGAGATTATTTGGATATACTTAAAGACGTACACTTGAATGGATACACTGTTCATACCAAAGGCAATGTCAAAAACTTCCCATTTCTCTGCTGTTGCTTCATTAGATAACAATTCTGTCATTTCCTCCTATACAGCTGTCAGAACATCTCCCAGTAATCAAAATGTTATACCATGCCACAAAATACCTTCTTTCTAATTTTTATTTCTCTGCCAAGGTAGAGGCATGGATGTACTCTCAAGGCAAAATAACTACTGCAACTAACAGTGAAATTAATTCTCAGACAAAAATGTGATAACTGTCCACAGCATAAATTGTATGATTATTCAGCACTTCCATTTGGAGAGGCAGGTTTCATTTCTGTCCTCACAAATTCCTTTAGGAGTTCCTACAGATTAATAGCTTTCTTGGACTCTTGCTATTCTAACTTTTTTTTCTTTGGGACCAGAAGTATGCATTTTTAAGAGAGCTGTACAGTCCACTGCTATCAAATGGATTACTTTGTTATCCTTGCTGTTGACCTCAGGGGATCTTATCTGAAAGACTCCAGAGGCCGAGATGGGTATTTGTACTGCCTGAAGGTACATGAAAAGAAAACCAGAAGAAATACAGCTTCTCTTTCCACCAAAATCACAGCAAGCAAGTGAGGAGGGACATGCAAAACAGAGCAGCAGCCATACAAATTACTGGTCCACTCAGTTCACTATCTTTGTTCCTAACAACAGATTTTCTATTCAGTCTTGAGGACTTCTGCGTGCCACTGATTATTTTGCATGTTAATAATAAGAAACAAGTCAAGCAGAAATGCTAACAGTAATGAGCAAACCTTTTCATTTAAGTCTTTCATCAAACTGACTAGATGCTACCCCTGCCTTCTAGGCAGGATGACCACACTGAGCAGTGTGAATTACTACAAATTTGTATTACTGCAGCATCACACCCCTAACCACAAACCAGGTATCCAGTATATTAAGAATTACACACACATAAAATGACAGCAACAAAATCTCACAGAAGACAGTTCTCCAGCTGTTGTTTCTTTTGGGGCTGTGTAGGATTGTAGCTGCTGTGAACATCACCTTCCTCCTATTTCACCTTTCCACTCCAACTGTTTGGACTGAAGCAAAGTACAATCCTGTATGCCATATATACAGCCTATGCATGGACATGCTACTCCATTCTTCACTTCTGTATTCCCATCTGGTTTTCAAACAATCAAACAGGAGAGACCCCCAGATGCATTACATCTTGCCCTCTTATGAACCATGGTTATTATTCCAAGGTCATCTGCTACAGGAGGTAGGAGCAAGCAAAGAACAGCCTACACTTACACTTGATCCAGAGCAGTAATCTATGGTATCCAGAGCAGCAACACTGAGCTGCACCTGACATGCAGGACAATTAATGGCACTACTCCTTCCTTGTCCCTCTTTCACTCACAATGTATTTCTCCTACTGTTCAAACCCTCCTTAAATTGGGTTAACCCCAATGAGCAATGAATGTATCCTTCAAAGGGAAACACCAAAGCCACAAACCATCCTCCAGACGAACAGAGACCAAGCATGGAAAAGCCAAAGAAAAATGCCTTTGCAAGGACCACAATGCTGGGGAGAAATGGCATGGCTGGCCTTTACATGGCATTACGAAAGGCAGAACCTGCACCTTCTTTTCACTACACCCTCACTGTGGCATGTGCAACTTACAGTTTCAAGGATACTTTTGTTTTTATTCTTTCTGGTTACAGAAACATGTACTTTCAAAAAACCAAGGAGTCACATTAATGCTTCAAATGACATGGATGGACCTCATAAAATTTCAACTGATTAGGCTATCATTTGAAATCTGAACATGAGAATACTGATCTAACCATCATCTGGAAACAAATTTTAACGAAACTGAAACATTATTTTAGTTCCCAAAAGACAGTTTATCAAATAATCCACAAATAAATACAAAAAAATAATATTGATGGCCATTCACCTGTAGAATTTCATTAAAAGCAGCGGCAAGAGTGCCTTAAAAAGATCCTGTCACAATGAAGATAAGATATTTATGGTGTGCATCTTCAACACAACAAAGGGGAAAGAAAAAACAAACCAAAACATTCACCTTGGACATCCACCAAAAGTCCACCACACCTTAGACTAGTCTATCTGTGCTTCAGTTTCAGATCTAATTTACCCAATTTCACAAATAAACAGAATTTAACTAAATCAAAATATGCACTGAACCATATTAACTGAGTTGAAAAAGTAAAGTTAGAGGTTTCTAAAAGATATGTAGGCCTTTGTGATAAAGATGTATGTAAATATACACAATTCAGGCTTTACTTACGTAGGACTGGAGGTACACATAACAAAGAATAAAGAATAGAACTTATTTCTGATCAAAATATCCTGATGGATAAAATTTAAAAGGTTAGATTTAGGAAGTATTAGAACAAAGAACATTTAAAAAATTGTTCTGGCATCACAAATGATTTTTAAGGTTTGAAATTACTGAAGTATTGATTTTTTTGGGTAGAATTTAAAAGCTTTCTGAATGAGAAGAGTTCATAAGTGCTGTCATATATTTCTTAAGAATATAAAGGAAATATGAGAAAAATAAACAAAAAAGTGGAAGAAAATAAATATGGAGCAATAGTCCCCAGCAATACCAGCATTATATTCCTGTACATCACTTGGTACTAGTGCATCACTCAAGTACTAGAAAAAACACCCCCACAAAAAAACCTGTCTACTACACAGGAACTGACCTACTCACACAGTTTGAGAATATCACCTTCTTATAAAGAGCTTAAGGAGCTTTACTGGAAGAGGAGAAACAGAGAAAGTATTTATCAAAGCAATAAGATCCATAGCTTCTTCTTCATTAAGATCTATTATTCATACTCTTTCAGGGATTAGGATTTCTCCTGCTGAAGATGGTGACTGAGAGCTCTGCTGGCTAGGGAGCTGGTTTCACAACCTCTCTGCAGAAAGGCTTCAGAGATGCTGACTATGGTAGCAGCAAAGCAGCTTTGATCCTCCTAGCAGAGTATCACTGAGAATTATGAACCCCATAATTAGAAATATCATATGTAGAGCACTAAGGTTACAAACCCAAAGAACACAAAGTTAGAAATCCCAAGATTATATTATTTGTGGAATCATTATTTGATTCCTTCATCATCTGCACCACCCAAAACAACTATGACAGAGCAGGGGCTTCAGCTTTAGCCCAGAATTTCAAACAGATCTTATTTTTTTGCTATGTCTCACCTAATTCATCCCACATACTACACAAGGCAAGAGGGCTATGAAAAGTAATATGACCTTAATGCACTTATACATCACCATTGTGCTATATTGACCATAAGTGACTTAATGCACTTGTGTATCACCATTTTCTACAGGCTTTTGCCAACTTGTGGATACTTGCTTTTACCAGGAAAACAGGCTTTAGAGTTTTGGGTTTGCTTGACTTGAATGTTATACTGTATAGATTTCTTAGCAGGGAGGGAAAAAAAGGACTTTCAGACTAACAGTTTGCTTTTATTTACTATTTTTATGCTAGTGCCTAATATTCATAAAGCAAAAAACCCCACATTTGGAATGAAGACTCAACACCTGTTTCCTTTGTTTTAGGCACAACACAAATCCTCAGATACATATAAAGTTTCTACAGCAAAACAGAGAAAAATGGACTTGAAACACCTGGTATTTCAAAGGGATAAGAAAAAAAATACACCAAGCCCTACATTTTAGATCTTCCAAGCAAAGATATGAAGTAGTATTTATTTTTAGAAAGTTCTTACAGATGACTGAAAAAAAATTAATTGCTATGTAAATGTACCTAAACAAGCTCGCAGACCTGATTAAGCAAGTCAAACCTAGTCTCAGCTTGTCATCAGCTCTTGTATCTCTGCAGAAGGTCAGCTGCTGTTTATATGTAATCATAGAAACGTTCACTCAGCTCGTTCAGAATGAGACCCAGTACAAAAACTCACAGTATCAGTCCATTTAATTTCTTATCTAACATGCTCCCCGTTGACCTTTATGATAGAAATCAAAGCAGTATATCAGATTTGGTGAGCTTTTCTCTATTATTCCGTGCAAGTAAAAACAGCATGAACACAACATTTACATAGTTAAGTTGTATGTTGTTGCTTTACCACACACAGTGGGGGTTGAAAACCTTAATGTGGCTCCCTGGCATTCATGAGATACTAGGTCATCAAGTTTTAACAGTATTGCAACACTCGCTAATTTCAAAGATAAGAATAACTGTAATTCAAATTACTTGTGCTAAAAATACTTTTCAGTAAAGTGGTCTTGCAATAAAAGCTACTAAGATCATGCCGATACAATCTAATATGAGCATTTAAAAACGACTCTCACATATTCAGAGTTTCAGGCACTAAAAGTGCTACTTGGCTGTAGGCTCGGCCTGTAAATGGCCTGCAAATGGCTTACCCTTCCTCTTTAAAAGACAAAAACACAAAAAGGAGTAAAATACATTCAGCAGTTCTCTAGCCTCTCAAAAGAATAATCTTACAGTTGCTTACAACGATTATTGACTAACTGTGCTCTTGTAGACTTGACTAGTGGTAAAACCATAAGACAAATATTTGTTTCTATACTTGACTATTTATTCCACAAATATCAATGAAACTGAGTAAAGGTATAAATACATCTTGTCACCCTAGCCAACTTTGTCCTCTTGTAATCATCCCATTTTATCTTGGCAGTGTGCTTCCTGAGGCTTTACTGGGTCTTGATTTAACCCTTGAACTATGAGGAAGTTAGTCTTGTCAGCCAGTTCCAGCTGCTCCCATCAGACTCACCTTCCCAGCAGTCACCATGCTGGATCAACATCACTGCTCAATAACAACAGGAATGTCAATTATGAGTGCAAATACAGAACACTGTAAAATATTGAAAGTAGTGTTCATCTGCATGAATGTGTCAACCAGAAATCTTTCTTATTTTAACATGGCACTAGAAGTGTGTCTCTTCTTCAGCATGAGCTTTACTTGAGCCCATGAGTAGTTGCACCTTATTCTGCCATCCTGCTCCACACTTCACAAAGGATGTTCTGAACTCGGCAGAAGAGCCAGGACTTTGTTCTCACTGCTCCACCCAGACACATCCCTTAGCACCCCCGAGCTGCTTTCACTGCCTACAAACCCGTCTGCTTCTCAGTGAGAGGAAACCATTTAAAAACAGTCCTCTACCCAACAGCCGAACACAATTCTTCCCACATCCTCATTTTAGCTCAGACTTCAGGTTATTAGGGAAATTCACCTTGCTATCACACAAACAAACAACACCTTCAGCCAACTGCCTTCCCTATAAGCACTGCACTCATGGAGATACCATGGCTTTTAGGTACAGACCACCCAATAAGTTCAGTTTTACCACTGGGGGAAGGAGAGTCCTCCATGAGATGGTTCAGATCGAGAAAATATATTTACCCTGACATGATCATAAGAGGGGAAAAAAAAATAGGTCGTTTTGTTTGTTTCCAAAAAGTAAAATTTGCATGGAGGAGGGTGAAAGCCTGTGGTGTTTTACATCAATATGAAAGGCCAAACAGGCAACAGGTGACCTGATCCACAGCAATTCTGTTAACCAGGGTGAGGAAGAAGATGAAGAACTGGCCAGACAGCATTGCTAAGCCCCTGGGACACACATGGTCTCACTGGCAAGAAGTAAAGAAGAACCTGACAGCAAATTCTGCATGGCAGAAAGAAATTTTTTAATATGCAAGTTCCCTTTTCTTCCCCTAACTATTTGTCAAAACTTGGGCAGAGGACCAGAATTTCTTCTAGAAGAAGCTGTCTAGGTCAGAAGACTATAAACCAAAGCAGCCTCCCTAATTATGAAAAGCTGAGAGCAAAGCATGTTCTGCCATGAACTGTGGCTTTTGTTGGTTACTGTAAAGCTGATACAAGTGGTTTGGAACAGTTTTAGATGCCTCTTTCAAGTCAATGTGACATGTAGCCACAGCAGTCAAACAGGGATGGTGCAGACCCACGCTGCTGCTGCCTCAGGGAAAGAGTGGCTCTGGGCTGCCTCTTAGGTGATATTCATCTCTTTCTTTTCTAAAACTCACCCAGGCCACCTCCTGGTGATTCAGGCTGGCTTTACCAATCACAGAAGAGGGGCAGAGGTGGTTTCTGCAGCCTGGCTTTTACTTCTGTGGATGTACAAGGTGCTCCCCAGACAACAGTAACTGTGATTACCTTTAATCTAAGGAGAAGATAGGCCCTATTGTTTCCTTCCCAGATACCGCTGGCTTATGCTGAGGCCAGGAAAAATCACTCCCTTCCATACTAAACCACCGACCAAAGAACCTGCTCAGTTCCTCTCCTTCGCATGCTGTAATGCAAAACAAATGTTCAAAGCAAGGAGTGCCTCCAACATAGGAGATTTCTCTTGCTTCTCTGAATGTTTCTGCTGAAGACTATTTGTAACACATCACGGAGTGCAAGTAAATCTCACTGCTAATGCTAAAACAGACTGAAGCCTTTCAGTACAAGACACTTTAAAAATAAATCCTTGCAACAGAAATCACCTGCTGATACATGCTTTTATGTTTAGCCAGCTGCCAACATGCCACATCTGTCACTTCTTGTTTCCAGAAATGTGCTTTCCTTTTCTGTAGGGAACGAGAAAATGCTGCTTCTAGAATTGCGCTGAGTATCATGATGCCTTTTTTGGTATCTCTGTCATTCCTCTAAACATCTGAGCCACGGCACATGGATTATAAGATTTCTGGCAGTGTGTATCTAGAGAATTGTTCAGCTTTAGATTTTCATACCTTAAACCTTCTGATTTTTTTCATCTACATTCTCCTGAACAATGTTACATCCTTACAACCTATATATAACTGAAATTAATGGTCTATGCATGAGTTCTTGCCTTCACACCCCCCCCCCCCCGATATTTTGCAAAGGAAAGTAAGAGATCAAGATCGTATTTGTTACATTAAACATTTCATAATAAGCCTTCTTCCTATTTTTAAAACATAGCAACAATCTACAGTGACGCAAGTCCTAAACTAATTGCTTCCTCTATTTTGGTCTCTTTTAAATTTCAACTGAAAATAAATCAAGTCCTTTCTATTATTCTACAGCCCGCATTTCTTCATCAGCAGCCCAACCTGAACTCTTAGCTTGACAACCAGCATCACACCGGGTACTGACTTGCCCTCGGTCCAGCCCCAGCCGGGCAGGGAGCAGCGCACTCAAGCGCACGGTTATTCTCAGCCCCGCGCAGGAAGGCGCGGCGCAAGGGAACACACCGCACAAAAAGGAGCGCAGCCTGTTTCGGGGGGGCGTAGGCTGGGTATGCCTTCTGCCTCCAAGGCAAGGACATAAAATCAGGTATGCCAAAACACACTGGGATGGAAATTGAAGCCGATACAGGGGCGAATTTCAGCTCGGAATTTCAGTGATGGAGAAGCACTCCGAGTCTTTCTAAGCGACAGCTCGGGCATGAACCTCCCATTAATCGGTACTCTCTCTGGCTACCCCGAAACGCGTAGCCTCCCTCCCAGCCCCCCGAGCGTGCGCGCTGCGGCCCCGCCGCCGCTCCGCAGGTCAGGAGCGGCAGCCCGGCGGTGGCGGCCCTCCCGCTCCGCGCCTCGCTCCCCGACTTACGGCGCTGCCGCTGCTCCCGCGCCGCTCCTCCCTCCCGAGCTGTCTCCCTCCCGTCGGTGCGGAGCCGGGAGGGCAGCGGGGCCGCCCCTCCGCGACTCGGGCCGAGCGCGGCACCTGCGAGCGTCTGTCAGTGCGCGGGCGGCGCCCCGTGTGCCGGGGGCGCGGCGCGGGGCCGCGGGCGGCGAGCGGCTGCCGCGGGGAGGAGGCGCCGCGGGCGGGGAGGGCGGGCTGCAGGGAAATCCTGGCACCGCGGAGCGCCGGCGGGGAGGCGAACAGGGAGGCCGGGAACAACCACAATAACAATAAAGGGTTTTCCCCCACACCTTTTCTTTTGAGCTGTTTTGCGGGGGTGGGGGTGTTGAGGACAGTCCGGGCGGCCCTCCCTACACCCTGGCAGTGTCCCGGTGAGCCCTCGAATGGACAACCCCCCCTTCCCCGTGTCACCCGAGCACGGTCAGCTCCGAGGTGTGCTTTAAAGCTAATGATTTTTCACCCAAACCCTCTTGCCCCTCACCTCTTCGGCGCCCCGACCCGTCAGGGGTGAGGCTCAGCCCGCTCTCCGCCCGCCGCGCTCATTCATCCTGCCTGTCCTCCATTATTTACGCGTTGTGAAAGAGGGCTCGGGCTTTCAGGACTCGGCGGTCTGCGATTTGCAGGTAACCGGCAAATACTGCGAGAGCCGGCGAGGCGCAGGGGCGTCTCCTCCCGCCCAGCGGCGGGGCCGGAGCGGGACAGCGGCGCGGAGGTGCTGCGCGGGGCGCGGAGCATTCAGCGTCGGCCAAGAGCCCTTTAATGACAGATTTAAGGGTACCTGCCCGTCTGTTTTATACAAGTGAAACTGCCTTGCCCAGAACGGGAAAGGGCTCAAAATAGCTGTTGGCAGTCCAGCAGGTTACTGACTAGGAAGCCCATAAATACTGTGCTGATGTTAAATTTTTTACAAGTTCTCTGGTTAATCCAGATAGAGACCCCGGCATTGGTCCGCCTCTCGCAGTGACATCCTCCCAAAGGTTTCTGTTGGCGGGTACCTGGACTCAACACTCTGCTCCTGGCAGTTTTACCAAAGGGTCATTTTTCAAAATGTTACTTTTGGCACTGCTGTACAAGCACTGCATGTGACCTTACTGAAATATTAAGTGTGGTATATACCTTACCCAGGCTAAGATATTTTTCTAAATATTTGCATAATTTTCATTACATCTGGTGTTTTAAAATCAGTGTAAACAGTGGATGCATTGTATGTAAACTTGTATACTTAGTTTAAATTATGTTTACATACCCACATCTGGGTGAGATAATTTTCCCCTTTGCTCTCTTTGCACTCTGACCCTAAAGCACTTTACCACAGGGTAATTGTATTTTCTTTTTTTGTAAACACAGTACCCAAATTCAGAGAACATGTTCCTTTCAAGGTGTTGAGACTGTAATAGTCAGCATGCCTGCAGACCACTTATGCCCTTATGCATACAGGGTGATGTCTCCTGTTCCTACAGGGCAGGAAGCATCATGCCATGCATGGCCCAATCCTGCTATCTGAAATGAAAGTTACTGAGAAAAGAGTGTCCTCTCACATTTTTCTCAGTTTCTCATTGCTGAAATATTTTCAATTCTGTGAAAATATTTTTAACCATTTGATTTGCATATCATAATGATTAAAAACCCCACAAGCCCTCCATTTGTCATTGAACAGCCCAGGATGAATGAAGGTCTTGCTCCATGGGAGCAAGGGCTTTGTGCAAGCAGTCCCGCCCTGTGTGCAGCCTCTCAGGTGGGAGCAGGCAGTGACACAGCAGGTGGTTGGAGGCTGCTGCCCAGGGGACTGGGATGGCTCTGTGCCCCGGCCTCTGACAGTACTGGAGGCATGGCCAGAGACTGCACAGTTCCAGTAATTCTTAAGTGCTATTGCAGAAGCCAAAGTAAATTTGAGAGCAGCCCAGAGGCTGCTCCCAGTTTATACAAAAGGACAGTCGGAGAAAACAGCTATTATAAAGTTTGTGTAAGCAAAAGAAAAAAGAATTCTGTAATAATTCCTGCCTTCTTTGGATACATTTCCAACTTAGCAATTATTCAATTATTTATGCTGTGTGAATGCACTCCATGCTACCTTTCATCTACCAACTCTACGCTTGAGACTAAGTCCTCATTTAGGAGCCTAATTCAAGTGGTTTAAAGCTTTTTAAAAGGGACACTGATGGGATGACATTGCTCCTACTTCCGTTTAGTTCAGGAGGGACATCTGTGTGGCCATGCATGTGTGTGGCGCCATGTGCTGAAGCTGAAGAAAATCCACACAACTGTTTCTGAGGACAAAAGAAACTGACACATGGATTCATTTGCTATAATAACAGGCTGGCAACACTTGACAGTAGCTCAGTCAAAAGCTTGTTCCAGTCATGTTACACATCCCTGCCTCTTCTGAATATTTCCTTGGTTCTTCTTTCCAGAGCTGGGTTTCAAACCTGTGGGCCACTGTAGTGTGCTACAGTTGGTTTTACTCAAGTTTCTCTCGTGTCCTTTCATGTTGTGACCTCTTGCACCTCTGATCTGTGGCACCTGTTCCAGCTTTTCATTCTTCATTCCTTCTTTTCTGCTTGTCTTTATCCCACCTGAGATTATGCACATTTTAACTGCTTTACTCCAGCCCTAAAAGCCAATTTGAAGATGCAGCCATGCCATTTCTGGTGTCTTGTATCATTGCTCTTACCTTTTCAAGTTCCATGTTAGTCATCCCCAGGACATCAAAGCCTGGCTGCAGCCCTCTGCACTGCACCCAAGTGTGCCATCATAGGCCATAATGATACTGGTTTGTTCTCTTAGCTAGGAGCAAAGGACATACTAATAGGAAAGTGATATGTGTACATACAATACCATTTGTGTTTTAAGGCAGTAATGGTTTAGAGCAAAGTTCTAGTTTCTCTGCAGAAAAAACACCAATCCCTTTCCCAGCTAAGCATGTTATGGGAAACACTGAAGCACACACATGTAGGGGCCAGAGGCAGAACCAAGGTTCCTAGGAGAACTTCAGTTATGATTTTCTTCCACTTCTTAACAGCTAAAGTATCAGAATTATTAAAAGCATGCAGATTTTTAATTGAGCACCGGAAAGGAGCGATGGGGTCTTCTGTTGTTAAGTCTCTTGACTTTGACAGATTTATGCCTTCTCTCCTTTTAATTTCAAACCTCTTTTATTAGGAATTAAAACTGGAGTTTAAAGTAAGTATCTGTTTAAGCGCTTTGCTGAATCAGGAGAACTTCTATTCATCATAATATTGGGCTTATTTATATACACCAGCTTAAATGTGTAGTGCTTTTGCTCTTCTTTCAGCTAAAGCTAGACCTTGAGTTTAGTGAGGATGGTTAAGCAATCTGTTCTGCTTTGAAATTGTCTGTTTAAAAGGTTTTAAGATCTCTAAAGTACACATGATTGACATAAGCTCTGGAAATTAATACATTAATTTATTTAATGTAAAAAACTTTATAATACCAACACAAACAAGAAAATGTGACTAAAACCTTTTTCAAAAATTCCATTTTCCAGGGTTCCTGAAGAATGCATTCTGAAACACTATTGCTAAATAGCATTTAGCAATACTATCTAGGAATGGTCTAAATATTTGGCTGTGTTTTAGTAACTCGTAGATTACCAGTGCACACATATCCAAGCATACTGCATTTCTGATAAGTTACTTCAGAGAGTGACTATACTGTAGACAACTATAGAACTGTAGGGTCACAACAGAAGGGACTTTGGTGTCATCTACTCCACATTGTGCCCCAATGGAGGATCGAGCACTTATTGCCATGCTCTTTTCCAGGGCAGATGCAGCCCCTTTAGAGTTCCCTAAAATGGGCTGCTGCATAGTGCATACAAATCTCACTTTTCACAGTCTCTCTTAGATCCCTATGGCACTGTGGGCAAATTGGTCAACCACATACCCAGGATATTCCTGCACATCTTCATTTATCCTCTGTTCCTGAATTCATCCACTGGTAGAAAATCCACAACCTCCTGAGGTAGACCCAGAGTCTCATTTTTTCACTATCTGTATTTTTTCTGTTTTCCCAACAGATACACAACTTACATATTTTCTTGGCTGCAAACCAGTCTCATTTCTTCTCTCAATGACCCCAGAGAACAGTGGGATGATCTTAATAACAATCCTATTAGGAGGCTGTTATTTTCCCCAACTTTATGCTCACTGTTTGCTCTTACTAAGTGAAAACAATGATCAGTGCTACATAATAAAGCTTCTTTTCATGAAGATTATTACACAGCATTGGAAAGCAAGGATATGATCTGACTGAGGGAAAAAGTCTTCTGCAACTTGTTTGCCACAGATTATTTCTGTAACTGTCACTTTGGGAATTTCTATAAATAAAATCACTATCACTCTTCTGAGAAGTGAGCATTTACTACCATGTTTTAAATGATGAAAAAATACAGATCTGTTTTTCATCTAAATTCTTTATATATTTGGAATCACTCATAGAAGAGAGTCCAAAGAAATGTGGTTTAGTTTGAGGAAAAGAAGCCTCCCAGTGGGATATTTTACAGAATACCTAGAAAACAGTGTTGAAAGACTTATAATATTTGGAACCCTTTTTTTCAACTCTTGTTCCATGACCTCTGATTTACAGAGGACCATACTTGGCTTTAACTCATTGTCCTCTGTGGTGATAACACTTTGGACTCAGGGGAGAAAAGAAGGACTAATTGACCCACAGTTTGAGCAAGGGCTTTGCCTGACCTTGTACACGTTAGTGATGGATGTTTGACTTTCAACTGCTTTTGATATTCAAACCCTGCACAAGATTTGGCTTTCCTAGTCTACATTTTCCTACTGCACTGTAAAATGCCAAGTGGAAGGATGGATGTGTGCAGGTACCAATCTGCCCCCCTCTCCCCAGTCTTCTCAGGCTGCCCAGTAATGCCTGGAGGAGTGCATGGAGTGATGTGGTGATTCAGCCAGTGGAAGAATGTGGTAGTTCACTGATTGCCTCAGAGCTTTTCCCTTCTCTTTTCATCTGCTCTCTTGGTCCTCTAAGCTCAGAGCACTTTTCCTTGCAGAACACCTCAGGGAGATGAGGACAAAAATTCCGCTGTGTTTGGTGGGAGGGCATGCAAACAAGAATCTGGTGCCAGACATGTGCCACTGTCTGTGGTCAACAGCAGCTTCAAATACATCACTAAGTAATTTTCAGTAAAAGGACATCAATGCTTGTTTTAAACTTACAAGGGGAAAAGTAAACCACAAGTCATTTGAAAGGATATGGCAGTAGCTCACATAAATGCAATGAGTGGATAGAATAAATAGAATAAATAATACTTTTGGTAATGAATACTCACAAAGAAAAAGAATAGTAGAAGAACAGCTCTGCAAATTATCTTGCTTAACATGAAAATTTGAGCATCACTATCAGCATTTAGGGACTAATTCTAAAAATGCTGAGTAGTCTTCCATTAACTGCTGTGGGAGTTGAGAGCACCTGGCATCTTGAGAAATTGGGCTCTTTGGTGGTTTTAATTTAGTCTGACAATAATGCTGAATAAAAATATTCTTGGGGATAGCCCACAATTATATAGCATGAGCTCACTTCTTCATTATAAAATGTGAGCTGAAGCCATTCATAACTGCCAGCCAATATTACAACAGGCAATTCCAGTTTTTCATTGCATGGGAAAAGCTCTAGCAAGCTTTAATGAGTTTCAAAAATAGCTGCCACATCAGAAAATTGTAATGGTGCTTGTTTTTCTAATGTGAATACCTGTTCAGCAGACATCACTTAAACAATGGCATCCAAATAGACCAGGGCATGTAAAATAGCTGCTTCTATTTGTCAGCTGCACACCCATTGTTTTCAGTCAGAGCCTGCAGAGCAGCTTCAGCTGTACATTCCTGGGAAGTGAATAATATCAGTTGAGATTACACTACACTACCACATCTATTACAAGCACATTATAAAGAATGAATATAACCTAATTAGGAAATGCTGAAGTCGGCTGGGTGTGGATGTGGGCTGGGGAAGAGTCGTTTTACATGACCTTCACTTACTGAAAATGAGAGTTCACAGAGTATAAAGCAAAGGTAACAGTGTAGATTTCAGTCTCAAATCCAGATGTCACGTGTACATCCCATATTCCTCATACCCTTCCCACTAAGCTAAATAATTGCTCCTTAAGTTTCACTTCCACGAAACTCTTTTGTAAACACTTTGCGAATCCAGCGGGACAACTCAAATTGGGTTATACTCCTTATTTTCATGCAGATTAGAAGTAGAGCTCTACTCCAGTTTATAGCGCTGGAAGGAAGAGCTTGCAGAAAGAGGTAGGGAGTTTCATTTTAACTAGATAAGTAAAGAGGCAAGCTCTTCCAACAGCTTCATGGAACCTTCCTCTGCTTGTAAATCTGACTCTTCTGACACCCTTTCTAGTCTGCAGCACAGGGTTGTTTCATTGCTTTCTGCTCACTGCCTTACCACAGCATCACTGATCAGTAGTATGGGATTTCACGGCTATGAAAATCTGCATCAGCTGCCCCCATGTCTGCATGTTGTTAGCCAGGCATGCTGCTGGCTAACAGCAAGTCACTGAGAAAATGCCTTCAAATATGTCTCGTGTCTTCCATTTACCTCTTGGTTGCAAAATGAAGGTTGCATTAATGCCAACAGCTGGAACAGATGAGTGCTCCAAGCTGGATTCCTGCCTTACCACTGATTGGGACAGAGGTTGCAGAGAGAAAACTGCAGCATGCCAAGCTGAAAGTAGTTTACTGTGTTTATGGGACAAAGTCTCATCTGTACAGGTACTCACAAAGGCCAGACCAGTTTTCCCACAGCACACCACAGAATGGTGCAGTTGAGCACACAGTTAAAACCAGTAAATACAACCTCAGACATCGCGGTCTGCCCATGACTGAATACAGTACCAGAGTAGATACACTTGGGCAGAGCTCTGCTGTTCATGTGCTTAGAACTGACTAAAAATCAACAATTACACATTTTCTTTGCCATTAATATATTTTTGAGATCCTCTTCCTACCAGAAACAAGGGAATGATTCATGTTTTCTTGTGTTGGCTTTTGCATACTGTTTAAGGACTATGAAATTGATTCTCAGTTCATTTTACAGTGAATTGAGAATAACTATTGATATCAGTGACATGATGCTGGTGTGAAATTATATGCAGGCATCACTTAAAGAAATGCACTTTATAAGGTTGCCTTTACTAGACTTGGAACCAAGTCTGCCTCTACTTATTTCTTCTCACAAATGGGATTAGCTATATCAAAAGCTGCATTTAAAATGCAAAATAAAATTACCTATTCCACAGTCCCACAAATATTCTCTAATTCACAAAATTCACACAATCCACAAACAAAGCCTGAAACCACCAAGACCCCCAAGATTGTAAAGATCTGATTTTTTTCCTGTTCTCCAGTATCCCCAAAGTTGTTAAGAGAAGTGAGTTGCTACCTTGCTTTTGAAGCACTTGTTTTGAATCTGTTATCTGTAGGCCCCTGGTGCCCAGTTCTGAGGGTCTTATGATGATAATTAAGAAAAGAATGCTTATTGTGAGTAGGTATGGATCTGCGTAGGAAAATTTTTAGGAGTTTGCAATTTGAGAAAGATGGAAGTAGCTAACCCAGGACACACCTTTTTCTTACACACAGTAAAGATTTATTATTTATTTTAGATTGAAAAGTGTTAGCAGAAACAAAATACAAAAAAAAAGCTTTAAAATGGTTATCATGGCAAAGTCTGAAATATCTTTTCTAAAGATACCACCACTTCATAAGATACCTAGTGCATTTGCAGAAAAATGTCTGGAAACTTAATAACAAATATAACTGATATGTATGTTTTAATTTTCATAATCTTCACATCAATTATGGTAATGTTTTTTTGCAATGCTTCTGTTATATAATTAGATGGCCTGACATCTGGCTAAATAAACAATGTACCATATGTGATTACAACACTGATCAAATTGAATCAGATAAAAATATGACAGTGCTGGAAAAAATAATTTGCTGGTGCTAAATAGTCTTGGGTTTTGATCCTCAGACAAAAATCCTTTCATCTGAAGAATTTTGCTATCATTAACTCTTTCTCTCCTTTCCTTGCCATCCCACATGTACATAAATATGTTGCCATCCTGGAATATCATTTGGGAAGCAAAGGGATTAATCTTTTTAAGTGTGTAAACAGCCTACAAACTGGCCGTTAACTACATGCCAATGGTGCATTGTTAGTGTAATAAGAAAACATCCACTGAATTCAGGTAGGAATTTTGTCTCCACTGGCTTAGTCCAGAATCAGGTGCTTATGTTTCAATGGAATTTTGCCACTTAGCTAATATTTTTAAATCCCATTCTGTTTTAGCTAAATTATTTGGTTCTTAAGAGTAACCTCTTAAGAAAACCGATATGATTGGAACATATATTTTATTGAAGAAGATGTGTACCAAACCTTAATCAAGTCTTTCTGCTGAATGACATAGTTTGTTTTTCTTAAGTAACCGCAACACTTACAGGTTTTTATTTGGGACCTGGTATGTTAAATGTTGGCCTCTTGTTTTTTTGTTTTTTTTTTTTTTTTTTTTTTACTGTAGGTGTATTAAACTTAATTCTGTCTGTCAGAACTTCTGGAGTGGAACAAATAGTCAGTTAGTAACATCTGGCAGTTTACTAGAAACACACAGAGTATTTTTGTTAAAAAATTTTCATTACTTGCAGTGGCCAGTGCTCTGAAGCCTCCAAAACCAGCTCTCAGATTGCTACACAGAGGTATGCATTAACCCAAACCAGATTATAGGTTTGAATTGATAACGACTGATGATTTTTTTTAAAGTGCAGAAGTTTGTTACAAGCCCTCCTGTAAATGCAGCCAATATGAAATATAAGGAACCTTCCCAGATCTGAGCTAGCACTCCATAGAGAACAGAAAACCACACTGCTCTGCAACCATTTGTTTATTCAGTCTCTCTGAATACTTATACAATTTGTTGCATGAATCATTGCATTTGACTTCTGTGTTTCTGTTTAAGGTTATAAATCAGAAAAAAATGAAAATGCTTCCAATATCTAATTTTCCTCATGTTTGATCTGATTTTTAAGAAGTGGAATTGTCTTTATTTCCCATCAGCTTTGAGTTCCTTACAAATATTTCAAGTAGACTCATTAATCTTCAGTTTAATGGTGGAGGTACATCAACTCAAAGCTAGGGTATTCGTGCTCAGCTTTGTATTTCCAGCCATGCGTGGCTGTCTTGTATTTCTACCCTTGAGGAGATGACTTTTCTTCTCAGTCTATTCCATTTTTATCTGGATTACTAACTGATGTGCAAATCTCAGTTGTATATTTTATGTAGTTTTGGAAAACAAGACCTTGGAACCATGGAAAAATGTCATGTGATGACTCTCCCATGACACATCCAGCTTCAAAAATGCATCATTGAAGAAAAATGCCAGAGCTGATTACAATAAATTCCTTAGTGAATTCCATCAGGAAAGGAAGTGGTCTTACTCAGCGTTTGCTCACAGCCAACCAGTTCCTCAAGTCCTGAACAAAGATTTACTCAGGCTCCAATTTGGTTGGATGTGCACACGGAGATGCAGAGACAATCCTTCCTGAAGGAGCTCTCAGCACTTCAGTGGCTGGGAGAAGGGAGGAAGGTGTCAGCTGAGAGGAGACATGGTGGGATCCTATTTCTGCATTTCAGTGCTTTCATATTTACCTTTGTTTGGTCTTGCTTGCTATTGTCTTGTGTTTGTTTTAAAAATGAGTCAGAATTTATGGAGCCTTTCAGGAGGATGTCCTGCAACCTGTGATTCATGACATCCTGCAGAAATTGCGTGCTGATTAATAGTGCCTCTCTGCATGGAACTGCACTTCCTAGCTGTGAAACAGAACAAGTGCTGACAAATCCTTCTAACGTAACTCTGTCAGAGACCTGTGTTGTGATGTGCAGCCTGCCAGAGTATGGGTCTACCCCGCTACAAGGCCTACAGAGTGTTTGGGGGTGCTCTCAGGCCTCACAGAGCCCATCCCTCCACATGCACTGACCAACAAGAAATAAGGGGTCATTTTTAAAGTTATCTGAAAAACGGTTGGATATTTAACATGCAAACTTTGAAATTAATGGTTTTGCCTGTAAAGTCAGTCACCATGTCTAATACTCCCTTCTGTGGAACAGTCCCAGGGATTTTGCCTGGGAGAGGCAATTGAGGGTCCCACTTTAGCTCAAAGAAAAATAGAGGATTTCATGTAGCACTCTGCCTGGCAATATTCCTAATAAGATTTACAATTGGGAGCACATTGACTAGTGAGCTTTTTATAACTAATTTTAAATTACACTGTTATTTACAATAAATAAGCCTCCATGATATTGACAAATTAACAGGATTAATAGAGAAATAAATTTTGAAATATGCTCTCTTCAAAGTGAACTAGAAATAAAAATGTAGAAAGGAAAATGCCATTAAAACCAATCTCCTAAAATGATGCAGCATGCAAGCAGTGGCTTTATAGTTCATTATTAACTCCTGTGTAATGTGCTGATACACCGCTGCTGAGATTTGGCAAAATGGGCCCTAAACAGAAAGTCCTGACTGGGAATCAAATTCTCTTACCAAAACATAGTGCCAATGACATTATTATACATGCCTTGCTTTGTGGGAATTCCTTTTCTGCAAGGTATAAGAGTTTTACGCTCAACAGGAATTACCTGAAAGGAAATTATTGACCAGAGAGATAAATACTGATCTGAACTGAATCACCTTGCAGCTAAAGAGTAATTTCTGTGGGTGCGGACATGACAATCAACACTAGGGAAGAGTCAAGAAACACTGAACTCCTACATTCCAGCCCATGTAGTATTTCCCTGTGCTGTAAATAGCTGTGGCTTCAGCAGCACAGAACAGGATGTTGTAAACTGAAACACTTCCTAAAAAACACAATGCCTGCACAGGTGCAGTGAGCCAGCAGGATGACATAAAGTGTTACTCTGTGACGCTCATCCTCACAAATATATGTGATTCTGATCCCTGTGGCCGTAAGAAACCCTTTGGCCACCTTTTCTCTTAGCATTGAAAAGTCCAACATGCAAAGAATGTTTTCAAACAGGATTACAAGGCTACATCCTGCACAGATTTGAAAGGAATTGGTTGCAAAAAGCAGGCAACAGCCCATAATATCCTTCCTGCTCAGCTGGCCCTCCTATCACTGCTGATGTCAATATGGGAAGACCCAAATAAATAGAAGCTTTAAATTTCCCCTGTTGTGCCACATTCCTATTTGGCATCTAAACCCCTATTATTTGCTATCCAATGGGGAGACAAATGGATCATCGATTAGCTCATGGTGCGTTTGAATTGAGGAATGTGAGTATGTGAAATTGCAGCACCATTAGGTCACCCTGGGCTCTAAATTGCTACAAACGAACCTCACCCTACTGATTTTCAAGGATCTTTCCCATTCCCTGTGAAACACAAGTATCCATGGTGAATGGATCTGACACATCTAGGCTGTGTCCAGGCTGAGAGCAGATGCCTGCATTAGTATCCAGCGAGGATCCTGGTCTCCCCACAGTGCTGTCATCTTGCCCTGAGCACATGGCAGCTCTCTGCTCAGTTTCCATGTTGCTTCCAGCAGAAACCAGGACAGGGAGGAGCCAGCATGTGTCCGAGTTTATCTCCCGTACACAGCTGGGAAGTGCCTGGGCTGCCCTAACCCAGGGGATTGGAAATGCTTCTGGATCCACCAGTTCAGACCGGCCTGAGGCTGGTTCTATGACAACTGTTTGGTTTGACAGTGAGGGTCACCCCTCTGTAAGTTCAAAACACAAGCCACACCTCACCCTTGTTTACATCTATCTCAAGACATCCAAACTCTTTCCAGCATCCTTATGTGCTTCTTGACCTTCCAGCAGAAATGACCCTCTAGTACCGGGTGCCCTTCTCTCTCTCTGCAGCTGGGGGTAGACTGGGGACACTGTGTGTGTAGGAGCACAGCACTGCCTGATTGCTGCACAGTGACTCCTTGCAGTGATGCTGTGCAGCCCTGGGGGGTTTGCAGCAGAACAGGAGCTCCCCTCATGTGCTGGCATCCCTCTGGCCATGTGGTAAAGGTCTGCCAGGAATGAAGTGAGGGACCTGCTGCAGTAATTGGGAGTAGGTTTGGCATCAGCCCCACCAGGGCTCTGCTGTGGCCACCTCAGAGGGGAAGTGGGAACTGGATTAAATCTGTGTCTGACTGCAGAGATTTATGTGTTTCCTCTTAAATGTCTCTGTAGTTACACAATAATTGTGTAACATTTATCAGGTCATCTATGTCTTATGTTTTCTCTATTTGTTTTTCAAAGTTTTGAAGAGTGAAAAGAGAATTTCCTATGATTTCCTGGGACAAGATTTCAACAGTAGCTGTGTCTTTCACTAATATGCTTTTTGTCAGCAATCAAATGTGACTATCAGTATTCATTTCCACAACACAGGTCTCGTAAAGAAAATGGCATAATCAAATAATGCAGCATTTTGTATTGTTTAATTGATAGAAGGGAAAAGCTGAGATAATTTACCATTTCATCATCCTTCAAATTAAAAATCTCATGCTTTAAGCCTCTACCTAGAGCTCTTCTTTGTTTGTAACTATTAGGTTAAGGAGAAAAGGAGTAAGTAAAGGGACAGGCCAAATTCTGATATAATTATGATCTTTTAAAGGGCTGATTCTGCTTTCATTAAGCACAGTGCAAATTAGAAGGAAACTCCACAGGCTTCAGGGGAGCTGAAAACACCAGTGATAATATTTATAAGAAACAGTGTTTGTGTCTGCCCTCACCACGTCATTCATTTAGTTTGAAGAAGAAGGTGCAGACCAAAAATTTCAGACTAATAGTGATCAATTAATTCCTGTTTTATTTTACATATATTTTTTTTCTTCCTTATATTAATCTACCTTATATTTGGACAATTGCACAATGTAATGAATAAAAAAGGAAATTAAAGAGTGCGCTAAGTAGATAACGTTGTACTTTAAAAGCAAGTCCTTAATGTAGCACTGAGCTAAGGCACTGACATGAAAATCAACTTTTAAGTGAAGATTAATATACTTTAAAGTGTTCTCTGTGAAACATCTGAATCTCCATGTATATCAGAGGAAGTAACTAATTTTTTAGCAGTGTCCAAGTGGTTCTGGATAAACGGCTTAAAACTGGACTTTGAAGCTATTATTTTTTTCATTAATTGGAGCGATGAACAGGATCAGAGCTGATGAGTCATTGCAGGAGCACGCTGGAATGTTGCTCCAGCTGTGTATTGGGATCCACAGGTGCACATTTCTTGGCCCAGATATTCAGAAGTGGTAGGGAGGCACTGAACATGCAGCAAATTCTTACTAGATGAAGAATATCATCTCCAAAGGAGAAGGGTATGGTAGCTAAACTACTTATGGCGGCATGTAGTGCCTATTCCAGTATGGAAATACAGTGATTTCTGACCTGCTTTGGCTTTGTGCCTAGGTTTCTTTTTTTAGCAGTCCAAACACTAGTGAGCGGGACCCAGTACCAAGAGATTCCTTGAATGTTTTCTTACTCTTTTTTTTTTTTTTTTTGCCATTTTTGCCTTAAGCCCACACTGAAAGGGAAGGTGAACATCCTGGGACTGGAAAACAGTCAAAAGATCAGGGACTTCTCACCTACAAGAGTCAAGAGTTTGTTGTGGAGCACATCAGAAAGCATGTGCAAAAGATGTGAGCTATTGTTACTCAGTTTTTAATCTGAAAAAGTGGCGTCAGATCTGTTGTGCTCTGTAAAGGACTCTGCCTACAAAATTCAGTTTACCCTACTAGTACCACCACTACTCCAAAAAGATTGGAAATGATTTCTACTTTTAAACACCATGCATTTTTACTGTGATTTGTACTTTTTATTACATATCTTTGGTTTTTCATCATGAACAACTACTGAGAGAATTTCTCAGCAGGTTTTATGCTGTTCCTCCTAAGGTTTTCTTTAAACCCAAACAAGAGTAATTACATTTGTATGCCTTTAATACAGTTTAATGCCTTTAAGACCTTTCTGACCTGATCAACAGAAGAAGGTGACTGTCATCATACAAAAATATGCAATGAATCTGAATTGAGTTTGATCCAGCTCTGTTCATTGATATACAACACAGACTTTTGTTTACATGATTTGATAACACGATTCCTTACATGACCTTAAAACACTCATTTGTGTCCTGCCATTAGCAAGACATGCTTCTGCATGAGGACTTCTGAAAATTTTATTAATTTCCAACAGCAATAGCATGTATTAACAGTTGTGAATGATCCAGCAAAACTGCCACTCCTAGCACATTCTCTTTTTTGTTTGCTTTCTGTTTCCAAACATGTGTCCTCTTTCTTTCTACCTGGAAAACTTGCCTGGGCAAATTTTATCACTTTCTATATTTGTCTGGGATTTTCAGCCTTCCTAGAGATTCATGGTGAAAGGTCAGATGGTTCTTTGCATATGCCCTGAACTGACATGGGAGCTGACACTTTTGGACCTGGCTTCTGTACAGAGGTCGAAGACTTCTGTACTGTGTGTGGACACACAGTGTGGATCTATACCTCACTCACCCCATGCCTGCTAGTTTGGGAAGCACGGTATGATATACCCTGCATGCATTAGAAAGCCATCTTGGACCTGTGCAATCAGTTTGACACTTAGGGGAAGAATTAACTTCAATTACGGGGCTATGTGGGGAGGCAGTAGGTCTAGGAAACCCCAAAGATATGTATGTTGGTGCCACGTAGAGATAAAGCATCCGTGGTAGAGTTGACCTGGTCCTATCCTCAGCTGCACATTTAATCAACTCTGATACTGTACTTCCAGTTAATTACACTTGGTTTCTTTAGTGCTTTTTCAAAGACAAGCTCTCACTGGAGATAGTCTCATTTCTCGCTTGACCCAGCTCTAAGGTTTTTTCAGGACTACCAGAGATTTAGACACTGTTGCCTTTTGTGGCTTATTGTGAATCCACATTAGACATTTAATCATATTTGAGATATCACAGAAATCCTGGTGATCTCCTGTGACAAGATTGTTCATTCTGTGGCCTGCAGAGCACATGAGTATATGACCCTCTGAAATGCAGCTGAAACACTGAGGTATAGTTCCTTTTTCAATTGACTTATTTTAACTGGAATTTAGAATAATCAGCCATTCTATTTTTTTTTTAGATTTATGTAATTATATAAGCACCACTAAGACTACAAATAAAGCCTTAGATGATTGTGAAACAGCAACAAGAATCCAAGAAAAACTCCAAGTTACCAGAAGAATGTTCACTCATGGATGGAAAGATAAATATTTCTAAGACTCACATCATAATTTTAGCAGTATCTGAAAGAATGTTTGTTTTTTTCAGTTTATCTTTTACCTTTGGTAATTAGAAGTTATGGTTCTTGCCTGGAGGAACTCCGGTTTCTATTTAGCTTTAATTTCAGTGCATGAATGGAATGCAGCCTTCTGTGCAAAATGCACATGCTGCCCCATGGCTTTCTCATGACTGAGGATGTGTTTGTCTGGTGCTTGGTGAGCTAGGGCTGAAAAAAACCCCAAAAAACCCTCTACATTTTGGATTGTGCACCAAATCTATACCATACTTCCTTTGCTTATGGAGGTATGGGATAGATTTTTACATAGATATGGCTGTTGGTATCATTTCCATATATGTGAGCAAGGTAAATAGATATAATTACTTTTTAATCATGGTTGAATTTATGCTCATGGTTTTGCTTCATTAACTCTTTAATTCTGAATTTTCAGTCAAAAAGGAGTTCCCTAGCCATTCTTTTCCAGGAACACTATTATAAGTAACAAAGATAAACATTAAAAAGGGAGAATCATCTTTTGCCAGGATCATACATTCTAAGGAATTTAGTCAGTTTGGTTGACTAAAATGTTTTTTAAACTGTTTTAACTGGTTTTATAGCACACCAGCTCCCTTCCAAATAAGCTACTTTGAGATCTGTAAAAGCAGTCAGAAAAACAGATGATACCAATTAAAACTTTATCAGGAGCTGCTTTACTGTGCAATTTATTTCATGTAATTGCAGAACACAGGCATCCAAAAATAATAAGATAGTTTCTCCCCAAATCATAAGAATCTAAGTAATAAAAATGTTGAGACTGTTTTTATTCCTTGATGTTAGATACACTCTGTGTGACCTTCTACCTAGTCTGTGTCATACCTTGCTCTAAAAACAGCACATGATATTGTATTTCATTCTTCTTAAAAGTTCCCTGTGTCCCTGGGCATTCAGCAGGTCTCTCTGACGTATCATCAGTTCCTGTGCAGTTTTATTCACATCAAAAATAGTTATAAGAATCCTTCCATATGTGCATTCAGTCAATCAGTGCGAGTTTTCTCATCAGTGTGGTGTCTGCACAAACATGTATCAGCAATAGCTACTACAAGGCTTTTATGCTAAATGCTGTTTAAGCAGTAGTTGGTATCATGTTTCTTAATTTAGCCTTACCAATCCCAACATTTTGCAAACTCTGGATCAAACCTTGAGGTGAGGCTACAAATAGTGGTATTAAAAAATAAACAAATGTACTTTTTTATGTGTGTCTTTTTTTATAACTTATCTTTATAACTTATTTAATAGTACCATGTGCTCATTCTTTTTGCAGGACAGAATTACAAGAACCATTTTTTATGAAGTGCAGTAAATTTCATAGATATAAAGTGAAAGGCTATGTTGGCAGCTATACTGTAGCATCATTTGTAGCACCATTTAAAATGTTCATGGTTTCCTACCCTGCCAGCTCTATAGAAAGACATCCAAAGTGAGGCGGGGGAGAGATAGAGTAGTCTGACTAAAATGTGCTTGAGAAACTGTCACAAAATCAGTGTCTAGCTTGCAAAAAAAAAATAAAAATTATAATTTTAGGTGTAGATTCTGGATTTTGGTATGTACTTAAAAATGTAGTGAGGAATACAAGTGAAGAAGGAATAGTCACTTCTTACTGAAAAAAAAGATTAAAAAGCAAGCCAACAGATGTTAAATTTCAAGAATATATCTAATTCCTAGAATGGCATGCTTAGCATGGAAATAGGCAAAGTCAGCTACGATTTCTAATACTGTGTTCAAGTATTTATAGTACCTTTATATTGAAACTGTAGTGGGGATATTTTTTTTAATTTTTAAAGTTTGGTGCCAAAGTCACTTACATTTTTATTGTTAGACCAAACTATGGCTGCTAAAGGGCTTTCTTAATTTTGTCTAACAAAATCAAAATTAAAATTATATTACAATATTGAAATCAAATATAGTGACATGTACTGTTAGACATTGAGGGCTGAATAATATCCTGCTGGAGAGTTTAATGCTGATGATAATACTGTGCATTTTTTGATTCAAAGCACACTTGATTATCAACTAACTATCTACTGGTTATCAATTATTTACTAATATATCCTGTCTGACATAGAAGTGACTTCCATTTTATGCATGGACGGAGTAATTTGGATCTGATTTACCTGACACTACATTCTGATTCAATGACACAGTGAAGAGCAGACTTCAGATTTCTGAGCACATTATCTTCCACTGGAAGCTAATAATTTGATACATTTATGCAAGTGGATAAATGTGAACAAAGATTTTTAGTGGTTAACCTGTATGATAAAGGATAATTTTTAATTAATCAAGTACTGATTGAATTTGCTCTATCTGACCTGGAAGTCTGCAGCCTGGGTTTTCTTGAGAGTTTACATGGTTATTTCTGTTAAGACGAGTAAAGATAAATTGCTTTCAAGGGTGAAGTGCAGCATTTTACATTCATCGTGCACTTCCAGACAAGTGGAAGTGATTCCACAAGTAATGGGGGTCTCTGAACATGAATCCGCATGCTCCAATCTCAGGCTGTAGTGTCATCGTGCACCTCACATGGTAAGGTGGACAGAATACATTGCACTGCTCTAAATATAAACTCTGGAAAACAGAGAATACAAAAGCAAGACACACATTATGTCTACAGCACCAACTTGCCTCCTTTGGCAGTGACAACACCACACACCAGAAATGCAATAGCTCTGCAGATGGTGGGGGGACACTCTGGGAACCAAAGCCAAGGCAGAGCACTGAAAGCTGAATGCTAAACTCTTCTCTTTGTTCAGACAAATCCCCAGCTCAGGTCAGTTACTTTGAGTAGGAGATACTTCACATGAGCCATCCCAATCTCTTTAAATATTATTTTTCTCCTTTCTTCTGCTTTCAATATGACTCACATCTATTTTACCATCACTAAATGTTGGAGTTATTTCTGCAGGATACTTCCAGCTTGCTCACAGATTCTGTGATGGTAGGAGAGCTTGTATATCAATGCAGGCACAATCTACAGAACAAAGTGTCAACAAAAGTCTTGTTTCATGTATATGTTTAATTCCCCTCTTGCTGCAGGAACAGCTCTGGCAAACTGCTGCTCAGATTGTTCACCATTCCATACAGGACTGAGTACAGGGAAATAGTGCACTTTAAACCATTAGAATACAATCCCAAAGAAAGCAATTATTTCTGCTGTTTACTTCCCAGATTTTGGACACCTCAGAGATTATGTATGACCAAAGCATTTCTTTTGAGGAACACCAAACTCAGCCAGAGGGTGCCTCCAGTTCCCATCCTGTGGCCATGGCTATGGTAAGAACAGGCAGGGGAGGAAGAGGGAGCAGGTTTGGATTGAAATAGCAAGTAGAGCTGCCCTCCTCTCAGCTCTGGCTGCAGTGGTTTTCATTGCATTTGGCCCTTGCAAAGCAGGAGCCTCTGACCTAATCATCCAGCAGCTTTATTTGACCACACTCTGTCTCTCTCTTTAGGAAACATGATTACTGTGTCCTAAATGCTTCCTAGAGTCTTTCATCTTTCCTCTATCTAATTAATGCTAATTTCCTTGATGGTACTCCTAAAGTACAGTTGGAGCCTGGATGTAGATTACAGAGCACTTTATAAATCAGCAGTAAATCAGACAGAGATTGTGAAGCACATATAATATGCATTTCCTGAGAGTTGTGAAGGGTGGGACTTTATCTTGCAGTGCATTAGTGCCTCTGAGATTGTGTAATGCTATAAAGCACTCAGTTATCATGACACTTGGTTGCCTGGAAATCCTTTTCCATTACACTGTATGCCTATTTCATTTTTGTAGACAAATCAGTTTGGCACATGTTAACCTGAAGCTGTAAATTCTGTCTTTTAGACAGTTTTCAAGAGTGATTTTCCCAAGGAGCAAAATATGTTGAGAGGAATACGGAGGGCCTTAAATAATCTTCAGGGGAATCACCCTCATATTTTAAACCCCAAAGCATGCCTGAGACATAAGAGAAGAATACATATTAAAACTAAAAGATACACTCAGCTTGCACTGTAGGAGGAACAACATTATTAAATTAATGAAAAGAAAATTACCCTTCCTTTTAGAGATACTTTCCTCTAGTAAGAAAGGTATATAAGTTATTTGGTTATTTTTAGTGTAATGCTACATCATTAGACTATATAACTTAAGCCAAATCATGCAGCCAACATCAGTCCATGTATAGCTGAGAACTTTTTCATATGACAATATATGAGTGCTTGGACAAGCACATTTCAAGGCGTATCTGTGTACGTATATGCAGAAGTGCAGATGGAATTTGTAGAACAAACTCTAAACATGTCCAAAATGTTCTAAAAGCCACACCTATCCAGCTCTGCAAATCTGATATCAACTATGCTTCACTGTCTGGTCACTTCCAGTGGTGAAAAGCAGAGATGAGGTATGACTCTTTTGGCTTGGTTGTATTTTGTCATCGCTTCTTACTGATTAGCCAGGATTCTGATCAGCCCAGGGAATTCCCTCAGATTTAGTCTCTGCTATTCTGAGCAGTAACTCTTTGATGGCAATAAAACACCTCCAGTACAGTTTACAATTTGACTCAGATTACTGTTATAGCTCTCAGTTATAGGATTAGCTCAGTTTCTCTGTATTTTCTCTTACGGATAAAGGTTAGAAAAGCTGTCAGTAGATCTTCCTAGCTAAAATACAGCATCTTGTAAGATCCATTCAAGGAAGAAAAACTCGACCAAAATGACACTTTCTTCCAAACTTCCCCGTGATTTTACCTGAGTTTTTATATAGATTATAGAATGAGAACAGCATCAGATCACATGCATACAAGTTTAAGGGAAATGCTATATTGAGCTTAATCCAGACATGTTTCTCTGAGCCATCATATATGAGAATACATTCATTTTTTTAATAACAGCTTAGCTTCAGTGACCCAAACCCAATTATTTTCAGTGTAAACTATAATACCCACATTTTACATAATCTATGTGTTATTTCACTTAAAATCCTACTCCCTTTTAATGAAATACAGTAGCTGGCTCTTCTACTGAAAAAAAATCATTAAATATTTCCATACTGGCTTCCAGCTTGTCTGGTGTTTTTGCCTGGCAGAATACAGTGCATCTTTGTATGTTATTAATGGGCTGAGCTTCTGGACAAGACCATGTTTTTGCCACTGCAGAATTTCCTTACAAACAATGTGCTGTAAACCAGACAGGAACAGAAGCTTTCATATATCCAGAGGACTATTTTTGACAGGGTAAGTAAAGTCATCTTCATTAGACAAAAGGTGAAATACCTATTTCTTCCCTTCAGAGCATAAATTAAGTATATTAAAAAAAAATCCCAGGCATTTTAGCAGTTGCAAAACTGCGAGGAATGTGGAAGGCTGTTAATCTTCAGGTCTGGTCTTAGGCCTGAATGAGTCCTCCCCTCCTTTTGGCTGTAAGATGAAGGATAATGGTGTGAACACTGCACATGCAGAACTACACAGAAGGGTTGCCAGATGTGGGTGGTGCTGACAAATCACTGTCAAGTGTTAGAGGAACGTTTCCAGGAGTGCTGCAGGCTCTGGAATGGGAAATGTACCATTCCCAACAGCACTAGAAGCTGTGTGAAACACTGCTACATCCCCCAAGCACTCCTGAGATATCCCAAGAGCTAAGTACTGAGATAGAGCATTTCAATATTAGGTACCCTTGGTGCCCTGGCACCCAGGAATGCTGTAGCAGAGCAGTGCAGATGAGTGTCTGAAGTTCAACTAAGACCTCTCTGTACTTCATGGCATGCTCAGCACAGGTGGTGGAACTGGAGAGCAGCTGTGCCTGGCCCTGTGCCCAGTGGGCAGGAGCTGGTGGAGATGGCTCCTCTCATATGAAGGACTTAAACAAGAGGTTTCCTTGGCTGTGCATCTGTCCCCTTAATCCTCACTCCTACAGCTGAACATGTCTTCTGAAATGAAGGCAATTGAGAAAACTGTCTAGAAACTGTCAGCCCTTTGAGATCTTTATACTACAAAGACACTTTTTGGGGAATCTTCCAGGGATTGTCACCCCTGAAGCAGAAATAAGCATGTGCCTTGGTCTCAGCTGCAATATGGGTAATGTGTTGAAGCTGGGAAAAGGGAGTTGTGCTGTTGAACCAGCATGTGAGTTGTGGGGGACTTAATGACACACTTTCTCTTGTGCACCTAGCAGGGAGCAGAGCTTGGTGTGTGTGTGGGGGCAGCACTGTCAGATAGGAATAGAGGAATTTTCTGAAATTAACTCATCTAAATTTGTGAAATGACACCATGTCCCCTAAGAGACAACAGAAAGATCTCATGGAGCTAAATATTTTATTGGCAGCATTTCTGGCTTCCTTCATTCTAGAATGATTTGAATCAAGATAAAAACAGATGCAGGTGAAGTGGCCCCCTGAATCTCTTATTCATGAATACAATAAAAGACAAAGCAAGAGTCACTCATTTAATCTGCCTCAATCACATTCATCAAATTTATGTATTTAACCATCAACAATCTAAATTATTTCAAGTGTGCTTTTTCCTCATTTTTCCATTCACCCTCATCCAAAACCTACCCTTCTGCCTCAAGACTTCTAGGTTTTGAATAAAGAAAAGCAGTGTTATCTGTTGTCTATCGAAGTGAAGATCTCTGACTCAGTACAGGGTGGAAACTTGAGTGTGTCCCTAGCCTTGACTAGGCCACACAGTGAAAGTCGTACAAAGGTAAGTGTTTCAGTGTTCATTTACTTAAAGGGAGAGGGATGAGGATCTGTCTAAGGCCGACTTGCATTTCCTGACTGCTTGGCATATGTGAATCTTTCAAAGTGATTTTGTGCACGGTGGCTGCCCCATGCTTAGAAGTCTCATATTCTGGAACGAGATGTAAAGAAATTAAAAAAGAAGCAGCAGTGGTTGAGTTTTAAAAAAACTTGTATTTTTTTAAAGAAAGAAGAGCATAGTGAAGGTCCTAACGTAAGGTCCGCAGAGGAAGAAACAGCCTGTCTTTGATGGCAAAGTTGTTTGTTTTTTTTTCCCTGAAACTTCTTCACTCAACATTGCAAGAAAATATCATGATTTTTAATCTACTCTAGCAAGATGAAAATCCAGATTTCTTTTTGTCTTCAGCTGCGTATACCACCAGCAGCCACCGGCTGGAAGCGACACCCAAAGCTCGGGATATGCTGCGTGTTCTTCAGCACCATCTACTGGATACGTGCCCTATCCACTGCTTGGGCACTGCATTGCCTACAGGCCTTGAGAGAGTCAGGAAGAAAGAGAACAACTAAAATCCTCCAAGAGGCTGCCCATACATGGTAAACCTAAAGACTAGCCTGGCTGAATTGGTGCTTAAATAGATTTTAATTCTACTAAGAAACAGTACAAATCATCCATTTGGAAACTGTGTAATTGAGCTTATGGTCATACATGTCCCCTAACAAAAACATAATGAAGGCCAGGGACAGAGTAAAACAGGTCAGAATAAAACAGAACTCATGAGGTAATGGAAACACAAGATGAGGTTATCTGAGCACGGAAAAGCTACAGGAAATGTAAGAAGATATTAACATAGAAAAGAGCTTTTGGAAGCTGAGACAGGATGTATTTCCTGAGATCTGTGCCTTAAAAATTATATTCCTGAATAAGCTTGGACAAGCTTGGACTGTTATTCTCTAATTCTGCAATATGCTTTTTAAAATATAAAACTGATTAAGAGAAGGTGTGACTGTTTTTGAAAAAGTCTTTAGGTAAATAAGTTTGTACCTCTCTGACTAGAGCAGCTCTATGCACTCCTTCAGTGAGACAAATCTGGGGCTGAGTTTATTTGCTCTATTGTCCTCAGAACTCTGACAAAAAAAACAAAATGGAAAAGAAAATCTGGAGCAAAACTTGCAGACACTGTAAATTAGTGCAACTCACTGACATTAAAAGCACTTCCTGATTTGCTACAGTGGAGGAACATTCCACTCTCTTTGATGCCTTTTCTGCCAGTGGAGTAAACCCAAATTCAAGCACAACCACTGAGTGAGCCCTGAAATATATTCAACAAGCTCAATAATCTTCATTGCCAATTTTCAGCATTCGTTTAATTGACAAGTGGTAGTGTGCCAAAGGTATTCCAGACAGTCAGGAATGAGGTTTTCCCAGTGTTTCAGAATATGAAAAGAGAGTAGAGTAAAATTATATAACATAATGTGCTACTGATAAAATTGGGTAAATATTTGTTAATCTTGTTTGTTTTTTTGTTTGCATGTCTACAACACTATCTATTGACAAAATCAATACAGAAAGAAAGGTATAGTCTCTTCACCATAGAACTTGATATCAAAGAAATCTATTCTAATAAAAATCCATTGATAAAACGCTTCTATACACATCTTCCTACTCACAGATGTTGCCTCTTAAAAACTTTCTAAATAACATTGTACTTGATTGTAGCATCAGCAAAATGTTGACAAAATGAATATTTTGCAGCGTAAATTTGCAGTGTCTCTTCTTGATGGCAACACCTTTTAAAAGGTATTTCAAAGTTTTCAGCTTGGTCTTATGAGAACAAAATTTAAGCAAAATATCATTTAGCATCAGTCCTTGCTTACTCTGTTGTGGCAAACACAAATGCTAAAGATAGGATAACTCAGTTATTGGTTGTAAATGGGGAATCTAGCAAGATGTACTTCCTCATTACATGTACAGGCTTCTGAAGATGTTATTTCCAAAGGGAATACAAGTATCTGAGACATCTTCCAAATTTAATGACTGTAGCTCCAATTGATAGAAATGGACATATGTGTGGCCAGCAGTTTAATACAGATGTCAGTGGATGAACAGACCATGAGTAAAGCAAGACTGGATGAGAAGTGAGGTTAGGGAGACAAAGGATTGAAATTAAAAGAGCCAATAACATTCTTTGAAAAAGCAATTCATAAAGAATGGGCAAAGGAAGATTTAGAAATAATTAAAACTGTGGAAAAATTTTGCTCAGAAGTTATTCTGGAATTGATACAGATCAAGCTGTTTACTATTTATGTACTTCTTTAAAAATACTAAAAGAAAACACTGGAGTATGATTTTGGGGTTCTGAAACATTCAATTCATTCATCAGGCTCTTCCATTGCAGCACAGTTTTACCACACTTCCAAATTTAGTCATTTTAGCAACTACAAGCTTAGAAAGTTGCTACTGTACTTAACTGAAGATCAGAACTTGGCAACATATGATTCCAGATGGCTTTAAGACAGATCCAGCATGCCCAGAGAGAGCTGAAAAGTGTTTGGTGAACATATGGGCGAGTGAATTGCTTGTAGATTTTGTGATACATTGATAGCATCACATTTCTGGCAAAAGACAAACTACTTGTTCCCATTTATAAGAAATGAAAGCATTGATAAGTGTTTGTCTTGGATGACAGAGAGTGAAATGTGCACCAAAGAATTTCCTAGTAGCATCTATCACTGAGGTAGAACAAATCCTAGAACTTTGTGTGAAAACATAAAACAAAGAAACCCCACAGCTGGTGTGCTAAAGCTGGAATTTGGCCAGGACTTGCAGATGTAATGATAATCGTCTTCTTTTAAGGGCCGCAATTCAGTGTGTCAGTCAGTGTTACAATTTGGTCTTCAAGTGCAGTTCAAAGTGCTGTTTCAAGCTACCATGTCTTCCGTCCTCCAGGGACAAGTCAAAACGTGACCTTAAATGAAGGTGCTATTCCTGGGTCTGAGTGTAATCAAAGAGATCTAAAGATTCTGAGAGTCAATACCTGAGCAGATGGCCTGTGGTAGTAACAGATTTTAGCTCCTATTCCCCTCCCGTTCAGTGTTTTTACACATCATACATATCTTTTGCTAATACTAGCATAATATGTTCTGTATGCAAGTAGCAGAGCCCAGAGTAAGATTAAGGAAGAGTAAAACATGCCTCCTACATGAACACATGACGGATGGGATTTTTCCATCCCATCGTATCAACAAAATCATCCAAGAATTACAATGAAAGGAATGTAGCTTCCTGTTAATAAAGCCAAAAACTCGTGGCAAGGAATATTTATAAATAATCCAAAGCTGACACTCCTACCTTTGGTTAGTATCGGGACATCTGTGCACCTGGAGGATGTATAAGCAGAAGGGGAAGGACTCCTAGTGAGTCCTCACTCCATGCCACGAGCCCAGCCAGCCCAGAGTGTCCTCAGCTGCTCTGCAGTAATGCCTGCAAGAAGGTGTTGGCCCTCCTGTCCCAACCCACACCTACAAGGTATTAGCTGTGGTTCACAAGCAGGTTGCTGTCCCAGGCCCTGGTCCAGAGTCTGCTTCATGCACTCTTTCAGAGGAATTCATGTACTGCCAGCTCTAGTGAAAGTCACTTCCATTGCTGAAGTGGTCACAGGATAGACAGACAGGGAACCCTGAAAGAAGATTCTACTGAGAGGTAGGGTCCTACAGCTCAGTAAACAAATCACATCATTGTAGAAGGCAAGTAGCTATTCTAGTAGATGTATTCTGTATCACTTCCCCTCTGGTTTAAATGTCAAATAGTGGATGACTCTCCAGAGAAAACACAAAGAACCAAGCACCCAGTCTCTTATTTTCAGACTTCCAGCCAAGTCCAAATTTCTGGGTAATTCAGCTACACTGTCTTGCTGCCGGGAACCTGAACACTGTTAAATGAGGCAGGGTAATTACAGCTATGTCCCAGTGACAGCTCCATGTTGTTGGAGATAGGCAGGATATAAGAGCACCTGAAACATTTTTCTAGTAAACGGCATTAATCAGAGAGTGGTTAAGATTCTGTTGGGAAAGCATGAAAAACACTGCCTTTGGAAAGAAAGCAAAGTTGGAAATTTCTCTTTTGTGTGACTGGTAAAGGGTTAGGGCTGGACCACTTGTGAAGTATTCTATAATTTTAATTTGATGGAATTTAATAAGGTAGTATTCATCGACTTTTAACTGGAAATTTTGTTGCTCAGCATGGCAACATATCCTTCTGTCATTCTGAAGATCCGTGTGTCAGCTTTCAACAGGCTCCCATGCACTCCCACTCCAAGGCAAAGGAGCACACAGGAATACTGTCTGTGATTCTACAGGGAGCAGGGATACAACAAAAAGTGTACATAATGCCTACTTCAGTCAACACTGGTATCAAGTGGGATTTTAGGAAGTAGAAGAATATTCAATAGCATTGCCAATTAACATTTTAATGAACTGATCATTTTACTCTAGAGGACTGTTCACAGTCACAAAGAAAATTGAGTTTCTTACAGTCACTGCAACTGTGCTGTAATAGATAATTTAGCCAGAATACTCAATGATATCTCTCCTGCATATGGCATTTACAATAGAAATATAAAAGAATTTACTTAATGGAAGTTTTGTCTTACCTGAAATAATTTCACTTTTTTAGGACAATATTTGTGGGAACAGAGGAGTCATTCAAAAGGCATCATCCATTTGTGGAAATGAAGAGTACAGGTTATTATACTTAAATGCTACTTTTAACTCCTAGAATGGATATTTGAGCCTGTTTCTGTCTAATAATACCTGGGAGTTATTGGAGCCTTATGTAAACTCAGCCTGTGGGCCTAGATGAAGCATCTGAACCTATGCTTAAAAACACCAACTCATCTGACTTTTTGCTTAAGCATTCAAGCACACCATCCACTGTACAGCTAGGGCTCACTGGCACTAGTGTATCATAACAAGTGGTCAAAGTAATTTCAGAGAATTCTGAATGCAGAGAATGCTTTGATTTGCTTTTATTTCCTAGCTCCCTGTAAACACTGTCTTTTTGCCTTGCTTTTGACTATGCTTCACTAGCTATGAATCAGAACTTTAAGTCTCAAAGGGACAACAATGCAGCATTAAAATAAATTTAAATTACCATCCTCAGGAAAAAACCCAATAAAACTAGCATGCAGTGTTTAACAACTTTACTGGAAAGTCCAAAATCGCTTATTCAAAAAAGTGGTATCTGAATTGTAAGAAGGAAAAAAAAAATCTTATTAATTACCTAGTTCTGTTGATCATTTTCAAGAATATAACTTTTCTTTTCTTTTTTTTTTTTTTAATTTCTAGACAACTGGGAAAATATGCCTAATACTGGAAGCTACCCTGCTGGGATGTGTAAGTAAACAAATTTTGGCAGACTAAGTTGTTAATTATTCTGCTTGTTATAGCAAGGTAATTACAATTCTTGCAAAGAGTGAAGAATGACTTTCATAGGTATTCAGTAGAATTTAATAACAAAGTAAGAGCATGTGAGCAAGTTTTATGATGTTGGATAGTCAACTTCAAAGAGTGGGCATACTGAGGTAATTTAATTAAAAACTTATGGAATATGTGGATAAAATATGCTCTTGACTGGTTATTAGCCAAGAATATGCTCTTGACTATTAGGCAAAGTAACATGTATATGGTCAGTCTGCAAAATAATAACAAGAGTCTCCTTGTAGCAAAAATGGTAATGGTTGAAAAATGCAGTCAGAAAAAAACTATTTTTAAATTGTGAAGAGAAGAAGTCAGTCAGCCTTTGGCTGCTTCCATGCATATCCTTACTTCATCTGAAAAAATAACTTCTGATATCGTCCATGCATTTCAAATGCAGACTGGAGAGCTGAGAGCCACTTAAAAGGCTGGCAGAGGAAACAAAGAAACCTGAGCAGTTGCATTTTTGCTAGGAATATCACTGGTGAGGTTGACTTATATAAACTGTGAGGGTTGGACATATACTCCAAACCAGAAGGGCACAGGCAAGTTTCCATCTGTGATAGCAGCTCTTTACCTGAAGGCATCCTCATCTGGTACATCATCGCTACAGCAGTCATTACTGCATCCTAAGCAGATGCCCTGACTCTCTTTTCTTTCAAAGCTTTGCTTTTGGAAAATGCTTTTGGACAAAGAGTCTTACAGGCAAAATCACAATTCAGTCCTTCAAAGGGCTTTCTGTTGCTTCCTGAGCAGCATGGTGCACCTGGTGACAGCAATTACGAAGAGGGGCTTGGCAAATCTCTGCAAAGGCAGGGATTATGCAGTGGTGCACACAGTAGTAACTGGAGAAAATGGGTTTCTATTAAAGGAAAGGGAAAAGCTGGGAGAATAAGATGCTGTTGGAGATGAGGGCTTTCAGAGAGTCTCTCCCCTATTCAGAGGCTGGGAGTGGTTTGACTCATTCAAGGAGCAGTAAAGAACTGTGAGAAGAAAAGCAAGGGTACCATAGAAGGTTGTTCTGTGCAATGTAGCCACTGATGGTTTCAAATACATAAGGCAGAAGATCGGAGTGTAATTCCACCTGCTTAACAATGCATGTTGCTTCTCCTGCTGATCAGGTCTGTAGCTAGATTAGCAAATTTTGTGAGCCCCTGACTCACAAAATTTGTAAGCCTCCCCTGCCAAATTTTGTGAGCCCATTTGCACAGCAGGGTGCAAAGAGCGTGGTGCTTGGTTGACCCTGGGCCAATGCACAAGTATCCAGAGGAGGTAAAAGTCGAGTTCTATCTGATGGTGGCTTGGAGTCACACAAGGTCTTGGAAGAGGTGTAAACCAGGGAACAACAAAACAAAAAAATTATCTGTGAAGTGTTCATCAACAAACATGTCAAACCAGATTAAGATTACCCAGAGAAGGGCTGGTACATCAAACAGGAGCTTGGATTTCTGATGAGCGCAGCTTGTTGCGTGTGGGGTATTTGGCAGCCGTCTTTGTGGGAGACTACAGAACTTGCCTAGAAGAAAATATGGTGAAGGGCTATTTTCAAAGAGCTCTGCTGACCCCACAAAAGCTATTTGTGGCTATGATTTCTGTCATATTCTTTCACAGCATTTTTCTGTTTCAACAAAAAAGCTATGTTGTGTGTCTGCATGTGGTGAACTTCAGATGTGCTAGAGAGGAGGAAAAGTTCATTTCAAACTTGCATGTTGAAACATTTAATGCAGCGTGAACTTATTTTCTCTTTAAACTAAATATACATTTGTGTACATTTAGAAAGTGCTGATTTTAACTATTTTTGTTTCTGATCTGGGAACTCAAAGGGCAGTCATCTGAACAAATTTTTGCTTTTGACCGAGCTATTATTACACCTTAGAGACCTGAATGGTTCCAGTGTGTGAATTTGAAGGTAATTTGACAAGACATGTGGAATCCAAGGTAGTAGAAATACAGATAGAGGCTCATTTTCTTGCAGCAAAAAAAAAATTAAGAGCATAACCTGGCTTGAAATGCCGACTCAGTAACAAGGTGCCACAAAAATTTCTTTCCAAACATTGTGGCATTTGTTAATGCCAGGAAACTTCACAAAAGTTAAAGAATGTGATTGAGATGTTCAAAGCAAGATTCTGAGTTCTACTTCTAGCTCTGGTGATGACAGTTCCTGGTATGTCTATGCAGGAAAAGAAAAGCATTGTTATATGGATTGGCCTACCTTGCTGGCAAAATCCAGTAGCATGTGTGAAAATAATAATTAAGACTCAAAACTCCAATATACTAGCACACGCCAGTAACTACACTAATAACTTTCCAAGAATCCTGACCATGTTAGTTTACTTTTTAGCGTGTCCCAAAGGCCAGGTCACCGATTCTTCTTGGCTGATGCAGCTGTAAACACCTTCCCTCATTTTCCTGTGATGCTAGTAGCACAGTGGAAATACTGAGATCTGTAGATTTACATATCTAAAGAGGGAAATTGATTTACATTTCATTCTGATGGTATCTGAACTTGCTGCCATACTCTGGAGAATGTATCACGGGTGCTCATTCTGGCGAAGGGCAGCTGTGCACTCCCACACTCTCCTGGTGTCTCTCTCTGACTCAGAACACGCTCTGTCACCTGGGTGGCCAGAGATGCTGGCAAATGAAAGCAGCATTTCAGAGTGAGTACACAGAGATGAGGAGGTGGTAATGCAAATGGGTAATTCAGAAGTAAAAGCTAGGTAGTTGTTCAAAAGTAATAATTAAGATTTATCATGTGTAAAATTCTCTCACCACATCTAAACCAAGGAGTGTTTTGGAACACCTGTGCTTTGCTGTTGGAAGCTCATTTGAGCTGGAAAATTCTTCCTCCAGAGGCAATTTATTACCCATGTAACGGATGCTATTCTGTTGAATATGTAGCATATTGAGGTTTGGCTACCAGTTTCACTCTTTCAACGCAAAGTGAATATGGAGATTGTGGGTTTGGAAGAATTTATTTTATTGATGTGGAAAACTGAGAATTTAACTTGGAAATTCTTTGATTAACTCCTGATTCTGTTTATGCAGGGAAAAGTCTGTTAATGTTGGAAATTAAGTTCAAATGTGTTCAATAACAAATTCCCTTCTTCAGAGGCAGTTCTTGTTTCACCTTTTGATGGGACACCATTCCCTGAACAAAAAGTCTGTCTTTCAATAGGCTGCTATCAAGATTTTGTATTTTCATATTTTACAAAGTTATATACTTTATAAATGAAAAAAGTGAAGGTTTGAGAGGCAAAAAGGGAACATTTAATCTGTCTTACTGATGTGGTTTTCAACTGTTGAGAACAATTAATAAGCCATCAGCTCTGAAAAAAACCCACATTGAACTGTGTACTCTGAATCAGATTAAATCGCTTGATTTTTGTATGAATGATTTGCAGTGTATTTCCACAGTTTTAGAACACACTTCCCTGGAGTGAATGCCTGCCAATCTGACTGATGCACAAGATCAGAGAAACTGTAAAACTAAAAATCTAATTACTTAATCTTTTCTTCCTAAATGCTTATTTGAAATAATATTCTGGTTTCCTTTTTTTTCTTAATTTCAGTAAGCACAAGAAGACAGGTATGACTCTGTTTATTCTGTGTATAGAAGTGCAAAGAAATTACCTCACTGGACTGTTCACATCTATCTGGCGTCTGACTATTGTAAAACACTTACAAGACATAGTGAAATGACTAATCACAAAATGAAATTAATTAATGTGAAACAGCTGTAGCGCAGTCACTGGTCCTTGAATTTTAAATGTTCCAAAGTGATCAGAATTTTATAATCCTTGTTCTTGTTCACCTCAAAATGACAATGGCAAGAATGTTTCTATTATCACTTCACAGTGGTTTGATTTACAATGCATTTAATTACAGCAGTTTTGATATTGTTCTTAGTTTTGAATGGCTTGCAAATCTTTTTCTTTTTAAGTGAAATATAAGTGTTGCTTTATTTTAGCTGCAAATTAATAGGAGTTTTTAAACAAAACCAGTTAAAATTAAATCAGTTTGATTCTTCCCTGGTGTGGATAGCCCAGATAAGCTTTTGTCTTGAGGCCAATCATCTATCAGTCCTAAAGGAAGGACTAGATTTATGTGTTCTCTCCTTACCTCCTCCTTTGTACATTCATATTTGGATATATATCTTTGCAAATGTTCTAGGGAAAATGCCAGATCTGCAAAGACAAAGAGCAGGTATTGCTATTTTTGCTGTGAAGCTTAAGTTTATATAATGCAGAATGACAGGCTGCTTGTGCAAATGCAGCTGTACAAGTAAACAAAGTGGAAGGAAATATCTCAGAAGCCTACACCAGCAGATAAACTTAGCCATAAAAGGTCTGGAGAACAATTTGTGGGTTCTAAGGGGTAAGTGTTGAACTAGAAATTGGTGTGTTCATACAGTTTGTTGCTATTGGGAGAAAAAGAATAATAACAGTACACAGTAGTGATTGAACCCATTACTTGAAGGTAGTTATTAAGGCAAATACTGGAAAACTATTAGCTCAAAGGCATGTGGTGACATGTAAGGGGCTTATCAGAATTGTATCATTCTGTAAACAAAGTTGCATATCTCGGATTTCACAATGACTGCTTCAGACATGGCCTTTCAATTAAAGCACAAACTCTGTTAGTATGGAAGACACAGGTCACATTTCAAGAACTGTTTATCAAACAAATATAAAACCAGGGCTACAGGTTTATTTTGCTTTATTTCTTTCAATTTTTAAATTTCTTTTAATGCTGTATTCATAATGTGAATTTCTTGTGGATTATATGGACACTTTGTCATTTTTATTTGTCATTCAGGGTCCTTTTCCAAGGCTTGTTATCAAATCAGCTGCAAAAGCTGTATTTGCTTCCAGCTAAGGTGACTGTTGCATTCTTGTCACGGAGGCTTCCTAATCACTGGCTTCCAAAAGCTTCAGTCTGCAGATAATAAAAAGAGAGAGACCATGATATAAACAGCAGGGTTTCCCCTTTCACACCAGCCTACATGTCTTTCCTGATTTATACAGGAGTGAGGAGAACTGGGTCTGTCTCAATATTTCTTCTTCACCCTCCAGTTCTTATTTCAGTTTCTTTCATCAGCTGTGCAGTTGAAAACAGTCTTCTTCCAGGCTCTCAGCATGGACAACAGGAGGTGTGAGAGTCATAACACATGATAATGCCAATTAAATCTCTATCCTGTATTGTTACTATGTCCAACTTGAAGCTGCTCTTTCCCTATTGGCTCTTTGTTCAAAAGACATTGTCTTGCTGCACAAACCTGCCCCATTAATGGCCCCAGTCCTTGTCTGAGGACAGTGACTGGAGTCACCCTGCCATGGGGGACACCTCCTCATGCCTGAGGTGGTCAGTGAGTGACTTTGCTTTTTTCCACTCAGCATTGCTTTCTGTGTTGCCATTCAGCTCTGTTCTCCTGCTCCTCTCATTGGGTCTGCCTTTGCACTCCTATCTCATTTGCCCACTCTTTTGAGTGTGGTGGTGGAATTACCTTTAATTCCAGCACTAGCCTTGATTAGTGCACAGCATTCACAATTCTCCCAATTCCCACAGTAAATGCTGTGCACTTGGGGTCAGCTTGGAACCAATATACAAAATGGCTGAATGATTCCAGGTCACCATAGAAGCACAGTGGGGGCTTTAGCCCCAGTTCCCACATCCTAAGTTGCTTCCATAACTTACTTGGTTATTTCTCCTCACCTGTGTTAGCGCTGGAAAGGAAGCAGTGCTGGGGCTGCCCTTGTGCCTTACTCCTGCAATGGGTGCTGTGCCCTGCAACCTCACCATTGCCTCAGGTACCCCCATGCAGGGCAGAGTCTTACCTTAAATAAACTTCGTGGCATGCAGCGAGTAAACCTCTCTGATCATCTTACAGTACGCTTGTGCAACAGCACAGAAGTTGGCACGCATTTTTTCTCTTATGAGCTTACCTCCAGGAAGATGAGAAACCACAAGGAATCTGAGTGCTTTGAACACAGGCTTTGCATGGAATTCCTACCATCTCTCCTGATAAACACTTGGAATCAAAGTTATTTTCAGATGTCCCCAAAGAATATTTTCAACAGATTGCTGAGATCATGACTGATAGCTTTATTAGTAAGAAATGTAGTTAATTGCCTGTTCAGCAGCAATAAAAAATATGATGGCACATATTTTTCAGCCAGATCTTTCCTACATTTTTTTCCTTCCCTTCAGAGTTTGGCACACATGAATGAATTAACTGTGCAGCCCTTTACCATTGCCAAGTTCCTTCTTATCCTGCTTTGTAGATGAAAAGATGAGGAATCTATGTATCTGCTTTGCATCTCTCACTGCAGGCAAATGTCCCTGTTATCACCAAGAAACTCACCAAGGCTTGGTTAGGATTTTAAGTACAGCTTTGCTGTGTTCAGGCTCAGGTCAGAGCTCAGCAGGCTGTTGCCAGCTGGATCTAAACCTCATGACCACTTGAGGAAGACAGGCAATATTCCAGACCTGAACATACTAAGCTACTGTGACACTAGCATGTGTGCCTCTTTTTGATCCATTTTATCAAGCTAATAAACACAATTGCAAGTCTTAGATCTTGAGCAGGATCTTGAATTCCACAGCCAAACACTACATTTGCAGAAGTGCTGAATTAGTCTCCTGGTTGTGGCTGGAAGGTTGAATGTTAGTATTTTCAACATGTTCTGTAAATCAGGTCATTCGGAGGCATTTGAACTTACTATACGCTTTTCAAAATCAGGGCCAGGATATTACTTTGAAAAAGTAGTTTTTGATCTACTGTAAAATCAGTGGCACACAGAACAATTAATACAGAGAAGGGGCTAGGCTGGAGATTTCTAAATATATAAAGTACTTAATTTCAACACCGCAGAGACAAAATGAGGGCCATTTCTACCCCTGCTCTGATGTCAGCTGGCTATTTACTTGCAACAGGAGGGCTCTGATCTGCACGTTGTCTCTATTAAAAATAAATACGGATAACAACCTAGTCCACTACCAGCAGTCTATTAACAATGTTCTAGGCTTGAGTATGAATTTTCAAATGCAATTCAGGTGTGACTACAATCTATACAGCCTCAACATTTTTCATCTTGTACATTCTATATGTGAGACCATTATGGCGGGCTTACTGGAGTTACATCTAACAGGACTTCCATTGAGAAAAGTGCTTTTTAAAAGTTTTGTAAGCTTCTCCACACTTTCCTACGGATTCCTCTATAAAATTGTTGTTCTATTGAAACTTCATTACTGAAAACAGCAGCCCTCTTTCATTTGCTATTAATACGAAGGATAACTCAGAAGAAAGAAAGATGGTATCTGATTTTAAAATACACAGCATTTGAAACTGGAGATAAACAAAATATATGGCAGCTCTGGCATTACAGATATGAATGACAAGTATGAGTGTCACCTCTCAAAGAGATGACATAAGGTGACAGAGCTGTGAAAGTAACTGAATTCAGAGGCAATAGCTGAAGTCTGTGGAAAGACTCAAATTCTTGTTTAACTGGGAATTTCTCAGTGATGGACATTGTCCTGTTTCCTGTCCAAAAGCTTCCACCTGATTCTTTACCTGTCTCACATATCAACAAGATTATCTACAGAGCAATTTGATAAGAAAAAGGGGCCCAGCATTTTATTTTGCTTAATTTTATTTTAAAGTACCTTCTGATGGTCTTGCTGAAACTGAAATAAACTTGGCTGATTTTTATGTAAGTTTCCAGGTAGTTTGGATTAGCTATATATAATAGTTGAAAATAAAATCTGTAAACTAGTTTGACTGAAAGTGTAGGCTCTTGGCTGTTCTGCTGTAAGGATTGTTCTTTGCTATGTAATCTCTGCTAAATGCAGCAGAGATGGCTCTGTGACTACTGAAGTAGTGGGTTTCGGAAGCCCAAAATTTGTTTATATTGAGAAGAAATGTTTTAGCAGAAGTTATTTTTACCTACTGTTTTAAAAATACTTCTTCTCAGAGCAGCAGAAAAAGGGATGTGTTGCTCAGCAAGCCACAAAGCATTATTTAGTCCTTAATTTTCTTTACTATTTCTTACTTCTGGCTCTGCATGCAGCTTCAGTGGGTGCAGGCTCCAGACTTAACGGCCAAAATCCACTTCCTTACTGCTGAAGAATCAGGCAGGCCCTACTGGCACTCCATTGCATTGAGCAGGAAAGAAAATATCCTGAAAGGTGCCCCAGCATAAGGGAATGGGAGAGTAAGTGTAAATAAAGCAGAGGCTGGGCAGACCAACAAGAAATGTTTAACATTCCATGCTCTCCACAAAGGGCAGGTCAAGGAAAGGGAATGAGTGGTTGGGATGAAGCACATGCCACGGATATTTTTCAAGCGCATTTCAGCAGAGTATATCTAGTCACGTAAACATCCACAACAAACAGAACAGCCTTGTTCTTGAACGTGGCAGACCTCCTGAGGTCCCTCTATATACACAGGAGATGGGTCTCACTATGCAGGGAAGCCACAGCTGCTGAATTCACAGCTGCAGTTTGAATTCACAGACACAATTATACTAAAAGTGCTGGACATTCTCAGATATGACCAGCTGAACAATTGCTTGCTCATGCCCAAGTCAAACCAATGTATTGTCAAGCTATGTGTGCCCTGCATCTGGGCAGGTAAGACGTGGAAGAAGTGAATTTGTTGAAAGTCATATCTCAGGGTTTGGGGGAAAGCTAAAAAACCCCTAAATGAAAGTTCCATATGTAGTGGGCAAGACTTCTTCTTCTTTCTTATTCTCAGGTGCAATCCAGATTAATTTAATGAAAATCAGTTATTAAATCTGTCTTTATATAGACTTGAAGCAACAGTTCAAGTCACTCAAGGCTTTGAATTTGTGAGGCTGCAATAATTTAATAGTCATAGGAGATTAAAATTATGTTTATTTTTGGTTTATATTGAAACTTAACACATACCACGTTTAATAGCAGTTGGGAATGTAGACATGGGTCTTCAGTAAGATGCAAAACCTTCAGCAGAGGTAAAATACATCTATGAACTAAACCCTTATGAATCAGTGACTGCCCCAGTCTGAGAACTGCCATGCAGGCATATGGAAGCCAGAGCATGCCACAGAAATAGTCTCACTCAACAGGGAAAACATGAACTGCACCTGCAATCAACAGTATAGAAAGGAATACTGTGAAGGTCAGATGCCCACGAGGAAGACATCTTGCCCACTTGCTTATCTGGAGATTATTTTGTTACCATTGTTTGCCCTGCCAGGACAGGACCACCAATTGCTCTTGAAGATGCTGAAGTCTTCCCTAAGTATCCCATGAATTCACACCATGTTCCAGCTGCTCAGAGGTTCAGCAGCAGCCAACAGGTTGCATTGGTTGGCATAATCTTTTATTTATGGGGAGTGAGGGAGAGGTAACTACATTGGGACTGCAAATCTTGACTATAAGGGATTTCAAAGGAACAGGAAAAAAAATGGAAGAACTTTCTTAATTCCTCTTTGTAAGACTTGAACATGTCCTAGGTTAGCATTAATAGTTCTCTAGAATACCATATATTTTTGGATGCCATGCTTAGAACTACCTCTGCCTTAGTGTAGAAGAATGCTGTAACTCTATTACTTGGGTCTGTCAGAGTAACCATTTTCCTTTTTTTTTAAAATCTTATTTAGTTTTTAAATTTTTTTATTTCTTTATTCCTTTTCTTTCTTTTATCTCTATATAATTCATATTAGGAGCTATTCTGCCTCATGTGCAGTTTGAAACATCTTATGGGTAGCTTGCATGGTGATCCAGAGAGAGGTAAGTTTCCTGGAGTCTAAAAGTTTTAGACAGGCGATTTTTATTTTTTTTTTTTTAAGATGGTAGGGTTCAGAAATCTAGCTGGAGTTCATGAACCTATTCTTCCTGTAACTGAAACCCATGTTTTACTCAGGGTTGATTCAATTTTTAAAATAAATGTTTTCCTAGTTACAGGGAAAGCCAGTTCTATGTATAAGGGGTAGAATAACACCCTTCCAAAACCCATGTGTCATAGGTGGGTGGCCTATATGCAGGATATGCATGCACACAAAATCTAGCTTACAGTAAGAGAGTTTTCCTCTCCCCATCTGTTCTCTCCCACCTACTCCCTTGCCATAATTTCTGTCATCTTTCTGCCTTCTCACTGAGCTGTATCAACTACTGTATTTTTTTAAACTAAGTTTGTGGACATTATTTTCAATTCCTTTAAATGGAAACTGAGCTTAGATCTCACCAACACAGATTCTTTGTCCAGTGTCCATTTAAGTACCATTTACTTTTCCTTAATGGAGTTGGGTGTCTGAACTTGGATTACTGGCATAAACAGAGTGATAAGTGTCTCACTGCTTGGGCATGTCGTCTATCCAGTCTGACTTACCAACAGCACCTACTGTCCTGAAGCATCTGGAATATCAGATGTTTCTGGAGACACTCAAATGGGGAGAGTAGGGACATGTAATACAAATGTTTCCAACCCTTGCAGGAGTGGAAACATGGAAACCTCTTATGAGTGCTCTCCAGTCTTTATGCCTGAGTCCTTTAGCCCTTTTGCCCAGTGGAGTACCACTGGTGTCCCATCATTTCCAAGAACAGATCTCTTAGGGCAGCAAGATTTTTCTTTTCTTGGACTGTGGTCATACACTTCGTGTGAAATGCCTATTCACACTGGGGAAAATTCCATGTACAGATCAATGGCTGCACAATCTTAGGTATGCAGTCGTCTGCCAGGAACAGACACTGATTTTGTTTCATAAAACAATGGAATTACCCTCTGCAAAAGGAAGATAAATCATTAAAAGCATGTTAGGACATCAGACAGGAAAATGTAAATAACCATACATAACAGCAGCTGTTCCTGATCCGGTTCCATTCTTTGATCTTTAAAAAGATGGCTATTAATTAGCAGGGTCAACACTAAGATTTTTCTTGGTAACAATGATCTTCTGAACCGCCCAAATAATAGATAGTTGCTTGTAGCTTTGCTATGCTAAGCTTCTTGGGAAGGATTCTTCAGATAAATGGGATAACAAAATTACCTTAATATAAACAGTTCTGAAGTTAGGTCACATTTGCAGTAGATAGAGGATACATTTTATTGGTAGCCAATCCTGAATCCTTTGAAATCATGTATGAAATTAGTTCCAATCATACTGAAATGGCAGGTAATTGCTACTGAGATTGCAATCACTGCTTGACATGAATAACTACCTGCTGTGCCAGGTTCCATCTGCAACATAAAAGTCACCACGTTATGGACTCTAAGGTTGCTGAAACACTCCTGTTAAGCTGCATTTCCATTTTGCACTACTGGTTGGGAAAATTTTCTTTGAATGCATTGGATAAACTGCAGAATCCTACTAATGCCCACGTGATTGGACCCATAACAGAGTGCAGTATCAAACGCAGAGGCTGGTATCAAATCCAGAACAGTCAAATCCTAAAGCCTAGCAGCAAACCACATGGAAAGTGTAAAATCCTGAACACAAAATATATTCCAGAGTGGGGTCTGACTAGTCTCCAGCATGCAGTTTCTGATTCCACTTTGAAATTCAGCAGCGAATTGAAAAAGTTACACCTGCAATTTAATTGTGGGTCATAAAACTTACAGGCAACATCTTTCTCGTTGACATGGTACAATATCTTTTCAATGAAAGTCATAGCAACATGTATGGAGGGAGTCTACTGAAGGAATGGAAAATGACCTTGGTTTCTCCTATTTAGAGATGAGAAGTTCAGAGTCTGTGATTATGTCTCTCCTGTCACAAGACATGAAGGAGATTAGTCCATGTGAATTTGCACCTATGTTTGAGACAAGCACAGTTGGTCCAAAGTCTTAAGAATTAAGAATTCTTAACTTAAGAATTCATCTTCTACAATTTCCGTGGTCAAATGTTCAGAGAATCATGGGCATGCCATCTTATCTAACTGCTAATGTAGTTTGAAGCAAATAACACATCCTCTGAAAAAGGATATGTAGTCAAATACACAAACACTTCCTCCTGTATCGGACTAGACAGCAGAAAAAAATGTAAACTCCTCTGCCACTGGTTCATAGTTAAGGTCGCAGTGGTTGCATAGTTGAGAAGTATTTCACTGGATGTCATGAAGGGAAAGATGTGGTACTGTTAAGACTAATCCTTCCTGTTCCTTAGCACACACTGCAGAATCATAAGATTATGTCCTGTTTTAAGTAAGCAAACTGGCCTTCAGATTTCAGCAGGTCTTCACCAATTCATACATCCAGCTTGTTCTCCAGGACCTGTCAGTTCCAAGGCAGAAAGGCTAATGTCTCTGTGGCTGATTGAAGCACCAAGGAACCATGTCAAAGCACAGTGTCTGGCTCTGTGCTCCCCACTCTGCTACTGTTTCTTCCCTTTCACAGCCACACTCTATGCACACATTACTTCTGGGCATGACTCACTGCCCCCCTCTCTCAGGAAGAACCTCTCATTGAGCTGGGGCTCACTGGATTGCAGAATGTTTTTGACTGTGTCCCCACACTGAAACATTTACATAACGTGCTTGATTTGATTAAGAAATGAGGTGCATGAATGCCCCAGCCACCTGAGACATACTTGTTCAAAGAACCTAACTGAAAACCAGCAAATGGTGGTAGGAGTTCTTTAATCTGAATTTTGCAATTCATAACTAACATGAACAGAGTTGAGTTTTAGGTGATAATTGGATGCAATGCCAGAGCTATATCTTACTTTTGAGTCCTTTGCAGATAATGTCAAATTATTTACCTTAAAATGGGTTAATATATGTCCATTTCCTATTATACTTTTCTCCTCATCCTCATTCATGTCTTTTGTGCAGCCCTGTAAACTGTAGCAAAAACATTATCAGCTCAGAGTGCCTGTGGCACCCTGCCTGCAGTGATGCTCAGGTGCATTACAAGTGGGAATGAAGAGAAAATTTCTAAGAAATAAACCCAAATATTTCTGTGAAGTGTGTTCCTCTGTGTGGGGGTGGAGGTGACGTGTTCCTTTCTCCCTTGGTGGACCCAAGCCCTGAGTTAATAGCATCTAACTGTGAGGGGATAAAACATACAAATATTGTGTCTTCCTACACCTTCTCTGTTCTCCCATCATCCATGGCTTACAGACAGAGCACTGCTTGGCCCCTTCTGGGGCTCCTAACTCTCTGTCTCTAAAAGGCTTTATTTCTGCCCAGGGAAAAAGGGGCTAATAGGTTAAAAATGTGGGGATGTATTTGGAAGAGCGAGCCCTGTAGTTCTTTCTGCAATTTTACACACTACTACCAACTAGTGCATAGCAACAGCTAACAACAGGGACTTCTCTGTGTCCCCTTCAGTCCGAATGCTAAGTACTAAAAACAGATGCTAATTGTATGGTTCCAGAAAAAAAGGAAAAGAGCATGCTGGGGTGACTCAGGACATATTCCCGCTGTTGTGCAAGGACAAATAGTATTTACTTATGTGGAGATTTGTCTGTGGTTAAGTGTGGCTTGTTGGGGGGCAGGAGAGGGGTATGCATGTGTATGCAAAAACTCACAAGCACCACCCTGAACTATTTTAAGTCCTGGAGATGAAACTGGTGATTATCTTCTAAGCTGTTAGCAAATGGCTATTCAGTGCCATGGTGGGGCAAACTGAACTCAGTGACAAATAAAGAATGGGATAATAAACAGAATTTTATGTGTCTCCTTTGAAGCATAAAACTTGCTACAAATTACATATCATTAAACAAAGGCATAAAAACTTATTGGAAAACAGAGGGTGGCAACACTTCCACAACAATGTAAATGTGACTCTGATGCATATATTTTTACCTGAGGGAAATCAGTGCCTGTGAAAACACTCAAGACAAGAATGCTTATGAAAATGAAAACAGTCAAGGCAAGAATTTATTACCCTACGATTTTATTTTTTATTGTATTCTCAAATATCCAGCCAAGTGATAGGAATGCATTGCTCTGGGATCCAGTCACCCTTCTTCCAGTGCCTGACTGTAAGCTCTGCCAAGGAACTTAGTAAAACATTTTATGCCTATGTTAGACACTTTATTTGTAATTAGGCATCTAAATAGTTAGCATCCTTTTCTTAGTGAATAAGCACATGAACAGAAAACTTTTTTAGAAAAGTTAACTGAAAATGCTAATTTAGGTGACTTGCAAGTACAAAAGTTTGACAATGGTGTCGAGAGCTTTCCAGCACCTTCAGTTACCTTAGTTGGAGGAATTGTTACGTGACATTTTATGCTGCAGCTGGTTTTTGTCACTGTAAAACTCCATATGCTGGAGTCAGGTTATTAATTAAGAAATATTTTTTGGCACTCTGATGTGACTTATACTCCAAAAGGACCTGTAGCATGCTTTGGTTCCAAGCAGTTAGCTTCCCCAGGCCCTTTCAAGTGTTTCCTTGAATGTTTGAATAACAGACTCTTTCACAGAAGGGTTCCTTGGTATGGTCCTTCTTTGTCTCATCTGATCTAAATTCTGTCTTTTGGGCATCTTCTTCACCTTTTGGTCAGACATAACTATTTCTATATGCTCTAAACCACTAATAGGTTTGTTTATACAGACTGTAAGTGATTAGCAAGAAGGAAAGCTATTTTTACAGCCATTAAAAATGAAAATCATGCTCCTGACATCACTTTAGAAACTAAGCCTTCAGGTTATGAGGTCTCATTTCTTGAAATAAAATGTCAGGTTCATTGCTAGACATTATGCTTCTCTCCAGTTCTAATCTCCAGGCTGCAAAGTCCTTCATTACAGTCTCCAGACCAGACAGGACTCTGCTGTCAGGTTGAAGCCTGGAGTGAAAGAGGAGCAGCAGGCTATAGTGGAGGCAGCCCTCTGGGACTCTGCAGCAGTGGGAAGCTGCCTGTGGTGTCCAAGGCCATAAGAGCAGTAGCAATCAGCAACTTGCCAGTGGTCACCAAAAGGCTCCTAATGACACAAGGCCACAACTTGCTGGTCTCTGGCTTTGCAGTCCACAGTGTGACTGTCTGTGAATGGGAGGAATAACCTTTATGTTTGGCCTGAAGATATTAATTTATATAATACACTATCCTGTCAAGGCTAGGTATGGAGGCACAATCTGTATATTTACATGAATTACTAAGGCAACTGTGACCTGAATATTTGTAAGAAATGTCTCTGGCAGGGCTAAAGATTTCCAGTTTCTCTGCCTGTGTACATTTTGGGGGTGCTGGTATGACTGGCAAATGAAGAACCTGATAGAAGAAGAAATCAAGACTTGCTTCCAAACTTTTAGCAATTTTATGGCAATTTCAGGCACAGAATAAACAGTGGCATCCCCCTGTGCTAAAGGCAAGCTGAGTACTCTGCTTGTGGGGTCCTCTAGTATTTGGGGCAACATCTGCATTGTCCTGCTATTTTAAAGCTCCAGATGCTGTTAGGCTGATACCTGTGAATGTGGGCTTTTGTTAAAAAGGAAAATAGTAATTTAAAAGCAAGTCTTCAATATGACAGCAAGAAGTTTGAAATTGCAAACCTTAAATGACCTCAAACCAGAAGGCAGCAAAGTCAATACTTCTAGTTTACTTAGAACTAGAATTTTTAATCCAACTTTTGGTGGATGCCCAGAAATGGTCTCAGTTTCAACAAGTTGTTTGGCTTTCCCTGCACGTGTTCTGCCACTGGAACACAGTGTCCAATGTCACTTCTCTTACCAGTGCTGCTGGAGCAAGAGGGTTTGCCACTGTGAGCTTCTGTTTATGCTGGCTGCATCATGGCTCATTTTTGTGGTTCTTTCCCTCCTTCTTGCCAAATACTTGGGTTTCCCTGCCAGAAATAAGAAGATGGGGTGAGTGAAGGGTTATGAGGTGTGTGAAAAGCAAAGATGGGGTGTGTGATGACAAAGGGAGCAGAACTGGGAAGTGTGGGGAGAAATGAAGAAGAAGAGGAAGCTGAGATATTGGGAATGCATGTAAGACTCAAATGGTATGTGTCATTGAACCTCCAGCACTTCCAAGACAGAGCTCTAAACAACATTATTTTTGTCTGGTTACTATAAACCAATAAACAGGAAATGTGTTATAGTAATAAACAAAGGACAGGAAAAAGGAAACACCACTAATCAAACAGGAACACAGCCTGGGAACACGAAAAAGGAACAAACAAGAGTTATGTTTTGCCCAATTCTCACTCAGGACTGAGAGCAGTAACAAGAATGACAAAACACAGGACAAAAGAGAGGCACTTGTGGCAGGACAGAAATGAAAACCAACATTCTCGGAGACATTTTGGGCCTTGTTTCCTGCTAGGAAAGAGGATGGGAGCTCTTGATGCAAGCTGTAGCTGCTGTAGTACCTCTTACACCAGAAGTTTTAGAAGCGTATCTGCGTCCATGTATGAAACTGTAACTACCTCACCTCAGATCGGTCTCTTGTCTTTAGCACAAATTTGCATCAACAGAATGAAGCTATTTAGCATGAAAACATGTTCAATACCCAGCAGTCACCAGAGCTAGGCTGTGTTCATGCTGGATGGAAAGTGAAAATACAATCTTTTTTCACTGTTTATACATACATTTTTTATATATATGTGGATATACATATATATATATATATATATATATATATATATATATATATATATATATATATACACTCACAGAGACACAAATAAACATGCATTTCTTTGTGCAGGAACATCCTATTTCCAGCATTTCTAGGTTTTACTTCAGGGCTAGGGAGTATCCTCTAATGTATTCTCTGTTCTTTTTTCATATGTTTGTTCTGTGCTTTAGCCACAGAAACTTCTTTAGAAAACAGACTGTTTCTGTGGAGAAACTTTAGTTAAAAATAAGTCCAAGTGTTCCTCTGGATGTTTTTCCATGAGGTTAATTCTGAAAACAAGACTACTTTCTTGGAAATATTATGTTACAAATTTGATTGGTATATGGTTCACTTAATTCCATGGGTTCTTGTTCCACCTAAAACAAACAGGTGAATAATGAAGAATCATTTAGATATACTTTCTGCAAGTAGGATGTTCATAAATAGAAATCTCAAAGGAGAAAATGAGCTTCCAGTGGATAAAAGCATGACTCTTCTTCATTAATGATCCAGATAATGAAGCAGACTGCACCATCAGCAAGTTTGTACAATACAAGGAGGAGTGGTTGATGCACCATATGGTTTTGGTGTCATTCTGGGAAACTTTGACCTGCTGAAGAAATCAGACAACAAGAAATTTAGGAAATTCTAAAAAGGAAATGGGGATCCTAAGGTACTTAGGCCACAAGCAGGCACTGTGGTTGCACCCATTAAAAAGACAAGAAGCAATGGGCAGACATTAAAATATAAGAAATTCTATTTAACCATAAGAAAAAAAATATTGCCGTAGGGGTGATCATACATTGGCACGGGTTTTTCAAATTGGTTGTGGAGTTTCTATCTGTGGTGGTATTCAGAAAGTGACTGAGCAACCTACTTTAGCTGACCCTGCTTTGAGCAAAGGAGGAGCGGGGGGTTTGGCCTTGATGATCATGAGAGGTCCCTCCCAGTGTTAACTGCTTTGTGATGGTGTAAAATTAAATAAAACCCGCCACAACAATGGCAGGCTGAAGATGAATGATTGTCGATTCACAGTGAAAGACAAGAAGGGGAACATTTTGCAGAGCATCTCTGGCTGCCTCACTTCTGAAGATACCCAAAAAGCAAGGAGATGCTGCTGAACAGTGCTCTGGAGGTACCGGTGACTGGACAGTTGACATCAGAAGGGGCTAAGCAGTTGAAGGAGCACTCTGAGCCTTCCTCCACCAGACACCACAGATGGCAGAACCAGGAGGCAGTGGGTGAGGCAAATCATGGGTTCTGTAATGAGAGAAAAGAAGTGCAGGTGGAGTCTCAGCAGGCTGTTTGGAGAATGTTTACATGCTGGCACAGTGGCTGTGGAGATATGGCTGGCTTCTACTGTGTGCCTCAGTCCTCTTACCTTTCCTGAATGAATACAGGGTTGTGTCCAGCCCAAATGGATGCTAAGCTGCTTGGGTGTGGCATGAGTGATTGCTCATTCAGCTCTGGTCATCACCTGCTTCTCTCACTTTTCCTCCCAACTGGCTTCCGCTGATCATCCAATGCCTACCAATCATGGCATAATTACTTAGATACTCCTCAAGCAGCTCTTTGGAAAGTACTACCCAACATAAGGATGGCAGAAGGATAGGCTGAAGCATATCCATTTCCCTGGGCTCTTTTGGGTCCTTGTGCCAGAAAATAGCACCTTAGAGGTCTGGAGAAAAGAGACTAACCAGGGCTGACACACACAACATTGATGACCTTCCCATGGGGTAGCTTAAAGGTAGGAGTGAGATAGCACCCCATCAGAGACCAAGGTATTTGCAGCTTTAGCAGCAGGCTGTGCCTACAGCTATATTACTCCATCAGGGAGACACATGTGCTTGCTTTGCTCATGGTCAGGATGAATGAACTGCTTCACTGCTGTGCCAGAAGCCTGACTCTGACAGGCTGTGAGCACATTTTGTAGGTTTGCATCTTCTCTGCAAATGCCCCAGCTTCAGACGTGCCTTTAACTGGCATCAGAAGGTAATTTAGGTGTTCACTGCCATCAGCTCATTTAAGCTGTCAAATGCAGACCCCGTTCATTAGTTTTTCACACCATTGCAGTCTCTGTTGTCTGGTTTTGCCTTCCCAATACAAGTAAAAGATTTGGCAGAACAGCATGTGGGGAGAAATAAGAGATTCAGAATGGACAGCCCTGCCTACGTCAAATCATTTAATTAGGCAAAGGGCTCAGTCAGACTGGGAAAAGAAAATGTAATTAAACTGATTTCACTTAATTTGTGTATTAAAGGGACTCATCCCTGCTAAAATGGTAGGAACAGGAGAAACCACAAGTTTTGCCTACATGAGACCATGCTTAGGTCATGAACAGAAATACCAAGTGTGGTGAGGAGGACATCTCTGACTCTGAGCATCCAAAATACTGCGCAAGGTTCATCTTTAGAAAACATAAGGATATCAGCATGTATCACCAAATATGTCTGTGATTTAAAATGCTAGTAAATTATGATTCGCAGACATATGAGCCAGATCTACAGCTTTAATAAAGTGCTGCATTTTTCTTCAGGTCATAGTTTGAGCCCATGCCTGATTCAGATAAAAGTTCTGACACTCAATTTTTTTGTTGAGCACAAGTATGAAGGATTATTGGTAATAATGGTTGAGCACTCACACTGTCCAAGTTCACAGCAAGCTAGTCCTTTATGCAGTCCATTTCTTCTCAGTATTATTAGTAAAACTATTTAAAGTTTAATTGGTCTTTTAAGTTCTTGGCTAGGCTCTCATTCTGCTGTCTGAATGAAAATAAAATTAAAAACTCTAATGAAAAATTCCTGACAGATATTTTTGTGCCACTAAGCTGATACAGGTGCAATACACCAGCTCACTAAAGCAAATTACTCTGGCTCTGAAAACTTGAGACATTTATTCTTGAGTCCAAATTTAAAAACCTTTAAAAATCATGTTAGAAGTAGAAACCTGGGAGTAAAACAAAGCAAAGTCTGCGTAAGTTAGTTTTGGCAAAATGAGTAAAGAAAACAGAACAAAATAAAATACGATCAAGGGAAGGGGAAACCCACAAACATAAAGACACTTACCATGTAATTTTTTCAAAGTAGATTTTCACCAAAACTAGTGCATAAACTCAAAACTTCATTAAAACATAAAGCCTGAACAGGTTTAGTGGGTGAGGCTCTTGTTTATTACGTGTGACTGTGATGTCAGTCCAGGTGAAAGCTGTAATGAAAACAATTCCAAGATTTTAGTCCAGTTTCTTTGAAGGTTAACCCAACATCACAAACACATCAAGTCATATAACACCCATGGGCAAGGCCAGGATTCCTTCCATCCAGATAGCCCTAAGATTGTATGGACAGTACATATACTAACCTACAAGTAGTCTGTGGGATGGTAGCTCAGTAAACATAGGTTAAACTATTATCAATAGTTTGGAAAAGATAAATGGTCAGTCTTTCCAGAAACATGCACCTGTCTTCAGCATGAAAAATATTCTCCAGGTGTGAATGCCTTCATTACTTGCACAACTACCTGAGGGCACCTAATTTGCAGTTTACTCCTGAGTGCTGTGCACACTCATGTCACACATGATGCAGACCATTATAAAAGTAAAGCAAACAGCACCTTTTTAGGTAATATCCTAGAAACCCAGAACGGAGAAGAGCAAAGAAAGGAACTCAGCTGAGACAGGAAACTCACCTACATACCAAAAACTTGACAAGATTTTTATGAGATGCTTAAGAGAAACTCCTCTCAAGAGGCCCCATAATGGGCCTGAACCAGCCTCCAAAACCCAAATATCTCACAAACTTCTTTGCATGGGCCTCTTCCTAAAGAAAATAAAGGAGGGGAAAAGAAATTCCTGATTTTGATTTGGAAAAGAAGGAATAATTTCTTCCCAGATATAAAATTTGTGATATGCTACCTCTGTCTTTTCCTCCCTGGGAAAAATGCAGGGAAATTTTCTATTAACACTTTCATAACTTCACCTGGGTTAAAATAATTGCTACAGGTCTTTTTTAAGGCTTGGCCACTGTGCACTGAGGGAACAGTCACACACATGTACACACAAAAGGCTGCATTACCTTATTATGGTGTATGCACCAGAGCCTGAGCAATGTACCTACATTAAACACAATCCTTTGCTAAGGCCTTTATTCCAGTGTTTCAGGATGGAAACCAGTCTCTTGCAGAGCATGCGTTTCAGATTTCTAACTCAGGCTGCCAGGGGTGGTGCTCTGTGTGCACCCAGCTCTCCCTGACCATATTTTCTCTCATGTCCTGCACTAACAGCAGAGGGGATCCACTACTCCCTTTTAGTACCTGGATACCTTTTCTGACACTGTGTATGAAGTCCTTGGGTTTTCTGGAAGCTGAAATGTTGATTGTGAAGCCAGTGAAATGTGCTGGGAGACAGAGCAAGGCTCTGGGGACGTGAGACTTAACTCTGTTGGCTGCACGCATTTACCTCTCAGTATTCATCAGTATGGGCCTTATCCTCAACAGAGGTCCTAAAACGATGTCAGACCCTTTTCAGAAGAAAGTAGTGTTATTATTTCTTCCACATATACTGAATGTCCCTTTTGGGAAAGGTGGAGGGCAGAGTCTTGTGTTTTCCACAGGTTTCACTTGTTAGATGAATCATGAGGAAACACCTCTGCCAGGAACACGGTGTGTCAGACCCTGTGAAAGCATGAACAGAAAATGCATAGAGAAGCAGACCTGTAGGCAATGTAGATCTGCTAATAGCTTGTTTAAGAAGGGCTTAAACAGGTAACAGCATGGACATACCCACACTTCAGTAGTTATGACATGCTGAGAGGCAGTAATTTAGGCAGGCAGACAGCTCCATTGTCTCCCTAGGCAGGTGTGTTGGAAAAGCTGCTTGGAGATTTGAGGGCTGAATTCAGGTAGCTGAAGTGGCAGGCGGGTGCCTCAGCCCCTCTGGGTCCTGATCCTCCAGTGGTTTGCTAAATACAGAGTAGGAAACCGAAATTTTCCTGCATTACTGAAAGAGAAATTGTGCTGTTAGTAAAAAACCCCAGACTGCTACAAGTCTTTGTGATTTCTGCAAGGAAGACCTTGCCACAAGCCCAGGCAGCTGTATCCCAGCACAACCTTTAGAGTCAGACTTATGGAGCTCTGCCACTGCCCTCCATTGAGTGTGAGCTCCCCAGTGCTTACACAGTAACATGGAGCACATTCAGACTCCAGCTAGCCCTCAAATATCCAACTCTAGATGTATTTTCCTGACCCATATTTCTCATCACTGTGGCAGTCTTTGGCTCTGGTTTGTAAAAGCCAGCACCAGAAGAAACCATGCGTTATATTTTTTTGTTCTGAATTTGCTGGATTATTTTCCATCTGTCAACACCAGACCCCCCACCTGGAAAGTAGCAAGGTAGAAAGACTTCTGCTAAAAATTGCCACTTAAATAAGCTACCACTAAATTCTGCTGACTGAGCATTTTTGCACAATGTGAGGGACCCAGGTTTGCCTGGGGCTGAACTGACTCAGTCTGGGTGTCCAGGCAAGTGCTGCCTGCCTGGGCTGTGGTCCAGACCTGAGTACTAAGTCAGCCTTAGGCTGAAGAAGGAGCCCACAAGATGGTGCAGCACTTTGGTTTGGGTACACACAGATCCAGCAAGTCCAGGGACACAGAGTAGAGGCCCTACTAACATATGCAGAATAACACACATCCTGAGATCTTCCACAATTCAGCATCTTTGTAAATGCAATGACCATTAATAAGTTATACAGACATCCCCTGGATTTTATTTAGAATTATAAATTTTCACAGAATTAGATAAAGACTTAGGTTGATTAGGACATTCAAAGACTGAGTAAAAGGACTTACATTTGAAAGCCAAATGCCATAGGCCATATGCTCACTAATTCGTCAAATCACCTTCTCTGGAGATAAGTAGCAAACATATCTGCAGTTCTAAACATTTCTGCAGTTTTAAACCAAAGGAAAAATTAATACTATTTAAAAATAATTTTTTTATTATTTATGAACAAGAAATGATGGCAGAATGGCATTTGTGTCATGGCCAGCATATGAGGGGAAAGAAGAGATGGCTGGGCACAGCACAGTTCTACCTCAGAAGCTCTCCGAGTCTTGAGAGGGTCCCCAGAGTTCTCCTTCCCATAAAGCATTAATTAGTTTGAATTAGTTTGCTGTTATTGTAAAGTATTTATAATTTTTAGCATCTAAAAGCAGTTATGCATTTGCTATTGCACCTTTGTTGGAAATATAATCTCTGCTGTTCTTAGACTGAACTATTGCTTTATGAGGCAATTCCAAATAAATTGCCTTAAAAAAGAAAATATCCTTTTTGCAAGATTATTTTTAAAGAAAAAACAAATGCCATTTTGAAAATGTTCTCTATGTTTCTAACCTCATTTTTATGTTTCCTTCCTTCACACTAATTGCTCATTCCTGACCAGTTCTGTTTCCCAGTATCCCATCTGAACATCATTACACTCTGGATGTATTCAATCACCTTTTTACCAACTCAGAAAGAGGGGCTAGTAACATACTATTTTCTCTAGCTTACTTTTATTCAAAGAAAAATAATATGTTACTATAGGGACCCAATATATTTTTCTCTTTTTTTTATTCTGGCTGTTGATGTTATCATCTGATATCCATCAATGAAGCCTTTTATTCTGTATATATCCATGTATAATTCAATTGTCTGGAATATCAGTGTGAACTTTTAAAAATAATTAAAACACTGTACAAGCTCCTTTATAGGTGATAGCAAGTGAAAACCTTGTGCAATTAAAGTATCAAAGCAGGTTTGGTTTGGTTCCCAGATGTGCATAATCTGCTTCTCCCATAACTCTCTGAAGACCTCAGTTTGGCTCAGTATAGCAAATCTATTAAAAAACTCCCCTGTGGCATCCACGTTAGCACAGAACTGCTTGGCTGCTAAAAGGATTCCAGAGTTTGAATGTTTTCCTGTTGGATGCTGGGCTGTGACATCACCTTGTCCCAAATCCTATTTTTCTGGTTTAAACTGCTCTGCTTTCCCATACTTCCAGCAGTTTAAGCTCCTCTGGCAGCTTGTTAGGTCAGTGGAGAAATTTTTGACTCTTTCATCTGAAGTCTATCAAGAAAATGTTGGTCATGTAGCATGAAGGGAGGGCTTTATTTGCTGAAGTCTGCCTCTCAGGGGAAGTTTATTGGCGTATTTGAAGAACTGAGGATGTTTTTGTAGTACAGAAGCCAAGCTGACCATGATAAGACCCTGTGGGGTGGGACACCAGGGTATTTTCTCTGTTTAGTTAAACTCTCATATCTGTGAGTTATTTAAAATGCTGATTAGATTTTATTGAAGACTTGTGATTCTATTTCCTCCAGAGGCCTATAAACATGAGGGTCATCTTAGTCTACCAACAACTCATATTCCAATGCCAAGATCTAAAACAAACAAACAAAAATCTCCAAAATCTAACTAAGACAATAGTTGAGATCCTAAAGACCTATAAATTAATAAGCTTTCCAGAATGAAGAGAGGGTGAAGTCTAGGAGAGTAAATGACTTCCCAAAACAATGTGCTAAGCAAGCCAAGGTTGGATCACAGCTTGCTGAAGGCACTGAAAGGACTCTTTTCAGTTGGACATGAATCTAAGGACTCTGCGACATCCAATAGTACCATGAAATAGGGAACTGTGACCCAAATGTTATGGCATATTATGGTCATTTGGACAGAGCACATTTGGGAGGACTATCTACTTTATGGAAGAGAACAACAAAGAACTTCAATTTTATACATGTGAGACTATCTTGACGTAAGTTTGTGGTGTAGCAGAAGCTGCCAGTGGCAATTGTTGCTTGAACAGTAATAGGAATCCTTGCTTTAGTTTGTCTCATCAACACAAACAGAAAGAGCCCACAAATACATAGGGCAAAACTACTTCCAAATTCCTGTCTCTCCTTGCTGAGTGGGTGCTTGTATGGCGTGTGGAGCAGGTACAGCAGCATGTTGTGCACACAACCACTGTGTTGAGACTGCTACCCTGTTGAAACGTGCTGTTCACTATGTAGCTGCCATGCAGGTAAGAAATATTTATACTAAACACTACTGCTGTTGGAAACAACCTTCTTTTGGTGTGACAGTCACCAAAAGAATTACAAATCTGCAACAATTCCATACACTTTGAATCTGAAGTACTCAATTTACAAAACTATTAGTTTCATAATTTCCAGGAAATCTGCCCTGCTTTTTCCCAGTGGCTGACATGAATGACTTTCATTTCCATCTAACCCACACTGTTTTCTTGTGACAAACACAGAACCTCTCAGCTCTCTGTAGCAAAGATTGTAGTCATCTACATATGTAAAATACGGAAACACAAATTAAGTAAGCTCTTTAATATTTTTCTTGCTATATATTGGGTCTTTTCCTGTGCTAAGCTTCTCTGTTTCTATAGGACCACAATTTCACACCAGTTGTGTATCTGCTTTAAACAGCCATATAAATAGACATCCTCTGAGGAGGAGAGGAGGGGATGCAGTTGATGGGATTTTGACCAAATCATCCACAATGAGGAAAGAATTGTGTGTGGTTATGACAGAACAGGATAAATTTGTGGGTCTGGATTTGTAGTATTAGTCTAAAAACCTTTCTCTAATGGTGATCATCAACAATTCAAAGTTTTAATTTTGCAATATCTTACTCAAAACAAAATTGGAAACCTAAATATCTAAACATGCACTTCTGATTTTCACATATTTGAATCTTAATTCATGAGCACCCATCTGCTACTCTTGACTATTAACCAAAAAGAAATAATGATATTAGGAAAAGACAATTATTTCTCAGGATTTTTTTGTTTTGGAAATTTTTTTGTTTTTCTCAGTATTTTTTTTTTTTGTTTGATAGTATAATAGGATATTTTTGCTACATATGCTATGTAAAGGACTGTGAGAAATATAACTTCAAGCACTAGGGTTTTTTCAGTCCTAGAGCTGAGGGATCAAGCAGCCAGCCAAGAAACACCACAGAGGAATGTGTTGAGGGAGTAGCAGTTCAGGTAGATGGTTTGGCATGTTTCCTTCTCTTGCACTGCTAAATTCCAGAGGCCTGCACTTGCCAGGACTCAGTGCAGCCTTCCGCATAAGTTACAGCCCAACGGGGCTCCCAGATTCACTAGACTCACACACCAGAAACCTGCGAGCAATGCTGCAAAAAATGTAACTCTTTGAAAACCAGATCCAGCCTGCAGCAGTAGAAAGGCTGGTATTGATATTCTCACACTGTGTCCAGAAAATCTCGCCTCATCAACCTCTTGTCATCAGCATTTTAAGAAACATTTCCAGAGTCTCCTATAAATTATTATTTTTCTGGAACAATATGCCTTTCATGAAGTTGGATAGGTTTTGTCACAAAATATAAGACCCTGAGAAGTTTTCATTTTGTTTTAAAATGCTTTAGAAGTTCTGCAGTAATTTGTTCAGGTCACTTTCTGGCTTTATGCTTATCTAATTTTGTGAAATGCTTTCATAAAGGAAATAATTCACTAATGGCAGTAGCCTTTAGCACAGGCCTAAATGCGGAAATCTGGGTTCCCTGTTACTGGTGATGGCAGTACATAGGAAATCCTTGCCCAATCCTCCCACCCAGAACTTGGCATGGACGTGGTCAGAGAGCAAAAGGTCAGAGCCTGCGGAAGCCCTACATTGAAGGTGATTACAATTTATTAGGGCTATGCACAAACAAATCCTCTGCACTAATTAGGGAGGCTGGCAGAGGAGGGGGTAAATTGCAGCTTAAAAGGAAGACAGGAAGGTGAACTGATAAAAAGTCTCCCTGACTAGCAGCTTGCAAGCACTGCTGTCAACACTGCCTGTTTTCTGTCCCATGCTGAACTACCAAGTTAAAATCAGCGCTGCCCGTTGCGTGTCATGGTCTCAACAGGACTCTTGTTTCAGCTGTCATCTCTAGAGACTTTATTCAACAGGAATGAACTTGAGCAATACAAAGACAGAGGCACAATAGGAACATTCCATAGAATTCTCAAAAAGTTCATCCAGAAGAAATTACAGGCTGTGTGACTTTAAATTACTTGTAGGCTGTCTCTGTAAAGTACTGCTACAGGGAAGGATCAAGGGTTTTCAACAGAGCAAAAAAATCCTTTCTCAGACTATTTCCTTTGGCATCTAAATATCCCTTTGTCTTATATTTGGAGTGACAGAACCAGGTTTTTCTACTTTCCCTGAACATCAAATCTCTCTGTGATGGAAAATTGTCTTGCTTAATCTTTTCACAGTGGCTTACTTGGTCTTTGGCTTTGCTGGTTCACTCCTGATTCTATAGTCTCCATCTGTAAAGCACACTCAGTGTAGCACTGTCTTAAATTTTGTCTGCTCTTCTTGTTAGTAGGAACACGATTTCATTGATAAATGTTTATAACACAGCTTGAGGAATTTCATCCTCCCCTGGTAAACTGTGTAGGAGATTGCCTTAATGGACAAAGAAAAATGTCTGCTGGACTTTAGCCAGAAGCACGGACTTGCTTATAAAGAAGAAAATACAAGTATAACCTTTTGTTGCTGTGTACAGAAGACATATTTTAAAAAATATTCACCTCTCTTCTTACAAAATAAAATTGAACCAGTGAAAGATTTATGTGGTTTTCACTATTTTCTGTCAAATTGCTTAGTTGTGACAAGTTTAATTCCACTTCTTGATCAGATATCTTACAAGATATCTGTCTATTTTCTCCAACAAATACCTCTAACTGGGAAAATCAATTACAGATGACTGTGAAAAAATGAAGACAACTTAAAGTTAAGAGAAGAAAAAAATGGTCATATGCTTCATTTACAGGTGTAAGGAATCTAATTTGAAACAGCAAATTGAAAGTTAAAGCCCAGTTTTAACTTCCCTGAATAGGTTACTTGAGCAAGTCTTGGCATATGAATTCAGCAAAGCCATGATGTTAGTTTGATTTATGCTTGTTCAGTTTGTTTAATCAGGGCCTGAAAAAAGACTTTAGGGTTTGAGCTGTTCTGAAGGCTACGTGAGAGCGGGTGTTCCTGTGCTTAAGTTAAGTTCCCTGTAGAGCAGTTTCTAACCTCTGCTGAAGAGAAGCAGAATCACGCTGTGTTGTCTGGCTAATCTGTTGTGTTGCATTTATGGTAAAGGAAATATACGTGCTATATTTCACTGCTTGCTGAAATAACCTGTAGATGCCCAGCAATTTTAAAGAAGAGTTTCAAACAGACTGCAAGCACAGCTGAACTAGCAGCCAGAATGCACTAACGCCTTTCTCAGCCTGAGAACAGTAATTTGGAACTATGAATCACTCTCTGTGTTTCTTCCCCTCACTCCCTGGTGGAGGTTTAATGTCCTTAACTATATCCCCATGGAAAATGTTATGTGCCAGGAGTGGAAAAGCACAGGAGTCCCATGTAGCTGATGGAATGATTAAAAGTCGATGGGTCCCTTCTGCCCAGGCATCTCAGAAAAGGAAGACAGGATGCTTTATTTCCTTACAGTACCTTATCCCTGCTGCTTCTTCGGGGTTGGAGAAGGATGGATGGTCTTTTGGCTGCTGGCATTGCCTGAGGTGCTCTGGAATAGGAGACCGACTGCTGTCTGCTTTATTGGAGCAAAGAGCTCTGGAGAACTGGAATTTGTCTCCCACATTTCTAGAAAAGACTACCCATCCAAAGTGGCCATGGGAACTTGAACATACTCCCACCTCTCACGTTCACAGGTTCCCTCACTTTGCCTATTGAGCTGTCAAGAAGCGCAGAAAGCATGTGAGCTGCCGAGAGAGAAAGCCAAGTAAGCCTGCAGGAGAAGCAGGCAGCTTGGGATCCTGCCTGGCTTCTCTCAGAGCCAATGTGCTGCTCAGAAACCTGTCAATTACAGTTTGGGTTATTTTTTTTCCCAGTGGAGAAATTTGCTGTCAGAAATTTCCAGCCAGCTCTGCTCTGTGCTGCTACTGCTGCTCCAAATGAGAAAGCCAAAATGGCCCAGAGGGCCTCACACAGGGAAGGTGCAGGGCCTTGGGATGACAGCAGGTCTGCAGCCCTGGCTGCCACAACCCAAGCACGAATGCACTTCCGAAATGTCAGATGTTCCCTCCAGAATTACGTATGTACATTCACTCTAGTGTGACCGCCAAAACAGTGCATGTGCCTTGCCAGGGACTTCAAAGGCTTTTCTACAACACTGTAATCCTCTGATAAAAAGTTCTGCTTCTTATTAGAGTCCTAGTCCTGGTCAATATTCTTTGAATTTAAGAGGAAAGTGAATTCTTCTGATTTTTTTTTCTTTTTGGCATAAAGAAGGATATGCCTCTTTACATTAATAACTTGCATTTTTTTACCTTGCCTGTCTGAAATAGCCAAGCTGGACAATGGTGTCTATCTGAAATACACAGAACTACAAAAATTACAGGGTCCAAAACTATTACCACTGAAGCTGGGTTCTTCAAATGAATTGGGACAGTGCTCCTGATGGGTAATATAGTAGAAGCGTTACTATGACTGGCTGGCTCAGCTTATACAAATCAGTTATGTTGTTTTCTTAAATAATAACTCTCCATGTACTACCTTTTTCCATATATTAGAAAGTGAAACATGATGAAAAATCTGCTTAGTGCACTCAGTTTTTTACCTTTACAAGGTATTTAGAAGTAGATATTATTAAATAAAGTAGGAGTTAAGTAGTAATTTGACTGGTTAACTAAAGTGCCTATAATGATGCTGTTTTCTAGCTCAGTTTGAACTAATTTTTATTATGCATTACAGCTGAACAGTGATTGTGGCCTTAGAACCATCACAGATAAAGATGACCATTGCCTCAGAGCAATTAAAGTATTAGAAAAAAAAAGGACAAAAAGATGCAGATAAGCAAAAATGCATTGAGAAACCCATGTTTGTTTATAAATAATGGCCAAGCTTGCTGCTGCACCAGACTGCTGTTCAGTACAACTCTAGAGGAGAAGGCAGCCAAGATAAGCAGGGAAGTCGCCACAGCTTCGTGATATTCTGCTCGTCCTCCTGTTTCAGTTCAAAATAGATTGCAGGACATTTTGCCAAAGGTTGTAAATAAAGTCACCCTTTTTACCACCAAAGAGATAATGAGTATCACATGGGCTGGCCTCCCATATAACGCAATCCAATACGTGCCTCAAATAATTTCCATGACAAGGATGTCTTGCAAGTGGCAGAGGTCAGTATACCCTAGGCACATAAAGAGCAAGACTGAAGTCTACAGCCTGAAGCAGTTGGACAATTACTGACACTGAACTTGAAGAGTTGTTCCCTTTTCAAGGGGCCTTTCTCCCCAGAGATGTTACAGAAAACCTATAGCTATGTACATGTAAATTCAGGAGGTAGGAATGCAGGTCATGACCACCTTTGTGACAGAAACAAGATCTCTGGGCATTTAAAATTTTACAGACTTTCTCCACCTTCTTTGTTTCTACCTTTACTTTTCATTTGTGGTGATTCTACTCTGAGCATCTGTTCCACTGCTTCCATTTCTCTTTGGGTTTTTTTTTTTTTGTTTGTTTTTTTCTTTTTTTTTTTTTGGGTTTTTTTGTTTGTTTGTTTGTTTTGGTTTTTGTTTTGTTTTGTTTTGTTTTGGGATTTTTTTTTTTTTAAGACTTGAAGGACACACCACTCTGAGCTGAATTTTTCTTGTTAAGGGACGTCTTACACAGAGCCACACCATGATAATTCACTGTCATTCGGATCTACACTAGAACCAAGAGCATATACTTGAAATATATGCTCTCTTGAGATCTGATAGTCTGCCTCTGGTACAGGTATAGGATACCAGGTGTTGCCTTTCCTTTTTTAATTTGTATCTCTTGCACCCTTTCTCCTACAACAATTGCAATTAGCGATGCACTTCCATGAGATGAACCAAATGAGCCACTTTTCTCCTTCAGCTCCTGGCCTTGCGCTCCTGCCTTTTTTCTCACAAAGGGCTTTGCCTTGAGCTGATTCAATCCACCAACCTGGCAGAACAGTGACAACAAAACCGCGGTTTTCTCAGCCAAGGCAGTGAGCTGAGCTATCTAATTAATGCTGGATTCAGCGCAAGGAAGGATGTAAAAGTACTGCTTTGGATGGCTGCAGGACCCGCGGCAGGCCGCTGCCATCCGATCTCTCCAAATGCACCCGCGAAGCACCGGAGAGGCGAGGAACACCGGGCATGGGCGTGCTTCAGGACGTTTCCTTCCTTCCCTCGTATCCAGGGGCGTATCCAAGGGCGCCGCCGGCTCCGGCACAGCGACAGGGAGCGAAGGCGAGACATCGACCCGCCCCTGGCGGCCGCGGCGCTCGGGCGCCACCCAGTGGTGCCGCTGGGTGCGGCCGCGTCTGAGGGCGCCCGGGAGAGGCGGGGGACGGGATGGCGTTCCCTCAGGCACAGTGACCCGTGTGGCTGCCGGGCGCCTCGAGAGCCTGTGGTATGTGGGGAGATACTCGGGGACATGGTGGGCTCCGCGCCCCTCCTGCCCCAGAAGCATGCACGCCGTGTATGGCGCAGTGCACGGTGTGGCTCCTGTCCCCTGCTGTCCCGGGGCAAACCGTCCCCTCACGGCCCTGCTGAAACTAGGCAGCGAGGCTGTTTCTCACGCTCCGTTGCCAGGCGGTTGCGTAACCCGGTTCTGACAGCTCGAGTCTGCAGGCTGTGCCTGCCCATGCCTAGCACGGACCGCCTTGCTTTTGTGCCAGGTGTGTGCTTTGGCACGGGTACGCCTTCTCCCTGCCTCCCCCGCCGCGTGTGAGCCCGGCTGCCCCGCCCCGAGCTCCGGCGGCAGCACTCCTCGGCAGGAGGTGGCTTTGGGGTTGCCCAAACCCCGACCCTCGGCAGGAGGTGGCTTTGGGGTTGCCCGAACCCCGACCCTCGGCAGGAGGTGGCTTTGGGGTTGCCCAAACCCCGACCCTCGGCAGGAGGTGGCTTTGGGGTTGCTCAGGAGGTGGCTGTTGCCGCTTTGGGCCGAGGAGACGGTGGCGAAGGGCGGGGCGGTGTGGCCGTGGGGCAGGTGCTGTCCTCAGGACGGTGTGTGGCCTCGGGGAAATCCTTGGGCCGCGTACGCCTCAAACCAGCCCTGCGAAAGCTCTGCCGCTGGGAGGGAGCCAGGCTGCTCGTAGGGAGCCACATGATCCACGCGTGGCCTTGGAGGCAGCTTTTGCCCTGACCTCCCTAACCCGGTGTTGCTCGATGTGCACAGTCCCACCATGCCCTCCAAACTCCCACTTGCAAGCCCGCAAAAGCAGTTCCAAACATCATGGCCTGGAGGCATAACTGCATCATGACACTGGCATGATTTTGGTTTTTTTGTGAAAATATCAAAGAATTTTTAAGTGTTGTTGCTCAACACTGGTTTGCAGCCCTACACAATGAGTAGACTGTACCCAGAGATGAAACGGATTTCCTGCTCTGCACATTTACAAATGCCATTTGCACCCTCATTTGGGATAATGCTGCAGTAAATTAAAATAAGTACATTTTTTAGCATTCTTTCTGTATTTTGGATTCAGGTTCTGATGCAAAATAGTGCGATGGATACCTTATCTACATCATTTGATGCCTCACATGCTGTTGGCTCTTCAGAGTAACTCTTGATTAATATCAGACTTGTTCAGGGTGTAGTGCTAAATTTTATGCATGTTTCAAATTTCTTGCTCAGTAGGACTTGTAGCTGTGTGAGGAATACAGATCTATAGACTCCTTTAAAAGTGTTTTAAATTTAAAAAATGGTTTTTAAAAAATAGGAATTTGAAAAAAAGGATTGTTTCACATCTGGAAGATAAACCATATTTTAGTATATATCAAATATATCATAATACTTTTAGAAATTTTTTTCCCGCCCTTTGGAAGCACAGAGCTGTGTTTGCTCTTCTAGGTGTTTTGGTTGCTTCAGTCCTGCTTTCACAATCCAAGACTATTGAGTAAAATATAAAATATTTATTTTATGAAAACAGATGATCTTGAAAAGCTGCTTAGTAACTTGGTAAAGTGGATTATAACAGTATGCAATAGAAGTCTGTCAAAAATTCTATGTACCTGTTGACATACAAATCTGTGTTTCCATGTGCTTTTGCAAACTGGAAAACAAACAAACAAACCAAATAAAAACATGTTTCAGTTGTTCGTACAATTTCTTCCTAGCTCTGGAATCTTACTCTGTTATTCTCAGAAAAAAAAAAACAAAAACCAAAAACAAACAAACAAAAAAAACCCCACAACAACAACAACAAATGCTTTTCTCCTGGTGTTTCAGTTTGACTATCAAAACATTTGCCAATGAAAATGCTTCCAAAACAACTACTCTGGCCAAAAATCTGACTGTTTCATAGAAATACTGTAATGTTGCCCAAGATACTTTTCTATGTTTTCATTAGATATGGAATTTTGAAATTGCATATTGCACAGCCATGCAGTAGCTTTCAATAGTGTCTCTGAGAAGTGGCAATAGAAGAAACAGTTTCACTGCTTTCAGGGACAGCAGTACTGCTTATACTCCAGAATGTCCTGGGAGGAGTTTTGTTACTTCTGCTAAAATGCAGTTCAGAATTCTGAACCACACTGAATAATGGTTCCCCATTGGAACCATTGGATGGTTAACCTAGTGGATTAATCACACAAACACAGTTTTTTCTAAATTAGAAAGAAATGTGCAAACATTTGAAAGGCTATCATTGCAATTCTTGACAATGACTCAATATCTCAACTTTTGCAAGTGTTGCAGTTGCTGCTGCCTTTTTTCCCACAAGATAGCAGCACTGTAACTATGAATGAGCAAAGCACTTGTGAGCCCATCTCACCAAAATTCAGAAAGCCCACCTGGTTTATTTACTCTTTAGGATTCTGCAGCTCAGAATCACAAGGAAGATTTCTTACACACCAGGATGGACTGCAAACACCAATTAAAAGAATGAAATCTACATTTACATTTTACTTTAACACCTATCTCTATGAAAAAGCCCATCAGGTGTCTTGAAACCATCTGCAAAACTAAAATGCTGTGTACATAAATATATTTGACTGAGTGTGTATGTGTGGGTGCATTGCATACAGTAATAATCTTGTTACTGTATACAGCAAAACTCTTTTAAGTGGTTAGGTGCTTGTTTATGCTTCCCCTTAACTCACCTGCTTTCACCACTTTTCCTCGTGCTTTTAGCTGCACTTACTGACTGTCACTGTTCAAAAGTGCCCCCACGATGGAGGAGGAGCCCCTCTGCCAGCACTCAGCAATCGCCAGCAGGAGGTGAACTCCCCGCTGTGTTCACTCCGCCCTGAATGGTTGTGTAACCCGCATCAAACTCTCCCAGTGTAAATATGTATGTAGACAGTAATGCTTTGGGTTGGCTCAGGCGTGCACCTCGCAGGCAAATCTCCCAACTGTCCCAGCTTGGCAAGCCTTGCTTGCCACGTACCAGGCATAGAACACCTGGCTGCACTTTGGGAATATCCATTGCAGAAGCACAGCAGAGGCACTGCAGCCACAAACGGGCACACAACCCCAGTGATCAGGCTGGAGCTGGCAAAAGTTAACCCAGGGCACAGCATGGATGTCATGGCATCAGCACCAGCCGTTTGGCCCAGAGACTCACTCCTGTCAGACCCCACTGCTTGCTAATGTACACAAGGCCTTAGTGGCCTAGATGGAAACTTGAAATCAGAAAGGAAAATGTTTTATAAACTCACAAGTGGTAGCAGAGAAGAGGGACAGAAATGATGGAAGAACAGACCACATCACCTGAAAGATTTTTTTTTTTTAATGTGAAATTGTAGACATCCCAGGGCCATCAGGCAATATTTACTGGAATACAGGAAGGGGCATGCTGCCATTTGCAGGTGGAAACAGTAAAGCTCTTTAAAATACTTCAGTATGTTCTGAAATAGTGTATTTGTAGAGAAGCTGAAAAAAGGGACACTTCTCATTCAGTAAAAGAAAATACGGTGGGTGATGTAGAATACAGTGCACATCTTTATAAAGACTTTGATTCTTTTTGAATTTTAACTCCCAAGGAACATATACACGTAAAATATATTTTTATACACACATATTATTTATGACTATTCATATATTTTTCCTCTTTTTACCCAGGCACTCCAAAGACAGTTTCTCTTTGTGAAGAAATCAGGCAGTGCTGTGAAATTACATGGGATGTAGCCTTGCTTATTTTTTCCTATTGTTGTCAACACAACGTATGCAAACTCTTTTGGGCTGCCAACTCTCATCTCTTACATCAAGGAAACTGAATCATCTACCTTGGCCTACAAAAATTAACAGAGCTTGTATAAATATATTTTGATAATGTCCTTGAGATTCCTGAAGACACAAAGAAGCAAGAACAGTACGTCCATTTTTTCTTTTGCTGTTTGAAAAGCCATGCCATCAGTGACCATTTGTACTTAGCTGAAATTGCAGCACTGGATCCTATCAACACAATAAATAAATAAACATATGATTGTGAGTGCAGTTGAACTAACGAAGCCAGGTTTCCTATGGGGTTATAACTTGTAATTCTGTTTGCTCACATCTGATAAAATGTGAGCTCTGCTTTAGCTTTTCCTGTCCTTGCAAAATGCTTTTCTCCTGTGTGGATTCTCAGTTTTGCACCAAAGGATAAGCAATCTTCCCCATAGCAGTGACTCTAATTCAGAAATTTCTTCTTTAAAAGATCAACTAACTCAATGAAATTTGTTAGAGTTTCTCTGTTGAATTTGACTGAGACTGGCCAAAGATTCAAAAATACTGGGGAGGAGGGAGAGGTACAGTTACATTTGCATGCATGGAGACAAAGGCAGAGGCAGCCTCATCTCCCCAGGGAACTGTGCTAAGCAGTATATCTTTATTTCAAGAAAACAGAAAATATCAGTGTGCTATTACCCATCTCCTTTTAACTTCAACTGATTAATTTCTCACTAGGGGCACTGGACAACTGTTCAGGCCAAAAGCAGCAGAGAATACTGACAAGTCTGACAGTGAGTGCTTCCCTTTGAGGTAAGATATAACTTTATTTTTATAGCAAAAAATTCAGAAGAATTTAACCAAACTTGACAGAACAGTGATTTCTGACTGTTCTGACATCCAGACAGGATTTCTGGCAGGCTGGTTGCAAGTCTGGTCAAAGGTATTTAAGCTTTCACAATGTTTGGTGACACATTAACAATATTTGACTTTACGCCTACAAGACAACTGGTGAAGTAATAAGTATGAAGTGCTACTAGTTCATTAAAGGTTTCTGTATCTGTTACAAGCAATAGATTAATCTCTTGGGAGTGGGGGAGGGAGGGGCATTTCAGAAAGAACAGCATATCATGAAAGAAAATGGACAGAAGAATTACAGCTAAAGAAAAGTATGAAAATAGTAAAATACAAATGCCTTCCAAACAGAAGTGAAAGCACCAGTAGATTATGCTTCCCTTGTCTGGAAACAGAATGCATCCATTACTTACTATATAATGGCTCTCTGATCCATTGAACACAATCCCTCAACAATGTCCTAACTTTTCGAATATGACACAAAAATCTTGTCCAAGTTCAAAATTTCCCAAAAGACCAGTAAACTGCCTGTCCTGGTTTTACAAAAATAGTGCTGTAAGAAGGCTGGTGCCCTGTGCAGGCATGTCAGTGTTGCAGCACTGGTGTGCTAAGTTCATTCCTGTGTGTCTGCCTGGGGCCAGGGGTGGAGGGAGGCAGGATGATCACAAGGTCTTGCCACTCCAAAGTGCTGGCCTTGAAACTACCTGGAGTGGCCCTTCAATACTTCAAAGAGTCTACAAAAAATAGGGAAAGTGGCTTTTTACTTGGGCAAATAATGATAGAACAAGTAGGTTTAGATTAAAAGAAGAGAGATTTCAATTAGATGTTAGGAAACAATTCTTTACTTAGAAGGAAGCGAGGCACTGGAACAGGGTGCCCAGAGAAGCTGTGGATGCCCCATCCCTGGAAGTGTTCAAGGCCATGTTGGATGCAGCCTGTACAACCTGTTCTAGTGAAAGGTGTCCCTTCCCATCACAGGACAGCTGGAATTTGATGATCATGAACATGCCTTCCTACCCAAACCACTCTATGATTCTACAATTCTATGATCTTGACATATTCTGTCACAATTGGCTGAAATTAAGCTCCATGTTCAGCAGCTAGTGGGTGGAGAAAGTGTCATGGTATGGCTTGAAGGACAACACACAGACAACCTGGGGGCATAAACTTTGTGTTCTTAGGAAATAGGGCTGAAAATACACTAAAAATATTTGGGGCTAACCATTTTATAAGAGATGGTTGTCTGGACTTGTTTTTTATGACTTCAGGTACAACTTTTTTTTTCAACTAGGAAAAATTCATATGCAGAAGAATAGTACTTTACTAAAAACATTTATTTCAGTTTTTTAGAACATATGTCATATTTAGGCCAATTGAATTGTGTCAAATCTAGGTAAATTGATGTTTAGTTCTCCAGCTTGGAAAGCTGCTGTGTTCCAGTGAGTTTCTAAATATAAGCAATAACATCTTTGAACCAGACAGGTGACCTGATTTTCATAGTTGCTACATATCCAGGCAGCTGTAGATGGTAGTTCTCCTGGGCCTTTATTTTTGAAAACAGTTCTCCTTGTCTAAGGCCTGCAGCCTGAGACAGTCACTTTGGAAAATCTTCAAAAATACTCACTTAGCCTTTTGCATCCATAATATTTTGTTTCAGCTCTGTGCTATGTTTGCCCTCAAATTAATTATCTTTTTAAAATCCTTTCCTGTTATAATTGGCTCATGGAAAGATTTTGGCATAATATACTGAAAAAAGGGTAAACAAAAATTAAAGGTTTTCCAACAAATTTATATTACCATTCCTGAATACTTGAAACACTATCAGCATATGGAGATTTATGTTTTCTTGTTCCATCTTAAAACCACTACTTATAGTGAAATTTGTTAAAATAATTGAGTTTAGTGAGGTTTCTATAAAATTGAAGAGATTTCCATCCTTTAAAACACTGAGGGATTTTGTATCTTAAAACCATTACTTATAGTGAAATTTGTTAAAATAATTGAGTTTAGTGAGGTTTCTATAAAATTGAAGAGATTTCCATCCTTTGTTTAAAAATTTCAAATTACAAACATATGAACAGATTATACATTTTGTTATTATATTGTAACTGGGAAACCTGCATAATACTAAAACAGTATTCATTTCTTCGTTCTAACAAATTTCTACCTTTGTCTCAGATTGTAGCTTGGTCTCATAAGGGTAATTTCATCCTCAGGATCTTAATGAAGAATTATTTTAGAGCTGTATTTGGTTTAAACTAAATTCTTTGATGATAAATAGACATTAGACTGATTTACAATTGCTAATTTGTACTAAGACTGAAAAATCTTGAGTTCTTGGTACCTGTTTGAGGTACTTTTTTTGTTTTGAACAGCACTCTGCTCACTTTTTAAAGGCAATTAGTATGTTTTTTAAGAATTGTGTTCCTTTGTTTCTGATTGATATGGTCGAGGACAATTTCAGCTGCTGAAGAGCTTCTTCCATTGCACAGACACAGTGATTTCCATTATGGTTTCCTCAAGCCCCCACACAGAACAACACGAGTTTTATGCTTGTAAATTTTGACAGGATGTTGTGCACAGGCTCTCCACAAGCCTTCAGGAAGACAAATGGTCAGAGCAGGTTGTCTGTGGTGATCCTTCTTCCATCCCAAGCGAGAAACAAGAGCCAGATCATTTTGTCATAAAGGGCAAAGGAGAGTCTTGTGAGAGTCACCAGTAAAAGTGATCTCAGATGGGGCACAGGAGCAATACTTCCCACACTCTGATAAATCCAAGTTCTGCCCCTCTACTCTGCTCTGGTGAGATTCCACCTCCATTGCTGCATCCAGCTCTGGGGTCGCCAACACAGGACACATCTGTTGGGATGAGTCCAAATGAGGAAAACCAGGTTAATCAGAGGGATGGAGCCCCTCTCCTGTGAAAAATGCTGAGAGAACTGGGATTGTTCAGCCTGGAAAAGAGAAGACTTTGTTGTGACCTAATTGTGGCCTGGGACCCGAAAGGAACTTAGAGGAAAGATGGGGCAATAGCATTTACAAGAGCATGGAGTGACAGGACAAGGGGAAGTGGGTTCAGATTGAAAGACAATAGGTTTAGATTAGACACTAGTAAAAAATGCTTTACTGTGAGGGTGGTGAGGCACTGGGACAGATTGCCCAGGGAAGCTGTGGATACCCAACCCTGGAAGTGTTTATGGCCAAGTTGGAGGGGGCTTGGAGCAACCTGTTCTAGTGGGAAGTGTGTCTGCCTATGGCAGGGGGACTGGAACTAGATGGCCTTTAAGGTTCCCTTCCACCCCAAACCATTCTATGGTTCTGTGGTAAATTCCTCCAGACTTTGGGCAATCTATAATGGACTTCGGTGAAATCAGCTTAGGGTCCTTAGATGGCTCAGATTGCAATGAACCTTTTGTGCCGGGACTGCCCGTCTTCCTGGCAACTGGGCGGGGTTTCTCCGTGATTTTGCAGCTTCAGGTCTCCACCAATGCAGTGGAAACACAATTTCTCTGTAGCCTTGAAGTAGCAAAAGGTTAAATCGGTGAAATCGAGGGGCCACCAGACTGAGGACAGACACACGAACAGGTACATTTGCTCTAGAACGGCGTGTTTCGAGCCATGTCCGTGGCAGGTGCAGCCGGAGTCCCGCAGCAGCACGGCGCGCCGGGATTCCCAGCGCTGCGGGAATCCCTCCTCCCCCGGGCAGCGCGCGTCACCCGGGCGGCCCGGCCGGCGGTGCGGCCCAGGCCCGGCCCCCTCGATCCGGGTATCGCCGCCCCGGGGCGGCTCCGCCGCCGCCCCCTGTGCCGCGGCGGGAGAGCTGCGGGCTCCTGGGCCGGACTCGCTGCTGCTCCCGGCTCGGCTCGGCCCGGCCCGGCCGTACGTACGTACCGGGGGCGGCGCTGGGCTCGGGGCCGGCGCTGCCGGGGCGGCTGGGCCCGGGGCTGGGGCGGCTGCGGGGCGGGCAGGGGGCGAGCGCGGGGCTCCGGCAGCCCTCGGCGCGGTGGGGCTGGGGGACCGGCGTGACGCCCCTCCGGGCGGCGCTCCGGCCTGACAGCTGGGTTTCCGCCTCTCTGCGGTGGCGGAAAATCCGATTATATGAGTTTCTCGCATTAAAAGAAACAAATCCCAGGATGCCGGGACGGTTAAGAGTGAAGGCTGCGGTCCTGCCCACGTGCCAGAGCCCCTCACATCCCCAAACCCACTTTGGTCATGTTTTTGCCGACTCGTATTGCGGAATCTGCAAAAAGTGTAACTTTGTGTCAGCAGTTCTTCCTGCTTTATGTTTTCGTGATTTCAGAGCAGAGCAAGTCGCTTGTGTAGAGCAGGGGGAAACATCTTAAACTGTTATTGTTGTCTCACAATTCTAGGAACGTGCAGAAATGTCTCCCTTCGAAAATAAAGGACTAATACTGGGCATAATGGCAGGGACCGCTGGATTAAGCCTGGTGTTGGTTTGCTACCGCAAGATCCGAAAGCCTGGTGCAGCTGTGCGTATTCGTGCGTTCCGGGATATAGGTAACAGAGTTAATTCAGTGGGCTTGCCAAATGAGGTTCCTAATGAGCAAGCAGCAGTAATGGTTTTACATGGAAGGCAACTGCAAATACTAGAAAAATTGAATGGCCTGCTACTAAGCGTGGACGAACTGAAGAGAGAGGTGGAATTTCTGAAAGAAGCAATTCCAAAACTTGAAGAGCTTGTTCGAAATGAGCTTCAAGGAAAGGGTGACGTTCAGAGAGTTAGCCCATCACACAGAGCAGCAAGGCGGAGAAAAGCAGAGACAACTTCTAGTGCAAGAGAAACTACCAGCTCTGAAGAGGCAGAAAGTGAAGGAGGGTGAGTTAATTTGTATCCTCTACTGTACACATGCAGTGCAAGTTGCATCGTTACCTATATGAAACTGTAAACAGGAGCCCTTTAAAAGTTGGTAAGGAGCCCTTTAAATTTTATACTTCTGGAAATATAATTACAAACATTCAGATGAACAGTTTTTAGATCAGAGAAGACTCTTAGTGATCATCTGAAATCTGCACTATGGCTGAAGTTGGCTTAATGCCAAGCATAATACAGATTCGTTTTAAGAGTGTGTTTGGTAACACTGATGCAGTATTGCTACATAGCTGTGCAATGAGAGGCAAAGTTCAGAATAATGGTGTAATTTTAAAAGTTCTTCTAGTGCAAAGGCTCTTCGACAGAGTTTGTTCAGACTGTATGTATGCTCACGTGCTTTTCCTGATAATTGTTTTTTATCAGCCTCACAGATTAGTTATTACTGAGTTCTGCCTAGAGGCATTGCATACTGTGGAAGCTACATCTGAGCAGCACCTCTGTACAAGTGGCAATGTTTATGTGTATGAGCTATTGTATACACTTTTTGGTGGCTCAAAAAGTGACCATGAGGAATTTAGGATGCTGACTCAGGTAGAAAGTTCCTGGTTTTGATCACATCTTGTAGTCACGTTATAGTTAATGGGGTCTTTTATTCTCATGAGTTGAGGAACATGCTGGGGAATGATGTGTTCCAGGAGAGGCACTATATTTTTGTCTTGACATTAATCTCCTGTAATTACAACTTTGTTTTGGTATAATCAGATTAGATACTTACATGCAATTTACTAATACTATGTTTATAGCAACTGAGTTTTTTGAGCTACTTCTCAGCATGTCTTACACGCCCGTGTAGGCAGCATTATGTCTGTTAATTGCCCATCTTATGTCACCTTTTCTCTTTAAAGTATTTTAACTAACTGTAATATTCTGGAGACAGCTAACATGCTGCATATTAATGGAATTCTATATTTAACATTTTCTCCACATCCATTTTCAGTTACTGTGAGCAGACTTTCTTTCTATGTTACATCCCAGCCCACAGAGTTCACAAGTCTTATATTTTGATACCATATTTTAAGACTTGTCAGTTCTATTATGAACCAGTTCTTTATTTTGAGTATTCAGGGTTGGCATAAGTATTCAATGACAGTCCTCCTTCGTCTGGTGTGGAAACATCTTGGTTCTCTTAGTTTCTTAGATAATTTCATCCATTGGTTTGTTTGCATAGGCCTTCATGTTATGAATAAAATATTCAGAGCTGCAGATGAGGCAAAGGGACCAGTTTACAAATTACTAGGTCCACAGATGCAATGCAGGGGTTATTCCACAGGTAGCATTTGAGAAAATCCTGTTTCCTGATCAGGAGTGATGTGTTGCTGTTTGAAAACAAGCCAAGGAAACTTGTGTGCTCAAGTTCTTCCGTGTGACGAAGAAGCTGATGCGGTGCTCCAATACAAGTGATTAGAGTGTGCAAGAGCATTGAGTGTGTCCTTAAGAGAGGCCTTCTCTGACAAGTATTTGTGTACAGTCAGAAACAAGGAAGATAATTCAAGGTTATAGTTAGCATTAATCATTTGGCTATGTTCTTTCCCAATGCTGTTTTTCAATCCCTTATGGAAAGAGGTGGGCTTTTTTCCTATTAACACATTGGACTTGATATGTTTGTTTTTCTTATCTTCTCTAAATTTGAGATAATTTGATTTTCTTTAAGTAAATAGTATTTTTTTTGCTTCCTTTTGCAAATAGATTGTAAATCCTAATGTGTAGAGTTGCAATATATAGCTTTTTCTGAGGTTTTCTGTAACTTTAATGACTGGTGCATGGCCTGGAGGGTCAATAGCAACACATGGGTTTTTTCCAGTTACTCTACATCACTGCTTCATATGCTGTAGGCATTGCACCATGTGCACTGTTTTATACTCTTCTGTGGCTAATTCCACACACAATAGTGCATTCAGGTGCTTGTTTTGCACTACAGGAAAAAAAAATTGCTCTTTGTTAGTGATAAAACATTTTTTCACCTTTCTATACTCCCATCTAAAGTGCATTGTGTTTTACTGCCTCAGCAGTAATTTCATGATCTGGAAGATAGGATTTTGCTTGAGTTAAGCACTTCTGTTTTTAATTGACAAATGGGTAGACACTGGGAATTGACAGATAAACTAATCTGAAGAGTTGTATGGATTTGTGCTGGATGACTACATTGGTTTCAGGTTTGTAAACTTCTTCCAGAAAAGCTTTTAGTACTACCCTAGTTTTTTTCATTAAATATGGCGAGCTGACAGTCTCTGATAAGACTCTCACTGCTTTGATCTGCTCTGGGCATATTCTCAATGTCACTGTTGGTATTCAACACCTTGGGAAGAGAAGTTTTCTGTTTTGCCTTTCAAAAATTATGTATTTCTGTAAGAGGAGAAATGTCACATGTGTTTTAATAAATGAGCTATATTTTTACATAATGACAGTCAGAATGGAAGGTGCCCTGAATGGATGAGACATTAAATGATAAAGAGTCTGTGGTTTCTAATCTATGCTTCTCTGTATTCTACTGTTTTTTAAGTTTGTTTCAGTTCCAATAATGTCCTAGTGAAAACTTCGATGTTTAACGTTTGAGAATGTGTAACAAGCTCTCAGTTATTTACAAATACAATAAATTGTGCCTAGATGATCACCTGGAATGGAACGTGTCACCGAATTCTCCTCTTTGTGATTTTCAAGCTGTTTCCTCCCTGATATGGCAGTGATGAACTCTGAACATCAGTGTCATTTTGGAACCCGTCTTCAGCTGGCCCAGCATCCAAGCTCTTCAAATTGCATTTGGCATCAGACACCAGAAAGATTCACTGCAGTAAATTCTTTTCTGACAGATGCTCTATTTATAATTTTTCCTTGAAATAGTTTAGTCAACAGGAAAAGAAATTTCCCTTGCCTGCTTCTGAGTATCATTTCACTTAGCATTTTCTAATTTATTTTGCTGTTCATTTATTTGAAATGCAACCTTCAGTTGGCTTAAGAATCCAGTTTGCCAAACCTTTCCTTGAAAGCCACTTATCATTACTGATGGATGTGCACTTTGCTGAATCATACAGTGCAAATTTGATCCAGATCCATCTGTGACATAAAATCACCTTTCTGTGGAATTAGCCAGAGCAGATGAGAGGGTGTTTGTATCAGCTTGTGTTTTTCTTAGAAGTTGGCAGGGAGATGAGAGATGATATTTGATCTGTCTAAAAGCTGAAGTGTTGTGAACAAATGATACCTGGTTAGGCACAGTGTCTGCTAATTTACAGACACCCCAACACAGTTTTTGAACAACCCAACTGTGTTTATACCACAGGGGTGTTTTATACCATGTAGCTTGTTTTAATCTGGTACTAGGTGCTGGGATTTATTGCTTAGCCACGGTGGGGTGAGTCTCCAGCACAGTTTCCATTTGTTCTTTGAACTTTGAACAGTCCATTGTGATACAACTGAGTCCTGTTGGTTGATCGTTGCTCCTCACATTCTTATCACTGTTTTTCTCTTTTATTTAAAATCTATTGGTAATAAAGGTGAAAACAAGTTGGCACTGACTCTGGACATTTTTTCCATTTTTTTCAAATATTTATCAATGTGTTTATCACTTGTAAATCCCTTTTCTTTTTATCATCTGATAAAACCTCTTGCAGGAAAATACCACCTAAAATTGCAGCTTTCTGTTATATGGAATATTTGTAAAACAAACAATAATGACTATTCCTTGTTTTCTGTTTATTTCCTTTTTGGAGTAATGTTATCAGTCCTTAAAGTCCTGGAGTTTTTAAACTGTGTTAAGAAGAATCTCCACTTCTGTTTGTTATTTCAGTGCTTTAGAATGCATAGGTGTATAAGACTGTTAGCTGCTTTGTTGAAGGCAGATATTGCCCAACAAGTAAATTGAAATTTATGACATTCTATTCGATGTTTAAGAGGGTCTGTTCCACATTTAAATACTTTCAGGGTTCATAAAGCAGGTAAATAGATGAGGTAAGAGAGAATTTGCAAGTACAGTGGAGATGAGAGGGAATAGGTAAGGCATGAGCCTGCTGTCTCTGCTGTTTTATAATTAACTCCTTATGGGTTCACATGGTCTTTTAGATAGTGACCTACTTCACACTTTTTCTATGAGTCTCCCAATAAATATATGATTTACCTGATGTCATGTGAATTTGATGTTTGGCCTCAATTTGATGTTTTGTCATGACATTTGATGTAGTGCTGCTGGAAATCTCTGCTGGGCATGTTTGGACTGACAGACAGCCCGATGGGCTTGGGCGTCAGCCCAACCTTGTATTTGTCATCTGGCTATTATATTTTTGCTGGGAGAATAGCATTTTCTAATAATCATTTTTATCTGTTATCTAACACAGGAACAGTAGTGATCATAGAAATTTTAGCAGATGTTTATGCAGCAGAGGTAAAGAATACAACACCAACACTGACTTCCAAACACTGGTCCCTCGCTTTCATATCTACCTGATTAGGTAGCATTAGATGCAGTGCCCAAATTCCTGTAACTAAGGATATTGTCTTTACTGCTTAGTTGCTGCTCTTTCACATTATCTAGTGACCTTATTTTAGGTTGGGAATTGCCCAGATCCTCAGTGCATTTATCTTTTAATTAGGGGGAATGGAGCATCTAAATCATGTGAGGAAAGATACTTTCCAAGCATACTTCACATCACAGAGTTTTGTATTGGAGCTAAAAGATTGTCCCATTCCCCGGGAACTCCCTTATACATTTGATTAAGTTGGGGCTCTTAAAAATGCAGCCACGATATATATCTGTGCCCACTTCAAAGTAACTATGAAAGAACGATATGCTGTGTTTTAAGCATGCTTCAGAAAATGAAAATAGATGTTCAATGACTGAATATATATATTCACAAAGATATATATATAATATATAGTCTCTGCAAGACACAGCATAGGATGTCATCAAGTTCAGCATCATCAAGATTATGTAAAACAAATCTGTAGAAACATATGAAGTTTTCCGTCTCTGTTCTGCTCAATGAAGTTTTTCAGTTTGAACATGTACACATGGTCTGTGTATGTATTGTTTTATGCAAATGTATTTTTGACTCCTCTTTCTGGTGTCACTGTGTTAATTTTGCAGCAAAACTGTCATGCCACATCTGGCACTTCTGTAGCTTCATAAGCATTTGTACTTGTTCATTTACAGGCTGGAAGTCTATCTGCTCTGATACACTCATCTGTTCTGAAAGCAACATATTGAAAACAGAATATTTGAAAGCCATGATTAATAACCTTCATTTTGACTGCTAACATTCTGTCCTAGTTATATTTCTGAAAAAAGAAATAGATTTTTTTTATATTCCAACTGTCATGGTCTATTTCGATTATTCAGTTACTTAATGTGTGTAGTACATTCCATGCTATTTGTACTCAGAGTAACCATTTAGAAGATCTTTGAACCTGGCAGCTGATAGGTTTACATTATTACTTCTCCCCAGAACAGTATTTTCAAAAGTGGAAATGCAGAAGATGAGGCTTCTCTGTCCATTTTTAGTACATAAGTAAAAGGCTGCTTTTTAAAAACAGTGCCATCAGCTGCTCCTCTTTGAAATCAGAGTACCATAATGTATTCTCAGCACTTTGGACAGTAAGGCCACCTGCTTATCTCTGTGTGATATTTATGCTTTTATAAATATTTCTTTGCCCTTGACTGCCTTGTGCTGAGTACTTGTGCACTAAGCATCATGAATCAATATAAGCTCTTTTCTGAAGTTCAGATACTCTGAACTTCAGAATGCTCAGAAGAAATAAGGAATTTATAACAATGGTGTTATTTTTATTGGCTTGTATTTAGATCTTAAAAGTGCTAAGAAAATACTGTATAAATTATTGTTATAGCACTTATATTTTGATTAGTAAGCTCATTCCTTTTTCAAAAAATAGGGAAATTGAGGTAAAGAGTTGAAGAGGCCTATTCAGGGTTACTGAGCATGTCTTAAAACACATTAATGATTTCAAGTGTTCTGCATTTGAAACACAAGGCTACATGTGTTTCTAATATGTATCTGCATTTTTTTAATGGAGTATTAGGCAGCAGTATAATTACTTACCTGTTATGTTTGGAATATGACTGTGCTATCCCTTTGAAGATAAAGGTTTTGTAATAATAACAATAAGCTTGATATTAATAAAAAATCCTTTAAAGTTGGACAACTGGGATAAGCTGTACTCTGAAATTTTTGCTTTTTAATTTAACAATGCCCTTTTTTTTTTAAGAAAAAAATGGTTATTATTTTCTGTGATTCTAGTTACCTTACCGCTCATACTGATTCTGAAGGAGACTCTGAGGAAGAAAAGAGATGTATGAAATCACCTGATGACTTGCTGAAATCAGAAGAAGATGAAGACTTACTTAATTTTTTACAGCAGGTGGACAACTTGCACAAGGGTTCAGAGGATGATAAAAAGGAGGGCTTCAGACTGCTGACTGAGAAAGATGACAAGGTATTGTGAGTAAACTTAATATTGTGTTGCTATTAACTTATACTTTACACTGCTTTTGAGAACTAAATACAAGCTTTAAAATGCACTTAGAAATGGACTACGAAATTTCAAGCATATTTTTAAAATACAGTCAAAAAGCAGTATTTCAAAGTGGTGTTAATATTCATGTTGTGTGGACATAGGAGTTCTACTATTTTATACCCCATTCCAATTCAATAACTTTGAGGCTTTGTTTGACATAGGAATTCTTCCATAAAATGAAGAAAAATCATGGGCTTTTTTCAATGTAAATTACACTTACTTCTGCTGGTTTTGGAATAGTCTGTGTGAGAAAAATCCTGTAGAATTAAGTAGTAACCAGACCTACTGTTCTCAAACTGTGAGCATCTAGTCTGCTCATACCTTTCTAATACCATCCATGTGAATTTTTCCCTTGGCTTTACTGGGCCCATATATAACTCCAGATAAAATTTAAAGGTGGTTTCATGTGCAGTGCTGAATTCATTTTACCATTTTATTCTGGTTTGGCAAGCATTAGTTCTGACTGTATTTTCTTCTGAATATTGGAATACCAAGGAAGGTAAATGAGATATTGTGAGTGAGTGTGGTGCTTATGGCTTCCCTGAAGAAAATACACATACTTTGTTCAGGAATTTGTTGTGCTTTGCTGGATTACCTTGTAAATGTTTATATTAAAAGAAGTTTAAACTGATTTATAAAATAACTTTTTAGACAGTCTCAGGTGTTTCCAAAACTGTATTCTCTTTTGTCCATGGAAGATTGGTCAATTGGTTCTCACATGAACTAAAAGTAGCATGTAGAAGGATGGAAAATTAACAAAAAATTATGCCATCTTCTAAATACTTGCTTTAAGCATGTTATTAATTTTAAACATTGTGAACGTAAACTGTTTAAATCACATTCTGATCAGTTTAATTATGTAGCTATCCTCTACTTCCAGTACAAAGACTGTGTGGACTTTCTTTGGAGGCTTGCACGTGCTTATGGAGATCTGTTTGAGATGACTACTGATGCTGAGGAGAAGAGGAAATATGTAACTGATGGTAAGAGGAAAAAATGTTTATGAAGAGTGCCATATGAATGTAGTGAAACATGCTTTGAACTTTGGTTAAGTTTTCCAATATAAGGAATTTGCAATCCAAATTTGCATTTGTACTGTAATGATAATGCTTTGTGCAGTAAACCACCACAGTTTGCAACTTCAGTTCATTCTTTCCTCAATGAGATCCAAAACCAGTGGCAGAGAAGTATAATGGGTCATAATTAGAGGCTGTTGTCTCTGCAGATTGCCTTAAAATCCTGTATTTTGTTGAGAAACAGATGGATACAGAATGTGAAAACTCTCAGATGTTGTTAGCACAGTTTCTTAATTACATCTTTGGGAGAGCAAGAGGAATAAATAAATGCTGAGGCTGGGTCAGGGGTTTTTTTTCTGCTTTCCTGTGGTCAAGGAGCACTCCTGCATATCAGCAGTCTCTTTTGTGGTGATGGTGGGGATGAAACTGTGAATCTGGAGGAACTGTTGACCAGAAACAGAAGTGGTGTGTTGACAATTGATGTTGCTTCCAGACATCTCTCCCCATGTGTCCTGTTTAACAATTTAATCTCTACAAGATTTTAATTTTCTTCATCATAGCACCTTTTTTTTGGTTGCTTTTAAAATCATTGCCCTTTCTTTCACTGTCTGGATGGATATTGGCTAGAGGAACAGTTTGTTTCCCCTTTTATTTTGGGTCTTCTTTTTATTACATTAAAACCTACATCTGTATACTGTGCCACTCTCGTCCAGTCAAGGCACTGTTTTTAAAATAATCTTTTTTGCCTTTATCTCAGAGTATTTCTCTCTTTCTTTTGTCTCTCCATTGCCCCTTCCTTGCTGCACCAAATCAGGTTTTGTAAGTGTAACCCAAGTTTGGGTTATTTTGTCTTCTGTGACACCTCTCATTGACTTTTTGTTGTGTTGGCAATGACAGTGTCACTGACAAAGCAGTTTCAGCTGTCCTTTGTCATCCTTTAAGGCAGTGTGATGCCTTCACGCTGTTGTAACATATTCCACTGTCAACCTCAGTTTGTTCAAGGTCCTTCCTTTTTCCAAGCCTTTTGTCATCTAAATACTCCTGAAGACTTGCACTGTCTTAGCAACTTAATTGATACTGTCTTTGCTTTAGTAGAGACTTGGCTTTGTACATAAATCCTACAGTGCAGTGAGGAATATGACACAAAGTAAATGAAAACAGTAAATTCTGTTGCAGGATCCTTTGCTTTTACCAGTGACTGGACTTGAAGCTGGCCAGGACTGTGGGGGACAATAAAGAGTTTTTTTCAAATGTATTAATGGCAATAGGTGGTGTAAAAATATCATTAGCTCATTACAGGATGAGGGTGGTCACTTCACAAAGGGAGATATGGACAAGGCACAGATGTTTAATGTATTCTTTGCCTCTGTCTTTAACACGGATGATGGAGTAACGGGTTATCAGTGCCCTGAGCTGGAGTACCATGGCTGCAAGAATTATCAATTCCCAGTCAACCTGGAAATCATGTAGGATCTGCTGCTTCATCTGGATTCCTAAAAATCCATGGGGACTGATGGGATTCATCCAACAATCCTCAAAGAACTAGTTGGTGTAATCTCAAAACCTCTTCTGGTGATTTTGGGGCAGTCTTGGGAATCTGGAGAGGTCCAGCTGACTGGAAGCTGGCTGACATTGTCCTGATTTTCAAAGAGGGTAGGAAGGAAGACCCTGGCAACTACAGGTCTGTCAGTCTTACTTCAATGCCTGGTAAAGTTATGGAGAATATTATTCTGGGAGGTATAGAAAAACATCTGGAGGACAATCCATCTGGTCACAGCCAGCACAGCTTCATGAGAGGAAGGTCCTGCTAATGAAACATGATTTCCTTTTATAACAAAGTGCCCCACCTAGCTGATCAAGGGAAACCAGTTGGTACAATATTTTTGAATATCAGTAAAGCTTTGGATACTGTCTCTCACAGGATCTTTCTGGACAAAATGTCCCACACACAGCTGGTTAAACACATCATGGGATAATGTGGCTCACAAGTCAGGCACAAAGGGTTACAGTGAATGGGGTGACATCAGGCTGGGGACCTGTCACTAGAAGGGTTCCACTGGGCTCCATTCTTGGCCCTGTGCTCTTCAACATCTTCATAAAGGACTTGGACACAGGAAAGGAAGATATACAGAGCAAGTTCACAGAGGATACAGAACTGGGAGGAGCTGTTGAGTCCCTTGAGGGCAGAGAGAACCTGCAGAGAGACCTCAACAAGTCACAGAACTGGGCAACCACCAGCTGTATGAAGTTCAACAAGGGAAAGTGTCAGATTCTCTACCTGGGATAGGACAACCCTGGATGTGTGGACAGGCTGGGCAATGAGATGCTGGAGAGTAGCACCATGAATCCTGGTCCCTGGCAAGTCGAACCTGAGTCTGCAGTGCCCTGGCAGCCAGGAGGGCCAACCCTGTCCTGGGGGGCATCAGGCACAGCATCAACAGCCAGGGAAGGGCGGGAATTGTCCTGCTCTGCTCTGGGCTGGGGTGCAGTTTTGGGTGACACAATGTAAAAAAGACATTGAACTATTGGGGGGCATTCAAAGGAGCATGAGGATGGTGAAAGGCCTTGTTGGGAAGCCACATGAGGAGCAACTGAGGTCACTTGGTCTGTTCAGCTTGAAGAAGAGAAGACTGAGGGGACCTCATTGCAGCTACAACTTCCTTGTGAGGGGAAGAGGAGGGGCAGACTGATCTTGGTGGTGCCAGTGACAGGACCCAAGGGAATGGATTGAAGTCGTGTTAGGGGCGGTTTAAATTGGAATTAGGAAAATTAGGAAAAGGTTATTCACCGGAGTGTGACTGAGCAATGGAAGAGACTCCCCAGGAAAGTGGTCACAGCACCAGCCTGACAGAGTTCAAGAAGAATTTGGACAATGTTGTCAGGCACATAGTGTGACTCTTTGGGGTGGTCCTGTGCAAGCTAGGAATTGGATTCAATGATCTTTGTCAGTCCTTTCCAACTCAGCAGATTCTGTGATTCTGTAACTGCATGTAACCACAGCTGATGAATGATAGCAAAAACCAGGGAGAGATAAAGAATGATGGAATGAAAGTGAGTCTTAGGTGTTGAGTAACCAGCCTAGTTTGGCTCATTCTCATGAAGTGGGGGTGGCGGCAACCTTTTTCATCTCAGTTTTTGGAAGTGCTGCAGAGGGCTTGAGACTGCAGGAGAGCTGGCAGTAGTTTCATGGTTATTTTTCATTCCACTGGGTAGGAGGACTGTGTATGCTATTCTTTGTTTTTATGAAGTTAACTTACAATACAGAAATGTCAGTGCAGTTTAATTGGTTGCAGCTGAGACTCTGCAAACAGCAAGCATCTCAACTGAACTTCTTACTGGGGGCGTGGGTTTGATCAAATCACCTACTGTCATCTTTATTCAGTTAAAAGTGGAACTTAAGGGAAGTGGAACTTCAACTGGTTTATTCCTGTATCCAGGGCATTGAAACGGCTTTGCTGGTTCTTCTGACAGATGCTTGTCTGACCTGCTTTTAAGGCTCTTCAGTCTTACAGACATGACCGCCTCCTTTGACAGTCTTGTCCAATCCTTCCCTGATTTAACTGCATCTGAACTGGATTTTAAAGGAAAATACTAAAACTGCATGTATAGTTGATATATACTTATATGTATGTGTATGACTATGTAAATGAAGTAAAGCCAGGATGTTGTGTTGTTCATCTAATGTTTCTAAGAACAGGAAGCAATTTCTTTGCTGCTGGAGTAAATCAGATTGCTTTGTTCTTGGGCATCACCTAAAACATGGAAGAGTACTATAAATCAAATCCTATATTGTGTTCCATTTACAGGAAAGATTAAAGCTGAACAGGCTATTCAGCTGGATGCTGGGAGTGCTGAGAGTCACCAGTGGTAAGTTTAAGAAAGTTTTTACAAAGTTGTGTACATTTATTAAATTCAAGGAAAAAAACTCCAGTCTGACATCAGTTTCATAAATTAGTCATTACTATTTTTTCATAGTTTTATGAAATTCAACTGTCATCAGTTGTTGCTAAGAATTACATTGAAATATTCTGTGAAGCATTTACTATAGCATGTGAAACAACTCAATAACCATACTTCAATAAGTACCAAGAAATGTACATAAGAGTATTTGCTTAAGCCACTATTTTGTTTCTCAGAGAAGCCGTAATTTTCCATTTACCTTCCCATTCAATAATTCACAAAATAATGTCATTTGACCTTGAATTTTGTCCTTTCCTTTTCTTGTAATAGTCTAAATTGTGATAATTAAAAACAGACATAGAGGACTATGGAAATTTGAATTAACTTCTCAATTTTTGTTTTATCATACAGTTTTTCTCCAAGCTTGACTCTTAGTTCAGTTTTGTAGACCTTGCCAGAACTAACAAACTCTGCAAATGTAAATATTTTTTTATCAAATCAACACTATCAGGTAAAAGATAATTCTGCTGAGTTCTATCTGATAGTTCCTCACCTTAGTATTTTATTAGTAAATTTTACTGCACTCCTGATTTCTTTTCTAATATTATTAGCTTTTCCTTTCCATTTTGGTTTCTGCATTCTTCATTAATTTTCTTTGCACTTGTGGGATGGGATTTCACCAAACTTCTGCACATCTAAAACAAATACTTTTACCCCAGGCTCCTTTCACAATCTAAAGAAAGCAGTCACTTCTGGAATGCAGTTCACTGGAGTCAGTTTTGCTCATTTAGTCTTGCATGAGGGTGAGATGAATTTCTCCTGGGGCTCAGTTGACAGCATCTCCATTGCCAACAAAGGGAGCACATGTCAGCTATCTCAGGTTTAGATACTTGATTAGACACAGACATTGTCATTTAAGTAGTTAATTCTCTGTCTTGCTTTCTCTCTTTCTGAAAGCAATTTAAAGCCATTTCTGCTCTTTGCTTCACCACAGTCATGACCACTTCCTCAGGGTAATGCTGGTGTACCCTTCTCAGCTAGAACTTTGTGTATAAACAACCACAAAATCACATTCAAGTACGAATCCTGCCTCTCCCTTCCTCCTCAGCCCACAAGACTGACAAAATATTCTAGTATAAATACAGCTTCACTGGCAGAAACTATGCTGATAAACCCTTACATATTGTGCAGGGAGATGTAGGTGGTCTGCTGGACTTCACATGTGAGATCCTGTCCTGGCAGGAACATCTAGCAGGGGAAGAATTATGAGTGTAAGGAGATGTGTTCCAGAGGTTAGCTCAGAAAGCTGATTTGAGAGGTTTAAGAGGAAAATCTTACATTCTTTAAGCTACTGCTTCTTGTAACAGGCAATGGATTTCTATATGGTTTGCAGTTTTCATCCTTCATCTATCTGGGTTGCAAGTGAACATGAGGTTTTTATAATTATTGTTCAACTGATGTCTTTCTAGAGGTATAGATAGACATTATATATTAAAATAGTTCACTGTCATTTTTATCTGAATATATTATCTGCTTGTCTTTATTTTCTGACATCTTTCTGACTTACTGCATGATTTTTAAAGTGTGATGTAAGTGTAATGGTTGTGCCAATGAAACTGAGGCTCTAAATACTGGGCAGAATGGACTTCCATGCTCCAGAGGAACATTGGTATCTTTTTGTTTTGCATAACAATAGTTGGTCATTCTGTGGTCCTAGTAGGTATTTTTGTACTGTGCTGCTACTTAACCAGTTGGACTTGTTTTGTAACTTATTTTTGAAAATTGTTTTATTCTATTTTATTCTTTATAAAGTATTTTACACACATTTAATTGATTTCGTGTTTATTTCTTACCATTTCTGAGTTTTGAAGCCATTTAAGTTTGTAAATGCACCCCCTCATGGATTAACATTTTATTTTAAAAGTGGCTTTTGTTGTATAGGCTTTTTAAAATCATTAACTTAATTAATGAAATTACCGGAAGATAATGGATCCAGCACTAAACTTTGAGTGACACCTGTAGTCATGCTCAGGTTCACATGAACCTGGTTCTGCAACCATCTCTACAGGTGATTTAATCTAAATATTTCCACGGTTATGTTTTGAGGAACATCAGGTAGGACAAAGTCAAAGGCCACATAAACAAGGTGTATCTTATTTGTTGTATTCCTCTTACCCAGGCTTTTTTATTTTGCCAGAATTCTTCTTTTATCATGTTTTTTCACAAAAATCTGGTGTTAACTGTTTTGTATTTTATCAGAGTAATTTATCCTGTATTGTTTTCAGGTTAGGCTGGTTTGCTTATGCACTTCCAGAGTAATTTATCCTGTATTGTTTTCAGGTTAGGCTGGTTTGCCTGTAACACTTCTCCCTGATAGCAGCTATGTTTGCCTTTTTGCTTGCTGTTGAGGCTTTCTGCATTACTTACAAGACTTCTGTAGTCAGCTCTGTGTCAGATCTATATTGTTCAAATCTGGTCTAATGCAAATTTTTCCAGTTTATCTAAACATTATTTCACATGTTAATCCCCGTGAACAAGAAATAAGACTTCAGGGAGTCTTCCCTCTAAAAAATGTGCTCTCAAAGTTGTACACAAACAGAATTTTACCTGAGGTTATAAATAGGAAAGACTGTGTATAACCAGGTAATGATGCAATACAATTAAGTTATGAATAAATTGTATGTGAAAGTAATACAAAATCCATAGTTAATAAGAATATTTATAAGAGAGAAAACAACATTAAAAAAAAAAAACAGAACAAATATTTATACAAAAAGATGCTAGGATCACTAGTGGGTGGTCAGGATCAGAGCTGAAGGGCAGTACCCAGCTCCAGATGGACAGCTGGATGTTCTGTCTCTGTCATATGTGCCTGCATGTGGGCAAGGGCCTGCTCCTGCACTTATGGGGGATGGAGAGTTGAAAGGCAGCATGTGCCATTTTATGTGCCAGGGTGTTTGTATGGCATGACAGATATCACGCAGGACCTTTGGGATCTCTACACTTCCAGGCTATCATACAGAAATGGTGAGAAACCCTAGGACATCTCCAGTGGCAGCAGGCACCTGTGTCCAGGCAGGGATCCTGTGAATTGAACAGGGTCTCTGCTGGCTGTAGTAGGAGATTAGATACACAAATGAGAAGGTCAGCGTGAGTGCAAGGTCAGTGTGAAAGCAATGCTGTCTCAGACCAAAATCCTTCCTTTTCATCTCACTGCCAGCATAACGTTTTCTAAAGCTGGATGAGGTAAATAATCCTAGCCTATGTAAGATGAGCCCATCTGTTTGTTGCATGTAAGGCAATGTCAGTCTTTATCACCTATTGATGACCAAGCTGGTTTTCTGACCTTGACTGAAGAAAGTTTTAGAAAGGTTTTGTCGATTTCTTACTAATTTCTGAAGGGGTTTGATATTTCAAATCAGCACAACTGAGGTTTTCACTCATGTTTGGTGTAGCTGCTATCTATGTTGTCCACTCATACATTATTTCTAGTGTTCTCTTAAACTGTTTAATATATTATGGCTTACTAAGTGAGTGAGGATTAAATGATAGCCTATTCTTTTCCTGGTCCTGTACCTTGCTCTCTACTTACAGTTAACCCTTGTGGAGCAGGGGGGATATAAGTGAGGAATAAATTGAATTCAGCAACATTGGTTTCATCTTTTGCCGTTATTTCCTCATTGTTCTGCGCTTTCATTTCTGTTTTTTTTTTTTTTTTTTCCTTCTGGTGTATTTATAGAAACCTCTTCTTATTGTCTTACCAATATCCCTAGCTTAGAGGTATACTCTTATTTTCATTTTTAGAGTAAATTTCTTTTGGGTTTTAAGGTAGTTGAGAATTCCTCACTGGAGCTGAATTGATCTAAAAATATTCCCTGCTATGACTAAAGGGTCATTTGCAGTTGTGCTGTTGAATATTGTCTCTTACTAAATCTTCTGTAGAACTTTTTTCTAATATTTAGAAATATTAGAAAAAGGCATTTCTTAAAGATTTCTTTTTTTTAATTAAAAATGTGCACTGTGCCTGTCATGCAGTGGTTAGGTCTATGGACCTGTTTGGAAGTTTCTTTTGGAAGCTTATCCCTGCTGCTTGAAAGCTCTATTTACCAAATAAACAAGTTCTTGTGACACCTGGACACACATAGTTGTCCTAGTGTAGACAGAATTATACTAGCAAAAACATCCCTTTTCCAGAGCAGGTATTTTTCTTGTTGTGGAACTGCTGTAAGGTATCTGCAAGACAGAACACATTTTTTGTGTCCCCCAATGGAATTTAGTGGAATGGTTCCATGAGCAAACTTGCTAATATAGGCTTAGAGTTCAGCTGTATTGTCTTACTTTTGATATTTACTTCAGTTAAGAACAAAAAGATGCCATATATCCTCTTACTGATATCACCTATTTTTTCTGTAAAATTGTATGATAACATGATCAACACTCCAACTGTTCAGCTTACTGATTAGAATACTAACAGTATTCAGCCTCAAATTAAATTTGAGGAAACATATGCAGAATAAAGAAAGCAAAAGATCTTGAAGTAGTTAGTTGGTTTTGGTAACGAGTTGCAGCTGCAATTAATTTTCATATCTGAGTCTAGATTTTTGAAAACATGTGATAATACTTAATCTCATAGTTGCCAATGAGATCAAAAACCTTCAGACTTTTTGAATGTTGACCTCTAAATAACTGAAGTAAATGACAACACTGGAAAGGAAAAGCATAGCTTTATTATTTGTATGAACACCCTAAAGACAGAGTAAATATTCTAAGTGATTTGTGGCTTTGTTCAGGCAGTGTCAATTTTTCAAGTTATGGAGGAACTCACATGCAAAAGTTATCATCAGCTGTCGTTGCAGGTCCTCTTTTTTCCAAGCCTCAAACAAATTCATTTTGTTGGCCAGTGATTCCCAAAGGACGGCTGTGAATCCTTGCAGCTCATCTTGGATCATGGAGCATTTTTATCACCCAGATTTTAATTAGAAGTGCTGTGTGAACAATTTGGTGCTGCAGTTGCTTTATAGTCACGCTGCTTTACAATTTTACAGTTACAGAAAACATAATGTAGATGTATAAGAACAGTGCTTTTATTTAAAACTAAACAGTAACTTTTAAATTCTTCTGCAAAACCAGTGAATGTTTGTATTTCTGTGAGGTTTGTTGCTGGTTTCGCTTCGTGAGTTTGGAGAAGAGCTCTGGAAGGTTTCTCTGCTGTTGCGCAGATCCCCACACTTCCTTTTTTTTGAGGAGAACTTGTTACAGGCTGTGCAAAGAACAAAAAGGTTATTGTTATGGCAGATTTTCAGGACAATTACTTAAAAAGGTCATTCTTTGCATTGAGCTTTGGTTTGTTTGCCACAAACAAAGTTGGTGCTGCTCTTGAGTTTGTGTTACTGTCTAGAACTCACCTGTTGGTGGGAGCCATACAGCACCTCTCATTTAGGTGCAAGTGAAGTTAGCAAGTGAAAACCCAGTAGCTGTAAGTGAAGACCCTTTCTGAACACACCTCCCCCCAAGAGATTTCTCTGTCATGTGTATGAGTGTTCATCAGAAGCACAGATATTCTCACAAACCCTGGGTTTCCATGGAAGTGAGTTCCAGAGCTTAGGGATGGTCTCTCACTGGCAGGCAACGCTACAGAAGAGTAGTATAGGTTGGTTCCATCATGCACATGAATAATTACTGTCATTTGGGCATTTTGGTGATTTTACACAAACTTCCCACAAATAAAATGAACATTCCATCTTAGTAATAGAATTCTAACAGATAATTTTTCAGGTCTGTAAGGTGTAAATGCATAAAAATAATTTTCCAGTGAAACAAAACTTCAAAATTTTGGCATATGTTGTAGGATATGGTCATACTTACCAAGAACTTTTAAAACTAAACCCTCAGCTCTTTCTAATGAAATGGTTGTTACCTGCTGCCCTTAATTGTCCCTTACTTAAATTTAGATGAGGCAGATAACTTGCAAGTGACAAGCATCTGTTTCTATGATGCAGTCAGATTTTTCAGGAGTTGGTAGTTTGTACAGAAATACAAGTTTTCCAGCTAGTAGTTGTTTGTCCTATATTTGATTCATGGAAAGACCAAAGAAATTTTACAGCAATATTTGTTCCTAATTATGTGTAATCTTAGTCAATAATATTTGAATTACATAATTGGGGTTTTTTTTAAATAATTGAAAATTTCAAATTCAGAAGCCATTTCTCAAAAGCTGTAGATTGTACTGAAGTAAGTGGATCAGTGAAACACTGCAGCGTACTCATTCAAGTGCAAAGGAGGAAGGTTTGACATGTGAAAAGATCTGTTTACTACGAGTTTTTTTGCCAGAATGATCACAGAGGAAATAATTCTGACAACCTAATGATGCCTATTACATTTCTGTCAAGGAGAATTGTTGTGTTACTGTCTCTCTCTTGTTTCACTCTGTTTCTACACTTGTGAAGACTATCCTGCTAATTTCTTCAAGACTGTATTTCCATCTGTAACAACTGTCTTTTAGAAAAATAAAAGTTAAATTTCTGCAAACAGGAATTTAACACAGTTGTGGGTTTCACAGCCTAAGGAATGCTGAACATGGCATCCACATGTTCTACTGGTGAACTTCTGTGAATACACATTAACAGCAGCATTTTCCCTTGATTTGGTATACCACATGTGTTGCAATAAATAAACCCAGAATTCTTAATGTCCTTACCTTTGAGATTTTTTAAACCAAAGTAGGGGTTTGTTTCTTTTTTGCAAGCGTTACCTACACGAGTGTGTGCTACATCTGATGTTTCCCTGGAGCTCAGCTTCAATGCTCTGGTGAATTTTTAATATGAAAATTGTATTTCTGCCAATTTCTACAGTGTAGACTCAGTTATATTCCCAGAAAAAGGAAAGGGAAATGAAATTCCCATTAACAAAAAAATCTCTGCAAACAAAAAATCACCTAAACACTTCACTTTGCACCTTGGCACATCTTACTTGGTGTGTTGGCAATCTTAGACGTTCTCAGCACTGCTTCCATATCCGCATGAGGATCATCATATACCAATACAAACCAGTACTTTACCTTTCCATAGAAACTTTGTGTCAGATGGATTTTTGTAGATTAAATATCTTGGTAGCAAAGTGATACAATATGATGTGTGCAAAACTGGGATCTCAGGCAGGGCAATGCAACAGGGATCATAATCAGTAATTTCAGTTGCAAAATCTCCCCTACTTAGAAATTGGTATCTCATTGAAATAATATCAGAAGGAAATACTGTGGATCTCACTACATTGCAGAGACTGTCGGAATATATAAGTGGGCAAAACTGGTGTGAGTGAGGGAGTTGGGGGCCAAAATATAAGAAGGCATGCACAGAACTGATCCATGCCGAGGTGGGGAGATGCAAGAACACATTTAGAACTGGAGCGGAAATGAGCTTTCTTTTCACTGGGCCTCTTGTGTGCTGCCCACGCATTAGCCTTTGCTCACACTACTTTACATGTTAAATATTTCTCAGAGAAGGAGGAGGGAGTGAAAAACAGTTATGAAACACATGAATTAATCTTTGGTGGTGGTAAATATCACAAATTCTCCTCCCATTTGCAAAGTCTTGTCGGATACAATTTAAAAAATTGATGTTTTCCTTTCCTATTGATACTGAGATGCTAAAATGGAGATCTAGATTTCTAAATGTAACCTGTACCCACACATTTCCAAAGTCTGTGGCATAAAAGGTTTTTTTAGATTTGGGTATATAGGAGAGGAAGGAACAAGTCTGGAAAGGTGCATATTATTTCTGGTTTTGGCCATGTGAATTTTATCAGGGAAAATATAAATAATGCTATATTTAAATGCCCTAGTGTGGCTTAATCTTCAATTGAGACTTCAAAATCTTTTCTGTAAATCTGTCTCATGTGGATTAAGCTGTGGATGACAAAGTCTTAAGTGTAGGTATCATTTTTGGTATTAGAATTCAAATTGGCTTGATAAAATCATTGGATCAACCTGCTTCTCTTTTTTTTTGGCAATTGGTAAGATATGCCCCTTACAGTTTTTCCTGTAATACACATGTAGCACCAGAAGGCAAAATGTTAATTCCCTTTGATCAGGACCTTCTGCATGATGGGTACATAGGTATTTGGCATCCATCTCTGTCAGCAAGAATTTCTTGCAAGTCTGGGTTTCAGGACATCATTTCTAATGGAGGAACATGGTGGTGACCTGTATACTGAGTTTGTTTGATTGTGTTTATGTTCAATAAAGGTTTGTTAATTGTGGGGATTAATCATATGCTGCTACACTGTATTCAGTAATTTTTCTTTCATCTGGGAATTACATTTTTTTATACCAACTGTGTGTTGGTTTTGATGAGGTAATTATGGTTGTGTTTATTTGGATTAATGTGTCTGGGGCTGTTTTTTTTACATTGCCCAGGAGTAACATCAGCCCAGCAAAGAAGTCATTCCTGGCAGCTCTTTGCTGAACGAGTTCCTCTTTATTTTTGTCCATGAAAGTTCTGTAAGCAGTACTCTGATATTCAGAGGGTGTGAGGGAGGTAGTGGCTGTGCAGAGAAGCACTATCGCTTGCTTCTAACAGACGTGCTTTTTACCCATGTCATTAGGCATTTGCACGTTGTCGTATGTTCATCTTTTCAGTATTCCCCCTGTCACCACGAGATGGGGCAGGTGACCACGGAGCACCGGGGCTGTAGAAAGAACGACAAAGAACCAGATGGAAGCGTTTCTAGTTACTCCCTGCCTCTTTTTCTTTGGTCATTTTCTTCGCCATGAGAGTGGTGAGGCGCTGGAACAGATTGCTCAGAGAATGGGCATCCCTGGAGATGTTCAAGGCCAGGCTGGATGGGGCTTTGAGCAACCTGGTCTAGTGGAAGAGGTCCCTGCCTGTGGCAGGACAGTTGAAACTCAGTCCTTAAGGTTCCTGACAATATAGACCATTCAATGATTAACATTACCCTTTGCACCATTGAAAATAAAAGTTTGTCTGGTGTTTTAAACTCTTTGAAAATTATTTAAAATGTTTAAAAATTCTTCTCAGGAAAGAAAGGACATATTTTTTTGTTTTGTTTGGGGGATTTGTTTAGAAATGAAATGAATATCCAAAATGCCATAGAATTTCAAAAATTAAATAATTACTTTTTATCAATTGGCTGTCTAGTCCACTTCAAAAGTACAAAATTTAAAAAACCAAACCAAATTTTAAAAAACCAATAAAGATATGAAAGACATTTTTATTTTTTCTTTGGAAAAATAATGGGTATTTAAAGTTAATAGGTTAGCTTACTTTTAATTCAGTGAAAATTTCATTGGGATTTCCCTCCCAAGAGATTTTAGCTGTAAGTAGAAGTTTTTCTTTGAACTAGTTTAAACTAAGGCCCTCTTTCTTGTCACGCACAGACAGGGAAATACTGCAAGATGCTGGATTAGCTTGTTCGCTTTTCATTGTTTTCTTTTGTAGCAGCAATCCGTTTAGCTATGGTATGCTGAGTTTATCTGATTAGCACTTAATGAGTGAAGGGAATAGGGGCAATGTTGCCTGAGTTACTTAACCCTAATAAAGTTTTCACTACCTCCCCCCTCTCTCTAAATACCTGAACTTTCCTCACCCCCATCCCTTGCTTTTTCCCTCAACTGCAGCTCGTTCCCATAGGAAATGCACTCCGGCTGCAGCTCTGTCAGCGCTAGTGCTGCCATTAGCTGGATTTTGTCCAGTGCACGTTGGTCACAACAAACACCCTGCTCAACAGTGTTTGACAGGCTGTCTGGAGCTCTTACATGCTCAGCTGCTGTTTTGTTGACTCCGTGCCTTACCTGGGAACATGTACTAACCAAAACACTACTGACCAAAACAACCTGTAGGATGAGCATTTCTGAGTTAAAACCATTAGGTATAACTGTAAGCAGTAAAATAATTTCTTGGGTTGTGTTAGCATAATGAGGATTCACTGGAGCTTGAATAATTACATTAGATAAAGAAATTCAAGAAAGCTGATGTTTAATAGTGCTTACAAACTGTGTGTGTCATGCAGATTGTGGTTGTGTTACCATAATTAACTCAATAAGCTTCTTGCATAACGCATGTTTTCCTCTGGACTTCAACTTGATTTCCTTCTTTTAGGATTAATTTTTATTTTTGTTTGGTGTTGCATTGTAAAATGTTTGATAAAAAAGCGAAATTCTGAAAAATATTAGAAAAATAATCTACATGAGTTTTTGCTGCTTAACTATTTCTTTGGTGGTTCTTTTAGTTTTATACAGAGATGCAAAGTTGTCTTAATACCAATGAAAATAGGTCCAAGGAAAATGTAATTGATATCTGTGCAAGAGATTCCTTATGCATAGAGGTCCTATAACTGTTGAAGAAATAAGAAGAAAGCAATAGAAATTTAGGTGGAGTGTCAATAATAGTGCTGCTTAGGAGATCTCAATCTAGGTTTACCTCTGAAAATATTTTCACTTATAAGTGTTTAACAAATATTTTATAGAAATTATCTCACGTTTCTTTTACCACTCATTTATGATAATCATAATAATAATAATAGAAATAATAATGATCTTAGCAATAGACATCTAGCAATGGCAGTAGTGATCCTGTTAGAGCAGAATGTATGCATATGTTTTCAAATTTTAAAGACACTAGAAGAATGTCAGAAGTGCAGGAGTGCACTGGGGTATTTGAGAAAGGTGGAAGGCAACTGTGAATGTTTCTGAGGTGTGTACAGCTTCCTTCTGGGCACACCCCAAGCATTTGCCTTCCTGGGTGTTTCTGCAGCTGGTGGTGCTCACGTTCCCAGTGAAGCGCAGAGCACAATGTGTCAAGGTAAACTATTGTCAATAGTAGAGCCAGTCTGGAAGTGTTGCACTCTGAACTAAATGGCTGAAATTTTGGAGGAGAAATCTGGTTTTTTCACTTAACTGACAACCCAAATATTGTCATTTAAACTTCTCCTTGTTTCCATTGTTTTGTTTTGGTTTGTGTTTTTGTCTGTTCCTGAATATTTATAGCTCATGCCAAACTTCCATCCAGCCACTGAGATTGGAAAAAAAAAGGTGTAAATGTGTACATTAGGTATTGAAATATTTTGTAATGTGATTCAAAGTTTTATTTAAATCACAAAAAGTATGTGTGTGTGTTTTTCTTTTCCCCTCTCAGGTTTGCAATTATGTGTGGCTATATGTCTCAGTTTGAAAGTGTACAAAACAAAATCAGGAATGGTTATCTCTTTAAGGTATGTTTTTGTAGGATTTGTGGTTGGTTTTTTTAAGCTATTTCTTTAAGTTATTTCCTTATATAGTGTCAAAGAAAGGTTTTTCCAACACAGTAATTCAGCCTCACAGGTCTATTTTGGTGCTGAAGTTAAATTGAAAAGGTTATTATTATGTATGAAAATAAATTATATGCTTGCAAAATATAAAAATTGAGGTAGGATTCTGGGAACAGCATTAAGATTTCTGATTTCCTTTGTAGTCAAAGGGGGGAGGAAAGGCATTAATGACTCTGTTAGATAACCAAAACATATGAAACAGCAAGCAATGAACTAACACAGTTCTGCAGTCATCCTTCATGTTGCCCTTAAGTAATGTTTGTTTAAACTCTGTCCTTGCAAAGGTAATTGTGTTTTTTAGAGTTAGCTGTTTGTGTTATATGTGCTACTCCCCCCCTCCGTGTCCTCAGCATTGCTTAGACACTTTCCATCCATCCCTTGCCCTCCAAGCTGGCGTCCCCCCTTTCTGGGTGACAGTGAAAGACAACAGACATGTTCCAGTCCCTGGGGAATGCCTGGGATGGGCTCCTCTCACATCATGTCCGTGTTAGGACTTGGAGTGTGGCAGAGCTTTCCTTTGAGAGAGCATTAATTACATCTGAGCTGTGCCAAGCAAGCTAAGCCCTGAGCACTGGGATAAACTGGGAACAAAGGGAAAATGACAAATAACACAAGTGCTGCAGCTGTTCAAGGATGGAGTTTTTTAAAGAGTCACTGTGGTGTGAGCAGTAGCTGTTTCAGGGAAGTTTTGCTCCTCACAAATAATCCTGAAATCTGTTGATTAGTGAGGATAGTAGTATGAAAACATAGCTCCTATCTGAATAGTTGTGGATATGATAATAGTCTCTTATATATGTGTAAGTCAAATACTTTTGTGACTGGCTTAATTAGGAAGACACGTATGTGGGGGGGGAAAAAGAAATGTTTGAATGAAATTTATTTTGAGAGGCAAATAGTAGGGCTGAAATATTTATTTTTTCTTCCAGCTAAGGTTGAGCAATAAGAGCTTTCTTTGATAAATTAAAGAGAGAAATAAAGGTACTCATGACCTGAAATGGAAATGATTTTGAAAGGACCTCATTAGATACTTTATAGATTTTATAGTTTCACTATAAACAGAACCATTTTATTTTCTGAATTTCACATTATAATAACAGTTGGTTGTGTCAAGTACCATTTCATTGAGGTTGTCACATTCCAAGGTGGAAGGAACTATGCTTCAGTTATGGGTGCTGGCATGTAAGATCTGTTCAAGAGTAGTAACTTCCTCACTGATTTGATCTGTGATAGTTTCCTAATACTAACTATAAATGAAATTAATTTAATTGAAGTTGTTGCCTTTTTAAGACAAAAGTTCTTGAATTATTTGCCTGAACTTTAGAGCTATTTAGTCATGTTCCAAATACAGCATGCCTTCTTGCATTGCGTGCAACGTTGCTAAATAATTTTGTGGTTTCCCTCCATGAGGAAGGGATTTGCTAGTTAAAGTTTTAGGTTGTTAGAAGACAATTGCAGCAGAAGAGAATTTCTAAATTTGTTCCTGACTTGCAGCAAACTACTTAGAATGTAAACACACTTGCCAAATGAATATCTAAAGTGATACTAATTTTCTTTCCAATAGGAGCACCTAGACAAGGCAATTGAACTTAAGCCTCAAGATCCCTTTTTATATTACCTAAATGGAAGATGGTGCTATTCAGTAAGTTGCGTTTTATTTATCTGAAGTATGAATTGAGTATAATAGAAAATTACAATTAAATAGTAGGACTTAAGATAAAGCAGGTATTTATTTAAGTAGATGTTTTTTGAGCTAAGTGAAGCAGGCATTTACACTTCCTGAGTTCACTACCAGATGCATGATGCTCACAGCTGACCATTCCTGCAATGTAATTAGGTAAGCTGTGCTTGCATGACCCTCATTGTTGTGTTCAGGTTTTTTTATCTGAATGAATGAATTAATAAAAAGTAACTGATTTTTGGAAGGGAGGAAGGATGACCTCTTGAGTTTATTTCTTTGTTCTGCCATAAATTTTCTGGGTGGACCTGGGCTGGTAACATAGCCTTGTGGTGACTTTATTTCCCATCCATAACTTAAGTTAAATGCATTTAAATGCTGTGGGATTATGCCTGTGGCAGCAAGGCTACCATACTGGCTTGGTAAATTCCAAGGGAATGTCCAAATAATATTCATGCATAAAAATCTGTAATTCACCAATGAGTTTTGCAAGAAATGCAATTTGTGTCATACTGGTACAACAGCTGCTTTTAAAGATTGTTTTAGCTATATATTTTAATTTATATTTTATAAAGATTATATTAGATTGTAGTAGATTCTGTAGTGATAAGTACTCATATATGAAAAAATAGAATAATTGGTTAACAAGATTAACTGTTAATAAGTTTTTCAGAAAAATTGTGCTTGTGCTTTAATAAGAGAGTTGTCTTTTTGGTAATCCACATCTTTGAGGGCTCAGCTGGCAGTCCATACTGGTTCCTCTCTAGTACTTTGAAGAATCTTTTGTTGGAAGAAAACATTCTTGCATTGTCTATGCTGTAAAAAATCACTGTGAGTCTTCTCAGAATAATGACTGCTAATGCACAGTGAATTCCAGCCAAGCTTTTGTCTTTTGGATACTTCCAATGCAAGTCACTACAAAGTGCCGGCAAACTGGAAAGAAGGATTTGCTGTGACACATTACAGACTTTGTCTTTATCTGCAACAAGACTTAATGCAAAGTAATCTTTCAGCAGTTTTTCAGTTCATATATTTAACTTCCAAAGAGCTTTCAGCAACCATGTTTTTTCTCTGTTGATTTGAATAAGGGTAAGGAATGACACCAGCTTTTTCAAGGAATTTTGGCTTTTTGCTTTTTGTCACAGTGTACTCTTGAATATCAGCATTAGCTATGCAAAAATAAGTTGCTGAAGATGGTTCTGTAGTATGCTGCTGTCCTGCCTCTGAGAAGCATCTCTCTGATCAATGATTCCTTAAGCACTTTTGTACTGTGCTGTGCCCAACAGCTAACTGCAGCTTCCATTTAAGCCAAATACTCCCAGATGTTTTTCATGGCTTATTTCTCATGTGAGCTGCTGCTTTTTGGAAACACACAATCTCAGTATACCTCACTTAGTTCTTATTGCACTTTGTTTTTTACTCGTTTCATTTTCATTACAATCACCACTTCCTGACTGAGTAATACATGTGGCTTGTTGTACTGTATCATTACAAATTCACATCCCACACTCACAACATCTATGCAGGACTTCCTTACTAAACATTGAAACCACAGATTAGCATTTGCTTTAGGCTGTGACCTGACCTGCATTTATTTGAGTGAAACAATCTACCTAAACAGATGTAGCCACTGAAATATGTAAGGATTGAATTCAGATTTCTGTTGTTCTTTTTTTTTTTTAATTCTTGCCTTCTGTGACTGCCATGACAAAATAGTAACCTGAAACACACAGAACAGATTTTTGTACTCTAAACAAATGCAAGTATAGGACTGAATAACATCTTGTTCAACTTCTGGGGTTGTCAGCTCCTAAAAACTTACTGTCTTTGCACACTTTCAGTAGCAAGATGAGGTCATTTGGAAACATTAGTTTTGAGGCATTACTAGTCTTAACCCTACCCCAGTGAGATTGGTAATATCCTCACTAGATTTAGCAGAGTGAATTGTTTCTGTGCTGATCCACTAACCCAGGTTTTGGCCGTGCGTGTTAGTCATAGGAGCTTGTGGAAGGTATGCCAAATTACTTGCTCCTGTTCTGCAGACTGTGAAGTTTCTGTAGTAATTATGCTGTAGTAATTATCCCAAAAGAAAAATGTTGGCTGTGGCATTGATTCCAAATACTTTGTCAGGGTAAGGATTATGATGGAGTGTTGAAAAATTCCTTTGTCACTCATCTATTCTGGTACCTGTAGATGGAGTGATAATGCTCCTCTTAGATGTTCTGTTTTTAATGTTCAGTCTCACTGTTGTTGAGGCTGGGAAGGTGTTGTCCAGTGTGAGATAATTAAAGCAGAAGAGAGATGAGTCAGGCAAGAAGGTTAGTTTTTACATTTAGCCTAGCTGACTTTGGGATCAAGTTAGGATTGACCATTGAATGTTTGTTCTTTCATAGGTATGGCTTCCCATGGTATTTTTGTGTAATTTTGGTCACATATTCTTTTACTGAAGCAGTGTAGTTAAACAAAACCCCACGTTTTTGATATTTTATAGGTTTTAATAGCAGTTTTGCGAAATCTGATGTACTTAAGTCTTCCTAGAATAGTCAGATATTTCCCATTCACTCCCAATTTAATGTTAGGGGATCTTATTACTATATTTTTTGGATGACAAACAGGAATTGCATAAGATACTGTAAATGGGGATGCTTCAAGTGCAACTCAGGGCTACAGTTCATTTTCACAAATGAAAATCCATTGAAAAAATGTTGAGGTAAAAAGTATAGAATCGTAGACTCATCGATGTTAGAAGAGACCTTCAAGATCCTCAAGTCCAACTGTCAGTCATGTCACGCCTCAACCAGTGGAAGCAGATGCAGAAGATTTACTGAAGACTGAAATCTGTATGCAAAGACTGCATGCTGTACTAGTAAAAGCTGTTTAATTAGTGGAGTTCAATCTGGCCTGACTGCCATTTCCCACCTTCCTCAGTGTAGTGCAGTCCTTTGGAAGAGGCAGTGGTACAGCGCTGCTGAGTTTCTTACTCAGCAGTTATTCTTGCTGGGCCAGAAATGAAGCTGATGCAAGATGTCATAGCACCTTCCAGCAGAAAGGATGAGCTGGGTTTTCACTGCCTCACATCAACTGGAGTTTGTCTGTGATGCAGAGCCAGTGGGAGTTGTGCACCACCTTGTCTAAAAATCAGTTTTTGCTGTTTCTTGTTTCTCTTACCATTTAAAGTCAGTAGAGCTGTACAAAAGAGGACGCTTGTAGAATCCTCTCAGCTCTGCTAGAAGATTACTTCTGCTATCACAAACAGGTAGGCAAGATTTTCACCAGTCATTTCACAGATGTCATGGTGGGCAAAATTTTGCCTATGAGACTTGCTGTGTATACAAGAAGTAAATGGATCTATGGTGCATGGTATATAAGAATTATTTCCTTAAAGTTTTGGGCACAATTATCTGATAATTCTTTATAATTGTATGGTTGGGCGGAGAGGGGAGTTAAGTGTTTTAGTGTTTCAAATAGCTTATAAAACTTTCTAGTTAAGACTTATGTCTACTTGCCATTACAGGACAGGCACAGAACAGCTAGCATGTACTTGTGAAACTGGATCAGAGTCCCTGGTAAATGCTAGTAGTGTGTTGAAAATTAGATCTCCTGGGATTTTCCTTCTGCAGGTTATATGCCATGTTTTGGATTTGTCTCTGGTGTATCCCAGTATCTGTTTGGGTTACATCAGGGAATAAATTGATACAGTTCTTTTGTGTGCTCTCTAAGTGGGCTTCCCTTACTGGAAATTGAAAAGCCTAATTCAAGTTGGATAAATACCTAAATGCCTGTACAGATTGTCCAGGTTCCTCAGCTGGCAAGAAAGAGAATGTTTTTGTTGGAAGCCAATATTCCAAAATTGGTGTCCAGTTACTTAATCTGTTCCAGAAGTCAAAACATTGCAAAATTATTTAGTACAATTTTACATTAATACATTGTAATGAAAAAGAAAAAGAAATTCTCTGAGGATATTTAATTAGGTGCCATTAATATTTTACTGAAGCTGGATCAATGCTGTGATTTGCCTTTATGGAAGACAATTGTGTGATATGTGTTCAGTGAGCTATTAGCAAAGAAGCATTAGAAGAGGATGTCTTTTAGGACTGAAAGTCAATCGTGGATTCTTTTTCAATTCAGGTGGGTTAGTTTCCTTCATACCAACATCCTGGAATGTGAAACGAGCTGTCAATGAGCTGGGTTTGCTTCTCATAAAAAACAAACAGAAGACAAAAATCCAGCCAGTGTTACAGTGTATGTATATATATATTTATATGTTGATCCTAGGCTAAGGAAGAGAAAGGGATATTTTTGAAATTCATTTCCCCAGTATTTAGGAAAGAACCACATTTTTTGGCCCTCAGAGGTACAAGAGGCCTGATGGAAGAGTGCTGACTATGAACTTAGCGTTCAGCTGCAGTTTAACTCTGGGAGTGCCTTTCTTCCATCTCTGGATATAACAGAGATTTTGGTATAGGATAAATGGATGACAGTTTGTTGATGGATCTGTAGGAGAGGTTCATTGAAACAAGCATCTCTATTTGCTTTGGGATAATGTAGAGTGGCCTCCTGTCCTTGGCAAAGGCCAGGCTGTCAGGATGACCCACTACCCTTCAGCTCTAAGGGAGATCAGGAGTTGGCTGATGGTTCCTCAGGCCTTTGTTTGTTGCTCTTGAGTGAGTGGGAGTAGCTCTCCTTATGTTTGGCAGCTGGGGAGTGATGTTCCGTGAGTGACCCAGTACATTAAAACCTGATATTCTGTGGAAACACAGTGTTCCTTGCAGTGCTTCTCTGAATTTTCAGGCTTCTGGCAGGACTGACATCAGGATTTAGGTGACCTAAAAAACCAAAACTCACTTAACATTTGGAAATCATCTGTAGGGAAAAACCAGTCTTCATTCCTTAATTTTGTTGTTGTTATTGTAGCTATTACTTGCAACAGTAGTTGTTTGCCTTATTACCTGCTTCACTCTACCACTCGGAGCACTCCCTAAGTGAAATCATGGTTCTGTTGTAGTTGATGACAGTTACCCTCTCTTTATACTTGATTTTGTATGGACCTCCAGATACATTTTGCACTGTTGGAGTAACCTTGAGTGTAGCAGTCAATTCTGCACTACACTAGGGCAGAATACACATGTTACACCAGGGGTTGCATTCCCTGTGCTTGCTCACAGAGAATCATTAATAACTTTGTATAGTAGGAATGATGTTTCCATTTCATTGAACATGGTGTAAGAGTTACTCAAATAAAGTTATTTCAAATTAAAGACTTTGCTTATGTGTGTTTGGGGGAAGAGTATAAGTTCCTGTTCATCGTTATTGCTCTGGGACACAATTTTGTGTATTGCATATAACAGGTCTTTTCCATTTGTCCCCCTTCAGTCGTAGTGGGGTGGAGACAGACTCGGGCACAGTTAAGCCGTTGTGATGGGATTCACCTCAGCTGCCTGTAGCTATCCCTAGGGTCTGTGCTCCTTTTTGTAGAAAGAAAAGAAAGATAGGAGTGTTCATCTCAGGCTAATGTAGGTGAAGAGGAATTGCCTAATGGTAGTGCCTCTCTGTATTGACCATGCAAGGAACCTGGACAACTTGTGTGAACTAGGTACTTCATATATGGAGGGCTAGGCTTGCTGTGACAAATTCATAAAGCCAGCAGCATATAAGTCTCACTGCTGAAACATCACAGAATTCTCAGATTGTCTCTGGAATAGTCACAAAGTATAATGCTGGAGACAGTGCACATTAAAAAAACAAAACCTCACTGTTGCCATAGAATTATGTAATCATCAAGGTTGGAGAAGATCTCTTAAAATCAAGTCCAACTGTTAACCCAGCACTGTCCTGCTCACCACTAACCCATGTCCCCAAGTGCCACCCCCACAGGTCTTTAAACACTTCCAGGGAGGTGATTATATCACTACCTTGGCAACCTATTCCAATGCTCCACCACCTTTTCAGTAAAGGAAATTTTCCTAAGATGCAATCCAAACCTCCCCTTGGTGCTATTTCATCTGGTTCCATCACTTGTTACCTGGGAGGAGAGACTGACACCTACCTCGCTACAACCTCCTTTCAGTGTGGGTGGTTTTGTGTGAAATGTGCATGTGTTTACATGCATTTCACTTTTAAACATTGTTTTAGCTTGATGGGAATGGTGAAATAAAAATGGCCAACTGCATGTATGTTTGGGCTTTTTAGAAATTTGAGTAGTGCAAAACAGCACCCAAGCCAGACAAAATAAAAACTAAAGCCTCATTCTGATTAAATCTCATAAGAAAATAAAGTAACTGCCAGGAAGAGCTTGTGTTTTCAATGGTTAATTATAATTCCACATGGAAAAACTGTAATTTTGTTTCCTCATGATTGCATAACAGCAGACATGAGTGTGGTAATTGTATCTGTGCAGTGTGTATCTCCAGGGTGTTGTGTGCTTTTGCAGAGAACAGTGTAACATATTCCCTTTATTTTTACCCCCCTCTCTTCCTCTTTCTTCATTTGATGGACCTAGAAATACAGAAACCCCCTTCCTCTTCCAAGAGAAGAGAGAACAAGGCAACAGTACATTGACGTGAAAAAAACAGCACTCTGGCAAAAATTCTTTTAATAACTCTTGTAGAATATGTCTCACAAACTATACAACAGTGAGAGAAATTAAATGGGGAAGGAAATTGTATCTATACCTAGAATTAGAAGTTTTAAGCAGCATGTTGCAGTTTGTAGCTCAGTGGGAAAGCGCTGCAGTGGCAACATCTTGTTGCTCCAATGAGTAAGAACTCCATGATTGCTGGAGAGGTTTTGTAAAAAACATTTTATGTTCTCAGAAGAAGCTTCAAAGGCGAGGTATGTGAAAGAGAATGAAAACAAAACTTTATTTTTGTAATATCGTTTCTCTCTGGGTTGTAATTTAGTGCTTTGGTGTGAGCCACTTACTGACAACATGTAACAAATAAGGCCTTGGGACCCTGCTGAGCAGCTAGCATGACTTGTACAGGATGCCTTCTGTCTCCATGCAATGCTGCTCTTATGCAGCTAGAGACACTGGGGCCAGATGAGAAACCATGACCCTGTGCGTTTTCATGCTGACCTGTGTTTCTCGTCTTTGCAATGGTACTTTTCATTTGCAACAAGAAGTAGGCAGAACTTGATGTCTGTTCAAAGGAGAAGCAGTCTGGTTGGTAGCTGTGGATAGTTATGGGAGAGTGGATTCTTGTATTTTACAATTATTAACTGACATCTCCTGGATATAGGTGGAGCTGGTAGGGGGAGCAGCACAGCCCTGCAGATATTGAGAACCCAGGGAATGAGGCAGGAATAATCTAAAACAAAGCAAAACCTTTTTAAATTTTATAACAGTAGGAGAGACTTGACTTCAAGGCTGAACTCTGTTATTTGAATTGCAGCTCCTTTTGAAAAAGAGATGTCCCTATGTGATTCATATCTCATCTCCAAGTCTCTGATGAGAGGCTCTTTCTTTGCCCTGTGTGTGCCTCTTCTCTGTGTTGCCTCTTCATAGATAGGCCAGAAAATACAGAACCTTGGTTTTTACTATTTTTTGACTCATCTGCTCTGTGACAGGAGCTATCAGTGCTGTGCTTCAAATACTGATGTGAAGGAAAAAACTCCCGGCTTTTCTTTACATATGTGGTAGAAGTGTTCAAAGGAAGGTGGCTTCACTCCTCCGCTTAAACAGACTCTTCTTTCACACTGCGTTTCTCAGCAACTCCATCCTTTGCTAGAGATATGAGGGTTGGGTGATGGAGCCAAATGCCTTATGGCAGTGACCAAAGCAGTTTCTGTCAGGTGTCAGTGTATGTAAGTCATATGCATTGTGTGGCAATATGACAGTTCCCTAAAGTCCTTTTATAGCAGCTGATCTTCCTGAAATGAGAAGAGGTCATTGGCAAGTGTTATTTGTCAGACTGGAAGAGCTAAAAATGAAGCCTATTTCTTAACAGTGGTTGTCACCAGCTTCTGTGTAATAAATGAACTTGTTATACAAGCTCCAAAAACACTCACATTTTTACTGCAGCAACACCTTTTCATGATGTAGGAAAGTAGTCAAGTGCATAGATTATCTTGCAAAGCTGTCTATCTCATGAAAACCTTAACAAGTTTCAAGTACTATTTCTAGCCTTAGGTTTTTTAAAAAGATAAGATGCTACGAAACCTAAAATGTACTTTAAGCTTTGAACATGGAAGTAACCATATATTGAGGATGTTGGTGTTTGATCACATGACTCTAAAATCCAAAAGACTTCTGTGCGCTGGCCAAACTGACACTATAAATCATTCCTTTACAGGTTCTTTTCCAAAATATGTTGTATAGGTAGTACAATATGAAAGACAGTATTTACTGCAAAACTGAGAAGCAGCTCTTAAGAAATCTCACTTTTTAATTTTTTGTTTGTTTGTTTTTTAATTCTAGGTAGCTCAGTTGTCTTGGCTTGAAAAGAAAGTAGCTGCAGCTCTCTTTGGGACTCCACCAACTTCAACAGTAGAAGAAGCATTGCAGAATTTCCTTAAGGTAAGTCCTAGCCAGGGGTTTTCCTGTGTTGCTGTTTGCCAGCTGTTATATGTGAGTATTGTCAGGATGTCTGTTCAACAGACTGTGTTCAGTAGCTATAAATTCAGGGCTCTTCTAAACACCACTGAGCTTTCTATTAAATTTTTTTTTTCTTTTCAGTTTTAAAGTTAGTTTGGACATGAGTGGTTAGCACCTTTCTTTTCTGTATTTAGTTTCAGGAAATTCTCCAATTAATTGCCATGGTTAATAGTTATTGAATTTAATGTGATATGAATATAGATTAGTTACATATGCTGCTGAAACAGATGAACCATTATGATAGTGATAATTGCTGATTTGCCTGTTTCTGCGAGAGAGTTGACATATGCAAGGAAAACTTTGACATTGTCATGCTTCTCTTTTTTCTGATCTGAAACTATTTTCCATTGAATTTCAGTAGAAGTGTTTCTTATTTGTGGAGATGAAGTGGCTTTTGTAGTGAAGTAGCAAGAAAGCTCTGTCATACAGGTCCATATTCCTGGGCATTGTATTTGAACACAAGAAAACAGCACATGAATAAAATAAATCTATCTTTTATTGCTTTCTATATGTATAATTTTTGCTTCTGGAGCTCAAAAGCATACAGGTTTTTCACATGACTAGATTCAAAGCATAAACTTCTATCATTACAATTGCTATCAAAGTTTTTCAAATAAATTGGACAGGCATCTTTTCCTCGCTATTAAAAATGCTTATTTTCTGTGTTCTTAGTCTATTTAAAGATTTAATGATCTCCTGAATTTTGGACAGTACAATACATTACCGTCTTCCCAGTTTAAGAGATTTTATCTTGAAGGTCAAATTCCAAAAGTGGTAGAAATAATTTGAAACATTCACTTTAGCTTCAGGGCATTTTGTGGTGGGCTGCAGAGTGACTGTGGTTTTAAGTCATCTTCAGCAACAAAAATCAAATTACTTTCCAAAAGACAACTGTTTAGGTTTCTTTTTCAGTTGTTTGATTCTACATAGTTGTAGTAAAGCAGCATTGTTTTGGTCCAAAGATTACAGCTACTATAAATTTCACTGATGTAATTTTTTCCTCTCAATATCTGTTCTTTGATTAAAAGCTGATTCTTTGTTAGTAGATAATTAGTAAGAGTCTTACTCATCTTGTAAGCTTCTATAGCCTCGATTTGTTAAAAAAAAAAAGACATTATTAAACTTTTTTAATTACCTGGACTTTTCAGAAGATAATAATTTGAAAAGAAAGGTGAACCCAAGGCTAGAAGATAAGAGACTGTGGAAGGGAAATAATTGTAAAATTGATAAACACAGTTCTTTACTCATTACACGAAGTGTGAATGGTTGGTTGCTTTCTTATTTCTTTGATGAGGAAATAAATGTTAATAATCTATAGACAGTGGTATCTTTAAGCCTTTCCTGTAAGTGAGTGAATCCAATAGATCTTGTACAGAATGACCCTAGATCTTTACAGAGTGCTTAGGGAGAGAGGAGAGCAAGCAGTACAGAACATTTTCTGTGTTCACTGTCAGCATCTCAAAGTGCCTGCTTTAGGGTTTTTGTGGTTTTTTGTTTTCTTGATTTTTTTTTGAAGTGCTACTAAACAGATTGCATTACACAGAGTAGGGATGATTCGAGGAAATGTAGTGCATTACTAAAAATGCTATGCAGATCGCATAAATCTCATCATGCAAGTTTTATGTCTATTTTCTTTCCTGTTTTTTATTATTTAGGCGGAAGAAATGCATCCAGGATATTCCAAATGCAATTATGTGTATTTGGCAAAGGTAACCAAGTTCTTTTAAAAATAATGATTTGTAGACTCTGGTGTTCTTACAGTGGTCTGATTGGAAACAAAATGTTTTTTCTTTTCAGTGCTATAAAGATCTTGGCCAGAAAAACAATGCACTGAAGTGCTGTGATTCTGCACTGTCAATTCTCTCAGTTACTAATGAGGTGGGTATTGAGGGTGATAACTTGTTCCCTTGTGACTGCTCTCTTGTCTTTGGCATCCATTATTGCACTGCCGGTAACAACATAATGTTTCAGTTTTTCCTCCCAGCACAGAACATTCCTTTTCCCTCCACTCTAGGTTGCCTCATAACAGTTGTTTCTATCAACAGCTTTAAAAAAATCTTTGTTTGGAAAACTGTCAGGGACTCGTTTGTATCAGAAATTGAATTGTACTCTTTGTAATTCAACCCACTTCATTAGATCATCTTGAGCAGAAGCAGTTGAAGGTGTCACTCTAGCTGTGCTGAAATTTTGCCCCAGACCTATGTTTTCCTCAGTGGAAAGCACCCTGGATTTTTGTCCTACAGTCTCTGTCTCTGCTCCTGAAAGCCTCTGGTTTGTGATTCTTGTTAAGGGCAGTATGTTAACTACAGCAGAGACAGATGAGTTATTAAGATTGGTTTTGTCTTCAACCACAGGGCAGTTAAGGAGGCACAGTTCTTCAAGTCATATCTGCTGGCCTAGAGTTTGTTCTAAGAGGTTACTAGATTCCTCTTGAGGCCCATTACAGTATTTTAGGCCCATTAGAGCATTTTTGGTACATTTGGTACATTTTGGTACATTTTTGGACACAAAATTTCTACAAATATTTTGGAGATTTTAAGTTGTTTAATTTCTCAAATATAAACCAAGTCATGGCAAGAAGGTGCACTCTGTCTGATCTCGTGTAAAAGCAAGTTCCATAACTGACCTATGACTGGAAACATCTTACCATCCTAGAGCATGACGAGTTCAAACCTGAGCTTTTTCAGCCTAAGGGACCCCCTCCGAGCACAGCAGATGTGGTATGGAGAAAGAGAGGTGATTCCTGAGAGGAATTGGCCCCATCCCATTTAATTCTTTGAAGTTAAGGGAAAAGACCATTAAACAACTCTTTAAGTTGATTGACAATAAATGCTGTGTGTGGAGCACTAACATGTTTATGTCAAGTGTTCCTGCTGGGAAGAAAGACCCCTGCATGCCTCTGCTCCTGGGTGGCCTAATTTTTGGCCCCAGTTATAGTATGTACCAATCATAAATTAATCTTTGCTTAAGTTCAGTGTTTCTTTAAATATGTATTGATACTGATATGACATTGACAATGATTTAATTCTCTTTATTCTTTACTTACTGATAAAATATTCCTTCAGCTTGCCTATTACAGAACATAGGAAAGGCTGCTATAAATTATCTGTTTAATATCCCATCACATTTGTGAAGTATCAGCAGACCTGAGAAAGAGAAGGAGCCCTGAGGTGAGAGCAGGAATTCAAAAGGAGTCTGAGGGATAGGTGTATGTATTCTGGCAAGCAGGGTGGTGATGAGAACAAGAATTACACTGATTTGTGTAATCAGAAGGGTGAGTGTCAAATGGGCCCCAAAAACCTTTTGTCTGTCTGAAGAGGACAAGGTGATTTGACCTCTCCTGTTTTGATGAGTTCTGTAGATATCACAGATTAGTGTCCTTTGTCTTGTTTACTTGTGGTGTGTTTTGAGTTAGAGTTAGAAAAAAGAGTCCAGAAGAATATGGCATTAGGGCAGTAGTATGTAATTCAATTAAAAAAAAACCAACCAAGCACTCAGCACAGGGTAAAAAAAACCAAGTGCACGCTGAAAGAAATTGCTGTGAAATGGAGATCTGGAACATGAACTCTGCTGTGTCTGACTGTTACCTCAAATCCCATCTGAATTTGAATATTACATGTTGTTTTGGTTATTGTGTTACAGAAAGACTGTTACTGATTTTTGGGAAAATGTGTTGGAAGTGAAGTGGTTCAGGGCTTGGAGCTGTATGTAGGAATAACATTTAGTGAGATTAGTTTAAGAAGGGGAAGAGACTGTAATAAGACTGAAGAGGCATTGGGGAGATGCTAATAAGCACTTTATTAGTGCCTGAATTGACTGCAGCCCTGTAGAAGATGGGGTTCGTGATCTAGAAAAAAGCACAGGTCAGCAGCAGTGTGAGGATTTCTTTCCATTTGCCACAGCTCAGGATCTCAAGGTTGTCAGCAGTGTGGTGTTTTGTCACAGTCATGTGAAACCCATCATTCCCAAGTGTAATCATAGTTTCTCATATGAGTTTTCTCTTTCTTCAAGCAGGGGAACTCCTTTATTGTTTTTAAGTGTTGGCTTCTAGTGAGAGACATGTATTTGTATAAAGGCATAAAATTAGGAGCAGGCTGAGAGACGAAGTTGCTGGAAAGGTGCCACGTTGAGGAAATGTATAGTATTTCATTATAAAAATCATCCTGCAGAAAAATTATCAGACACTGTTTTACTTCTTATTGCTTCTGAGCATCCACAGTTTCCAGTGACTTCTGGGAACCAGAGGTGCTTCACATCAGTAAAGTAGCCCATAGCTCATTTTAATCCTCAGGTCAAATTCTCAGCTGCTGTAACTCAGGACACTTCTTGCACACTTTTTCTAGGATTCATTTCATGTAACATTTTGAGTTAAGTGATATTATTTTTGTCTTGAATGTTATGTCACATCCAAATTTCCCTTCTGTGCATCTGTTCTACCATTTACAGAGTTTGTTTTAATTCAAGGGGTAAAGGGGCTTCCAAACATAGCTAATTCTTGTTAAAGGAAAAAAAATCAGATGGCCTGTTTTAAACCTATTCTAAATCTCAAAAAAAGGATACACAGAATTATATCAAAAGAAACAAGTTCTGATTGAATGAGTCCTGTAAAATAAGAGTTACAGGAGGATTTTTAAAAATAGGACAGTTTTTAAAAATAGTTTGGCACATTTTTAACTTATCAGTCTATGCATTTTTTTTTTAAAGGAAATATGTGAGATTTGGTAAAATTACATCTGGAAAAACAAAGCAGATATTACAGTGCAACTTTAAAGACCTTTCTCTATCCTCTCTAAACAAAAAACCTCCAATAAATCATGCAGTCCTTCCTTGGCCATAAATAGTGTAGAGTGGTACTTCACTGCTGGAGGTGCATGGGACATTAAATTGTCCAGTTTTTCTCTGGTTGCTACCCAGGTGGATAACCTCAGGGTCCTGGGAAATATTTGCCCCTTCAGTAAAAGAGATCCCAGTCTTCAGGGCTGCTGTGAGTTATTGTTAAGTGCTTAACAGCTGCTCTGTTCATCTAGAGGATGTTGCATTACCCTTACTGAGACTCATTACTTTGTAGTGTGCTCAAAGCCTTGCTGAGTGTGACTGCGTCAAGGGCTCTTGAAACCAGATGTGGTGGACTATTGTGGTGGAACAAAAGTACTTTTTTTTTAATTTGAAGAGAAAAATGTAATTTAATTTTGAAATCATGAGTATCTGTCTCACATACAGAAAGAACAGGTAGGGGTGTGTTTGGGGTGGGGCGTTAAACACATGGTCCTTTGCTTGTAAGGGGAATAAGACCCTAATTTCTTGTTTTTAATAAAGACTGTTGGAAGTTTTCAAGGCTGGAACTCGTAGAATTTCAAGTCTCAGTGTAGGATTATAAAGTATAATTGTCACAGAATTGGTTTTTCTTCTGTCTGGAGGCAAGCATGAGCATGACAATGAATTCTGTGCTTGTAGGACCAGTAAGCTCACCACAAAGGAGTTAACAGCCTAACAGAGAAAGAGATTGAAATTTCAAGGTTCTAGTCTCTATTACATTTAAATAAAAAAAGTTAATCTGAAAGCAGCAGTAGCATTACAAAAAAGTGTAGTCTTTGAAGAAATGAAAACAGGAAAGCAGGAAAAATGCAAAGGAAATTTATTTGCAGTGAGTTGCTGAAAGTCTTACTTTAAAATGTAGATAAAAACTTCCCTAAAGGTAAGAAAGTGTTTTACAAAATTTTTGGTGATTTTGTGCACTCCATCCTTCCCAGCAATTAGAAATTATGGCAATTCAGAGTTGAAAATAACAAAGACAGATTTAGATCATACAGAAATTCACGATTATGACGTTCACTTCTTACAGGTGTAGAGTGGCAGGAAGCAGAGACTTGTTAAAGACTCTGCCTTCAGCCTCAGTGACATATGAAACTCATGTGGAGGAGGTGATAAATGTAATAATAGGCAACAACAATGGCTGGATTTTTACACAAGAATGCAGCTGCTGAGGGGAACTTGTGCTCATACAATTTTCTTCCACTTTTTTGTACAACACCATAATTGATTTCCCTGGCTATTAATTTAATTTTTAATACTGTCTATAAGGTCAAAAGTGGGAGTTGCAGAGGGATGGAAGAGAGGTCAGAGTATAAATTTCAGCACCCATCAGCTGTTCCATTCCAACAGACTATTTGTGCATCTGAATTTTCAAGTTTTTACAAGAAATACCCACTCCAGCAGCCATGGATTGGTCATATGAGCAGACCTTGTTGTGGTATTTCCAACAGATCTTATTTGAAGCTGCTATTGTAATTTGTCATTCTAAGATTTTGAGGAGAAAAAAGTAGTTGCTTTTAAAGTGAAGGTTACAAATTATGACTTGTTTTTGAAAAAAAACTACCAATTGAAACAGAGTAATTTGGGCTAACCTTATACAAGTGTTTTTGTTTTCTCATCAACCAGAATATTTTCTTTTCACGTCTTCAGCTCAATACAAAATGTCATGTTTTTCAGAGAAGATTTGTCCTCCAAATGGCCAGCAAAAATCAGTGATGTTTCAATTGAAAAATAATGGAAGTGTTCAGATTTGTGTTAATTTTGAATTCTAGGCTATTGTTTTCCTGCTAGTACTGTTTGTGGAGTTGAACGAGAATTTCCTAATAGCTACCACCAACTCAAAGCTAAAACATTTTTTGAGTGTGCTTAAAAAAACTATTCCTTAATTAGTGGTTTTGTGTACAATAAATGTGAGTGTTTCAGAGAATACACTTTTTTAAAACTCATTATGAAGAAATCAAATTTCAAATTAAAATTCTAGGGGAAAGTAAGAGTTAAAGAGTTGCTAAAATAATTTGAGACTGCCAATATTTTACATTATTTTGCACTTCAAAGAATAGTCTATTTTTCTCTTAGTGATCAGATCAATTTTCTATCTGCATGTTTTTGAAGTCCTTGAAAAAAGGCTTGTTTGCATTGTGAACTTATTTCTTTTCTTCCTCTGAAAATTATTCCAAAAAGTGATGAAGATCATCTTTGTGGTGTCACAGTTTCATACAAGGATGAAGTTTATCCTGATAAACATCAAGATTATTATATTTATGATGAAACTGACTATCACACAGTATTTGTTTCAACATCCTATCAAAGCTAACACAGTTTTAGCACAGTTCTTAGTCCAGCAAGACTGGTCAGCAGCCAGTTCCCCAAAGTATGGAGTGTGTCTCTGTCTCCTCCATGTAGTGTGTCTCCATTGGCATTCTGATCATGCAGGGGCAGAGTGGAAGACATATTCACAGAGGTGGTGGTACAATCCAGGATTACAAAATCAATTGGCAAAAACCCTTTTTGAATTTTTGTAGAGTATCTGGGCCAAGTCAAACTCCTGGGATTTTGAAATATGTTGTCTTGGAGGCAATATACAGGGTGAAGGAAAGCCTTGACAGGCACCTTTCTGAGAGGGCTTTAACTGGGTGTGATTGTGTTCAGGCTGTTTCAGCAATGACTGTGCAGAAAGAAAAGCTGTAGGTCCCATCATGGGAGAGGCAACAGCTGAACACAAAGAGGAGAATGTCTTTAACACCAAAAGCTCCACATTGTATACAGTAGTAAAGAAAACCAGAACATAGGTGAAATTTAGTCTTTCAAATCAGGAAAGAACTAGCCAATTAAAATTTTACGTGACTACTAACTATTCTGAATTGTATTCTGCTGTTTTGTAATTTTTCAACAGTAGTCCTTGAAACGAGCTGAACTGTTTATTTGTATTCTTCTGGGTGAGAAAGGGTATTTTCCCTCTACTTGAAGTAATATCCAAAAATCTGTAATTATTTGCTGCATATTTTAAAGCTGTGCTTGCCTAGATCCTAAAAGCCTTGTGAAGTTACAGTTAATCCCCAGAGAAGATAGTGATAATATGAAAGAACATAGAATGCACCAGCTTGTGACATACAGCAGACGCGTAGAAGGTGGCACGTGGATGATTACATTGGTGTGTTGCAATAACAAAGGAGAAAAGTCATGGTGTTATACACTTGTTAGTGCACAGTCACTAACAGTGACTACAGTCACACCATCTGTGAGAGTCTGTCAGGAAACCAAGAAGGGATAGGATAGCATTTAGCTTTGCTAAATGTGATTTATACTGTCTACAAGAGCTATTGCTCTCTAACAACCCTTGTGCATGCTTGGGAGTCTCTTCTGCTACAGCCCAGGATTTCTCCTGGAGCTGTGAGGGAACCATACAGCTGTACCCAAAAGCAGGAGTGTCTCTCAGCACCTCATTGCTGTTACTGCGTATCAGAGTACAGCTTTGGACCACCCTTGCAGCCCAGCTTATTTAATATACCATGCTGCCCTGCTGACTTCAGTGAAACCCTACAGGATGCATGTCAGCTTGGGATTTGGCAGTGGTTGCACACAATTATGTTTTCGTTGGCTGGTGTAACCATTTTGGTTGTGGTCATGGGGTTGTATCATTCTCTGTTGACAGTTGGGACTTTGTCAACAAGTGCACACATGTGCAGTGCCTGGGTTGAGTGTATTAGCACATAAGGAAATAATTAGCAGAGATGGAAGGTAAAATCATTATCTTTCTGTCCTGGCTTTAATTGCCATTTAATTTTTACATTCACATTTATATGTGTAACTCTCCATGTATATGTATCAGTAATTTTTTTTTTCAGTAAAAATGAATTGTCAAAATGTGGACTACTTCCAGATAAGCCAACATTCCCTTTTTCCCACCAGCTGTCTCTTCCTTCTTGCTCTTGTTTTCAACTCCCTCTCTCCCCTTGTTCAGTCCCTGGCCTCCCAGGTCTTTTTTTCCTGTGCATATCCCCTGTGAATAATGAAACACAAAAGTAAAGCAACAAAATAGGAATGAGGCAAAATACAGTCCCTGACCCTGTAATTTGAATACATTTTGTGTAGCAGTTTGCAGAACATTTTGAACTCATATTCAACTCTGAAAATGATATAGGGAGTGTTTAATAAATATAAGCCTTGACAGTAGAAAGATGAGGTTGAAAATGGCTGTGTATTCAGTGCTGAACTAAGTCTCAGGGTGAACAAATGGGACTGACACAAGTATATTGCATTCCTCCTACAACTTGCACCTCTTCTTCTGCTTGCCACACTCTAAAGAGAAACCCTGCTGTCTGGGGAAAAAAAGAAAAAAAAAAGGAAAAAAAAATAGCTGACCTTATTGTTCATTTTCAGAAAGCCACAAACCCAGAAATCAATAAGGAAGAGAGTTGGCCCAAGGCAGGATTTATGGCTTTTTCTTTCCATTAGCAGCCAAGCTGTCAAGCTGTGGGCAATAATGAAGTTTTCACTCTTAAAACCAGAAACTAGTACACTGAACAGAGTTATGGCTTCTCTCTCCTTTTAGCATGACACACCTCTTGGTCTGGAAGGACTCTCTCCAAAGGTGACATAACAGTTCCCTTCACTGACCATTCTCAGCTTTGTTTTTAATGCCATGACTTATTTTTTTCAATGCTTTTGCCGTACGAGTTCTAATTGACTGGAAGCTGCTGGCTCAATTAATGCAACCCGTTAAGCAGTCTGCAACAATAATTCCTGCTTTAACTGATGTAGTCCTGTTTAGAACTGGCAAACCAGAGGTGGAATGCTTTGCACAATTGCAGTTTCTTCTCCAGACAGTTCTTAGAACAATCTTGGGTTTTGTTCCATTCTTTTTCCTAAGCCCAGAGGAAGATTCAGGGAAGATTGCCCAATGTTTTCTGGACCTTTGCAACTTGTAAAGCTCATTGCCCAATATAATCCTTTACTTCTAAAGAGACTATTATCCAAAGTCATTTGGAGATATATTTTTAAAATGCTGTATCCTGCAAAATGAGTAGAAATGCTGAACACTATTCAGATATGAGAAAACCTGCACCTTTATAATTTTCAACTTAGAAAAATGTCATAAGTATAACCAGATACAATTAAGCTTTTCCATTTCTTATTAGCATGGGACAATATCTGGCTTTTTACTTTTTTATTTAATGGAGTTTAGAATTGTTTTCACAATTTGACCACAGTCAGTACAGAAAAGAGTGTATTTTCCCTGAATTAAGGGAAAATTTTGAAGTTTTCAGTTTTTGGTGAAAGCAACGGCATGGTGCTCCAGACAGCCTGTATTGAAGTGGAGTTTAAGGGGTGCTCAGTGCTGTATGACATTTCCTTCTGTTAGAGTATTTTGGCAAGAGCTTACAGGCTTTGCAGTGTGTGCCTTTAAAGGCCTCTGATAAATGATTAGGCAGATAGTTTAGCCTATTGTTGCCAGTAGGAGTAAGGCAGTAACTCCAAGAGAAGTGTTCAGCTAATGTATTAATGCCTTAATCCAGACCAATAATATGATGTAGTTTGACATGTCTGGCATATGGTTTTTATCATCTCAATATTCTTCTCTGTTCCTCCATGACATTATAGACAACTAACCAAAATAAAGAGAGGCAGGAATTTCTTCACCCATGAAATATATTCTAAAATGTTCTGTATTTTGTTCCAGCTCTTTGGTTGATTGAGTAATGAAGTGATCCTGAAATCTAGTGATTACTTCACTGTCTGCAGTATTTTCCTTGAGAATATACCATGGCATTATCATTACTGGACCCTGTCATTAGAAATACTTACACAAAATCTGTGACGTGCAGGCACTTTTCACTTGCACTGTTAAATATCCATGGGTGCATGTGTTGGGTGTTTGGACCTTATGAGCCTTCAGGCATGAGGTGGTGACATTTTAGAAATGTTGTTTTCAACCAAGGTGTATTTTGCAAGCTAGAGGTTTTACAGCAGCAACTAAAGGAAGCAGATTATATCCAGAGGACACTTAAAAATAAGTAGAGTAATGGAGTTTTTGTACTGTGGTTACATGCTTATATACATGTGCCCCTTTCCAAGGAGATTATACATGGAATAGCCAAAACATATGTCACTGGGTACCTGTGAGACAATCTTAGGCTTGGCTTAGGTTTGAAGCCCCATAAAGCTGTGCACTTAAAACATTGGCCTAAAAGGAGCCTTTTCCTGCTGCCCTAGGAGTACAATGTAGTGTTGGCTCTGAGCACAGCAGGTCACCTGCCTCTTGCTCCCACATTGGCCCCACTCTGCCATGAGCCCAGTAGCACAGGGAGAGCTCAGTCTGGAAGATACCAAGGGTGCAGTCAGCCCATGGCGGCTGTCACAGGTAGGTATGGCTGTATGCTCTGAAACCACCATCTAACCTATGTCATTAATTACATTTCCCAATGTTTTCTTCTTAGTTGCATAATAAATCATTAGCAAACATCACAGAACATCTTTAGAGAAACTGCATGTGGTCAGGATGCAAGATTACATCAGGTATAAGGCAAGGCAATACTTTATGCAAAGTACATCAATGAAAATTATATCCCAAGCTGAAGGGCTTACTGGTCTGCTTAGAAGGCTATTTGTGGGCTAACATTTTAAGTGCTTTAACCAAGCTGTAAAGGGAGGGCCGCCATCTGGCTCTTGTTTTCACTTCAAACTTTATTTTTGTATTCACTGATAAATTAACTTACTATCCAGTCTTTACATTTTGTGGCTGTTGCAGTTGTGTGTTATGTCTGTTGTTAGTAAAGAAATGTGGATAGGCACGTATTAGGCAAATGAAGGGATTTATCCTCTCTAAATTGATGCATGGTTGTCTGTTTCTTTCAGGATAAAGAGGCCCAGAAAGACTTAGAGGCTTTACTTCTTACACTGAAGCTCTGATACTACGTACTTTTAACTCTTCATGCTGTAATAAAATTGTAAAACTAAAATGAGACTGGAAACTGCGGGTAAATTTCAGCTAAGTCAATGAAAAAACAGTCATTGATTTTGGTTGGCTTGGATCATGGCCTTTAAGTGTCTGGAGATTATGGTATTAAAATAATACATTCATTATTGATTATTTATAAACTTGTACTGAAGTTTAATTTTAAATTTCTGACACTGTGAGTCTGATTCTCGGAACATGAAGTCTACTGCTGGCAATGGACATACTGGGGGTTTGAATGCAAAAGGAATAAATCTCACTCTTTGAAAGATGAATCAACTAGGATGTGATGCCAGCATAGAAATGTGTGTAGCATAAACAAACAAAAAAATGTTTCTATAGTAAATTATATTTATATCAACTAATTTACACAGATGTGTACAGAAAAAAATAATGAATATTTATGTTTACACATTTCTCTACTCTTAAAAAAATTACAGTCTTGTTGAAGTTAAACAAAGCTGTTGCCGCAACAAAGCTCTTTTTACTTTAAACCTGTTGTTGGTTTTACAAAGAAATGTGAACATTTTATAAATTAAATATTATAAATTATTTGTAACATCAAGTACAATATTAAAGATAAGACAAATTAAATAAAGTGGTTTAGATTAATCTATTACAGCTGTGATATTTAATGGATTTGTATCAGGACCTCCATCAAGTTTGTGAAGTCTGGCTCTCTGTCTTTGAAGAGTTTCCTAATGTGGTTTTGTCAGAGTGTCTTTGAAGAACCTAGTCCAGCATGTGTCCATCACTAATCTTTTCTATCATCTATATAACATGACCTGTACATAAAAATAGACTGCTAAAGACCTACTACTTTGAGTGTGTTGGACAGCAGTGTTTTCAATAAAATGTAGCAGATAGGGAAAGAATTTCTATTCACCAGTGGAGTGATCCAGAATACACCAGTCTGTAGAAGAAGAGAGGCCAGTTGTGATTGGATTTTAATTCAGGATCTTAATCTAGATGCAGAGAGTGTATCTTGAAGAAGTAGGCATTTCTGTTAAATATGCCTTTTTTTTTTTTTTGAATGTTCATCCTGTATAAGAAATAGTTTGTATATGTCTTTCTCAATTCAATAGTTCTTTTTTTTTTAACACATAATATCAGAGAAAAGGGAAAATGAAAGATTAATCCTAACAGTTCCTTCTATGACAGAGTGTTGTGATTCACACAGAGTGATTGGCTTGTGAATGGGGAAGCTGGAAAGGTGACACATCGTGATTTTGGTAAGGGGCTGTTGGTAAAGTCTGCTTTTGGTGTTTGCATAGCCAATGCAGGAAGCATTGTTTAAAATAATCTACAAGAGTGATTTGTACTTAGGGTTGTTGTTAACAATTCACTGTCACCTAGGAAGATGTAATAAGAAGGCCTTTCCTGAAATCAATTTTATGCTAATTTATATCCTTTATAAAATAAATTGGATTATGCAATAGATACTTAATTTTAATTATTGCTGATAAAAGCTGAAATTGTATTGGAGAAATAGATTAGAACAAGAAGTTACTTACATTAATTACTGAAATTACATGACGTAAGTAGGATTTACTTCATTAAGGGCAAATATAAAGTCTTGAATTGAAGTAATTAACAGAAGGAGATTGGAGGAGACCAGGCTAGTTGTAATTCTATAGAAAAGGACATGCAGATTCCAGTGAGTGGCAAGTTCATCATGGGTCAATAATGTTATGTTTTTGTGAAAAAGCAAATTTCATACTAGACTGAATAAATAAACATTCCCCATTAAATTCACATGAAATAACCTTTTACTCTAATTAGGCCTAATAAGTTCTAATGAGGTCTGAGCTGGTGTACTGTATCTAGTTTCAGGCACCACACTTGAGGGAGGATAGGGTCTAACTGGAAGGAGTCCAGTGGTGGAGAGAGAGACAAGAATGATGAGAGCGCTAGACAACATTATTTTGCGTGTAAAACATGAAAGAATTTGGTGTGTTTAGTCTGCAGGAGCAAGGACTAAAGGACTATTCACATTTGTAAAAAGCTTTTGCAGAGAAGACAGTAAAAAAGGAACCCCAAACCTTGTTGTCCAAATTCCCTATTCATAGGACAAGACCTTCAGATTAGGCATTAGGAGAAAATAATCCTGATGGTAACTTTGCAAAGCCCTTCAATACATTTCCTGAGAACATTATAAAATAATTTCCTTAAGTTTTAATATAAAAGTTAAATCAGATTTCATACACTGGCAGTGTTTAAGGCACGTTCATCCTCTGGCAGAGGTTGGGCTAGAGGACTTCTTAAGATCCCTCCTGGCCTTGCTGTCCCTGGGCAGTGCACAGCTCCAGCTCCCTACAAGCCATAGGCACTCCTGCAGGGGTTCAGAAGTCACTGGGCTGTGTCTGCACACACACTAGATGGCTCAGCATTTGGGCCCAGACTACCAAATGAGTTTGTACTCTGAAGTATTTATCAGCATGTTTCAAGACTTGAATTTAAAGACGTGCATCATGACTGCCATTGACTGTTTATTATAACTGTGGCTTTAATTGACATGGCAACATTTTTAAAGAAATGTATGGTTTTATAAATGAAATTACTGATCTTTCTTTTCAGCCTTCTGAATTAAGCCCATTATTCAGTTTCAGTTTTTGCTCATTACTAGTGTATGTGTAAAATTACAAATTAACATCTGTGACAGAAGAGGCTGGGCTTAATTATTTAATTCTAAATTGTCTTTAGTAGTTTGCAGAAATATTAGTCACACAGGTAAGAAATGGCTAAGACATTTTGTGCTTTTAAAGGTTTTTACTAATTAGTATACATGAGCATTCTCAGTGTTTTTGTCTCTGATTTGCTAATATGAGAACTTTTAAAATTGAAGCATGTTCCCTAAATTGTTCCCTAATTGCTCCTTGGAATAAAGCTTTTGCATTTAGTTGTAGGCCTAGGCTATCTGTTCTCTGTGTCATACCAGCTGGAGAAAAAGCAAGCATAGCTCCAGAGGCCATATGTTTTCTTTTTTGTTTAAAATATCCACGAGCAGACAGTCACTTCCGTAGTTTTGTCTCTGTGGAGGAGCTAGAGTCTGTGATTTTGTATTAACCCCCTGCGGGTTTGAAGCCATATGGAGCAGATGGGGCTGCAGGCTTCCTGAAGCCATGGTAGCTCCTTCAGTTCCACTGTGGCATCTCTTGTTTGGTCTCTGCTCCAGTACATACACTGTAAATCCTCTGTGGTAATTTGTCTCTTTACATACTTGGAAAAAAGTGAGCTCAGGGGGCCTTGACCTGGTACCAGGATGTATGTATGTATGTATGTGCTTCATTACATAAATGTTAAACTAGTTAAAACTACTAGTTCTGCCGTCTGTGATGACTGAGGTAAGTTTTATTTCTTGTGGTGAAGCTGAGGCTTCTGTCACCAAATCCTAATCCCTTTGCAGTTGTCCCTCGTAACACACAAAGCATGTGATCATTTTTTTTTGTAGCAATGGCACGGACACATTGTGGAAATGATAACAGAGATACGCTCTCATACTACTTTGTCTAGAGCACTGTTTTCCTTCTGCAGAGTCGTGGTGAGATAACCATTTCTGTGTAGTGACATCAATACACTGACTTCTGCAATCAGTTAGAAAGCTGTCCACCGGTGGTGAGTAGCTGATGATGTAGAAAAGAAAGTGACAAATCCTCTGACCAGTTCAAGTTTAAAAAAAACCCCTCACATAAATCCTTGCCTACAACTCTGTTATTATAGTAATTAAAGTCTGAACTAAAAAACCAACCAAACAAAATACCCCCAAAAGCAAAAAGCAACACTGAAACAAAGCAACAACAAAAGAAATGCAATGAAGGAATGGCTGCCTAGAGATCCAGCCATGTTGAACCCAAATATAGCAGTTTATTTGGATCTAATTATCTTCAGCCATTACTACCTGATCACATTTTACTTGAAGTACCTAGAACTGTAGGGAGGTGTTATGAATTGCAGCAAGATTGGTGGGTTTTCTGGAATTTTCCTGGACATTCTGGAGGCTAGTCTTTAGTGTTTTTCAGTGGGCACAGTAGTGCATTACACCTACTCCAAATCAGAAAATCTTGTGGTAATGTGATGAAATTGTATTGCAGCATTCATCCAGTGCAAACTCAAGAAGGAGTGACTCTGAAGGGCCAACATTATTATTTGCTCTTTTTTCCTTCTGCATATAAGGTTATATTCTTATTTTCCAGCACTTTTCCTTCTTACAGGCTTCCAAGTTCCTTGGAGAAGAAACAAATCAAACTGTCTTGACAATACAAAAAGAAGTAAGCTTTTCTGGCCCTGTCTATGTTTGTGTAACCCATGCATGTGTGATGCTGGGAAATGAAGCACTGGAACTAAGAATGTGAAACATTAATAATTTTTTTTAGGAAATATTTTACTCATTTAAATAAACAACCAATTATTCTAGAAGTATCTGTGGGATCCAGTGCGAACTCGAATATGAACAATCTGAGCTCTGTGCTGCTGACCCATGATGTGACTGTGGGGTTAAGCTCCTTAGCTACATACCCAAGTTACACACACGCAAACACAGTCTGTCCACTCTTCATATGTTTTGTTTATTAAGATTAATTATGAGCTAGTTTGAATTGCCTACGTGTATAAGCTAAAAATAGAGCCACACAATATTTACAGGGAATATTGTAACCTAAACGTGTGTTAAGGATATAGACATGAATATGGATGTGCTTTTTCCAAACTAAGTTCAGGTTTCTGATTCATGGATAAAGGTAACCAGCATGGATGTTGATATTTCAGACTCCAGAGAGAAATGGTTTTGTTTGCTGTTCAGAAAAATGTGTCAAATCAGCAGAGTGGACTCCGTGATTTACTTGTGTGTTCCTAATCTTGGAAGAGAATAATTTATGAAGAAATGAAAATTCATTTGTAAAGCTGACTGTGGTTCTGGCTTAAGGATTCCTCTTTTGCAAAATGTTAGGCCAGCTTACATAGTGCCCTATAAAATGATATAGAAAGTCTTTAAATGGTAATAAAATACATGTTTTTCAAATTAGAACAGCAGAATATATCTAATGCAACACTTTTAAGTCCAGTGAGGGGTTAATACAAAAGCACTGCTAGAATGTGTGTTGATTTTGATGCCACCAGTGTATGGTTATTGGCAGTTTCAAGCACAGCAGTATTCCTGCTGCCTTCACCATGAATCCCTGACCAAGAATTACCAGTGCACACTGGCTCAAAAAACCATAATTGAGTGTGTGATCCCACAGTCATTTGACATCTTCTTTGCTTTAGAAGTGTTTTTGTTTCTGAAGAGTAGTTTCACGTGATTTGTCCTGTGATATTTTGGCGCCGTTGAGAGCATGGCAATACAGCCTCTGGACATCAGTGAGTCCCAGGCATTGTGCCAGGATGAGATTGTTAAAAGTACCTGCATGACCTTGTATGACGTTTGCTTCTGTACATCCTAGTGCTCAATCCAGCTTGTTCAGCGGTGCACTGCTTTCATGCCCTTTCACAGCCAGTCCTACATGTCCAAACAGGTTCATTCAGGAAATGAGAAGGCAGGTATTTTCAGATGTCATGGGAGAAATTCAGAACAATAGATCAAGAGGGAAAAAAATACCCAAACTACTGGATCTGGACCTGTATGGTCATTTGAGCAATACTTTTAATTAGTTGTCCACCATGCAAGATTTCTCTAAAGGTCATTAGTTTATTTTCTCTAGAGGGGCAGCTTTGTGATTACTCTAGCCTATTGCATGCCACAGAGTTTTTCCTCCCTCCACCTTATTTCCCCATCTGAAAAAATGGGGCTGACAAGGCTTCTTTCACCCATGAGGATGGTTTGAAATAAAGCATGTAAGAAAAACACCTGAAGAACACACAGAGAGCAGTAAGTGGTAAAGTAACCTGCACTTTTTAGGCCTCTTTTACTCTTTCGATCAGCCCCCAAAATGCTGTCAGGGAAGATGAAGCCTAGGGAAGCATTTGTGCTGGTTCCAGGCTGGTTTGGAGCATGTGGAAAGCTCTGTCTGCGGGCACAAAGCCATAGGTGTGTGAGCAAGTGCCCCAGCTGGTGAGCAGCAGCCAGGCAGGAGAGGCAGCACGCCTGGCTGGGCAAGGAGCACGGCGACCCCTGAGGAGGTTCAGGTGGGCCCTGGCAGGGGGAATCGGCGCGTTTGGTGCGTGTGAGCAGTGGCTGAGCGTCCTTGCGGATGTGCCATGGTTCCTCGGGAGCTGTGGTGCTGCAGGAGGCTGCGGGATGGCGGCTGGGCCTGTGGGGGCTGCTGGGCTGGAGGCAAAGGAGGGGTGAGTACGTGCTCTGTGGGGTATCCAGCTGCACCCTGCCGTGGCTGTGTCAGGAGGAGTGTGTGTGGGATACTTGTGGAGGGTATTGTAATGGTGGGTGTTTCACAAGCCTGCATGTCTGTGGCACAGGCCGACATTAAGTTAAAAGAGCAAATCTGGAAGGTGATGCTTGGAGAGCTAACCAAAGGTGGACAGGATTTGGTAACTCCTGTGGGAAGGCATGTTAAGTCTTGAGGCTGTGACTGCTTACGTGAAAGGCTTTCTTCTGTGCTGGGCTTTGACTCCCCTCAGGCCTGCCACGACACCTGAGGGGATGCTCCAGGGCTCTGTCATTGCCTTGTGCTGTGGGGCACTGCTACATGCGGCAAGTGACAGTGAAGCGAAAATGGTCGTTTTCTACTTTCCTTGCTTCAAAAGATGTGTTTATTCTTGTTTACCTACCTAAATTTATATGGAAAAATACAAGGCAGAGCAGAAAAGACAGTTCAAATGCATTGCCTATGAGCTGCCGTTTTCCTGTGGTAAGAGCTTGTTACTGTTAAACGTGCGCTCTAATAAAGCCAGGACACCAGTGTGAAAACACTGCTTAGCTCGTGTTTTCCTGTGGTAAGAGCTAAACGTGCGCTCAAATAAAGCCAGGACACCAGTGTGAAAACACTGCTTAGCTCGGGTTTGTGGAACACGATGTGTTTAGCTGCCAGTAGTCCATTCCATTTCTTCCATAACCGGTTACAGGGCTCAGTTAAAACGCCCCGACGGCGCTGCAGGCAGGCCGGGCTGGGTGTGAGGCAGGGCCAGCTCTGCCGGCGGGCAGGCTCCGCCGCGGCCCTCCGCGGGGCAGCGCACGCCCCTTCCCCCGGCTGAGAGCCGCTTCATCAGCTGGCAGCCTTAAAGGAAAGCAAAGGGGTGCCGTGGCTTTCCCGAATGGCCGGGGGGTTATTTAATCCTTAAATTCAGGCCGGAGAAGGAACTTATATGAAGGAGATTTTCTTGTGTCAAACCACGAGCAGCAGAACAGAAGCAGATGTTTAGAGTGTCCACAGTGGTACTCAGGGCAAACAGGCTGACTGGGTTCACCTGCACTGCAACCTTCTCATTTCTGTTGCACTGGATTTACTCTGGCAGGATTGCTATGGATCCTGTCTGGTTTTGAATGCAGAACTGTAATTGCATGAGCAGAAATTGTTTGGAGACCACAGCGTTTGTGTTTGGGTGTATATGCATGCAAAAATATTTGTGTGGATAGATATATCCATAAGTTTAATAGAGGAGTTAAAGTAGATATAACTTGCTGTGTTTTGGAGTTTCAATAAGAAACTTGATTACTTTGTGAACTTTTTGAAATTTCTATCCATGTGTGAAGTGAAAACTTGACAAAGACTCTGCCTGCACATCCTTTTATATCATAACTTCCAACTGCAGGGTTAAAAGATGAAAGGGAATTGCCACAACACACAGTTGGACCTCCCTCTGAGAGGAAAGACAGGAAAAATATCTGTTGAACGCAGGATACCTTGTGTGCTGGAGAGGAAATGCTAGATGATAACCTGATAAGCTTTATATAGAGCTGTCAGCTCCTAATGGAAGTCTCTTATGTGTTCAATTTGGAGCAGGCAGATTGTAAAGAAAAAAGGTAAAAGAAGCTGTAAATGAATGTATTAGCTTCCTTTGCCTTGCCTTCTCCAAGTGTGAGCTTGTGACCTCCACGAAGGGGTTACTGAGTCAGTGGGAATCAACACATAGTCCATCAATCCTTTCTCTGTCGTCTGTGTGACGGTTCCCAAAACATCATATCTGCTTCCAGGCCATCTGTGGCTGACAGGGAGGATGAGGAGGAGGGGAGAGCTCTATGTGTTGAGGTGGGGTATTGTCTTTTGAGAGTGCTTTTTTTGTAAGCAGGGATTATGGTTTGCAGAAAAACCCTCAAGGAGGATTGCTTAGTACCCATCTATGGTATGTTTGACTTTCTTTGGCTTCCTGAACTCAGTACTTGTTCACCAAAGAGTGAAGTAAATCCTGTGGGAGTGGAAAGGGCAGAGAAATTTCAGGCAAGACTGAAGCTGTCTTAGCTCTTAAGTATGTGGAGACTGAAGCGCATCCCTGAGCGGCTCCTGCTGAGATGCTAATAACTGGTCTGCTCACCCCTGTTACACTGAATCTCTTCCAGTTTTCTTGCCAAAATGAGTGGTATTTTCAGTCAGATTCCAAGTAAGGAGAAGTCAAAATGTAACCTTAAACCAGTGAGCTTTAGAGGCAGCTTTGCAGGGGCCGTGAAGTGTTCTTCTGCCAAGCGTATGGGCAGAACTTCCAGCAGGAAGCACAGGCCTGTCAGTGGGTTTGACCTGAGACAGTTGGGGCCCTGTGGCCAGAAAGGAAAGTCTCCATAAAACTTAAGTCTGCAGCAGAGCTCTGTACATCTCCAGGACTTCAGTTTCCATGGGTTTTGACACATTTTTTTATGATGTTGATTTTCTCTGACTCTTCCTCTGTGGAGCTGGCTTTGATTTTTATTATGATTTTTCTGACACTTGGCAGTCAGAAACAGAGGAATTTAGAATCTTAGTTCAGCATTTTATTTCTGCACTGGTATCTTCATTACTATGTACAGCCTCCAATATATCTAATGCTTAGTGCATGCAGTATGTACAACTGAGGAGGGGTAATGCTGTGTTTACTGAGTTGCTTGGTCATACTTGCAATTACTTACCTGTTTTATCAGATAGAGTCCCTTCTCATCTCTAGGATCAGCTTTTGCAACTGAGTGGAGCATCTCTTTTTTCAGAATCTTACAAAAGCTACGAAAATATTTTTTTTTGCACTACAGATGTGGGAAATTGCAGTCAGTTGCTCAATGTAATTAAAATAAAATACAGGTGATGTGGAAACTTGGGTACAAAGCAATCCCATTGCTCACGTCCACATTTTATTTTTTTTCCAATGACATAATAGATTTTTCCAGTTGTTATTGACAGATTTCAGAAGGATATATCTCATATTTAGACAGGTTGAGTAATTCTTGATAATGCAGGCATTATGGCAACCTTAGAGAGACTCGTGGTCTTTTAGCACAGATGGAGTTTGCTGTTAGATTTTTCTCATCACAAAAGCTGCTGTTTCTAAACTGTTGTAAACTTAAGGGATGGGAGGGGCCAACAGATTTTCTGGTGTAGAAAAGAAAAGTTTTCAGCACAATGTTATCATAGTGATAATACAGTAAGAAGTTAAGAAAAAATCATATTAATACCAGAATGAATGTGTTAACTTTGACTTATGTTTTTCTTATTAATTAACCCCTTTTTTCCCTTGTGAAAGTAGATTTAATATTTTCTTGACATCTATTTGCAAGGAGGTGTGTCCATCAATTAAATTTTGAAAGAAAGGTACGAATGCACCATGACGATGCTTCCATCAAACAGAGATCACATGGCAGCCTGTAGCTGTATCCTAATAAGCAGATCAGCCTGCAAGGACACGTGCGGGGGAAACAGTGATGCTGGGCAGCCACTGAGTCACCAGCCCTGTGATCCCCTCTCTGACAATGTGCTGCTTTGCAGAAGCCACATCCATTGTTTCAGTTGTGCTCGTTAGTCACGTTCAAGGCAGTGCTGCAAACCTTAAAAAGGAAAGGGAGGAGAAACCCTGGCATGTACCAGGATTTTTGCTTTGAGTCTCGTGTGTTCCCCGTTGTCATTTGGCTGGGACAGTGGGACGCTGAGCAGACTCAGCCTCTCTCAGTGCAGAGCTGCAGCTGCTGAGGTGCCTGGGGCACAGTGCTTGTTCCAGGAACACGAGGTTTTGTTGATTCCACAATTAAATGCTGTGGGATTTTAATTTGCTCTTTACTCATTTTTCATTTCCTTAATTTTTGGCATTCAGATGCAATGTTGTTGAAAAGATTGCCCGGGGACGTGAACACTTTCCTGGAGCTGAAAGTGTGATTAGCAAAGCACTTCCCTAGGATCTCCTCCTTAACACTCATCTCTTTCCCTAGGGAAGGGATGGTCTTGCTGTGAGGGCTATGAATTGAAATACACACAAAGTTTTGTGGTTACAGGAAGTCCCAGAGAGAGGTTTGGTGATGGGCTTGGCTGCGTTGATGTGCTAGTGTTACACTTATCTCTTTTGTTTCTAGATTGTGGACTGAAATTCATAAGCCTGCTTGGGATCCCAGGCCATGCAAGGAACAGAAAGAATTAAGGTATCTCACAGTGTAGTTCATGGTGTTGTACCCCTCAGGGTGTGCAGCCTTCCCTGTTCAAATGCCTGACACAGGATGTGTGTCTGCATCCTGTGATGTGTTCTTAGTCCATGCTCTAAACCTGGCTATCAACCCCCTTATTGGAGAAAGTGATGTGTCTGCCATTTGGGAATGAAGACACCTTTCTGCCCCTGAATCCTATGATTGCCCTTGCCTTTGGTGTGTAAGTGCTACCTTGAGTTTGTTCTACACTTGCATTTTGTCAGACATTACCAGTGGTGTATAATTTAAGGGATTACATTTAACTGTTGGTGACTCTGGGTTGGTCCCAAACAAGGTGATCTACTAAAATCACCTTGTGTTTGGGAATTGGCCCCAGCATTATTTACTAATTCCTGAAATGCAAGGGAGAAGCAATTCTAACGTTCATCTGTGTGGAAGATGTTTGGCAATATAACATTTTTCTATGGAAATGACTCATTATTCAATGATTAATTATTGTAAGGGCTATGTAAAAATTTTGTTTTCCTCCTGCAAAAATATGAAACTCAGCTGGGGTACTTGTATCTCCTTACATGAAAGCTTTCACAGAAAGATTATGGGCAGGCTATTGTCGTCCTTTTACATGGGAGTTAGGTGTCTAAAGGACTATTAGGACATATTGTCCTGAAAACTTGGGAACTCCACCCTGAGGTGAAGCAGAAATGTATTGGAAGCATCTGGTATTTATTGTGGTTAAGCATAACCAGAAGTTTTGTTCTGCTCATGTAATCCATCTTCTGTTACTGTAAGGACCAGCTGAATTTCCTTGGTAACAAACACCCTTCCTTCTCCTCCCAGAAAGCTTCCACTTACAAAGGAAACTCCAGATGACCTATTTCTGTGATATCAAAATCTCTGTGTGAGGTGTTCACGCTGGGAGAGCAGTGTTCAGCCCTACTGCAGCACGAGGCTGCTTAATAGAATATGTGTGTCTTTTTCCAAATAGGAGTGAAGTATGAAAGAAAACATAAATCTGGCCTTTTATTTCTGCAAAGAGAAACATGTATAAAAGAGTATGGTGATCTCATTATTCCTATGTTTTTTTCATTGAGAAATAAGAACAAAGCTTGTGCTACCAGAACAAGTTCTGCCAGAAGAGGTGGGCATCCCAGCTGTGAACTAGGACATGCAAGAATGTTCAAGTTTTTTCTCCTAGCCAGCATATACGAACAAACTCTGCTACTCCCTGGAATGTTCTTATTAATAACTAAAACACATACTGGTTCTTTAATTTACCATGGATTAAGCTCTCAGGTTTCATCTTGCTGGTGAGACTAAAGAGCAGGGAGATATCTGGCTGCAGGTAAAGATTGCTCTTTGCTAGGAGATGCTGAGGTCTCTTTCTTTCTTATATATTCCTGTAATTACCTTTTGCTGTCCCCTCTGCATTGCAGACCAAGATACAAGGGGCAGGTCAGTGAATACCAGCCCCAGCTTTGCTTTTAACAGCAGAATTTCTTCTGCTGGTCATAACTCAATTTTTCCCTCTGCCAGGATAACTGTGTGTGGAAACCTCTGATGCTGGGCTTCTTGAAGCTGCAAGTCCCAACATGACTACAGGGTAATTGCTTTGCACTTGGCTGTATATTTCTGCTCTGAAAAAAAGAGCTTGTAGGCTCTAATGCTGTGAGTAGCCCAGCGTGAGGGAGATATTTCAGCTCAGCCTTGGCCCTTGATTATCAAGGCTATGATGCATCACTGTACGTCCAGGTGCACCAGACTTGGATCCAAAGATGGAGGGTGAGGCCTCTCTTCCTGGCCCATGTGCCCGTGCCATTTCCAGCAAAGGTGTTGCTTCCTCTTGTGTAGTCTCTGTACCTGTCTTTCCTTGTTTGAGCTCTTCCCTGGGGTTCAGGTGGGCAGGATCCCAGATAGTCTTGCCTCCTGAAGGTGGTGTCCTAAGATGAATGAATGTGTTTGGTTTTGCATATGCAAATTTCTCAACAGATTCACAGCCATAGATGTAGGATAGCAGGTTCATGGCCCCAGCTTTTCTAGAAGTTTACCCTTTAGATACAAATGGCTGAAGGAGCTGAGTCTGCTGTCACTGCAGCCAAGTGGCCCATCTGTTTTCTCTTGGTGTTTCTGGCAGTGCAGGATAGCTCTGTAGGTAGCACAAACAAGTCATCACAGGTATTGAGAGCAATACAGGGCATCTGGATGGCATTCCAGGTACTGTGCTAGCTGTCAAACTGCATTTTATGTTGTCTGGCCAAAGCTGTAGCTGGACAATTAGAAGGAGAAGAATTTGCTAACTAGGATGCAAATTGAAGTTTTCTAGGCATTTAAACAGTTTACAGGATAGTCCATTTTAATTGATGTAAACCCTTCCAGCAAGGAGGCAGAAGGGGATTTACCAAGCTTGGAAATAATTAAAATCATGCTGAAATTTTCCTAACAGGTACTAAATGTGACATAGTGTGTGGTCTCTCTGACAGGGTTGCCTTTCCCTATAAATGGAAAAGTGCAACATCAAATGTTTCAATGCATGCACATAGATAAACAGTTCTTTTATGACATATTAAGAACAGTTTGGTTTATGGCTTTTTAGATATATCTTAAAATCTTGTTTTATAATGACTTTAGCAGAGCTGTCTAATTTCCAAAATGTGCTTCTAAAGCAGGATGATGTTTGTACCTGGTTTTTATTAACTACATTACCAGCTAAAAATAAACCAAGTTGCAGACAGCAGTGTGGACCCTCAATGTGTTTCATTAAAAATAATAATAATTCTTGGAGGCATGGAGGCAGAAATCAAGCTCTTTTTGTCTCCTGGAATCTGCTTTGCTCATCTGGGAGAAGAAAGTAACCTGATAGTCTTTGAAATTTACTGATATTCATTAAGTTCACTGGACTTTGAATGGAGCTGTAGTTAATTACGAACTTTAACCCCATGTTTTAGTGTATTCCTGGACAAAAAATTGGCTTTGTCCTGCCTTGCAGGCTACTGGCAGAGAAGTCCTCTGATAGTGTGTATGAAAGGATCATGGGGCTGTATGTCAAAAGTTGAAAATTGCAAGTGCAGAATTACAATTAGGGTGGTCTGACTTTTTTTTTTCCTCTTAAACCAGCATAGGGATGTGGTGATTCTCTCTAATTTGTTCTTTACTCATGTCTGAGTGCCTTTGTGAAGAAGGAACTCAAACTGACTTGGGAGTTTGAGTTTCAGTGGAGGAATTCATAGGACATCTGCAGAAGTCCAAGCCTTTTACTGAGCACAGGTTGGGGGCCAGTACCTCGCAAGAAGCAACACTAAAATATATATATAGTCTGGCCAAAGCTAGACAAAGGAAAAGAAATATCCTAGAAAAACACTGGGCTACTTTCCAGCCTTACTGTGTAAGCCTGTGCTGCTACTGAAATTCACTTACCCGAGAGTCAGATGTCTCTGAAACCTGTCTTTTCAAATAGTGCTGCTATTTAGCAGTCAGAACTAAAAGGCAATAAACCACATGCTTTTAAGCTGAAAACATGATGTATCTCCTAATAAATTTGGAGACCACTTCTGTGACAGTTTAAGTATGCTGAGTTTGGTGAGCATCTGTAAACATTTGTTTTTGTGTGTTGGATAAAAGACTCTAAAAATTTGAAGTAGAGTTTTGATACCTGTTTTTGATAAGTAAATAGAATCTTTTTGGAGCCTGGGAAAGCATGCATTCTGCAAGAGATTTTGATCAATATCTGTGCAAGAATGAGAGAGCAAAGGAAAAATTTCCAACCCACAAACCAAACACTGGAAAGGAAAAGGTATATTTCTAATTTCTAGTTATTTTTGAAGTGTATTCAGTGGCCTGAATTCCCTTGCTCAGATTTGTATTGGCATAAATTGTAATTTGTTTCCTATATTTAAAATTTAACTTTCAGTATGCAGTAAATTTTTTTTAAAAAATAAAATTGTTAGTGGAAGGTAATGGCCAGATTAGGGTCTTAGGTGTTTGCAAGTGTGTTGCTCTGTAGGTTTTCCTCTCTTCAAGCCTGACCACAAAGTTTGACTGAAGGCATGCTGTGCATTGACCATAATTGCATTGATATTTGGAAACATGAGAATATGAGTATTTTACAAGGTATTTGTTATTTAAAAACTAAGGGGAAAGCTTAGATTCTTTGGTTACATGATGACCATTACAATAAACACAGACTTCTACACTAAAACTCAGTGAGCAAACAGGGCACTGCTGTTTATTTTCCACGTCTTAAATTGCGTGGCTGCTTCACCTACTGCCATAGGTGAGTTTGCTGCATGTAGTGCTTACTCCATACTACAAGGATCAAAGACACTGAAGTGCTATTTAGAAGTGTAAAAGGATTCAAATCTTTTGAAGGTGAGGGGCATTTTCACCAGTTGGTTTCACCTGGTGCCCTCTTCCCAGTGGTTTGGGAGTGGTTCTTTGTTAGAGCCCTCACTTGGGAAGCATCCTGGACCAACCCTGCTCCTGCAGGCGCCTGGTTCCTGAAGTCAAGTGGGGAATTCCCCCCTCCTCTGTTTGTGCTGGCCCAGACCTTCAGGGAGAGCCGGGAGTACATGTGGTTCCTGTTAGCTCAGAAAACAGAAACATCTGGGGAAGATGTGAATGACTTACTGGCTCAGTTCAGCAGGAGGAAAGTCTCTGACAGTTCATTCTGGACAGAGAGATCCTCTCTATTATGTGTTGAAGCAGGGAGCAAATGCACGTAAAATCACATAAAATCCAGTTCAAAACAGCAGGAGATGGGCACTCATGCTGTCTCGTATGGCCTTTCTCTCTTCCTGCCTGTGGGGATGCCTCCTAAAGAAAGTGAAGGGAAGGATTTTCTCATCCAGTAGGAGTGGGGAAGGATGCTGTGGAAGAACAATTCCTAGGGACAGCAATGTGTTTCCCAGGGTTGTGCCCATATGGGCTTAACTTTAAGAAGAAAGGAAAGTGAACCAGTGGTAAATAAATTTGCTATGTGTTTACTATAAAAAATCTGAAGGAAAATGTTATAGCACTGTGGATAGTTGTTACTAACATGAAAATAGAACAACTAGACCAGCTCCAGGAGGCCCTGCTTCATCAGGGTTTCAGGTCAGATGACTTCCAGAGATTCCTTCTCATCTCCACCGTTCTGTGATTCTGTGACACCAGGCATTTGGGTTAGACTGTGCTACACAGCCTAGCTAAACCAGTGTGGCTTATTTCCTCAATCCCAATACTCTTATCCTGGTGTCCCACCAGGATAAGAGTATTGCTTTTTTCCTAATCTAACTGCACCACCAATGATGTTCTGTAGCTTAACACTTCCATTTCTAAGCAGGGCAGAACAAAATACGGTTCTCTAGCATTTGGTGTGGAAGCAGTAAAAGCAGGACTTGGCACGTCAGTAACCAGCATGTGTGTGGTATGAGCAGGCTGGCTGAGGGGCAGATGGCACGAATTGCCCTTTTCAGGGGTGTGTGTTTGTCACAGTCACAACCTGTCGTCCCTAGGGTACCCTGGGGAGTTGTTGTAGTGGAGATGGGGCTAATTACCATTAGCAGCTGCTCACATTCTCTCTCCTCACTTTCATTCTCCTCCATGGGATAAAATATTTCTTTCAATTCTCTTTGGCCTGTTATTTCTCCTCCTCTGATGTGTTCTCCTTCTCAGTTCTCAACTGTCCCAATTTTCCCTATACTTATTCCTCTGACCACAGAGAATCTTCTTTGCTATTTACCCTGAAGAACAACTGCTTCTATTAGCATATGATCAAGCTTAGCTGGATTTTCCCAGAAGGCAGAGAGTGCCTTTATCAGAAAAATAAAAATTAGTATCTTTGGCTTGGGTTAAGTGAGATAATTGACTTTTGCCACCTAGAGATGTGTGTATTTCCAGGAAATTTCTGAAGACAAGAGAGGTATGACAAATCCTCAGGGAGGAACTTGTTCATAATTACATTAAGACCTTGGCTGTATATGAATTTAAGGATGCAGGAAGCGGTGCTAACTGGATCTTCGCTAGGGAAAATGTTATATGCTAACAGCAACACAGTCTGGGGGCTATAAAATAGCTAAAGAAGTCCAGTCACTTCATTAACTGACTCCTCATAAATCCTAGGAAAATCAATCTGTCCTCTTGAGAGCAAAAGCTTAGTATGCAAGCCTCATGCATTTCTTCTGATTTCACTGTTTCAGTCATTCAGACAATTGATGGAGCATCTATTTATTCCAGAAACTTTCCTTTCTGTTCTGCTGAACAGTTTTATGGCTTTATACCCAATAAAAACTACTGTGTACACTTAACTCTGGGAACAGGCTATTTGCTCAAGAGCTATTTACTCAAGCAGAAAAGTATTGTATTAGGGTGAAAGATCCCCTGTGAAGATAGGAAAGGAATCTTGCTGTCTTTAAGTAAGGCGTGAAGATATTTTAACAGTGTTGTGTAGTGAATACATTGTGAGACAAATGTTTTGTACTCTGTCTCTGCTGATGACTTCAAGGAAATTACCTTAACCTTCAAATGCAGAGAACAGGATTGTCAGCGTGCTGTAAGGCTGCACACACAGGTGCTAAATATCTCAGTCTTAATGCCACCAGGAATAGGGGTTCTTTTGTACAAAGTTTCAGTTCAGGTATGATGTCACTGGAGCATCTGCCTTGTAATTCTGTGGAGAACCTTGTCAATTTAAATATTCATTTATTCTGGATTTTTTTAAAATTTTCCTTCTTTATGGGAATTCTTCCTTGTTTGATTTTTTTAAAGACTATTTGTGTAGTTTCTGACCAAAGCCCCACTGGCTGATCTGCTATCAGCTTGCTGTGGCACTGGTGCTCCTCACATACTGCAAAGATGCTGGCTGGGCAGGATGTTAGGCACATGAGAGAAAGGATTCTTTTCTGAAGAAAACTGGTGGGAAACACCTCTCTTTTGTTTCTGTGCCACCTGGAAGGGTTGCTCAGAAAGCTTCCCTGCAGGGCATATTGTTCTAGAGTGTAGGTTCTGCTCTTCCTGCGTTCCGCCAGAAACAGAGAGATGAACTGAGTTATGTCTTGGAATAAGTTGAAGCACAATGCTGTGTCCCAGCAGCAGCACACATAAATGAAGGGAAGGAAAATGAGCTTTTTTATAATGGAACAAAAGTTTTTTTTTAATTTATTAGTCTCATTTTTTCATTAGGGTAATTATTGTGAAGTTTAAGTTAACTTTCTGGTAGCACTTCTTAAAACTTGAATTATCTAAGTTTCCCGAATCACAGAATATTAATAGCCTCACAATTTATGCTTTTCCTCTGTAGAGTGAAAAAGTGTAATTAAAAAGAAGATATACAGCTGAATTAAATTTTTGAACTGCAGCTTGAAAATACTTCACAGAATACAAAGCATAAAAGAAGCATGGGGTATTGTTGCATGGCAGGCAATTGCAAGCCATACTTGCTTTGTGAAGTCAAACTTTGTCTTGCTCGGGTAATCTTGCTTTTGTACTAGGAGCAAGGTGGCTCACTCCACGTGTCCACTTCTGTTATGATGAGCAGAACAGTCTAGATAAGTGGAGGGTGTTCTGTTATTTTTAGCAGAGAAAATGTGATTATGTGAAATCCCATTTGTTATCAGGAGAGGTTTAGAAGCCTGTTTCTGCATGATAACAGTTATGCTCTTACCAGAGGTCAGGTTGGGAGAAGGGAGATTGTGGAAATAAAGCCTAGTCTGAGCCACCACTGGAAACATACTAATAATACAGACATTAAGCCTAGTTCTGGAGCATGCCACAATATATATGCCATGTTTTCCTTGGGGGTATTGAGCGAGCCTAGGTACAGCTGAAGACAAAATTATAGCATGAGAATAACCTACTGATACCAAACTCTTCCTGCTCATCTTGCTCAAATAAATGACACTGAACTGCTCTGAACAGACCCTCTAGATCAGAAATGTTTCTCTCTAGTGTAGTGCCAGCTTCTTCTACTGCTGTGTCTGAATGTCAAGTGGAAGGTTCCCCCAAAGGTGTTCAGACTGTTGCAGCTGAGCTGTCTCTTCCTCCTGTTGTTCTCAGGTACTGGGGATGCCAAGGTGAGGTGAATGACAGACTGTCCATGACCTTTTTGTTGTAGACCTGTTTTGTTCTCAAATCCTGCTGCTGATCCCTCGTGTTTAGTTCCTCAGCTCTCGTTTCTGTGTTTGCTGCCTCCAGATCTATTATTTGACTTAACAGGCAGCCAGGACTTACTTTTTAGACATCCTTTTTTTGCCAAATCTTTCAGAAAAACAATCAGTCATCCTGGCTTCAGGCTGGTAAGGTTGGGTCCGGATGCTCTCAGTTTGATGCTCCTGCTGCTGATGTGAATATCTTTAAATACCTTATGGATTCTTACCACCCTAACGCTGGCGTATTGTGTCTGTATGTGTATTTACAATGTGAAATCACCATCTCTCTTTTCCTGGAACTCAGAGACCCTGTGCACACTTCCTTCCCAGCTGAAATCTTGTTGCAGTCCAGACATATATTTTCCTCTGCCAGCTCTCAGCCACTCCAGCAATTGACTCCTACATCACTCAGCAGCTGATTTATGCACCATTAATGAGTCCCCTCTGAATCTGCTGCTTCTCTGCCTCCACCCACGTGCACTTGAAATGCCTGAGCATCCTACCCTGAGTTAACTATTCTGATGGATCGCTGTCCCCAGACATCCAGCACAGACCCAGAGCACAGGGACTTGAAACCCTCTTTTCTAGTTTGGGTATCCCTAGCTCTGTGTTTTCGAGCTGGAGCAAGATCTGCTCTAAGTAATGAAGGACAGGGCAACACTAACTGAGCAACAATTTTTTTTGGGTCATGAAGCTGTCTGAAAGGTTGGCAAAAAGCCCAAAAGTAGGGCTGTCAAAGCATCAACTACAGCTGTCTTAAATGCTCCAGACTGTCTGTGCTTAACACTGAGCTTGTTTTCACCTGACAGTTAAGTGAGTTGGCCTGGTGTGAGTACAAGTGACTGAAACATGGAAAAAGTTCAGCTGCAGAAATACAGGGTGGTAAACAGCAAAGAAGTTGTTGAAACTTGAATCACTGTGTCCGTGTTGTACTGTTTACCAAAATAACAGCACCATTCAGAGTTCAGCCCTTCCCTTCATTCATGAAGAAAGCCAGATCCACCTTCAGTGTCATCCCAAGCTGAATTAGTTACATTGGCAAATGAAAGATCTGAGTAATGTTTAACCAAATTAAAGATGCAGCAAAGACAAGTGTTTACTGTTTACTTTCCAAGGCTAATTCCTCAACTTTTATCAGGTAAAATGTGAGTTCCCAATTGCCTAGTCTCTGATTACTCTGATTGGATGTTCTGAAACAATTTCCTACAGACAGTCCCTGAAACTCACAAAACCCACTGGGTCTGAGGCAAAACTAACTGGCATGGCATTTAGTTGCGTTGTGCCATGACTGTGCTGGTACTACCAGCAGTTGTATAGATCCTGGACCTCCCCCACACACCTTTACAGCAGTGCTTGTTGCTCAGGCTCTGATGAGTCTTTTTCCTTATTGTTGTATTATTGGTATGGATTTCAGCACCTCTGAACCAACTCCTGCCAAAACTAGCAAGTTTCCATTGGTTTCATAGGGACTGTAATGGTCTGACTGGTATAAATATATCCCGTATCAACTCTGCTAGCTACTAATAGCTCCTACTTGCCCCCCTTCCTTGTTATGTAGTGGAGTGGTCTGACAGCTACTGGCTCTGCAAGAAATGTATGCTTAAGTCCAGGCTTCCTGCTTGGGGGGTTTATGGGCTATTTTGCTTCTTATGGTGCATGTTTTGGTTTTTTAATACCTTATCTCAATCTGAATAAAGGATGTTAGTAGAATTCTGGGAGATAGGCTGAGTGTGTGTGCACACACATACGCAGAGAAAGCAAACATTGGATGACATTTGGCTTTCCTAACCCTTGAAATCACTATAACCTGAGCAAGAAGACTTTTAAAGGAGAACTCTTGCCTCGAATATAGCTGCCTAGATTCCTCCTGCTTTTGTTCATGAAGAAAGAGCAACCTGTATTTGTCTGGTACTGCTGTGGTGACCCAGTCACAGGCTGCTGAGGGAGGTACTCTTGGCTTTTGCCCAGGGACAGCTGCTCTGAACCAGCATTGTCCCAGTGGCCAGTCCCTGCCATGTACACACCGCACGGGATATGTCTGGGCCCTACACCTACACCACAGGCCCTTGGCTCTTCCCAGGAGGACTTTGTAAGTTGTCTTCAATTTGTGCTCCTGATTTCACCAACTCAGCCTGAGCTTAGATCCTGCCCCTACAGGGGGAAACTCCAGATAAAAATATCTCAAATCAGAAGGAAACTACTGCTTATCAGTCTGCCCAGCCTCCTGTCCCACCCAGATCTTGTTCCACTCCCTTGGGGTTAGGGAAAATGTGGTCATTTCTAAGACAGCTCTGAAGTAAGCAGGCTTGTGTAGCAGACTGAGCAAAAGAAGACCAAAGGGTGAAGAAGATGTTTCATCGTGAAGAAATGCTTTACATTTGCAGTAACAGCCACCCTTCACCAGGGGATTGCCTTCATTTTGTGAGGTTGCTCTGCAAGGGCACGTCAAGGCCTGTTTGGCTGTGAGATTTCCATTCCTGGCACTCCTGACTATGTACCCAGGCCAAAAGAGCACGAATTGGTCCCCAGTGTCAGGAGTATATAGATGCCAGCACTCTATATAGGAGGGAAACAGAGAAAGAAAAACCAGTCTGTGGGCTTGAAAATAGGGAAGGTGGAAGTAAAATGAAATGCCAGAGGAAAGGACATAGCAGAGGAGATTGAGCAGGCTGAGGAGAGATTAACAGGTATTAGAAAAAAGCAAAAGACAGGGGAGAATTCAGATCAGTGCTGAGGCAAGCAGCAGGGAATGTTCTTAGCAAGGAGCATTAGGAAGTTGAACACAGATGGCAAGATATGAAAGGCAGACAGACCTGAGAAGCTGTAAGGGCAGCATGGAGGAAAAACCTTAAAGTCCAGGAATGGGAAGAAGGTGTAAAGTATATCAACAAAGACCTAAAATAATAATACTTTCCAAATCAGAAATAATAATTTTCTTTATCTTGATGTTAGAAAGCTGTATATAAACTAAGCAATGGTAGTGTAAGAATAATTTTATTTAATATTTTGGTAACACAATGATACATCTCAGAATTACCATAGAATTTACATTGCTAAATGACTGCATACATTCTAAATAGGTGCTACTAAATTTGAATAACTTCACAGAATACATGTGGCTTTATGTGACCAACATCTATGTGGTGTGTAACCCCCTGACTGACATGAGCAGTATGGATGGATTTTGCACTAGTAGCCAATGCATAGTTAAAGCTTTTGGAAGGGTAAAAAATTGCAAAAGACACTTTTTATTAAAATATGAATTGATGATCCGTGCTTTAAAATAGCTATTCAGCTGTAGGTTACATAGTTTATTTGTTTTAATAACAGCAGTTACAAAGGTACAAGAAAAATTGTCTTGCTAGCATTTGATCTAATGTAGATCTCCATATGAAAATGCTGAGTATCTTATAAAGCTTTTCACAGATATAGGCTAAGTTCTGGGATATCACAAACTGGTACATAACTCAGAAAAACACCTGAGGTTACTTCATGTGTATGCAGCAGAAAGCTGTTTTTAGCTCTAAAACAGATGATAGATGCCATATGAAGGCAGAGACTTTAAGCAGGTACCATTATTACTGTGTGGGGTTATAGAGCAGTGCTTGTAGGCTGGATTCAGGTTTCTGAAATCAGCAGCAAAGCTTGTAAGATCGGGGTTGCATTGTTAAGCCAGCTCTTCCCAGTGCCAGTAGGAGCTCTGTCCCTGCTGCCAGCGTGACTAAGACTGGCCATCTATCAGAAGTCACAGTGCAAATCCTCACCTGCCTAGGTCTCAGCAGAGCTACTTCACTGTGTAGCACTGTAACCTTGTTTTTCTAGCTCTGTTAATACCTTATCTGGTACTCGGTTGAGCACAGCAAGTCATGTGAGGTACTCTCACGTCTGATGGATTTCATGTGTAATTGAAGGTGATCTGCAGCTCCAAAGAAGTGCCCAACACTTTTCAAATCAGGCATTTGTGTAGGGCTGTTTGCCTTCTAGAGAAATATTCAGCTTTGTGAAACAAACATTAGCTGGAGGTTCAACATCATAAAGTTTCATGTGTGTTTTACTTTAAAATAAGAGGTGTTTTTAAAAAATAATTTATGAACTTTGCCTCACAAATATTGTAAAAATACTTTTTTTTCACTTAATGGGTACTTTAATTAGGACATGTAATGTTAATTTTCCTTCTGAGACTTTGTTCCAAATTGTACTAAAAGTAAATAGTTGATTTTCAGATACACTATTTAACTCAACCTAACAGAATGACTAGTGAGTAGAAATATTATTTGCTGTATGCTTTACTTGAGGCTTGTGGCATTAACATTTTAATATAAACCCCCCCAATCTCACTTCTACCTACCTTGGCAAATGTGGATTTTACTAGACTTACCCATGTGCTTAGGGACAACCATATTAACTCCTTTGTAAAGAAACAAAAAGTTCAGCTGTACCTTTATAAATCTAATTCAAATACTTACTTTGTTCGTAAACATGCTAATGAAGAGATTAGCATATGATTTGTATCACCCTTGCCACCTAGTGACAGAAATTCTGATATTTCAAAATTGTGGAAAGTTACTATATCAGGACAGTCTGCTAATTTTCATATAAGACACGAATTTTAGTTTCAAACATGCTCACAAGCAAGACTTTTATTGTTTTAGGCATTTATGTAAACATTTTGGAATGCTGAAGGCAAGACGTTACATTGCCATTTTACCAAAAATCATGTGAACATATAGTATTGAGGCATTAACATACATGCCAGCAGCCAGAACAGCAGAGCTGCCATGAGCCTATGGCAGTTTCCAGCAGAGTAAATTCAGAAGCAGACTGCAATGTTCTGAGCAACTGCTTTTGTATGTTTTTTAATAAGAGATTTCATTTCTGAATGTGGAGTCACTGAAGGCAAACTTAGAGTTAAGGCATAGCGCATGGAGACATGGAAAGGATTATAGAGACGGTTCCTGGAGATGCTCCAACCAGTCAGTAGATAAAAAGCACTTTACATTGACAACTTCTGTGAACAAGCTAGAAAAGAAAAGGCTTACTTTCAAATTGCCTATGTTTTATCATTTACTATATTGTTCCCCTGGCTCTCCTTCTAGAATTAAAAAGATTACTTGAATTATACCTTGTGCAACTTTTCTTCCTGCTTTTGTAAAGTGTAGTATTGGCTATGTACCAAAAATATCACCAGAATAAGATATGAGTTATATAAGTCTAAAAAGAGAGAGGGGGATTATCTGTAGATGCAAGGTTTATTGCTTAGGCGTTTGCTGACAGCTGACTTTCACTGGCTGCTTTCTCTGCTTGCAGTCTTTGGACAGCCTGATCCAGCAAATCCATCGTATCTCTAAGCGTAACATTCAAGGTGAATGGCTTAGGTTTAATGGTCAGCCCATAGGTAAAGTCCATTTTAGGGTCCTCATTTGGATTAGCAGTAAAATTGCACTGATGCACCAGTATGGAGGTAAAGAGAAAGAGCTGCACCTTGGACAACTCCTCTCCAATACACCGACGCTTTCCCAATGAGAAAATCATCACGCTGCTAGTAAGATCTTTATTGATGAACCCATTCTCATCCAGGAATCTTGTTGGATCAAAATCCTCGGGGTTGGACCATTTTGCTGGGTCATGATTCACTGACCACTGATTGACAAAGATGACGGTGTCCTTGGGAATGAGGTAGCCCATGATGAAGGTGTTGGTTGTGGTGGCATGTGGGATCGTCACAGGCACAAAGCTGCTGAAACGCATGGATTCGTACAGGAAAGCCATGATGTAGGGCAGGTGAGGCTGATCTTCAACACACGGCAGACGGTCTCTTCCAACAATCCTATCCACTTCTTCTTGCATTTTAGCCTGGACTTTTGGATACCTGTCATTTAAAACAAGATGTGTGTGGGTACATAACACTTTCAAAGAATTTTTCTTACAAATAATCCTTGCTGCAAACATTTCTCACAGAATCTCAGCGCTATCCTAAATGATGCAGTTTGAGCAGAGTTTAAATGTATTGCAGGACTGTGTAGAACTCAGTTGAAAACTTAGAGGAAAAAAACCCCAAAACTTCCTGTGCACTGGTGTAATTTTAGATTTGCTCAGTTTTTCTTTTATATCCCATGTAACTGATTCTCAACATAAAAAATAGCAATAACCTAAAGTGTGCTGAAAGTGAATATTCTGATCCAACTTTGAAAATTAATTCTAAAACTAGAATTACTTGTCTCTTCCAAGTATTGCACATTCCATGGGAACAAGAATTTGATTTTCCAACTCTGTATGCGACTTTTAAAAACTAGCATGGAGTTTGTTATCACTAGACATATTTCATACCTTTGAAAGCCTGGAGGTTTCTAAGCTAGGAAAAAAAAAAATCCCAATTATTAAATTGTCAGAATGGCTTTATGAGGTTCCCACTTTTATTTTGAGAAAACACTTTCTAATTAATGTCAAATTATGTTTTCTCAATAATGTATTTAAAGTTGACTGTCTTGAAGTCTGGACACTTTGGAAGTCTACACAGTAACCAAACGAGATCAAAATGTTAATACATCTTTTCCTTGTCTTTGCCCAGGAGCCTTCATTTGCTTTAAGTATTCAAGTTTCTCTTCTGCATCCTTGCTTTTTCCTCCTGCAGCAGACTCACATGTCAAATGCTGGGCAAACATGAGAAATGGGGAGAAACCCAAAAGTTATGCGAACACTGGGGCATCACACCCTTTGCTGGAGTGTTAAATATTTGCCTGTTTTTCAAGAAGCGACTGAGTACGTAATGTTTGCATATGCCTACAAATTAAGCAGGCGATGAAAGGAAAAGCCAGGATAGGCAAGCGAGTCGGTGTAATGGCACTTTCTCTTAAACCACCTCCCCTCTCTGAGTGTCCCCGGCGGACAGGCCGGTGCCAGGGCGGCGCTCCCGCCGGCTGCCCAAGGGGTCTGCCTTGCCCAGTCACGCAATGGCAAGGAAGGCACACACAACGGCAGCTCGGCATAATAGCGGGTTTGTAAAGCGGTGCACGAACTCTTTACCGTGCTTAAGCGGTTGTTATCCTGCTCCTATGATCTCCTTGATCTTGACCTGCTAAAATCTGTTACTTTCAGGTTTTACTCGGCTGCCTTTCTGCCAGCCTCTCCTTATACACCATAACCCGACCGCCTGAGTAGGGTGGGATTTATTTTCTTTTATACTTCCTTATCTCTTTCTGGCAGGTTTCCCAGAGCTTCCGTGTTAGTTAATCGGAGGCCGCTGAGGCACCCGGCGCTGCTCGGGCTGGCGCTGCCCGGTCTCGCAGACCCGCGACCCGACGGCGGGTCCCTGCCGGCGCCGCGCCCCCGCCTATGCCCGGACCGGAGCTCCATGCGCTGGCTCGGGCCGGCTGCTCCCGCCTCAGGTGTCCTCCCAGCAGCGCCTTTGCCCATTCGGCGCAGTTTAAACGGGGCCGCTCCGGGGCTGGTAGGCGTTCGCACCCCGGGCGGGCTCGCATATCCCTCCCACCACGGGCCGGCGAGGCGTTCCGGTGCGCTGCGGCCTCCGCCGGCACATACCTGATGAGGAAGATGAGGAGCCACTGCAGGGCGGTGGAGAGGGTGTCCTGGCTGGCGCCGAAGATGTCGGTGACGGTGGCGGGCACGTGCTCGAGCTGCAGCCACGGCTGCTCCCGCTGCAGGCGGATGAAGGCGTCCATCATGTCGCGGGGGGCGGCCCCGGGGCGCAGGCTGCGCTGGTGCTGCAAGAACTTGCCGCGGACGAAGCCGTAGAAGTCGCGGTTGAGGTCGCGGAAGGCGCGGTAGGCGGCGCGGACGGGGCTGGGGAAGCGCTGGAGCCAGGGCAGCGCATCCACCAGGCTGCCGGCGCCCACCGCCCGCCCGAACTGCTCGTTGCGCCCCACGATGCGCAGGAACTCGCCGTCGCCGTGGCTGTAGCGGCGGCCGAAGCACAGGGCGCTCATCACGTTGGCCACGGCCACCACCAGGACGCGCGAGGGGTCGAGGAAGGCGCCGCCGGCGCTGCCGCGCACCAGCAGCGCCACCAGCGCCCGCGCCTCGCCCACCAGGTGCCGCTCGAGCAGGCGGCGGGTGGCGGGGCTGCCCGTGGAGAAGGCGCGCACCGTGGCGTGCGCCGCCCGCCGGTGCAGCTTCCAGAGCTCCGAGTATCCGCCGAAGGCCAGGCTGAGCCCGCCCGACACCAGCTGGAAGGACGGGAAGGGCGGGCGGCCCGCGAAGGCGGCCCCCTGGCGGACGAGGGCCTGGCGGATGGCGCGCTCCCCGTTCAGCACCACCACGGGCCAGCGCCCCAGGCGCAGCTGGAACACGGCGCCGTAGGTGCTGGCCAGCCGGGCGAAGGAGAGGTGCGGGGCGCTGCCCAGCTGCGCCGCGTTGCCGATCAGGGGCCAGGGGAAAGGGCCCGGCGGCTCCCGGCGCTGGCTCTGCCGTCGGCGCTGCTGATGCTGCAGGAGAAGCTTGCCCAGGTGGATGGCGGCGAGCAGGCAGAGGAGGAGTAGGAGGGAGCTTTGCAACGGGGGGACGCCGCGCAGCGCTTCCCCGAGCCTCTCGAGGGCCATGCTGCAAGGCAAAGAGAAGGGTCAGCGGGCAGCGTCCCCGCGGGGTGGGGGGACCTGCAGGTCCCGCGGGCAAGAGGAAGCCCGGGCGGGGCCCGCAGGTGTGGCGGACGGGAGCCCCGGCAGCCGTCCAGCGCTCGGAGTCCGCGCAAGTCCTTGCTATGCGCTCTTCGTGTGCCTAAAGCCCCCCGAATCCTATGCGAAAAACAGGGGATAATCAATAATCAAGTGGTAAGCTCCTAATAAGAGATCGAAGTCGTATTTGGCGGGGAAGCCGCTGCTCTCCGCCGGTAGGGAAAGTTCTCAGCGGGAGATCCAACAGGTCACGGCTGAGAGAGGCGCACAGAAAAGCAGGAGGATGCTCTCGCCTGTCGAGCCTCCGCAGATGCAGGCAACTGCCGTGCGTCGGAGACAGGTTAATTCCGGCGCTGCACATCGCACCCCCCGGCGAAAAAGCCCCTTCGAGAAACGGGTTCCCCGCCCCACTGTCGGAATTCCCCGCTGCTCCGGAGAAACCTCCGCACGCGGCCGCGGAGCCTTCTCCGTCCCGAGCCTTTCCCTCCTCCCCGCACCTTCGGGCCCGTCTCGGCATCGCAGGCTGGCGGTCTGCCGCGCCGGGGTTGGGCTGCGGAGGATGCCTGAGGACTCTGCGTGGCAGCGCTAGCTGGTCCCGCTTCCCATCCCCGTGCCCGGGGACCACCCTTTCAGAAGCAGCGAGAGGATGAAGGGGTGAAAAAGCGGCGGGCTCCTGTAGCAGAACTGACCTGTTGCACGCTGCTTCCATCCGAGACCTCGAGGAGGATGGAGAGGAGCTGTGCAGCCGGCGGCAGCTCTAAAGGACAGCCGCGGCTCCGAGGAGAGCGGCGACGGCGGCGTTCAGATCCAAGCCTTTGGGAAACTCATTAAGAGTCCCGGTACCTGTCACCCGGAGCTTGGCAGGTCATGTGCAGGCAAATGCCAGTTGCGCCCGATCCCAGCGCAGTTATCACCTTCCCGGCTCTTTAACCCTTCGGAGCTCTCCCTAGCAGCCACCTGCCCCGAGCAGCTCCGCGGTCCGGGAGCGAGCGGGCTGCTGCGCCCCCTCCCTCTCTCTCTCCCTCCCACCCGCCTGCTGGGCTGCGGGGACGGGACGGGGCCAGCCCAGCCCGCCGCAGGGAGCGAAGGCGAGCGGCTCAGAGGGCGCGGAGGGGACGGCCCGCTGCTCGCAGGCTCAGCCGGAACCGGAGCCGCCACCTCTGGGCGCCTGGCATTGCCACTCCCGGCTTTAAACCCGCCGGCATCCGCGGTGCGCGGCGCGGTGCGGGCGGGACGCGGACGGCCCCGCTGGCAAATCGCCGTTGCCTGGCCCGTCCTCTGGCTTGAGGGGTCGCAGTTATTTGCCAGCTGCCCTTGGGCCCTCGCCAAGCGGAGCGGCTGAGCCGCGGACGCTTTTATGGCCGGGGCCAAAAGTTTTAGCGGAGGAGGTGCCGGGAGGGGAGAGGGGTGGCGGGCGGGCTCGCAGCTCTCGCTGTCGGGAGGCGAAGTCTCGCCTGCATCTTAGGGGCTGAGGAAGCCGAAGAGCTTCCCCTCCTCCGCCTGTCGCCTCCCCGTTGCGTGCGGAGTTAGCATTGCGTGAGCCGGGGCTGGAAAGCCTCCAGCCATCTCCTTCCCGGGCCCCTACCCCTCCTCGCAATACCTGACACCAGCTCCGGGGAGAATGAGGCTGGGAAGCCCCGGGCAGCTCGCACCCCGGCCGGCTCCGGTGCCCTCCGGTCTCGCCTCAGCCCTGCGCTCGCTTCTCTCCCGTTTACGGCTCCTTTTTACTCTTAAATCTGGCGCCTCCACCCGCACTGGGAGAGCTGGCGAGAGGCGTGTGGGTACGGCGCTCCGAGCACCCCCGGGCTTTCCGGCGCCCCGGGGGAACTGGGACGGCAAAACCCCCAGATACGGAGGAAATCCTTCCCCAAGAAAACAGAACGACTTTGCTTTGTTCTTGTCATTTTTGCAGTAACAAGAAAAATATGAAAACACAACATTTATTTCAGATTCTTTACAGTCACGTCATGAGAAGAAAATACAATGTTTTGGTAGCACTGAGGGATTAGACAAAATAAGATGCTGGGAGTCAGCCCAGCTCAGGGTGTGAGCCCGGTCCTGGCCAGGCTGCTACGGCTTCTGTCTTTGGTAAAAATTGTAATCTTGCCTGTTGTCACTGTCCCAGGCTCTTCCAGATGGTGATGCTCCTTCTTGCTCAGACTAGCATCAGCCTCGGATCATCTGTTGGCTTGGAGCTTCTTCCCGTCATTGCCAAGTAACAGAGGTGTCAAAACCACTTTTTCTGAGCAGTGCTGGGAAAAGTGAGCTTCCCTTTCCCAGCCCCACTTCTAGGGTGAACTTGAAGGGTCCTGCGTACATACACCAGCCTCAAAAAAAAGCAAAGATAGCTCCATCCCTGTGGGACCAAGGTTAGTTCATCACTATCAGAAGACTGAACCCAAATTTCACATGCTATAACCACTCAGCTATGGAAAAGTTGTCACTGCTCCCTCCTTCATCTGTCTCATGTCAAAGAAGAGACATGGACATTGTCTTCTGGCAAAGTTCCAGAAAAAGATCTGGATGGCACTGATCTTTTGCCACTGAACAGATAATCTGTTCCAGGCACTGGATCTGGGTGGTAAGGACTAGCTTGGATCAGTTACCTGAGCTTTATATTATAATGCTGGGCGTTTTTTATTGCCAGCAGATAAATTTGCCCTTTTCTTGGTGACTGTGTTAAAAAGTTGCCTAAACTCCAGGCATTCCAGTCTCATTAGTTAGTCCCTAAACTCTTTCTTTGGATCAGCAACTAAATTATTCGTATTGGATTGCTTCTGGCTGCTTGCAGGAAATACAGAGAAAAGACTACATTTCCACTATCATGACTTGCAAACACAAAATTTAAGGCAGGAGCCTAGGAGTTATAAATCCTGGTACTCTTTTTTATGCTCTAAGGAAACATTAATTATTTCTTATTTCATTTCTCTTTGGTCTTCAGGAGTTCTGTCACCATTAGGAAAGAAGGAAAACCTATTTTAGATATTTTCTTCTGTGGTGATATTACCACATGGTCCCCCTGTACTGTTTACAGCTTTGGGTCCCTATTGCATTTATTACAGTCTTTTTGACTGTATACACTGAACATTCACCCAAGTTTTTAGGCTCTGATTCTGTGTGGCTTTGATTAGTCCCTTGGTCTCTGTTACATTCTACAAATTGCCCTCCTGCCCACCTCTTTATTTATTCTTCTCACCTATTTTGTTTGTAGAAGCATAGGAGTTCAGAATTGCTCTTATAGAATGTATGCTCTTTTTTTTCCCATTCTAGGGACTTAATTCAGATGCAGGTCCTACTGAAACCAGTCCCAGGTTCTGAGTTTGTTAGTTTTGTTAGGCAGTGAAGACTGAATCACTGAAAATACATGCCAAGTAAAAGGAATTATTTCCGAGGTCTAGGAAATCCTATTTTATATAATATATGGAAAAGAAAAGGAGTTCAAGGGCTTGAAGTGAGTTGGTTTGGGATTAAGGGAGAGGAATTCAGACCTAATCTCTTAAAAAGCTTGATTGATGTGATAGGAATGCCAGATGCAGGGTTTATGGGGGATATCAGTACCTCTGTGACTCTGAATAATGTTGTTTAAGTATGTGGATGAGCATCCTTGTTGTGGAGGTAAAAATTTGATAAAGGAGGAGGAATTGCACAACTTCTTCATGTGCCCTTTGAGAGCAGAGAGCAAAATTTTATGTCTGCCACATTCTCCCTCTTCCAAGAAAACTCCTTAACCCCTAAGAGATTTTTACAAGTGTTAAGAATTACTTACCTAAACCAGGTATTGAAGACTCAATTCTTAGTTTTACTTCTAACCATGGCAGCCCTTGTCTTTGCTTATGAATACTGGTAGGCTGCTCATAAATCCTCATAAGCATCAGCTGGAATTTCTCATGGACTTGACCTTGCTCTGTTTTCTTTTCTTACCTCTTCCTTTTGCATCTTTCCATGGAGAGCCCTCCCACACTAGATTTCTCTCTTTCCCAAGCCTGGGACTATGGGTCTTTTCCTCCTCTCTCTAAATTTTACAAAATCCCAAGGTGGATTAGTTGAGCAATGTTTTATCCTGGGATTGCTTCAGCATAGAGCTTGTACAAATTGTTTACCATTTGTAGGGTGATCCAAGCAATTTTTTGTTAAACAGTCCTTGGCAATGTTGTTTCTGATTGTCTGATTCTGAGTGTTGCACAATACTATATAAGTATGTGCAATATAAGATGAATAAACAAGTAGCATAACTGTAAAACACAAATCTCTTGGAAACATAACTAAGTGCAATATCCTATTGTTTCAGGCTGCTTAAAATGGTACAGATGTACTTACATACCTCTAGTGTTCAACTCTAGTCTCAAATCACCACTGCAACAGCCAGACTACAATCAGAATAAGAACCTGTACACCTCTGTGTTTGCAACAGCTCACTCAGACTACGTTTATGTGGTGATCCCTTGTGATGCAGGGTTACCATTATGATTTGAGTAGTTTCAGGTCTGGAGCAAAAGATCTGTGTTCAGTCCAGCCACAGCCTCATGGCTGCTGGCTCCGTGGGCACCACAGTGTGCTGAGTGCTCAGTGTTCAAGCCAGCCTGAGACAGCAGCACCACAAGTGTGGATGGTAGCGAGATCATTTCTGTTGCAGGCTCTTGGTTTGGCTCAGTTTGTCAGATTTCTGGTCGTGCCAAGCTTGAGATGTAAGCAAAATAGAAGGAGCCACATCCTCAGTGCTACCCAGAGCACCAGGCATACATAGGAGCCAGCTGCAGCTCCATAATTCAGGATTATTTATTTAGGCCACTCACTGTCTAAAGGCCTAAAATAAAGCATTTGTGGTATGCTTTTTAAAGCCTATGTATTTGTGGTTGCATATCACATTCTTAACCTTCATTAACTTGCAGCTTTCTTTGGACTTTCACTTTTCCCTGCATTCCCACTGACTTCCCAGCTCACATTTTCAATTCTGCCTTGCTATTGAAAACTCTAAATTTGGCTTCTAATTCTGAGCCAAATTCCCACAGCTGCTGTGGGAAGGCAAGGAGCCTCCCAGCATTTTCTGGGGCTCAGTTCAGTGGTAGACTGAATTGTAGCCTCTCCATCTGTTTGCATTTTTCATGTTACTTAGAAATTAAAGGCATACATTGTGGTCTGTTTCCACACAGGCAATACACAGGTACGATTACAGAAATGAGGATATGATGTTATACTTAATTCAAGCATAAAACTTGATTCTGAAACTTCTAATTTTTCCTGATTCCTACAGTATTTCTTTCCAAAATTTGCTGCCTTTTCTTGACAGTATTAGATGAAACCATACAGTTTAGTCTTTCTTGAGAGGAAAACACAGAGATACCTTTGTGGTTATCTTTTGAGAAGTCTTTTTAAACTGGCTTCTGCTACAAGGCAGAAAGATCAAAATCTAATTTACACACTGTTGGGCCCTCATCCATGGTATTTTCTGTGTGTCTTTTTACTGTCACTATACAAATTCTTTTAAAGTGCTCTGAAGGAAGTAATCTGAAGTAGATGGATTAAATGACATTTAGGAAAGATTAGACACTGCTCAAAGTGTGCATTATTGCATCTGCCCTCAAATATGATGTGTGGGCAAACTGCTGTGCCTGCTCACTCTCCTGCTTCAGCAGCAGGGGTGCTCCCAGGGACATCTGGCACCTCTGCATCCTCACACTGGTTTTGAGGTTTGCAGAACCAAGAGCTGTGTTGCCAATGTTCACCTTTTCATTGAAGTATCTAAATCTTATAACCCTTATGATGTGCTAGGTCACTTCAAAGCTTTGAAATTATAACATTACTTAGGACAAAGCAGTTATACAAGCAGTTATGTTAACAAGCAGTGATATATTTCTCCTTTGTTTTCCAGGCTTTGTTGGGTGTTGCATTAGTAGTAGTGATACAAATTTTGTAGTGCAATTGCTTTGTTAACTCCAAGATTTCAGTATTTTTCATTTTAGAAAGTGCCAGTGCACATGTATGCTCAGAGTATTGGCAGATGCTTGTTCAAAACAGTCCTGGACTACAGCTAAATGTGAAGTCTAATTCCCTCACAGGCAGAAGCATATTCTGTAGGAGTGAGGGTTTTGAAGGTTTGCCTATGAAGTTCTAAAAAGTCTTTACTATGGATGTGAAAAGCACAGTTTTTTAGAGTTTGGATGTTTGTTCAAATTTGAATGAATTATCAAGGGATGAGCACAAGGCACAAATGTGGGAGAAAAGACATCATCCAGCCAAATGTCAAGTCCCTGCATTAGAGCATTAGACAAAATTTTTCAAAGAAAATGCCGCTTCATGTTTTTATATGAACACTTACTTTCCTCGTTCTCACGAATACATTCAACTGGTTTAGGACAGCCCTTTTCTAAAGGCTACCCTGTAAAATAGGTATTTTGGGGGCATAGAAAATTTCAGACCAGTTTATTAAAGTAAGGTAATATTATAAGTAAATGAAAACCCAGAGTTTACAGCTAAGGGAACTCTGTGCAAGTAGGCACTTGCGGGGGGTTGACCCTTCAGCACAGAGGGGTAAGACAGTGAAGCACTTGCAGATGAATGAAGAAACTTGCAGTTCCTCGATGAGAATATGGGTTTTCCCATATTGTTCCCCAAGTGTCCTAGCCATTGATTATCTCAGCCTATAAATGTTCATCTCACCACTTCCCAACCAATAATTTCTTATGACACAAATATCATCATTTCCCATGATACAAATATTGGTAATTTGGGTTCTTCAGTTTGTGTTTAGTGTGTGCCATTTTTGGCGCTTGACAGCAGAACAAGTGGTCAAAATAATAAAACAGACAACAAAATTTGAATCTGGTCCCCTCTAGAGCAATCCAAGTTAAATTTCAGAATTCTTCTTTGGGCTTCTATCATAACTTTTGGAAAGCCTGCTCTGCTTACCTGCATATTCACATGGATATGTTGAAATTTCTTGTTCTATTAGGCATGGATTCCATAGCACCTGGAGTAATTTCTTGTCTAGAAAATTGAAATTGTATAATGGGAAGTTTTCAGCATTTAAAAACATTGTTATCCTTAGTACTGCTGCTTTCAGGTTTTCAGGTGCTCTGAGAGAGGAGGTGGCACTGGGCACAAATTGATTGTTGAGATGGCAGCTGAACCGAAGAGGAACACAATAATTTCTCCATCATGAGGACTTTCCCTAGCTTTTAATCATGAAGAGACAGGCCTTTAGCTGGGATTTCCCAAAGGAGGTTCATGTTACGGACCTAATAAATTTCACGTCAGTCAAGGAGTTGCTTGTAAATGTCACCTGTTAGATAGCCCTGCTCAAATGAGTCAGGAAACATGCTCCCCCCCTTCTCCCTTCCACTACTGTAGGTCAATAAACTGTTGAATGGTATTTGTGAAAAAGCTGCAGAGTGATAGCTGATCCACCAGAACCTGTGGTTATGCTACACTGACTTCATTGAAGTATCCCGTCAGGTGACAATGCACGAATCTGAACCAGGACCTTCTGTGATTTGGCTGATTAAATTCAGCTGATGTTTGCACATCCCTCTGTAGCAGGGCATTCTTGGCTTCCTCTGCTCTGTTGTGAAAGGGTTTGGTGCATTTGCCTCCAGCGGTAACTGCATTTCAGTGGTAAATGAAATTACTCAAATACTTGGGACTGGGATGTATGCAGGTAATACTGTAGCCTATAGAATTATTTATGCTCTTCCCCAGGGTAAGGGAAATGAGAGTCATTTGTTTCCACATTTTTTAATTTGAACAAAGATTTGGAGAATGTATATTCAAACCAATGGAATAAGGGAAACTCCCTTTGTGGTATCTGTGGTCAGTGATGGAGAATTGAGTCTAGGAGAATTTTAAACTATTCCATGTAAGGGCTACAATCTTGATCAAGATGATTGACTTCTTCTGTAAGGCAAGTAACAATTATAAGAATAATATTTAAAAAATTTCCTCTGTCCCTCAGTAAATTTTTCAGGGAGAAAATGCGGTTTTGACACTTACATGCTCCTAGCATTTGGAAGTGTCTGTTTCTGAGCCATTCATGTCTTCTAACCTTCAGCAGTGGCAGATCAAAGACCATGACTGCAGGTGCCAGTCAGGGCAGGTTTCATCTTGTCATGGTACTCCGGGAAGAGGCATTTGCTAATGTCTGTTAATCTCATGGCACACCAAAGGAGAAAGACGGGAAAAAATTGCCATAAATTCTTCCCTTTCCCAAGCAACCCACACCCAGGCTCAGGGTGGCTGATGGCTTCCTCTAGAAGGGAGAACAGTGTGGGAGCCTGTGCCTGCCCTGGGGTGGCTGGGCAGGTACGGAGTCACCCTGCAGGAAGAGTCTGGCTCTGTCAGGGAATAAGGGTTGAAGCAGCCGCAGAAGCAGCAATGCACTGGAGGTGGTGACAGTAGCAGTAGCTGAGACCATGAGAAGAAAATTCTTCCAGTGAGGAGAACCTAAAGTCCATCCTGGCTGTTGTTGTCTCCCACAGAAACACTAACTCTGCAGCCAAGGAGGAAGCTTAAAATGCTGCGCAGCACCGTGGGGAAGAAGTAGCAGCAGCGGAGGTAACAGCATCTGTACCAGCTGCAGGGAAGAGACAGGATTAGGCACAGCTTAGGGCGCTGTAGGGGATGGCTTTGGCCAAGAGCCAGATTTGCCCCTATCTTTCTTTTGAGGTGTAAACGGCATGCAAGGAGGCTTCTCTCAGTGGCTTTCCTGTGAAGATAAATAACCTGATCCCCCGGTTATTATCCCCCTGCTCTCCTCCCCTTCCCCCTGACTGACTTTGATTATTGTAACTTTACATGCGCTTTTAATTTGCGTGCAGGCAAGTACAAAGGCACAACCGGATATACCTGTTATTTGCCAATGACCTGAAAGAGCATAGTTTATGTTAAGCCTTGGGTTATGGTAAGGTTTGCACGCGATTCCTCAATATACATGCTGCAGGCAACTGATGGATGGAGGTGATGGAGGGTGGAGGAAAGTTTTAAAGTGACAGAACCTGATTTGGTTCCTAATTAATCCACCATTTATGTAAAGGCCTCTATTGCAATTTTGTGTGGAGACCAAGTCTTGCCCTTTCTTCAGGCAAGGAATGTATGATCACATTTTCCAGGCTGCAGTTTGTTTCCAGCTGCACCTGCAACTGATCATGAACACTTTATGAAAATTAGGCAAAAAAGGCAGGTAGAATATTTACACCTGACTGTTTGTACATACTCCTGCATGGCAGGCAGAAGATTGGAAACGGAGTAGGAAGCTACAAACGAGATAATTCATGGCAGCAGAGTCAGGGCAGAGTGTGTGGGGATGCACACCTTGACTGAGGTGTGGGGGTCTGGATAGAGAGGGGATCCACATTTTGTTGAATGGGGCTCAGCCCCCACACAGTTTTGAGAGGTTTCATTTGACCTAAACTCCCTCAGCAAGATATAAAGAATATCCATCCCTCATGGGCCGCATAGTTACAGCAGAAGACACATCCTTACAGCAAGGAGATGTGGGCTCCAGCGCTCAGCCCGCACACTCGCTCACTCGCAGGGAAAGCCTAGTGATGTTTGCTAAGAATTTACTTCCAGTGATTTCACATCAAGTTTAGCTAGGTCTTCAAGCAGAAAGGAAGTGTCCTTATCTGCCATGCAAATTAACCTTGAGGTCTTAAACTTCAGTGGTTTTATTGCTGCTATGTGTTTTAACCTAGTGTTAAGGACTGCACTGGAGGAATTAATTACACATTTTGTTTGGAGGTTGAGGAAAGGGAAAGGATCCCGTTTATTCTCATTCTCAGCTCCACTTCTTATCTCCAGGGAGTAGAAAGCAACATGAGTTATATTAAGCTTTTTGGGATTTAAGGGGCAGATCTTCTACTCACACTTCTCTCAGAAGCAGCAGGAAAAGGTACAGAAAGTCAAGTGCTACTCTTACAAATGAGAGCATCATAAAATATTTGTTAAAATAACGGAAAACAAGATGGACCTATTGTTACAAGACCTCTGTGTAAGTTTGCATTTCTGGACATGAGCACGTTTAATCTTTTTTGCCTCAGATTCCCCCTAAAATTAGGAGTGATCATTGTGTGTGGATCTGCCCAGCATCTGTTCTACTGTTCTCTAGCTTAAGACAGACCTTGTACAGCCAGCATCCAGGAAAATGTTGTTTACATTTGTAGGACAATGACTGATGGACTGACTTTTTACTCATGTTTTTAAGTCAAGCAATGCAACTCTGCCTTCCACCTTCACCAGCCCACAATCATCAGGCAACCATGGTCCACTTGCAAAAGGCATTTATCTGAATCACCTTTCAAAATAAATCCATTTGATTTTCCCTCTTCTCCTCTGTTTTTTTTTGGGGGGGTGGGGGTTTGTTTGCTTCTTGCTTGCAACCCTCCTTAGCTGCCCTCTTGAGGAATTTGTTTTATTTTAAAAACTTTTTTTTCCTTGTTAGTTTATAATTTACCCTGGTTTTTGGTTCTAAGAATCCAAAAACCATAGGTTTTGCATATCTGCATTTTAATTCTTCCCCATTTGTCTTGATACTTATAATGAGTGTAGAAAACTCACATCTAACAACAACTTCCCAAAAGCTGTGAACTCTTAAACACACAATTGGTCTTTATGGGGTCAGTATATTTATAAAAATGTAAATATCTCTACGGGCTTCTTCTGAGGAACAAAGGTTTTCATTTAAAAAACCCAGCCAAACAAAAAAAAAAAAAAAAAAAAAAAAACCCCAACCCCCAACGCATATTGCTGTCCACAACCTGTTTATTAATAAGTGTAGCAAGATTACCGAATGCTGTTGTAAGCACTGATGCACGAAAAAACCTGAAAAACCAAAACCACCCCCACCCCCCCAAAAAACCCTCAAAAAACCACCAAAACAAAAATCCAAACCAATCTTGAAGTTTTTTGCACCTAGAAATTTGAAAAAGTGTGAAACTGCCTACTCCAGCCCTGGAATAAAACATTCACAACAGCAAAGTCTGTTAAACAGTCAGGAAAGGGTTGCAGGCTGCCTGCTTGTCACTTGATTCATCAGGGGTTTAGATGAAGATGTGTGCCCTTTTTCTGGCATGGAAAGCCTGAGAGCCCCTGCAGCTGGCTTTGGATCAGGGAATAGCTTTACTTTGTGTTACTTTATGAATTTCATGTTTGGCTAATAAACTGTATCCTGGAGCGAAAACTGAAGAAGACTTGGTATTTCTGTGCCTTGACCTTTCCCTTCCCCCTGGGCAAGAAAGCCCACCAGCATACAGGCTGTGAAAGAGCATGTGACAAGCATGGTAAAATACTTTCCTTTTCCTTCATTAAAGTAATCCTGGGTTATGTTGTTGAAAGAGAAACATGAGGAGGCAGGTATGAAGAAGTAAGGAAGCAGCAGGCCTACATTTCACTTGTACATGTAAGAGGAAGTCCTGTTGAAAATAAAAAGTAGATGAAAGTAGAGTGATTGCAATTAGTTCAGGATATCTATCTAATATTCAGCATTTGCATTTGATCAGGTTGCAAAGCTGTGGCTGCTGGAGCATGAGTTACGTCTTCTGTCTTCAGAAAAGTCTAAATTCCCAGATAGGAAACCTGACATCACATAACCAGTTACTGTCATCTTCAGCTCTGTAGGGATCACAAAAATGGATGCTAAGTCTGAAACAGTACAAGGGTAAAATAGGGTAGCAGTAACAACCTGCTGCAGTTTCCAAAGTGGGCAGAGCTCTGCCTGCATGGCACTTACTGCTGTGGAGGTAAGCAGGAAGTCACTCCCAAAAGAGTGCACAGGCCAGGAGAGAGAGAGGAGGGAGGTACAAATAGTTCAGTAGGTGTGACTAAGGACTAGTTGCAGCATCACTGTTTATATACTTCTTGTGGAAAAGTGATCATACCAATCATGCTAATCTTATATTAAACAATTTTGCACAGCAGCAGGTTTTGAAAAATCTTGACAAACTCTACAGTTTCTAAATTATCCCACTGACTTAAGCAGCATAGCATTTTCTTTAAAGTTATTCCAGTCAGGGTAAATGATAGACCATTTGATTTAAGCAATTAGAGTCACGTTAGAGAGGAAGGCTTCAGCAGGCTGCAAACATGGGAAACAAGCTTAGTATCCCAAGTGATTTGGGTATAGTGCAGAGAAGGCTGGACACCAACAAGATGATGTAATAGCAGTACAGAAAACCAAATTGTGTTGCTTCGTGGTGCCCATCTGATAGTCAGTAGTTTCAATACTCATGTCCCTGAATGGCAGCCTTGCCTGAGAAGGCAGCTTCTGCATAAGCATTTGGGAACTTTGTCAAATTTAGTTAATGAAAGCAGTGTACTGAAGAGAAACCTGTAGCAAAGTTTAAGTGATGGAAACCCTTTGCCTTGCTTAGGTTGATAAAGACTTCAGTATTTAGGTGGATATCTTAAAAAGTAATGAGGGCTGAAGCTGTTTTTTCTAGCTCTTAGGGATGTCCAGCCAGAACTTACATGATCACCACACAAGAGTTAAACATAAGAAAAACTTGGTACCAAGACAGACTGGAAAAGGCACAAAGAGGAAAAGGCTCCCCTTTGGAGGTTTTGCCAAGCTAGAAAAATGTTTCTCTGCTGTTGTTGTCAGATACATGGTTCTGTCTTGTTTTGATTGGTGTGAATGAGTTTAACTGTGTCTCATTTCAGGATTGTTTGGCCCATGGTATCTTTGCAGAGCAGGGATGGTGGTGGCCCTGGTGGACTTTAGTGCACTTTAATACACTTTTCCCAAACACTGCAGGTGGAAGCAGCCAGGGAGCTGCCTGCTCTGTGCTTTCCCTTGCAGGGTTCTGAAGCTGACTCTCCTTTGTCCTGGTAATGTCACTCATATCTGAGTGCTTTTTCAATCCCATTAGTTGACAGTCTTGTTAGATGATTTTGCCATGCTGTTTAATGTTCACATTGATGAGCAGTCCTCCTTTCTGGTAACATTAATAACTACAATCCCTTCATTTAGGTCTCCTTCAAGCTCTTAATTGTTGGAAACCAAAATAGCACAGCTTGCACACCTTCCTGGCCAGCCATCTCCTGGCATGCTGAGCTGTAGGATCCATGGATGCACAGCAATGACACCTCAATGTGCTATCAGATCATCTGGCACAATAAACTCATCCTATCACAGTGTTTACTCTTTATGTCAGCTGCACAAGGAGATGTTATATCCATAAGAGCAATATGAAAAGAAATCCTCTCCAATTTGGCATTACCTCTGCACAGGTGACCCTGCATCTTTAGAATAATCTGGACTAATCTGAACTGACAGAGCAAGTCCATGGCAGTTTTACATAGCCCAGGTATTTTAGATATTCCAAGTAAGCTTGGCTTGTGGAATTGTATTATTGAGTCATTGCCTGACTTGTTCTCTATGGAATATAATTCCTCCAAAAATGACCTTTTTCCATCAAGGTCAGCTGAAATCATTATTTCAACAGATAAGTACATGGATTCTGTTTATTAAGCCAACATTTGATTATAAAAAATGTTCCTTCTTGTGTTTTTAATGTACCCCTTCTCAATATATTTTGCTCTGCAGCATCCTTGTTACATATTACAGGATGAATTTATACTGGTTCTTCCCTATTTGATCTTGATTTAAGGTTAGGCAACTGTCCAGATTATACAGCAAACCAGTTTGTAATAAGTATAAGTAACTCTGTCAATCCATTGTACTAACTGTAGAAAAACAATTTAAGTGTAAGGAGTTATTACATCTAAATTCCAGCCAGCATCTGAAATAAATCACCTAGGGACACAGATGTATTTGCATAAATGTGCACAGATCATAGCGATAATGATGGGAACAACATTTTTTTGTCAGCTAATCACAAATCCTTTTGCAATCATTCCTAAACACAGCACTACAGCACACTTGTGAGGTGGGTAATTATTAAAATTCCATTTTAGAGAGCAAAACAATGAAACCACATGATTAGGGAGTTTCCAGAGGCCATCCCTGACATTTTTTACTTGCTTGGCAATAAAATCAAATTTAATTACTTCTGTTCCTGAACTTTATCTACATATTCATGTTCCTTTTTCATACTTCTGTCTGGCATTACCTTTTATACCTAGTATCTTTTTGCATTCTGGCATAACTTGCTAAGTGTTTCCACGTATGGATAACATTTGACAGATTTTTCATCTTACTAAGAAAATGTGAGAAAAAATGCCAATATCTTCTATATCAGGAGGAATAAATACATGCACCTGCATCTGCTTATTCCCAAACCTTGTTTTGACAAGGCAGACCTGTATTAATACGAGCTAGGCACCACACTTACTTCCATCTTAATGCCAAGTGCTGAGGCCGGCTGATGATAATGGCTCACCCTACTTGAAACATTTTCTTGGCACCTTTTATAAACTCCTTTGGGAAATCTGTCAAGAAAACACAGTTTTAAAACACCAAACATGTCAGGAAAATAATTGTGGCAAAACATATTCAACTCCACATGTGGTCAGGGAGAGCGTGTTCTGTTACACCTGCCAGGTTGTCATCTGGGACAAATGACTCCAACTCTGCTGTGGATGTGGTCATGCCTGGCTCATGGGAGAGGATACTCCTGCATGGTTCACCTGCTGAGACCTGGAGACACACCTTGGCTGCAGGTGCACATCTCCCAGTACCAACAATGCATGTGTGAGCATCCAGAGGGCACAGAACACCCCACTTGTTCCTTGGCTTTGTGTCCCCATGCACAAGGTGGAGCAAGCAGCCTAGGAGGTCAAGTGGCTGAAAAATACAGCTGGAAATTGCCAAGATCAAGAATTACAGATCTGGAGCTGTGGAGGGCTGAGGAGAACCTCCAAGGATAACACAGACCACCCTGTTGCTGCCAAACCTGGATCAAATATGCCTGTAATGCTTCCAACAGATGTGTGTCTGAGCTCTCCTGAAAACCCTTCCCTCTGGAGATCCCACTCTGTCCTTTGACAGTACATCTGGGGCTTTGTTGCCCTTTGCCAAATGTCATGCTTCAGGTTTTCTTCTTGCAGTTGAGACACATCACTTTGTATTCATTAAAGATGCAGTGAATAAATTCTTCTGTCTGCAGTCTTGAATACATTTGAAGTCTGACATGGCGTCTCCCCTTAGTTTTCTTTAGATAGAGCCCACAAGTCTCCTTGTAAATTAAAGATCCCAGAGTTATGTGATTCTTGTTCATTTTCTTTTCCAGGTACCTTGCTATTCCCCTGTGCTGCTTTTTCTCTAAAGCAGGACAGAGTATTCAAAAAAAAGTGCAAGTGAGTAGAACAAAAATACTTTATTTTTTAAGATAATCTTGTGACACATCACTCCAGGATTGCTATTTGTATTAGCTTGTGCCTCTCTTTTCCAAGTAGGAAGGGGTTTCTTTTCAATATTATGTGTCCTGAAGCATGATCTTGTGAGGTAATGAAAAAAGTTGAATACATGTAGTGAAAAGATATTATAATAGTTAAATATGTGGATGTGTAGCACCCTTCGATTTACATTGCTTTTATTAGTTTAATTGTCATAAGAATGTTGTGATAATTAAAAATGTTTCCTGTTTCCATGGGAATGACACATGGGTTTGTGTCCCCAGGAGCAGCTATTCTACTTGAGCAGAAGCTATTTTTATCATCTTCTTGGAAAACACTTCATTCCTGACTTCTCATTCTCATCTCCCAGCAAGTCTATTTTGATGCTTGAAAAAATACAGCAGTGTTTATTTGGGTAGAGTATACAGTAGGATCACCTTTTTCATTAAAATTATCTTTAATTTCTTTCCTTCAGTAATGTCTATTCCAGCTCTTCAGAAAATGTCGCTGGTATTTCAGTGGCACATCTTTTGTCATTCAAAATAGCTGTGCTGTTTGGGACAGAAAGTAGAAAGAGGGCAATTTTGTAAAGTGGGCAGATGTGAAAGGCTTTAGTGAGAGTTTCTAAAGAAATCAATGCCTACTAGGATAAATTGCCTCTCTGGAGCTGCTGCAAGTGCAGTAGCTCGTCCCTGGTAAACGTCTCTGCTCATAGCAGATGTGGAGGACTCATTTAATTACTGCACCCAATTATCAGATACTTTCCCTATTAACCACATGAAATGTGGGATTGTTGTGGGATTTGGTACAAGGCATTTCTGTATTCCAATAAGATTCTTCATGTGCTCCTCACACCCCTCTGGCTTAGCATATGCAGTAGCATTTCTTTTCACTTGGATGTTCTTCGGGGCAGTTGGAAGGATTCAGGCTAAACCTCTGTGACAGCAGACCAGTTTTCCATGGTATATGTGGCTGATTCCTTGATTTTCACTAAAATTTTCTTCTGTGAAAGAACATCTAAGCTGATGTCTTCTAGCATGAGAGACTTACTGCAATGAGGGCACCAGCTTGGAAAGATTGTGAGTGAAAATGAAGACTAGAATCATTGGTAAAGAACGTTGCACTAAAAAAACACCACAAAATACTTGGCTATGCTGTGGAACGTTGAAACGATTAAAAAGTGAGATGTGTAATTTTTTTCTTCTAGCTACATGCAGCATGTGTTTCCCATGTCTCATATTACAAGCAAATGTGAACTGAGGGTTTATGATAATACCACCTAGGAAGTATGATATCATCTTCCCCACAGGTGGTAAGTCAGTTTTCCAAGGTGTGTTTACATGGAGCATTTCAGAGCACCAGCACACACACCTGATGCTTAAGCAATATCTGTAATTACGGAAGACTCTGAGGAATAAACACTGTCTAGCCAGGTATGACTTGTAAAACCCCTTATGGCCAAATATGTGATGTCATTCATATTATCTTGATAAGCACTTGTTAGGGCATGAATTCAACTGAAGTTAAATGAAGCTGATAATGTGGTTTATAAGTGTGAGCACGTAGAGCTTTTGTAATCAGACTAGTAGTTAATGAGATAAATAATCTGATAGTGCGGAAGCAAATTTGCATATATTTTGAGATTTATAAATCCTGTGTTTCAGGCTGATGGTCTGTTTTTATCTAACTTGTAAACCACAAACATAACAAATTGTACAAGATTACTAAAGGAAAAGTGACAAACATTACCATCAGTCACATGCCCAACTTGATAAATTTATTTTCCTTTTGGGTCATCAAAGGACTGAACACCAAAGATTGTTAAGTTTATTAAAGTATTAGCTTCCTTTTATATTCCCTTTTTTTTTTTGTGTTTATTGAAACAATTTCATGAAGTTTAACAGGTTGGAAATGCTCTTGCCAGCTAAGTCTATTTGCTATTTGGTATTTTTTTACATTGGAAGCACAGACATATTTTATATGTGCTTAGAAGGTGTTAAATGGTGTAAAACCAGATCTCTGTATGTCACTTTGGTTCCAGTGCTGGTTCCAGGACAGATTCACGTCTGTCTTTAGGACCTGGGATATTTTTGTTAGAAAATGGTACAGAAGGGTAAGACTCTATGTCCTATTGCCATTGCAGCACTCATCTATCACTTTGTTTTTCACTGTTGTTTTTTCACAGTCTGATCCTGTTCAAGTGGCTTAGCAGATGTGCTTGACCACCTACAGCCTTTTTGGACTGTTTTCCTTCCTGGCTTTTCAAGCTCAGCTATTCATGAAATCTGAACTATGTGTTGATCTCTGAGACTGTTCCAACTTCCCTTAATGCAGCAATTATTTAAAAGAAGTAGGCAGCAGTCCTGCAAAATATTTGTCCACATTTCTCTTGGATGCTTTCCTTTAGTGAGCAGATGAGAAGACTGTCTGGTTTAAGCTAGTCTCCTGGAGAGAAAAAGCAAGAGCAATACTTGCTGTCTGCACATATGTGTGTGTCTTAATGACCCACAAACAGCTTTTGAACCCACTAGCCTCTCTAAACTACAGGAATAGAGATCCCCAGGGTCCTGGAATTCCTATAAACTTCAGTCAAACTGAACAGAAGAGAGATGTATCATCAGACGTTTGCTGAAGGGCATGCTTCATCACAAGGTCATCCTTTAATAGACAATTCAGCCACAAGACCCTAGTCCACAGGGGCAGGCTCAGTAGTTTCACATTCTTTGGCCAGAAGTGAAGCAGTGCTCTTGTCTTGAATTTTATGAAATACCTTTCAGAGCATATTTTTCTTGACTTCCACATCTGGTCATTTTATGCAGTATGGAGCCCCACAAGGCTTGATATTGCACCTATTTACTTTTTATGCATATATATTTTTTCTCAATGCAGCTTTTCACTACAGAACTACAAGGCATGGCTACATTAATCATTCTTCCACAATTATTCTTTCCTGATGTGTCACATTCTTCTCCTTCATACTGTGCTTGAGAGAGAACATTGATAGCATGCAAGGTTTTGATCAAAAAAATACTGAACCAAACCAAAGTGATATTTTTCCACTTTTGTTGTTTATGTGCCAGCATTTACAGTGTCTATTTATAAACTCTAATCTGTGGCACTGAATGTGGTTGATCTTCCTTTTCCTTCTTCTCTCCAAGAGGTTTCTGACTGTCAGTCAAGTCTTCAGGCATGGTTCTTCCCAGTGGCAGCATCAGGCCCAGCTGGATCCTTATAGGCTGTGGATGGCAGGTCTCCTCTGAGCCTTGTCCCCTCTCAGTGGTGTGGTGGGGGCTCCAGCAGAGCTCAGTGCCAGAAGGGGCTGGCCTGGGGACAGACAGGGCACCATGAGGACACCAAACTTGGCATGCCAGTACATGCTGGTGTTGCCCAAGGCTTTGAGCAGTGGGAGGGCCTCGCAGCCATGCAAGGGCAGGCTGCTTCCTAGGATCATTTGAGCCTTTTCTAAGCTACTCAGTCTGCATGTCTTGGATACCATGAATGTGCATACTCAGGACTTGGCCATTGCCTTGGGTTTCCAAAGCAGGTGGTTTTTCTGAAGTCTGTCACAGTCAGCCCACTCTTTTTTCCTCATGGCCTCAGACTAGTGAATCCCAGATCCTATTTTTTTACAGTTGATACAACCTGGTCCTTGCTGGAGCAGCAACAAACTCATATGCAGCTATTAGGGAGAGATTTGCTGCCAGAACTCCTGCTCTCAGTCTTTTTTTCTTTAAAAACTGTTGAGATCCAGATCTAGACACATTCGGCTCATCTGCATTTCTTTATATGAAAACTATCTGTTTCTGCCCCAACTCTCTTATTACATCTTCAGAAGTATGTGAATTGTTTCTAGTTTTGGATGAAGCTTTTTTTTTGCATTATAAAACAATAAGAGACCTCTCCAACTCACTGATGTTGCTCAGATGGGTAGAGTGGCTCTGGGAGGAAAGATGAAGTAGGCTTGAGCTGTGGAGAATCCAAGTATTTCAGTTTTTGGAATTTGGGCCTCTCTAAAAATTATGTGCATTGCATGAATGAGACATTGGGTCCACTTTCATGCAAAAGTGTTCAGATGAGGATTCCCACTTACAGCAAGTTTTATCCCACGTAGTATGGCCCATTCACAGCAGTCTTCAGTTTTTCCATCATTTCATATCTATGACAAATAAGATTATGCTGTGAAAAGTATTAAACCAGCAATGACATTTGAAATCTGAGTCTTTGCTTTCACTAGGGCAAAGCTTGTATTCTCCTTGGGCCACTGTAATCACTATTCCTTTTAGGAAATACGTTTCTAAGATGGATTTGAAATAGTAATGTTGAAACCTAACAATAACTAAAGAAAAGTGTTTGAACAATACTGATTTGCACAGCTCTGCAACATTTGCCGTCAGCAATGCTTTAGAAGAGGAGTAAAGTTTCTGACTTGAAAGGAAAGAAGGCAGCACTGGATTTAGAAGCATCTTAAGGTGACTAAATGAATTACTCCTGTTTCATCTATTGACATGTGAGGTGGGAGCTGCTTTTGTTAGTGACTGACAGCACAGAGTCACCTAGGAGAGCACCTGATAGTCTAATTTACTCATTGCCTTCCTCTACTTGACAACTAAGAAGTCTACAAGCAAAGGATTTTCTAAGGATGCCTCAGGCTGATGCATTAAAAAAGCTGGCTTTGTCTGGGACATGCTTGGTCCAGCAATTTGATCTCCATGTCTTCAGATATTCCTCACCAGGCATGATGAATCAGTCCCCTTCTGACTGCAGAGGTAGCAAAGCTTCCTCAGTTTCCCCTTCTAGCACATGAAGAGTAGAAAGAGGCTTCTTCTTCCTCCTTCAGTGAATCCAAACTTCCACAGAGAATTAAAAGATTGATGCTTTTTCATTTGGGATGGCATAAGCAAAAGGGAATATGTAAAATTGGACAACGTGGTAAAGCATTTAGAGCAGTTAGACTTGTTGCTTTTCTCACAACACAGGAGCAAGGGAGATGAAATATGAGAAATCCCAAATAGATGAAAGGAAATGTATTTTATGTAACATACAGCTGGAGCTTGAGACTCATTGCCAAGAAATAACAACTAGACTCAGGAGCGAACAAGACTGGGAAGACGACTGGGTACTTCTGCGGGCAGTGATAATTTTAGAAGTACTTTGAAAGGGCTCAAAAACAGGTTTAGAAGGGATGTAAAGCCTAAGATAATTGTGAAATTTGCATGGATCAACCCCCTCAGATTTAAACATAAAAGTTCAATGTTCTTCATCATTTGATCTTTTGAGCCTGTAGGTAAACATCCCTGTAAACCTCACTGGTTGCAATTTTCCCATGTGTTGAGAGCTTGCATAGCTGCTATGGGGTGCTGCAGTTACTCAGACAGCACTTTGTCAGTGTCTAGTCTGGGTTTTTCCAATCTTTGGGTTTTCACTGTCATCTTCTGGGAATAATTCAGCCTCTCCTTCTTCTTCAAGATTTTAGACAGGTAGGAAATCCTGTTTCCCTGTAGGAAATGTTTGTCTGGGGGATTTATTTGAGCAAGTCCTGAATGATCATAACATCAAGTAAGTTTTGAACAGAATAGGATTTTTGTGTCTGGCCATGATTTGTATGTTAGTTGTTCACCTCCAGATCTAAGTGCTTCTTCTTCAAAAAGGCAGGTTCGTTTACTTGCTGGATCAGAGAATCACAGAATTTTCTGAATTGAATGGGATTCATAGTGATCATTAAAGTCCAACTCCTATCAGATCAACCCTAAGAATCACACCATATCTCCTCTAATAATGCAGAAGAGGAGATTTATTGATACGTTATTTTGTTCCCATAAAGATGTTAGCCTGCAAGTTTCTTCTCCCTCTGGGTGATTGCATGGTCACCGTTTGCACATTTCCAGCAATTTTTATCTCCTCAGGGCATGTCTCTTTTGAATGCAGGGTTGTGTCAGGAGGTTGAGAAGGAATGTACAGGTAAGGTGAAGTTCTTGTAGGAGACAAAATACCTGGCTGTTGTCCCCATGTCCTTTTGGCTAGACAAGAGGGAAGAGTTGAGCAATGTAGACCCACAGTTGTATCATCTGTGTCACCCACACTGTGAAAACTAGATCCACGAGCAAGGAAAGAAAAGGAAAGCTTGCTTTGTAATCTGGGAAAAAATGCTTAGCAAACCACAGTGAGGCATTTCAGACTATCTTCTTATTTATTCTTGAAACACTTTTATTTCTTTTTAACATTAGCCATCAAACAAAATATTTGAAGTTTTTAAGGAGCACAGTTACTTTTTGCTTTGTAAATAGGAGCCTGACTTATTCAGCTATAGCTGTCTTTGTGATCTGTTTTTTGATTCAATGGAAAAGTGATGACAGGTGTTGTCAGGCAGTAATTAATTCTTTCAGCATAACTGTCCAGGCTCTCGAATGATTTATTTTGTGTAAAGTATTTGGCAAAAATGGAATCTACTTAATCTGTTTAAACAACAAGAGAAAATCATTAAACTAAACTTTCCATGCTGCCTGCCTGGGTACTGGTACTGGAATGCAGCACCTTGCCACTACAGTGAGGGGTGCAGAACCAAATAATCTGGTACTGAAAAAGGTCTCATAATGAGCGATTTTCTCAGTGAGAAAAATGACAACCCTTCTTTTAGGTCAGCACCAAAACCATAGAATCATAGAATTATAGAATTGTTTAGCTTCAAAAAGACCTCTAAGATTTTCAAGTTCAATCTTTTACCAAGCATTGCCAAGTTCACCACTAAACTGTGTCCCGAAGTGCCACATCTACATATCTTCTAAACACCTTCAGGTATGGTGACTCAACCACTTCCCTGGACAGCTCCCTTCCAGTGATTGATAGCCCTTTCTGTGAAGAAATTCTTCTCATACCCTATCTAAACCTGCCCTGGAGCAACTTGAGGCCATTTCCTTTTGTCCTATCTCTTGTTATTTGGGGAAAGAGGTCAAGCCTCATTTCACAACACCCTCCTTTCAGGCAGTTGTAGAGTGATAAGGTCTACCCTGAGCCTCCTTTTCTTCAGGATAAACACCCTTGGCTCCCTCAGCCAGCTCCTCACAGAACTTGTGCTCCAGACCCTTCACCAGCTCTGTTGCCCCTCTCTGGACACGCTCCAGCACCTCAGTGTCCTGCCATAATGAGAGGTCCAGAGCTGGACACAGTCCTTGGGGTGTGTGACAGTCACTGTCCTGGTCCTGCTGGACACTATGGCTGATACAGGCCAGGATGCAATTGACCTCCTTGGCCTCCTGGGCACACTCTGTTTCATGCTCAGTGACTGTCAACCAGCATCCCCAGGTCCTTCTCCACAGGCTGCCCAGCACTTGACCTAATTGAACACCATGCATTTGGTGTCACCCAATAGATCTACCCTGTCCCAATCCCTCTGCAGAGCCTTCCAGCAGATCCATGCTCCTGCCCACCTTGGTGTTGGCTGCAGACTGACTGAGGGTGCACGTGATCCTCTTGTCCAGGTTGCTCACAAGGTTATTAAACAGGACTGGCTGCAACACTGAGCCCTGGGGAGCACCACTTCTGACCGGCTTCCAGCTGGATGCAACTCCATCCACCACCACTCTGGGCCTGGGCATCCAGCCAGTTTTTTACCCAGCAAACAGTGTACCTGTCCAAGCCAAAAGCAGATGCTTTCTCCAGGAGAATGCTGCAGGAAATTATGTCAAATTCTTTACCACAATCTGAGTAGACAACATCCTGTCCTGGTTTTGGCTGAGATAGAGTTAATTTTCTTTCTGGTAGCAGATACAGTGCTGTGGTTGGGGATTTGGAATGAGAATGATGTTGGTAACACACTGATGGTTTAGCTGTTACAATGCAGTGCTTACTCGAACTCAAGGACTTTTCGGTTTCCTCTGCTCTGCCAGTAAGGAGGTGCACAAGAAGCTGAGAGGGAGCATGGCCAGGACAGCTGACCTGACCTGTCAAAAGGGATATTCCATGGCAGGAATGCCATGCCCCATATATAAACTGGGGGTGTTACCTGGAATTGGGTTGATGGCTGCTTGGGGAATGGCTGGGCATCAGTCAGAAGCCAGTGAGTAGTTGTATTGTGCATTGCTTGGTTTTTTGAGTCTTGTTCCTTTCTCTCTTTTTGTTATCTCCCTTTTCATTTCTGTTATTACTAGTGTTACTACATTTTATTTTCTTTCAATTATTAAACAGTTCTTAGACCATGAAGTTTTTTCTTTTTTTTTTTTTCTTTTTTTTTCCTGATTCTGCTGTCCATCCCTCTGGGGTGGGGGAGGTGAGCCAGTGTCTGTGTGTTTTTTTGTTTGTTTTTTTTTTCCTGATTCTGCTGCCCATCCCTCTGGAGTGGGGGAGGTGAGCCAGTGTCTGTGTGATAGTTGCCAGCTGGGGTTGAACCATGACACATCCACAAGGTTTGTGGATCCATCATTGTTCTTGTTCTTGTTGTTGGTTTTCACTGCTTTAGAACAGACTACAGCATTAAAAACAAAGGTCTTCATTCCCCATATCCATTACTTGGTTCTCATGAGAAGAAACCCGTGTCTGCCTGTTATAATAAACTGATGTACCAGATTATGGTGAAGTTAATTGGAACTGACAGTATAATAGGAGCAACTGCAGCTTAAGTTGCAATAAATTTGTTTGTTTATAGATGGGATTTTGCAACAAAGAAAGTGTTTTATAAATCAAAGAGATCTCTCACCAAACTTACCTTACTGAGGAGTAAAACGTTTAATACCTAGAAAACCTAATTGTTCTGAGAAAGCCATTTATCTATTTTTTTTAAATAGCTGACAGATGAGCATTTTGTTTACTTTGGAGCCAATGCAGCACTGACACTCTTTAATTCAGTCCCACAGGACCATAATATGACAGGTGAATGCCAGTTTCTTCACTTCCTTTTTGCTTTTAGTAAATTTCAGGACTTTTCTGGTTTCAGGAAACACCTGGGCTATCAAACCAGGAGGAAAAAAGATCAGAAAACACTAAATAATTCCCACTATGCAATCTCAAGATTAACAGAGAAAATGGCTAATTTTATTAAAAACAGTATAACCATTCATTTAAACCATTTATTTAAAATTCTGTTATGTATTTTAAAATATCACAAAACTAAAATAATTATTATGGCTCAAGTCCAACTCATGTTTTTTCATTCTTGGGTTGACAGTTTTGTTTTTGTTTATCAATCCTGACAAGATGAATCCCATCAGGATGGGATCCATGCTGTCCTCTCTACATATGTGCCAGTCTTGATTTCTAATTTGAAACTTGATCACAGAATGGTATAGTAATTATCATCTTTTTGTTACTGTTATTGGGCAAACATTCTTCTTAGCAAGGCATTTGGGACATGAACAGGCTTGGATATACACTTAGAAAGCACTACCGGGAATTTTCATATCACGTTTTTTGCTATTCCCAGAAAATGCATATTTTTCTTTTTGATGGATGGACTATGAGTGCAGGCTTCACACATAATTGTGTTTTAACCTTCTCTAAATCTACTGGTATTGGTTAATGAATATTTTAAATTATTTTAACAACAAAATATTTCAAAATGTGTACAGCAGAAAGCAATGCTTTTCTACCTGATGGATTAAGAAATATGGAGCTATATTAATGCAACATTAATGCATTAATGTTACAGCAGTCTCCTTTCAGTTAATAGACTATAGATCAGTAATTTGCAGCTTGACCATGAGAAAGTTTTCATCTCTTGCCCGCTGCTTAGATGAAGTTGTTTGCTTTCAGTGCTGCTACAGGCACGCTGCACCAGAGCATTCCCCTTCTGATGGTCAACTTGGCTGGATCTTCTCCTGCCATGGCACTTGCCCCTGAGCATTAAATTGCAGCAATATAATATCTTAGTTTTAATTTTGTCATGACAAACTCCTTCAGTTTTCTCTTGCATCAGGCATTCCCATTCTCTTAGCATCTTTGTGGTCCTTCCCTACCTGTCTCAGATGGAATCCTTTTTTCCTGAACATACAGACAGCAAGATCTTTGTGCACCAGTGTAGCTAAGGTTTTACCCATCTGTGACATTAGCAATAACACTCTTGTTGCTGGAAACTCCCTCAGTTGTTCTCTGCAGGCAATAATACCTGACATCACATTCATCATAATGCAGAGTAGCTGGCAGGACCCAGCCTAAAGTGTACCTGTTTTACAGGTACAGTGTCATTGCCACAGAGAATCACTAGCAAGAACCCACCTAGTCATTTTTAATGAATTTTCATTTGCTAGATAACACCTGTAATTAAGGACTGGATAAGCACTGTGCCAACAGGCTGTCTAGCTGCCAGGCCAGATAGGTTGGGATAAGGAATGGGCTGTGCCTCTGAAAATCAACAGCAAGTTTTCCTCAGAAGCTCATTCTCAGGCTTACCTCCGGTTAGCACATTACATTTTGATTGCTGTGGTGTTTTGTGCTTGTTAAAAATCTCCATTGGAGGGAGCCTGTTAAAACCTGCCAGCAGCAGGTTTTTCTTTCTTTTCAGCAGTTTCTGAGCCTGGGGTGCTCTCAACTGGCTGCTCTGTGACTTCAGAGTGTTTGCAACTTGTCCTGGCTTTGCTGTAAACCTGCCAGGAAAGGGACACTTCCAAACATACTTTAAAATATCTTCTAAAATTCTAAATACTTTCATGAAAAGCAAGGTTTTGTACAAAGAGCCTGACAGTGGAAAGGTTTTAGGGTCTTCAGGAGCAAGGTTCACTGTTGTGGAGTATCCCCAGATGGGGCTTGCGGCCTATCTGCGCCATGGAGTGCTGGCTGCAGCCTCCACCTCCTGCAAAGTGTCCCTCTTTCCTCCTTCCAGGACTCTCTCATTTAAAATGACTTAATTTTGCTGGCACTAATTGAGCTCATTTGGACTGAAAGGGACAGGATGGCTCTCACAAGCCAGGAGGTGGCAGCCCAGACAAGGGAGGGCGGAGACATCTTGTCCCCACTCCGCTACATCACTCCGGGATGTCTGTCTGCAGCCAAATGTTGCCACATGCCAACGCTGTTGGGAGTCTCTTATCTGCATTCATTCAGGGCCTGCTCTCTCTTCCTTGAAACTGAGGTTTGAAATTAAACATCATGTTCTCTATAAATAATATTAATTGGCAGCAAGCTCATTGAATGTGGTCTTTTGCAAACAAATTAAAACCTGCTGTAGCGAATTTGAGGCTGTCCTGAAATAGGTTCACTGTTGCAAGTGGACTTCAATTTTGTGCCACTTCACATGAATGAGTTTAAAACTGGTCTAGCAGGGTACTGCCTTTCTTCCAGGCAAACCCCTCTCAGGCTCTCTGTAAGGGTAGCTGAGTTCCACAGCCAACACTGAATCTGTATTCTCCATCCTACAGGGTATTTGGCTGGAGCTCTAATAAGAATCATTTAATTGAGCCTGCAGCAAGAAACTCAGAAGAACATGTCCCTTCATTAGTTGCCTCCAGGGTTTGTCCATGCTCTTACCTCTCCGTGATAAATACATTATGTCTGTTGGCTGTGGAAGCTTAATTATGAACCTTACAGTAAGCACTTACCTGTAGCCTTGGAGTGGTGTTTCATCCCATCCACTTCAGTGAGATAATTTCTGCATGTCCTTCCAGATGTACAGAAATACTTGCAAAAGTCTAATCCACACTGGGATTTTTCTTTGGCTCTTTTTCCTGTGTTACTGTCAGTGAACTGTACTGCAAAATCACCTCCACAATTTCAACACAGCAGAAATGGAATCACCTTAATAAAATTAGTGCAGTAGGTGCTGGAACAAATGTTTTTAAAAATGGGATATCTGCTCATGGGGTTGAAGGGGATGGAGAGATTTGAACAATTAAGAAAGATAATGAAAGCTACAGTTCAATTTATTTTACAAATGTTTGACTCTTGAAAAGAAACTTTACTTGATTTTTTTTAGTGTAACAGAGATATCAATTTACTATTTGAATCTGTCGAAATGGGGGTTAGTGCTAGAAGCAGTTGGCAACCCTTGAAATTTCTCCATATGGGACTTCAACTTAAATCTGGAAAGAGAATATTTACACAAGACAATGAGGATCTTGCAAGCCCTCATAAATTCCTTTCATTGCCATTCCTCTTTTACCTTACCACAAACCTGTTTGTGTGCCACAGAGACTGCTCCAGCCTGATCAGAGTGAGCATCCACATGCACTTTTTGAGTATCTTATTTTGGTTTATTTTAAATATCTACTGAAAGTAAATGACAATTAAATGTAAGAGGAGGATACTGGCTGAAGGATTGAGTCTTACATGGCTCCTTTTCTGCAGATTTTTTTTTTAACTGCTATCTCTCTTTGTGGCTAATTCCTTTATAAATATAGGGCAGGAAAAAACCTATCAGCATCTACTGGTTAAGCATGAAGCACCTTTCCAGACTAGAAAGCATAGTGTTATTCCAGTACAAGCTTAGTCAGATATGGAGAAAAAAGTAAATATTAGGGGAAAAGAAGGGATTTCATTTAAAAACCTCTCTCTATGTCAGTTGATTTCAAAAAACAAACAAAACAAAAAAACCTTAAAAGATCCAATTGAAAACAATGTGAAAGAAAGTGCAAGAAATGTTATTAATGAGATTGTATCTGCTGAAATTGGCTAAGTACTTACACAGGTTGCTGAAAGAAATTCGATGCTTGATTCTTTTAGACTATTTGGATGTTGCCAGAGGTGGTGTTCTACCTGCCTACAGGACATGATCTTCAACTTCACATCTTAAAAACAAAAAATTAAAATTTATATTAATCATCTCATTTACAAGCTACTGGTACTATACATGTCACTGCAGATTAAATAACTCATTGGCCGGGTTTCAAATAGTAGAAAACAACGCTCTGCTCCCACATCTTCTCTTTCTATCTCACTGATTAGACTGCTGTTTGCATTCTTTTTATCCCATCTGGAGCCTTCAGAGCAGAAGGGATTGTTTAGCTCTGGAAGATTAAAATTGGTCTGATGACAATCTCATGGAAGTTTATCTTGTTTTCATGCTGGCATTTTAGAATGCAATAGGTTTCCATTAGGCCAGTGTGGGCACCACACCACTGGGGTGGGTCAGCTAGCCAGAAATGACTCATCATGGCCACACTTGGTCTGGTGCTGAATGGTGCAGGCTTGCTGAGAGGGGTAGGTCCTTTGTATTTCCTGTGGTACCACCACAGGGTAAGACCATTTGACCACTGAGTAGTAGATTATATTCTTCTACTTCAGGCTTGGCTTTGCTGTCTCCTTCCTTTGATGATGTCCTAAAGAAGAAAAGAACCTTGGGGGCTTGAGAAATTAGAGAGGTGTGTCCAGGAGCAAGGTAGGTTCTCCATCACTTCATGCATTGTGTACAGTTCCATGTTTGCAAAGAGGAATGTTCCCAGGGCAGAGGGGTTGGCATGTGAGCAGGGTCCCTTCTCATCCATGTGACAGAACTTACAGTGACCAAATTGTTTTGAGCATCCTCTCTACTCTCCTGTTGCTTACTGACAAATCTAGACTACCACCTGCTGAAGGAATTGTCTCTTCATATTGTGATGACTTTCATTGTCTGATTATGGGCAGGGCTCTGGGCCTGGGGACTATTGCTCTGCAGACTCTGCCTGCTAGATCCTCTAGGAATTTGCTCATCCATCCTTGAATCACTAATTTCTCATACATGTGGGTTTGAGACATCTGTGCAAGACATATAAAATAATGCAGATGTGTATGTGTATCTATAGGATACACATAAACTTCTAGGTGGCCCCTAGGAGAAAAGAGATCCAGAACATGGTTTAGATGCTTCTAAACACCCATGTTTAAGCTACTGCATTGAAATCCAGGCTGTCTACCCCACAAATACATCCTATAATAGAGTAATTAATCTGTGAAGGGCACAGGAGGACTGCTAATTACCCATAAATGTTGCTTTTGTTTATCTTACAGAGAATAAATCAGGTTTCTGACAAAAGTTGTTGTTCTTCCTGATGATCTTACTTGCTTTACATTTTTTTACGTTTGTGTAAGTCTTTGTATCACTAAGCACATATCTGCAGCTTGAGGTCAGTTCTTTGTGGGGCTAGAACCAGGCAGTGTTTTGTGTCCTTGCAGATGGGGATGGCAGCGTGCAAGGCTGTGCCAGGCTCCTAGAAGCAAAGCTGCCTTTATTGCATCTCTTGGACCTTCCAGGAAACAGAGAGAAAGGGTGTCTTACAGATCAGTTGCTTCCCAAATGGTCAGAATAAGCAAACTGATTATTGGCAACCTGTCATTCAACTGTTGATGAAAGTACTAAATTGTATTATTTAACTTGGTTCTACAAGACAGTTATCATGATGATGTGAATCATCAGTCTGAGATGTATCAGACTGATGTGTCTTTTGTCCAGTCAGTCTTTTGACTGATTGTACAAAAGAAGTATTACAATCTTAGCTGTCTAAAACATTACCCTTTGCTTTTACTGCAGGTCTTATGAAGAAGCTTCCTATGAAGATTTTTAAAGAGAGGAGACTGAGACCTTTTTAGAACATTTAGGTTAAATGTTCTCTCTTTCTAGATGTCTGTACTGCTGACAGTTCCAAAAGTTAATGTCCTCTATCACAAATTATAGGAAAGCGGACATCTTCAAGGACATCCACAGCAAAAGCTTTGTGTTTCATGAATTGTTTTTGTATGCTACTTCAGGATCATAAAACACACATAAATCTTCAGTCTCCTATGCAAATACTGGTTTTATATATATCTTTGCATAAATATTTTGAAAAGCATTGGCTACTGTTTGAACTTATTTCTTATTGCCTAGCACTGGCTATTTAACCACTCTTCCTCACCTCACTTTATCTATGGTCCAACAATGCATTTTACTTTTCTGTTCTGAATTGCATCAGACTTGCACGTGGAAAACATAGTGTTTAACCCACCCCAGAAACATTTTTCTCTGAGACAGGAAGATTATTTTACTGTGGTTGAAATTCCCTTTTCAAATGTGAACTACTTTATTTTATGGAACAATGAAAGGAAACTACACTGACTCCATATGAGCACACAAGTTGTAAAAATGAAAACTGACAGGAAAACACAAATAAATATCACTGAGCATGTGATGATTGTTGAGTTTAAGGTCATATTTTATAGGACTTGTTAAGGAGTACAAGAAGAGTAAAGGGAGAAACCTACAAGTCAGCCTGCCTGGGAGAGCAGATCATTAATGCAGTTTCAGAGACACCTCTATGTGGAGTGGTTCTGAGAAGTACCAACAGAAAAGATATTGCTGGTGTTTACTGCAAACTGTAAATAGCCAGGGCAGAATAAAAATAGCATGTTAGATAGAAATGTGATTAATTGTTATCAGACCCACAGATCCCATTACATCCAAACTCAAGGACCTTCCTTGTTATGGAATATCATAAATGATATTCCATAACAAGGTGCATCTGAGTGATGCTTCCTAGCAAATTTTCCCAGGTCTTATTAATTTTGGTTGGAATCTGTGGGAAGGCAGAGGAACCTGTTTAGGCAGTAGGTAGCTGAGAAAATCTGGAATGGAGGCTTTCCCCCTCCTTACTCAAGTCATATGGTGCCTCATAAATGTTTTCTATTTGCTTTGAAAAGGAAATTGTTATGCACATTAAGTGAACCAACACACACTGCTGGAGAAGAAAGGTTAATAAAGGAGGGAATAAAACTTATGTTCTCTTTACCATGGATGAAAATGAAGACAGCTGGAATATAAAATGTGATCAGAATACAACTTTGTACCTAAAAGTGTGAAATCAGTCTCTCCCATCCTACTCTGTCTTTCCTAACCTTCATCATTGCCCTGCTCACTTTGGGATTTTCAGATGATGGTAATCTTTGAGGATTTACTCCTCATTTGCACTGCTCCCATTCAGGCATTTTTTCTGTAATCTCTTCCCTATTTTACTGCTACTTCAGCATTCCCACGAAAACTTTAGTCTGGATGTTGACTACTCAGCTTGTGAAATACTGAAATATCTTCTGCTCAGCCTCCATTTTTCACTTTCTTCCCCAAATTGTATTTGTCCACTTGTCCTGCCTTGAGCAGACATCCCTCCAGCCATGCACATACACACACCTTTTGGCTCTCTCCTCAGGCTGCCTTTGCTTTTTCCATCCTATTCTACAGTTTTGGTTTTACCTTTTATGGTCCTGCAGGCAAACATCCTGTGGCATTTCTTCTTGCTTCTTCATCTGTTATCAGTGTTTCGCCAGTCCTCTTTTTCCACCCATGTCCTTCATGCAAAACTCAGAAAACAGCAGCAGCCACAGAAAGATCTGAATAAGGACTGTGGGTATTACCCTCTTATACCTTAAGCAGTGGAATGGTTCAGTCTAATAAATTCTGAATACAGACACGGGAGTTATTAGAGAAGAAAATAGCATTACAACATCCCCTTTAAAGGGGTACTCATTAGTGCAATGAAGACCTAACATGTGGGCAAGTGCTGATGAACCTGCTTTATCCCTTTCGAGTGCATAAAACTGTAAGAAATTGTAATAAATACCCATTTACTCATTCAGGCCTAGCAGACTTGAAAAATTGTAAATCTCATTTCCATGCAATGTCATGCATAGTGTGTTTTATGTGAAGCAATAGGCTATGTCATACCTCCTGTTAATTGAAGGTACAAAACCAGAGAGCTGATAAGGATTCCCATGAGCCTGCAACTCCACTAGTCACTATTACTTTTCAGGCATAATCTCTGTTATACATTCCATCACTAATATGGTAATAAAAAAAAAAAAAAAAGCATTTATTCTTGGAAAATGCCCGTCAGTGTTGCAAATGACTGTGATCAACAGCTCGGATATCCTAATTGCAGCCTATTAGAAATAATGAGATTTGCATGGTAGAACCCAGAGAATTACACGGATAATGGAAATAATTCTCATCGTAAAGGTTAATATAAACATATACTGGCTGTGAGTGCAAAGGACACATAAATTGGTGGCTCATTACTGCAGACTGACCCATGGGTAGGAATGTCACCCAGCTCAGAGGCTTTCCCAGGAAGTTTGGCTGCAAAAGTTACAAAAGATAAGGACATGCTTGTGGAATCCACTAAACTAATGAGAGCTGAAAGTTGTTTGAAATATCCCGATGACCTCACAGATGGGATGCTTATTAAGGTATCTGCATCAGGCTCTTTTTTGTCTAACAGATTGTTGTAAAGCTTTGCTTAGGCGTAGCCAACAGTCCGTGAAGGTGTCTCCATGCTTTCTGACATACTAAGGACTGGGATTTTTGGTTTTTTTTAGGTTAGGTTTTTTTCCTGAATGAATTCAAAATGAGAACCAACATGCAGACGCAATTTTTGTTTGCGAGTAAATTTGTGGAATAGCACATGCAAGGCAGTCAATTGTGATTACTTCATCAACACGGGGTCTGCCCGCTACCTACGTGCCTATCTGCTCGAGTGCGCTGGTCAGGAGCCAACTGCAAATTTAGGTCTTGGAAGTCTGAAGAAAAGCACTTTATGTGCAAGGGTCCCATGAAGGCTTCATAATGCAATTAAGCCCCATTTTAACAAAAGGCTTGCCATTTTGCTGAGGCATGACATGAGTAATTAAAATATTTTAAAAAAGACAAATGGGTGTTCTTCTCTGCTCTCTGATATTGTTTGAGATAGATGGGAGGAAAAGATTATGATTTTTGTTTGTTCCAAGGTCCTTTGAGTGGAAATCACAGGAAATGCAGTAAGCCTGCAGCAAAACATACCTATGGAAGCCCCTAAGAGGATCCTAGAAACGTAACAGTAACAAAACCTCTATCCTTCCCTTCCGGAAAGAAATAAGTTTTAAAGCGCTTTTTTTTTAGTTTGTTGTAGACGACTGTGTAAGTACACAAGTGTTTTAGTAAAATCTAGGCATGAAGCAAAAGGAAATGCATAGTACAAATCGGTACATAGATTTTGCTTTTAGTGAAATGGTGCTGGAATGGAATGAGACTATGATGGGCCAAGCAAAAGAGTGAGAAATGACCCTAGGCTAAAAGAGGGGAGCTGTAGCTTTAATGATTCCTAAAGATGAGAAAAGAAACATAAATTCAGGAGGAGAAATATTATGCAATGTGTGTTGAAGCATATTTCAGTAGCTCTTCTCTTTGACTGTTTTTGCTAAAACACCATGACATGTAACCGTTGCAGTGCTTTTGGCCAAATTATGATGGATATCTCATGTGAGGCAGAGGCGTGGTGGATATTGCATTCAGCTCATTTCCCTAGATTGGGATGGAGTTCATTGTTGCTATGAAATCCATTGTTTTAGAATATATTGTCATATTGCAGTGAGATGTTCACTGCAACAAGGAATTCAGTAATAGCCCAGGTGTTACCAAATCCTACTGCAATGTTTGGCAAACTTACATTCAGATTTAAAAGCCTAATTTTAGGTTCTCAGATGGAAAAGATAGGTGGAGAGAGAGATAGTGTATGTGAGAGAGAGAGAAAGAGATAGAGATGGAAAATCTTATTAGGAATATAGTAAGTGAAAAGAAATTGGAGACCCACTGAACACAGCACCAACTAGGTCTTTTTGGGGCCACACAAGTCAATAAATCTCTTCAACATGTGTCCTCTGACTGACAGTTTCCTTGGATCACTGTCAGAAAGGATCACAGCAGCAAGTCACAGACACGAACCCACCATTTTGCTAAATTACCCCAGTGTCTCCCTTGGCCTTTCCCCACGGGTCTGTTCCTTTGCTGTTCCACAAAAACCTCCATGGTTTCAGCTGTAGTGAGCAGGAGTTCTCCCAGGAGATACATGAGTGACCCTAGTCCTCTCCCCACACCTTCTTCCTGCTGCAGGCTCTGCTCTGAATTAAAACAGCAGAGAAACTCAGGATTGGTGATAAAGCAAAAGTCAGGGAAGATTACTGTTGTGGCTCTGCTTGCTCCAAGCTGTGGAGAGGGGGTGAAGGAGCTGATGGGCATCAGGGAGTTCCATTTCCTGCAAATATCTTTAGCAGTGTGAAAACTATCACAAAGCCTTACCCTGGCTGAAGTGGTGCTTTTGGGGCAGAGTGTTTGTCTCTGTGAAGGTGCATGAGTTAATGGGAGGAGGTGAACCCTGCATTCTCCACAACATTTTTCTCCTTCCCACTCTTCCAGCCAAACTGGTAGCCATTTTGATGTAGGAGTGATGCTTCCATCCAAACATGGTGAGAACCTTAGGTTAATGTTGATTTTTCACACGCTGAGGCATTAAAATCCAATCGGTTTTTATATACGCTGTGAAGTATGTTCACATAAGCTATTAATACATGTGCATGCATCAGGCTATTGCTATGGCAATTCCATTATGCTAAAAAATAAGATGTAAAAGTATTCCAAAACTGGTATTCTGTTGGTCTGCAACTTCCATAATTATCAGAAAAAGGACAAGGTTCTGGGTCTTTTGAGAAATTACTGAAGACAGTGAGGGAAGGGCAAAAATACTCAGACTTGAAAGTTGTCATTTTAGGCACCCCAGTAATTCTCCTGTAGGACACAAGACACCATGTGCGTGTGTCAGGGGAGTAGTTGCTCCAAGGACTCAAGACCAGAAAAGGTTGTAATTCAGTTTTTATAACCCTGTGCAGGATCTGAACTTCTGAACTCAGTATTATCCTGTGTTTGTCCTCCTGCTAATGTGCCCATGAGCAGCTGTGATACCATTACATTTCCATTTTCCCCAGTGTGCTGTCATGCGGTTCCATATTGAAATGAAATGGAAAATGATTTATTGTGTAGGATCAGGTTTTTGTCCTCCACAGTGTATGAATGTAAATCTAGGGTGATTTCCCATGCTCCTGGAACTAGGTTTTGCTTGAAAAAAAAGTCTAGAATCAACAAAAGGGAAAACCACTCTGGAACACTAGAAAAATGGGAGCATTTCTGTCTGCCTTCCTTTGTTGGTCCAACAGGGCTTTGCTGATGTTGCTAATGACTGTGAAATATCTTACACATAAATTCTCTAAACCCCTTCTCCTAATTGCATTTCATAATTCTGTGGAGCTGAATACAAAATGATGTTAAAATAACAGTCATATGATACCTCTAAATTCTTGATGTGAAGCTATTGAGAGTTCAAGATAACAGCTAAAAAGGAGCTATTTTACAGAACAAAAATTCCTGAGAAACAGGAATTGATGATAAAACTTTATCAGTATTGCAGCAAAAATCTAGAGAGTAGAGAAGATATCCAAGCACTGAAATAAATGGGCTACTCTGGCATTAACTGAGGCACAGATGAAGTATACATCATTAAAATTATTAAATGTATGGTAATTGATGTTGTTCTAAGCTCATATTTTATACTGTTACTCTCGGGGGATGAATTTCTGCCAATCTTATCCACAGACCCAAGAAATCTCTCTCCCACTGGGACTCTTTAATTTCATGATATGTGATACTTTTTGTCTGCAATAACATCAGAGTTGTTTGTCTTCTTATTTTAGATTGTAAAATTTCAGGATGTGTAGCTGTATCCCATGTATAGCCCATGTCATTCCAGGGCTTGTGTCTCCACTGGGGCTTTCCAAACCTATTGCAGCACAAATCATTGTAAATAAATATTATTTCTTTCTGAGAAGAAAAGAAGTATCAACAGCTGGGTTTTCACTTTGTCTCACTCATCTAATGAGAACATAGTCCATTCTTGACACAAGAAAGTTACTGAGAGGTGAGTGATGAAAAGAGTTTATCCTCAGTAGAGGATCACAGAAGATGTGGCCAAAGTACTAAGACTTGGATAGATTTTTGTCTGTGATGTTGGCAGACACAATGTTCTTACAGCCAAAAAGATATCCAAGGGCTCATGTGGGACTGATGAGGAAAAGGTCATGTATATGGCATTTCTGGAGAGTTTCAAAAGCTTGGGAATCCATTGACTCCTACAAATCCTGACCACTGATTTTTGCTTCAATGGTTTATATTAGCAGTAAAAGCAGGAAAGGATGATAAGAACTTTCTAAAATGTTAAACCTTCCTTTCTGTTAGCCAAATAAATACTAAGAAATGGGACAAATGAAGGATGGTAATTTATTTGTGATTTTTGCAGCCAGTGCTATTTGTAAGTGTCCATCTGGGCTGATCAGGGAACCTGGGAAAGAAGACGAAGACAGCCTTTGCTGAATCAACTTACTTTTTCCCAACTGGAACAAGAATGTAGGTTGACAGGTGAAACAGGATCCTGCAAAAATATGTAATGGCTGAAATGGCAGCAGTCAGTCTCCAGTATGGCAGACAGCAGTGACTTTTTGCATCATGGCATTGCACACTTGATACTGTGCCTCCAAATTATTGATTTTGAGGATAACAACCTCCTTCGTGGTGCTGCAACCTGCAGCACAGGGGTGATGGGCACGCCTTCAGACTGAATCACAGCACAATGGCTGAGTTGTTTTTTTAATCCTAACGAGAGCTGTCATTAAAAGTTACTGAAGCCTGACTTTTCCTCGCTCTTTGTCAGCCCCCCTCAGCCTGGGCTGCAGATCCCACGTCCTTTGAAGCCATCTGAGCTCTTTTTGTTATTTTTTGGTGCATAATGATGCCAGGCATGTCTGCTGCTGAGGAGGCCCAGCAAGACCCAACGAAGCGTGACTGGTGGAAAGGCCAATACTGAAGTAAGCTGGGAAGCAATTCCCTGCAGCATTCCTTGAGCTCTCTCTGCCTGCTGGGATTACAGCTGCCTGTGAAGAACCCAGTGCTCAGTGCTTCCTTTGCCAAGGGTAGGGTCCAACTCAGTATTTGGTGTCTTGTAGGACATTGGATAAAGCAAGGGGTTTGAGACTTTATATTTAAGGTTGACATTATGTGACTCAGTTAATGACACAATGCTTTCAGCTGGTGAGGGCAGTCTTGTTAGCCAGGACATGTTGCTTCAAAATCACAGAATATATCATTTCTGAAGAGGTTGCCTGCTGTCAGAACCACTGCTTTCTTAGGTATTTACTTTCCCACTTTGCCACACTGCAAGTATTAATAGTTACTTCTATCACATGTTATCAGCAAGAAGCTGACAATAGGATGTGTAATGAAGCCACTTTGTGTGAGCATTCAAATGGGCCTGTAATTGGTATTATACTCTAAACACTGCATGGAGAGAACAATTTCTGTCTTTATAGAAAACTCCAGCATCCAGGGGATTTTTATTGGAAATTGAAAAAAGTTAAAGAAACTTGGACCATGGAGTCACCTGTCACAGACCCTGCCCATGCAACATCTGCACTGTCCATTTCTCTCTCTGCTCTGCAGATCCACACTTGCTTGCATCCTGGGATTGCCACTCATGGCTGTGCATTGTTACTGCTGTCTTTTCGTTTCTCACATGCAGGGCTGGTGCCATTTGTTGAAGGGGAGAAAAGAAACAAATTCTGCTAATGACTAATTCAAAGTTCATTCCTCTCAAGAGCCTTTATATTTTGTAAAATCTTGGTACAGCAAAGAGAGTGTCCCATAGAGCAACCTCTCCCTGTAACTGGGAGCAGGAAAACACTTGTGTCTGTATCCCTAAGGGCCTTTGGCAGTTTCCCTTGCATTTTATGACCCATTTGGTGCCGATGAGGAATCCTTATTTTCTGTCCTTCTAATGTGCTTTCTACACTGGCCACCAGCTGAAATAAAACAGGAGTCAATGGGATTTTTAAATCAGCTCCCTTTATCTTTTAATTATTTGCAGTGTGCTTCATTCTATGCTCCTCCCAACTCCTGTTCTTCCCTCCTGTGGACATCCTTCAAAAAAGTCAAACTCCAGAAACAATAATGATTCCAAGGTGCTCCTGCTGGCATGATTTAAATTGAATTAACCCAATAATTTACAAATCGGAAAAATCTCTTGTTTTTAATGGAGGAAAGCTTTGGCTATAAATTCCTGAGCCCTTCTGTGCCCAATTAAATGTGATCAGTAAAATCTTGATCTTTTCCTGAATTTACAGTGGTGTATGACAATATGCAGAGTACATCTGTCTACAGATTTATGATTCAGTAAATTTCATCTGAATGGTTCAATGGTAATTAAAATAATAAACACCATGGAGTCACCAGTTCACCCATATAATTTCTGAGAGATGAGGTGAATAGTCCAAATTCTATCCAAGAAAAACAAGTATAGCCACTGAAGTCCCTTTTGCTGTTTCTTTAACTCCTGCTCATTTCTCTGTTTCATTTCTTCATCTGTCCAAGCCCAGATCTCTTACTAATCAAATCACTGGCACCATTCATTGTGAAAAGCTTTTCAACATTACAAAGACCAAGTGGAGACACAGTGGGTGGATGAGGAAAGCATGTCTTTACTCCTCATCTCTCATCTGCATTGTCAGTGGGAGACCCTGAAGTGAGCCTCTCTTACCCATCCAGTCCCAACAAATGGCTTAAAGAATTACCCCTGGAAATTAAGCTTAGAGGACAAATAGAATCATCATTAGTAGGAGTATTTGAATCAATTTGTTTGCAAAGCTGTATTTGTGTGTCAAATTGCCAGGATAAGTCTATAGCTGCAGCATCAGGCATCAGTGAGGTATTTCTAGTTAAAAGGAGCAGCTGAGACTGCTCATCTTGTGTAGGGTGTTACCAAGTCAAGAAAAGTTGCCTTTACAGGATCAGAGCTGATAGTCACCTGGCTGAGACATAAGACTATAATATATTCAGGGACCTACCACATTTATACAGACTAAGTAAGACTATAAACTTGCAATCAGTGCAGAATTTAACTGTTGCTTCCTTTCTGTCCATGCTACAGCCCATGCTGTTAGCTCAGCAAAACACAGGATTATCCATCATCTGCTCTGCTACCAGGTTCCCCCACTGTGGCAGCTTGATTTGCAATTTCATATTCACCTTGTATTTCTACACCAATCCTCATTTTTCACATTTCTTCCAGCATCACATATTCCAAGATTTCTTCATTTCATGGACAAGGTACATGAATGTAATTTGCCTAACAGAAAAGCTAATATTTTTCTTAGTCATGTCAACTGGCATTAATCCCACAAATGTAATTTTTTAAGTTTGCATAGCAGAATAACCCTATTGATTTACTTTCTTCCCATTGCTTACTACTGGTGCCATTGTACTGTTTCTCAGAGGTTATTAGCACAGGTGTTAAAATTGTTTTCCAGTATCTTTCATGAAAGTTGTAAGTTTAAATAGAAGAAAACACATGATTGTGTACTTGGTCCACTATGAGAAACATTATCAGATTATCATGTGGATACATCTCTGAAGTTGGCTGTCCAAAAGACAACATGTTTTTTGCTCCAATCATCTAACAAGATATTATTTTGCAATACAGTTATGTATACTGGACCAAAATACTCCCCTTCACAGTTGTATTACCCAGAAGATCAAGAATGTGTTTGTGCTCTGGGTGAGAGGGACAGAGATCTATAAAAGGGGTCTTATGGCTTTGAAGATGAAGAGGGATTACACTTTAGGTCAGGAATTAAGATGGCAGGGAACAGTTGTCTAATAAACTGTCCCAGTCATGGCCATAAGTGTGCCAGAAACTGGACTGGCATTACTGGCCACCAGGAGGTGGTAAAATCATGTAGAGGCACTTCTGTCCAGAAATGCTGCTCTTGGCAAGATCTAGGACAACTTGCAGCTGAGTAAATCCTGTGAGGATTTACTTGGGCTGCCGGACCAGCTTCATCCAAAAGGTACAAGGACAGGTCAAAGCCATTTCTGCACCTCTTTTTTTTCCTTTTTGAGTACTTTCTTTGGGGCTGTAGGATACATAGCACATTTCCACACTATGAGTATCTTAAAATATATTCTATTCAGAGGCAGAATGTCCTAAAATATTAAAATTATTTCAGACATTTTAAAGAGAAAAAATGGCACAAAACTAACTCATAAAGACACTCATGCCACATCCCGAATGAACTCAGGGATAAAATAGTGTTGCTCATCCATAACACACAGCTCTGTAGATATTTCATGGACAAAAATGTATTTGTACCACTGCTGAACTGGCTGATAGCTTGTGTGTTGGAAGGTGCACAATCAAACTGAAATTCCAACACAATTCCTCTCCTCTGGAAAGTGGCTGCAGACAAGAGGGCATGAGACCAGCAGTATTTTAGCTACCAACCTGATCTCTTTGGCCAAAAATTGACAAAATAAAGTAGGACTGCTCAAAATGTGATTGTCTGGGTTTTCATGACAACTCTTGCTGCTTGGATGGTTCTCTCAGCTTCACATTCAGTAGTGTTGCTCTGGCTTACAGGCTGGGATTTATACAAAGTCTCCAAACAGCAAGTGTAGCCAAAATGAGACAGAAGATTTTATACCATGAAAAACCATTGAATTTTGTATCTGTTCCACCTAAACCCATAAATTTCACATCTGAACACATCTGCATGAAAAATAGCTATGTTTCCATAGCAGTCAGCTGAAAATTGCTTTTGCTGTCTGCTATAGCACATTAGATCGAAGAGGTGTTAGGCCAGGCCTGACTGCCATTGTTAACACTACACTTTGGCGAAAGATTTCTGCTCTAGGACAATCAGGAGAGCAATGAAAAATATTACTTTACCATACATTACTGGTTGTTTTCTCATTATTATCACTCTAGTTTTGTGTCCTTCTATTGTTTTTGCATCCTCTAATTCTAGCATGCATGTCAGTTTTTATCTGAAAGATACTTTAAATTGTTCTCCTTCAATCTTAGGCTTTTTCTTCCTTCTATTACTGTATGCTCATGTGAGAGCAGCACTTCACTCTCTGGATTCCACCTCCTAACTGCTGCCAATGTTTAGGGTCTGTGAATGAGGTGATGTTCAGTTTTTTGTAAGATCTGGCACAGGACAAGCAGAGATACTACAGGTAATACCTCTGTGCCTGTTCTACAAAGCCTGGTCTGTGATGAAAACCAGAAAATTTGTGTTGAGTGAATAAATAGTGATGGTAGTAGCTGTAGTCTGTACACAGCCTATGTACAGATGGTCATTAGGGTAGGTAAATGTTCTAAAAACCTAAGAAGCTTTATTTTATACTGTAAGATTATATTTTCACTAAATAAGAACTTCACATTTACTTCTGGGGGAAAAAACCAACCCTGATTTTCACAAAATATTCTGTAGCAATCCAAACAGTAACAAAAGCAGTGTCGCTTAAAAAAGAGAATTAAAAATGAAAGCACATGTTAATGTAAGAAAATAGATAAAGTTAGCATGTAATGACTGAGATTAGAATTTATCTTTTCACTTAGAAGACATCTTTTTCTTATTAGTATTCTTATAATATTCTATTCTATAAAGATGCCATACAGTATCAAACAGGTTTCTTACCAGTTTTCACAAAATACTGAGCAAAACTTCACATCTATGAATTATTTTTGTCAGACTATTGTTTCCCCTCAGCAGTTAAAAAAAAAAATCTTTAAATCTTAGAGACATGTTCTTGGCAACCAAGATCTGATTTTATAGGGATGCATGGAGCTGTAAATGTACTGAATGCCTCTTAACAGTGATTCACACGGGCTGTACTCATTCAGTGGATTTTCAGTTATAGCCTGTAGGCAGTATCACAGCAAGGACAGCAGATACTGTAGAATCATCACCTTTCATACTTGTTTCCTCATTTACTGGTGGATGGTAGAAAAAATGTCGGTAAAGCATAAAAGGTCAGCATGTTCTTTGGCAGAACTGAACAGCAGATATCAAAACAGTCATACACAAATCTATGAAGTGCAATGTGCAGGCCAGCTATTACTGCATATAAAGTTGACTAAATCTCAGTCTGAGTAAAACCCAGTAAATTTTTATATATATTTAGTTTCAAAGATTTGCTACTTAAAAATGAAACTGTAGACTCAGAAGACCATGTTTGGAAGAGGCCTTAGAGAAGATCTATATAAAGTCCATTCATCGAGAAAGGACGATCTGCATTTAGGCATTACCTGAAAGAGTTTGTCCAGTGGGTTTCTGCAAACTTTCAGCATGCCTAATGAGTCTATTCTGCTATTTCAGGACTCCTATCAAAAAGGTTGGGTTTTTCCCAACACATAAATTAAATCTTCTTTGTTTCAAATTTATATAATTTCTTTTTATTTTCTCTGGGTAACTGTGAAGACAAGTTTATCACAGTCCTCTCTCTCAAATAACCTTTAGAGCAATCCTTCTGCTATCTAATCACCCTCCCCAAACCTGCTGGTGCCTGGGGTAAGCAAGAAAAATCTTCTCTCATAGTCAATGCTTCAGCATCTTTTAACCCAGACTCTCTCTCTCTCCAGTTTCTCCATGTCTTCTATAACCAAACACAATGTGGCATTTGAGGTCTTTTCTGGGAAAGAGAAGAAAACTGTTGTTACCTCCTGTGAGATATTAATGATGCTGCTATTAGTACAGTTGAGTTGAATTAACAACATGAAATTATTACTTCATATTCTGCTTAGAATCAGCCTCAAACCCCAGCCTCGCTTTTGGACCAAGCACTTACTTGCATGCTTGATTTTTCTTTCTCAAGTATTGCACCATGCAATCATTTCAGAATGTCATCCTTGTTTGGGTTTTGCTCTTTGTGATCCCTCACAGTTAGCTTGAATTGTAGCGCTTGATGGCTCACAAACCTCCAGCATGGTGTGTTGCATTTCAGCCCACTCTGTCCTCTCAGCTGTTCACTGGAATATTGATTACTTTGCTCAGGAAAGGCCCTTGCAGGAGCCCATATAAAGAGGGGCACCAAATTCCTGAGGTGTGCTCCTTCAAGCTGTATTTCCAACCAGCTGGGTGCATATATTTCCACCAATGTCCATTAACTTTCTTTTGTGAGTATCATGTGATGCTACTAAAAACTGAAGTCAAGAAATATCTGAATTTAATGCTCCCAGCTTATCCACCGAGACTGTTCTTCAGATCCCCACACTGATTATTTTCAGTCTTGCTGATGCTTTCTAAATAATTCCAAACTGATTTCATAGTTGCTTGTTTGATAACTCTTGCTGGTATTGAGTGTAGAATCACTGGTTTACTGTTTGCTAAGTCCTTGTCAAACACAGGCACAATGTTTGATTTTCTGTCACCAGAATGGGCACTCTTTCTGCCTCCCTTCTTTGGTGGTGCCAGTGTTTCCCTCTTAAGTGACACTGAAAAGGGAAAATATCTACAGAACTATATTCTCAAGTTATGAAGAGTATCTTGTTTTTCAAAAGGAAAAATAAATGAAAAATATTGTGGCTGATTGATCCCAGTTTTCAAGGTGAGGGGAGGAAGGTGTGAGTATACTTTGGGTGTGGCAGAAAAGGCAGTAAGAAGACGTGTCTTTATACAGCACGTTATTCCCACTGTTAGTCCTTGACTTCTAACGACCTTTTTCCACCTGAAAAGTCTCTCTTTCTCTCATTTTCTAGATCAGTTTAATTTCTCTAAGAGTGTCCTGTGAATGACCCACTTCCAATGTTTTCTAGAAACCCAGCTACAGAATATCAGTGAGATCTTATTTGTTTGCATATTTGTTGCCTTCAGATAACTCTAGCAAGTTTGTGGCACATGATTTCACTTTGAAGAAACCCTACAGCTTTTCATCAATATGCTAAATTTATCCATATGCCTACTAGATGTGATCTTCAGAATGTTTCTGTTATTTTGCCTGGTGTACATCATGTTTACTTACCTGATTTTCCTATGAATTTTTATTTCCTTTTTTCATCTGCAGTGAAACAACCAATTTTTGCATCTAACAGCACCATTTTAATGGCACACCGTTTATTCACTGGTTTTAGCCCAAACAGCTGAAATTCATTGTGTTACAAGACTTTTACAGTAGATTCTTTAAATTTTCTTAAGTGCTCAAGCACTGATTTAATGTGTTCACAGACATCACTCTGTAGTGTAAATCCAGATCCTGAAGTAGCAGAGATTAACATGGCTCTGGTGTTTTCAGCATTGTGTTAGAGTTAATAAAGATAACACAGGTGTTTACTAGTTTCCTGTCTATGTAATTAGCACGATGGCTTTTTAATTTGGGTATTGCAGTCCATCCACAAGACATCACGTTTGATTAATGCCTCCTGCTGGAAATTGCCCTCGTCCCTCCTAATAACCCAAAGTTGTTCTCATTCTCTCTCCCTTGCTCTCCTCCAGCCTGGTGTCCCACTAGAAACATGTCAGTGCAGTGTCTTTTCACCAAGTGTAGAGGCCTCTGGTATTCTGCCTCCAGGATGCCTGGCTATGGTCTCTGAACTCTTTATGTGTTTGTTAGTTCTTAAAAAAAGATGTGCAAGTGTTATATTCATGGTGCAATGGTTCAGGTCTTAGAAAAAACCTCAGCAGAGAATAGGCAGGTAAGAAAGGGAGTTGCAGTAAGCAGTATTTTCCTCCCTTTAACACCTTTCATTCACCAGGAGGGGATTACATAAAGGAGCATTACTTCCTAGCTCAGGGATTTACCTTGTTTCTGAAGCAGCTCCTGAAAGCCAGCAGAGATGATGTGTTGAGGACTAACACTCCAGAATTTCCCATTGTGTTACTGCATTATGGCAAAACTGGAGCCAGCATAGCGTGACTGACTCGCTAATCCCAAGGTGTAGCGTGCCAGGACAGTTGCCAAGTTTTCAGACTACGTCTTTGTTGTCTTTCAGGCTGCAGATTGCCAAGATATGTGGTTTTGGCTGAGTGGAAGCGCTTTTTGTTTCAGTATGTCAACATAGCAGGCTGGTAGATCAAAACATTCTATTACTGAGTTCCGACATGCATGGGATACTGGCAAAGAAAGTGGTTTCTTTATCACTTCAACAACCAGGCAGTACAAGATGTGTTCCTCTGTGAATGTTTGCTTTTGATTTGTTACAGGTTTAGGAATACTGAAATGGTGGCAACTTATATCTCAAATGTGAGGTCATGGGCAAAGGAGAAAGTTGTTCATTGAGGAAATGTGGATATTGACTGCAGGTCCTCAGACCAGAAGTCTGCAGAAATGTGATGTTTACATATTCATTCACTATGCACTTGCTCTCAAGACTGAGTGGCCTCTATCTATGTGCTGCAGAGAATTTCTGTTTTGGTTTTGCCTTCCTTGTCTGCCTGTTATGGCACTGCCACCAAACATTCTCGTGTTTGCTTTTTACTAATGCTTTGTACTCTGCATCCTCAGTGCCCTTGCTGTAGTACAATTGTGTGGGTCGCCAGCCTTCAGCAAATGGAGATTTCACCATCTGCCAGTTCTGAAATTGTACGATGTTCAGCTTTATCTCGCAGGGAAGCCCTAGTTCCTTTTCTTCTCTGGACCTCTAAAAGGCCTTGTGTAGAGTGACTACATTGGCTAGAAAGTCAGTGCTCACCTTGGTCCTGTGAGTGAGTCTGGAAGACAGCCACTCCCCTGCCATAAGTTGAGACTGCAATTCTTCAATGTTCACCACTGAATATGCCGGATAATAAGAAGATGTAATGAACTCTAGCAATTTCTAGTCTGTCCCTTCCTTTAGGCAGCAAGAGGCAATATCATCCATAAATATAAGCAGTTTGGTTTTGATTATTCTTTCTGATACTTCTGATTTGTTTTGTTCAACCAGGATTTCCTTCTGAGTTTCACAGAAAGAAACTGTCTGCTTTTCTACTACGGTTGAGGCTTGTGTCTGACCAGGAAAAAAAATTTATGTGAACTCCACTAAAATAAGAAGCAAAACTATAGAACTGATAATTTGAAGACTTGGGACAGCTTCTGGATATAAGAGTTATAGAAAATAAATAAAAATACTGCCTGCAAATTCTGGTGTGGCTTCACTCTAAAGCACCTCCCTGTTGGAGCTGATCACCCCCAAGCTACCCAAAGCTTCTTTGTAGAACACACAGCAAGGACATTCATGACCAGGTTCACCCACGTACAGTGGAAACTTGCTGATCCCATGGCACTCACGTGTACACCATCTTCTGCTGAAGAAAATTTCCTAGCAAAGACTGGATTCCAAGATTCAATGTCTGATTAAAAGGGAAAAAATGTTTTTGGTAAAGCAAGAATGCTTGTAAGAAATTAGAGGCAGACTTAACCCCTGGGGGGATTGACTCTGTTGCTGTTGCAGTCGCTGCCCAAAAGACGGTGGTCCAGAAGTCATCAGCTGATTTAACTGAAGGTCTGAAGGAATCACAAAGAGTTAGTGAGGAAATACAAATCCACAGGAGATTCTGGGAAAATGTGTTTCATGGGGAATGAATCACATGAAAAGCCTGTCTGGAATTCAGCAGTGATATGGAAGAAACAGAGGATTCTGGCTTACTGAGGACACAATTGCAGATGGCACAAAAATCAGAGTAATAGGTATTAACAGCTAAGGAGGGCCAGAGGGGGAAAAAAAGCACCCTCTGGCTCCTTTGTTGTGATAGGAGCAACCAAGTAGTGAGAAAACCTGAGCCAAGGGGTCTGTATCACTTCTGTGGGTGCTCAGGAGGCTGGTACCAAAGGGTGTCCATGTCAAGGGTGGCTTGCCAAGGGGACATATTTGGGGGCCACAGAATGCTGAGCACCCCAGCAGCAGGAGTGTGGGATGGGAGAGGAGGGCAGAGCCCTCCTGATGACAGATGACAGATTCCCTTGCCATCAGTGCCTGCCACTGGGCTGGGGCCAGCTGCAAAGGGCTGGGAGAGAGCAGTGATTTGGGTGAGGGGAGGCTGATGGGCAGAGTACATTTAACTAATTGGAGAGAAAGGGAAGAGGGAATTCAATCAGAATCTGAGTGTGTATGTGAAGGGGAGGGGAGGATACCTGAAACTGTGGGGCTCTTTAATCTAAGAGATAAAGGTATTGTTTCTCAAAGCTGAAACCTGCCAGATTTAACACTGGGCACAATTAGCTGCTGAAATGGGAGGAGTTGAGAAAATCTCCAGCACCTCGAGTCCCCATGCCAAAGCTGGATGTTTCTGCCAGGAACAGACCATTGCTCAAGCACAGATGGGAATCAAAGATCTCAGCTGCTGAACAAGAGTTCTCAGGTCACGCTGTTCCAGAAAGCCAGCTGTACCATCACCTGCTCTCTGCAGCTCTTCTGTCTGGATTTGTGATGGGCATTTGAAACCAGGATCAAGTCTGTTGGTCACTGCTTGTTGGGACACTGCAGTCACAGCTGAAAGTTGTTATAATCATCATGACAATCACCATCATTGTCCCTATTCCTGCTACCACTGTTAATTGTACTAATGTAGATCTGGATCACTTCGTACTGAGGGCAGTAGGGACACTGTGTAGCAACTAAAGCAACAGTGTTTCTTGACTCAAAGAAAAGTTCTGTGCCTGTTAATTAACCAATGCATAATAGAAATTGCCTATCAAGCTTCCCCGCCCCTTCCCCTCTTCTCTTTTTTCATTAAATCCTTATGGATCACAATAGTTTACTATCAAAAAAAAAAAAAAAACAAAACAAAAACAAACCTATCTCAGAAAAGTAACTACTTTATTTGTCTGTTTCACTGAATAGTGGAAAACCTAATCTTTACTGCCCAACTGGGTGTGTTTGGCTGTTCCTCAAACTAAAACAAGACTAAGAAGATTAAAGTGGAACTTGGCTCAAGATCAGGTGAATCAGCACATTTATAATGCCACAAAATGGCCTGCAGGATGGCCTTCTCTTCTGTAATTACACAGGGATTTTATGTGTACAGGCAAAGGAAGTAATTTGATTTATCTGTTCTAATTAAATATATGATGTGAGGAAGCAGTGATATGTCTGTTTAAAACATGCTTTAGGTTCTTTTGGTGAGAAAGTGAATGAGACTGTAAGTACTATGCTTTAATGTGACTGTAACTTTCCCATTAATACTCACACTCTTAAATGTTATTTATGTAAGAAACTGTAATGGCAGGTTTGGACTGGCATTTGGAATGAAATTTCATGCTAAGAACTGTACTCAGAATGAATGCATTTCCAACTTTTTGTATTACATGAGCTGATTTTTTAGTCCCTTGCAAGTCACTTGGGGTAAATCCTCCTATCCATGGAAATGAAATGAAATCCAGTTACTGCAGAACCAGACTAAGACAGATATTTGACAAAATTAATTCCTACAAACTGCAGTGGAAGCCAAGTATGGCCCACATGTGGCCATGGTCTCTTTTATCTGAGAAACAGGCATGTTTCCTTAGGAGGAGTATTTGAACACCGACATTCAGTATTTTTTCTTATCTATTGGTGAATGCCTGATCACAAGAGTTCTGCCTTTAGTTTCAAGAGCCAAGGTCAGGCCCGAGCTCTAACAGTGTTAATCAGAAGTAGTAAAGAAGAGGAGGATTGTGGTGAGTTAAAGGAAAGGATTCATGAAGTCAAATTTTCAAATACTGCTTAAAAATGTAACAAGAAAGTGAATCAGGTTCTCCCATTGTACCTGTCTTATCTAGGGCCAAGACAAGCTGAAGTATTGTTTGGGGAGAGTCATTAAATTATAGTGTCAGTGTTTTAAGACCACTAAGGATGTGCTGTCTTAACAATACACTATGTGTTTTGCAGATCTTTTCACATATTTCTGTGTGTGACTTTTTGAAAAGGACAGAGATTCCTAAAACCTGCTCAATCAGTGAAGAGGACAAGGACTCTAGAGGGAAAAATGGTTTTGTGCTCCAGGTGCCTGTTTGATGTAAGCTGGAACTATTATTTAATTATGTGTTGCTGGTTTGTAGTGGAGTGAGTTTTGCAGAAGGTCTTGATGTTCCAGCTGTTTAGGAATGAGAAATTATGGTGTAAATTGGACAACAGCTTTCGGTTTTTTTGTTCTTTTTGGGTTTGTTTGGTTGTTTTTGGTTTGGTTTGGTTTTTTTGTTTTTTTTTTGGTTTTTTTTTTTTTTTTTCCTTTATGTATATATACAGCTAGGCTTTGAGGAAGGAAATAGAATCTGAGCAAGCTTTTGTCCTGCTGACTGGTGTCATGCCCAGGGAGACATACCTGGCTAATAGCTTGTCCTGGGAACTTAAAATGAACATAAAAGAGAAAGGGTATTACCTGTACCATCCAGGAAGGCTTTGGCAACATTAGCCTGGAAAGCTACCAAGGGAAAATGATATTTCTGGAAGAAATTAATGACTTACTCAGCTCCTTAAGCTGGTGGTGCTAATGAGTCAGAGTGCAGGGCATCTTGGTTATGTAGTTGAAAGCTTTCTGCTGACTGTGAGAAATGGGTTTGCCAGGGCAGAGCCCATCCAAAACTTGCCAGCAAGACAGGAAAAGGGTGAGGCAAGTACATCTGCTTCTGACTTTCAGGAATGGGGTGCACAAATACCCATGAAGGTGTCTGCTGGCTGTAAGTTTGCTCCCCAGTGCTGTTTGAGAGGTGCCCCATCTCCTCCCAGTGCCCTTTGTACCTCTGCTTCCCCAGAATAACAGCAAAGGCTCCCATCTTCAGTTTCACCCTGTACCCCGGAGTGGCTGACATACAGTTCATCCTCCACTGCCAAGAAACCTGTTGTTCTCTGGAAAGTGACTGTGACTGCCCTAGATTCCCTTGTCCAGGTTGTTGATAAAGGTATTAAACCAGTTTGGGCCAAACACTGAGCCGTGAGGAGCGTCACTTGTGGCCTGCCACCAGCTGGATGTAGCTACATTCCCCATCACTCTCTGGGCCCAACCATCCAGGCAGTTTTTCACTCAGCAAAGGGAGCATCCATCCAGGCCATGAGCAACCAGTTTTTCCAGGAGAATGCTGTGGGACACAACACTGTAGTAAAGTCCATGTAAATAAATCCACAGCCTTTCCCTCACCCACTAGGTGGGTCACCCTGAAATAAAAGGAGACCAAGCTGGTCAGGAAGGACTTGCCTTTCATAAATCCATTCTGGCTGGGCTTGATCCCCTGGCTGTTCTGTACATGCACTCAAGTTGTTCTGCTCCATAACCCTCCCAGGCACTGAGGTCAGACTGTCAGATAGACTTGTAGTTCCCCAGACCCTCCTTATGACCCTTCTTGTTGATGGGCATCAGATTTGCTAAATTCCAGTCAACAGGGACCTCGTTGGTAAGACAAAACTTCTGTTAGATGATGGAAAGTGGCTTGGTGAGCAGCTCTGCCAGCTCCCTAAGTATCCTTGCGTGGATCCCATCTGACCCTGTAGACCTTTTCATTTCTGAGTGGTTCAGCAGGTCACTGACCATTTCCCCTGGAGTAATGGAGGCTTTCTTTCTTCTCCCCATCACTGTTTTTCTGTTCAAGGGGCTGAGTACCCTTTGGATAACTGGGTAGTCCTCACTATTAACAACTGAGATAAAGAAGGCATTAAGTACCTCAGCTCTCTTCTCATCCTTTGTCACTGTGTTTCCCCCTCCATCCAGCAAAGGATGGAGTTTCTCTTTAGCCCTCCTTTTGTTGCAGGTGTATTTAAACATGTTTTATTGTCTTTTATAGCAGTAGGCAGATTAAATTCTAGTTCATGTTTGGTCCTTATTTTCTTCCTTCATAATCTGCTAATATCCTTGTAGTCCTCCTGAATTGCCTGCCCCTTCTTCCACAAGGCACAAATTCTCTTTTTTCCCTGAGTTCTAGCCAAATCTGGAGTCCTGTTCTGAGTGTTGACATGGTTTTAACCTCAACTTTCCTTAACCCCTACATCACTGTGCTCCCACATGAGAAATTTGACAATTTTTGCTTCAAAATTTGCTGCCTCACACAAGAGACACAAAAGATGAGCAGTCTATGTCAGCTGGATGCCTACCTTTTAACTGCTGAGAGCCAGAAGGTGTGGCAGGAGGTGGCCTGTTAGGACACAAAATGTGTGTAAGAAGAAAGGCACCAGCTGCCATGAGATAAGCAGCTGTTTTACACCCGCTGTGAGACAATGCCTGAGGTACAGGCCATGAAACACCTTGCAAAAGAGCAGTGCCAGGGATTGCAGAGCTTCTCTGTGTATTGAGCAAGACCTGTTGGAAGCATAGATTTTTCTCACATCTACATGCTAGTGATACAGAGACGAGGGCACTCTCTTGTATGCCAGCTCTGAAATCCAAACGTGGAAAATTGCTTTCTCATTCTCTCAGCACAGCACACAGGGATTTCCCACACAGCCAAGTGAGAATGAGCTGTAATGGAAAGGCTGCTGGGGACTTTGTAATTCAGGAGGCTCCCTTGTTTCCTCCTCTCCCTGGTCTCTGCTGTGTTCACTGACATCAGCGAGGTCCTGTTCACTCTGCCCTGACAGCTGATCTCATCCATCACTTGCTTTCCAGGGCACCCCTCAGACACCGTGGTGTTCCCTCCCCAGTGTCTGTGGCTCTGTGACCCAAAGAGGGCACAGCTCAATGGCACTCATGCAAGCTGCTATGGGCAGTGCCTGCTCCTGGCTACTGGCTGCTTCATCCTCTCTCTTCCAGCCTCTCTGGACCTCCTCTGCTAGGTCTGTAAAACATCCTGTCCTGTTCAATCACTTTCAGCTGGTTTTAACCTACCTTGCCAGATATATATATATATATATATATATGTATATATACTCAAATCTGCCCACCTACAGCTTCTGGTAAGACTCACGTGACATACCAAATACCCTCCTGAAATCCTTACTTGCTGTACAAAACCTCTTCACCCCATCCAGTATAATCCTATTCCCCAGATTACTGCTCCATTGCCAGCCTCTGCTGACAGTGATAAAACATATGGACTGCTCACTGTGTGCACACAGAAAATGTGCTAGGGAGACACGGCATTGCTGCTTCTGCTGCAGCCTCTGCTTTTAATTACAATTCCTAAATCCAAAACACTCCTTCCTGCTAACTTCTTCTTGCTACTAACGCATCTGACATCTGACAGAAGGCCTTCTCATATCACCTGTAGGCTGCAGGTTAGCCATACCTGTGGTTTTAGTTTTTCTCTGTCTTGCAGTGCTTCCTTTTCCTTTTTTTTACTTCCATCATGTTAAGCAGAAAAGGCAGGAAATCTTAAAATGTGGCAGATCAGCGATTGTCATTCTCAGGAGCTTTGGTCAATTCAGCTGGACTTCTGTTGAGGACTTGGGAGCATGAGCACAATGTTTGAGCTGGGGCAAGCTGGTATTCAAAAACCTGTAATTTTCATTGCCCCACAAGTCCCATAGGGAAGGATAAAGTGAGTAAAATTACAGGTACACATTTCATCCCTGAACTTATCATATTGAACAGTGACACTGTGAACTGCATGATCATTCATCAGTGATCAGAAACAAGCATGGCAGCAAATAGTCCATCACTACTGTTCCCTACCAGGAACTGTGGGGCTCATGACTCCTTAGAAGTGTTCTCCTACACCTAATTTTAAGTTTCACCCAGTGGCACCGTCCGTTTGTGAAAAGAAGGTCTTGAAGAAAAAGACCATTGGGAAAACCCAGTGGTCTTACAAAGACAAAGTGCTTTGAGAAAACCCAGCTCTGATGTAGGAAGCCATAAAAATAAATTGTTTAATTATGGAATCTGTCCATATGTATAGGTTATGTCTGTCTGTACACACATACAGAGAGAGAGAGATGGATATATCCACACCTTACACACTTTGCTCTTTCAGTTTTCTTGTTCACCTAAGGTTCTGTTTCAGAAATTTTCCACCTCCTGCTTAACCTTCCACCTTCATTATATAATAATAAGCATTCGTTGCTGTCTGATGGCATCTAGTTCAAATACCTAGCAAGATCAAACTCAGGAGAAAATAAATGGGAGTCACAAGGCCCTCTATAAAATAGCCTACACCTTTCATGGACTGGAATGGATGTTTGTCAGTAATGAGGCACTGTAATTAAATTAAATAAGCCTTGGCAATACCTCTGCCATATCTGCCTGTGCAATGCTCCCCTGAGCAGCAAAACTCCCACGGGAAATTAAATCCACTATATGTGCATTAGCCAGCCTTATTGTTTGAGTATTCCTGCAGCTGAGAAACCCTCACTACTGTCTCCTAAACAAAGGGAGGGAAGGTTTTGGGCTTCTCTGAAATTTGGGTGCATTTCAAGAGCAGACACCACCTGGGTCGCTCTGACATGCCCGTCCTGGGGTGCAGGTGACCACGACAGGCAAGGAGGTGGAGAAGACACCTTGGCTCTTCTCCTTCATTGCCTCCCCTGCTGTGGGCTCTTTCCCCTGCAGCACATCTAAGCGTGGGTATAATGTGAATGAAACAATAGTAATAATAGTAATCATCCTCATCATTAAAACACTGAAAAATCATGCTGCTTTCCTAGGATGAAAAGGTGCAAACACAAGTTGTTCTTTTCTCAGGAGATTACTTAGTCTAACTCCTCAAGTGGCCATGGTGGTCCTCCATGATCCATTGAAGTGGCGGTGAGCTTTCCGATTATTGGGAAAGTCATGAGTGTCTGAGGACAGCAAAGAGCATTCTGAAGATAATGCTGTCATGACACTTTCTCTCTTTGTCACAATAGGTGTTTTGGGGGAACTCAGTGCTTCTCAAGGATTTTTTTTCTTATTAAAGGCCCCTGTCACCCTACAAAAATGTTGTGGGGTGAGAGAGGAACTATTTTGTCAGCATGTTTTTACCTAAAAGCACTACCACTTTCCATATCCTTCTGAATTATCTGCAATCCATACTGTAGGAATTACTCACTTGTTTTTGTTGTCTTAATGTAGTTTTTCTTAAATTACCTGCATATTAGACTGGAGAAAAAAGACTAGAAATGTGTGAATTAATGGTATCTAAATTCCCTCACTAGACAGGAAAAATGAAAGCACAGTTGCCTACACAATGAATGCAAAGTGTTGGTTTGACATCTTTTACTTTTTAAAAATAATTTAGCCAAACTCAGCTTCAGAGTTTTCTTTGGAAACCAAATTTTCCAATTTGGTTACTGTTTCCCAGATGTAATCAGTATTCTCATATCTTTTTCAATCTGTTAGTCTTGAGATCACACTTTTTTATAAACAAGGAGTTAAAAAATTGCTTGTATCTAAAAGTGATGTAACACTTCAATTATTTCTAAGACGAAAGCTATCAAACTGTTTTCTGCTATTAAATATGATGGTAAGGGTGACAACATAGCATTGTACTCCAGTGTAATTAAGTTCTTCCCATTTTCCCATGAAACTTAGCTGCTTCAAAGTGTATTCTCAGAAAATGCTAACTTGTTCAAGCCATGTAAATTGCTCCAGAGTGTAATAGCTTCTGCATTACCCTCATTTTCATGTAATTAGCTTTTTTAGAAATTTTTGGTGGATTTTTAAAAGTAGGACAAAAAAAAAATCAAGAGAAATAACTGGGAATATTCAGTTCAGTAATGAGAATCTCAATTAGAATATAAGACAAATAAAAAATAAGAATAGTAGTAAAGGAATTAAGAGCCTTTCAAATGAAAGAAAAGTAGAGATGACTATATTGCTTCAGGTTTGAAGAGAAGGTGTATGCAAGGTGAAACACTACAGATACATGCAGACAAGTATGGTTTAGACACCAGTTCAGCATCTTTTCCTATAAGAATAATGACCCAAAGGTATTTTAAAATTTCATTTAATCACTACTTTCACAGAGCATACGTACAGGAAACACTAAAATGAATGTCAGTTTGGTAGACAACTCTAAGAATATAATTGACAGACAGAATTAGTAAAAACCGGAATCAAATCAAGTACTTACCAAAGAAAAGTAAATATTCCAGAGAGCTGAAATAGTCTATCTGTGTGCAAGGGGTCCTTGTCCTCTCTCTTCGCTGCGTTCACAACTGAGCGCTCCACAGCGTGGCGGGAGCTGCTGAGCGTGACTCCTTCCTTGTCCCCTACAACACCTGGTGCTGACAGCTGGTGGGAAAGGGGAGTGGACTTGGTACACTGTTCTTCTGATTTGCGGGGTAATTCCTGCAGTGCCATTGCAGAGGTCAGAAAATACCCAAATATCAGTTGTGTGGAGAGAAAGAAAGAGTGCAAGAGAGGAAGAAAGAGAGAAAAGAGGAAAGAGAGGAAATGTGGAAGAGAGATAGAGATTGAAATAAAGAGAAAGAAGGATAGAAATAGAGAAAGGGGGAGAATACAAAAAGAGAGAAAGAGAGCAAGAAAGAAAGAAGGAAGGAAAGAAAGAAAGGAAGGAAGAAAGATAAATAAGGAATGAAGGAGAGAGAAATGGAGAAAGAAAGAAAAAGAACCAGAAGAGACATCCCTGCCATGGCAGCTTGGTCAGATGCTCAGCTGATGTACACCAGCAGAGCTTATGTGGGCCTACTCCAGCTGAGACCAACTTGGATCTTACCTGTGACATTTACACTTCCTAATCAAGTCAAAGTTTAATACTGCAGGGATGAAGGAATGGTAAATGCAGCTTTCAGTTACTTTGGAGGAATTGGGAGTCCTGTTAAACTACGTGTCATCTTGGGACATAGCAGTCGGGCCACCCTCCCCAAGGTGTGCGGTGAGTGACATAGGAAGAGGTGTGCTCTGTTCAGCCTGGTGAGAGCTGAGACTGAGGGATGTCTTTTAGGAGTTACTAATTAATATAGTTAGCTAATTAATATGCACTGTTGCTGGTTTTCAGAGAAAACACTTTGGGCTTTGTCACCAATGGAGCAAGTTGTTTTTTCTAGACTGAAGCACAGAAGCAAATGAAAACATATGCAATCAGGGCACTTAGGTGACCTGAGCTCCAAAATAAAGCTACTTCACCTGTGACCTGAGCTATGGATAGGTGATACTGCTAGCCCCTGCCAGTGGTGCTGGTGAAGCCTCTGGACACACTAAGTTTGCTAAATGAAACTCCTCAGTTGTTAATTTGTGCAACTTCTTTCACTGCAATTACTTGCATTCAGTATTGCTGTAGGATATTTGTCCTATCTGTTGGATTTCTTAAAATAATGAACAATGTCTTGGCTTCAATGCCAATGGGTTATATAAAGGACTGTACGGAGCTGCTGATTAAGGGGAAATCCCAAATACAGGCAAAATAATTTGAGATTCATTTGTGGTTGAACAGGCAAGGGCAAAAATATTGTTAATCATATCAGATTATAATTTTCTTTAAAAACAGATTAGGTTTTCATGACCCACGGCATTAATTTTAAATAGATATCCTTATTAAAAAGATCTCTGTGGGTAGATGTGTTTAGCTGAGTTTGAGGCTACATTGTCAACATGCTGTGAGAAAATAAGTAACTTAGTTAAAAATCTCAAAATATGAGATTTTCTTGCATCTGGGATAAGGAAATTATTTTTCTCTTTTAGCAGAAGAATATAGCCATCAGAAAAGGTATCCTATCATCATTAGGACAGTTCATCACTTTGAACTATGCTTCATAAATCAGTGAATTTTTCCTTTTGCAATTTAGAAAGTTTATTTGGAACTCTTGCTCCTTGGGGTAGGAACTATATCTCCTTAGAGCCAAGTATAATTTAGTGTGCACATCTCTGCATTTTTTTAACGGTGTATAAAACGGAAATGCCTGTCAGCTGTTGAGAACTATTGTCTTTGCAGCTATGCTGTCATGGCACACTGGTTTCATTTAATATTTTATCCAGTCCTTTTCATACACATTGCAGCTCTTTTATTTGTTACTCACTGATGCTCATCCTGATTATATTAACAGCACATTAAATTCCTGTCCAGCTATGGTTTCACAGTGCAAGGAGCAGCTCTCAGTGCAAACCTAGTCCCTGATGATCCTCAGCCCCAAGCTGGTGATTTGTGGAGTTCTTCTTTTGGTCTTTCCATGGCGATTCTGGGTGTCTAAATCCTCTTCCAAAACTGGGGGTCCCTAGCATAGGGAACATTTACCTTCAAAATTATGCTGTATAATTTAAATTTAGTCATATAACCTGAAGACAATTTTTATTCAGTTTTAAGAGTTATATACACCAGTTGGAGGTGGTGATAAACTCAATTAACTAGCTGCTGTAAACCTTATTTAAATCAAATTAAGTGCATTTCTGCAGCAGTTAGCATCTATTTCATTAACTGTGATTAAAAACTGCTTGGGAGTTAAATTGGTGTGACTTTGAATATAGATAAAGCCAGGGGAAGACAGAACTGGCAGCTGAGCCTGAACCAGACTGGAAAGTCTGGAGTTCTTCTTTGTACCCAGAACACCAGGGCTTTGTTTCTTTTAATTAAAACTGGGATCCTACAGAATGTAATGGATGTTGTTTAGAAAAGCTGCCCACTTGTTTCTGATAATTGGATTTTTCTAGCCCAGATAAATATCCTACTATGCCATTTCACTGAGTCCAAGAGGATTCCTCCAAATAATTAAAAAATTAGTGCTGAAGACTATAACCACCTCATTAAGATAAACTTACAACAACATCTTGGGTTCAAATAAGGAGTTCTTTTCTTTTTTTTCTGGAGAGAGGCCACAGTTTGTTTAGCTTGGCAGCAGCAACAAACTGATTTTCATGTATGCAAAAAAGCCATTAATGCTGAATCACTGTCTCTCAAGTAACAGGAAATTGGACTAGTACACTTGTACAGGGGTCTGCAGAACCTAATTTTGAGGTGGTTACAGCAAACAAGTAATGAAAAATAAAATGTAGGTGAAAGTGTAAATGTTTCAACAGAACTTCTGGCATGTAGTCTCACACCAAACAGAGACTGTCAAACACACCTGCCAATACTTGATGCTAAAAATAATAATTGCTCTCTTTATTCATCAATAAATGAATAATAATAAATGTAATAATAATTGCCATTTTATTGTTTATGCTCAATATATTATGTAGAAATATATGTAGTAACACATATTAAGAAAAATGATGGATTGCTCTATCAGCTGATCAGCTGATATTATAACGACAGATCTAATTCATGAGCCATTTTTTGTTAGTCTGCATTTCTTCCTAAAGAAAATATACAGAAAATTTCTGATACAATTTATTCCTAAAAGATATACAACCTAGGAAAGCTGGCTAGACAATCTAGGAAGAAGTAGTTGGAAAAAATTCAGTGGAAAAGTATTTGCAGACACTGGAGGAAAATGGGAGGGTTAAAAACGTCCATGTGAATGTTTTAAAAATAAATTTAAATTACCAGAGCTGTAACAATGAACAGAGTCAGGGGGCATCTGCATTTGGTAGCCAAAAACGCCAATGGAATCCTGGGTGCATTAGGAAGAGCATTGCCAGCAGGTCAAGGGAGGCGATCCTGCCCCTCTGCCCAGCCCTGGTGAGGCACATCTGGAGTGCTGAGTCCAGCCCTGGCTCCTCAGGACAGGAGAGACATGGAGCCCCTGGAGTGGCTCCAGTGGAGGGTAACAAAGGTGACTGAGGCTCTGGAGCATCTCTCTGATGAGGAAAGGCTGGGGGAGCTGGGCCTGTTCAGCCTGGAGAAGAGGCACTGAGAGGGGACCTCATCAATGCCTGGAGTATCTGAAGGGAGGTGCCAGGAGGATGGAGCCAGGCTCTGCTCGCTGGTGCCAAGCAATAGGACAGGAGGCAATGGGCAGAAACTGATGCACAGGAACTTCCACCTGAACATCAGGAAGAATTTCTTCACTGTGTGGGTGACTGAGCATTGGAACAGATTGTCCAGAGAGGTTGTGGAGTCCCCCTGACCGGAGATATTTCAAAATTTTCTGGATGAAATCCTGTGCCATGTGCTCTGGGGTGCCCCTCTTTGAGCAGGGAGGCTGGACCAGATGAGCCCCTCTGGTCCCTTCTAACCTGACCCATTCTGAAAGCTGTGTGTGCTTGTGTTTGTCACATAGGTGAGTGACTGAGGCTCAGCTTAAAACAGGTACAAACCTAAGTTTAAATCTGAGAGCAGATGGATAGTCCTTGCACCTGTTGAAATCTTAATAGTTTCACAGGGCCTTCACTTGCTTTGTGAAGCTGGTTTTCAACTGGTACTTGTGCAGTGCATAGCTTTACTGAGAAATTCTTCTCAGTGTAATGTTCAATCAAAAGTTTTAAGTTTAGTAATATCACATTTGCAGAGGTGAATTTTTAGTGTGTACTTATAGAAATATATTATTTTAAAGCACTATTTTAAAAATGTCTTATTTCTGGCTCCAATCGTCAGCAGTACCTTGTTTACTACATAGGTCATCTGTCTGGACTTCTGTGAGGCTTTTGGCATGGTCATCCATGACATCCTTCTCTCTAAATTGGAGAGAGATGGGTTTGATGGGTAGACTGGTTCAGTGGATGAGGAATTTATTGGATTGTTGCATTCCAGGGCAGTGGTCAATGGCTCAGTGTCCTGATGGAGATCAGTGGTGTTCCTTAGGGGTCTGTACTGGGACCAGCATTGTTTAATATCTTCATCAATGACATAGATGTAAGAGATTGAGTGCACCCTCAGCAAGTTTAAAGACGACACCCTGAAAAATGGGATGCCATTCAGAGGACTATGGACAGGATTGAAAAGTGGCATAAGCTGAACCCAGAGCATTCTGTTCAGCATATTTTTTTGCATGTTCCCTCCACAAATTAGTTTATCCTTTCAGAAACCACTTATATTTTGGAAAGCACAACATGCTGTGGGAATTAATTCTGCATTTAAGAGGCAGGATGTCCCTCTTCCTGAATTGATGTAATTCCCGCTTGCCTTGCACTCACCGGCAGAGATCCTGGGTGTCAGTGCTCAGGATTTCTCCACTTTCTTCCAAGCATTGTTCAGGCTAAAGCACTCACTGTGGACTGTGTTCCTCTGCATGCCAGACTGCCACATGCTGACAAGCACCTGCCAGCAGCTATGGGTTTTGTCCTGGGAAATTCCAGGTAAACATGATCCCTCAGCCTCATGCAGGTAACAGCTGCTACTTTTGCTCAAAGGGAATTCCCACTGACTTTGATCTGTAAGAGAGGACATCACCCCTGCTTTGTCTCACTACAGTGAGGTAAGGCAGTAGCTAAAATGTTTGTTAAGGCCATGTGATAGCAGTAACTTCACAAGCAGCAGGTCAGATTTTTCCACTGCTTTCCTCAGTTATACACACTTTACTCTTAACAAATATCTTCTCTGCACACTCCACTGAAAGCACAACTGGAGTCTGAGCCAAAATACAGCAAGTTAGGATAGGACAAATGCCAGCTACTTCTCTGGTATGACCTGTGGAAATCTGCAAGCATGTTGGATTTTTGCCTTTCCACCTTCTAAATTTGCTGTCTTCAGTGCAAGAAAAAACAGTAAAGTTTTAGGGGGTCTGCTTTTCATTGCACAAAAAATAAATACTATTTATAATTTGTTAGTTATTATTTATTAGCAAATATTATTTGTTAAAACAAAAAAAAATTATTAGCTGTGATTACTTTAGGCATGATACACTGGCCACCCTTCTGTGCTTATTTTATGCTAGGCACTGGAGAAATGTGTAGTAAGACTGGTCACCCAAGGGAGCTTAACAAACAACTCCTGAAAAGTGGGTGAGATGAGAGAGTATCTGGATAGGCAGGAAAAGCAAAAGGAGGACAACAAATACAGCATGAGGCATGAAATTTCTAGTTAGTCATATGACACAGCTGCACTGACCATTTATACTCACCATTCCCGACTTTAAGCACCAAAATTTTGATATTTCATGTCATTCTGGCCTGATTAAGGCACAAAGATCCATTAAAAGCATTGTATTCCCCACAGCTGGTGGGTGTGTCAAACAGGCAGTCACTTAGACAAGGTAGCATCCTGCTTTCTGACCATCAAAGATCCTGGGGATTGTGTAAGAGCATTTTCTCTGTGCAAACATCTGATAATACTATTCAACATTTGAAAAGACCTCCTCTAATACTAGGGCTATTGAGAAAGCCCCAAAATGTTCCAAGTGCTTTTAGGACAAGATGCAGCCAGTGCAGAAATGTGGGCATTCGAGTGTCTACTCTAATCCAGAAGTACTTGTCAGAGATGCTTTCCTGGAGGAATACTTCTGTACAGCTGTGCTCTCAGTGTGAGAAGAGCTACTGAGTACAAGTGAATATTTTGAGCCACTCCAAAGCACTGCTTATTCTCATTTTATGGATAGGCCCTGCCACCATGCTGCTGTCCTTGGCCTTGGAGAGCTTCAGGGGAGGCTTTGCCTCATGTTCAATGGCCAAGGCCATTAACCAGGGCTGGACATTTCAGCTTGTGAGCCATGTCTCAGCCCCAAGCTTGCTGTGTGTTAGCCAGTCACTGTTTTGCTGAGTCTTGTTTCCATCTCTGCTAAGCTGGAGACAGCAGTATTTCTGTACCTCACAGTGGGAACACCCTTTATTCTCTCAGCATGTTCTCTTTGTCATCTTATAAACTCTGTCAGGACCAAACCTAGGGATTCTTATACATTTCCCTGCTCTGGTTGACTGGACAAGTAGCAGCAGGTCCAGCCGTGCTGCTGGAAGTCTGGCAGCCCTGGAGCTGCAGATGGCTCACCAGCATGTTGGGCACCCGTCCTGTCTACCCAGCAAGCATCTACTGAGAGCCAAGTCTGTGCTGTATAAAACCCACTGCACCATGTGGCACGGATTTCTGAAATGCAGAATCCCACTGCATTTCAGAAATGAAAATGAACTGACGTTGGTCAGTTCCTCTGTGTTTTCAGGGCCGGTGTGATGGCTGGAAGGAGGCAGCCTGTGATGGGGCTCTTGGCTGGGCTGTTGCAGGCTGGGGCTGGGTCTGCTGGGAAGCTGGTCCCCAGCTGCCACCTGCTGAGCCTTGAGGAAACAGCAGAAATCCCTGCCCGTGCGCCAGGCTTCCTCAGGCGGGGACCTAAAGCCATCACTCTGTGCCGAAATCGAAAACAGTAGCCAGGGACAAATGCTAAACACTCTGTCACTGGGCGTGTGAAGAAAAATCAGCCACTTCTTCAGGTGTCCAAAGAGGAACAAGGGTGCTGACTGTAGAACCAGCCTGAGTTGCTGGTCTGGAGGTGCAGATGAGAAGTCCAGAGTGAGAAAAATACAATCCAATAGAAGATAACAGCTAATCCTTTACACTAAGTCATAGAAATGCAGTGTTACTGTGTTTATATTTATAGGAAGAGGAGCTCATCAGGAGACTTTTGAAATCATAAAGATTCTACTGCAGCTTTAGCTGCAGGAGAAAAACTTCCTTTTCCCTTAAATAAATCAAATACCTTCGTGATTTAAACCAAATTCAGCTTAAGCACAAGTGCACCGGTACTTTAGAGAGCTGGATATTGTTTAGCACCATGATGCTATAATAAACTTGTTGCTGATCCTGACCATGATGCTCATTTTCAACTGACTGTTGTGTAGTTTGCAAAACACTCCACAGATCCTCATACTTAAAATAAAAATAATACTTATCCACCTATATCAAAACCTCTTCTAAGCATGGCTATTTTGCCATATATGTTTACAATGCCCAGCAAAATGGGATCTTATAATAATTTATGATGTCTGGAGAGTAGTGTGAATTGAAAAGAAAACTGCTCTGATCTAAGTTATGCGTACCAGGTATATTTTTAAAATAGTGCCTGAAGAAAAAAAAATAAAGAACGTTGTAACATATAAACAACCATCGCTAACAACAAAACAACAGCAAAAAAAACATGGTTTTACCTACATCTAACAAACCTCTAATGCCACCTGCTGGGGAAACACTAAAAGTGAGAATGAAGTCTCCAGCAGAGTACTAATTGCATTATCTTTGTTACTGATGTCTTTCAAAATTTTTATTGTATGAAAAAAAGTTGAAAAGATTTTAAGAAAGTTAGACAAGTAGTTGTGAGTATAATCAGGAGGGTGTACTTTTAAGTGCCCAAATGATAGGAGTTTCTTTTCAACCATACTCCAAACACTGGCTACTTGCAATCAAGAAATAGTCCTATTATTTTCTCTTTCTTCACTCCTAAATTGTCAGTCAAAAAATTCTGAAATACATTAGAATTTTTTAATATGCAAAGAATAGCTTATTAGCATCTCTGACTCCTTACGGACATCACTTAAGACTCAGCAATATAGAAAAAAAAAGCCATTTTCTTAATCAAGCCCCATTATAGAGCAAGTACATACAACTTCAAATGCAGCACTGGTCCTTCTAAAGACAAAACAGAAATAGGAAACAGTGGGGCCTATTTCAGAATATCCTTAAAATGTTTTATGCCAACATGAACCTGCTGATATCTGACAAGCAGCTCCTGATGTTCAGGTGGAAGTTCCTGTGCATCAGTTTCTGCCCATTGCCTCCTGTCCTATTGCTTGGCACCAGCGAGCAGAGCCTGGCTCCATCCTCCTGGCACCTCCCTTCAGATACTCCAGGCATTGATGGGGTCCCCTCTCAGTGCCTCTTCTCCAGGCTGAACAGGCCCAGCTCCCCCAGCCTTTCCTCATCAGAGAGATGCTCCAGAGCCTCAGTCACCTTTGTTACCCTCCACTGGAGCCACTCCAGGGGCTCCATGCCTCTCCTGTCCTGAGGGGCCAGGGCTGGACTCAGCACTCCAGATGTGCCTCACCAGGGCTGGGCAGAGGGGCAGGATCGCCTCCCTTGACCTGCTGGCAATGCTCTTCCTAATGCACCCAGGATTTCATTGGCCTTCTTGGCCACAAGAACACACTTGGCTCATGGATGGCTTGTTGTCCACCAGGACCCCCAAGTCCCTGTCTGCAGAGCTGCTCTCCAGCAGATTCCTCCGTAATCTGTGCTGGTGCCCAGGGTTATTCCTACCCAGGTGCAGGATCCTGCATCTCCCTTTGCATAATTTCTCCTCTCTGCCCATTTCTCCAGTCTGCCGAGATCCTTCTGAAGGGCTTCAGAGCCCTCTGGGGCATTGGCCACTCCTCCCAGCTTTGTGTCATCAGTGAACCTGCTGAACTTGCTCGGCCTCTTCATCCAACTCATGGATGAACAAGTTAAACCTCTGGAGGACACCACTAGTGACAGGCCTGCACCTAGACCCTGTTCCACCAATCACAACTGCTTGGGATCTGCCATTGAGCCAGCTCTCAATCCACTGTCTACTCATTCAGTCCACACTTCCTGAGTTTGATTATTAGCATATTGTGAGAGACAGTGTCAAATGGAGAATACAGGCCAGTTACAATTCTCCTTGGCAGAGTCTTTGAAAATCATTACACAGTATTCAAAACTATTTTGTTTCCTCATCATTCACTGGTAACAGAATTTAAGCTGCAGAGAATGATGTTAAGTCAACCTAAGAACTGCCAAGGCTTGTAAAATGTGGGAAATGCAAATCCTAAAGACAAAGAGTTGTTTTTTTTTTTTTTTTTTTTTTTTTTTCCCCTGTGTTTTTCCTACATTTCTTGCATGCTACTCCCCCCCCTAAGAACTGCCAAGGCTTGTAAAATGTGGGAAATGCAAATCCTAAAGCCAAAGAGTTGTTTTTGTTTTTGTTTTTTTTTCCCTGTGTTTTGCCTACATCTCTTGCATGCTACTCACCCTGCAAATCTGTACAAACACTGCTGCTCTACAGAAAAAAACCAAATGGAAAGTCAGTTTTATGGACAGAGCACCATTAAGCAGGGGTACAGTTTTCAAAATAAAACAAATAGAAACTGTGAACTAGATAGATTTACCTCAGAGTAAAGTGTCTCCAAAGTAGGTGCTTGTTTTCATTTTGAGATACAGCCTAGAAATACAGTGTAAAATTATAATTATACAGTAGTAAGACAAACCTCTGGCTGCAACAGTAGCAGTGGCAGTTTTTTAAACAGACTACAATGTGTAACAAAGTATCAGGATAAAGATAACAAATATATCAAAGTAGCTTAGACATCAAGTTGTTAGGCACTTTTAAAGTACTTTCAGATGAGAGGGATGGAAGCAGAAAAGTATTTTTACCCAGTTACATTTACTGAAAGGAAAATAAACAAGCTGTTTGTGTCGGTTATGCATTTTCTTCCTGAAAGGAAAAAAAGGACTTGGAACATTCAGGACCCTTCTCATTTAAAAGCCTGTAAGAAAACACAATGGAAGGCATCAACAGTTGGGAAAACAAAGGCTGTCAGTCCATCCACTGCAGACTTCCTGATAAATCCTAACCCCAGTGCAATTTAACAGGCACATCATTAACAGCAAGGACCACTCCACTAGCAGCACAAATGAAAACTGTTAAGCCTGACTTTATTAAATAGACAGACCTACGACACATTAGTAAGCAGATGAAAACAGCACAGTAACTTTGAGGACACTCATTGGCCTAATTAGTGAGAAGAATAAAATAAAATAATTTACTGAGACTCTTAACACTCACAGAAGAACTAATAAAACAGATACTTGGTAGTTGATGTGTTTTGATATGTAATGGTTTCAATTCCAGATGGACCTTTCTGTTACACTGAAAGGTCACTGCCTCAGGGAGTCTGTAGATGACGAAGAGATTTTGTTTGGAGGTGCTTTTTTCTATTTTGTTTTTTCACCCCCAACATTTTTAGTTTTTTTCTTTCTTTTTTTTTTTTTTAAATGAAAAATTTGCCTAGTCTGTATGATATGAATGGAAGTTTGCTTGTAGGAAAGACCATTTAAAACATATACATGCTTGCAGCACACAGTTGCTGTGAAGCTGATATTTAAAATGACCTTGCATCAGAAGATGGCTGTGTTCCAGTGGTTTTATTGTGGTCCTCTGCCAACTTCATCCCAAATACTAGACATTGTTGTGATTCAGAAAGATATGGAAATGCAGCTGACAAAACAGTTGATGAAGATGAATAAGCTGAGGAAGGAGAAGTGGAAAGCAGATGTCACGTGCAGATTATCTTACAGAAATGAGCATGCAAATCTTACTTAAATTTGTGAAGGTCCACTGATGTAAATGACAATATATTTCCCATGTTAAATCAGACCCTATGAGACATTATCTTCTGGTCTTTGGTGAAGTGTTAGCTTGAGAAACATGGTTTGCACTTTTGAAGAACTGCAATTTCATATATTAACACCATAGATTAATTTCATATATTTTAAGTACATTTTTTCCTTGGCATTTTAGGGCTGTTCAGCAGAAGGCTTTCATGCAACCTTGCTTCTAGTAGATGAAATGAAAGGTCAAAATATGATATAGGAGCAGGCAATGTGATTCTCTGTTCTGGGTCCCTAGCAACATAGGCAAAAAGTTGCAGTTTTAGCTTTAGGCACAGCTGACATCATCTCTGCATTGTTGTGTCTCTTGTATGTGCACAGCATGATCTGGAAAGCAGGGTATAATGCAGACAATCCCACTGCAAGGCTGATGGCAAAAGCCGTGCACAAAAGAACGGTATATGCTACGTACAGCACAGATACATCACCTTTCTCTTTGTTGTATTTCTCAACATGTTCAAATGATTTCCAGATGACAAGTTTTGGTAGTATAGAATTAAGGTGTGATTTTAAATTGGTTTTTAGAGGCCTCACAATAACCTGGCACATTTTAGAGCTGAGGCTGAAAAGCAAATCGCTACATATGTGAAGAGGACAAATTGCTGATGGGCCAGACTACTTCAATTCAGTTCAAAGCCAGGTGTGTCAAACTGGTGTCATGTAAGAGAAACTTCAGAGGAAAAGACAAACTACATATGTGAAGAGGAGAAATTGCTGTGATGGGCCAGACTACTTCAGTTCAAAGCCCTAACACTGGTGTCATGTAAGAGAAACTTCAGAGGAAAAGACAAACTGAGTTGGTTGTGGTTAGCTGGGGCACAGCAAGTTGTCTGTTGTCTCTTTTTCAGGAAATAAGAAAACCTTACACTGCAGGGAGAAGGAAAATAACCTGAATCCAAACATCTTACCTCTTTGCATTAATTTAGTACTCTAATGAAAAGTGCTTGTTTCCTGTATAAAACATTCAGGTCACTTTCTAAGATGTCTAAGAAAACACCCTCACTTCTGAGGCTGTCACTGTCCAGCTTAATGCCTTACATACACAAGGCTTTCTCCACAAGGTTCTGCTGTGCAGGTGTGTGATGCTGCAGACAGCTTGCTGCCATGGCCAAGTGCCTGTGATAGAAGCTGAGCCCTCCTTTACTGCGTTTAATGTCCTACTCTTATCTGCAGTGACTTAAAGTACCTTTCTACTTTTCCACCTATCTCCACAGGTCCAGAAGATGGACTATTTGTTCCATTTGCAGCCAAAAAAAGCCACAAGGTGAGCTTGCTTTTCTGCAGCCAAAAAAGTCACAAGGTGAGCAACCTCCCACTCTCCTCCTCGCCTAAGTCACAGAGGTCAACGTAGCAACAGCTCAGATGTGGCTTTGTGCACCCATAACCTGCCAGAATGGGTCCCCTGGACTTGAGATTTCTGTATTTACTGATCTTCTCTGTCTCTTCTTATGCAGCAGGCAATGCCATGACGTCAGGACACGTAGGCTTATGTGAGCTGGCATTCAGCTTGGCAGGTCAGGTTCAACTACCAGTGAACTGCAGCTGGCAATTCAACATACACAGTCTGGCCATGAGTCTTCATAAACACGTAATTATGATCCAGCCTCTGTTTGAAATTACAGAAACTACACCCAGTGACCACATCTAAACTTGAGGTCATGGATTTCAAATCCTAATTCTGTGTTATTTTAACAAACAAAGAGAACTCTTGCCTCTCGTTGTAAATCAGGTCTCAAACGTATTTATCCACAGCAATTCAGAGTGTTCAAACATATATTTTATAAACAAAATTCTTTTATTGACTAGTACATGGGTTATTTTAAATCAAGAATTAGAATACAGTTGGTATTAAACTATTGTTTCAGTTCATTTCAATGAAGTCAAAGTTACTGTAGATTAACCTCAGGAGGTAATAGTTATCTGGAAAAAAAAGGTTTTAAAAATATAGATGGAATTTCCTTTTCCTCTTTTTATTTTGTGTGTTTTGGCAATATAGTTTAAGCTAGAAAACTTATCTAAGAGAGCATAACACTAAGCAAAACCAGAACTTAATGGGAACTGTTACTAGACTGTTTAATTGTTTTGCTCCTGCTTCTGATGTGAAAATTATCCCATCATTACATTTATGTTTCCAATTTACTAGATATAATTATTTTTCATTATCCTTTCTGCAACAGCTCTATCTAAGAGAAAAATCTTGAGTATTTAGGGATACTCCAGACACCTAATCCAGTTTATTGGGTAACTGCTTTTAAGAATGGCCCTAGATAGAGAAAAGTCTTGTATTGTTTCTCCTTGTTTTATAGAAGCATCATAACAGTGTTTCCCTCTCTGGACACCAGTAGCCACACTCAGCTTGGAACAGAACTCAAAAATGAAAAATATACTCGGGTGTGGCCTCTAGAGACCCCACTGTCATCTGAGTATGCAGTTACTGTGGTTTTTCAGAGTCAGAGATGAAAAGAAATGGCTGGCCATGTGCAAAACAAAGATCAGTCTCTTCTAAAACAAGAGACCCTTTATACAATAAGCAGGCTCGGCATGCCACTTCAGAATGATGCAGTGGCAAGAGAATATGAGCCTCAACCTAGATTTAAAAATGGTAACCTGGTGCAATATATACCTATATATTTATGTATCTGTATCTCCTTCTGTCTCCACAGACAGACTTGTGAGTTATTACTATTTGTTACTTTAAATATCAGCTGTATCAGAAACCTCATTCTGACCTAAGTTCTACTACCCTGCTGCTGTGCAACCAAGGCAGAGTCAGTCATCCTGCAGCTCCTTTGGGATGCTGTTGTAAGCAAAGTTGTTGCTTTTGTATTAGATGGTATAGTCAGATTACTTCAGGGATCTCTCTAATATTTTGGATACTTTTCCATTTTTACACAGTATCCCTGACAGGTTCAATGATCTTTATTATTCTTGTCTCAATCACCGGTTCTAAGAAATGTTACTAGAAATGCTTTGCTCATCAGCTAAACCAGTGACTGCTTCCATGCTCTTCAAATGCAAACCAAAGTCTTAACTTAGGCCTCTTCCTTCAGAAGGTGTGACAAGTCAGTGCCACTGGTTCATGTTACTGTACTACTGTAATTGGATTGTTTTCAGTATATGCCCATTTCCTCAAAGGAATAGGTGGGTTCTGTCTCTGTACTCTTCCTTGACCTGATGTCTCAACAGTCTTGGCCAGGTAAGACAACGAATGTGGACTGCTTTACCTTTTCTAATGGACAGTTGGGAAAGGGGTTCCAAATTTATTGAATATTTATTTTCTTTTTTCCCTCCTCCTCAATGTAGGAGCAACATATTTTGATCCAACCTAAACTCCTTGTCAAATAATTTAACCCAAACCAGTAACAGCCTTCTCTAAACTGACTGTCATCCTATGCAAGACTTAACTGCATTAACTTAGGTTCCTTTGTTTAATTTGACATGAATGTTTTTTGTGTATAGAATTTCTTCTACACACCCATTTCATAGTAGATTTCTGTACTTCTAATTGCTGCCCACATGCCAGACACTCTTCTGCCAGTAGCCTAATACCCCTTTTCTCAAAAGATCTGTCATGGAATTTTTCTAAAATATAAAATTTGATTTCTCATATATGGTCTGATACTCATCCTGGTGAATATAGAGCAAATAGGGCTGAAAATCACAGACTTGCCAACAGGTGTTTACATTTCCATTTAATATGAGAATACTTCCCCATTATGTAGTAAGAATATGAGGCACAGAAAAAAAAAATTAATGTAATGATCTGGGAAAGAGAAACCTTACTGTTTCAGACAGTCATCTCCTACATGTAGTGGAAATATCACATATACCTTATGAAGTTGTATACAGTACTGTAATACATAGGACATAATTTTCCAGTTTCCTGGAAGAGATAATGAGAGCCATTTACAGACAACTAGCTTGTATTTTCTCCAGAATAAATCACATGAATTACACATGCAAACTGGAGTAAGGAGGGATTATACAGCAGTGCCATTAAAACAGTCAGAAAAGCCACTGATCCTACAGTTGAATCTGAGTAGTCATACACCTGAGCAAGACCAAGAACAGTTTCTCCAAGAAATCTGATCAAAATTCACTGATAACATCAGACAGAACAATAATATTAGCTTCTGAAGAGTCTGACAGTACAGTAGCACTACTGAAAATATCCCTATTTTATCCATTTCAACAAAAATCATAATCTGAATTACAAGTATACTGCATATCTGCATAAGCACCAAGATAATATAAAGTAGAAGCTTATTAATCAAGTTCCTCTGATTAATGGTCCCCGATAAAAAAGCAAATATTTTATGTATGTTTAAGTAGTTTTGGCAAGAGATACAAGTTCCATAAAAGAAAAACCACTGCAAAGTCTGAAAAAAATTCTAAAACTTGTAAACAAGTTTCAAGGTAGAGCATTTCTAATAGTCTGAGAAATAATAAAATTCACTCCAGTTCCTGAGATAAACTGTAGATCAGTTGTGAGGATTTACCAGATTGTACCACACTCTCTTTCTCACCTTCTCTTACACACTGCACACAAGGTCAGAACTGAAGCTTCTGCCAAGCTTACATGTCAGCAAAGCATGTGAAAGCTCAGAACATTCAAATTTTCTTTTCCACTATACATACAAGAGACTGGCAACTTCGGTCAGAGACAGACAGACTTCTGTCACGGTCTGTCAAAATAATTTCCAGACAGAGGCAGTGCCTTTAAATTAACTTGCATCATTTAAATTAATATAATTTTGTGCTTCTGTCTGGTTTTCACTGACAACTGTACTCTTATTCGTCCCTCTGCTGTTTAAAAGAGACCACAGATGAGTTCAAACTCCTAGGGTCAGACTTTTAAAAAGAGCATCCGTCACCTAACAGCTCAGCAGGTCTCTGTATGCTGGAACATCATCAATGTGCTTCATTTCTACTAGCCATACGGTCAGTTTCGAACTCAGCATTAGCGTTGTGCTCCATCTTCTGTAACACTGCTGGAAGATCCAGTATAGAAGCAATAACATAATGAGGTACAGGGGAGGTATCTACTGGGGCAGTCATTGCTTTGTTTAACCAGACCGTTGCTTTCAAGCCAGCATTCAGGCCTCCTTGAATATCTGTGTCTAGAGAGTCACCGACCATCACACACTCTGCGGGCTGCACCCCCAGGAGATCGCAACAGTAATGAAATATGGATGGCGCCGGTTTCTCCTCTTTCTGCTCTCCCCCCACAACGACGGCATCGAAGTAGGGCTGGCAGGCGCACGCCTCGATCTTCTCCCTCTGCGTCTGCCGGTCGCCGTTGGTGAGGAGCAGCAGGCGGAGGCCTTTCCGCAGCTCGGTGAGCATGGCCCGCGTGTCCTCGGCCAGCGTCAGGTGCTGCAGCCGCGTCGTCTTCCACAGGTAATAGCACTCGGCCGCCAGGTCGCGGTTCGCCTCCCCCCCGATGGTCTCCTGGATCGCCTCCTCCCAGTGCGAAATCCGCAGGTCTGTGATGCACATCTTGGCGGGATCGTGGCACTCCTTGAGGAGCTTGGCCTGGACCTTATCGCAGACGGCGCGGGCCTCTCCCTCCCCGTAGTGGTGCTTGGACTGCAGGGCGCCGATCACCTGCAAGGGACGCGGGGGCGCGCGTCAGGGCGCTGCGGGGCCGCGCGGCGCGCTCCCGGGAGCGGCGCCCGGCCGCCTGTTAGCGGGGGAGGCAGCGGGACACGCGCGGCACCGCAGACCAGACCAGACCGGGCCGGGAGCCGCGGTGGCCGCGGGCCCCGCGTCGGAAGGGGGACAAGGGCAGTACCTCCTCGATGGCGCGCCGCCCCGCCGCCGCCGTGTCGATCAGCGTGTTGTCCAGGTCGAAGAACACCGCCTTGACGCCGTGCAGCCCCATGGCGCCGCCTCCTGCGAGAGCCGCCCCGCTCGGACGGCGGAGGGGAGCACCCCGGGCCGCCGGCAGAGCCAGGAGGAGGCAGCGGGACACGCGCGGCACCGCAGACCAGACCAGACCGGGCCGGGAGCCGCGGTGGCCGCGGGCCCCGCGTCGGAAGGGGGACAAGGGCAGTACCTCCTCGATGGCGCGCCGCCCCGCCGCCGCCGTGTCGATCAGCGTGTTGTCCAGGTCGAAGAACACCGCCTTGACGCCGTGCAGCCCCATGGCGCCGCCTCCTGCGAGAGCCGCCCCGCTCGGACGGCGGAGGGGAGCACCCCGGGCCGCCGGCAGAGCCGCCCGGACCGGGCACAGCGCGGCGGGGCCACCCGGGCCCGCCCCTCCCGTCAGGCCCGCGGAGCGGGGGCGGAGCTCGGCGCTCCCGGGTGCCCCTCCCGCCCCCCAGAAAAGGAGGGTTGGAGGCGCGCAGGGTTCTGTATTGGGCTATGAGGAGAGCCTGCCCGAATCCCAGCAGCCTGTGAGGGCTGGGGATGGCGCCGGGCAGGGAAGCAAGGCCGCGGGAGCTGCCGTGCCCCGGCTGCCGCCGGCAGTGGCGGCGCGCCCCTCGCCGTGCCGGCCGTGGCGGGCGGCGGCTGAGCCCGGGAGCAGGAGCGGCTCTGCGGGGCGCCGGGCGTGGCGTGGGAGCGCCCGCGCCGCGGTATTTGGGGTGTGTGTTTCGACGTTCGGTGTTTTACTTTGGATTTTTCCTTCTGCGTAGGAATGCTTCCTGGATGAGGCAACGGGGCAGCTGGTTGGAAAATAACCTGTTGAGGTGCTGCCAGGGAACAGCTTTGGCGTGAAAGAATTCCCCCGCAGCGCTTCCACCCGGGCGGGCCTGCCCGCTCCAGGCTGTTGGCGGCAGTTTGGCCGGCTGTGCCAGCCCCGGGCCAGCGGCTGCTGCCGCTGGGGAAGCCTGTCCCAGCCTTGGGAAAGGCCAAACAGGACCCTCCACGGGGTCGCAGCGTGGCGCCCAAAGATGCCGAGGTCTGTAGGTTTTCACTCCGAAGCATTCTGTGAACAGAGACCTGCACGAAGGAGGAGGAGGTCGCGCCCGCAAAAGATTCGGTTCAGTTCAGCTTTCCCAGCTTCCCTGTTACCTTCTGGAGCGTGTCCTTCTGTAGTTACTTCTGGGTACAGCAGCCACAACATGGGGATTAAATCATCTATCAGCCAAGTGTTCCTAATAAAGCCAAAGTCAGTAACTCCTCTGTAACGCCACTATTTTGAGAATCCGTATAATAATGGATCATTTGAAAGTCCAAAGGTCAATATTTTATAGAGCAAATGAATCTCAAAGGCATTCGAATGAAAGCCTTGTCAGCTTTATAGAACAAGATTTTTAGGTGTATATACCAAAGGCTGTTTCAGAATTGATGATTTTCCCCAATGTGAAGTTTAACAGGTTCTTGTTCATTGATAATGTTTTGAGAAACACAAGGTATTTTTTAACAGCTGTCTAGCAAATTTTCTTAATTTGATTTGTGTTTAATACTGCTAATGTCAATTTACTGCAATGATTAATGTCTATTAATCATTAACTGCAGCTCACGAAGCTGGAGGAAAGTTTCTTTTACCAAAAAACTGGAAGTTCACGGCAGGTCACTTTCAGTTCTAAAAACCACACCTTTAATAGCAATCTCCTTATCTGATAGAAGACACTGAGTCACATGCAAGGCCAAAGTAATTATGCCCAAAAGCTTGGTGTATGGCAAGTAAAACTACAGAAGACAAGCCTTCAAGGAGAGAGGTGGATTCTGAGAAGAAACAGAGATGGCTAACGATCCTGTAGTTAAGGCAAAAAGAGGATTTTTAATGAAATTACTCTAGTTGTTTCCAATAAAATGTGCTAGTTTTGTTGAAAAGACAGAAAAGGCATTAGGCATGTGGATTCATGTGCCTCTACTGAATTACTGTTTTTCAGAATTTACATAGAAGAGTGATTTAAAAATAGCTGAATTTCTAGGATTTATTCTATTTAGGAAGATGGTGTTTGTCTCAGAGAGCCCTGCATTGCAGACAGTGAGTGGCGGATCCTATGTGTACTTTAGGAAAAAGGAACATTTACATTAACTTTATGTTTGTGCTTTTAAAGATTATTTGGACCATTTATCTATCAGCAACTTTCTCCTTGTTCTCCTGTTCCTTGTTCTGCAGGCTCACTAGAGGCTGGAATTCCCTTGCAGAAGCTGAGAACCAGGAAAAGAACAGTCACTGGAAACCTGAGTAGGAGACAAACTGAAACATAAGATAGAGTGCACATTTTAGAAGTGATAATGTAAGAATGCCAGTTTGGTATCTTTAAACAAGGAATTGCTCTGGGTATCTTGTAAAAAGGAAAAACATCATAAACACTTCCAAAGAAAACTTGTTGTCCATACATAAATAATAATTTGTGAATTATTCAACTTGTATCACAGTTTGTCCTTTTTTGCTACAAGATGATTATGTTTAGGAGTTCAACATTTGGAACTCACTGGTGGATTTTTCCTGCATCTCCACTGGCGTCTCAGTGGGTTCCTTTTTGGTTGTGTTAGCACTATGCGAGAGCAGGTGAGCTTCCTGGGTGCCCAAGCTGTTTCCTCATATTGAGGAAGACCTAAGGCTTACTGCTGTTTTCCTTTTCTACAGCTGTCTGGTTTCTGCTGCAGAGAGACCTTGCAGGGGGTGGAAGTCAAATCTGGGTGATCAGGAGTAGGTGACCTGTGTGCTCAGTGGCAATAATTTGCTCCATCCTCTACATCTAGCTCTGGAAAACTAATCTTGGAGATTTTTCTTTCCCACTTCCACAGAATATATTAATTTGGTGGCTGATTTTTTTTCTTTATCCCAGTAAGAGATTTTTAATGAAGTACATTCATGTTCAGTGATGGCCATAATGTATTTCAAGCTCAATGTGTTGAGGAATGCTTCTCACCCAGGTGTCTTGGCCTGCAATCCGCTGATTGAAATACAGATTGGGCTCCTGGCTGGAGCTGGAGACAAGCGGCCATGAATTCCCAGCCTTTGGGATAACAAAGGACATGAAGACAAGTGACTACAGCCAGGTGAATGGACAACTGAGGGTAACGGGTGGCCGGTGACTGCCGACCTTTTGGATAAAGTGACTCCAGTGCGTTGTATGAACACGGAGCAGGGGGACAGGAGAAGACGAGAAGGAAGAGCGGGACTGACGCCCCGGGGGAGACTCTGAGGATATAAAACTCCGGGGGTTCTTGGGCTTGAGGGATTTGGATGTATTTGTGTGCGCGCTGCTCTCCGCTGGCCGGGCTGCTGAGCTGTAGCGTGTGGTTACTGTAACAGGAAAAGGCGCCAGGGGGTCAGGGGCAAGGCCGGGGGTCAGGTCTTCGCGAAGGCGCTCGCTTGCCTGGGAGCCCCGGTTCCCCGTCAGCGCAGGAGCGCTGGGCAGCAGCGGAGGCGCCGCTCCTTGTGCCGGCAGAGCGCGGCTCCCCCCGCCTCGGGCCACATCCGACCCGCTCCCCGCGTGGCTCTCCCGCCCTCGGCTGCCTTTCGCTTTCGTTTTCGTTCTAACGCGGGAAACGAAAGTGGGCGGGGTGTGCGCAGTGTGCCGGGCCGGGCCGGCTGCTGGAGCGCCCGCGGGTCCCGGAGCGTCGGCAGCGGCTCGGAGGTAGCGGCGGGGCGGCGGCGGGAGGAAGGGCAGGGGTCCGTGCCGGACGGGTGCCCGCAGCCCGGCTGCGCAGGCCTGGCCCGCCGCCCTCGGTGACGGCAGCCTGGGGTCATCTTGGGTCCGTGTGGCTGCGCCTGGCGTCATCCCCGCTCCAAGGGATATGTTCAGTGCCGTCCGGCTCTCTTTTGCGGGAACCGATTCTAATTCTGGAGAAACGTTGCTGATTATTTTCCTCCCACAGAAATCAGTGAATGATTCAATCTTTTTCTGTCACGAAATCTGCTAAGAAGTCTCTAATCACTGAATTCTCCGCTCTGCTAGCTAAAACTCTTATTCCAAGCAATGATTTCCAAAACTTTCGGAGACAATCACTTGAATTCGAAATTCGAATTCGTTTCCCATGAACTTTGTTACTGGCACCAATTTTCTATTTTATATCATAGCAGTGACCATCTACGAAGATCAGGTACTGTCTTTATTCTGTGTCTAGAGCAACAGACACATCTTTGAATGTTACTTTGCAGCACCTATTGAAGATTGTGTCAAAATGGATCGTGAGTATATGACGAAGATCAACCATTACTGTCAAACGCATAAACTTTCAGTGCTCTATGACACCATCAATGTGACCGGCCCATCTCATGATCCTGAGTAAGTTTACTTTGTATGTCAATAACTAGCACGGCACTTCCTGCAATGAACAAACTGTAAAGCTTGCAGTCAGAAATATTAATTTGCTGAAAGCACATGTGTAGTGGGAAAGCTGGTTGAAACCATGAATTGAATGGTAGGTGCACGGGGAAGACATCATGTGATACAGTTTAAGGAGAAAACTTATTTCAGGGGTGATGGATCTTTTTCAGAAAGTGCCAGCAATGCACCTGTTACTTAGTAGTAACTATTGTATGTTATGTATCTCCTCTCAGAAGGTGGATTGGGTCACAGCAAGAATTTCAATTATGATTTCAGTGCTACAAAGCAAAGTGTTTACAAAGCATTGTTGATTTCTAGCCAGAAAGGTTGGATGTATTAACTGATTGTGTACTAATATATTTAATATGTAGTATATTTTTTAACATCTCTTACAAGAAAAGGATCTTTTGGTTGAGAAGTTTTGCTTTCCCTTTTAGAGACAATGACAGGTGGTGGAATATATTTTATCTTTTAACGTTGATACAGTTTATTTTTTCCCTTGCCAAAGGTTGTAGGTACTCAAGATCTGTAATATTTCCTCTTGTGATTTTTTTAAAAAAATTTTTTTGCTAGTTTGCATGAAGACAAGCCTTATGCTAATAATTAATACATTTCTTTTGATGTGTTGCATGTTGTCAGATAACACTGTGTATGCCGATTTATTCTTAAATCTGTCTACCATCCCAGAATAAATTAATAGATATTATCTGGATCTCAAATGTTAATAGTTATCTTATTTTTTTACCCGTGTGGCTCATGTAATTCAAAAAACTAACTCTTATTTCAGTAAAGACCACAGCTCTGATCACACAGCAACACCTTCATTCTTCAAAAGTGATGGCATGGAACTGACAGAACATACATTCCAAGTTGTTTATCCCATTTGTTGTGGTTTTTCATTGTTTTTCTGTGTGTTCTGCTACATTCACAAATGAAATTCAGCCCATTGTGTGACAGTGGTATCTCAGAAAATCCTGGGTAACTTGGGCTATTCCAAGGATACAGTAACATGTCTGCCCGTAGTGATGTGTGCTGTAAACCTTCTGTCCCCTTATGCTGTCCTTTCCCGGTGTTCTGCCTGCTAACTGGATGCATTGACCACTGCTGGTTGTGAGCTAGCTCCCTAACTGCTGTGCTGTGTCCCATCTCATGAGTCACCTTGCAGCTGTCTGAGGCACGTGCAGAGATACCTCCCATCCTATCATGGTTCTGGTGCTGTGGCTGCTTCCAGTACTGTGTCTGCAAGGGCCAGTGCTGGACACAATGTAAGAAGGTTAAAGGAGACCAGGGTGGCTCAGTCCTGAGCTTTCTTGGTCTGGGAACACAGAGAATGGACAATTAGGCCAGTCCTGCCTAAACACGTCAAGTCTGGGAATTACTTATTAACTTGGGGTTCTGGTGAGCTCTTCACTTGTGACCAACTCATGTAATGTTCCTGCAGGTAATCCTGAACTTGGTCATGGAGACGCACTGCAGATTTCCTCAGGATGCTTAAATAAAATGGTGTATTTTTGATGCAGTGTCATAGCTGAATGTGTGTAGTATTCAGCACTTAGGTATGGGTTGACTGACAAACTCCTTCCCAAAGAACAACCTTTCTTACATGTTTTGTTTTTAATTTGTTGTTTCCTATGTGTAGAGTATATGGCACACTAAGGGGGTGCCTTTTCCTACTGTTTACCTCCTTAAGATTTCTTGTTAAGCCTTGCTTACACAATGAGAGCAAGCACTTCATTCTGCATCTTAATTGTTTCCCACCCAAATATTTAATTAAAGGGAAGTGGAAAATGAGGTTGGAATAATGAAAAAAGTGAGTTCCTAAAGTCACTATACTATTTGAGACCAATTTTCCCACAGAGGAGCTCACAGTGCTGTACCTTGACTGTGTGAATCCATCCTGTTGGCTGTGAGCATTTGCATGCTGTGCTGCAATCTGAAGCACAGAGATGCTCTGAGGCTCTAATGATCACTTTAACTTGGTGCAAGTGTGTGCTGCTGCCACAGGCAGAAATCCAGTTGCTGTTTTCTCCTCTGTTGCCTTTCGTGGAAAGGCAGTATCAGAAACATCAGGGGATTTGCAGCTGCAGGACAGGTTGGATCTGTAAGGACTGATTAGTTTGAAATCCAACCATTCGTTATTAGGGCACAGTGGTGGGTTCACCCCAGGAGGCAGTGAAACCCCCAGCTAACTACTCACTTCCCCCCAGTGGGACAGGGAGAGAATCAGAAAGGTGAAAGGGAGCAAAAAGTTGTGGATTGAGATAAAGACAGTTTAATAGACAAAGCATAGCTGGATGTGTGACCAAAGCAAAATAAGGAAGTTGCTTACTCCTTCCCATCAGCTGGCAGATGTTTCCAAGAAAGTGGGGCTTCATCATGTCCAGTGTGTACTTGGGAAGGTAAACACTATAGCCATAGGTATCCCCTCTTCCTCCTTCATCTCCCAGCTTTTGTTGCTGAATGTGATGCCATAGGGCATCCCTCTGGCTACCTGCCGTGGTTGTGTCTCTTCCCAGCTTCTCACATATCCCTCCTCTGCTTGCTGGAAAGCCAGAGTGGGAAAAAGAAAAGAACTTTGCTGCAAGCACTACTCAGCAGTAGGTAAAACATTAACTCTGTGTTAGTTCCAAAGCCACAACACAGCACCATTCTGGCTGCCCTGAAGAAGGGTAACCCCATCCCAGCCAGATCCAGTGCTGTTGGTCCTGAGCTGCATCAGATTCGCATTCTGACTCGTGGAGTTGCCATGCACAGTTGTGGAATGGAGGGACAGAGAGGGAAGGGATCAGCAGTTGAGCAGAGAAAGGCAGGACTGGGGCCTGTGTTTGTTTGTTGGTAATTTTTTTTTTTTTTTTTTTTTTTTGGTGGGGCTTTTTTATGACTGCCTTTAAATTCATGTCTCACAAGCACCAGACATGGTTTTTGCTCTTATTAAGCAGTGTACATCACAGGGTGTTAAAGGTGAGTGTAATGTCACGTCTGGTTTCAGGAAACAAAAATAAGCTAATCTTTCCTCTATGTAGTGTCACTACTGAGATGTGTCTTGGTGTTAGGGCTTTACAATCTTGCTTGTAACAGTGCTGACCTCATCCATTCTTATGCTTTTAAAAAGAAATTATTTTTATTTTAAAAAGCAGTTAAGCAGTTAAAAGTACTGTTGGAACTAATAAAGTGTATGCATTTGTGACTAGAAAGGAAAATTTTAAAAGTATTTATACTGAAGATTATGATAATCATAGGTTTGATATTAAAAAAAACCACATTAATGCTTCAGTACTTCCCATAGTGTATCCTATAGTGCTTTGTAGATAATAAACCCCAAAGTTCTGATAAGGTTATTAAAGTATATATGTAGCAATGTTTTAGACAAGTTTCCTTCATTGCAGGTTCACAGTTGTTGTCAAAATAAATGGTAAGGAATATGGTAGAGGCACTGGTAAAAGTAAAAAAGAAGCAAAAGCAGTAGCAGCAAAAGAAGCATGGGAAATGATTAAGAAGGAGGTGAGTAAATAGTAGGATTAAGTTTGGGGAGTTACTATCACATGTAATGTAGTAAATGTTAAAGATTAATACCTGAAAGTAGACTTTTGATAAAATGTTGTTTAATTTGAAACAGTTTTTAATTATTCAAGCTGTCTTTTTCTGTTTTATTCATCACTTTTCTACTTTTTATCACAGATTTTTTTTCCTTACTTTTTTTTCCTATAGGGTTGATATCTAATACTGTGTTTCCTCCTCGGCTATTACAGGAGGATAAGGAAATGTATTTGCCTTTGTTAAGCTGCCTTGGTTTATCCAAAGTGAGCAGTGGTCCTTTTATATCTTGACAATTGTTCAGTGATTCGATGTCTTGAAAACATTTGTAGGGAATTGCTCAGTGTGTCTGTTGCCACTCTGCTAAAGAAATTGCTTGCTTTCACTTGTTATAATTAATCTTTTTTTTCCTTTTTATTATATTCTTTACAGTAGAGCTAGTTATATACTCTAACTTTCCTTGATTAAGTCTAGGTTTGAATTTTGCTCCTTGATTTTCTGCCAAGTGTTTTGCCCTTCTTTATTTGCTGTTCTTTATTTTTCTTTTTGACTTTGAATGCTTCTTAGCACCTTTTGAGTGAAATCTTTCCTTACCTTGTTCTGTATGGCTTTTGTTGTGTCACTGTCATTACTTTAACACAATTGCTGCATGTCTACTGATAGGTTACTGATGTTGACTAATCATGAGACAGCTGAAAATCCTGCTTTCCCCTCTTGTACATGCACAGGAGTGTTTGCAGCCCTTGCTAAACGGGAGCATCAGCAGCATCCTGCTGCCATCCCTTCTTCACAGCTTGTTCCCTATATTTTCCTAAAAAGGGTGGGATGAGGCATGGTGAGAGGTTGTTAAAGGCAAAAGTGTAGTACTTGGAAAGCCAGGTTTACATTTATTCAAAATGTAATAATTATGCTTGGGATGTCTGTCCTTTGCCACAAAGGACTCAGTTAATGGAAACTTGGGATTTCTTAAGAGTGTTTTGAAATGTGGACACACCTTGCAGCTATATTAGTTCTTGTGCACTGTTTATCTTAATGTATTTTTACGCTTAAGTTTTCAAGTTACCCGTTTTGTTTGTTTTATAGCATAAGAGTCCCTCAAATGTGGAAGCTGCAGAGTTAACGACAACTCAAACAACCTCCTCACCTGCACTGAACAAAGATTATGTCAGCCTATTAAATATTTTTTCCCAAAAGACACGTCACATAGTTCATTATCCTAACACTCGTACTGGAGATGCCCATGCTCCCACGTAAGATATAATTTACCTTCCTGCTTACTTCTAATACTTTTTGTGTTTACTAATGCTCCCATTAGTTATCCTTGGTCATGTTAGCTGAATCTTTAGGAGGAGTAACACCATCTGCCTGAGCGCATTATCCAAAAGCTTCTTGAGCTCTGTCAGGCTGGTGCTGTGACCATTTCCTTGGGGAATCTTCCAGTGCCCAGGCACCCTCTGGGTGAAGAATCTTTTCCTGATATCTGACCTAAACTTATCCTAACTCAGCTTCATGCTCTCTCTTTGAGTCCTGTCACTGGTTACCACGGAGCAGAGATCAGACCCTGCCCCTCCTGTTCCCCTCACGAGGAAGCTGTAACTGCAGTGAGGTCTGCCCTCAGTCTCCTCCAGGCTGAACAGAACAAGTGACCTCAGCCATTCCCTTTACAGCTTCTCCTCAAGGCCCTTCACCATCCTTGTTGCCCTCCTTTGGACACTCTCCAATAGCTTAATGTCATTTTATATTATGGCACCCAAAACTGCACACAGGACTTGAGATGAGGCCACCCCAGAGCAGAGCGGGACAATCCCCTCCCTTGCCCGGCTGGTGATGCTGTGCCTGATGCCCCCAGGACAGGGTTGGCCCTCCTGGCTGCCAGGGCACTGCTGGCTCAGGTTCAACTTGCCAGGGACCAGGATGTACAGGTGCCCTTCTGCAGTGCTGCTCTCCAGTGAGTTATCTTTAAGGCACAACAAATTAGTTACCTACCATAATTAATTACATTAAATGTATATGGAAAACGCTGTCCTGAAGATGTATACTTCAGATTTCCATTCTGTAATGTCACTTGATTGTAGTGTTTAAAAATCATAAATTGAGACTTGTCATATGGGATACAAGACTCGATTCCCTGTTGTATTTTACAGGTATTTTGTTAGCTGTACAATTAGTGGTCGTTTGTATGGAAGGGGCACTGGACCTTCTCTAGGTGCTGCAAAACAAGCTGCTGCAAAGGAAGCATATGAGAAGGTAAATAAGGAAAGTTCTCTGACACTATGTGCTATATTTAAACTTTTCACAGAAGTTTAAGTCTTTGAACCAATTTCTTTGTTGTATTTAAAAGCATATTCCATGTATACCACTGAAGAAGGAAACAATCCATATTGTTAGTAGAATTTATGTTGTGCTTCTTTATTCAGTTCTGGATTAAAAAACCCAAACTGTTAACAATCAATATCTCTCTGTGTTTCAGAACAGGTCTGATATGTTGTCATTCAAGGATACACACATTTAAAAAATTTTAAAATTCCAACTTGTATACCAGTTGTCTTCTGTGAGATGTGTTGTTAAGCTGGCAGGCTATGAACATACCTCTTTTACTGTGTTCTGTTGGACCAAAAATCTGTTGTGTAATGTGAGAGGCAAAAGCAGGGGTCAGAATCAACAGGATTTGCCTTCAGTAGTGTTCCAAGGCAGAGTCCTATGAAACAATTGCTGACACCATCCTCTGGAGAGCACAGCTGTTGTCTTCATGTTGGCAGCTGTTATTTCCACATGTGCAAAAAACTATCAGAATTCCAGTAGTGATTCAAACCCGCTTCTGAAATGTACAGAACATATGAACTAACTAAATGGAGGGTAGTTTAAGGGAAAGAATGGCAGAATAGGGGTGGAAAGAAGCCTTTTTTACTTTTAAGTACTTTTAAAATTATTTGGATATTACTGTGAATTTCAAATGCTTTTAGAATTGTTTTTAAGTCAACCACGTAATTAATTAATGTCGTATTATAGCTCTAGGAGCCTTTCTTAATATCTTCCTTTGTTGCAAACCCATGGATCTTTTTGTTTTCGTTGAAGTCTGAAATTTATTACCTCAAACAGAACCTGTATACCATATAGTCTAAATTTTAGTTGAGTTGTTTTGGGTTGGTTTTAATTTTTATTAATTCTCAGTGATGTCTGGGTAACAAACAAAATGTAATCTGGTAAAAAGTAGTAAAGGTCCAGTACTCCTGTATTTAAAAAAAAAGGGGTTTATTTGTTGGCTTTCATTTAAACATAAACCCTGTGTTTTTGTGTCCATGATACTGTGATGGAATACCAGGAAACATGAAAAAAAAAAAGAAATTTTGTTGACTTTTTGTGAGGTGGTTGTCTGTATCCATTGAGGTTGTTGCTTTTTAATGTTACTTTTGTGCTCTTATGACATCGGTAGTGGGAGGAAGGGGAAGAACCTCTACTAAGTATTTGGGATATGGTTTTTTTAATTCAACCCTAATTTAGTTATGAGTTTTGGAGTGTTTTCATGCTGAAGACATTGAATGTCAATTTGTACTGACTCAGGTTTTCAGTTCTGCTGATTACATATATCAAAGGCTACATATGTCTCATTTTCCACACAGCAGTTGCACATGCAGCAGACAACAAAGATGTTTGCTTTTCATAACTCTTACTCTTATCCTGTTTTTGAATAGAATCCAGACTCTATTTTGTAAATGTGTCTGTATAGTACCCTCACTGTGACAGGGTCCTGTGTTTTCCTGTCTCTGGGTGGAAATTGGGCAGATGCCTTTCTTCTGCAGGGCTTTGAATGTTTAGTGCAGTTACCAACTTGCTCTTAGGATCCTGTAATCTTCCCTCTGCCCTCTCTGGATGGCATCTTTTGCACTAGAGATTTGTTTATGTGATTTTGTTAAACATTCTTGGCTTATCTTTTTTTTTTTTTTTTTTTTTCTTTTCCCCAGATGGAAACTGAAAGATCTAATGGCAGTTCTACATTTAGCAAAGACAGCAATTCCTCTCAAGTGCCAGCTGAGTCTGACTCAGAGTAAGTTGGGTTCACTGCTAAAGTGATAACAATGTATTTAGTCATCTTATAGGGTAATGTAATCTAGTTCTAAATAAAAGATATAATTTTATTGCAGTATAAAGCTATCTAATTTTAACTTCTGTTCCTTAAACTTCAGAGCAAAGTTTGTTCTACTTGTGCAGTTTTATGTGAGTCTGTATGGGATAGCTTATAGTAAGTTTAGAGCTTTCTGATTTGTTCACATTTTATGAAAGGTAGTTCTTTCAGAAGCATTTTTTCTGTGATGTAAATACTCATTCAATAGCATTATTTCATGCTATTTTAACACTCATTTTCCTATTGTGACACTCTTGTGAACTCTCTATAATTCAAATTGAGTACTCTCCAGTGCTCCGTATTCTGCTTTCTTCTCTCCCTTTTTTCTTTTTTGTTTTCTGCCTTTTTTCATTCTACATGAATCTTCATTTGCACCAAAGGGAAAAATTTGCTTAGCAAAAGAAACTGAATATGCATTAAGTTTGATATGTGATTTAAGAAACAGCAGTTTACCTGTAGTGCCACTGCCACTTTTACATTCTTCTATCTTCTAGATATCATAGGCTCATTTTATAATAGAAATAAAGAATATTACAAAGTCTTGTTAGTTTAATAGCTTTCAAGCAGGATGTCTTGTAGTTTGAATCAGTCATAATTGTTAATGCTTTTTCAGTTTTGCTTTAAAAACTCTGTTTTTTTTGGTACTTCTTTTCTTGTGAGAATAATTTTATTTATTATTGTGTTACTTTCACCTAAAAATAGTCCATTATTTTCCAGTAAAAATAGCATTGGCTTTGCTGACTCATCTGCAAAGTTGGTAGAAAAAATGAATGACATGGCAATATGTGAAAAGCCTTCACCTTTTCAGGTATAGTATGAAATACATATATTACGTAACTACATTTTAGACCCTGAATAGGGCATGCTTCTTGTCAGAGTGTAACATCAGTTTGTTGTTTTATCCACTAATCATTGGAAAATACATGCATTTTTCCTAAGAATGTTCAGTAATGCTAACGATTAGTCATTTCCTTCTGGATCAAATTTATGTAGTGTTTAAGAAATGCCAGTACTCCCAAGGAAAGGGTCAAACTAAGCTCATTATTTGTAAGGATAATGTTATGCATGTTTTTGTATATGTGAAAAACACTGAGCTAAAATTCATTCTTATGACATTGTTTACATAAGGTATGATCATATTTATAGGCAATTCCTAGATACACTATCAGACATGTTTTAAACAGACTGCAGTGAAAAAATTCAGGATACCTCAGTTAGGATTTTTTTTTTCTGTTTTCCATGTAGAAAAATGCACAAAGTTCGAAGGCCAAAAGGTATGTGTTTATTTCTAGATTGCTATCTCCTGTAAATAATATATACCTTAAATAAATTTATTTTTTCTATCTCTAGTGAAGAAATGCTGCTATTGGCAGGTATATTTCTTTTCTCATCATGTGTTAGAAAAATGGCTCATTATAAATTTTGCTTTTGTCCTTGTTAAAGAAAATTGGCAGCTAATTTTGCTTATTTTGTAAGAAACAAGGAAGAGGGAGCAAATATGTCACATTCAAATAAAAGTGTGCCAGCTGTGGACACAAATACTGGAGAAGAGAAGGGGAGTCCGCACACTGTCAATAAAACGTAAGAAGGATTTTTTTAATTAATATTTATAAGGCAAGAACAGTATGTATGAATCTAGGTTTGTTTCTTTATTTGCAGTAGAAGGAGGGAAAATACTGCTGTGAAAAGAACTTTCAAAGAAAATTGATACTAGATTTTTTTTCCTTGAAATTTCAAATCTAGCATAGGAATTGACAAGCAATGGTATTTAAAGCATTTAAACCAAATGTCATTCATGTGAAGATGTGAGGGTAGTTACCTGACATGCCTGGAAAGGTCAGTTTCCCTTGTTGTTTTCATCTCCAAGGCTGTGATTTAGACCTGTAGATTGGTCAAATGATGACTGCAGGATGATATTGCAGTAGATGCATTAAATCTGTCAAGATTATTTTTATATCCTTAATTGAAAATTAAGTATAATTGTGGTTTTCTTTTTCTTTTTTTTTTTTTTTTCCAAAGATTCCTCGAACATTTTGAAAAAGTAGAGCCTATTGGTGCAGGTGGTTTTGGGAATGTTTTCAAGGCAACATCCAAGTGTGATAAGAAAACCTATGCAATCAAACGAGTTGAATTCACAGAGTATGTACTGAATGTTTATTTCTGTGTTTTAGGACAACCTTAGTCAATATGTTAATACTTTATTTTCTCTCTTCAACAATACTAGGGGCATTTAGGTGATTTTCATTATTAATTATCTGTCCTTTCTAGTAAATTGTTTTCTTTATTTGCAAGTGAACCTGCAAGTGGTCCTGAACCTTTGTTAATTTTTGGATGTAATGGGTTAATTTCTGCTGGAGCTGTAAAACTTTAGGTGTGTTAAGTTCTCTTTTCCCTGAGCACAGCAGTTATCTGGTTGCTAATATTGCAAAATGTGTGTGAAGGAAACCTGATGATTTTTAAAACATTGAAAGCAGCCCTGTTACTTTTGAGAGGCTATATGGAAAATTTCCATATCAGTAATACAAAATAACTATAGTTACAAAAAATAGAAAAAAATCCATGTAATAAATGTTGTGGTTTGTAATTGGAAAATGCTTTCTATCTGACCCATGTAGTCATTACTCTTATGCTGTGTTACTTGTCTTTTATAAATCTCAACAGAGAAAGATGATCTTAATTTTTTTTAGAGTAATTTTCTGTTATCTAGTGGAGTATTTTATCAGCAGTTTTTAGGTTTTTAATTTTTTAGGTTATCTATTGAAAATGTTTTAAATTGTTGGAGATACTTGTCCCTTAAATTGTGTAATGTGTACATTTCCCTTTGGATTCTTGTGTTCTTTGCAAATACGTGTTGTTTTCATTGGTGTTGCTATCCTGACAACTATAGTGAAAACTTACTGATTCTTCAAGTAATGACTGCTGCTTTGCTGGTGGGTTTGCAGCTACCTGCTTTTTCAGCTTTGTTTTCAGTGGGGATTTAATTCCTAATGGGGTTAAAACACTTTTTGCACTTTGAATAACTGAGCAGATGAAAGAAAACCTATCAGATTTGTAACTTCAGTTTTGACCTTTGAACTTATATGAAGGAGAATATTATGCTTTGTTTCTAAATTAATATAAAATTACCTCTATCCTGCCACTTGATAGCCTATCTTTTATTTAACTTTGTATTACACTGTAATAGGGAAATGTCTTTTTTTTTTTTAATTCTTTCCTCCCTCCTGATAGGAAAGTAGAGCGTGAAGCACAAGGGCTTGCGAGACTTACACATGAGAACATAGTGCGCTATCATTTCAGCTGGAAAGGGGATGACTATATCAAGTACCCAGACTCAAGGTAACTGAAATAATAGTTTGCATTCACAAATTTTTTCACAGCTGTAGTGAACTTCATGCTATTGATAGGTTATCAATTATTTTACAAATATCTTTTTTCCTTGATTAATAAGGTACATGATATAGTTTTATAATTCACTCCTCTTTCAATATATGGAACTTAATGAATTTATAGGCAAGAGTAAGAATGCAGAACTCAAAATTTGGGGCAAGAATTAACAACAGAAAAATTGTCTGACAGTTGGCTACCAAATTCCTGATCAGAAGTTTCTTTTTTGTAATAAGTTAGTATTTTAATTGTGATGCCTGAAACAGTTTTGATTGTTTAGAAAAGGAATACAAAATGAAATACTCTTTAATTTAGAGGTAGCTTTTTGACACTGAGACTTGTGTTAAAACAGTGGTGAGAGTTTTACTTGTAAATTAGACTATTAACTTTTCCAAGCTTCTGTCGTAAGCTTTTTTCACTGGCTGTGAATTCATACTCTTCAGATAGGCTGCCATACTTACTTAGAGCCATAAAATATTAATGGATTCAAAATTATGGTTGGCATGATACCTCTCCATTACTGTGCTCATTAAGTAAGCAGTAAAATGGGGGGAAAGGGTCTGTCAAAACAGAACCATTAATATGTTGGAGCCCCAATATCATGTGTATATTTTACATTAAACAGTTACTGGGTAAAAGAAAAAAAAGTCCTCAAAGCAGAGGTCCCAGACTGTAATTTGTGCCCTGACCTCAAGACTACAGAGTCCCGAGCCATTTAATGCTTGTTCTTTCAGTGCTTTGAGCAGCTTTATTCAAGGGCACTCATCACACAGTGTACATAGAAAAAAACAGTGCATGCTTCTCTTTCTATTTTCCTTCCCCTTGCCATCTCCAGCCTCAGCCTATCTTATGAGCTTCTCTGGAATGTGGGAGGCTGACAGATGGGTGAATATATTTCATCTAGATTTCCAGTTCTCAGAAGGGTTTCTGTGACTAGCAGACCAATGTCAAAAATGGTCACTGCACTACCTTCTTGACAGGACAGAGTTGGAAAGAACATGACCATTTTGGGCAAGATAGGAAGGCTGATGCTGTATCTCTTGAGCAGAATAGAGAACATGTGTCAGGGTCTTGCAGCAGTTCCTGCAAGACCAGATGGAGCCAAGGACAGTGGTATTTCTTCCTGGATAGGGCCTGCTTCTAGGTATGAGGGAAATAGAACTTGGGCTTTCAGAAAACTACCAGTGTGAAACTAGAAACTTGCTAGAAAGCAAGCAAAACTTTAGAAATATTCCAGGAATATGTAGCAACTGAGCAGGGGTTCTTTGGGTTGCAGTCCTTTTTATTTAATACAAATTGCTCTAGTATCTTCCTTAAAATTAAGGGACTTGCAGATTTTGTTTTGGGTAACTCCAAAAATAATTATTAGCAAAAAGGGCTTTTGAAAATTACTTGGGAGGAATTGTATCTTGCCAATTTCAATATGGTATGTAATTTTCTTTTGAAGCTGGAATTCAAACCAGAAAATTCTCTGTCTTTTCATCCAAATGGAATTCTGTGAACAAGGGACATTGGAAAACTGGGTTGCAAAAACTAGCAAAGACCAAAAGTATCATGAAATGGCACAAAACAAATTTTTACAAATAGTGAAAGGAGTGGAATATATTCATTCTAAAGAGTTAATTCATCGAGACCTCAAGGTATGTAGAAAAAAAAAAAGAAAAAGAAAAGGCTAAAGGTAGTATACTTACTGGAATTTCAGAGAATGTTAAATTGGTGTAGTCTTTGCTTACTCTGTTATGTACCCTACTAGTGTGCTTCTTTGGATATTGCTAGTGATTGATTCTCTTTCAGCAGCTGGCTGAACCTCATCCTAAAATCAGGTGAACTTGGAAGATCTCAGAACACAATAGTTCAGAGAATCAGTAGTCATCAACTAACAGGCATTTTCAGTGTGTTACTGGGTCACAAGCTGCCTATTGGAAAAAGAAAAGTTGAGTCTAGAAAGTGGCTCTTGCCATATTGTAAAGGGATAGTTTATCTATCCTAATACATGCTGTGTTTGATAATAATGTGCTCTAGTTACTTTTGTGTATGCATATGAAAGTTTGAATGCTACAGTTTTGGATAGACTTTTTCACATCTCTAGATGTGCACAGTCATAAGAAGATTTTATTTCAATATAAAGATTCTAAGGGACAAAGCCTTCATGGCTTCAGGATGGAAGCTATAATGTTGCTTACAGAGATTTAAATCACTCACTTAGTAAAAAAAAAATCATTAGTGTGGTGGCATTCCTAGGGTTAAGTTAACTTCCCTGCCTGACTACTCGGGAGCCTCTCTGGCAGTCAAATTCCTACCACCAGAGACCTTCACAGCTGGGACTGAAGTCCCTTTACAGCAGGCAGCTCCAGTGAACCCACCAAGTGCCTCACTTGATCCCCTACACACCCCGCCATATTTGATGCTCAACATGGGATTCAAACCCTTGACCCTGAGATTAGGAGTCTCATGCTCTACAAGCTGAGGTAGGAATGAGGCTGTGGTCGATCAGGAGTGGTATTCTCAAATTTAATGCTCCTACTGAATCCACATGCTGCTTGCTCACTTGCCCTTCCCCTGTGGCAGGCTGGAGAGAACTGGAGGCACAAAAGGTAAAGAGCACAGGTTGAGATAAGAACAATTGACTAGAAACAGCAATGACATAAAACAGACAAAAACAGTAACATTAAAACCGGAAGTCTAAAAACAGGGTGATTCACATGCAAAAAGTTCACTGTGGAGCCCTACCTGATCATGCCATGCTCCCATGACCTGGAAGCGAATCCTTCCCCCATTCTCAGAAAATGACATGAGGTGGTATAGAACAACCTCCTTGTCCTAGCCATGTATTCCCGACTGATTACTGCACAAATTAACCCTCTCCTGACCAGAACCAAGTTATACTGCTAACTCTTCTATCTGTATTTGAATTGAGGAGCTCTCCTCTCCTCTGCTCTGCTGTGAGCTTAGGTGCTTGGCCATCTGAGATCTCATAGCCCAGAATCAAAGTTGCAGGATAGGGTCAAGCTGAGATTAAAGTAATTTGTGCCTGGTAGGAATAGAGTCATTAAATAGTGTAGCCAGCTACAGGTACTATATTAAATATGGGTAGTCATGGTCAGACTTGAACAGAACAACTACACAGAGCATTCTTTACATGAAGATCTCCTATTAAGTATCTCCTGGCCTTATGGACCACTGGAGCTTCTTTGAGTAAAAGACAGCATGAGGCTATTTGGTTTTGTTTTAAAAACATTCAGAAGTGTAGTTTCTTTATGTTCTTTGGGAAACTTCATTGAAGCATATATAGTTCTATTTTTAGTTGTTTGACTTCATGTTCTGGTTTTGGCTAGGATACAGTTAATTTCTTTTCAGTAGGTGGTACAGTGCTGTGTTTTGAGTTAAGTATTATAGCAATGCTGATAACACACTGATGTTTTGGTTGCTACTAGGTAGTGTTTATTTTAAGTCAAAGACTAGTTTTTTACATGGAAGAGGGGCTGATCTGGGCTTTGGAAGGAGATCTGGCGTCAGTCAGTGGGTGGTGAGCAATTGTACTGTGCATAATTTTTCTCCTTGTTTTGTTTAGGTTTTTTTTTTATACTTTTATTATCATTATTGTTTAACATTATTATTAAATTTTTCTTTTGTTTCAATTATCAAACTGTTTTAAACACAGCTTACAAGTTTACTTTTGATTCTCCCTCCCGTTCCACTGCGTGGTGCTTAGTTGCCAACTCACCTTAAGCCATGACACTGTCAAATTTAAAAAGGGGAAGTTTAATGGAAATGTAAACATGATACTCTGAGATACCTGTAGTAAGCCTTAACTCTGCATTTGATTGAGTGCACATGATCTTTCCGTGCCTAGGAGAAACTCTGATTTGAGTGGAATTCCATGTAAGACTAAATGCTTTGCCTAAGTGTATCAAGTTCTGGCTAGGACTGAAGAGTGAAAAGTACTTTGGGATATAGACTGTTATATGAACAGTGTATTTGAAGAGCAGTTAAAGCATGACACAGTTATGACTGAGCTAGTGGAAAAAAGGTGCAGTTACTGCAGAATGTACTACTTGAAATCTAGTTTGTGTTTTTAAAAATTCACTTAACTTATTCCTCTTTTCATACCATCAGTTTCTTAATGGTACTTCCTGAACAATCATCAAATTTTATGGGAAACCCTTCTGTGGCTGATTATGCTTGATGATAAACCTTGGTCATTTGGTGATTTTTTTTTTCTTTTTATTTATATATATGAAAATAGCCTCAGAATATATTCATATCACATGATAATAAAATAAAAATAGGTGACTTCGGTCTTGTGACTTCTGTGGCATTTGATACTCTGACTGAGAACAGAGGAACAAAATCGTATATGGCACCAGAACAGGTAATTATCCTGCTGCATTAGTGTCTCTGTAATTAGACATGCACTATAAACTCAGCACTGGATGTTCTCAATCCTAATCTCAGTATTAAAGCAAGTTGCCTAAAGTTCCCTGGTATGACTCTATGAAAGGCTAGCTGTACTCTGGAGAAAGCTTTGCCACAAGTGTGGTAAAGTTTTTTGTTCTCTGTGAACATAGAGTCTGACACTGCTTGCTGTAAGGAATGCTCTTGTAAAACCAGGCTGCCAGACATATATTTAGATTTTAATATAGGGGCCCTGTTAATTGCATAATTTGAGTTTCTCTGTTTCATTATTTGTCACAGGGCAACATTGGCATGCTTTATCTGTATATGTCTGTATAAGTTTTAATTTCAGGGTGTTCAGCCACTATTTAACAGGTCACAGGCAGAAAGGGTTAACAACTAAGAAGGATATTGAGTAGGGCCAGTCCTGTAGCCTTGGGGTAGAAATTTCTGTTGACTTGCAATTTTGCTTTAAGAAGTGCTGTTCTCCAGTTGGATTTGATACTTACATTGTTCTATTCGAATCTTTCTAGACTGGGGCCAGATATGGAAAGGAAGTAGATATTTATGCATTGGGATTAATCTGGTTCGAAATTCTTTCGGCATTCACTTGTCATGAAAAAACTAAGGTATGTAATCTTTAAATTTAAAAACTCCCTCTGTTGTTGTTTTGCCTTGCTTCTGGTATCACTTATTCCATTCTAAAAGGAATCTCTTTATCTTGAGTATTATCTCTATTTATGTTTTTTTACCTTAATTCATTTCCATAAAGCCTGTAAGTCCTCACACCTCAGTTGAAATGTCATAACTGAAGGAAAGAAATACTGCACTTTATTTCACTTCTGTCCTACTACATATACACTAAAGCCCGAGCATGCTAAAGAATAAAGTCAAGCAAAAAAGGATGTCAAGTTTCTTATGTATCTTTTTCTTTGATCAGAAACTTAAAGGGAGTATTTTTCTAATTTTATTATGGATAGGTGAGTTTTGTCTCTGCCATGCTCTTGTCTTCACTGCACAGTGGAGCAAGAAGAGTTTCCACCAAATCCAAACCCTTGCAGTTTTCCAAGATGAAAACAAAAGTGATTTGGAACAGGTTTCTTTAAGTGAAACAGATATTATTTCAAAAAGAAACCTCTCGTTACTTAAGCTTTTTTAGAAAAGGTGTCCTGTATGTGCTTTGAGCTTTTTATGTGCAAACCTACATATTGGTAGGACAGTGATGTAGCTGCTGGGCATCGTGTCTGAAGTAATTGTGGTTGGACTCAGATTTTGAACACTGTTAATCAGATCATTTTTCCAGTGAGAAGATCATACCAGTGTGTCTGTTCAGCTTGGCTCTCTCCAGCCACCTTGAAGTACTTCCTCAGTCCTTCTGTTCCTGCTCACAGTTGACTGCAAATGCATGCACAGTTCCATGGTGTTTAGAGTTGGAAAAGCATAATTTCCTTAAACTATAGAAATCTTGTGCTCTGCAGGCAGGTGGGGAAGTTATGTGGATGGAAAGTCCTACAATGGTCTTCAGCTGCTCCATTAGCTTAGAAAGATTTTCATTTAATGGATGATAAACTTTAGTGCTGGCAAGCCCTGCTGTAAGAGCATCATGCAAAAGCAAAGTGGATTATTCTGTGCTGAATAACTGGTTCATTTGATGATCACCAGCATGTAGGGTCACAGGCCTAAAGCTACTGCTAGAGTAGGGGAAAAAACTCCAAGTTCATGGGAGCTATTGTTTTACTGGATAGTGGTTGTAAAGGGCTTGCTATGCCAGGCTTATAGGAATAGCTGATGATTCAGGATACACAGCTAAGTCATGAATGTCATCTTCAGGCAGACATTACACTAGTTAACAGCAAATTAATTAAGCAGACTGCTCTGTTTACCCAGAAAGCCACTTGCAGAATCACAGAATGGGTGAAGTTGGAAGGGGTCACTGGAGGTCATCTAGTCCAACCCACCTCCTCAAGCAGGGTTCCCTAGAGCATGTTACTTGAACTTGTGTCCTGTGTACCTCCAGTCAGGGGGACTCCACAGCCTCTCTGGACAATCTGTTCCAGTGCGCTCACTACTGGCTCATGGATGGCTTGTTGTCCATCAGGACCCCCAGGTCCTTCTTCACAGAGCTGCTTTCCAGCAGGTCAGCCCGCAGCTTATGCTGGTGCCCAGGATTATTTCTGCCCAGGTGCAAGACCCTGCATTTTCTTTTGTGGAATTTCAGAAGGTTCCTCCCTGCCCAGCTCTCCAGCCTGTTGTGGTCCTTCCAAAGGCCTGCACAGCACTCTGGGGCATTGGCCACTCATCCCAACTTTGTGTTATCAGTGAACTTGCTGAGGAGGCATCGGCCCCTTCATCCAGGTCATTGATGAACAAGTTAAACAATATTAGGTTCAGTACTGAAGCTAGGAGGACACCACTGGTGACAGGCCTGCAACTAGGCCCTGTGCTGTTGAGTGTGACCCTCTGGGACCTGCTGTTCAGCCAGGTCTCAGTCCACCTCACCATCCATTTGTCCAGCCTGCTCTTCCTGAGCTTGCCTGTCAGGATGTTGTGAAAGACAGTGTCATATAAAAGAAAAAAAAAAAGGTTAACCAAAAGTCATTTCCATAGCATATAATGACAAATCTTTCGTTAGCTGCTTTGAAGTCCATGTAGCATTTTGTACAATGACATAGAAATAAATGTGTGGTACTGAATATGATAAAAAGAAGGAAGCACACCTGCTTGGCTTGCAAACAAAAATTCAGTTGTCTTGCTTTTTTCTTTTCTTTCAATGTCATTAGACAATATAAATCCATTACTTTTAAATTAGATAATGGCTCTGAAATAGAGGATGATTGAAACAAACATGTCATTGTTGTGTGTGAAGCTTTTAAGATTAGAAATGGATAATAGTTGATGAAAAGTCCATAAACCAAATCAAAGCACAACTAAATGAAAAAAGCCCCAACTTCCAAACTGTTTACAGTTACCTTTTGAAGCTTTACATTTCCTGTAGATTTGTGTTTTCCTAACTACTTCAGTAAACTATAGGGGTCATAAAGTGGAGATGCAAAACATAACAAATGAAAGCATACCAAAACTATTCTCTTTTAATAATTTCAGGTATGGCCTTCTGTTAGAGAAGGTGTGCTTCCAGTGCACTTCAACTTACAATTTCCAACAGAGGTATGGGATTTTAATATATTTTTTGAGTACTGTATTAATCAAAAAATAAACAAAACAAAAACCCAAAAACCCAAACTATTGACTTTTTTTTTTTTTTTGCAGGCATCCATAATCAGAAAGATGCTTTCAACAGACCCTTCAGGAAGAATCACTGTATCTCATTTACTTGACCTTGTTAAGTCTGTTGATAAAGAGAAGGCACTTAGAAATTATTCTTATTGAATGTCCTTTCACACTGTGTTTAAATCCAGAGTTTGATGAATTTATTACAATTGATGAAATGACAAGAGATGTCAGAAGCAACAGCAAGACTTGGGGTGTGTCTTTTCCTTGGCCACATCACCATTCATGTCTGCTGGCTGCAACCAGGGCAGGGCAAGAAATCTTCATCTTCATCTGCAAGAATCTTCATCTGCAAGGAATCACACTCAGTTTTTACCTGGAAACATAGGTTGTAGCTGAACTGGACTGGTATGTACAATACCAGTCCTTTTCCTCTCGAAGATCCTGTTGATTTGCTAAAATGCTAACTGGGTTGTGCCAAATCCCTGCATGTGCTGAATCCATTATCCCTTAAGGTTATCTATTGCTTTCCATGGAAGAACTGCTGTCTTGGTGGTATGTGACTCAAACCTTTCTGATTTGTTCAGTGATATTGTTAATTATTACTGGAATGCTCCTATTAGTACCAAGAGTGGTTTTGGCAGAAAAGATACTAGGAATAGGTGCATATTATTCTTCACTGAATTTCAGTACTTTAAGTTTTCTTATCTCTTCACAGTTGCTGATGACTTAGCACCTTCAGTGCTCTGGAATTTCAACTTGTAAAATGAGGATTTCTTTAAATGTTAAACATTCAGCTTCTAGGAAATCTAATTTAGAACAAATCTCAATTTTGAAAACTTTAGGTTTTTATGGTTGTCTTTTTTGAAAGGAACATTCAAGGTGATATTAATATAGGAAACTTCTCATCATTACAGGAAAATTGCCTCAGTAGTAACCATTTGAAATCCAAGGCTGAAAGAGCACTTTAAACATTCTCATGCTTCTAGGTTTTAGTCCCTTATTGTAATACTGAGGTATGCCTAACCCTTAGTAACTGTACTTAGTACCTCTGGTGTGCCCACTGCCAGCCTCAAAAAAGGGAACAGCAGGTTCTCTGCTACTCTTCATTTGTATCCTTCAGAGTTCAGCCTTGCCTGAACTTCAAGTACTGTGTGTGGTGTGGGGAGCAGGGTGAAAAGACAGGCACATTGGGCCTTCAGGTGCTTGTCTGTGAGCTTTATCTTGTCAAACTGTTCATTGATGTGGGGTCAACATAACTCCATAAAGGCAAATGAGCAGAGATTTCTAAGCAAAAAAAATAGGCAAATATGTAAAGTACTGTATGCTTTTTCTGAAATGATAATGAGTTAAAAGTGGGTGACTGCTCTAAAATAAATAAAACAAAAGAAGGTATTTGTATTCTTAGGGAAACTACTGATGTTCTGGTGCAAGTATTTGTTGCTAAATAAGAATGTGATTTTACATACTTTTGTAAGGCCTTACACTGCTTTCTTTTTTTCTCTTTTATCATGAATGAAATATATAGAATCATAGAATGGTTTGGGTTGGAAGGGACCTTCAAGATCGTCCAGTTTCAACGCCCTTGCCCTGGGCAGGGACACTTTCCAGTAGATGATATTACTCAAGGCCTTGTTTAACCTGGCTTTGAACACTGCCAGCAGCAGGGTATCCAGAGCTTCTCTAGGAAACCTGTCCCAGTGCTTCATCACCTTCACAGTAAAGAATTTCTTCCTAACATCTTATCTCAACCTTTCACTTTGAAGCCATTCCCCCTTGTCCTGTCACTACATGCCCTTGGAAAAAGTCCCCTTTCAGCTCTCTTTAGGTACTGAAAGGCTGCTCTAAGGTCTCCACAGAGCCTTCTCTTTTCCAGGCTGAACAATTCCAACTCAAGCAACTTCATTTGCCAGTTCCCGCAGGACCAGTGGATGCAGCTCAGCAGGTCCCATGGACTTGTGCACCTCTAGGTTCTTTAGATTTTCTTGACTCTGATCTTCTCCTTGACATCCCTGGCCATATGAATTCCATCAGGGCTTTATGCTCTCCTAACCTTATCTTTGACTGGAATTCACAGTGTGTTTCACTGTGCCAAACTAATTAGTATTTCTTTGCAGTGGTCCAGATCTGTGAGAAATTATATATCTTTACAGACAAAATAGCACCATTTCTGCTTTCTCTTCTCTTTAATCTATTGGGATAAAATTAACAGACAGTTGGACTTGATGATCTTAAAGATGTGTTCCAACCTAAACAATTCTATAAAACTATTCATAATATGAAAATGGACAATCTCTGGGTAGCATTTCCTTTACGGTTTTTGGACAGAGCAAAGTAGTATCGTTACCTTCTTGCTGTTAAGTAATACTGTACCAGTTTGTAACAGTAGCTTGTTCCAGTAGATTTTGATATATTTTCCCTGCATGGTATTTGTATACTTCAGCACTAACTTTTTATAAATGGCTAGTTATAGTAGCAACTGCTGTTACCCAAAAATAAAATATCAGTTAAAGTGTACTTTTAAGTAAAAAAACGAAAATCCACCATCATGATCTAATTCTATTTAATTATGGAAAATATGCATCTTTATATACAACAGAATATTCGTTCAGTGATGTCACTGTCACGTTTCACAAGTTTTTTTTCCCCCCCACGAAGTTTAAGATAGTAAGAAAAATCAGTCTGGTATTTAGGCATCTCTGTAAAGATGAAAAAACTTGATTTAACACATTTTGTAATAAAATGATTGGCCAATATTCATGCCTTTACTCATACTTGAATTTTATTACCAGTTGGCTAACACATAAAGTTGTGAAAAACTCAACCTACCTCTCAATTACAAATACCAAATTTTAATTCCTATTAAATTGTGCATCAAACAGAAAATATTAATTTAGCTTGTCAACTTAAACTCTTCTGCATACTTTGGTAAGAATTCTTGAGTATGGCATAGCTCCAAGGCTTTTAAAAGGTACTATGAGTTATACATACTTATCTAGGGCTTCTTCCTTTAGACTGGCTTTAGTCATGATCTGCAGCACTGTCTCCAGGACAGTTTGAAGATAAATCTTCAGAGTCTATAGGGTAAGCAGGAAAAAAGTGAGTAATTGCAGCTCAGGGAAGGAAAAATGGTTGCCAGAAATATTTCTAGAATCCTTGTAGAACAGATTAAATAGAATTCAAGGTTTACAAGTTAGTAAGTCTCAAATTTGTTTTAAAACAGCAAACACAAATTCTACTCTCTTTAGTGTTGTGAAACTGGATGGTGTTCTAATTGTTTCAGAAACATGTGCCAGCTTTTTATGATATTGGTTTTAACATCTGAATTATGTTTTCTCAAAACTAATTAAATTTTAATATGAGTTTAAATAAATTTCAATATGGTTTGCTGTGTTTTGTTGCGTGTGTGTGGGTTTTTCTTGTTTGTTTGCTTTGGCTAAAAACCTAAAAACTGGCTAACAGTCATAACAACATTATATACCAAGCTTTGTGCAAAAACCAGCGGCCTGGAAGATAAATTTTCTCTGCAGATTCAGAAGCTGAAGTAAGAGAAAAACAAAGGATATACTGTACAGCTGGAGTCTAGCTGCATAAGCAAAGTAAAGCACCTACAAAAGCTTGGTTCACTCTCACCTTCATAGGTTGTTCCACACCAAATGCAATAGAAATGCTCCTCTCTCAAATAGGCCGTCAGGATGTGTAGCTTTTCTGATACCTAGAGATAAGTACGGGTATGTGATGACTTGGGCCTCACATGACATAAACCACTTTGATACTGGTTTGTTAAAACAAAGTCTTTAACCTAATGCTATGGAAAAGCTACACAATACTGCAGCTCAGTAAGACATGAAGTTTCCCACATTTGTAGAAGAGTGCACAGGAATTAATGATCTCTGGAAAGTTAATGGCTGTTGCTTGCTTATCCTTCTTTCCAGCTAAGAAATCTGCACTGAAGAGAAAGAGCTAAAAATATTACTTAGCTACCCGACTTCATGTATATGGTATCTTGTGTGGATTTTTTCACACCTAATCTCTGCCAATCAAACACATAAGGCTAACAGCAGCTGTGTAATCTAGTTCTTAAAAATATGTATTTTCACTGCCCATCTTGAGATATTCTGTGAAGCATTTTCAGAAATTATTGACTCTAAACTTCAACCAAAATTAACATTCAAAAGCAAATAACTGTGATCTTGTGCATCTTGGCTAAGGCAAAAAATGTTTAAAATTTAATTTCTAGGCTAATTTTTTCAAAGATCAGCCTCAAAACAGATGAGCAATATATCAGTAGTTTAATATTTCATAATTTATCATGTAACTGCTATAGAAGTCACTGCTCTGGGATTGCAAAGAGGCCCTTTACTACAGTGTGGGAAATACACTTTATACATGCATGTATTCATACATACTGTTTCAAGGAATATTAAATTTAATTTTGAATTGAGCAATTAATTCAGTTGAAGAGCTTAAACTTACACTTAAGTCTGAGCTTGTGCATTCATCTTCCTTGTCTTCCTCATCCTTTTTGTCTTCCTCTTCAGGTTTTATCCAAAACCAAGTCTCCTTGGGAACACCAATATCCTTAAGTAACAAGGGATTTAAATGGAAGTTATCTGTCTTTGTAAGTTTTCTTGTAAAATGCTGGATAAAACTAATTTCTAGAAAGTTAGCCTTTAAAACTTGCACGTATAGTATAACCAAGAATTACTAAAGCTGTAGGTAAGTATAGCAGTCCACCAGACTTTTTTTCACTTTTTTTTTTTTTAACAATGGAATGCAGGCCAATGCTAACATCTAATTCTATTTCATCTGTTTGGTATGTGCAAAACTACACAACAATGTAATAATCTCACACCAAGCCTGTGAGCAGATACCCTTACTATCAGTTGAAGACATGCCCCAAGTTATTTTATCAAGAGATCACATGGTGCTTCCTAATTCACCTCAGGTAAAGTTGAAGGAAGAAAAGTAAACAAGGATGATCTAAGCTTAATTCAACTGACTGCATTTGAAGCAAACTAAGCAGTATAGAACAATCTCAGCAAAACTTCTGAGGTGTTCTTGACTTCTACCTGGTTAACAGAGGAAGAAAAAAACCTTAAGTTTTCAAATTTATAGTACTTTACTGCTACTACCCACATTATTCCTTGCAAGTGGAAGGCACTTAGTTTTGTGGGATTCTTTGCTTTTTTAACTCTAGTGAATCTGCTGATTCTCTCAATGATGATCCCCATTCTTGGAGGTACAAAAGATCTGCCTGGTCCTGGACAACCTGCTTTAAGTGACTCTGCTTGTGGAGGAAGGCTGAACACGATGACTTCCAGAGTCCATTCCCAATGTCAGTCACTGTGTGACGATGTTGCTCCCTCACTTGAGGCAAACAGCACCATTATATAGGAAAGCCTGATACTGGCTACTGGAAGATATGCAAACAGCTCACAAGTAACCAAAAAAATGCATAAGCAAAACAACAGGTCCTCATGTAAGTTACCATCAGGTTGCTGTGCACCTTCAACTATCTTGATGGTACAAACATTGACTTTGAAATATTTTAAGAGGGCTCAAGTGTTGCCAAACATCAAAATTTAAGCAAGTTACCCCAAAATTTTAGAGAACTTCCAAGAACTGAACCACTGCACTGCAGCCTGTATCTCTGACCTCTGAAGTCTTCCTTCCAACCCTCCAGAAAACCACCCAGGTCTCACTTTTTGTGTATCTAATTGCTGGCAGGCCCTCTGGCTTTTTCGCAGGTCCCCTTCCATCTTACGTTCTCCTTGTTTCGTTTTGAATCTTATTCTGTTAAGAACAAGCAGAGGTAACTAAGCAGACAGACACACATTGACAATGCATTACAGTCCACAGCTTTACAGAACCCAAAAATCTAAGATTCTATTCTTACTAATTTTCTGAACAACATTAAAGCTAAGAAGTCATTCTGACATTGTTTCTGTGGGAGCACACTTGTATTTCTTGGGAATGATACCTTTAAGATACTTTTTCTGACCATGGTACTGTTTCTTCATTAGGTTTTCTTAAGACATAAAAAAGTGGTTCACTAAACATCTGCAAAAGCTACAGCCTTCCCTCAGCTTCTCTTCTCTATTACAAGCAAATCAGGAGAAAACCAAAACAATAGCATCTTTAAAAATGTGCTCTGACTTTTAAAACTATTGTACCAACAGTGCTTAGGAGTATCTGTGGATTTTCTATTTCAAAATATATGTTTCTCCAATTAAAAAAGCTGTATATGACTTGAGAAAAGTTAGTATATATATTATTTGCATTATTAACAATTAGAAAATTAAATAGTGCAGCACATGCTTTTAGCATTACAGTGTTCATCTACTTTTGCTTTAGAACTGAGAAACAGTTACTCTGTATTGTACCTCTCACCCTTCATTCAAAACATTCAAAAATACTAGCACATTGAAAGAATAACCAAACATCAAGCATAAAAATAACTGCTATTTAGACATTCCTTGGAATATCAGTCGTATGACTTTACCTGAACTGATCTGCAGCTTGTTCATTTGCTTGTTTTTTCATATGGAGTTTTTGTCTATAGTTTTCCAGTTTTTCTTCAGCTTTTCGCTTTTTTAATTCCTCGTGACCAAGCCCACTTCTGCCTATGTAAGTTTAAAAGATGAATGTAAGCAGTTGAGAAGCTCTGATATCCACCTAAATAAATCAGAAAATACCACAAACCTGTTTTTATGTTCAGAGGAATAGGTTCAACAATGCCTTCTCCTGTGAGAGAAAAAAAAAGTCAATTAAAAAACCTGAGTTTTTCTCAAACAGTGACTTGTGCAGTATATTCAAGTAGGCAAGCTGCTTTTGCCATTATTGTGATTTTTTTGCTTGGAAGTTGAAAACTTCCCAATGAATATACATTTAGTGCACTACAAATGACACAGCTGTACTGGAAACTGCCTCTCTTTTTTGGCTCCTCTGCTGGAATCCTATGTAACCTTTTTGTGACAGGACCAAACTGAAATAAAATGTGTTGACGTGGCAGGTGTAAGATACCTGTGATGAAGACTGCTTTGTTACCACCTTCTGGAGCCTTTTAATTCTGCAATCTCATAGCAATGATGAATAAAAACAATCTGTCTGGGCCAGTTCATTGTGACTGTCTGCCAGAGTCGCTGAACTGGCACAGCAGTTATTGATTCCTTGTTTTACTGATTTTACTTTGTCTATTCAGGCTTCATAAGGGTAGGCCAGTGCGTGCTGTTCCTTTTTCAAAATCCAATTATAAGTTTCAAGAGGGTCTGAAAGTTTTTTTGAACGCTATTAGCTTTGCAAAACCATCAAAACATCCTTAATGCAATTCCTGTAGGCATGCAGGTACACAATTTCACTTACTCAGCTGCAAGTGCTGCTCTTCCCTTGCATCCCCTCAACACCCTGTACTATTTTTACTTCAGTTTTAGGGATTTGCTCTCATATTTTGTTCTGCCACAGCACCCTCACAGTTCTGTAATGCTGTGGCTCTCCAAGAGGCACTTATGGACCTGTCAACAAATGAAGTGACAGCTGCAATCTATAAAATATTAAGGTATAACTGAATGCAGACACCACTTCCAGAGAGTGACAAACTTACCACTTTTCCCAAGGGCCTGGCCGCTCTTGTAGCCCATCTTCTGGAGCAAAGCAAAGCCTTTGTTCTCATTGCCCAATGCACTTTTCAGTACCAAGTCACGTCTCTCTTTTTCTTCTTCTTTTATGCTTTTTTGTCTGTTCTTCTCATTGGCTTCTTTTTGCTTTTCTTCTTTCTGAATAGCTTCCTTCACTCGCCTCACCATGGGCAAACCTGGCCTGACATCCTGCCTGCGAGTTAGTAATTCCAGCAAATATTAGCGTGGGTTTGATTTTTTTAACAGGTTTACAATCACTTAAGAGGGGTAGGAAAAAAGAGAACTACCTACTTACTTAATAAATAAATCAGACATATAGTCCTCCTCTTCATCTCCCTCCATGCTTAGCACGCCTCTACGCCGACGCCTCGCCTATGGACACGGTCAGTGCGTGTTACCGAGCATTTTATTTCTCTGTGCGTCCCCTGCGAGGTGGGGGACGGAGGGGCCGAGGGACGAAAACACCGGAACCCGCCGGGCCGGGCTGGGCTGCCCCCTGCCAGCGCCGGGGCACCCGCGCCCGCCCCCAAGCCCACAGCGCGTCTTCCCGGGCTCCGCTACCGCCGACCACGGGAGGCCGCGACGCCGCTCCACGCCCGGGAGCCCCGGCGAGCTGCAGCCAAGCGCCAAGAGCCGGGAGAGCCGCGGGAGCAACCCGGGAACCGCGCACCCACCGGGCCCGACCCGGCCCGGCAGCTCCGCGGCGCCTGCGCGGGGCCGTCCCCGCCCGCTGGCGCCTGCGCCTCTGCCGCTTCCTGCTGCGCGGCCGCGGGGCTCCGCGCGAGCGGGCTGCGTCGGGGCCGCGCTTGGGGCAGAGCCGCTCGTGTCCCCCTCAACGCCTCTCCTGGCCCGCCGGACCCGGGCACGGCGGGGGCTGAGGCGGCCGAGCCCGCCGGTGATGGTGCCGCGGACGAGGGCGAGCGGGGCGCAGCGCGCCCACGCCTGTCCGTGACCGGCCCCCGGGGCCGCGGTGTCGCGCCTAGTGCAGCCCGGAGCTGGCGGGACGCGGCCGCCGCTCGGGAGGAGCGTAAGTGACCGTGAGCGGCCCGGTGGGGACCGGCGGCGGGGCGGGGGCAGGGGCCGCGCTTCCCCTCGGGCCGGCGGCGTGCGGGGTCGGTGTGCGCGTGTGCGCGCGGGCTGCGCGCTCGGAGGGCTGCGGGCATCGTTCCCTCGGCATCGGCTCCTCGGCGGCATTGCCTGAGCAGCGATCCCTGACGGCCGGCGCCGCACCGCTGCCGTGCCTCCTGAGGGGGTTTCGGAGGCAGGCGTGATGCCCTGAGAGCTGCTACAGCTTTTTACAGTAGCCGATACGGGTAGGGGGAGCCAGGCGCGAAAACCTTTTCTCCTGATGGAGTCCTTCGGGAGCGTGTGACTTCGCCTAAAGTTGCCTGTTTCTCGGCTTTCTCACTTGACTGAAGCGCACGCGTGATGAAGACACAAGTAGTTGATTTAGGCATCGGAAAACAGCTGGGGAATAGAAAGGAGTTGTAGTCTCTCTGAACGTTTTCGTATCTCTGTAATGCTGCAACATACCTCCCTGGCTGCTGGTTGGCTTTGATCGGTTTTGGCTCTGCATCCTGTGGGAGATCACAGTGTATTTATTTCTTGTAACATTCACAGCAGGATCCTTGCCAGGATCGGTAGAACTCCGTATGCTTCTCGCTGCTTTTTGGAGCAAACCTTTGGCCAGTGTCAGTGAGCTTTGGATCGTCTACATAAGTAGCTCTCTGTTAGACTGACTCTTCAGTTAGCTGAATATCTGTGTAATTGTTCTTGTGTCTGATGCCTTGTGCTTCACCAGCACAGCTGGTGCTTTGTATGTGTATGTGCAGGTTTTGTTGCTTAGAGCCTGTGTTTCCTACATTTTCGATGAAGCAGTACGTGAGTGTGGGGAAGGTGCATAAGGTGTCCGTGGCTCTTATGGCCAGGGACAAATAAAACCTTTTATGTGGGGAGGAAAAGGAATAATGAGCTGTGCTGTCCAACAGTGCTTATGGTACTTATGTGCTGCGTGGGTGTGACAAGCAGTGCAGATCTCTGGGATGATATCCAGAGAATCACAGTGCCATCATTCATTGCATCACTCTCTGCTCTCATGCAAAGGTGTTTTGAGGTGATGTGTCTGAGTTACTGACAAGCAATGCCTTCTCAGTTCTTTATAAATGTAAAGACAAAGACAAAACAAAACCAACATAAAATGTCTTTGGAGGAGTTAGGGCGGGCTGTATGTGCATCTTTCTATATGTGGCTCTTCCATCTTTGCCGGAACTGTATGCAGAAAAATACGCAAAGTGCTGAAGTGCAGGGAACAACTTTAGCATAAAGAGATTGTGATGCTTTGGTTTCATTAGGACCAAATCATTAAGGTGAATTTAGAAGTATAACACAATATGTCACATTACTAATGTCTCATTTGGGACTGTTTAAAAAAATCAGTTTAAGCCACTTCATTTGACTTTAAGAATTTGTTGAGTTTGATCATGAATGAGGAAGCAGCTGAGAGCTCTTGAGAGCAAAAGTGGAGCAGTGCAGCTGTCAAAAGATGATGCCTGTTGAAAACTGATGTCTTACATAATACTCTGTAGTTGTGTCGCTTTCTCTGTTTTGCCTGGGATCCTGGTTTCAGCATCTCTGTATTCAGGTTTTGAGGTTGGGTTGCTTTTTTGCTTCTTGGGTTTCTTTTTGCTGAGGGTGGTTGATTTAATGTGATTTTAGATAAATTTTGTGGGGTTTTTTCCTTCTGTCAGCTCTGCATTCAGTAGCTATGCATTTCTTCAGGTGGTTTGCTAAGATGAAGTTGGCAGTGTTTGCTTACACTGCCAGTGTGTTTTGGTAGTGCTTTGATGCCAGCCCCCCTTGATTGAGCAGGATCACCAGTGTTCCATCTGCAGGAATTTGCCTGCTGGGGAGACCTCCAGTAGTTTGGCTGCTGCTTGTGTTCTGGGCTGTCACCCCTCAGGCTTGCTGGATTTCAGGGTGCTTGCTTGTCCAGCACATAAAGCAAAGCAGGGAAATCATAGGTCAGTGATGCCAAATCCTATCCCTGTTCCTGCTTCTCCCAAACTTGCGTTGGCTAGAAATTCCTACTTGTGGTAGGCTCATCTTCTCAGCTTGTCTGTTGAAGGGTGTTAGAAGGGGGGCAGATCCATGCCCCAGTTTTGGGAGTGTGCTCAAGGGTCTTGACTTGCAACAATCCTTTTTCTCTTTCTTCTAAGTGGAGACAATGAGATGATTTCTTTACCTTCTTTAAACAGGGACTTTGGTATATTTTTCTTGGCTGAGAGTTTGTACCCTGAAATTGCCTGTAGGTGCTCTTTTTGCAGTTTACAGCTCCATTCCCTGAAATACTAATGAATGGACTCAGTTTGTAAGTATATGAGTAGCTTTTATGTGGGACTGTTTAGCTAAGACAAGTCTGAGCAAGCTGAATATTTTCATTTGATTTTCAGCGCTTTGTACTGATGTACTGTACTTTATACTAATATTTACATTTTTATTTTAGAGTTTCTACACAAATTTGCAATAAAATTGGAATTCAACCCATTATGGAGCTGGCTCATAGTTTGTTACTGAACGAGGAAGCATTAGCTCAAATCACAGAAGCAAAGAGACCAGTTTTTATCTTTGAATGGTTGAGATTTTTGGATAAAGTGCTAGTAGCTGCTAACAAGGTAATTTAATGGGTTTTTTCCCCCCTTATTTCTAAATAAACTTTCTTTTAAAAAGCATTTGTATTAATTTCATGCCAGAGAAGGTTTACAGGTAATGACCAGATGGTACCTGTGTGGTTTCAGATTCAGCCTGAAGAGTCTGTGCTAATTTGTAGTTTTAAATGTTTAATTGTAGGCAGTCTGTAGGCAGCTGGTAAGTATTTTTAAAAAGTAAAAATTAAATAGGACAGCAGCTAATTCTGAACCTTCAGCATCTGTCTGCTGTCATTGAATGTATCTTATATATCTCTGAGACAAGCAGTTTGCTGAGTTGCATGCACTTGGGAGTGGTATAAAGTTTACTTCCATTTCTTGTAGATTTTTCTGGGTGTTAGAAGCAACACAGAGAATTAAACTACTTATTTATTTTTGGTCTGTTAACAGACAGATGTCAAGGAAAAACAGAAGAAACTTGTGGAACAGCTAACAGGACTCATCAGCAGTTCCCCTGGGCCACCTACACGGAAGCTGCTTGCAAAAAATCTCGCTGCTCTCTACAGCATTGGAGACACATTTACTGTTTTTCAGACGCTTGACAAGTGTAACGACATCATCAAGAGCAAAGATGATACTGCAGCCTACCTGCCCACCAAACTGTATGTTTTGGAGAAAGGGGAATGATTTTTAAGCCAAGTGGTCCTGGATATTACAGAAGAATCTGCCTATATATGTGCATGCTATGTTTACTTATATTTTTTGTGGTTGTTTGGAGTTACATGTGCTTGATATAGATAGCAGAGAAAAGTGCTGGATTGAGATTGTGGAGGGCAGGACTCAAAGGTGACACATACATGCCTCTGTGAAATTGAAATGGTTTTCTCTTGGCAAGGTACTGTGTTATGACTCTTCACCTGCTTATGGCATGGAGAGGATAACCATTAATGAAGGCATTCCACCAGTGGAATTGCTGCTGATTGTGCTCAGGTATCCCATTAAAGGTGGAACCTGCAGATTGTCAAACCAGAGTGTTATCTGTGCCTAGAGAATATAACCAAATATACAAGTTTTATTTCCCCATCAGATGTTGGCTCTTCTATTCCCCTACCGTACTAAGCTGCACAGGTCTTTCAAGCAGATTCTCTACATGTGGATATGTGTGTGCATGGATGTGTGATCCACTTTGTCTTTAGTCATAGGAGCAGTCCCATTGGTAGGAATTTGGTTAATGCCACAAACAATTTCCACTGAAACTGTTTTTGGTGCTTTCCCATGTACTGCTTCATATGTTTGTGGTGACTAGTGAAGCCAGATGTGGTCTTGCCTTCAGACATCATGGCAACAATAGGATTTGACAATAAAATCTGAAATAGTCACTGTTTGGGCAGATACTGTCCTCTTATTTCTAGCTCTTGCAGCTGTGTGAGGATCTTGTGTAAGTGGGAAGTGTTTTCTACTATAATATGCTCTGAAATTTATGCTACCTAGTCATAGTCCAAAAGGTTTTTAATGGACATATGCCCATTAAAGGGGAGTCTGTAATGAGTTTGTGATGTAACTTTGCTAAAAAACTATTTAGCCAGCAATAATAGATTTTTAAAAAAACCTCATTCCTTTGTAATGAAAAAGTGCTTGTGTTCAGGAGCTGCTTCTGTGACTGTCCTGGAACAGTTTGTTATATATATAACTGCAATGTGGTGACAACTAAATATTCTTAATGTCAAATGGCAGAGTAAGAAAACATGAATAATTGGATCCAGAGATTTTACAGTGCCTGTAAATTTTCCTGTGTTATGCAATAATTTTTGCATTTTAAGTTCTTAGTCTTGAAAAACCCCATAATTCAGTATCTACAAAAATGTGTGAGGTTATATTACAGGCTAGATGCTTTCTTGCTTGGGAAAGAGACAGTTTATTGAAAAACAAAACCCTAATCTTGCTGAGATTTCAGCCTATCTTGTTTTCTCCAGAATTTTTCACTCTGTGTGTAGATCCTGTAGTAATACTCTTTCAAATACATTTGTATTCTTAAAAGGTGGTGACTTTTTAGTTGCTTTTTTTTGGTAAACAGAAAAACTATTTAAATGGACTGTGTTAAACAGCCAGTATAAGTAGTGCATAGCAAATAGATTTTCATTCATCAATGTTGATTAGAACATATATTTCTGTTTAACTATTTGTTTTCACTTGGATGATACATTAATATGTGTATTCTTTTTCTCTGTTTTCTCATAGGGCTGCTGTGGCATGTGTTGGAGCATTTTATGAAAAAATGGGGAGAATGCTGGGTAGTTCTTTTCCAGAAACTGTGAATAATCTGTTAAAGTCTCTGAAAAGTGCAGAGGTAAGTTTCAGTTTGTTCATGTGGTCTTAATTCCATTTTAGACTGAAACCTCCTTCCACCAGTGGTCCTTGCAAAATTGCCTAGTTTGTTTTTCTTCTGCACTGAGGGATGCACATCACTTACCTAGACAGTTTCAAGTCTACTGCAGAGAGTTTAGACTTTATCATAGGAATATTGTAATAGTTACTTTATAGTGGCATCAGTAATCGAAATTCAGAAATGACTGTATCTGTAATTTCTAATTACTGTGTTAGGATTTGTGTCCATGTACTCTGAATAAACATTTAGTTGTTAAAAGTTTATAATGAATACTTAAATATTGCGGGGAAGTTGTCACTCTGCATGTGAGCATAATACATTGTGCACTGAAAAGAGAGAGTGTCATAATATTGAGAGAATGTATCCTGGGCTGTCAGTGGGTCTGATTTTATGCAAATAGCTCTGTTGGGACAAATTGGAATACTGACTACGTGGATCTTTTGGTGGCAGTTGTTTTCTTCAGCTTTGTTGTACCTGTGTGATAATTTATTTATGTGTGTGTGCTCTCAGATTCTACGTACCTGCCTGTGTGCAGGCATAACATGAAGCAGCTAAATTACTTGGGCTTCCCATTCTCTCTTATCAGCTGCTTTTTCTTTTTCCCCCCCAAGTCTGCAGTTGATAAATAGTGGGACAGAAGCATTTTACATAGAGCCAGTTTGATGGGTTGCCTGGGCTCAATTTATGTCACAACTGAGGGGCTTGCAGTAAAGCTGTGTGTGGTATTTACTTCTATTTAAAATCAGCTACATATCAATTATATATGCCTTCGTTTTCAATGTTTGCAAAAACATTCCTGCATAGAAGCAGGAAAATGCTTAAGTATACACCTGGTTCTCAATGTAGCTGCTGTGCCCACATTTTTGCATCAGTGTTTTTGTGTCTGTGCAGTCTCAGGGCCGCAGTGAAATCCTGATGAGTTTGCAGAAAGTCCTCAGTGGACTTGGAGGAGCAGCAGCTTCTTGCCACCGTGATATTTATAAGAATGCCCGGTCTCTGCTGACGGACAGATCCATGGCTGTGCGGTGTGCAGTGGCTAAGGTGGGTGTCTTCTCAGCAGTCACAGCAATTCCTGTGCTGTGACTAGGGAGTGCCTGCTGTTGAACTGGGACCTGTTGTTCAGGAAGAGAAATTTGATAATTAGTTGGACCAGTTTATGCTGCAGGCTCAGACATTTGACTAATTTTGCAGGTACTGTAGTAGTGTATTCCCCACTTGATAAAAAAATACGAGATAGAATATGTTATCTGTGAGCCTCAGTGGGAGAAGTTTTTGGTAACATGGTTCTTGTGTAGAGCTTTCTTTTAATTTTTAAATTTGCGTATTAGCCTCTTCCATGACTCTTCTGATTGTTTACTCAGCTAAGGTAGTTGGCATGTGGGAGAGTGTGTGTAAATTAATTCATGAAATTTTCCTATTAAAATATTTTCTGAATAAAATTCGGATTGCAGCCTGATACTTAGATAAAATGTAAGAATGGTCTCCTGGTGCTTAGCAAGTCTATTTTTCCTACAGTGTCTGCTGGAATTACAGAATGAAGCGGTGTTTATGTGGACAGCTGAACTAGAGAATGTTGCAACACTGTGCTTTAAAGCTCTGGAAAACTCAAATTATGGTGTGCGAGTTGCAGTGTCAAAGCTTTTGGGGACAGTCATGGCTACAGCACTGATACCAAAACAAGCAACAGGTACGAGCCCTTCTGGATTCCCTGTCTACATTAGCAGTCTTAGTTGCACCTTCAGTACCATGTTACATGACAGTGTTGTTGGTGGATTGTTTGTTTTTACAAACAACAAGCTAAAAAGAGTGCACAATCTCTGTTGTAGTCATATAAAGAAAAGACAGAGCAAACTATTCAAGAACCACTTGGGAGAAGTGACTTATTTTTTAAGCATGCAAGTAAATTGTTATCTGAAATATTGGGTAGATTTGTTTTTGCAAGACAGTTTTGAATTAGTAAGTGGTTTCAAGATCGTTGCTTGTGTTGGTTGAAACTTTAGGAATAAATTATTACATTTCTTTTTAAAAAGTGATGCGGCAAAATGTCAAGAGAGCCACACTTGAGGAAGTCTTGGAGCTCATGGCCACAGGATTTCTGCGAGGGGGATCTGGATTCCTGAAGAGTGGTGGAGAGATGTTAAAAGTAGGAGGCTCTGTCAATAGGGAAGTGCGAGTTGGTGTTACCCAGGTGTGTAATTTTTTTAATGAAGTAAAATTTATACATAATTCCTTTCAGTAGGAAAAATACACATTTCTGTTCTGTGTTTATGTATAAGATAATTTACAGATCTAATTTGACTCTTCTGTTTTGTGAGATGTACATGAGGTATTGTTCCCCTGCTTTCTTCTAATATTGATGCGCAGTAACAATGGATTAAAATATGAGCTAAGGAAAACTTACTTGATATTAGGTGAGATTAACTTGCAAAAATATTTGAAAACTTACTATGTTAAAGGCTTTAGTTCCTTTATAATTTAGTTTCTTATTAGAGAGGGTGCTTCGTTACCCTTTTGTGGCTCCTTTCTCAGCTGCAGCTCAGGTTAGTTAAACTACATTTCTTTTTTCCATATATCTCTCATGAGTAGGTGAAATCTGATGAATATGGAAGCTCCTCTTGTCTGAGAGAGAAAGGTGGTGGCAACATCTCTTCAAATTCAGATATTCTCCTGCTGACATATATTTCAGTATGCTGCAGTACCTTTCCAGAATCCAGATTCTTTGATCATAGGTTATTTTGTGAAACCATTTATTTTTTTCTCAGCCTTTTTCAGGAGAACTTGGTGAATATTCCAGGTTTTCATTGTGAACTGGAACATGTAGATGTTGCTTTTATTTACATGATGTTCTTAACTTTTTTAAAAAGAGGCACATTTAAAGCAATGAACTGGGTTTTTTTGCTGTCATTCAAAGTATATTTTATGCATCACAGTGCAGGGGCTACTCTTGGTACAGGAGAAAGTTGAGTTTCAGAAGAAAAGATGTGAATGCTGAATTGGTTCATGCTGAGTAACTCATTAGATTAGAGTTGCTTATTGCTAACTGGTGTTGCTACTATTATGCATGGTGCTCAAGTCTGGCTGTAGTTTCACATAGTATTTTGTTCCTGTTTTAATTGGGTTGCTGTGTGACTTCTGGATCTGCAGGCCTACGTTGTCTTTGTTACAACGCTGGGAGGGCAGTGGCTGGAGCGCAACTTTGCTACGTTTCTGTCTCATGTGCTTGATCTGGTCTCCCATCCTCGTGCAACTCAGACCCATGTGGAGGCTGTTTACTCTCGAAGATGTGTGTCCTTTATCCTGAGAGCAACTGTGGGCAGCTTGCTGGGGGAGAAAGCACAGATTGCAGCTGCCAAAGAAATATGTCAAGCCATTGGTAAACAAATGAAGGCAGTGGGTGAGAACCATTTTTCTTCATTCAAGACCACTTGAAAGTTACTGTCATTTCACTGAGGCAGCCGTTTTTTAGGTTTCTTCTACTGTGAGGGCTAATTTTTTTCTTACGGGGAATGATAGTTCATTTGCTTTCTGTTTCAAATGTCCAAAGGTTGAGTTCTGCTTCAAAATGATTGTATGACACTGCCTTGTTATCCCAGATAACAAATGCATTGTCAAAAGCCTAGAATGGAAGTGGAGAAGAAAACTACACATTTGCCATCTATCTTGGGATAGGTTGTATTGAAAGTTGTATGCAGAGTTCTTTACTAACACTGTTAAAATCTTGTGGGTCAAGATCTTGTAGATCCTTGTGTCTCCCCTGTTAAATATCCATACTAATATCCAATTCGATTTTGTGACAAAAATGATGTAATGTGAAGAATATGACCCCTTTGCAAAACTTTGCAGAATATGGAATCACTAAGAGGGCTAACAAAACTCTCTTGGCATCTGTTCCTTATGAAAGGAAGTAGCTCAAGCTGGGGATTTAAAAGAGTAAATTGGAAATACTCATCATTTTATTTAGCCAACATATCTTTCTTTTCTGCTGCCATCTAATTGGAGTTTAAAACAATACTTAACATACAGAAATGAATTTGATTTAGAAGCTTTTGCGGGTTCTTCTTGTAACAGTTTTTTGATGGGGTGGGCATGGAACTTTAAAAAGTTTCTCATTACTGTAAGTACTGCGTCCAGGAAAACAAGTCTATTGAAAATGCTGTTTCTGAGAGGAAACAGTTGCAGAAAACACTTCTCCTGCCACCTTGTCAAAGTTGCAGGAAATCCAGTTGTGTATTTGGATAGTTTGAAGAACTTATATATTTTTGAAGATTTCTCATGAATGTGATGAAAAATGGGATGGGTTTTTACTTGGTAATAATTGCTTCCCTTCATATACAGCAGACCATTCTCAAAATTTCTTCTGCAGCAGACACACAAACATTAAGCTGGTATTCAAGTCCCTTTTTGAACAGATAGTTGCTGCTTCTGGGATATTTTGTAGGAGAACGTATTATGGGATTAAGGAACTCAATTGGATAACAGTGAGATGATTAGAAATCATCTAAAGGTCCCTTTTTTAGTTTCACTGAACATACATGCATGCAGGTTTGTGTGCAGAGCCTAGATATGTCAAGATTGTATATGTTGTTACTGTGTAGATGCACACATACAGTTGCACTGGTTGTCCTACCTCTTAGTGCTTTGTTATCCATAGTAACTGCTGGGCATCTGTTTTTTAAGGTCTTTGGACAGCTATGTTTGGCTGATAGCTGTAAAACTCTTTCCCTGCTGAATATGTTAGTTTTGTTAGTTCTCACTATGACCAGACTTGTGGTTTTGTTTTAATGTAGGATTGATGTCAAAATGAAACTGTCACTTTCTGTCGTGTGAATGCTCGGGTGTGATTCTAATGGTAGTTAAGCAAGACACTCTTGTTTTCTTTTCTGCAGAAGCGGTAGTGAATGATGCTAACAGTGAAAATAAATCAGGAGCTGCTGATGTAGCTGCAAGCCAGCATGTCATGGTGTGTGCCCTCCAGGAACTGGGTAGTCTGGTTCAGAGTCTGAATGCCACTGCATCTCCTCTTATTCAAGAACCTTCTATTGGTATGCATATAAATGGAAATAGATTAAGTGAGGCATTTGAGCAATGAATATGAAATATCATTAAATCTAGCTAAATAATAAATGAATATGAAAGAAATGAATCTATGAAATTGGTACTTCCTGTAGTACTCCAGATCACTACATTTCTCCACCTCATTGTGTGTAGTACCTTAACTTTAATTCAAGTTTGACCAAGTATTAAACAGCTGTTTTGATTTGAGTCTTTCTGGAGCTCTTTCTAAGGGTGAGTGAAGTGGTAATTTTTGGTATTGGTTTTGTAGGAAACACATTGTTTTGCTATGTAAGATCTGAAATATTTGCTCCTGGAAAACATGACCTTTAAATACAAAATTTCTGGGGGGAGGCAAAAGTATTTTGTTGAGATGAAGCTGTTGGTAGGTCCCTTTAAAAATAGTTGTTCTTTGGCTGAAGTTGACTAGGGTTGGTGGGGGATTTTCTTCTTGTTTGGTTCAATATCTGAATCAATTTTGTAGTGTTATAGCATTACTTCTTTTGAGTTTGTGGATGCCTGGAAATATGAGCTTCTTTAGATGTTTCATCATATAGATTGTTGTCTTCTTCCCATACTGATTTTATGCCAGCTTTGGATTAGAGAAGACTGCTCATATTTATTCCTTCTGGCAACAGTGTCCCATAAGAACAGAGGGCACTGTATCTCAGTATTATTTCTGTTAGCTGCCGTGAACTCAGCAGGTAGGAGCTGTTCACTAGTTCCAGAGAAAATGAGAAGCAGTGGGGGCTTTGAAGTAGAAGTTTACCAAGATTTGGAGTAAAGAAAATATTTGTGTGGAGACAAATGGGACTGAAGGGCACAGCTAGAAAGTGGGATTAGGTAGGCACAGAGATTTGGAGAGTGTAGAAGGATGTGAACTTGCTGCAGTGTGGACAGCACTGTGTCAGAAACAGTCAGTGACAGCAATCAGTGACATCTAGAGCATGTGCTTGGCTACAATGTGAAGCAAACCCAAAGATCAATGTTATTGTTGCTCTGTTATTGGCAATCTGTAAAATATTATGGGAATTGTCTCTTCCGGTGCCTGTTCTCTTATCCAGCACTGCTGCCTCTTTTCAGTGTTTACGTAGTGGGAGTCAGTGCTGTGGCTCTGATGGCTCCACCTTTGCTGACAAAACCTGATGGGGAGCAGCATACTGCTAGTAACAAGTACCATCTTTCCTGAAAAGGCCAAGTCTGCAAATTTAAGTACTTTAATTCTGACTTTCTTAACTTCCACATTGGCTGTCTAGTATTGATTCAGTTTACTTGTCTGTGTATATTGAAAAGGATATGTATATTTAAAAGTGCATCATAAGCTAAAGACTGCAACCTCTCATTTCTGTAGGTCTGTTGGAGACAGTAACTTCAGTTCTTCTTCATCCCAGCATGGCTGCTCGACTGGCTGCTGCCTGGTGCTTGCGGTGTGTAGCTGTGGCATTACCCTTTCAGTTGACTCCATTTTTAGACAGATGTGCAGAAAGACTCAACAATCTGAAGACCTCCCCTGAAGCTGTTAGTGGCTACAGTTTTGCAATGGCTGCTTTGCTAGGTGGTGTGCACCAGTGTCCTCTAGGCATTCCTCATGCCAAAGGAAAGGTGAGATAGTGAGTGTTTCATCTGTGAGTGTACTAAAAGATACCTTTTTATCCACAAGTAATGAGTTAAAGCATTATTGAAATTGAGTTTGTGCCGTGTGCGAGAGTAGTGGCCAGAGCGCGTGCTCTTTGCATCTCAGTTGCAATATTTAACAGCTCTTTTCCTCTCTTTCAAATTTGATGAAGAGAAATTCAAATATTGAAAAATTGCTGAAATAATTGCTGACGAGAATGTTACTGGCTGTGTTATCATATGAAAAACACTAATCATCAGCATGAAATGTAATCTGCATTCATTCTTTATGGAAGGCCAGTTCAAATGATTTGAGAACATCTTTAATCTGTAAGAGTGAACAAGTAGAAGTAGCTTGCAGTGGCTTCATGTATGTTTCTAAGACCTGCTGTGTTTTGCTGCTGGTGCAGATGGTGGTCAGTATTGCTGAGGATCTGCTACGAACTGCTGCGCAGAACAGCAGGCTCTCCTTGCAGCGCACTCAGGCTGGATGGCTTTTACTTGGAGCACTTATGACTTTAGGTTTGTAAAAATGCTTTGATTTTTCTTTTTATTTTAAAGCTTGTCCAACACTTCTGATTATCCACTCTGGCAAATGGTCTTTACACATAATGAACTCATTATCCAGCACAAGAGTATTTATACAGGGGAAGCAGAGTGTAAGTGTACTTACTTCAGCAATGCTGTGCTGGGAGAAGTGAAATATTAGTGCTTATCTAAGCTGAAGTGTGGTAGAAGGCATCATACCTGAAAAACAATTTCTATTCTGGTTTTAGAAACCCAGCCTTTAGTTATTCTCAATAAAGACAGTAAATGAAACCCAGTGAGCATTCCAACAAGTTGCATGTGTGTCTCTAGATAGTCAGCAGCAGAGTAGAAGTGTTGTCAGTTTAAAAAACCTTTGGTTTTCTTTTTAAAAAGCCAGCCTCATGTTTGTATCTGCCATTACAGAAGTACCATAAGCTGCATTTTGAGAGGTTGTAAGTATACTCAAAACAAAACAGTTGAATTTTGCAGCAGTGGTGTTCTTTTCTGTTTTGTTTTGAGTTTCTTTTATACTGGAAAATATGATAAAGTTCTGATGCATTTTGCAATATTTTGATCTCTCATCAAAAATCATTTGTTTCATCTCGTTTCTCTAAATTGTCTCTTCTACCAGTTTATTGCCGTATTTTTCTAACAGTGTATTCTTATTGTGGTTGTCCTCCAATATATATTTTAATGTACTTGCACTGGATCTTTTTCAAAAGTTGCAAAAAAAAACTTGACTGTTAAACTAGTTTGCATAATCCGTAGCTATCAGTTGTTTTTCTGTATCATTAAACAGTTGTATCTGTTTAATGGACAGGGTAGAGTAGGCTAAAGAACCTGCCTTCAAAATTAATATTAAAAAATTAGAAGCCAGAATAAAAAGATAGTAAAAAGACAGTTGACCATGGTTCTGTATAACATGACAGTGGGTAGGGTAGTCTATTTCCTATTTTAGGAGTGATAACCCACAGGCAGATGTGATGTATAGTACTTATTTGCCACACTTTCAACCTAGGAAAGAGAAAGAATTTAATTTGGTTTTCTTTGTTCCAAGTAGGGCAAAAAGGGAAAGAAGTGAAATAAGATGAAAATAGTTTGAAGAGCAAAAGCCTTCACAGCAGATTTTTCACGCTTAAATACACATTTTTGTTATACTGTCACTTTGTTTTACTTAGGTCCTTCTGTTGTCCGATACCATCTGCCTAAGATGTTGCTGCTGTGGCGAAACGTGTTTCCACGTTCTCTGAAGGAGCTGGAAGCAGAGAAGGCAAGAGGAGATTCATTCACCTGGCAAGTAACACTGGAAGGCCGTGCTGGAGCTCTGTGTGGTAAGAAATTCAGACTTGGAGATTATACCTGCACAGTAAACCAAAACATGATTCCAAGTATTGTAGAGAGAACTCCTGTAACTTCCCCTCTTTCTTTTCTTTACTCTGAAAATGAGTAAAATGTGTCAGATTTTCATCAGTATGTCCTGGCTTTGACATACAATTTTATTAACAGATCACACAGCAGTTTTTAATTGCTGCTCTTTGGATATTCTCAGAATTTGTATTTTGTTTATGTCTTATATTTGTTTGTTTCAGTGAAAGTTTAATTTAAACTGTTCTGTTATTAGCTATGAGAAGCTTTGTTGCTCACTGCCCTGAGCTCCTTACTGAGGATGTGATCAGGAAACTGATGACACCCATAGAATGTGCCATGACAATGATGTCACAGTAAGTAGGCAGTTTCTGCTCTTTATTCACTTTAGTCTTTTCCTGGTCTTGAAATATTAGAATGTAGCCATGATATTTTATGAAAAATCCTTTGCTAGGATTTTTCCCTCCTGAGGAGCTGAGGGCCTCAGGAAAGAAATATAAACAATAGCTATCTGCTGCTGTGGCATGCAACAGGTGCAGCTGTGACCAGTGCATGTTGGTTGTTTCTAGTTAAGAGCCAACCACAGATGCAGCTGCATCGGACTCTGAGAGTCACAAGTCTTTGTTATGCATTCTATTCTTGTTCTTTCTAGTCTTCTGATCAATCCTTTTCTCTCTATTCTTTTAGTATAGTTTTCATGTAGTATTTTAATATAATATATATCATAATATAATAAACCAGCCTTCTCAAAACATGGGATCAAGCCTCGCATCTCCACACATGGGGTACCAGACGCAACACTAGAACTTACTTGGAGTTGGGTTTTGTGGTTTGGTGTCTGCCCCTTCTCCCTGCCCACCTGTAATTAAAATAGGACTTCTGAGGAGGTGCATGCCACTGATTTATGACAGTGTATGTTGTGGGTTTGTTGGTTTTGTAATAGTTTTCTTTGTACAATTACTTCTGAAAATGTATAATTGAGTAATGTTGTTCAGAGTAGTTCTCTGGACACTGTTTTCTTGCCTTGCCTAGAGTTATATCCTGTGAAAAGAAATCTGAAAATACTCTTTTCTGTAACTGCAACATTTCTGGTTTCTCTTTTTCATTTTTAATTCTATAGCATTCCATCAGTAATTAAAGCCCATGGAGCTCATCTCAAAGCCAGTGCAGCTATGGTTCGTTTAAGACTTTATGATATATTGGCTTTATTGCCTCCAAAGACATATGAAGGTACATAAATTTTTAACAGTTTTTGTTGAAGTAAAAATTCTACTTTATACTTGTATGCATGTCTTTGAAGCAGCTTTAAGAGTCAAAATGCAATTTTAGAGATCTCCAAGAATTTTGTACTGTATTCCTCATCTTCTGTGTGTCATCTTGACAGTATAACTACAGAGTATGAGTATTGCAAAGCATTCATAGAGTAACACTTAGAGTGTAGCAGTTATGGTCCCCTTTGTAGGACTGAGAGGTATGGAGATAATGGTCTGAGATCAAATAATGTTTTTTCAAGTCATTGTTACTTAAAAGATAGAGAACTTTATTTTTTAGTATACTGAAAAACATATGTGACAGTGGAGGTTTAGTTTTGGTTACATTTGGGATGGTTTTTTGTTTGATTGGTTTGGTTGTTTTCCTTTTTAAACCTGATTTGATCTATTACACATATCTGCTATGAGTAATTTGCTAACCACGGTCACATGGTCTGACAAGATCAACTTTTTGGGTTTCTTTGTTTTTTTTGTTAATTTAGTATGTTTACATGATCATGTGGATGAGCAGGTTTTTTTCTACATCTGGATTGTCATCCTGTAAGGATGTCCTATTCTGTTGTTTAGAACAGGACACAAGTTTTTTTCTTAATTCAGTATGTTTACATGATCGTGTGGATGAGTAGGTTTTTTTCTACATCTGGATTTTCTACATCCTGTAAGGATGTCCTATTCTGTTGTTTAGAACAGGACACAATTCTGAGTAATGTGCTCTAGTGGACCCTGCTTCAGCAGAAGGTGGAGCTAAATGGCCTCCAATGATTTCCAACCTTACCTGTTATTTAGGTAGTTAGGTACCCATGATTTGGGAATTGAGAGCCTACAGTTCCATTTGAAGCCTTGTTCTCAATTCTACTATTGTCAGATTTACTTCTCTCTTAGCTACCTCTAAAATTGGAGTAATGGTACATTTATAACTTCTGATCACTAGCTGAAATGTTTTGGCTAAGCAGCAGTGGTAATTCTTTTTAATGTCTGTCCTTCTAGGATCATTTAATGCACTTCTTCGAGAGCTGGTAGCAGAATTTACTTTGACAGACAACTCTGCCAACACAACCACATCACTCCTAAGGTCTCTTTGTCATTATGATGATAGTGTTCTGCTTGGCTCTTGGCTGCAGGAGACAGATCATAAGTCAATTGAAGATCAGGTAACAAAAAAGCTAGAAGAATGAATTACCTGCCCTGTCTGTATGATGTGTGTGTGGGGAAGCCTTCTAAAACTGGAGCTTCATACCTTGTTTTTAGTCTTATTTCCAAGCTTTTTTGTATGTAAGTACTTCCATCTACAGGATACTGTTTTGATTAAAAACCACCTACAGCTGAGATATAAATTGCATAATGCTACTCACAGGGTTGTGCTTAGTGAACCAGCATCATTTCTTTAAAAAACAACAACCTAATTCAATATCTCTTCCTGTCCACCAATATTTGTAGCTTAGAAGTTGTTCTCATATAGGTTTTTTTGAGCTAGGAGAAACGTAGGTTCCACTTACCATGTTTTATAATGAAACTGCTGTCAAAATATCAATATTGCAAATGGTGTTATAGCAAAACAAGATTTAGCTGGTTTTGTAGGTGTAGTAAGAAATCTTACATTTCATTTGAAAGTGTTGACACAATGTTGTTGGCTGAAAATTCCTCTTCTGCAACAGCTATGTAATAGTAGGAGGGTTTCTCAGAAGGTTTGATGGAGTTGATCCAAAAGCCAAGACTGATACCAAGGGTGTGGGAAGCTTTCTGAGCCAAGATCAGCATGTCAAAGCAAAAAAGAGTTTTATAAACTTTCTTTGTTTGTTGTGAAGGACATAGTAGACTTCCAGTGCAATCTTCAGTCCACAGAGCTTTTTCACTCCCTCCTGCCCTCTTTTTTTTTTTTTTTTTGTAGACTTCCAGTGCAGTCTTCAGTCCACAGAGATTTTTCACTCCCTCCTGCCTCTTTTTTTTTTTTTTTTTTCACTTCCTGCCTGTAAAACACTGGCACTCTTGGGAAGTGGGGATCTGTAGTCTGTCACAGGACACTGGCAGTATGTGCTCACAGCCCAGAATCCTGGGCTGCATCAAAAGCAGTGTGGTCAGCAGGATAAAAGAGGTGGTTCTGCCCCTCTGCTCTTGTCTCCCCAACATAAGAAGGACATGGAGCTGTTGGGAGCAAGTCCAGACAGGGGCCACAAAGTTGATAGGAGGACTGGAGCACCTCCCCTGTGAAGATGGGCTGAGAGAGTTGCGGCTGTTCATCCTGGAGAAGAAGAGTAGGTTGCACAGAGACCTCACAGCAACTTTCCAGTATCTGAAGGGGCCTACAGGGAAGCTGGAGAGGGGCTCTTTATCTGGAGCTGTAGTGATAGGTTAAGGAGTAACAGGTACAAATTGAAAGGGGGAATTTAGGTTAGATTCAGAAAGAAATTTTTCACTGTGGGAGTGGTGAGACACTGGAATGATTGCTGTGGGAGGTTTTGGATGCCCCAGCCCTGGCAGTGTTCAAAGCCAGGATGGTTAAGGCCTTGACCAATGCGTTCTAGTGGAAGATGTCTCTGCCCATGTCAGGGCGGTGCTGGGACTAGATGATCTTTAGGATCCATTCTAACCCCTAACTTTCTATCATTCTTTGGTTCTCTTGTGCATAGTCGTGTTTTATTTTTTAATGATATAGAGGTGTCAACAAACCTTGCTGTGTTTTCTGGTCTTCTAAGAAGAATGCAGACGTACTAGACTCCAGTTTTGTTTCATTATTAAATAATTGATAAGAATATAGAATTTTCTTCAGAGAAAATAATGATTGTTTAATAGTGTTTCATGAAAGAATGATGGTTAGGAAGTTTTTTCTTGATAGTAAGAGAGTTTATAATTTTAGTAGTGTTTCTGATTCTTTCTGTGTAGGTCATTATTATAGCCAAAACTGATCATTTAATACACTGTAGTGTAACTGTGGTCAGAGTGACTGAATAGCCTTCTTTCTGAAATGATACTTCATATTCAATGGTTCAGATGCTACTATTAGTACCAGGATCAAGCTGTTTTTCTCTTAATTTTCATCTTTTAATACCAGAAGTGACATTTTGTGTATTTTTCTAGCTGTTAATGGTTTTGATCCTTTAGAATTCAGCTATAAATGTTAATGTATATGCATGAGGATACTGCACTTGTATTCAGGTGCTTGTGAGCTATTCCGTTGTTTTAACTACTGCATATATGTTTTGGTTATCTATAGTTCCAAATGTTATGTGCAAAGGTATATTCAGAGGTATTCATGTTGTGTGGAATTTTGCAGCTTCAGCCAAACAGTGCATCTGGAAGTGGTGCTCTGGAACATGATCCCTCCTCTATTTATTTGCGCATCCCCGCTGGTGAAGCTGTACCTGGTCCCCTTCCTTTGGGAGTATCTGTCATTGATGCATCTGTGGCTCTCTTTGGTGTGGTTTTTCCTCATGTCTCTTACAAACATAGGTCAGTTTACATCAGTGTTCAATTTCAGAACCTAATGCCTTGTTTCTCTGGGTACTGTTGTGTTGGAGATTTTGTTTTTTTGGTTTATTTGGTTTTGTTTATTTGGTTGTTTTCCTGAAATTAGAATTGACTGAGGTATTAACTGTCTTTAAATTCAGAGTTTAGTATTTGATGTCCATTGTGTCTCTTGTCTCAGGATTCCAGAATATCACTTTAGAAATAAAGTGATTTCCTCAGTTTTCTCTTTTTTGAAGATTAGTATTCAGAGATGGAGACTAGATTCGTCTCTTCTCATACTGCATTTAACAGTAGTAATATCTCTGCAACCAAAATTTCCTGCAAAAGTACACATTGCAATTAACTTCAAATCAACCTTGAAAACTGCAGGGGCCTCCACTGAATGTCATTTGGCTGCCACAAGAAAGACCATTTGATTTATAGTCAGCAAGGAATTGTATGCACAATGAAAAAGAGGAAATGGAATTCAGTGTATTTTCCTTTGTGTTTCACATTACCTCTACAGAGTTATGAGCTGTCTGGACTAATTTTGTTACTCGGTTTAGGCAATTTGTCCCTGAGCACAGAGTGAAAACAGTTCTAAGAAGCATTTCAAAGTAAAATCAGCTTTCAGTGCAAATCTTTTGGGAGCAGGTTTTTTGTAGCAGTCAGCGTCATTTTGTAGTAAGTGCAGGATAGACTTGAGACCAGCTTGGGGTAATTCACCTTGGTCTGTACCTGTTATTAATGGTGAGAAGATGTTGCTTGGGAACTGCTGAGTAATTAAGAATGCAGATTATTCATTATATCCCTGGTTTTGGTATCTTCAAGGGAATGTTCCTCCTCCCAGTAATGTTTTTTGGGGAGGAGTTGGGGCAGGAATGGATGATAAATGGGAAAAACAATAGAAACAGAACAACAAATACGAAGGGTAGCACTATTTTAAATGGTAGTGGAAAGACAGCATTTTTCCACTCTGGTCCTCATAGCTTTCTAGTTATACAGCCAAATGCACCTGAAGATTCACTTCCTCTTGGTGGTGTTTTCTTCAAAGGAAGAGTAAATATTTGTGGATGAACTAGAAGAACCAGCAAAGGGATGTTCAGAGTAGCTCTGCAGTTAATAGCTATAGTGAATATCCTCTGCAGTCCCTGAAGCAGAAGTTCAGTTACTGAACTTAAAAGGCTCTTTTGTTTGTGTGGTTTTTACCAGCTGTGCTTTAGTTTGTATTTTGAGAGGCTATTACTTCAATTACATTTTTTCCTTTGCTTTAGATTACAGATGTTGGATCACTTTGCTGAATGTGTCAAGCAGGCTAAAGGTGTTCGCCAGCAAGCTGTGCAGCTTAATATCTTTACTGCTGTTCTTAGTGCCTTGAAGGTAGGACTTGTAAACTTGTATTGAAAGTTTGTGTTCAGTACTTGGTTTGAACAGTTTGTGTTCAGTACAAAGGACTGTTAGAAGAGTGCTACTAAAATTATTCAAGAATTACTTACTCAAAAGTTTGGAAATTGCAGGATTAAACTAGCTTGAGCTCTTGTCTTCGTGTGCCAGTACAGAGAACAGATGAGGCTTGTGACTGCATTGTACAGTTGTCAGCATTCTATAGTATTGAGACTGTCTTTTCATCTTCAGTCCTGTGGTTTTATTTACACTGAACTAACGGATTTAAGTACTTTGTCATATATACTCAGATAACCCCTCAAGTCACAGAGTATTGTGCAGATGTGGCTTGTGTAACTGAATACAGAAATAGCTTTGGGTTTACATTTTGGTTGCCTTATTGCACAGAATTCTAGGTGCTTATGTCCAGTCCCACTGACTGCAGCTACTGCTGTGTGCACTCTGTCTAGACTTGGAAATGCAGCCTGATGCTGTCAAGTCAGAAAGTAAGACAGCAAGTCACAAATAATGGCTGCCCAGTTTAAGCTGTTGCTGGAGCTCCATGACTTTGGTTGATTGGCAAAATACATTGGCAAAACAGCACCTCAGTTCTTTGCATTGTTCTTAAAAACTTGATCTACATTGCTACAAGTTGAAATGTAGATTCTGAGGCAGATTTCTGGAAGCTCTCATGCCATGCCAAGTGGTCAAAAATTTGTCAAAATTGAGCTGAAGTTAAGACTTCAGAAAATTTGAATCTAAGGTAGAGCCTCTGACTTCTTGCTCTATAGTACATGCACTGTTTTTACTCTAAATGTGTTTAATTATTTCTCCCAGAGTAAAAGAAACTGCAAAAGTGCTTCAGTGTTACTGTTTTGTAGAGTGTTCATATAAGAGGCTGTATAAATGTTTGGAAAGATGTGAATATAAAGAAAAAAATACGTTCATGTATCTATAATGTCTTCAATTTAAGTGATTCTTGTAGAAATGGAACTGTGATTTTCCTATTAGATTTTTGTTGTTAGATTTTCAAAGCTTCACTTTTTTTTCCCTGAGGTGTCCTGTGTAAAGCTAGATCAGATTTGGTAGGACTAGGGTGCATGTAGATAATGCATTTGATAAAAAAGACTGGTGCAGCAGGTCTTCCTGTATGTGAAATAGGTACAGTATTGGCAAACATCATGAGACCCAGGATGTTGTTGATATTGAGTTTCAAATGCTTTCAACCAATGTTTTTTAGGATAAACTACAACAAATTGAAACAAAAGCAAAAGCGCATAGTTTTCACAAATATTTATATTTGATGAAATATAAATATATATTTGATGAAATATATATTTATATTTCATCAAATATATTTGATGGTCTCAAATATATTTTCTTCTTCTTTACATTGGGGTGTTTGGATTCTTCTTCTTCTTTTTTTTTTAATTTTTTTTATTTTATTTTTAATGTAGGGTTTAGCTGAGAATAAAAGCACATTAGGACCAGAAGAAGTCCGCAAATCTGCTTTGACGCTTGTAATGGGTGCCCTTGATAATCCTAATCCTATTTTGAGATGTGCAGCAGGTGAAGCTCTTGGCAGAATGGCTCAAGTGGTTGGAGAAGCCTCTTTCATTGCTAGAATGGCTCAGTACAGTTTTGATAAGTAAGTTGATTTTAATTCAGAAAATGAAATAAAATTGCAATTAATTGTAATTTGTAATGTAATGTAGTTTGGAAGATTCCTTTTCTAAATACCGTATTCATTAGTGTCTTCTTTCCTGCTTGATTCCTATGGTTACACAGATCTAAGAAACCTTTAAACAGATTCTTCTCTTTTGGATTTATTTCATGTGAGGAATAAAAGCTGAGTTGTTAAACACTTGGAATGTGAAATGATACTGGTGAGCAGCTTTTGATAAGTTACCCGAAGGTGACTAAACTCTACCAGATAGATGAGCACAGCTTACATTAAGTATGTCTGTAATGTGAATTATGTAACAGTGGTTCTGTTTCAGTCTTTACACATTGATTTAACTGATTTACTGGTCTGTATTTTTTTCATATTCTGTTGTTTATCTTGGGTCTTTAGAAAGATATCTGGTAGAAGCAACAAGACAGTATGTTTCCCAATTTCTTGCTTAAATTTAAGGCATCAGCATATTTCTGAATCAGAATGCGACCTCAGGGCTGCAGCCCGTGTTTTTGCCTGGGCCAGGTGCATGAACATAGCCTCAGTCCAGCTCTCTTACCTCGGAGTAATTAAATTTTTCTCACCCTTTCATCTTGTAATAAAGTACATCATCCTTGCTTTATTTTGTTGAATTTCTATTACTGGGACTTTCCTTGGTTTCTTGTCTAGATTAACTTGTAAGTTGTTAATGGTTGTCTTTCTGTTGATAGTCAAGTGATTTTTTTAATATTTGAGATGTGCATTTACTTTGTTGTTCACTGATAGCCAAGAGCATGCATGTCTTTCATATACAGTTAACTAGGGGAAAAAATTTTTCTTTGTCCTTGTTAGGAAATCCCTTCTTTTGTCTCTCTTCCTCACCCACTGAAAAGGCTTCTAATTACCAAGTGATGTTACGTGACATGCATTCAGAAGCAGTATTGTGGAAAATACTCAATAAGTCAATGCATAAAATTTCATACAACCAGATCATTCAAAATACTACTCATTCTGTTTTAGTTTCATTATAAAAGGATTTATATTCAAATAAATAAAAAAGGCTCTCTTGGAAAAGCCAGAAAAATCAGCTGTAGAATAAAACAGCTATATAAAAAACTGGATTTGCCAGTTTGTCATTTCTCACTATGTGTTGTCATTTTTTTATTCTTGAGTCCTTTTTACGTTACTGGTTTTGGAATGATTATTAAATTAATCTGCTATGAAACACTTGTAAAATCTGGATTTTTTTCTATATCCGTCAAAACTCTTCTTCATCTAAAAGGTCATGTTCTGACCAGAAAAAAAAGAAAATAATTATTAAAATACTTTCTTTTCCTCTTGTTTTATATGTAACCTGGATTAATAGCAGTCTATAGTAAGTGCATTATTTTTGCTGTTGTTTAGGCTTTTCAAGATTTTGTAAGATGGCCTGCGAAACTTTATTAGTCTTTTACACTGTTGTGGTACTTCTAAGATTCTGTGTAACAAATTTACTGACTGAAGTGATTTCTTTATATTTAAACATTGATAGGTTAAAATCTGCTCGAGATGTTGTATCAAGAACAGGCCATTCCTTGGCTCTGGGTTGTCTCCATCGGTATGTTGGTGGAATAGGTTCTGGACAGCATTTGAAAACTAGTGTCAGCATTCTCTTGGCTTTGGCGCAAGATGGAACCTCTCCCGAAGTCCAGGTAAAAAAAAAAAGCAATCACCACAAAGTTACTTAAAATGTTAAAGATGAAGATTAAATATTAAACTACCTGTTCAGATATTCTTTAGTAAATGTTGTCACATGTAAGATGTGTAGCATGTGCCCGGGAGCATGAAGAAAGTGAATATTTTCTTATAAACTCCCAGAATCCCAAAGAAACAGTGTAATTAAAATGTAACTCCACAGCTATTTAGAGAGGCAGTTGGAAGTGGTCAGGTTAATTCAGAAGGATGTGTGTCTGCTTGTCAGCTGTGCCAGTGATGCACTGTGGGCATATTCCAAACTGCCTTTAAAGCAAGATGTGTTAGTATTGCCTTAGCTGCCTGAAAGGAAGCTTTTAATAGCTAGCTGATGACTGAGGTGTAATCTCTTACTGGCGTCTCAGGTGATGAGCAGTATTTCCTTTGTCAAGTAATTCCTGTGTATGTGGTACATACACAGGACATCATCTTTGCAGGGTTGTATTACAGAATACAGAAATCTTTTGCAAGCTAAATTGGAGTTGAGGGCAGAAGGGGAATCAGTAGGAGCCAAGTCTAAGATAGGGAGGGGTTTCTATATACTCTGGACTATAGATTTGTGAAGTCTCACAAGAGGATGACTTGACTGCTAAAAGTTCCTGGTACAGTAGAAAAGGGACTGAACATGCTGTTGAAAGAGTAATGGTTTTGGAGAGTAGTGGCACTTTATACCCACAGCCTGAAAAGCTGAAGCCCCCAGTAACTATAAAAAATCATACTTACGCCTTAGTTTGCTGTTTACTTGATAGAATATGTACTTGAGTACCTTCTTATTTCTTAGAGTAATTAAAAAAAAATCAAAGTAACAAGGTTTATCAGTTGGGAAAACAAGCCTAGTGTTTTTTGGAGATAATGTTAAAAAAATAAATCTATAAATACAATGTTAAGTCTCTTGAATTTTCTTAGTTTAAGGAAAGACAAAGTTCAGTTTGCATATGTAATCAACTTCAAGTATGAGTGGGTAACTTGAGGCATATAATTGTGCACCAGTAATTTAAAAAAGAAATTGAAAAGGTTAATGTTTTATGAAAAAAAAAAGAAAAAAGAAAAAAAAAGTATGAAGGGGAAGTCCAGGCTGAACTTGCATATCTACCTTACTTTTTGTTGAGCATAGAGCACCCAGCCACTGTGAAAAACCAAGCTTTTAAACCTCATCCCTCACTGGATCATTGTGGTTACACAAAAACCATATGGAAGTATGAATAATGGAAGTTTAAAGGAATGAAAGGATAAGCTGTAATGTGCTACCACAGGATTAGGACTGTAGAGGTAGTTAGATGATTGCTAGTGCTAATGGTTTTTGGATTGCATCAGAGAGGATTAAAAAGTAGCAATTTTAAAGGCAGGTTTTCCAGCTTATTCCTAAGAGTCTAGCTTTGTAATAGGAATATTCTTTTATCTTAGTCATGTGTTTAATGTGAGAAAATTCTGAAATAAGATATTTTAGTAGGGTGTTGTGGAGAGATAGCTAATGCTTTCAGGTGTGTCAGTGGAATTTATTTCCAGTGAAACGTCAGTATCTAAAAGGACCGTCCTCTTGCCTGCTTCTTACTTTGACAATTACAATAAATTACTTTCCTCTTTTGTTGTTTACTCACCTTCAACTGGAATAGGTCCGTCTTTCACCATTTTTTCCTGCATGCTGACTGAACAACACTGCTTTTTTCTCTTGTACCCGCTAATAAGAAACTTAGAAAGATTCATGTGAACCTTTCAGCTTGTCATGAAAATCAGTTCAGATTAGAATATAAGAGACCACCTCTGCTAAGGGCTTTGTAAGCTGCCCATTTCAGACTGCCTCCGGTTTTATAGTGGAATGATTCTCTCTTTCTCCTGTCTCAAGTCAGTTTTCTTTTTCCTTTCTGTTTTAAGTAGATGTGTTGTTTGTGCTTGTATTGTTCTTCCTTGAAGTGCTTAAGTATATTTTTTTCTCAAAAAAATTTTTTTCTTATTTCCATTGTCCCTAGACCTGCTGATAACCAAAGAATATAGATATATTTAAGCTCTCAGGTGGTTGCTTGAGGTCTGGAAAATTTGGAAACACTTCTGGAGTCAGAGTAGTAAATTAGATGTGCTTCAGAACAGAAGTACAGAGCTAGGCCCCAGCTGAGTAAAAAGACTGTTTAATTTCCTGAATACATTACTGAAAAACATGCCTTTGTGTTTTTGGTAGACGTGGTCACTCCATTCACTTGCCTTGATCGTGGATTCTAGTGGACCAATGTACCGTGGGTACGTGGAGCCAACGCTCTCGCTCGTTCTCACGCTGCTCTTAACCGTCCCGCCATCGCACACAGAAGTGCATCAGTGCCTGGGCAGGTGCCTCGGGGCTATAATAACTACTGTTGGGCCTGAGCTGCAAGGTTAGTGGGAATTTGAAGTGCAAAAAAAAAAAAAATTACATTGTATAAAGATGATATTATAACCTTAAATGGTAGAATATAAGTTTTTGTTGATTGCAGGTGGGGGAGGCAATCATTGTATAAAGACGATATTATAACCTTAAATGGTAGAATATAAGTTTTTGTTGATTACAGGTGGGGGAGGCAATGTTGATTGTTTCAGTTACAGTCCTGCAAACTGCAGTTTGAGATTTGTGTAAAGAAGTTGCAGTGATGTATGATGTTTTGGCTAATGGTAAATTTGCATGGTAGATAAGCCATGAAACCCTCACTGCATATTTTGCTGTGTGTATTTTTTGTGGAGCATGAGACAAAGTTTTTCCCCTGTTTTTTTAACATGTGTTTATTTTATTTTAAACATGTGGCGAGAGCTTAGGTTTGACACAATTGATGATTCTATGAGCTACAACTCATTTCCGTTCATTCTATATAACCTTAGATCTCTGTACCTTATTGTAGAGACTTAAAATCTTGTCATGCCAAACACTGTGTCTGGAATTCTGTGCCTCAGGTGTTAAAACCATGGATTCATAACTTTGTCTAACTGGTATTTTTAGGAATATTTATAGGATGGTCTTTGATGCAGTGCCAGAGAGCCACTAATGGAATTTTAACTCTAAATAGCTAGACTTAAGATTTTAGTTATGACGTAGTTCTAGATGGTTTAATTGAACTTGTGTATCTGTGTGTTAACCTTTTGACCTGGAATATGGTTAACTTTTAAAATAACAACTTGAGTAGAACATCTGCAGGTTATATTTCGGTACTTGAAAATGTTTTTGTAAACCTGATGTGGGTTAATTCTTAAAATGCTGAATGGGATTGTTCTTCAAATCAAATGCTGTTCTTTTAAAATGCTTGTTTTAGTAGAGTAGTGCCACTCATCTATTTGAGCTAATTAAAATTGTCTGCATACATAGATACCAGCTTAAGAGTTACCTGATATTTTAGGAAATGGCTCAGTGCCAAATGGCTTGGTGAAATGTTCTTATACATATATAGAGTGAAAGAGACTTCTAAAATCTAACTTCAGACAATTAAGTGGTTTCCTGACCTGGGAAGAGAGTCTCACGATATTTCTGCCTGAGATTGTCTGTCCAAAAATTGATTTGGACAGCATATTATTTAACTGAGCTAAAAAAGAGATACTGAAACACTCTGTAGTGTTTCTAATTTGTATGGCAAACTAAAAAAGTTGCATGCTAATTTGAGAACTCTTTTTTGTGATGTTGAAGCTTTAATAATTCTTGCTTCTCAAAGGTTTAAAGTCTGCAGTTGTGATAGAAAAGTTTTGCTGTGCTAAGGATATCCTCTTACATGATTAGGTAACGGAGCTACGATTTCAACAATCCGTTCTTCCTGTTTGGTGGGATGTGCAATCACACAAGACCATTCAGACTCACTTGTCCAGGCAGCTGCTATATCCTGCCTTCAGCAGCTTCATATGTTTGCACCACGGCATGTCAACCTGTCCAGTCTGGTTCCCAGTCTTTGTGTGAGTATCAAATGCATCCCTGCTGGTTCTCCAAGTTTTATGCATGTGCTTAGCAGAGAACAAGGGAAATACTTAGCAAGGAGAACCATATGTAATAAGCAAGTTACGTTTGCAAAAACGCTGGAGTCCCCAAGCCATTTTACATATTTTCAGAATGCTGCCCAAACTGAAGTCATAGGGGCTGATTCTCTTTCACCCTGAACAGTGTAATTTATGAATAATATAAATGAGCAAAAAAGATGCTGAAATGCTCTCTTTGCTCCAACTAATTGTATACAAAGAGGGAAGTGAATGAGTTGGGGAAAGATTTTTTGATTTATGTTGCTACTGTCAGCATATTAGGGGTTGACGTAAAAATTCTTGTGCTGCTGCTGTTAAAATGTTGCCACCTTCCCTCATTAGTGTTTTGTCAGCAAGTCCTGGCTTAAGCCTGAAAGTAAAGCAAAGGCTTGAACCCAAAACATACCAAATACGAATATAAGAGGAAAGGTGGTGTGGGTGTGGTTTTGGTGTAGGTTGGTGGGAGTTTATTTAATAATTATTATTGTAAAAGTTACTTTTAGAGGGTTCAATACTCCAATACTGAGAAATTTGAAAAGCTTCTTTGTAATGTCTGTTAGATGTTTTGCAAAGTTGTTTATGTCAGCCTTTGCGGCGCTGATGACTCAGTGTTACCTGAAGGAATGCAATCCTACTTATGTCAACACTGGAGCTTTTTCTTAGTATGCCAACCAGATTTTCCCTAGGGCATCCTCTCATGATTAGGTGCTTCTCTTCAGCCCTGTGCACACCCAAGCCCCACCCTGCCCCAAGCACTCCTGGGAGTGCAGTGTATTTACAGAACCTGTCACTTGTCCCTTCACAGAATTTTGCATGAAAGGGGTGTAACACACCCAGAAGTAGATAAGCTCTTTTGTATGAATATCATGTACAACATGAGAGATAATTCCTACAGCCATTTACTCTGTAAATACCAGTGGGTGATGTTACAGACAAAGAAGTTCATACATGAATAATTAGTGCTGTTTTGAAACCTTTTCCCATGGTTTTCTACTGTTTCTCTCCTGTTAATTTATCATCTTCTGCTAAATGAAAGCCATTTTTGTTTTGCTTTCTCATATTCCTTACTTTCAAGTTATACTTAGTTTGTTAGGACTTCCTCTGAGTTGTCTTGAGCATTTCTTCAAACTGCAAATGCACAGTTATGTAGGCAAGGTCTGCCTTACCTGCACCATTAGCCAACTCTTCAGAATGGAATTAATGCCAGGTGTCAAAATTAAGCCATGCAGTTCCACACTCTCATTTTAATTTCTTCTTTCTGCATTGGCTTCATAACTTGTAGTTATTTGTTTTGTAACTTGAATCACAGAATACCCTTTACATTAATAAATCTCCCAAATGTTCTGTGTTTTAGGTCATTGAAACAACCTCACTTGTGATATTTAGAAATTCTTTAAAGACTGCCTGTTTTTTTAGGACTAAATTCTTATATATTCATATATGGAATAAAGATGTACTGTTAAAATGCTTTACAAACTGTAGAACCCTTTCATTTAGGAAAGCATTTTACGTCCCCATAATAACCTAATACCAAGAAAGCAAATGGATCTTTTGTTTATTAAAACCAAATTACCCTGAAATAAATAAAGAGTTAGAGTTTCTTAAAGGGCACTCATCACCTCTTCCACTGTGGAAAAAACCTTCACTTTTTTGTGGAGCTACTTCCTCTCAGAAAAAGAGACCATACACTATTCTTCTTTAAGGAAAATATTTGCTTGTGCTTTAGGTGATTCAGAGGAATTAGAAGCCAGTGTTGCTTAGCAAAGAAATCTGATGCTGTCTTGTTGAGAGGCATTTTTAAAAATGTAATGCTGTAGATTCTATTACTACTGTGAAATGCAGATTTTATTATAGCTGTCATGTGCAGTGCACCTGATAATGGCTTCTTTGTTTAAAAGAAAGTGATTTACAGCTATAGCAGAATATGAGGCAGAGTAGTACTGGAGTCTAACAAATTGGAAACTAATTAATCTAAATCACCCCGGCACAGTAGTTCCAATATTTAAGCTTTTACCTCTTTAGTCAGGTAACAGCTGTCAGCTCTGTGTATGTCAGCTTTATTTTGATATTTGTGTATTATGAAAAGTGCTTACTTCTGAACTTTCAGAACTTGATTCCCAGCAGCTCACACATGGGCTTGTAACTGAAAAATTGAATATTTTTAGTCCTTAGCAGCATTGATTTATTGCTACAGGGGCGCAGCAGTTCCCTCACCTGTAGTGGTTTTGACTTTCAGGTTCACCTGTGCAGCTCTCACTTGCTGCTGCGCCGGGCTGCAGTCGCGTGTTTGCGGCAGCTTGCTCAGAGGGAAGCGTCAGAGGTGTGTGAATATGCCATGAGCTTAGCAAAGAACGCTGGAGACAAAGAGAGCACTGCCATCAGTACGTACTTTCACGTGGCCTTTGTGTGACAGTTGAATGCACATGTGTGCATATGTGTGCTTTGCCTTCAGAAAGAAGGGAAAAAGCCCAGAACCCCCTTGTACCTTTAGTGAGGGATACCCTTAACTGTCCCTTCTGACTTCAATAATTTCTGGCCACACCCCTGCTTGTACCGCTAGAATTTTGTTTATGATTTAATTATCTGTGAAATTCAGACTTTAATCTCTCTCTCTTGTTAAGGCTGGCAGTCAAATAGAGAACACAGTATCTGTACAATGGAAGCATTTTACAGTTTTTCTGGTGCTATAGCTCTTGTTATTTTGAAAATTCACTTAATGGTGTGCTGTTTGATTGAGATACCTGGTTGTGTCATATTCTGTTAGCATCATATCTGCAATGCCTGTGGACTTTGCTGGCTGGTCTAATTCTTGTATACATCATTTTATTTTGAAAATAGGAGGCTCAACAGTGTTGATCAGCACAGTCTTCCCCTTGAAGACAGGGTTTTTTTTACTTATTTGATACCTAGAGGTGTTATTTACATTGCAGATGGAATTAATTGCTGTATTAGAATCTTTGTAGCATTGGTTCAGAAAAATATCAATAACATCTTGGTGATCTTTGACTGAACTATACACACACAGGTAGACAATGTCCAATTCAAATCTGTTGCTCCAAATTTTAAAACTGAGTTCCTGATTTTAGAAAAGCTTTCTCGTTTTCATTTTGCAGACTTGAATCCTTTTGCACCAGGGGCCGGTTCTCGGCGAGACGCTCATTGCCGGCATCAGGGGGTTAATATAACAGAGACCGGCCTGGAGGGCGTCCTGTTCGGAATGCTGGATCGAGAGACCGATCGGAAATTGTGCTCAGATATCCACGATACTCTGGGACACATGCTTTCATCTCTGGCAGTGGAAAACCTTTCTCACTGGCTCATGCTTTGTAAGGATGTCCTTGCAGCTTCCAGCGGTAAGTGTTCTGTTGGGCTCACATAAATGACAGTACGTCCTTAGCGTTAGCATGTTTGGGCAATATTGGTGTGGAACTTCTCCTTTATCCTAGTTAAGATCTGGGTTATATTGTATACACAGTTTGATTATAGTGCAATTAAACTGCCATAGAAAGAAGGAATTACTGATGTTAAGTTTCAGAATATTGCTCGTAAAAGTAAAAAGTTAGCTGCTTGAAGCAGGATTTCTAATGGAGAAGAATGGTGTTTGTAAGTCTAACATTTCAGTATCTTAGTGAAAGCAGACATCCTTTTTAGCCTGTATACATCAGGATTGTACAGGGAGAAGACTCCTGTGCACATTCTGAGCTTTCTTTTATGAGGTTTTGTGAATTACTGATGTGATGCTGTGTAACCATGGTGATGAATTTTTTGTTTGTTGTTCAGCCTTGCAGATTTGTTTGCACAGATTTTGTCCTCTGAGACCTTATTCTTGTTTTTCAGCTTGTAGGGTGGTTATGACGCAGAATCTGCTCATTTCCCTTGCATTTATACTTGTTTATTGGCATGTGTGAGTTCATCCTGAAGCTGTTTCTAAATACTGCCAGCTTTACATTTACTGATGAGTAATGCTACCAATAATTTCTTTATGCAATATAGTTACCACAAATCTGCCCAGTGAGAAAGACCTCATTTCCTGAGTTTTAAATTGGCATGTCTTTTGTTATTTCATGTGGGATGGGTCTTAAAATTTTTACATGGTTGTCCAATTACTTATTTATTTATTAGTAAGTGACAGGTCTCGGAGAAAACCATATTTAAATAAATTTCTCTCAGGTGTATTGTAAGCCAGCAACTTGACTTTGATCTCCTTTGATCCAACTAACTGGCATACAACCAAAATGTGGTTTGCTTTTAAGCAGAGATTTACAAATCAGCCACATGAGGTCCTGGATGCCTTCTCAAAATGCTGTTGTTATGCATTAGCATCATCCATGTTTGATTTGCCGTAGCCTTTTTCTTTATTGAATGTCTTGGCTCTTCAGTTGCTTAAATTTAGACTTTCTAAGAAGCATGCATTGCGATAATTTCCTTTAATTCTCTTCTAATTATTGCTGAGGTAATTTTTGTCAGTATTTTGGCGTTTTGCTAATTTAAACCGTGTCATTGAGGATTTGTTTTCATTTCTGAATAGCAAAATATAGATGCATGTTTGATGAGGGATTTTTTGGTCCATGTTTGGCTTTTGGTTTTTTATGTAATCCCTGAAATAGTTTTTATTTTCTGAAATGAAGTCTCTAACCTACACCTAGAGAAAATAATTTTTTGAATGTTAGTTACATTTTTGGGTGCTGTCAGTGGCCTACTTGGCTGCATAGCTGTCCCATGGCATGGAGCTTTCTAATTTTGCTTCAGTTTAACTTGCTTTTTGTCTTCCACTTGAAATGGAAGCTGAATAGTTCAAAGCTAAGCTGATTCCTTTATTATTATGAGCCTAATAATTATTTTAATTCTAAGCCTTATCTTGTTTATTGGCAGTTTCATGGGTTTATTTACAAAACTGGGAAATTTAGGTATGGTATTCACCTATAGTTGGTAACTGTGGAGAATTAATATTACAGGAATTTATCTCATATGATGTAAGACAGATACAGGGTAATTTAACCTAGAACAGAGGTGACAACCATTTCTTTTAACGCTCTTGCTTTTGGACATTTGTCAAATGTTTCTACAGAAGAATTAGTCTGTTCTGAATCTCAATATAAGGAAAGACTTGAACTCATGTCCTTAACTGCCTTCTGTGGATTTTAACAGTGGCATGTTTTTCTTCCTTTTAATTGTTCCATGTCATAGACATGAGCACTGCTGCTCCCTTGGGAGGAGGGAAGGATGAGGAGTTGGAGAAGAAGGATGAGATGGATGATGACACAATGTTTACCACCTTGGGTGAAGAGGACAAGTCCAAGCCTTCTGTAGCACCTCGCTGGGCCACTCGAGTGTTTGCAGCAGACTGTCTGTGCCGGGTTATCATGCTGTGTGAGAATGCCAACAAGGCACACTTCGACCTGGCACTGGCTCGTTCAGCCAGACTGAAAAACCCAAAAAGTAATTGCAAGCTTTGGATTTGTTCTTAATTTTTTACTTTCATTTTGAAACCTCTTTACAGTTTAAGATTACACAACCAAGAAAAAAAATCATAAGTGCTTATTCTTTCATTCAAATGGTTAAAACCAAAGGAAATGCCTAGCAATAATCAATAAAACTGTGTCTTTATAATCACTGTAGGTACAGTACCATAGCACAAAGAATGAGGTTTTCTGGAACATACCAGTTCTGAAAGACTGGTGTGCTTAGGGGAAAAAACCTTGGAGATGCAAAGGTTTTCTCAGTTCTGGAACAGAAGCAATGAACTTCTAGCTAAGGGCAAGTTGGGAGTGTTTTCAGAGTTTAATGCAATGACAGCAATGAATTAAACTTGAGATTATTTTAGCATCTCCAATCTGAAGAGATGCTAGAAAAGAAAAAAAAGAAGGGATCAAGCTAGGTAATTATTGCTATTCTGCTATGGCAGAGAGGAGGGGGATGTGGGAGGGAGTTATAAAAAGACATGGACTTTATAAGGTTCGTTCTTTTGGTATCCATGAGAGTGATAAATCTTGGTTTTCAAGCTCATGTTCCAAAGGTAGTTTTATGAGTTAGAGGATCAAAATTGAGAGGTCCTAGATGGCATACTAGTTTTGTGAAGAAATGTTTTTCAAATAGTGTGAGGTGTCTGTGCTTGAGTTGTCCCTGTTTGTGGTTGTTTGGGTTCACCTGTGTAGTGCTCATGAAGACTTTGTGTATGTAGGATGAATATTGTGAGCATCCTAGAATGTATGACATTAATGGATTTTGGTGTCTGTGTTGTTGAGGGTGTCTGTTGTGATATGGAGACTTATCACATCTTTGCCTGTGTTGCTTTACTGCAGCCTGGTTCCAGCACTGTGCATTGCTTTTGTGAGAATCTGGTTTTTGACTTGATTTGAGGCCAAGGCCACTGAAGACTAGGAAGGAAAGTTTATTTTGTCATGGCATTGTATTACAAAGACAATAATGAAATAACTGCTGTTTGTAGGGTCCTGCAGAGAATTGCGTATCATAATCTGGAAAATTTTATCTCTAGTTATTTAAAGTGAACTTTGATGTGTTTGGTATCATTGTAAAAAGGAAAACTCAGCAATATTCTGCCCCCCACATGCAGCTGCTAAAATCTTCAAATTTTACCATTGTCTCTGATTGTTTGAAAAAGGAAGTGCAGACTTTTATCACTGTAGTTTCAAAGTGATTTTCAGTCTTTCTTTACTCATATGCCTCTGAAAAGTTTCAGCCACAAAATCATTTTCCTTTTTTACCTTGAGACTTGAAAACAGCTTAGGCAATTTATGGGTTTCATTAGTCACAGTGGATGTTGTTAAATAATTTATTTTCATGTTAGTTGTACATGTGGTAATTTCAAATTGATAGTAAGAAAAGAAATCAAATGAATATCTAGAGAAGAATAATCCTTTCAGAATTGTTACCAAGCTATGTATTTTTCCTGTCTGTATGCTTACAGCCTTGGATGTGGTTTTTGGGAGGAGAACCAGAGGCAGACTCAGATTTAGGTGTTGATATCAGCAGGGGTCACTGTAAGCACAGGACTCGAGCTGGAATTGCCTTGAAGATTTTCTATATGTTTGGGGGATCATTCAAATTAGCTTTACTAAATGTTTTAATATATTCTAAGCTACTTAGCCACATTTACATACTTCATGCTACACAGTTTCTGTTCAGTTTTTAAGGTTGTCTTAGGAATAAAAGTCATAGAAATCACTTTGTGGGGGAGGGGAAGTGGAAAACAAGAAAGCAAACTAGGTTACATTCTTTCCTGCTTCTTCCATGCATTAAATGTGGACTTGTGAAAACGAATAGGTAAAATTCATGCATGTCAATGAGGATAATGTTGCAAGTATTCATCATGTTAGCTATCATTTAAGTTACTAAATAGTTCTTTCTGTTTTGTTCTAAGATGACTTCTTAGTACTGCATCTCTCTGACCTTATCCGAATGGCATTCATGGCTGCCACGGACCACAGCAACCAGCTCCGCATGGCGGGGCTTCAGGCTCTTGAGGACATTATCAAGAAATTTGCATCCGTTCCTGAGCCAGAGTTTCCAGGCCATGTGATACTGGAGCAGTATCAGGCGAATGTGAGACCTCCTTCATAAGTTCAGGAAATTGAGTATTTATGCCAATATACCAGTGTTAGCTTTGAGAACATTTTGTAATTTCAAAAAATACTGTGAGAAGATGTGTGTGAAAATGTGCTACAGAGACTCACTTCCCTCTTCAAATTTTATTTTTGTATCTCATTCTATCTATTGTAATTTAGTAGCTGATAAAATTAAAATTCAGTAGCTTGAAAGCCAAATATTTTAAGTTACACTTAATTTTTGGCAAAAGTGGCTATTAGTTTATAGAGCTAAGAATTGGAAAATATTGTTCATTCACTTCTAGATTTTCTTGGGAATTAGTGAATGTACTTCTGTTTAAATGAAAACTACAAAAGTATATCACTGGGAAGTGGGCAATTAAAAAATTTATTTGGGGATATTATCGTGCTTTTTTTGTTGCATAGCTTAACTCTGTCACCCCTTTTGTTTTCACTCTGTCATCAAGATCTTTCCAAGATCTTTCTAAAGGCAGGCTTTCATCCTTTTCACTTCCTACCTTTTTCTTCTTCCTTTTGTAGAGCTGTAACCATTGCTTCTTTCTCTGTGACTTGGTTCCTTTTGTTTCAGAAAAATATTGCCATATAGCAACTGCCTGAAAGGCATTTTTCAGTCAGTATTTGATGGATTTGTGGGCTTGATGCAAATCCAGCCATAAACATTTAATTTCATACTTCACGTCTTTTGGACATGAAATTGTCATTGGTTTATTGATCCTTAACAGAAGTTGCACCTGTAATACAGTAGTGATTAAAATGATACTCATTAACAGAGGGAAGATAATACCACATATTTCACAAAGATAGTTGAGACTTAAAAAGGCAGTGGGGTAAGCAGGGAAAAAAGTAGTTTAAGATTTTGTTGTTGTTGTTTAAAGACTGCTATTGCAAATGTTTGCTAGACAGCAAGGACAGTTTTGGTATGTAACTACAATGCCAAATTTTGGCAATCTTGTCTTGCTTATTCTGTACTTGTCCTTGAGCCTTAAACAAGGTGAGATAAACAACACTGTGTCCCTATTACTGTAGCTGGATTTTTAACTTTTCTTCTTATCAACAGGTTGGAGCTGCTCTGAGGCCAGCCTTTTCCCAAGATACACCATCTGATATAACTGCAAAGGCCTGTCAGGTACAGTGGAAAACGGTCACATACTATAAGCAGAACTAATTTTCCTTCTTTTTGGAAGAAGGATACAAAAGAGAAATAGCATCAAATGGCTGGAAGATGTTGTAAACTTTAGCTGTGATGTTTTCACAACATCTTTTGAGTTTCTTAGTAATATATTTTGTTCCTCAGATGTGTAGAAGTCCTTTTATGGAGCTACATCAAAAAATGTATCTGGAACTATGTCTTCATATCAATCCTGCAAGAAAAAAGAAAAAAAAAAAAAAGGAAAAAAACCTATTTGCTTAATGAGACCAGTAGAAGTTTATTTATTGTCTTTCAGTCTGATCAGATATTTGCATTACTGACAATTTACCTTTAAACACTAAACTTCTGTTCAGTTTAATGCTCTGTTTTAGAATGTAGAAGATCTGAGCATTCTCATTACAGTCATAGTTACAACTTCTCATTGAAAGTTTGCTAAAATATTTTTTTTTTCTGAATGTGTGCAGGATTGTTTTCTTGTGTGTGATCTTGTGTACTTCCATTTAAATCAACTATCAGCCACATAGCTGTAGTAGTATGTGGCTTTCACAGCCAAAGAAACTACTGTGGTTTAAAGAACCAGTTTTGTTAGCTATGCAAACATTAGTTTTAAAATGGTAACTTTGTGTTTCTGAGTTTTGTTTAGTAAATTTGAGTCATCAGGAGTGTGATTTTCTGTTATTCTTTTACACTCGTAATTTTCAGCAAAACTTGCAAAGATTGCTCAATTATGCCATAACTTGGTATCTACTTGTAGGAAAAATCCTGATTTACAGAATGTTTCTGCACATTTCAATGAAGAGGCATTTGTGTGAAAACATTTAACATTCCTTATAACTTGTCAAAATCTTCTCTATTCAACCAGTTTCAAAGCAAATGTATTCACTTACAGGATCCAGTGGTTGGAAATTAGGTTGGATATTTAACTTGCTCTAGAAGTTACACGGACAAAGAGCTTACCTGAAGGAGCTGGATGTTGTTATAGTTTTATGTCATTAGTGAAACTGATGTTGACTCGCTCAGCAGCAGGATTGAAGCTAGTATTATTCCTACTGTGACAGTTTTGTGAGAAGTTTTCAACAGCTTTGTCCTGTATCTGTTTTGGACACTTCTAGTGTTTGTGTTTAAATTTTTTTTTTTTCTAAGTATGTCTGTCACTCCTGATCATGAGAGAGTTCCTTCCCCAAAGGATGTCATGGAACAGGTTCTTTAAAAGCAAAATAAATAAATTTGAGATAGGTCAAAAATGGCTTGTAAAAAGAGTTTGCAAAGCCCGAACTGCTTGAGTTCTGTGAGTTTTTTTGCTTCTGATCCTCATCCTTGTAGAATAATCTCCAGAATAAGAGCAGCACTTCTGAAAGAATTTGTCCCTTTTCCTCTTTGAAGGACAGAGCTGCACCAGTATTCTTCTATTGCCTGCCTTATGTCTGGCATGAGTATGTTTCAGAGGATGAGTGCCAATGTGTAGCATTAGTCAGGAGCAGCCAATCTGTGTGTTGTTTGTTACTTTAAGTACTTGTTAGGATCCATTTAATTCAAATGAAACATTGAGAGACACCCAACTCTCTGTCCACCATTGCGGACAGATTGTTCTAGGTATAGAACTGTGGATTTCAGATTATAGCTCAATCTTCCAAATAATTTCTAGGTGTTTTCTTGACATAAATAATTTGAAAACTTCCCACTGGTGGGGCGTCTTATATATTGATTTGTGATGTGAGGGTTTTTAAGGTATACTGTTGTTGATTGCTGTCCAATATATTCTTCACAGAGAGTGCAGTGACTCATTACCTGAATGATTTGACCAGACGCTTGGGAACAAAATAAAAAAATCGTTACAATCTATTTATGAAGGATTGAAAAAAATTTTAAAATATTTTCCATGTCTCTTAAGTTCCCTTGTAATAGGCATTGCAAATATAGCTTCTATAACCACTCACCTGAGCAATTCTGTTGTCATGTCTGGGGAGAAAAAAAAGAAAACATGATTTATTTGTCTTAAGCAGGAAAACAGTGGCTAAGTTTTCCTGTTGGTTGTTTTGGGTTTGGTTTTCTTACTAATTTTTTTTTTTTCATTTAGGAGGTTGTTGGATTTTTTTGCTAGTTTAGAGTGATTCTAAACTTTGTTGTCTAGGTATGTAGCGCTTGGATAGGAAGTGGGGTTGTAAGTGACCTGAATGATCTTCGCCGAGTTCACAACCTTCTTGTCTCTTCCTTGGATAAAGTGCAAGCAGGAAAGGGATCTTGTAGCCAGCTTTACCGAGAGAGCGCAACTACTATGGAAAAACTCGCTGTTCTCAAAGCATGGGCTGAGGTAAACCACGACCATTAAATCTGTCAAAGTTTGGAAAGGTTTTACAGTGTCATAGCAGCATCATAGTGCCTGTACATGCCTTTCTCCTCACCTCTTGCAGTTTTACTCCTGGGATGTTTTAAACTCACTATCCTTCTCTGCCATTCTGTTGAGCCATATTTAAATTGATTGTTCTTTGTTGTGTTGCACTTTCCTGTGTAAAAATATGCACTCATTCCTGATCAGATTTTGAATTTTTTTCCCTTCTTACTGCTCTTAAACTTGAAAAAAAACCCCACAAACAAAACAAAAATCCCTAAAAATTAAACAACCTTAAAATATATTCTGGGGAAAAACTGCACTTAGTTGACTAGTGAACCAACTAGTTAGTTAACTCTGACAAGTGTTTATGATTGACACATTTTTAGGAAGAAAGTATGTGGCCAGATTGTTTTAGGAAAGTCCCATTTATGAAGCTAAGCATTATATATATACTGGTAGAAATAAAAGAAAGGATTTAAATAAAATGGAGTTGTGTTGAAAGTCTCTTTTTTCCAGTCATTTTCTGGTGAATTTTATCTGTGTAGAATCTGTTACATTCACACAGATATTACATCCATACATAGGAAAGGCTGCTGCTTTCCTTTCTTTTTAGAATCTCACAGCACATACGTTGACATGTTTTACTTGCAGGTGTATGTCGTTGCCATGAAAATTAAGAAAGAAGCAGAAACCAAACCAAAGTGTGTTTCAAAGAGCACAGAGGAGGATGAGGATGATTTTGGTACCGTGGATGAGTTGCCACCAGACAGTTTGATAACGCTTGTACAACCTGAACTGCCGGCACTGAGCCGTCTCTGGTTGGCTGCGCTGAAAGATTACGCTCTTTTAACTTTACCAGCTGAATTTGCTACCCAGCTTCCACCTGATGGTATGCTCTGAAATTTCTTGTTGTGTTCTGCAAAACAGAAAGAAACTGTAGCTGGACATTCAGAATTATTCTATAAATTATTTGGTATACATGTTTTTTATGCAAGTGATAAATTTCTGTCTGAGAATGTAATAACAATATTTTCTAACTTTGAATATTTTTCCTTCAATTTGCAATGAATATACTCTTTATTCAAATAATTGAGATCATTAAAATTATGTCTTTGTGGAATTAAGAGTACTTCTTTACCTCTAATACTTTGGTATCAAATGCAAAAAGATTTTGGTTGTATGAAAAACAGCCCCTGAGATTAGAGCAGACACTGTTTCACAGTATTTTACTGAATTAAGAGTGAATGCTCTATATGAAAAATGCTGCAAGATCTGATGACTGTGCCTGTCTTTTTTGCTCTCTTCTTACTGCTTTATTGACATCAGTGCACTTTCTTATGAGAGGTACTAATATTGCTGCTACACAAGGAGAGTTGGAATGTACTGCCACTAACAAGTGTTGTACCTGATTATGTTCGTATCAAGCACACCCAGAATAAATGTACTAATAAATTCTGAGTGCATACTTTTTATCTGTTATTTGCAGAGAATTTTAGAATTTACCTTTGCTTTGTTAATTTAACAGGAGGAGCATTTTACACTCCAGAAACAATTGACACAGCTAGACTGCATTACCGAAACTCCTGGGCTCCCATACTACATGCAGTGGCACTTTGGCTAAACAGTACAGGATTCAACGTGTCAGAGTCAACAGAAGAGACTGCTGCAGCAATGCCCAGTTCCCAGAAACGTGCTACATCCATTATGCTAAACCAGACACCTGGAACTCCACCTAGCACTAAATCATTGCCAGAGATAAACAAAGATCGAATGCACTTAATTTTGGGTAAGAGTTACAAGTTTAGAATTCAGTAGCAGCATATTATGGTATGAAACACGATGAAACTGAGAAAAGATACTTTGCTTGAAATCTGTGACGTTTAAAATTCATTACATGTTTGGACAGTAAAGTTTTGAAAACCTCTGTCTCATCCTTCCTCTTATCTTTCTGCCTTCTGTGTTCTTTGTAGCTTTGACAGAATATTTGTCAGTGTGATTATTGTGATTTACGTAATTGAACAAAATGAGTAGGAACTGTTCTACACTGCAGTATAATGCAGGTGATACAAAATGTTATGCTTCAAAGATGCAAAAGCTGTGAGGTTAATTAAAACACACACCCCTGTAAAACACTGCTTAGTAGAGACTGATATTTGGCAAATCACATGGAGTAGCTTTTTCATCAGTTTTTCATCAGTGAGTAGCATTCGCTGTTTCCCTTCGGTGTTACCTAACAGCTTTAAGAGGTGAATGTAATTTCTTATTCTGAGGAATGCCAGAAGTTTGCTGAGATACAGACAATTAAATCTGGAATTAAGTACCATAAAGAGAAGATGAATATTGCATGATTTTTGGAGCTTAACTTCATTTCGTTTGTCCTTACATTTAAAGGAGTTCAAGAAAATGAAACTCAATTTACAACTGAAGAATTCATATGTCTGACTTACAGATCTTTAGAAGAAAGTATGGATTTCTGTTCAGTAATCTTAAATTGCTTATTGTCAGTGTGTATTATTTATCCTGCCAAATTTTGGGAAAGACGTGATGCAGAAGAGGAAACAAATACAATTCTTCTGCATAGACTCTTTTAATTGAAAGGAAGAAGAATTGAGAAAAACAGCTATCTTTCTAAAGTTTTTAAGAACCTGCTATACTTACAAAAATTTTAAAAGAAAACTTGATTTTATGATTATATGAACATACTTTTTAACTACTGCTCTTTTCAGGTGTTAGCATACAGTTTCTGTGTTCACCACGACCTGAAGAGCCCGTAGAGCATGTTACGTCTTGCTTACAAGCACTACATACTTTATTGGATTCCCCTTGTGCCAGGATCCATATTGCAGAAGATCAGGTAATGTATGAGCATGTTGTAACAATCAGCTTTTTCCAGGTCTTGGTCTTTCATCTATGATGATTACAAGAGCTGTAATTTTTTTTTGTGTGTGAGAAAAGTATTTGTTCATCATAAGCAAGTGGCATAACAATTAGAAATTGTTTAGTCCTAATTAATGTGTTTCTATGTATTTTGTTTCACTGCAGCTCCTTGGTGTTGAACTTCTGAGTGTGCTTCACCGGCTCCTCCTGACCTGGGATCCTCCTTCAGTCCAGCTACTGGTTACAGGAGTTGTCCAGCAGATAGTAAGAGCAGCTCAAGATTATTTGCAGGAAAAAAGGAACACACTAAGTAAGATTCTGTAAACACGGCTTGCTTTGCAGAGTAAATAAACAACAGGTTTTCATATTGGGAAAAGAACTCAGTTGCATTAGAGTATGGTTACACTGAGGAGGAAAATGCTGTGTATTCTACAGATAATTTTGATTGTGTTCATAATTACTTGCTGACTTCTTAACACTTGTAAGCTGTATTTTTTCTTCCTCTGATCATTCTCATTTCGTGTCATGATTTTCATTCATTTTTCTGGAGCAAGAGTGGTGAGTGGTGCAAGTCATAGCCAGCACACCCCTTATTAATACCTTAATGTTTCTCTACTGACTGCCTCCTTAGCACTTCAGTTACCATTTTTTGTGAATTTTAATGGTTTAGCCACCAGTACAGGGTATTGTGATGTGTCTCTGGCACAACTGACATCCATGAGGTGAGTGAACTGCTCCTGAAACCAGTATGGAAAGTTGCCTGCCCAGGAGATCTTGCCAGGAAGTGGAGCAGACTTGCACCTGGGTTCTTACTTTACTTATTCAGGGCACTCAGGGTGTGTCAGCTACCAGGATCTTTGGGAACAGGGTGTGCAACAGGAGCAAGGCAGTTGGCATGGGAAGGCATGCTCATGCTGCCCAGAAACGCTGCTCAAGACTGTACAGTACTGCTGGAGTCAGCATAATGGTGGCAGTGACATACAACAACAGTCTGCTGACTGAGGGACAATCATGTCTGCTACATCAGAGGTGTAATGACCAGGTTTGAAATTCAGGTGAAAATGCTGATTTGCCTGTGCTCCAGAGGCTTGTCTGTGCAGCCATGGCTGGAAGTGACATTGGTCCCACCTGTGAAGGAAATGCTTGTGAAGGTGAGCAGACTCTGTGGTGTCAGGAAAGGTAAATGGGGGAATGAAATGTTCTTCAGAGGTCCTGCACGTGCACGAGCTGAAGTCCCATGTTTCTCAGAAGGAGAGGCAGCCATAGACTCTGCTGGAATATGGCCCTGGAGGATGATGCTTGCATGAAGGTGGCGGCTCCAATACTGTGACATCCCGCAACAAAAGGCTCTGTCTCCAGATATACAGTTGGAGCACACTGTAGAGATCTGGCAAGAGACGAGGAGCCAGCTGTCTTACTTTGACAGATCAGAACTGATAACACTGAAAGGAAGTGAAGGTGATACTAGTCAGGAGCCACAGGCTGCCTTATCAAGAAGAGGAGGTGAATGAAGCCATGTTAAACCCAAAGAAGCATTCCAGTCAAGCTGTGGGAGTCTCATGAAAGGCTTTTACCATCCAGTCATGTGCTGGAAGGGTGACACTGCTGGAGACTAACACTTAGAAGTGTATGAAGCACAGACTTCTTCAGTCCAGATGCTGGACAGTCCAGAGAAGGGTGGGGCTCAGTGGATTTGCTCTGCACTTTTACAGAAGAAACAGTTACGAAGGTTAATGGTAGTTCTGGCTATACCAGCTGTGTGATAGTGGAGGTAATAATTTCAAGGGGAAGGGAGGAAGGGAGGGAGGGAGGGAGGAAGGAAGGGAGGAAGGAAGGAAGGAAGGAAGGAAGGAAGGAAGGAAGGAAGGAACAGAAGCTTTGGCCTGACTTGGCAGACTTTGGCTTGTTCAGGGAGCTTGTAGATGAGATCTTGTGGCAAGTTTTCTTGAAGGGCAAAGGAAAGAGAGATGGTTCATCTTTGGTAGCAAAATAAAGCTCATTCACAATGGTCATGGCAGGAGGCTGACTTGGCTGAACAGGAACTTCTGACCGAGCTCAAATGTGACATGGAAGTGCATGGATGTTGGAAATGGGGGTGAGCTGCCAAGGAAGACTACTGAAATCTTCCTGAGTATGGAGGAGTGGAACTGGGAAAGCACAGTTCAGGTGGAGCTGAGAATGATGATGAACATCCAGTGTGACAAGAACAACTTCTATGGATACATTGTCCTCAGAGGAAATTTGGACCTGCTGCTGAATCGATTGGGTGATCTAATGACAAAACACACTAGAGGAAAACTAAGGCATTATGATCTTCTTTGCTTACTCCTCCTGTGTCTGTGTCTAATGAGCATGCCTAGGGAGAGCAGTGGTAGCAAAAGCTGGTGAGCATCCAGTTAGGGACTGCTCACAAAAAAGCTGGCCATACCCTGGTAGCAGATGTGGTGCATCTGAGGGAGCTGGCTGATGACCTGCTAAGTTTGTTGCAGTCATCTTTGTAAAGCTGTGGTGCTTAAGAAAGCTTTCCAATGAATGGCAAAAATGAGATGCTGTGACTAACTTTGAGTAAGGCATGAGGTGGGGTTTGAGTGAACTTGCCAGTAAGCCTGCTATGCTTGTTGAAAGGTTTTTGAGTAAATTTCTTTTGAAACCACTTCTTAGTACATCAGGTAGAAGAATGTGATTTGAAATAGCACAGATTTACTGAGGGCAATTAATGTCTCATCACCCTCTGTGATGAAATAACTGGCTTTGAAGGTGGAGTGGTGAATATTGTTTACTTAGACTTCTGCAAGGCTTTTGACCCAGTACTCTACAATATCATTGTCAAGTTGGAGTGATGTGGACTGAAAAGTAGGAGGATAATTTGTTGGGCTGCTGTGCTTGAATGGAGCTTAGTGACTCAAGTGTGACTGGCAGCTGGTTGCAACTGGTGTTCTTTAGAGATCAGTATTGGGTCTGCTACTGTTAAGCCCATAGGACAGATAGAAGAGAATGTACCCTCAGCAAATTTGTGGATGATAACAAACTGGGCAGGTGGTGGGTGTGCAGGAGGGTGGTGCTGCCTATAAGGGGAATTTTGAATTGCAGGTCTGAGAACCTGCTGAAGTTCAGCAAAGGCAAATGCAAAATCCTGCATTTGGGATGGAATGTGCATTGGTATAGGCTGGTGGGCTGACAGACTGGATAGCAGATTTGCCAGAGAAGGAGTTGGTGTGTGGGAATCTCTGGTGTGAAACCTGTGCAATGCTGACACCTCTGTTATTGGGCTGTGTTAGAAAAGCATGACCAGTGGATTAAGGATACGGTTATGAAGATGCATCTGGAGCAGTGTCCAGTTTTCTTTGCCCTTCCTCCTCATTCTGAGTAAGACAGACTTTGACAAACATGAAGGAAGTTCAATGGAAGTCCACTAAGCTGCTTAGGGAGGTGAAGTGTGTGACCCATGAGGAGAGGCTGAGGGAGCTGAACTTACTTAGTCTGCAGAAGAGAGGGTTAATATGGGATAGAGCAGCAAACCCCCTTCTTAGAGGAGATTTAAAGACAAGGCCAATCCAGAGTCTTCTGAAGGGCGTGTGGTGGAAGGACAAGAGGCAAGGACACAAACTGCAGCAGTGAAATCCAGATGGGATACCAGGAAAAAATTGGTCACTGTGGGAGCGGTGTAGCAGAAGAGCAGATGATCAGGGATGTAGTATCTCTATGCTTGGAGATACTCAAAACTTGACCACCAGTCTGAAAGCTACTTTATGAGGTACTTTTAGTGACATCTTCCTTTTAAGAGAGAGTCATCCTGTTCAATCATTCCTTTACCATTTAAAAAATATCTCGTATTAGATATACTGTTTCCATCTTTGCTAGTTAAATTACTTTCCAAGAGGCAACATGGCAAATAGTTCATTGGTACCTGGTTAAGTTGGGTAGGTGTGCCAGATTTTCTGTTACCTGAAAGAAGTGAAGTAAACCCCAGAGAATACTCTCTTATTAAGGAAAATTACTATCTTAATGTGGCACAATGTGCTGTTGATAAAAAAACCCCCAACTGATAGCTTTTTCCCGTTTTCCATGTAAAAACAGGGAGAAAATTTTGCTGGAACTTGAGGAACCAGCACAACTGAAAATGCAGGCTCTGTTCCTTCATATGAATTAATGGAATTGTTTACTGTCAGCCCAGTAAGCTGCTTTTTTCAGATTGATGAATGTGATAACAGTAGCAATCATTTAAATTCATAGGAGCTCTATAGGGGTAGTTCAGGCCAGCTTTGCCTTACTGAATCTCTGTTGCTGTTTAATGGGAGAAGGAAAGACTGCAGCTGGCCAAGCTGCCATCAAAAGAGAGACTTTTTGAACTGAATACACTCAGATAGACATAGAATCCTACAGTGCTTTTCTGTTCTCTTGTTTCATAATCAGTTTAGGCTAGAATAAAATTTTGTCGGGGTGGAACATTTAATTAATAGCTATTAAATTAAAAAAAAATTGTGCTGGCTGTTTATTTGTCGTTGGTTGTTGTTAATTTTACAATCGTTTTTAAGAGAAGCAAGACAATTAGCTGTAGTTTTATTTTGCGCAATACTACATTTGTTTTCTAGTTCCAGAATTATTTTTATTAAATATTGTTGCAATCACAGTACTTCTAAGGTATTCTAAACCCCTTTAAGTCATTCTAACTAAAACATTTAGTCTGACATGAGCCATGTTTGTCCTATCTTACTGTACAGCAACTTTTCCTTCTTGATTTTTAACTCTTGATTTTAACTTGTGAAGAGTGTGTCATGTAATCTTAAGTGTCTCCTCAGAGATTTCTTTCCTTTTTCAGATGAAGATGATAATGAAGAAAAAGAAAATCCTCTTGCTTTAGGAGAGGGAGGCGAGAGTGGTGGTCTTGTGCCTGGCAAATCTCTAGTCTTTGCAGCCATGGAATTGCTCATGTTCATCCTAGTACGACACATGCCCCATCTGAGTTCAAAAGTGTCAGATTCTCCAAGTCATATTGCTGCCAAATCCCACCTCTCTGAGGAAAGTGCTCGTCTTGTGGCTGCCACCGTTAATATTCTGTCTGACCTGCCTTCTCTGTGTTCTCCAGCAGGTAAGGCATTGTAACAGAATGAGTGAGTGGTAGCACAGTGAGGATATCATGCTAAAAACAAACTGTAAAGATATTCCTATGAATGCTTTAAGGGCCATCTATTAATAATATTTAGGTAATTAACTAAATAAAAATTCAGGTTTTTCCAGTGAGCAACATAAAGGAAATTTGATTTTAAGTTTGCACCTGTGCGCTGCACATTTGCTGAGGAAATTAGCTCTGTACCAATCTGATTTCATTGTTGGTTTTTTTCCCCTTTTTCATGCTTTTGAAACCTTTCGGTCAATTTTTAATCATATTGTTAAAAAACACAGACATTTTGGAGATAATTAAATTCCTGAAAAGTTCATGAAAAGCAGCAGCTGTATGAAAAGACAATCTTACTGAGGGAAAAACAGCACAATTCATCTCTGGTACCTTGGCCTTGCAGCCGTTGGCTGTCAGTCGTTCCCAATGTGATTATAAACTAAATAGAGCTTTCTTCTGCCCAGGAAGACTGTCACAAAGGATGTGTGTAAGCTGGGATAATTGCACTGAGTGAAGTTCATGGGTAAAGGACACAATTACATGGGAAGCTGTGCTCTTTGACTTCTGGGTTTTGGAGAGCAAATTACTTGACTGTTGTCTCAAGAATCTTTGGGAATTTTCACCCACTCTTATAGATAAGATATTTTAAAGTTGGTCCCCTAATGAGGTGCGCTGCAAATGACATATTTGGACAAAGTTATGCTCAAAAGACAATATGGCTTGTCTTCAAACAGAAATTTGTGAATTTGTGCCTTGCACTTTTTTAAGGAACAACAGATTTTGAGTTGGAGTCATGTCCTGTTTTTATTTGATTCCCGATTTTTGGGGGTTTTTTTGAGAGAGTGATGGGCAAAATGATGGAAAGAGGGAGTGATGGAAAGAGGGTGGGCAAAAAGAGTATTTTGTGTTGTCTGGAGTGAGGGTGTTACTCCCACCATTTGGCAAGTGGCCACTGCAGGCAGCTCAGAAACGACTGCTAGTTTAAAGAGCAGTCCCTTCCTGTTGTAATTGTTTTACTTCATGTGTTTATCCTCACAGCATTCCCAGAAGTGGGAAAATGGCAGGATTTGTGTTTCCACAGATGTGGGAAAATGAAGCATAGAAGAGATACGGGAAGAGGCTTGACTGTCTGAAGTGATCTGTAGATTGATTTTGCATGCCTAAACCCAACAGCACTCTTCTCCTAGTCCTGTAGCAGCTTAAAGTCTGTCAGCACGTGTTATTGAAACTGCTACAGCCTTTGTCCACGATTTGAGACTCCCAAACAGCTTCCTTTCTTTGCTTCTAGTAAGGTGGGGCACACCACCTTACTTGGAAAGTGCAGTAGCTTAGTTTGGATTCTTGTTTCCAGACCTCTTATTTTTGCTCTTTATAAGACCCTAGTGATATGTAGATCCTTTTCTGAGGTGCTTACAAGGTATGTCATCCAGATTGCTATCACATGCCATGTGGGACAAAGCTTCAGTAGCTAAATCATCATTCCTGAACAGACAGCAGCATTTCAATTGTTGGCTTGTGTGACTTCTGTTATGATACACTTCAGTAGCAGTGATGAATGAATTTGGTGATAAAATGTTGAAGGACCCATATCACTTGTTACCTGAATTGCAGATTATCTCATCTCCTTTGTCTTAACCATATGCATCCATATTGGGAAAGACAAAGAGGTTATCTACTACACTTCAAAAATTCTGTTTTATCTTTTTTTTCCATTTTTTTTTTTTTAGGGTGTATGACAATCTTACCCACGATCTTATTTCTGATAACAAGGGTATTGAAGGAAACAGCAGTAAAGTCAGCAGAAAATCAGGTCCCACCTCCAGTCACTGCAGCTCTTCAAGGGATAAAAACGATTGTTACTCTTACAACAATCAAGACTGATGAGACTCAGAAGCAATGGACAGGTCTTATCCGCAGCACTCTGGCATCTATCTTGGAAGACTCTCAGCCTGGTAAGTGGTTCCCTAGTGCAGGAGTTAAAATTCAAGAAAAATTAGTTTTCCTTAATGAATATGCAAGTATGGTATCTGCCTGTAACTTCATGTAAGACCTGAATGAAGAAAACTCCTCAGTTGCTTAACAAATTTTATTGAAGAAAAGCACAACGTTGGCTTTAACAAAGTAGTTACATCTCAGGAGCTCTTACCTCAGATTTGTCTTTGGTCTGTCTTCTTTGACAGTGTTGATCATAACCTCCAGTTGGAAGTTTTCCCTTTTGCAATGCATCTGGCATCAGCCTCTCAGGTTTTATGCTGGCACAAGTAATTTAGTCTTAATGACAGTCAGTGTTAAAGTGAATGAGTGGGAAGACAGCCACAGATAATTGTGGAAAGGTTCATACTGGAGTAGGATACTCACAACACTGTTAAAAGCTTTCTTTGGTGAGAAAGAAATCCTGGCCAAAAAATCCCAGTTACTCACCAGCACAATGGTTACTGTCTCTTTAGAGAACTGCAGACCACTTATGGTTCACATAGATGCTTTGCCTTGCCCTTCAAAAAGTGAAAAAATGTACAGTCTTAGCTGCGTAGTTAGCAAAAGAGAGACACAAAGATTTGCCATTTGCATAGTGGTAGTCAGAGAAAAACATCCCATTGCATTGCCAAGGAGCCATTTGTAGAGAGTGAAGAGAGGCTTGAATGGAGTTACTCATGTGAGAGATGGGGAATGAGGAGGTAATTGCAAATGATTCTGAAATGTCCAAAGGGAGAGGATCACTATAGGTTCATTTTAACCAAGCCAAACTTCTAATTTGATTTGTCACATCAGCTCTTGTTTTCCAGCCTTTAGTTACTGTTGAGATTTCACAGGCCCTCTTTCCAGAGACATCACTGGCTGGAGACCTTTTTGCAGGGATCAGAAATTTTTCTTGGTTCCTTGCAAGAGTGTATATTTTCCTTTCTAATCTTCTGTGAAGTGTGATAGATCACACATGCAAAAATCTAAGCAAGGCCCACTGCATTCAATTTCAAACCTCATCATTCAATAAAATTTAAAGAATGTAAATTAAAATAATTTAAATGATGTAAGAAAAATTGTCAGTTAAAATTCTGGGAATAGTTTTTTTAAGTGAGATTTCACATTACGGCTAAGCCAGTTGAGTGACTGGCTGACATCTGTAAAGGGCAGTCGTGCTGTTTTTCTTTTTTGCTGACTTTATATATGCTGTTTCTTTGTGCCTCTCAGGGGAGAGCAGAACCAATGTGGCTAACCAGACCAGCAGAACAGTGCTTTTTATATATATTATAATAGTTTATATATACATATTTCTGTTCCTGTTGTGAATTCATGAATGAGATCTGTGAAGACAGAGCTTATGCATAGAAAAAAAGAATTGTGACAATGGCAAATACAGGCTACTTGAAAAGCAGGAAAGGTTAAAGTAGGATTATTCCTGTTGGTGACAGTTGGCTGCCAGATCAACTATTCTGTTCTGTGAAACCTCATGTTAATTAAAAGTTGTTGCCATGCTGGATATCTGTTTCTTACTCTGCTGTATCAGCTGAAGATAATAATTTTAAACAGTGAAATAGACCTTCAATGGGGAGAGGATCTAAAAATATATTTTTTCTTTTTGTTTACACACTGAAAACAAAAAGCATGACTTGGTCCGAGAATGTGTGGGTGGTGATGTTTTCCTTGATACTTAAGTTTCAGAAAGATTGACTTACTTTATTAAAACAACTGTTAGACTAGAGTTGCTCAGATTTTTGTCAGTCACAGTCAACAATACTGTAAAAATGCATGTGCAGTTGCAAATAATTTCAAGTACATGTATTTCCTATTTGTGAGTTTTATCTGTGTTCACTGGAATTTAATAAATAAATGCTAAAGCCTCTTTGGAATAAGCTAACAGCATGTTTGCTTTTGTTTTTCAGAAGCCTCTAAACCTATTCTTGATGAAGTAAGCATACTTACAGCTATTACTCTCTTCCTCTTGTCAGCAAGCACTGAAATAATTGGAGTGCAGTCTTTACAAAATGGATGTATGAACAGATTTAGAAGTGCATTGAATTCTTCTGATCCTTGGGTAAGATCATGTTATAGGAATGTGAATGATATGCAGCCAGCAGAAACTAATTGTGATATATTTAACACATGTCCTGAATGTCTTGTGATGCCTTTACTTCAGGGACAGGTACTGCTGTCAGGATAACTAGAATTTTCAACAATGCATTATTGAAAATCATAAGCAAAATAACAAAACTTGGTGCTTCTAGATAAAGTGTTCATGGCCTTGTGCCAGGTTCTTGACTTCAGCTTTTTTTAAAAGGCAAAACCAGTCTCTGGTATATGAGCTTTTATCAGATTAAAAGATGGGTTGCCATAGAGGGGTGACATTTTTACATTAGTGTTGATCTTTTATAATACAAACTAAACCATTTTTTCCACAGATAAAATTACAGCCCACATTTATGATCAATTTTATATTTGTTTGTGCAAAACCTTTGCTTATTTTGCGTGTTCATACAAAACTCAGTTTGTGAGCAAAAATATAATTTTGTGGGAACCATCAGAACATCTGTATATCATGATTCATTTGTTTCATAATTGCACTTCTGCCCTTTGGCTTGCCTTTGTGAAATGCCTTCTGAATTATTTTGTCATTGAAGAGGAAAGTTAAAGAAGTTGTAGACTGACTTGGTTCAAGCAGGCTAATGCACTGTATGGGTAGTTGAGCTTAAGTTTTCCAGTCATGTATGTATCAGTTTGAGTGGGTATACAAATCTGCAGGTGGGAGTTAAGGAGAAAAATCTGTGATGCTTCCAGAAGCAAACACTGCAGGGATTCCTGAGAAGAAAAACACGCATAGGGTCACAGTGAGGCATATAAAATCCTGTTTAGACTGATAATTCTCCATAGCAGGGCAGGTGTTTTCCAGCATGAACATAAAATTCAGTTGATTTTGACGTCTGACTCTGGATGGAAAGCTACTTAGAATTTTATTGTGTGAATGGAAATGTCAGTTGTATTAAGTGAAACTTTTATGTCGCACTCTCTCTGAGCTCTGTATAAACACATGAACAGTGAGAGAGAAGTACATGGTCGCCCACTACCCTGCTGGAAAGCTGCCCGTCAGCTGGAACTTACCACTATTTTTGTAACACACACAGCAAGTTTGGAGAGCAGCCAGATGGTGTCCACTCTCTTCTCACCAATGTGCAGAGCAGATACTCTGTAATACTTGTGTGTTCGTTCTGGCTTTTTAAAAGTAAAATAGTCCTTGTTGCAGTCAGTAACGAGACACCTATTTGTAATAAAAGCATGATCATGATTGTACAAAGTGCATTGAACTGATTAAGGAGAAGACTCTTCCAAAGAAACTACTGATGCCTTAAAAGAAATACAGGAATATTTTTGAAACTATTACCACATGAAAAGGTCAAATATCATGTATAGTAATAACCAGAAGTCTGGTGAGCTCAATTCCCTTTTGTTCCAACAAGATAACTCAGTTGAGAGATCCAAGTGTTTCAACGCTGTTGGGCAAGTTCTACATGAGAGTGTGACTCTTAGGCTTTGAAGAAGCTCTGATTTTACCTTTCAGGAGTTTTTGTAGACTTCTGTGAATGCACAATGGTCCAAAGTTTTATATTACACAGATCAAAGGAAAAACATTTGGATGAAATTCTGCTGTCAGATGCAGTCATAAAACTCCTTTGAAATATGGCTGCATTTGAGAAAATACTTTTACTCCTTATTTCAAAGGTTAATCATCTTTAACAGCTAATAAGGAATGAAGTTTAAAGAAAGACAGAAAAGGAAGAGAATTATTTGTAACAGTATGGAGAGATAGACATAAAATTTGTTGAAAAGGTCAGAGATGATAGTGAGTAAGGCATTAAGGAAAAACGTTCTTCTGTGGAGCTCTGTTACAAAGCATACAAATGATATGAGAAGTGTTATTATTTCAGACCTTAAATATTGAATTGTATAGAAAACCTGCAGCTGTATTCTATTGAATTAACAGTAATACGAGCTGCATAACTCATATTTTCTTATGAGTAGTTTTTATAATCTATGATTTTTATTCAATATTTTTATTTCTATATCTGTGTTTTCACTAATCCCTGGATCTCCTCACAGATCATTTTGTTCAGTAGTATTTCCTCTAGAACATTTCTGTTCAGCATGTGCTCAGTAACTCATCCTGTTTGGACTTGAGTGCATTTAGAAAACGTGTGCAATGTTTTATCCTCATATTTGTTGTGAGGCTTCATCTTTTCAAAAATGCTGGGTTATTTGTGGTGGATTTTGGAGGAAGATCTTTGTATGCCCCAAAAAATGTATTCATAAATTCATCTGAACAAGATCATCAGTGGGTTATTTTCCCAAACCATGGCTTCAATAATCTCTGCTTTCCACAGAGAGGACAGAGGACAAAAAATAAAATAGAAGGATGACAAGGAGAGCATTCTGTGATCAGCTCATATAGTCCTAGGCTACTACCATCACAAAATGGAGAGTGAGAAACAAGGATGGAAAGGCCTGACACTTTTGGCTACAGCCTTGGCTTGTATTAGAACAATAAGATCACTTTGTTCTGAGTCATTTTTATGGGAGTGTTACCCTTCTGGAATTGGAATTGCATATCACGATTTTGAAGATAAAACTACTATTAGAGCTGATAGTTCTGAGACCTAAACATGCAGTTCACTGTGAACTAGTGTGACTGACATTAACTATGTCTTTATTTTCTCAGGGTTTATATTGTTACTACTACTTAGTACCTGCATGTTCTTTCTAATTGTCCTTCCTTTTATTGAACACTGAGCTAATACTGATTTATTAGCAGCCTGTGTTGCTCCTTTCCTCTTAGTATGTTTCCTTCCCATTTAGTAGTCTTTTTTTTTTTAATTTAATCAGAGATAACAGAGTTTATTAGGTTCCCTGAGTTAACAAATAACTTTGAAGACAATGTATTTATCTTAATTTGATTAGGTTCAAGCCAAGTGTTACCAGCTTCTGCTTTCTGTGTTCCAACACACCAATCGTGCCCTGTCAACTCCATATATTCATTCATTGGCCCCTATCATGGTTGAGAAGTTGAAAGCTGTGGAAAGGAGCCGGCCAAACAACAATCTGGAGCTTTTAGCAGTCCAGGAAGGAATTAAAGTCCTTGAAACATTGGTTGCCCTTGGTGAGGAGCAGAATAGTAAGTATTTAGGTTTTCTAGAGAAATGAGTAATGCTAAAATAGAATATTGAACATTAGAAATGTTGCAATTAGGAACTTGATGGCATAGTCACAAATGGACTGTGTGTGCTGCATGCTTTTGTAATTCCAGTGCTAGAACCTTTGTATGCATGAACTTGCACAGCATAATATGCTGTAACTTTTGCATTTCTGGTGATTGCAGGAAAAAAATTTAAACATGAACTGCAGTAATGAGTGATATTTTACTCTGTTTGGAAACTTGTATTTCATGCGGTTTCAATTTACTTTTCCTCATTGTTAACTTTAATTATTTTAGTAGACTCTTATCAGATTGCTTCTACCACAGCAAGTTAAAGAGCCCAAGAAATTGAACTATACTGGTCAGAGTATATTGATTGTAGATGAAGCAAGATTCACTAAATAGAATACATTCTTTATAGTTTATCTTTGACTTAGTTATTCTTCAACTGAAACAATGTGCATTCTGAAGACTTACTGTCTTTGACATTTGACTTCAAATGCTGAAGAAGTTCCTTGTAAAAATACTACTATTGGTTTTGTGTAGGGGTTTTTTGAGGTTTTTTTTTTTTTTTGGTTGGTTTTTGTGGGTTTTTTTCCCCCAATGCACTCCTTGTTGGATTTTCTCCTTTTTGATATAATTTAAAATTTCTTGAGCCTCATTCTGCTTCTGGAACATATGAAATGAAAATGAGAGAGTAACTGAAACAAATGAGGAAAGAGATCATCTGATTTGCTGTCTGGAGACATTCACTCCATGAGTATGAGTTAGTCACAACCTATAACGAAAAATAATTAATACTTTGGTAATCTAAAACAATTTAGATAAATGAGTTACCATTAATTTTTAAGTTCTTTGAGCTTAAAATGTACAATTACCAGGTTACACATTTCAAAGGTGTACTTAAATTCTTTCTAGGTACAAAAATTTGCCTTGTTGCTTAAGTTTAGCTGCGTTTTTTGTTCTCAAGGTCAACCCTCTTGATCCTTTTGCCATTTTGGGCTGTGGCCTTACTAGGTCATGCTAGCTGAAGTATAGCTGCCCTGCTAGTTTTTGAATTAGGATCTCCCAGACCAGTACCACATAAATAACAGCAGAGAACTGTCCCTGACTTTTTTGTGAACACTTGCATTCTGGTATCTGTTCACTTATGCTCTCTGGGGAGATGGATACTCAAATTCAATTGAATAACATTTCTGTCTGCCTGAAAAGTGTTTTGGAATCCTTTAATATGATAGGCACTCTACATCTTAAAATCTTTCATCAATGATCTGCAATTGGATGGTGCAAAAGCATCTCAAAATAAGCATCAGGATCAACATAACTGTAATGAACAGTAATAAAAATCTTAAATCCAGTCCTGGTAAGAGAGATTGGACTGATCAAAGCACAAGAAGCCATCTACATTTCAGTTGTTTTAATTTGATAATTTTTTGATTGCAGTTTCTAATGTCCGTTCTGAAAACAATATTACCCTTCCTTACCTGGTTAGTAGCTGGTAATTTTGTTTCCTTCTCTGATATGGTAATTACATTTTTTTTTCCTTTCATTTTTAGGAGTACAGTTGCTTGCCCTTCTCGTTCCCACTCTGATCTCGTATTTACTGAATGAAAATGCCTTTGCTTCTGCATCTACAGCATCTAAGGATCTTCACGAGTTTGCACTTCAGAATCTAATGCACATTGGTCCACTTTACCCACATGCTTTCAAGACAGTAATGGGAGCTGCTCCTGAATTGAAAACACGTCTAGAAACTGCAGTCCGAGCAAGTCAGGCCAGCAAAGCAAAAGCAGCTGCTAGGCAACCACCACCCACAGTACATTCCACCCCGACAATTAAACTGAAAACTAGCTTTTTTTGAATTACTTTTATTATTTTTGGATCATTAAGTAGTCAGAAGCATTACATTATCCCTGCATACATGTCTAATTTTGTGTAATTTGTATGTGAAAGGCTGTCTGATGGAGCTTTGTGTAATTACTTGAAATCCATGCATTACAAGGGAAGTGGTGTTACTTGTATTTGTATAGATTTTTAGGAAATTGTGATCATATTTATGAATTTCTGTTATAAATTATCCACCAAAAATTATTCTGTATCTAAATAGTTTTATTTATTTTTAAAAGCTATCTCAAACCCTCCAGTGGTTTTTGAAATCTGGTGATTGTTATCCCACCATTGTGCCAACACACTAACACAGTGGGGATGGAGAGAAGAAAAACAGTTAGGAAGTACTTACCCTGTACCATGGGGAATTTCTAGTGTACAAGTGTGAATTTTTTCCTTTTATTAAAAAAACAATAGGGAAAGGGACTTTGTAGATTGCTTCAGCTTGCATGAAATAATCCCCAAAACCCCACAACAAAATAATTGAAAATTTTCAGCCTTTCTTAAGGTGAATGATCAAGCATGCTGTCTTAATGAGTTGTCCTTATTTATGTGGTGTATATCTCTTTCAAATCCGTTTCCATGCTTGAAAATGAATAAAGGATGCAAAGAATCTAATCCCCTATCTCTTCGAATATAAATTTTAAAGAATGCACTGGAAACTGAGTTTATAAAGAGAACTGCCTTCTTATCTGCATTTTTGTAGGTGTAGATCTTGGCCCTTGTAAGGTGCTCTGTGTTTGCAGTCTTCCTGTTCTGCCAGCAACTGGTTGAATATGTGATGAGTCAGTGCTCTGCCCTTTGTCCAGACTCATAGGTATTTAACCTTCCTGCTGGATTTTATTTTCTGGTTACATCATACCTGTAGTCCTTGATCAAGTTTGCAAGCAGAGGTACTGGAGCACTTTGCACTGTACTGACTCAGGGGGCAGAACACAAGTGAGCGCCAGGCTCCTCCAGTTTTTCCTTCCCCTGCCAGGCTTTTTTCAAAAGCACGTGGCTCCCCGCACCTCTGAGTGAGTCTGATGTGCAGATTTTGGGGCTCAGGGCTCACGTGCTCTGCTAACCTTGCATGCACAGCCAGGGACTCCCAGTGTCTGTCTGCTGCCAGGCATCACCCTTCCTATTGCCAGAAGTGTGGAACCATGTATTTTCTTGTGTATATAAGACTGACTTACATGAATTTTTTGACACAGCTGTTGAATTTATGGGCTTTTATAGGGATCTTTCTATACATTTTGCTTTATAGAGAGAAGTAACGTAACCAGAGGTCTCCACTAGGCCTGCTGAGTTTCATCTCTGATGTTTCTCTGTATACTCTGTAAAAACTGCATATTTCAGATGCTTCAACTTCAAATATAACAAAGGGATAGTAAATAGAATTGAATATGACTAATATCTACTTAAAATATTTGTAGATCACTATTTTTGCATCGATACTTGCCTCTAGGCTTTCTATTTTCCTCTGAGACCTTACCTGATATCCCTTTGAGTACCTATGCAAAATGGTCAAGATAATGCTCTTTCGCCCTGTGGTAAGTTGGCTGTGTGCAAAGTATTTAACATAAAATCAGAAATGCTTTTATTTCACAGTGAATGTTTTAGCACTGAAGTGAGGACACGACAAGTGGTGCGTACTCTAATCTCAATTTTTTTTTTGTGAAGATGGTAATCCACTCTTGTCCCATTGTTCTGCAGGACTAAAGATGTATGCAGAAGTAAAAACTCATGTGCTGTACATGAGAAGGAAAGTAACTTCACTAGTTTTTTCATCTTACTATAGGTAGTGGGAATTAAATTAATTTAAATACATGCTTTTCTAATAAGTCTTTCTAGCATTACAGATCTGTTTTGCTTAGAGGTTCTGAACCAGTTTAACATTTGAAAGTATTAAGGACTCTTCCAGTTCAAAATTCAACACAAATGTTTTGCAAGTAAAACAGAGAACAAGTTTATAGCCAGTTTTAGATTCCTACCCCTCCACCAGGTAGTCTAGGAATTAATGACTTCTTAGAAAGATTTTGTCTATAATCGTGTTTTTACAATAAGTTTTATCTCAGCACTTTTAGGTTTTGGTTAGACTCTAGTTGACAAGATGTCTGAAAATTCGGAAGTGGGGAGGGTAGTGTAGCAATCAAGCATAACTAAGAAGTCAGTAGAACAACAGAAAAAAGTTAGCAAGAGAAAATGGCAATAGATAGATGTAAAGGGAGAGAGAAGGGAGAAGTTTTTCTTTGTATTTTGTGTGACTGTCTACAACATGCACAACTCTTGTTTGTATACATCCTTCCCCAGTTTAGTCCTCGTTTGCTTCTCTGCTTGCTCCTGATATTAAAGTTATAATCATGTGGTTTTGCACAATATTTTGGCATCAAATTCCATTTGATTAAAAAAACTGAAGTGACTTGAAATGGCCTTAGTGCTTACTGTTGTTTGTCACTGTCCCTTTCATCTTTGTCAATAGCCTTTTAAATGTGCTTTTTAATGAAACTGTTTGCTCCGCTTCCCCTTCACATCTTTCATCTTTCTCTGCTGTTTCCTTCCTTTCTGGCTGAGTCTTGTGCTACCCGGGTTCCTCTCCCAGATCGTGCTCTCTGTCCCGTGTTTTCGCTCCCGTTCCCCGCTGCTCTCCTGATGCTCTGAGTAAGCTTCCTCAGTGATCTTTCCCAGAGAGATCTTTCCCACCGGCCGCAGCTCAAACTCCGCGGGCAGGGTTCCGAAGCAGGCGGCTGTGGTTTCGGAGCGGCCACAAAGAAACAGGAACCGCTGCTGGAGCAGCCAGCGGCGCTCCCGGCGCTCCCGGGGCACGGCGAAGGGCGCACGCGGCCGGCGCCCTCGGCAGCCCCGCGGCAGCGCCTCGGTGGCACCCGGCACCTCGGTTCGACACGGGGCTGGCCCCGGCACGGCCCGGCGGAGCAGGGCTCTGCTGCTGGGGCGCACATGGCTGGAAAGGGAGCGCAGCTTCGGCCCGGCTGCCATGCGGAGCGGGCAGCGCTGCCGACATCTTCCGCCCTCAGCCCCACGGGCTCCTGTTTTCCCTTTCCTCGCGGAACAGGCAGCGTGGCAATTCCTGAAAAATGGTGTGTCGCTCTCCTTCCCAACATGGCAAACGATGTCCAAGAGCCCCCTGTAGCCTTGGGCAGGGTTTCCAGCTTTTGGCAGTGAGAGGCCGAGCGCTGCTGAGAACTCGGAGGAAGCAGAAAAGCCGGAGCTGCCAGGGCAGGGCCCGACCGGAGCATGTGGAACTGCTGCGGGACCCCCGCCCTTCCCGTGTTCCTGGGGTGGGCTGCGGGAGAGCCCAAGCCCTTTCAAGCCCGCTCGGAGATGGAGGTGACCATCAACCTGTGCTCCCGCTGCAGGGACTGCCTCTGCCCTGCCCCTCCCGCCAGCGCCCGCCCAGCCGACCGGACCGTACGCCCCGGCGCTGAGGCTCAGCCGTCCGAACTCCATCCCTGGAATTATGGACGGCGCGGGAAGAGGGCGGCGATCGAGGAATCCTCCCCGCCATCCAGCGGAACTACAATTCCCAGGACGCCGCGCGAGGCGGCGGGGCGAATCGCTGCCCTGCGCTGTACCCGCCGGGCCACCGTAGCAGCGGGCGGGGGCGGCTGTCAGGCGGTGACGGCGGGCGGGACGCGCCCAGGTTGTTGCTGCTGCTGCTGCTGCTGCCGGGACGCGGCGGGAGCGGCGGCGGCGAGCCAGGCGGACCCGGCCCGGCCATGGACGAGCAAGCGGGGCCCGGCGTCTTCTTTAGCAACAATAACAATAACAACGCCCTCCTGCTGCCGCCGCCGGCGGGCGGGCCGGGGCTGGAGCCCGGCGAGGCGGCGGCAGCGGCGGCCGCGGCGGCGGCAGCGGGAGGAGGCGGCGGAGGAGGGGGAGTCTCAGCCTCCGGAGCCGCCGCGCCGCTCTCGGCGTCCCGGGCTCAATACAGCGTGCCGGGCATCCTGCATTTCCTGCAGCACGAGTGGGGCCGCTTCGAGGCGGAGCGCGCCGAGTGGGAGGCGGAGCGGGCGGAGCTGCAGGTAACACCCGCGACCTTCTACCCCCCCACACCCCCGGCTCCGGCGGCCGCTCCCCCTCCGTGTCCCCCGTCTACGCAGTTGGAGGGGAGCGGCCGCCCTGGGCGCTGCCACGGCTTGTCTTCCCCGGGAGGGAGCGGCCGGCCGGGCTATTTCGCTGCCCCCGAGGGCGGCCGGGCGGGGGGTGGGACGTGGCGGCCGGCCCGGCGGCGAGCGGGCCCTGCGCGCTGTGCCGCTCTCGCCTCCTCCCCGGCGTTTTCCGGGCGCCCCTCGGGGTCGGCCGCCCCAGCTTGTCACCAGTTTCGTAACCCCTGTGAAGCAGCCCCCGGCGGGCTGCGCGCCCCCGTTGTGCCGCGGTTGCCCTCGGTGCCGCCCCGCCCGCGCAGGGGCCAGGCCCGCGGGACCGGCTGGATCCCCGTCGGTACTGGGGGCACGTTAGGTAGTGTTTTCGTTTGAAAAGCGATGGGGTTGATACGCTCATTAATGCATGAAAGGACTGATAGTGATCTTGTGGTGAAAGAACTTGTGAGCTGCTGGCCTAGAGCCATTGCTGTCAGATACTTCAGTGATGGGCACGTTGCATTAACTCCAATAACAGTCGATAATGCAACCTTCGTTCCTCTTTGGTGTTGTTTACAAGAAAATCCCTGTGTTAAGCCTCAACGCTGGCCATGTTGCTAGCAGCCCACTGTTTGGTTTTCATTTGGCCATGTTTGAGACTGAAAAGTGTCTATGGGTTTCTTTTTTTGGTCTCCTTTCTTTGTGTCTTTCTTCCTGTCCATCTCTTCTTTCTATGGCTTTCCTTGAAAGTACAATCTTTGTCAAGAGAGTCTCGAGTCTGTTTAGTAATGCAAACCACTTCTTTGTTTTCTTGGTTATTGTGTTGGTTTTTCTGTCTTTTAAATCTACTTTCTACATACATCAAACAACCACTCTGAGAAGAGTGGTAGGTGTGACATTCTTTAATGAGAGTTCCCTTGTAGGAATTTAAAGGAAGTGGTCATGAGAACAAGAGAGTAATTTTAATTTTAACTTCCACGATTCAGTGAGAAATTGGTTAGTAGCTGAATCGTATTTCTATTCACTGCATGCAGTTAATACTGTGTAGAAAGTCAGTAGCTTAGCTATGTATAGGAATAACCTCATGTGTCATATATCCAGTGGAGGCCCATAAATATCTTGACATATATTCATAGCTGATTCAGATATCAAATATTGCTTTGGAGAAAAAAAAATCTGTTTTACAGGACCTAGGAAATTTTGCCAGTTTATTAAAAGTAATAGCACTTTGCATATTTATCACATCCTTCAGCAGCATGACATCCTTCCTCCTCCCCCAGGTATCCCTCAAAAGCTTGGTGTTACGGATGAGAGAGGAGGAAAGAAATGGAGTATTTAGACTATTTGCAGAAGTCATGTATTATCAGTGGCAGATAACCCCATCACAAGTTGTTTGCTTGAATGCCTTTGACTCTTGCCAAAACATCTCAATAAAGTTATAATTAGCTGTGGCTGGCATTGCCACGAGCTGTAACAGCATTTATCTGCTGCAGAGTCATGTTCAGGAAGGTGCAAAATTCTTGGCTATCTCTACAGACATCAGGCGTTAACGTCTGCTGTGACCATTTGCAGATGAATGTTCTTGGATCCGTGTGAGAGGTTTGTGGTAGGGGTTCAGCAACTACAGGCTGGCTTTTAGAAATTGTACACCTGAAGCATCAGCAGTGTTAATTAAAGACCTGCTCTGTGCTCCTTCTGAAGCCTATTGTTGTCCTGTATATTTGGAAATGTTTAACAGAATAATGGAAATTTGAGGTCGGACAGTTTCTCTCTCCTGAGATAAAAATGCAGTGCTCCTCATTGTACTTTTATCCAATGCAAATTCCAGTGCTAGATTATCCATCCACTTTTGGGAAGCTGTGGGGCAAAGGACCTATTTAGTGTGGTGGGCTTAGTATCCCATAATTTTTTCCTGCAATTCATCTAGTTTCTAAGAGGTAGACTTCTTTTATCTCTGGTTCCTTACCTGCCATAATATTGAAATACTTGGGATACCTTATGCCACAGTATTACTGTGCTTGGCTTCTGCTCTGTAGTTGTTGGTTAGTTCCACTGTACCCTCTCTCCAAAAAACACCTTGTAAGTTAGTCCCATTGTGATTTCCTGACTTCCTTTTCTTCCTCTCTAGGCTTTTTATTTTCTCTTTTTCTTATCCTTCTAATTAACTGTGTGGAACTAAATGTGATGGTCAGGTAGAATACCTTCCTGTTGTGTTCTGTGGTGCTTGTTCAGGGGGCACACACCCAAGCTCATAACATACGTGAGTTAGCAAGCCGGGCAGTTTAATCTGTGCTTAGTTACTGGTCTAGTACTGCCTTTCCAAGGTTTTTCTCCCTCTCAGTGCCTGTATTTTGCTTTCCCTGGCAAACACTCATGTTTATTCTGATTTTCTAATTATTTTTCTTGAACCTTTTGAAATTATTGTTGCCTCTATTATATAATCTTCCTCATTCAAGGCAAAAGAGGACTTCAGTATTTATATCTATGTAAGCATCATTAGTAAGCTGTGTATATCAAATAAGAATGAAAACAGATTAATATGGGGTTCCCCTAGATGCTTATCTGCTGATTACATATTTAACTTTTAATGCTTGCTTTCTGTTTACAGTACTTTGACATCTGCAGATTGAAAAATTATCCTGAGAATAGACTTTCATGATGCCCTGTGAAGTAATTAGCTAGGATGAATACTAACGTTATTAATCCTCATTTAAGTAGTCACAAACAGTGCTTTATGGCACTGTAATCTATTTTCATATCTTTTCAGAAATTAGTGATTTTCCTTTTCTTAGGCTCTTCTAGCAGCTGCTTGGGAGAGTTGACAAGACGGGGTTTCCTGTTCTGCAAGTTTTAAACTTCAGGTTTTTTTTGTTCTGCATTTTTCCGGACTGACACAGAGACATTTCGTAGTTGTCATTATGTGTTGGACAAGCCCATCCGAAAATAGCAAAGGGTTTGATCAAATGCATGTGCAGGGCACTGAAATCCATACCTTTGCTTGAGGCAAGCTGGGGTGAACTGCCTCCCATACTGGTGTCTTGCCCTAACCATGGGTCTTTTGACTGGTTGGAAGTGACTGTCTTTTTCGGATGTTATTTCCCTTTAAATTAGCCTTCTGTCACCCCTGGGGGAGAATGGGGACTCTGCCCCGGGGGCTGGGACCCCGCAGAGCCGAGTGCTGCAATGCACCTCCTTGTCCCAGCAAGCAACAAGGCTGGATGAGCTTGGAAGGTGTGTGTGGGTGGGTGGGTGTGCGTGTGGCTTTTGTTTTGGCTAGAAATGTTGTCTTTGCAAGCGATGCATATGTTGCTGTGGAAAGTTTTGCTTCTGACAAACATTTTTCTGGCAAAAGTGCAGATTTGCAGATACTGGCGTTTCTCCGCATTTCACAAATGGTCTAAATTGCAACAAACTGCTGTGCTGTAACTGTGTTTATGGACAACCCCCCGTCCTGCAAAGGAATTTTCTAGCTTTTGTCCTCATCACTGCTGAAATTTTCATTTCCTCTAACCAGTAACTTGTTTCTTTGGAGTAGTAGACTCCATGCGAGTGGTGGGACCTGATAGCATTACATGAAAATTATTTTTCCTGGGTAAGCTTTCCTTTGAAAAGGTTTGCAAGGAAATTAGGGAGAATGGGTGGATACAATGTGCTTGTGTTTCTACAGCTTTGTTAAAAATAGTCCTTGTAAGACAGTGCCAAAAGAACAAGAAAACACCACCCAAATGATAGGGAAGGAGATAATGAAATGAGATAAAATGTGGTTAAATGATAGCAAACAGCTGTAATAGAAGGAATGTGATGGAAGTAATAGATAAGCACTTGAGATCGGGTATGGAAGTCAGATTTAGTAATGTTAGCTCTCTGGGGGGGGTCACGGATGGGGATCTTGCCCCTTGCTGCTGCTTTTCTGCTGCAAGAGGCAGGCGATGAAACCAGGCATGCTACGTGGTAAGATTGTGTCCTTGGAGATAGACAAGTTTAAGCAATGAGGAGAAGGGGCAAATCAGACAGATGGCTGTGACTATTTATAGTGTGGTTTAGGACATTTGTTACTTGATTCAGAAATTGTTGATATTTACAGTTTGTTGGCTTTTAGATAACGGTCCTCTTGTTGGATTAAATTTCTAGTTAGAAGTTGTTCTGATAGCTGGATAATCTGAAAACATTCAGAAAAAAAGCAATGAGCAGTGAGTCGGTGAAATCAGTTATTAAGTTAATAGAAAAGTCCTAAACATACAGTTTGACCAATAAAATTGAAGATAAATAAAATTCGAAGAAGTTTTGTATAAGATTTTCAAGTATGATGATTTAGGTCAAATTTCTGAGTTTCTCAGTCAAAGATGAATTGGCAGAAGTGCTGTAAAAGTCTTCTATGAAATATTTTTTCTCATAAAGCAGATAGTACAAAAGAATCACCAGTGATTAATGTTACATACATCACCACTGCAGAAAAGCAATAATTTCAACTTTATTGTTTTATATATATCAGATAAATCAAAAGAAAGGCAGAAGAAAACAAGCTGTGGTCACAATACTGAGGTGTATTTATTTGGGAAAAATGCTGCCAAATGGGCCTTGGTGACTACCAAATAGCCTCTCTTTCACAAGGTTTCTTTTGCAAACTTTATATTTGACAGATTCATGTGAAGCAAACTGTATTCTCCTCTACTTATATGCATGTTTGCCAGTTAATTCCAATATAATCATTGATATGCTGTCATAGCTTCTTTTACTTAAGTGAGGAGGACCAATGAGAGCAAATGTTCAGTGATTTTCAGAAATTCATAAGTTTGTAGATGTAGAATGTAAGTACAAACTGATGAGACAATGTTTTTGCAGGTGTGTACCTGGTTTTTATAGTTTGATTTTTTTTCATAAATGATCTGATCATTTCCTAGCATCAGATGTTTCAGTTCTTCTCATATCTGTCAAACCTGTAATTTAGTTTAAGTGTAATGAAAATGTGTTTCTTAAATAGCCTAAATCCTTTAGGAAAATGGCACTGTAAATATTGATGTAGTAAGAACTAGGAGAGTTTTACAATGTTACATTGTCTCCAAGTGGTCTTTAAACCTTTCAGACTCCTCTACATGGAAAGTTATACTTGCAAAAAGAAAAAGGCATTTTTCTGGTTTTTTTTTTGGTCAAGCAAAAATGGAATAGATAACTGTGTTCTAGGTGGAAAACTTTGGTTTTCAGTGTCAGGTTACCATATGGTGAAAGTGTCTTTTGTTGGTGCACACTTTTAATTAAATTGATATCTCTGTCCTACTCAAAATGTAACCCTTCTTTTTCTTTTGAGGTTCTTGGCTTATGGCAGTATAATTACATCAGAGATAAGTAACTTGGCACTGTTTGAACAAGTTGCAAATATAACTTAGCCTTTATTGACGTTTAAGTAGATAGACACGGAAACTTTATTTACTAATTTTAGAATGGTCTGTGTAAAATTCCCCAAGGAAGATCACGTGAATTGCCTAAGACTTTTGGTTCATCTTAATTTAGTGCTAAAAGAAGTAAGACTGTACAAATACCAAGCCTTAACTAAAACTGTTATCAGTAAACAGTTTTCTGAGAAAGTCAGTATTGGTCGGTAACCCGCTCACGTATTTGGCTTAGCAAGGCTGGTGAGCCTTGTCATTTCTACGTTTCTTACTTAAAACGTGGCAGGAACTGAAGTAGATGAGGGATCCTTATGTTTTAGATGCTGAGAAATGCTTGGATACCTGAAAGAGTTCTTTGGAATAATTTCAGAGTGCTCAGAATTCAAGCTTTGCAGACAATAAACTAGAAATAAAAATACTCTGAAGTGTGAAAACAAAAGTTCATTTTATCTGAGTGACCTGTTCTGTGTGGGCCTGTAGATGAACTCATTCAGGTGTTCTTTTCCTATTTGAAAAAAGTTCGCTATATGCTCTCTACTATTGAGTGGTTTTGAAAATAACCCAGTGATAAAGAAGTTAAATTAAGGATTGCAGTGAGGAAAGACTGCATTTTTTTGTTCTTAGCCAGGAATATGTTTCCCTTTAGTGCAGTCACATAGGGCAGGATTGCAAAAGCATTGGAGCAAAAATGGCATGCATGATATTCGTATCCTAGCTTGTAAACAGGAGGTAAGAACAAAATCACTTATGCTTGAATACAAGGAGTAGCTGATCCTGGATGTAGGAGTGAGGAGCTGGAGTATGCCAATTGCCTCTGCAAATGCTTGTGTGGTCAAAACTGGTTCACTCCTCTTTCTCCTACTGAAGCCAAATCTAAAAATCTCCTCCAGAATTTTTTGTGCCTTGTCTTGCCATACCCCAAGTGATTCATTCGGCCTGTGAACTCCCATTGTCTGTTTAAATGTGGGCCATGAGTCTGTTTATCAGTCCTGGTGCTGACTGCTGTCGCTGCATTTCTGCTGTTCTTGTACAGCAAGTGGAAAGGAATTTGAGCATTTGCAGTTTAGACTCCAGCTCATAATATGTGATTATTTTGTGACATGCCATTGCAGTGTTGCTTATAGAATTACATAATAGAATTAAGAGCTGTGATCTTTTGTGCTTATATGAGCGTACATGGCACGTGCTCTTGGGTTGAAAAAAAGTTAATGTTCACCACTTAAGTACGTGTACCACAGAAATGATTGGTGAGAAAATTTTTGCTCATGAGGAATGATTAAATAAGTTCACTATACATTGCTTGGCAACTGTTTTGATGCTTAAAATTGCTAGAACACTGAAAGGCAGCACTGAAGAGAGAATAAAATCTCTGGATATCTGAACAGAGATCTATGTAGTAGAACACTTCGAACTGCAGAAAGACAAGTCTTCCTGTTTTTAAGATGCCTAAGTTAGTATTCTCTTATTGCCAGGTATAAATTGTGAATACATTCTGAATAATTTCTTGGGAGTTTTTCAGTCTTTCAGAATTTGTTTTTCAAACAGTGTTTTCTCTTTGAAAACACTGTTTGAGAAACAGAGACAAAGAACGTAAGTCAGTGGCATTTTCATCCATAGTTTTTTTACTGTAAATGAAATCTTTCATTTCTTTTGGATGGTTTTTCTGGGTTTATCTCTGATCCTAGTTTTAGGGCATCTCTGAGAAGTTCAACAAAAATAAGACCAGTAGCAGATCGTGCTCTGCCCTGGTCTCATGAGGTGCTATCATCCAGTGAGAGCATGTGAGGGATAAATGGGATGAAGTACCTTCTGTGTGGGGTGAAGTTAAATATGTCTTGGTGCCTGCCAGTCGTTTCAGCCTGTGGCCCCACTTCAGTTTTGTTATCTTAAGTGGCTGCAGGAATTACAAAAGCTTCCTAGCCTCTCTTGGCACAGAGTGTGAGTAGGTGTGTGTAGTGATGTGAAGTATGGTGCCTCTTAAAATTGTTCCCTAGTTGTACTAGACCATTGATATTTCCCTTCCCCCTTCCCTGTCTTTTCTTCTCACCCCTGGGGCATGCCTACACTTATTTACAAATATACTTAAACATGTAGTGCTTCAGTGAGCTGGGCTATAATCTAAAACACTGAGTGCCCTGGCAGCCTGCAGAATCCTTCTGGCAGATCTTGGTAGACCGGTTAGCGCAACTGTTCCAGATTGATTCATCTTTTTAATGTATTTAGTTATTTTAGCTATCTGCATATTTTTTGCAATACTTTCCCTGCAGTTTCCCCCACCACCCTTTTGTCCTCTTTTCTCTCAACCTCTGAAGACCTGGTTGTTGAATTATGGAAGCATTATGTAGAGAATTGTGTGTCTTAGTAGCTCTTTGTCATATGATGTCTGTTGACCTTTAAATGCCCATAAATTTGAAGTGAGATTTACTTTAAAATATTATGATAGATATTTTAGAGAAGACTAGAAAGGCTTTATATAATTTTTGAGTCTTACGAATTTAAAAAAATAAATTGCCTTTTAACTTGAAATAGCTGTAAAATCAGTAATTGATAGAAGTTGATACTAAATGTGCACCAGTTGTTTAGCAGTCATAGTATGTTTATTTTTTAAAATTTCCTGTTAAAGAAGAGAATTATCTCCTGCTCTTAGGTAGTGTCAAGGTATAAGCCTAAAAAGATGTCTAAATATAATATACTTTAAACATGCTTGTTGTGGTTGCTGATTCAAGGAATTAAAACTTTCAGTGTAAATTTTTAAACATTGGTGAAATCTGGACTTACTAAGATGTGATTTCATTATTTAATTATGTTGTTATGCCTGCTAAGCCAGTATTAGGAAGTCAACGACATTTACAGAAAGAGTTGTTTCTAGCCCAGTGCTACCTAAAACATTTTATCACCTTTTTGTCTGCTTCAAAGTAATATGACATTAGAGTCCTTTGGGGAATTTTGTAGAACAGTAATGTTGTCTCTGAAATTTTTTTTAATATAAGAATGATTGTTATTTTTAAAACCTCTTAGGAGAGAAGTGGAATAGTTAAGGTAGCTACAGTGCTGTAACATAGACCGGATGTGTACGACACTTCTAGGTTATGTTGCAGTTGGTCATACAAACAAATTCTGTGAGATGAAGTGAAAAAAAAATACTGGGTTCAACAATTGCAGCTGAAATAGAGTGTTCCAGGCATGTCTTTTTCCAGTGTTCTCTGGTTTTGTGGCAGCTATTTTTGTTTGGTTTGACTTTGGTTTTTTTGTTTGTTTTGTTTTGTTTTCTCCTTCTCTCTTGATCTTAATTTCGCAGTTGAGTTGGAATACAGTAACTTGTAGCACTTAGCCTGGAATAAACTCGAGGCGGGTCCTGCCTTGATTCTTGCTGTGGAGCCAGCGGGGCCGGGTGCTTTATGGAGACGATGTGCCCCACCCATGAGGCAAGGAACAATATGAGGTTTTGCGTGATCCCCATAGGCGATTTTGAGGTTTGCAAAGACTGGCTTACAACTTGATGCATTTTAACCTTATTACCTAGAAGGTCAGTTGTCGCAGAACCTGTTCGTTGGGAATATTTGCGAATTCTTGAAATTTTTGGCAAACTTTCCCAGGAGTGGCCAAAACACCAGTGTAGAACAGTGTTGCAGATAGCTCAAAGCGGAAGGGAAACTCCTTTGCTCCTCTACTCCCTCAGGTGTAGCTCAGGCTGCAGATTTGACTTGAGTTAAAGCTGCAGCCGTGGGAAGTCACCTATGGAGTCTCAGTCTATTGGTAAAATTCTGTCATTTATGCCTGAAGCATAAGAAAACTGTAGTTGTGCAGTTCAGTTACAATTTTCATCATGTTTCAACCCAGCCCTCCTGCACGTTAAATGTTTGCACAGACATTTAGACAGGTGTTGTCTATGTATTTTAATTGGAAATAGTGATCCTGCGGTTGCCACTGTATTGTTCTAGAGACTGCGAAAATCCTGCTTCATGCCATAATTTGTCGTTTTAGATATTTGAACCCATTGTACTTGTTTATTCAATTTACATTTATCTGCAAAGTGTTTGTTTTATGGTATGAACATTTAGGTTCCTTTGCATATTTTCTGTGAATTGCCAAAAGAATGAAATGTTAAAGAATGAAATCTGCTTAAGACATATGAACTGTTAGTATACTATTGTTAATATAAAATTTCAGTTATTATTTTAATATTGTCCTTATGTACAATATAAGCAAACCTGAATATCATAATTTCTCAAATAACATTTAAGCTTACATGTCTAACTGATTTTTATTGTCTGCTGAGGCTGACATAATCATAATTACTCAGTACATGTATAAATGAGGGATAAAGGTTGCTAACATCTTGTGGAAGAGAGAGGGACTATTTCTCTATGCTATAAAAATGACCAAATGTAAGTATTCTTATTTCCAGAGCCAGAATTCTTCAAAAATAGTGAGTATTAGGCATAAGGATGCTACTGTGAAGGAAAGAATGAACAAAATATGCTAGAAACCATGCAGCCTCCAAGGAGAGAGCAAAATTATTCTCAGTTTCTGGAAGCACCAGTAAAACTTCCTATCTGTAAATTATATATTTATTAACCTTGAAGGATCCTAGCAATAAGCTTGTGTAGGGCTGGAGATTTGTCTGTTGTTGCTGCATGCATTTTAATTAAGAAACACAAGTATTTCTTGAAAATCCAGGAGAAAGGAAAGTTCTAAGACATCATTGTGGAGGTATTACTGACAACAGAAGATGTCCATATAAGAGGTGTCGTATGATAATTCTCAATCATATCCATTTATGTCTTTCCATCTTACAAAAGGAAGCTGTTAAAACTACTGAGAAGTTACATTTTTTGATTTAGTTTAGGCTGTTACCAGTGGAAGATTACTTTAGCCTCAACTGTTAGCACAGTAATGCTGCTTTGACCTTTGTAGTGTAGCAGCGCGTGAGCTGCGTTGTTTGCCAGCCTTCTGGGTAAAAATGGTTCATTCCAGCGTGTTCAGTCAGTTCATTCTTGGCTAGAAATTGCTTGGAGACAGCAGGTCACATAATAAAGATCGCTTCAGCTTGTGTCCTGATGGCGTTGGATGATGTTCTTCATTCCAGCCAAATACATATTTACACCATGATTTCTGTTTTTAAAATTTCGTTTTGGTGTTCTCTCCCTTTTGACGAGAAGAGTGTGTGTTCAGTTCTGCTGGGCCTGTGTGGAGATAGGGAGTGAGAATCTGTGTGTCTGTACAGTTACTGCAAACTAAGTTATATGTGCCTGAGGTGCTCCTCTTGGGAGGGATGCTGACCTTGTTGAGCTGAGATGCTTCTCGCTCAGTTACATTCCTCGGGGTAGGAAATGCTGACTCCAGCATCAGCATTTGTTTCTCCTGTGCCTTTCTTTAAACCTGAGCATAAAATTGACATTAGAATTCAATTCTAGTTGATGCCAGAGTGAGAGATCTTTCTTTTGATTGAGCTGACTTTTTTTTTTTTTTTAATTCAAATATATTTCCCCTGTAGAAGGAGAAGAGTGACTTCGTTGGAGAGCAGCCAGTGTTTTTCTCTTGTCATAAACTGGCTGGTCTAGTTGGTGACTGGCAGTTAAGGAGCCTTCAGGTGCCTGTCAAGCTATTTACTGACTGTACTTGAGCAATAATATTATGTCAGCTGGTGTGATATTTTAGAGCAGCTGCTATTGCTGGCCACCAGCAAATGTGCTTTTGGTGTACGATTCATCTTGCCTGGTCACCAAAATTCAACTGAGTTAGTTATGTGCCTTCCCTTTATGGTTGCTGGAGAGAAAATGACATTTAGAGACTCTGTTTTTTTCTCACCTTGGGGTAAAAATCTGCAGTCTGATTCTTTGGAAGCAACTATCTCCATTAACTAAAATATCTGGGGACTGCTTGCAAGGTTTTAACAGGTGAGGATAGGATATTCCTGCTCAGTTTTAATCCCTGACTTTCCTGGGCATTTATTTAAATGAAAGGGTTATAGGTTGTCATGCTCCACAGCTGATGGTGTAGACCAGTTGCCATTTATCCCGTCTGTGCTTCTCAAGAGACAGATGAGATGTGTGGAGACGTAGCTGTAGAGGTGCAGAAAGCTTCTGATCCTGGAAATGGCAGATGAGGCTGAGGCATGAAGTGGTGACTGCCTGTAGGTATTTTTGCCTAAAAGTGTATTTGTGAGTTGAGCAAGCATAAGAACTTGCCTCTTGATTTGAGCATTAGGTAGAAAAGCAGGTAGTTCTTCCTTTATGATTAGGAATTAATATCTTGTGTTTGTCATGATTTTCTATTTAAAGGAGATTTTTCACAGGCAGCTAAATGCTTGTGCTGGAAGTTGATAGAGGTTAGCTGTCTATTTTCTACTTTACTCTTACTTATGTACCATTTCTCTCCTTGTCTCCCTCACCAAAATACCTTTCCCTGTTTTCCCTTTTCTTCCTCTCTTAATTACAGTATTTCTGGAGAGCTTTCCTTAACCTATTTTAGTAAGTATCATAATTAACACTTAACCCTGTATTACAAACAGGGTTTTATTTTTTTGTTCTTATTTTAGCTGAACATAGTTTACATCAGGTTTTTTTACTAATGTCATGTATCTGACATGTGTCTATAGAATTATACCCTAAATATGCACTACTTCAGTTAGTGAGCAGAAATACTTTATCATCTTCTCTTGCTTATTGTTGCTAAATACTTTTATCTGCTGAAGGCTTTTTGTATGCTTATTTTATCCATTCCTTATCCTTATTGAATCCAAGAGAGAAAACAAACCCTGTCAAACAAACCAAAAATGCTTTGTTTCTTATCTTTTTCTTTCCTTTTTTTTTTTTTTGGATCTGTAGTGAGCATGCTGTTTAGAAGGCTTATCTATGCAGTGGTTTTTGTGTTTAATGTTTATGAAGCATAGTAAGCCAACTCCTTTTGAACTCTACAAATGAATATTAAATTAACTTCGGAAGACACACACACACACTTAAGAAGTAAGCTGAATAATTTTGAGCAAGGAGATAATAAATTGAACACTTGCTTTTGCAGGCCCAGATTGCCTTCCTTCAAGGTGAAAGGAAAGGACAGGAAAATCTGAAGAAGGATCTAGTGCGAAGAATCAAAATGCTGGAATATGCGCTCAAACAGGAAAGGTATGCTGCTTTTGTGATGAGTATGTGTGAAGAAATACTGAAGACAGAAGCTTTGTTTTTGCCTTTGTATTTGGCAAAACCAATAAATATTTTTTTGTCTCTACTCAGTTCTCAGATTGGCAAATTTTACTGTACTAAATAAAACCACTACTCTAAATGTCTGCATTATGATAAGAACAATAGCTAAAATAATATGGCTTGAAAAACATACTAACAAAACCCATAGCTGATCAATAATGAATGCTTTCCCTTGGTAAAATTCCACTGAACTGTATAGATTATACTCCAGAATTACAGTGTATTTTCATTTTATTCCAAGTAATAACTTTGTTTATTAATACTGAATCAACTGAAATCTTGTATAACTGTCTTCAGTGTAATAATTACTAGTTTTTAATCTTGCTAAGTTTTTACTCTTTTCAGTATGAGAGATTCTATAAGAATATCTTCTGGAGGTTAATTGTGTGATTGAAGAAATGTTTATGTTTACCAGTTAATCAATGTGTATTTCTTTGTTCATGGACATTTTAGTACAAGTCCTAAGTTTACCATTTTATTCTTATGTATACTTTCCTGTTATTCTAACCTTTGAGGCAAGCAAGTTGTTTTTTATCATGTTTTCTGAAATCTCTCTGTTCAATTGATTTATTTCAGGCCAAGTTTAGTTTAAATTCTTTTAATTAGTGAAGTGTCTTTTAAAATTCTTGAATAAAGAGTATATTTATGGTACTCTGCAAAGCAGTCATTGTTTACATTACCTTATCATTTTCCTATCAGATAATTCCTGCTTTTCTTTAATAAAATAAGCTTCTGAAATAGTTTGTTTAGTAGAAATAAGATTTAAAATACACATACATGCAAATGAAGAACAGAATATCACTGGTAGATAATTTTAAAAGGACACCAGTAGTTACATTCTTATATTGCATTCAGATTTGCTCATCTTATATAGGCTACTTTAGCACAGGATGTGTCTTCTACCATCCAGTTTGTCTCTTTCTGGTAATAACCAGTTAAGCCACTAGCCCCAGGACTCCAGTGTATTTTCTTCTGCTTTGGGGAGTTCTTGGTGGAATCCTTAAGGTAGATACTCTTTTTGCCCAGGCCTCGTTATAGTACTGATATTACAGCAAAGAGCACAGAAAATTACAAAATGTATGCATAATGGAGTTTGAAGCTTATGGCTGTGGAAAGGCTTGCATTTGAAGCATAATTACAGAGCTTAGTGTCATTGGTTCAGACAAAAATATAGTCTAAGTTATATATATGTGTATATATATACATATATATATGTATATTCTGTGAAGACTTCTTGTATTTCAAAACTGATGGAGCTATTCCTGGTTACATAAAAGTATCTCTAACTCTTCATGTTCATAACCCACAGAAGTTAGCAATTTAAAATCATCAAACTATGTAAATACATTTTTGTGTACTGTCAGAGAAACTTTGTAACATTAAAAAACCAAAAATCAAACTTCCATATGGATGGTGAAAATGTCCCTTGGTTTTATCGTGTAAAATCCACCTAAGTTATGAAATTTAAAACTTAATGCAGCAGTCCCTGTCAAGATTAGGAAAAAACACTTGATGGCTTCTTACTACAGTTTTTGCATCTGTATATTTTATGTTGTGTGTTTTTCTGCAGTGTGTGGCATTAGCCTTGGTTACTCAGGTCAGTAGGCTACAGTCGGCTGATCTGATCCAGTGTGACAGTTCCAGTGCGGGTGTGCAGTGGTTCTCTAAGCAGATGTGATGCTTGTGGCTGGTGTGTGTGCTGGTGACAGCTATTTAGGAGTTTGTAGTTTTAAACAGCAGTTTTATTTGCCGGTTTCTAAAGAAATAGTCTTGTATTTCTGCTGGAATTATCTCCCAGCAAGTGTTCTTGCTTGATGCTTCAAAGAACGGCAACATACTGAGCTTGGAAGCACTGCTCTCTTTCCCAGCATTTTCCTAAATCAGCTGTCAGCCCGGGCAGGCAGTAGTCAGGATGCTGGCATTTTCCATTGGGTTCTTAGAGCTGGAAAATGAGACCCTACAAAGTAGGAGGAAGACATTCCTATCAAGTTTGGGAAAGGTTGGTGCACAGTGAGGGGGAAGGGATTCATTCCCGTATTCCTTAGTTCCTGCTCTGGCTGTGTAGCATTTCAGATCTTTCTCAGCTGGACGAAATAAATTGTGAGTAACAGAACACAATATGAAATTGTGGACCAGAATACTCCATGTTCACAATGCCCTCAGGAAACCATGAAAAATAAATGAGAAACATTGTTTTCTCAGGTACATGCTTCTATGAGCTGCTGTTATTTATAGTGGCTGCTCTGCATTTCTTTTATCAACCAAATAGTTTCAAATTTTAGTATAAATTAACAACTTTGGGACCACTGTTGTTCACTATTTCATGTCATGTCATTTTAGTGTGGGTAAGGTAGAAGATAAGTTTTACTACTGATTGTCGTGTTTTTCTGGCAAATTTAGTTTAATGTTTGGTCGTTTTGTCAGTAATTGTGAGGTTATCTGTGTGTATAGCAGGCCAGATTATTTCTGCTGAAGAGTCTTAGTAGGCAAAATAGCGAGGAGCTTAGAAGGAGCTAGTGTGTAGTTAAGTGCTAGCATTTTTCACTAGCGGTTTTGATGTAGTTTTGCCAGCATCCAGTAGATTGCAGTGTGAGGCTGTTCAGAGTTGAGGGTTACTTTTTATGACTTTATCAATACTTGCTCCACCACCAGTAAATTGCGTTGGTGCCTTTGGATTTTCAGGAGCTAGCTGAAACGTAGTACTGTTTCTTTCAAGTACATGTCCTGTTTCGGCTAGTCTAGCTCACTTCCTGTCTTAACATATTTCAACCAAAGAACTGGACTCCTGAGCCATGTCTCTATTTGATTTAATTTTGTGTTGTTTTCTGCACTGGTGTGTCTGATCAGTGTAAGGCTGGCGCCTTCTCCCCTGGGTAGAATATCTCGCCGTGCTGTTCCTGGCAGTCGTTCTTGTTTATGTCTCTTGATTTGGCGGCAGCTCCCAGATCTTCTACGGATGTTTTGGCAGGCTCCCTCAGCACAGCTGGATCAGATGCTTCAGGTCTGGCGACAGATATTTCCAAGAAATAGTGGCTTTTTTTGACTGGAATCAAATTTGTTTCTGTGTGAAGTATTCAGAAAAGTTTCACTGCACTCAGTTTTAGGAAATGCGGATGAAGGCTTTTAGCATTTTCTTAAGCAATTCTTGTGTGGCAGCCATGTTGAATGTTTCCTAGCACTAAATAGAAGACACATAGTTTAGTGAAAATACTGCTAAGCAAAAGAGGAGAATTGTGTAATGAAGGGCAGAAGCCACAGCAGTGGTAATATTCATACTTACCTGAGTAAGGGTATCTACCTAGAAACATAGTTTCACAGTGCTAAAATAGCTTTCTTTCAATACAGGGAAGAATAGAAAAAACACCAGATAGAAAACACCTTCTATTAAGTTGTATCCTTCAGGTAGTCATTTTCAAGTAATTTTTCTAGCTCTGCATGCTGTTAATAATTCATATGTAATTTTCAGACGTGGAAGGTACATTGAAGTTGGACAAGTTTCAGATAATAAATCTTTGTTTCTTTTTCTCTCCTTTTTCAAACCTCTGTCTTTTTTTTGACCAGATGGTAAAAAGGTTGAAGAAACTTTCATTTTCTTTATGCTTTTTTAACGCAAAATATACTTTATCTCTTTCTTGTGATGGTAGTATCACACTACTGGGATGTGTCAGCTGGAGTTCAAGGTGAGCTGCAGAAGGCCTTTTTAAAGCTGTTAATAAGCAGGCCCTGTGATTTCTGCAAAAGTGAAAAAAATTAAGCATTATAGGTGGGCAGGAGATATTCTGTCATTGCAAAAACAGAATAAATTAAAATGTGCTAATGGAATAAGTGATATTTTGAATTTGTGTAGAAAAGAATTAAAGGTTATTTTGTGAAAAGTTTCATACCCTTTGATTGCAATACATGTAGCTGAAGGGTCAAGACTCCCCTCTAGTCCTGGAGTCTGAATCATGGCGTTTAGCCCTTTTTTAGTGCACTTTAGAAAAAGATTGTTTATCTTTCATACCTGTGACATTTTCGGCTGTATCATAAAAAAGTGTCTAATAATAAATCTTATACTGCCTGAAGAATTGTAGAAGATATTTCATAGATGACCTATTAGTGGTCTATATTGATTTTATGGGAGTTTTTTAAAATATTTTTCTGAACTTTAGAAGCTGACCACAATTGAAGATGAGTTCAGTGTGTCACATACTCTGGCATGATACTCATGTTTCTGTTTCAAGTCTTTGTCCTGCTCAGAGACCTGAATTTATACCAATTGAATTTAATTCAGGTTTGATTATAGCATCGGGGGTTTTTTATTGTTTTGTGCAGTCAGAGCTCTATAACTTTGTTTTTAACTTTTCCAGCAATATTGAAAATAAGGATTATTTTTTGGGGCTTTTCATCTCATCAGTTGCCTGTTCATTAGAACATGGTTCTTTTGTCTTTTCTGTAGTGCTACTGGTCTCTGCCTGCAATATAGAAAGTTAGATCCTCTAAAAGATGAAATCTTAGTGCAGCTTGGCCCTAAAATAAATTTAAAGGGCCAGTGGTATGCAAGACCATGTAATCTACATTATCCTCTTGAGGTAAAGGATAACAACAAAGGCTTTAAAAGCTGTTGCGTTGTGAGGTGGAGCCAGTTACAAAATCCTGGTTATTAACAGTTTAAAATGGATTTAGAATGAGTAATCTCATTTTGGTGAAATGATTTTATAATGCTTTTGATGAGTGGAGAAAACTTGAGTAAGAAAAAAGACTATTTTTATTTAAGAGGGAAATGAATTAAAAAGTGAGCAAACATGGATTTAGGAGATGGAAATAAGTATACTGAGAAGTTTAAAAAACTGCAGTCTGAATCTTTGAAAGATGGATTTTGGAGAACATGAGATTGAGGAACAGGAAAGGTCCAAAGAATGATCCTTTCAGTGAACCTAGCAAACATTTTACTTATGCTGGAAATGATTAACAAAACTTGATAAGAAAATTAGTGAACGCATGGAGCATAGTGGAACTTTGTATAAAAGCCATGAACTAAAAGTAAATGTTGACTGCTGCAAAACTAACGTCTCCCTGAATTCTTTGAAGGAATGAAGTAGAACACAACGTATGTCAGTAATCCAGATTAGAGCAGAGTATTAATATTTTTTCACTTCTGATAAGTCAGATCAAAATAGATTACATATTAAGGTCTCTTGATTTCATGACTGCATAAAAATTTGTACTGTTTAAAGTTGGTGACAGAGTGGAGGATTTCTTAATTCCTGATTAATCATTGCTTTTTGTTTGTGGTGGTAGGGGAATAGCATCAATAGTTAACAATAATAAAATGCAGTTGTTTTATCAGAGTAACATGTAAGAAATTGATAGTTGGAAAAGGAAAGATAAATATTTTGTTTGAGCGTTCAGCTTTGATTTTGTTCTATTCTCGGTTATTCTTTTCTGTACTGACCAAAATGTTTAACTTCCATCTATTGCTTTTAATACATTTCAAGCACATCCTTTCTCCTTTTCTTGTTGATTGCTGCTCAGTTGAGTTAGAGCTTAGTGCTCTGGCTCTTGAGAGTTAGTTCCTTCATCTGTCGATGTTGCTATGCGTGAGAGGCACTTCTTCACTCTTCACTTACCTTTCTCAGTCAGATTTAAATGTTTATTATAATTAAAATGTAGCTGGATTAGTAGGAAGCTATTACTGTTGAAATTGAAACGTGAGAACTACGAAGCACTCTTCAGCACTGTTTTGTTAGAAGTAACGGGCTTTCTTGATGAAATAGGAAAAGGCAAAAGGAAACAGTAATATAATGATGTTTAAGAAGCAATCTAGAGGTGCAGGTAACTTGAAAACATTTTCTGCAGCCATTCTTGATATGGTCATGTGATTTTAGTGAAAACTTGCCTCATACAATTACAAAGTGTTAAACCCATTAAATTTTTTTAAAACATATTTTAAGTAGAACTCCCTTGTGCCTAGTGGAACTAATGAAACTCCTTTTCATGTTGCTGCATATGAGAGGTTTATTTTTTTTTGTCTTTTTCAGCCTTTTTCTTGCTGCCCTGTGCTTCACTTTGTACATTTGCATTTGAACTGTGTGTATGTGTGTGCTGTTTGATTGTCCCAGCATTTCCCGAGTTCTCAGCCTTTTGTTTAGGGTAGGAACTGGTGTAAGTGCCACTCTGCTACCCAGTTGTGAATGTATAAAACTTGCAATTTTGTACTTGAAAAGTTATGGTGAGTGTCAGAGAAGGAGGGAACAGATTGCAAAACTAGTAAAGGCTCACTTTGCCTCATTTCTCTGTCGCAGTGTTATAAGACTCCTGTAATGAGTCTTGAATAACTTACATCTGCATGTGTAATACTGTAGTACTGTGGTGTTATGTGTATTTCAAAGTCTGTACATACTGAGTCTTTAGGATGAAGCCTCTCAAATTAAAAAGCATATCCATTTTTTTGGGTAGCTACTCTTGTTCATTGTATAGCATGCTTTTTGGGGCTTATTACATTAGACCTTCTGAAAGCTAAATATTTTTGGAAGAAAGTCTCCATTTTTGCACTTGGTCAAGTGGCAGACCTAGCAGCTTTGAGAGAAAGCGGTGTGGGTGAGCTGTCATTGCTAAGTTTTATTTAGAATAGTTCTAGGTGAGGGCCTGCTGCTGTTGGAGAGCACAGCATTTTGGAGAATAAAGCTAAAGTTTGCTTAATGGAGTGACAATACGAGATACGAAGTAGATGGCAGTGAACTGACATGGGTAGTAAAAATGTTTCATAAACATTGGAAAGGAAAAGACTGGGGGGTTGGGCAGGGAAGCAAGAGTTGCTTCTGTCCACAAGGAAGGAACCTTTTCTGTAGCAAGAACATTTTGTAAAATCTGCAGTCAACTGCTCTGTGTGTTGCCTCAGTATTCACTATGCAATTACATGTAACCTTTGGAAAAAAATATTTCAATAAAATTACCTGTCTGAAGTCATGGTAAAATTACTTGGTTTGCTTTGCTCCCAGCCTAGAGGAAAGGAGTGGCTTTTCAACTGAAAACAGGTGACATCTATGTGTTTAGAGATATCCTTTAAATGTACTAATAGATTTAAGTTTTTTTTTTTGTTTGGTTTCCTTGCAGGGCTAAATACCACAAATTAAAATATGGCACAGAATTGAATCAGGGAGATATGAAGCCACCAAACTATGATTCTGGTAAGAATGTAATGAGGGTGAGTTTATTACTGGCATAAAAGCTTAAGTGTTTTATTTTAAGCTGTTACGTTATGTTCAGCAAATGCTGAATTGATAGTATTGATAAAATAAGTATCTTAATGGATCAGTGAGAATAGAGATAATTATTAAAGCCTATATTTTACTCTTGTATGATTAAAAATATATCCTAGTGCTCTAAGTGTCTATTAATAAATCAAGTTAGTTTAGATTTAAAAAAAAATCCAAACCTGAATGAGCAGACTGCTCTTGGAGAGAGTAGTTTTTCTGTCCCTTAGTGATGTATATATATATTTTAGAACAGGATGATACTGGATTCACTGCAATAGAATCCATGTATCTCTGGATAATTCTTCTGAATGAAGTACATAGTTCATAATTTTTTTGTTCAATTACCTCAGTGGTATTCCAGGAAAAAAATAATTAGAGTGCATTTTAGACATAAGTGAGAGTTTTTGAATGGGAGATTTCTCTGCAGAATTCAAATTATCATTGGAGATGCATTTAGCTAATTTCAGTTTTTTGCCTTGGTCTCTGGAAAGCTGATTTGTTTTCATCTCCTACTTCACACAAATAGATCTAAGCACTGAATTGGGGAAATTAAGAATTTAAGTTACTTCCTTTTCTTCCTTTATCTCCCTATCCTTTCCTCTGGGGAAAAACAGTATAAAAAAGAGATACAGAGATCTGTCTAATGGTCAAGGCATTGAAAAAATAGGTAATGTTTTTGTGTCTCAGTCTCCTGATGCTTCTACTACAACAAAATTGGAACCACCTGTATGTAAAGGCAGAGCATAGAATGTCTGCAAATGTCATCTCTGTCACTTCGTTTATGGAGGGGATGGTCTGGCTTACTGTCATGGTGATTTCTTACCTCATTGGGTTTAGAAGGTCATTAAAAGACCCCCAAACAAACAAAAAATCCAACCCCACACTAACTAGCAGAGCTTTACACCAGACTTTTCTTGTCCAAGTTTTAATGAGTTTTTTAGAAATTTTATTTCATGCAATTATCAGCGTTATTTCCATAACTGGAGAAATACTGAATATGGTGCTACTAAGTGGAAGATCTCAATCTGCATCTGGACCTTTAGAAAACTTTGTCCTGATCATACCACAGCCCTAGACAGCCACGACTTTTTTTGTAATTTCTCAGGATGCAGCTACAGCATGTTGCTCCAGTTTCCAGCTGAGGAGTGTAGTGCGAGGTCTGGCTTGTCCAGCAGAGTCTAGACTGTGCATTAATTCTGCAAAGTCAACATTGTGGAAATACTTTAGTTAAAGTTCCATTATCCTCATTTATCCCATTGTATTCTATACGTAGCTATCAGAAATGTGTATTTTTGTTCTGTATCAAATCTGGACTGATGACTTAAAATAGAAACTTTGTTCTAATGCTATTTTGAAGTTGTCTTTGCTAGATACTTAAGTTGTGTGTCCATATGTTCCCCTCGCCCTGTCCCTGTTTTTCCTGCCCAGTCATGAAAAAAAGTCGAAATGTTGGAAGTAGTTCTTCCACATGGGTCCTTGTTGTTTTCTTTATGATCTCTTGGTGAGTCTGTAACACAATTTTAGGAGAAATATTTCAATCTCCTGGTAAAGAGATACTTTAAAAATAAAATTATTTATACAGTTTATCTATTTATACTATATATACTATATCTTCTGCTATAATTTCCTCATAATGCAAGTCTCTCTTATCTGTAAACCACTGCTACTGCTAGCAGTCATCACTTTTGAGGAGACTAAGCACAAGAGAATTCTTGCCTCTGGATATACTTAACAGTGCCTTTAGAAGAACAGGTTTTGCTTTCAAAAGGAATTTTCAGGCAGATTTACCTCAGTCATGTTTTAATAATTATAGACTGAGCTTTGGTAGCTGTGCATTGGATCCAGCTGTGTCCAGTTGTCATTGGAAAATGATTATGCATTTGGTTATTTCCTGTGGATGCTATTAAATAGATTTGTGAGTATGAGATGTCTAAAATTCTTATGTCTCTCCTTGTGAATTCTGATTAGTATTTGATAGCTTCTTTGGGTTGTTTGTGGGGCTTTTTTGTGTAGTATTGAGTTGTTGAAATGTAAATTACTTCCTGATGAAAATAATAGCTTTTCCATGTCACATATCACATTACTCATAGGAGTATACCACAGGTTTTTCTGGTTCTTAAGTCTTGTTTACACAGGAAGTTTGTTTATCCTTCAGTGTTTGGACCACAAGATTTTAAAGTTTTGTAGAGTCTTTCATAGATAATAAACCAAGATCTTTTATCTTGGGAAGCATATGCATCTCCTTGAGGAGAGGAAAAACCCACCATCATGTGCTGTGAAGCTATATATGGAATAAACATGTAGCTGTTGGTTGCCAGCATTCTGGTAGTTTTCTTAAGAGAATAACCGCATGATTTTTTTTTTTTTTTTGGTAGCTTTTCCCAGAGTAGTAACATTTGGTTACAAATTTGTGGTTGGGGAAAATGTGCTGAAAATTTTTCAACAACTTTTCAGGTTAAAAAATAATCCCTATTGTTTATTTGTTTGTTTCTACAAAACGAATACAAATAAGGATTAAACTGATATAAGTTGATCTGTTGATTTATGTTGTACTGTCAAATATTAAGGAAATTGGGACGTTGTAAACAAATATTGTGCTGCAGTTAGCAGTTAAAGATATTTGTATTCAGACTTAATGTGAGCAATTATCTTGGAAGGCCAAAGCAAAAATTGGACTGCAGACTGACTGTCATTATGTGCCCCTAAAGGAGTTAGGAACTTGCTCTCATAGAGTAGGACTGTTTAGGAGTTAGGACTAGTGGAACTTGCTCTTACAGAGTAGGATGTACCTGGAAATGTCTGTGTGTATATAGTACTACAATTCTGTGCTGTGTGCATTTTTTTTTCTCCCTTCATTATTTGCACTTTGACTTTTGGTATTAAACCATTCCTAATAATTTTAAGACAGATCACATTTGTCATTTCAAGTGGATGGGCATGTTTTATGCAAATAAAAGAGCAGGAAAAAAATGTAATTAAATAATCTTTTTCAGATGAAGGGAATGAGACAGAGATTCAGCCACAACAGAACAGCCAGCTAATATGGAAACAAGGACGACAGCTCTTAAGACAGTAAGTGTTGAAAAAAGGACTCAAATACTGAGTGCAAAGAAAGCATCTGCTAATGAAATATGATGGTGATGGTATTGATTTTTTTTCAGTTATGTTTTACTGAAAGAAAAGTTAGTGTGTGTGGTGACGTTCCCCCATGTCCCCTATGCCCATCCCTGTGTCTCCCCATGAAGTTCATTGAGCTTCTGCACTACTTTTCCTTGGGTTTTGAAAAAATGTAATATTTCATAACTTCAGATGAGAAACGTTGTCAAGTCACAAACACCTGATCTCATTTATTTTTCTTTCATGGAGTATAATAAGCCAGTCTGCTTGGGAGAACAGTGGGTCATGACACTTTGCAATTAAAAAGCAAAAGACACAAGCAATTCTGCTAAGAACTGCGTAAAATAAAAACAGCTGGAGAAGGAAAAATTTTATTTTGGCTTGCTTAAGTTGCAGAAAAGACTAACATCCGGAAGGTTAGACTAGACATTTTCTAATTCTTTGTTCATGTCAATGAAACAAAAGTCTCTTAATCTAAATTAGTTTTTGAATTGTGATCATAGTAACTAAATTAATTGCCGTGATATTTAGTGTGTTACAGAGGATTAAATGAGAGAGGACTAAGACAGTAAGGATGGTCTGGAACTTACACTGAAAGACCTTTTTCCAAGGAATTGTACAAAAGTTAAATTTGCTGGATGGCTGGTACAGGCTTCTCTTTTGCAAGAGCTCAAATCTTTGCCTGCATGTTGAATAAATGTAACTAGAGTGGTTTTGACTTGGATCAGTGATTTTGAAGACGAGTCATTCTGTCTCAGTGCAGTTCATGCAAGAGTGACACATTGCTGAATATAGAGTGCATATTACTGACAGACTCTGTTTTGCATAGGTGACTTGTTTGTTTTTTCTATAGCCAGCAATCGGTATTTCTCTCCTAATGTGGTTATGTGAATGATGTTGTTAAATAACCACAGGAGAATGTTCTTGCAGGAGAAATGCACGTCCCTGATTTGTAGCAGCTGTCACTGTAAAATAGCATTTCCCTTCTTTAGAGTTGTCTAGAATATTGACAATTTAATCAATTCACTGCTATTAACTCCATGTTCTAGAGGGAAGGATGCAAACCAATTTTTGCTTTTTCTTTGTAAAATCATTATTTCCCTCCTGTTTCTCTCAAGGGCAACATGGTATATTGGTGAAAGAGACAACTTTAAACCTACAGAGCCAACTTTGAGCTTTGTGGGGATTTCATACAAGGGTTTTTGCTGTTCAGTCTTTACGTGGAAGACAAATTTTTTCAATCTATTGCAGAATAAAGGAAAGGCAAGACAGATTTTATTAATCCTAGTCCATCATAGATAACAACTCTTACCAATAGCCACAGCTAAAGAATTTAGTTTTTATTCCATTTTCTAGGCTTCTGATAATGTTTACATAAGGAACATATCTGCTGCTTCTTTTGTCTGGTTCCCATGTGTCAAAGAATAAAATGACCATGCTTGTGCATGCAACTGTGGTGATTTTTATAAAGCAGTTGTAAATATTTTAATTGAAAGTGCTTTTCCGTCCATTTTAGTAAATGAATGAATAACGTATTGTATAACCTCTGACTGCTAGGCTCTCTGATTTTTTTTTTTCTCAGTGACTGTACAGGCTGGTACTGCAAGAGGCGATCCCTCTGCAGCTGGTACAGGATGATTTACAAGCATGTTTCACTAGCTCAGCACCATAGTTTGCTAAGCTAAGGGATTGAGGATGAGTTCAGGGAGAAGATCAATCAGTTGCTAAGCTAAGGGATTGAGGATGAGTTCAGGGAGAAGTTCAGGGAGGAATTTCATGTTTTGCAGAAGTGACATGTGCAGAGGAGATTAGCATGAGTTCTCTTCCTTCAGGTATCTACAAGAAGTGGGCTACACCGACACGATATTGGATGTGAAATCAAAACGAGTACGAGCTTTGTTGGGCCTCTCAAGTGATGCTTCAGACAAAGAAAACAGAAATCAAGAGCCAATGGTAAATGGCACAGAGGGCCAGATTAAAGAAAACGCAATGATCGGGTAAGCATCAAGATGACTTTGTTATAATTCTGCATAAATGCATTTTTGTTTACTGAGAAGATTTCAGGATTTTTTCCTAGTTTGAGATTAGAGCAATTCTAACTAATTTTATTATATTAAGCAGTAAGTATGGAAGTATTTCTTCAGATTCACATGTTGAAAGCACCATAACTTTTTTTTTCCAGTTGGATGACAACACTAAGTCAAATTAAGCCTCTTTTGAGATATGATTGTTAGGTGTTTAGAAGTCAGTGTTGTTTCAAGTTAATGGTTTGTTTGTATTTCTGGATACTTTACTCTTTGCTGTTCTGGTCTGTGCTGACTATGACATGATAATCTATATAAGAGAAGAAATTTTTTTGCTAAATCTGAAAAACAAAGTCATTCATTACATTCTGAAACCTAAAAGTTTTGGTTTTCTACTGATACATAGACATATGTAAATGTGACTGAAGTGTAAGGTCTTAATTTCTGTGTTTTAATATTTCTAATACTATGGAAAGTTCATCAAAGACAATAAAAGCTTGTTCTTACGTCTCTTAAGTAATGTTAAAACTTAAGAGTTTAACTCCATGCAGAGTTAAAAAAGAAAAAAAAGTGAATCTTAACTCTAAAGGCTTCAGAAAAACAATCTGTTCATTCTGGTTTAAGATACTGTAGTTGCAAAATTGGAAAAATAATGAAAATTATGCAGAATTGTAGGAACAATAGATGAGGTAGCTATTTCTAGTAGTAGCACAGCTTTCCTCGGAAATCCTCACTCTTTTTTCCTTTTCTATATTCACGGAGCAAAATTCAAGGCCTTTATTTCCTAAGACCTAATACTGTTATATATGCATCCTGTCTTCTAAAAAGCATTTGTAGGATTTCATTATACCCTCCTGGTAGCTGCAGCAACTTCAGGCCAACAAGTTACATAAGGGCAGAAGTTCATTGTTATGTAAATATAATGCTGTGAGATGGAAAACTTGAATGTGTGAGAAAACCTGTAAGCTACTAAAATATATTGTGTTGCTACGTAGTTGACAAGTCATGTCGTTTATGTACAGCAGCTTTGTTTTGAAGAACAAGGAATGCTTGATAGCTTGCAATAACAGTTCTGGTTTGATTTCTGGTGGAGGGGAAGTGTGTAAATAAAGCTTCTCCTCTTAGACTTCAAAATTTATTTATGTGTATTTATATAGTTTTGAAGAAGGTGGATATGTGTATAAGGTAGTTAGTTGATGGGTGAAATACTGGGACAGTGGTTTTGATATAGCAGTTTCGGATATATTTTCATTTCTTTCCTATCTGCTTGGTTTATGGATAGATCTGAAATTAGGTTTAACACTTTGTAGTTTACCCTGTGGCTGAGGATATTCGCTGATGGAGAAAAATTAATTCCCTTCCATTGTGGCTGTACCAGCTTGTCAGGTGCAAGGCTGCTCAGGCTGTACACTTTGAAAAACTGCTCTTGCTTGTGATGCCTTAGATAGCAGACTGCATTATAGAGCTTGGGGAAGTGTTTTGACAACATAATGAACAAGAAGGGACTCCAGGGCTTTACAGTGGAAAAATTTTCCAGGGTTCTTGTTCAACATGGTCATGTCAGTCTTCATGATATTTGAATTTCTGGATGTCCACTGAGATCTCCCTCACTGGAAGGAAAAAAGTCAGGATTTTACTAGAATTCCTTGATCAATCTAAGTACAGGACTTACCTCTCAGTGCTGTGATTCTTCTGGGTGCTTCAGTCACATTTGCAGACCACCGCTTTCAGTTTTTCTTTTAGGAAGCATTCTGTGCCTTGCTTCCTGGCAGAGACTGCCTGTTATTTAACAGCTATTTCATCTTGTGCTACCTCACTGTTCCTGTGACGTCTGGCACTGTTCACCTTCTTCCAACTGCATCATTACTTACCTCTGAGATTTCAAAGTGCAGCTTTGTGGTAGATGCAAAATCAGTAATAAGCTCATATTTACCTGTTACCTCCCTCATGTAATGCCAGCATGACTTCAGCCTATATAGAACAGCTTCTCTTTGAAAAGTGTAGCATTGAATAGATGACACAGGTCTAAGGCACATACATAGGTCTTGCTCCTGAACTCAGGATGCTACTCCTGAACTCAACTGAAATTTTTAGTAAGTGTTTGAAACCCTAATTCAATGCTTTCCTACCTTGTTAGCAGAACTGGGAAAAATTCAGGTGACTCAGCTAAATTCTGGCTTCTTGAGGAAGGTGCATCCTTGGAAGCAGCCTCACCAGGCTGCTTACTATGAGGGCAAAAGGACTGGCACTCCCTTTAGCAGCCTCTTGTTATTCCTTGTGTGCATGTAAAGTGAAAAATGGATTTGGGCTGCAGCAGGCTTCTACAGCTGGAAGGAGTGCAGTGAACAAGTGTCTGTAGTTTGGTAGTGGTAGAAGAGGAAAGTTATGGTGAGAACTTGGAAGAACAAGAAGCCAAACAAAACCTTAGTGCAATTCCAGGAAGTTTAAGGACATATGTGAGTGTCTGCCAGGACCATGAGACATTGGGACAGCTGCAAACTAAAATGCAGGCTGAAGACTCTTGGTAACTAGTATGGGTACAGTGAAACTCTTCATAGGAGAAGGCTTTGCTAGCTATCAGCAGAGAAGCCTGTGAACTGCTCAAGCCAATGCAGTTTGGCAGATTTTCTTGTTCCAAACATATAATGAACACTGATGTCAAAGATTTGCTCACGAGTCTGAGGACACTGGTCAACCTGAAGATGTTTTAAGTTACATTTGAAGAGCAGAGCAATGGGCAGAAAGTAATGCGTGAAAATGGATGTTAGTCTAACAAGTAATACACCTCTTTTGAAGTGAGAAAAGACTGCTCATAGCATTTTTGATCTGTTTGGTCTTGGAAGAACTGCATAACATGCACCCTGCTGTGCATTTTAAGTCTGTGTTTTAGAAAACTGTTTACATGGAGTGAAAAATGTGAGAAGCGGAGTATAGGACTGGAGTAAAGAGAAACCTTGGGAATGGGAAACGATAAAGACAAATCGTAGGAGTTTGGGAAGAATGTGGATATAGAAAAAATGAAGATAATGTACAATAGAAGAGAAAATGGTACTGTGAAAAACAGAAGGAGTATGGATTTAATGATGCATTTCCAGAATAGAAAAATGGAAGGCACACTAGCTTTTAATTTCCTTAAAGATTTCTGCATATAGCAGTGTAAATTGCAGAAAGAACAGATTGGATCCACTGCCTTCTGTACAACTGAAGACTCGTATGATAAATTCCAAAGAAAGGAAAGAGATGGTATTTGATGCTTTTATGCTGCCATATGGTTGTCTCTTAGAGAGGAGAGAGGGGGTAATGGCAATAGGAATCAAACTTCCTTTATGTTTTCATTATTTGTTTGATAGTCAACCAATACTTTCTTAGTGAAATGAAAGTGGTGGAGCACAAAATAAATGAGTATTGCAAAAAATTCCAGGGAAAAAATGGAAGAGCTGATATACTTCTTAACACAGTCTGATTTTAGCACAGTTTTTGTGTAAGTATATTCATCTGTGCATAGTGCTTTTTTCTGCTATTCAGCCTTCCTCAGAAATACCTCTGTGACTTGCTCTGACTGTACTTCTGAGCACGGTGGAAACCCACACTTTGCTTATTTTTAGATATCTTTAAATGCATTTGATTGTTTTAAAGATAATTCCTGGCATTTTTCCTCTGACCTTGGGGATGTGTGAAGTGTATACTTCATGGTAGGTAGGGAGGATGTTTTTCCTCTGTTCAGCTGACTACAGCTTTTACAGATTTTTAAGTTGCTACAGCAGAACTTGCCTATTATATGAGTTTTATTGTTGTCTGTCCTTTATACCTATTTCAACAGCCGAGGTTTGGACACTCAGTGTTTGGGCTGCCAACATTGAGTTGAGCCTTTCTGTGGGAAAGGCTAGTGAGAATGTTTGGGGTGATTATTGTGAAGCTGATGGTGTTTGCTTTGGTATGTAGAAGCATATGATGGGTAATGTAGTGCAAATACTGAATACAATAATATTTATTTGCAGCATGTAACTTGAATTCTGCTAGGCTCTAATTATTTTAGAAAATTGCTGTCTGGTCCCTCATAACTTCTCAGCTTAGTTTTGTATATCCTAAATTATTGCAGTTACATCAGAGAAGTTCCCCTTCCTTTGGTACAGTGATGAACACACTACTGTCTGTCTCTGTTTTAAGCCAAATCAGTTTCTTTTCATCCTTAGGTGAAGTAGCTTCAGACTTTATGTTACTAGCTGCTGCATGTTTGGCCAGACTTGTATTCTTATATTGCCTATTTATTTGCTGATGTACAGATCCTCTTGAAAACTTTAGCACTCAAGAAAGACATCATGTGGATTTGAATGCACCCTGCAAGATTTTGAATCCATAAATGAAATGTTAATATGATAACGTGAGCTAGATATAGACCTGTTTTCACTTATTTCATGGAATTTAAAAGGGAATCAGTTTTCAGTTTCTTCAATCAGCTCACTTGCATTACAACAGATAAGTACCACTTGGCATGACTGGACTCAAAAATAGATACTAAAATAATAACCTCATAATAATGGTTTAAATTCCTAACACTTGCAGTGAGAGAAAGCACTTGCAGTGCTTTCCCCCAACAAACTGAAACAAAAATGAAAGCTGCCTGCAAATGTAGCTTGTAGCCTTGAAAACACGAGAGTACTTAAGTATCTTTTGTTCATTTATTACCTCATTTTTAGTAGCTTTATCTTACTGAGTGAAACCTAAACAGTCAAATTAGTTTACCTTCTTGAAGGTGTGTATTTGACTACCATTTAGTATGAGTGGAAGCAAATATAATAAAGGAATAGAGCTGGAAGGGAATGAGGATATACCAAACATGTGCATATAAATGATATAGATACAAGTGTCTATATATAAAAATGGTATAGATTAGTTCTTGCTAAGGGTTTGATGATTAAAACTATAAATAGCCAATAGAAACTTCTTAAAGAAAAATGGTCCTGAGTGATGTATCAGTCTCTCTCTAAACTTCCCTGCTGCCTTTACTTTTCTTATTGAACTGCCAGGGGCTTCCACTGCCTATACTTTACTTGAGCAAAATGGCATCAAACCTCAGCATTTGAGAGCAAATCTAAAGACCGTTTCAGAAATTAAAAATTTTGAAAACTTGATCTTTCTGATATACATCAAGTCATTCCAACTGACACTTCAGTGAATGAACGTCTTTGTATGCCAGAAGACCTTAATAACTCTTTTGCATCTCTAAATCCTATTAACACTTGCCCAAGTAATGAAAATGCTGCATACTGGCTGATGAATGTTGTTTGTTGGCTAGCTTATAAAATGGTTTATTTGGGAAAATACCACTGAATTTATAAACCTCAGGTAATAGCTGTCATAAGAAAGATTTCCAAAATAGTATGCATTTAGATGTTGAATTGCAAAAAGAAAAGTAAAGGGAATAAAGCAAATAGATTTTGGATTTTTTTTCACCTTTTTTCTGTTTCTCCCTGCCTCCATCTTGCAGTGACCTAACAGGCATTTCAGAGGTACCTGATTTAGGCCAGGCCTGGACACTTAGAACAGATGCACTAAAGCAGAAAAAAAAAGTAGATGAATTGGGGTTTTTTTGTGAAGAAAGAAGTACAAATGGACCATGCATTTAATATGCATCATTCTGTGGCTTAAGAGTTTGAGAGATGCTTCTTGGAAATGTCACATAAGACTCATTGTACAGAAAGAATGGGGAGAAAGAGACAGAATTGTGCAGTTGGAGAGAGAGAGAAGCAAAGAGAGGGGAGGTGAATGGCGAAATAACTTACAAGAGTTACTCTGGTACCTCAAATATTAGGGTTTTTTATTCTTTATAAAGCTTAATTGTTTGATATTATATTATAGTTAGCTGACCAGATTTGGCAAGAGAAGTGGTCCTTGCTTTTTAAATGTCATTCCTTTGCGATTCCAATTTATGTGCAAACCATTTTGTAAGTGTTGCTTACCAGTTGTAATACATATTGCACTAGTTCTTCCATTGTGTGGTGTGACTTCATAGGAGATTTCAAAGGTTGTGACAGACTGTTAGCCTGGCCTGTGTTCATTGTGTGTAAATGTTGATGATTTTAACTGTTCTGTAGTTTTATAAAATACTTTGATATTTTCTATGCTGCATTATGAAAGATTTTACAGTGTTGAACATCTAATGAACTGTTTTTAAAAACACTCCTCATTGAATTTGCATGCATTTATTTAATGAGTACAGTTTGATAGAATTTAACTGGCCACATTGAAAAGACTGTTTTAATGTGATAACTAAATTCTGTGGGGAATTAATAAAACTTATGAAGACTATACAGTAGCTGTTTTGATAGTAGTAGGAAACTGAACCAAAGAATATGGCACAAGAAAGAGTATGGTAGAACAGCTCTGAATCCTGGGTCACAACAGGTTCTTTCCATCTGTACAAGCTCCCAGGAACATTTCTCAGCTTAAGCTGAACTTGTATTTATTTAACTTTATTGTGGTATTTCTTCCTGCTTCTGAATTTATCAATAAAATCCTGGTTTTATTTAAGATAACTTGTGTATGTCTTGGATAAAAGAAACAAACAAAAAAGGCTTGTACTCTTTCCTTTGAGGCTTGTGAGTAGGACTGAGGCAGTTAATGGCCTTGTGGTTGGACAGTTCATGGGAGAAGTTTGAGACTCTCCCTGGACATGACCACAGACTTTCCAGGTTATTATCAGCAAAGGAGAAGGTAATGATAGCAATATAGAGTGTGTTAGTTACAAAGAAAATACATGTCTATAATGTGACTTTAGTCTAAGTTAAACTTGACTTTGTGGTTTGAAATGTTCTGGATCAGGCTGGGAGCTGGAAAGGTATCATCAGCATGCTGTTTTAGTTTCCACAAAAGAACTTCACCTTGCCTGTAGGTTATGGCTTCTGCATTTCGCTCACTAAGGAACAGCATTTGTGTTAAGATAATGAATATTAAATGTTGAGAGCAGGTACGTTCAGAGTGAATATACTGAACATGTATATGGTACTATACATTTTTTTAAAGCTGGTAATATTTCAGTGTCAGAACCAACTGGGTTTTTACACAAAATAGTGTCTCAAGTCCTGTTACTGTTGGGCAGAAAATGAAGAGTTGTGGTTATTGCCTGCAGAGCCCAGCAAAGCCAGGCTTGCTGTATTTAAATAGTATATGTTGAATATCCACAAATCATATTTTTTTTATTTCATGGGAAGTTATTATTATTTTTTGTCTTAAAGAGGCCAAGGGGTTAACACAAATCTGGATAATTGAACAGCCTGTAAAATACAAATTGGGATCAGATTTTCACAGCCATCACAACTGCTCAGAATTTTGTCAGCTTCTCCTGAGGAGGAAAATACTCATGTGATTTCAGTTTCATGTTGCTTTAAGGGACATAAGTACTTCAGTTACCATCCCATTTGTAACAAGAATTTTATGTTTTAAACAGGAAAACATTTCTTATCTTTGGGAATCAGAAGTTCCCTGTTTCAAGAGTGATATTCACAAAATCTGTGCACTGCCCAGCTGTTGTAGTAAGATGGAAAACCCAGCAGCATTAGTCCAGCTACAGTTACCTTCTGGCAGTACTTATTGTTATGCTCACAAGAAGCTGTTAGTCCTGTTCTACCTAATTGTGGGTAGGCAGGAGTGGCAGGGTAATATCCTGCCCCAAAGAATTGCCTGTCTACTTGGATGAGGCTACTGGAAAGGAGGATGTAATGGACAGAGTTAACAGTATAGTTAATGATAGAAGATACAATACTGTTTCAATTATTTTGTTGGGTTGGTTGGTTAGGAAGTGCTCAGTCACCTGGGATGAGACCTTCAAGGAAAGACAAAGGTGCTGGAGAGAAAAGCATGCAAGAGTGCTCTTACAGAGTCCAGCTGAGGAAGGAGCAGTGGGAAAGAGATTCAGAACAAGCAGCTGAGGAGCACAGGTTGAGGAAGGCCTTGCCACAGTTTGGCTGCTCTGTGCTTTCTGCTTTGGCAGGTTCCATAGCTTCTCCTGCTGGTTCATTCTTCCCCAGCTGGTTTTCTTTAGACAGTATGGCTGGGGAGGAAGGAAAAAGCTGCACCAAAGTTCTTGCACTTTGAAAATTATGTTCTTCGTTAAATATGTTGTGATACAGGACAGTCCAGAAAAGACGAATTGTCCTTGTTGAGACCTTTTTAGGGTTTTTGGTCTCTCTTTATTTGCAATGGGTCCTGAACCTTGCCTCACTTGTGCTTGTAAGACCACAGTTTGTATCAGTCCCCACTTTTGGAGCTTGATTCTATTGTTTTCACCCACTGATTTTTTTAAAAAAATATTTGAAGCTATAAAAGCCCTGGACATGTCAATTTGTGTTTCTTTTTCGAAAATGGAATTTGAAGTTATTTATTTTACTACTCCATCTCTGAATATATTTTTGACCCTTGTACTTTTTTGAGTTGCTTGTGAATGACCCCCTAGGAGAAAAAATGGGAAAAAAAAGGAAAATTAATGAAGCAAGCAAGCTTGAAATATCCATCAAAGTACATAGCGTAAATTAGCTAAGGCCAGACGTTTTTCTTCAGTACATTTTATGTTCTTCCAAAGTATTCATGCTGACAGCATTATCCAAAATACATTATGTTAATATGCTGCTAAAGGATGACAAATACCTCAAATTATTAAATCACCTTTGATTTGACTGCTAAAGTTTATTGGGGTCCAGTATAGGAAATCAGCCTGTCTGTCAGCTTGAAACTATCTTCCTGTAGAACCCTTGGGTAGTTTAAATATTCTCTCTTCTGTTTTCCTTTTTGGTTTTTAAGAATTCTTTCTTGGAAGTTTTGTCTTAGCACAAATAATCTTCTGTGGCACTATGCTGACTGTACATTTCTGTACTGTGCAGGAGTTTTGAAATACATGATAAATTAGCTACCATGTTTCCCAGTGCTTGAGATGGCCATTTACTCCTGCTCCCCATGTAAATGCAGATACATTATTATGTGTATATATATATATATATATATATCCTTCTATCTATCTATCTAGCCCACTAAAATGTGTAATAATTAGTAGAATATTTTAAATCAGAGCAGTTAATAAAAAAAAAAAACAAAAAAACAACCTCTTTTGATAGTCACTTTGAACTTCAGTGTGAGAGAGCCAGGTTTAAGAGCAAATGAGTACAGAGCCAAGTCTGGTATGATTTACTGCAAATACTTGGACCTGTAGAAGGATATCTGTTTCTTAATAGTAAGGTCTCTTAATTAAAAATTTATATTCCATGTTTGGTATTAGTTCATATATTGCTGTTTACCTGGAGTATGTCTGATAATTGCTATTATAGGTATCATCCATAGTGTTTTTACATGGCAAATTGTTACATGGTGAAATGCAGAGGAAAAAAAACCCAGAAATAGCTGTGGTTGGATGATTTAGTCAAATAAAAGTAGACACAGACTCTCAGAATTTGCTGGAAGTCAAGAAGTTAGTCAAATGAAGCACATTATAAGTGTTGTCTTACCACGATTTTTATGTTGGAAACAGCAAGGCAACCATACCATAGGATTTCTGTGAAAACGTACATTATTAGTACAGATTCATGAGGTGTTACAGGTTGCCAAAGTAGTTTGATTACTTAAGGAAAAATAAAAATATTACCGTGGTTTCAGGTTTGTCATAGAAACGAGGGTCACAACACTGCTGGAAGCAGGGCAAATTTGAAACATGCTTAAGATTGTTCTTAGATCTAAGTTAAGATCTAGAGAAGTGGAAGGAATGTTCTTGGAAAAAACAGTGACCATGAAAACATAATGTAAATTGAGATATATATATTACAAGGCTGCTGTGTATGCAGAATTTCTAATGGCAAGTGAAATCTCTTGGTATTTTTGGGCGATAATGGTGAGTAAATGAAAAAAAAGTGGAGTGGCAAACTGTCTTAATGAAATACAGATATACTGGGGCTATGGAGAAGCCACTACTGCTGATTGTTGTCATGTAAGTATAGAACTGCTTGAGCAGAGACTTTGCAAAGAAGGAAGTGTGCTGCTTATCATGCCTTATTGCACATCAGAGCTTTTGCCCTTGGATGCTTCCTGTGATAGCCCTTTGGAAAGAGTTGTGACGAAACACTGGAGTAAGTGGGTGATGGATGGCTGATCAGGTGTTCACACTGAGGGGGATTACAAGGCCTTACTGTAGAGGTGTGTTAGCTGATTGAACCTTTGGAAAAGGTTAGCAGAAGCAGGGCACTTGCTGGTACTAAGGGTGACTACATAAGACAATTTAGAGCTACAATTCTGAAAACAGAGAGGGGGAGACTTCTGCTGTTTCAGTGGTTGTGAGAATCAAGATGACGTGCATTTAGTGATGAACTATGAAAAACTGTCTACTGATAAAAGGTAAGAAAACAATAAAGCTTGTCTTCACTGCTTCAAAGCCATCTAAAGAATGTACCAGATTTTACTGGAAGGAATTGTAACAATTCAAAATGAATGAATTTTGTTCACTGTTTTTTCAGGGGTTGATGGAGAAGTGCATCTTCTCCGTAGAAAATACAGATCCTGTTGATAATTTTAGGACTGCTTTATCTGTACTTTTGTCAGAGTTTTAGTAATTGTTACAGTCCTGTTTCTTGGATTCTTCCTCTTCGGTTGTTAATATAACAATGCTTATGCTTCCTGTTCTGAGGCACTGCCTAAATTCCGGCCAGCACAGTCATAATCTTACCCAATCTTCATCCATTTACTTATTTGTTTAATGTAAATTTAAATATTATTTAGTCTTCAATTATATTTTCCCATTATATTCTTTTATAGTGGCATATTTATGATATCTTAAAAGCTATTGAATGATAGATCTAGAGTTTGGTGTTTCCCAGCAAGATGAGGAACATCAGCTAGCAGTAGCAAAGTTTTCCTGTACCCTGATGTACATGTGGGAGCCCAGCTTGGTAGCTGTGGCTCATGTCTTGTTGCTGAGGCTTTCAGTAATGGCATAGCAGTATTGATGTTATTTTGGGCATGTGTCAGATGAATGTTGCTTTAAAATGCTTTTTGAATAAAAAAGTCTCTGTCCTAGTAATGGCAGCCATACTAAGAATAATTGTTGGCTCTAATAATACACTTTATGTCTATTGTTTGATTCTTTAGCCACAAGAATTTTTAGCTGTTAACAGTCCGTTTTTACTTGTAGGCTTATTTTAGTCTTATATATTGTTGGACGTAATAATGCAGAAAGCTTAGTAATTGCAAAAGAGACTTCATTGGGATTTCTTTTCTCTCATGATGGTGATTGTTGTTGTTGTTTAGGAAACCTGAATTGACTGACTCTGCCTCTCTGCTAGAGACGTTCAAGTTTCTTGAAAATGCAGCTGCAGACTTTAGTGATGAGGAAGATGAAGAAGATATTGAAGGAAGAGAGAAAACAATCATTGATACTGCAACAGTGAGTGGAAAAAATAATTGAAAAAGTTACGAAGAACAGAAAAAGTGAGATTAATGAGGTGCCTATAAGCAAAGTATATGACTGTGTATGTACACATGCAAATCATTAATACATCTTTATGATGTTCTGTCCAAGCATGTGTGCATAAGAGGAATTACATATGCATTTTTAAGTTTTTTTTCTAAAGCATACAAGTTATGCTTTTTTGCTCTAAGTTAGATTAAATTTTTCCAGAATTGTCTCTACTCTTCCATACTGACTAGTATTTTTGATATATACTGGAACACAATTTTTAAGGTATCAGATGTCCTTTTTTACAGTTCAGTCTCAGCTTCATTTGAAGTTATTGTTCATAACCTTGCATGTCAATAATTATTCTTGAATATTTATTAAAAAATTAGTGATACATAAATTACCTGTAAAAATCTGTCGTAGAGTACAGAACTGAAATACACTTGTATTTATAGCTTGTGGAAGGAAGAAGTGTAAGTGGAAGAACTCTACTGTAATTAAGAAATTTTTTTGTTTGTTCTGTCAAATATCTTAATCTCACTTGTGATCTATACTTTGCTATATGATTTGTTCATATGATCACATAGATACATGCAATCAGTATTCTTCTTTAAAATTAACATTTATTCAGTGAATTGTGGTTCCTAAAAATCGAAGCAGATATGAGATGATGGATGTGATTGTTTTTATGGTCAGTTTTAAGAATTAACACTAAAAAAGCAATTAGTTTTATGGCATTTTTAAAGGGGATCTTTTCAGATATTTCCTGTAATTCATGGACTGTGAACTAATGTCTGAGACTCTTCTGTTAAGTCTTGTATAATACAGTATGTTCACTAAGCTTGCTGAAGAAATGAAACTTGAAGTGTAGAATTGCTTCAGGTTTAGAAATTGGTTCACTGTATTTCGAGGAAATACAATCAGTCATCCTCATGAGCTGTTTGATGTTGGACTATGTATTGGAGTCTTTACAAACTGACTCTTAGCAAGGGTCCAAGTCAAAACATATTGATTAATGTAAATTTTCTATTTCTGTAGAAGTAAAAATTGTGGTACGGTTTTCATGTGTGATGGTATCAGCTTACCAGCTGGTCAAATAACTGCAAAGAATCTAGTTCGTTTTGACTGTTGAGGGGAAAGTAAATTTTCTGTGGAAAACTTAAAATGAAATTCTTCATTAAATCATACATTTTTTTCTTTTACCAGAATTTGCTTTTGAATCTGAGAGGGAAATGCAGTTTAAACATGAAAAACAACATGATTAAGTAGCAATAAGATCTGAGAAAGCATTCAGGATGGATTGACTCACAAAGTCTAAGAAAATCAGCTCTTGTCAGTTGTGGTGTTTGGGGTTGGTTTATTTTTTTCCCAGAGTTGAGTCTTGGTCCACATAGAGAACGATCTCAGCACTGAAAGTTAGCTATTTTTAGGGAAGCAAGTGAGTTTGGTTTTGATGAAGTCTTTTCTACGGCATTCTTGAGTTTTTGTTTGTGTGTTTTATGTGTTTTTCAGAAGTGTTTTAAGAGACAGTTTGTACATTCATCATATTAAAGAACAAGACAGTAGTGATGTAGATTAGTGTAGGTTCATTATCTACGTGATTGGTTATTGATGGTCACAGGAAGAAAGACTTATACACAAGTTTCATTTTCACTTAGAAATTTGAACAAAGTGTGTGGACTATTCCAGATTTGCTTATTAATGTGTACTTTTCTGCTTCCTCTTCAACTTCCTGTTTGGATTTTGTGTAGAGGACAAAACAGTACTGCTTGGATTAAAAATGTGTTTGTAATTTAATTCAGCATTTTTTTCCTTGTACTTTCTGACCCTTCAGATTGTAAGGAAAAGAGTGCTATCTGACAGCAGTGAAGACAGAGATACAGAAGAAGCTTTGAAAGAGTTTGACTTTTTGGTTACCTCAGATGATGGTGATGGGGAATCGAGAAGTTCAGGAGATGGAACAGACTGGGGTAAGGAAATTTGATGGATCATACCAGGAGGAAAAAAAAAGTGTGCTAAGAGCATATTGTGACTGATCAGTTTATTGAATGATATGTGTGTCAGGATCACAGAATCTTTTGATTATTTCTACTATTTCTATTTTATTATCAGTAAATAATTGGTAGACTGAAGTCCTCTTGATATGGTATTCTCATTTTTTCTGTAAACTGCTTCAGTGTAAAGATTCTTCAAGGTTTCTGCCTCAGGTCATTTTTCCTTTTCATTAATTCTAAGGCAGATAGAATTTAAATTTTATGAGTGGTATTTCAATGTATTTTTCCAGTGACCCATGCATATGAAGGACTCTGATAAAGCTGTGTTTTACAATTATGATATGAAAGTTATTTTGTCATATTTGCTTTCTGCCACTTTGAAGCAGAGAGTAATGTGAGTCATAAAATCCAAATTAGTTGTACTCTTATTGTGGATTAGTAATATAGTTAATATGAACTCTTCAGCTGCTCAGACTTTCTTTTATAATTTAGCAGAATAATGTATCTTTAGGGCCACTAGTCATAGAGAGACATTTCACAAACTGCTCTCTGTTGTTTGAGGTTCATGTCCTGCAACCTGAATTGCCACCATCTGCACTTTACCTTGACATAATTATTCTGCCTGAATCCTTGGTATAGAGAAGGGGAGAAAGAAGAGAACTGGTTAAAGATCTTGATGGGAAGTTGATTCCTACTTAAGATGCTCTGGAAAATCTTAAGGATAGGTGGACATGGAGCTATTGAAGATGATGGGAAATAATTGAGCTTTATAATGGAGCTGCAGCTGTGACAGACCGATAAGCCATGGTAGCTGTGGCTCTCACAAGAGCATCTCCAAGATGCTGTATTTCACTGAAGCCATGTCCATCTCCTGGTTGGACTCCAAGTTACTGTTCAGTGTGGTATAGTCTCTGCTTAAGAGGATGTTATAATATCATTAGATACAGCAGTCAGTATCTGCTGATCATTAGATATCAGCAGTCATTTGCCAAACAAATCTAGAAATACTGCTCTTAAAAAAAAAAAAAAAAGGATACTGCTCTTTAATACTAAAATTTTATCCATTTATGCAGGGTCAGTGCAGCTATTGCTTGTGTCACCAAAAAGTCAGTATGCCAACAGGAGCTTTTTGTTCTCAGATTCACACTTCTGGTTTATTTTTGCTTTCATTGATGACAGCTGAGTACAAGTGGGCAGAAGTCTTAACATTTAAAATAAATTGTTATTAAAAGTAGTCCTTTAATTTCCAGAAATGCAAAAGAGTTTTTTTTTGGTTTTTTTTGGTTTTTTAGTTGGAGGTGTTCATGTTTTTCAATTATTTCTTTCACAGCCTGTGTCTTTTATGGTAACTATATAAGACTTCAGCTTCTTCAAGGCACTGCCATTGCAAATCACTTAGGTCAGCTTAAGTGAAACTGTTAAATGTACAGTAGAGTGATGTTGTAGTGAGGGACAGCAGCAGCAGAGGAAATTCTTTCTTCATTTTGGATTCCAAGTATTACTGTTCAGTTACAATCTGTTGAACTCATTTGGCTTGAAAGGTCCTCCGATGTTTTCTGGTAATTTTTAAGCCATTAAGCACTTGAATATCCATAGTTAAGGATCCACTTCTGAAGTTGAATAGTATCTGTGGGACATGTGGGAAGCATGCTGGGACAGTCTGCAGAAAATTAATAGATTGGGTGTTTTCCTGGCAACAACCTAATAAAAATCTATTTAAACTTTTTTCTTTTTTTTTATGCTGGAGGAGGGAAAAAGTCTTGTCTAGCCAGGGAGGAAAAGCATGATTAAAACTTTTAACCTGACTCCAGAAAGACTAGATACTTGTTTCTCTGAAGTATGATTTTCTCATATATTTTTTGAATTCTTTATGCAGTTTTTGTTCATTAGTGGTAATTGAGGTATATGTGTTAAGAGGACATGACTTAGCCCATATACAAACTATTTTAGAGTCTCTCTTCAGCTTACTAATGCTTATTTTTATAGCTTTTCTTAAAAGACTTAAACTGCTAAACTTTTTCTTAAGTTAATCTGACATTTCATGAGTGTAGGATCATGACTGAAGGGGTCAAAGGAATGAGAGAGCGCCTTAAAAAGTATCTTCTCCCTCTGTGATGAAAATCTGAGCAGAGTCAGGCTCTGTTTTCTCAACATCTGTACATCAGGTAGTTAGAAGAAACCATACTAAGATGCCTTTTTTTGGCATCACTGAAGTCTCACAGCAGTCTCAGCCCCTCCTTGAAGCTCATCTGCTCCAGCTGCCTGAGCAGTCTTAGTGGCTGCCTTAGACTTGCTACACTATACTGATAACAGGTACTTAGGACTCTTCCTAAAAGGTTTCTCAGCATTAAAAATATTGTCTTGGATACAGTACTCCAAAATATGGTCTCACAAGTGCCCAACACAAGGCCTTCACCCTCTTGGTTACATTCTTGTTAATACAGCCCAGGATATTGTTGGTTGCTTTTGCTGCAGGAATATGTTGCTGAATCCTATTGAATTTGATGTTGCTAGAGGATCCCTAGGTCTTTTTGAGCATTATTTGTTTTTGACAAGTCAGTCACATTAATAACCTATGTGTGGTTTTTATCTTCTGGCCAATCATAGTGACTCCTTCAGACTGTGATTGATAATATTGTGCTTCCTCTACAGACATTTAAGTTCTGCAGCTTAGTCTGAGGATAAGTTTATTATTGTTTGTATTTTGAAATATCTAGAATAGCTTATCGATGTAAAAATCAAACTTAGTCTGAAAGGAATTAATCTTTAAATAATAAAGTTAAGATTTTAATGAGAAAAACAAAGCAAAAAGATAATACATTTCAAAGATTTTGGAGCTGTAATGGTCATGAAAATATATATGAGGAAGAGCTGTATTACCTCCCCTGCTCTCGCAAATTATTTTTCTAAGCTGCCTCAGGACAGCATCCATATATGGAAAAATTGCTTGGGGGATTTGAACTCACGTAACATGTTTTGTTCAAAATCTCTAAATACTGTAGAATTGGAAGGATTCTTCTATTCTGTCTCATGTCACAGAGGAAGCAATTTGAGGGAGATGTTTAGGAAAAAAAAAAATCCAAACCGAAATGTGGGGGTTTTTTTCATTAGGTATGCCGAAATGTTTTGGACTTTTTTTTCCAAAGATTACTACCTCAGGCCTTCACCTTTTTGTGAAGTTTCATGGCTTTAGTGCTCTAAGGGGTGTATTTAAACCATGATGACATGAATATTGTGTTCCAAAATTATTTAAGTGTGCTACTGCTTTGTGTAAATGACAACATAGCACAAAACAATGAAATGAGAATTTGAAATGCAGTAACACAATATCTGAGTTGTAAAGTTATGTTGACGAGTAACATAGCTGTTTCTTCTTCTTCTGGATATAATAATTCTTTCCCTGGAGGAAAGAAAAAGATGAAAAATGTGTCCTGATTTATTGTAAAGTAAATGTTGCTTACATTTATGGACAGCTATGTGCTTGGTTATGGGAATTAAACATGTGAAATTTAATTTCAATTTTTAATAAGAACATTCTGAGCAAACAAGTGGAATGTGAGTAGCAGTTTTACAGCTTTCACAAGCTTGGTGCTATTTCTGTCTGTTTAAAATAAAAGACAAACGTTGACAGCAGCTGTTGCCTCCTTCAGTGGAGATCACTTGGTGACATTATTGAAAAAGGATGTTTCATTTGTTTCACTTTGTTTAGAAAAGGAAGACCAGTGTCTCATGCCTGAAGCCTGGAATGTCGACCAGGGAGTTATAACCAAACTCAAGGAACAATACAAAAAGGAGCGCAAGGGGAAAAAGGGGGTGAAGAGTAAGTGGAAAACATTGCACCTTAAAATCATAAATCTCACATCTTTCACACCCTTAATTCTATCTCTCTTTCAATGTTTTCCTAAAATTACTTACTCTTTTACTTTGCTGCTCCTGACTGCTTTCCTGTTCACCAGTTCTCAGGGGTTGAAATTAATGACAGACGATCAAGTTACCTGACAAATAGTTGGATTAGATATGACTTCTTCCAACCGAGTGTTGGGTTAGTTAAAAATTCTTGCTTTGAGCATGTTTTGTACTTGTGTTATTCAGATACTTAAATTGTAAAAGGCATTGTTTTAATACTTCATACTTTAATACAGAAGACTTCAGAATCCTTTCTTAGCTGGAAACATGCCAGTTTCACAGGAAGAGTTAAAGTCTGGTATATAAATAAACAAAGAAAGAAACCAAACTGGAAACTCTCTTGAGTATCCTATTAGATGACAGTGGGAGAAAACAGGTTAATTTCTACCCCTGTTTATACTTGACATTCACAACATGAAAGTCATGCTGTCATCATAAGTTGTTATGCAGGGCTCGAAATAGGAAGCAACTATGGCCATCAGTTTATTTGTAAATCACAGGATTTATTTATTGACTTTCATACCTCTGGGACTAGCCTTCAAAAAAGTTGGGTATTTTTATTAAAAAAAACCCCACCTGTGAACAGTATCTGAAATACAGTTTCTAGCCCTGTATTTTTATTTTGTTACATTTCTTGAAATACAGATATGTTTTGTAAAATCAATGGGTTTTGATAGGTAAGCCATAAAATTTTTGAACTCAGATGGAGAGTTTTAAAATTAAACACTGTATCCATGGCTGTGTTTCAAATACCTAGCCATATTGAGAATTCATGTGTGAAAGATGTATATTAATAATATTGCATGTAGCCTGGTAAGAAATTTCAGGGATGTTTCTCCCTTTGTGGTAAGATGCTTATGAATACCAAGGAAATTCTCACTTCCAAAGAGAAATGCATAATGATGTCAATATGTCAGACCCTCACAATGAAGGTGACTTGTTTTATTACTTTTTGTATTGATACTCTCATTGGCTGCTGCTCAGCGGTTGCTTATGTGGCTGAAATTATGTTATGAAATACAAAAACTAAACACCTCTTTTTTCTGAATCAAAAACAAAAAAAAAAAGGTAAATAATTACCATGCTTTAAGTTTCTCAAGTGATATTTTTGTCATCTTTGGAATAATTTAATTTACTTGAAGTTAATTGCAAGTCTGACAAGAAGCTGAGCTGGCTAACTAAAGTGTTCATGCTTAACAAAATTGATTCTAAATTTCTTTATGGTTCAGATAGGCAGGGCATGCCAATATATGACTACAGTGAAAGTGGTTTTTGTAACTTGTCTGTTATTTTTAAAATATACAGACATGTTATGTAGTTCGGGGTAAATAGCTGTGGGGTTAATTTAGCAGAAATTATTTAATCCAAGTGTTGAGATTCTGTTCTTGAACAGATGTTGTCTTTTTATTTTTGATGATAAAACTTAATTGTTAATATAGATGTAGACGTTATTGGAATGTGTTTTATATCACTGTGATAAAAAAATCACAATTTAAAGGCAGCACGTGGACATCCAGTGCTCCCTCATGAAGAAAACTGCTGCTCAGTACTTTTGGATTTATTTGATTGGTTTGATTTTGGGACACAAAGTGGTTTACTGTAGCAGTGAAATTAAGCATCTTTCCATGGACAAACCATCATTGGAGAGGCATCAATGCAGAAAAATCAGGAAGAATCAGAGCCTGTTTTCAGTTATTCATAATATTGCACATAGTGAAGAAGAATGTGAGGGAGGCTGTCTGGAGAAAAAAAGAAGGGACTAAATAACATTAAATTTTACAAAGTTTGTTTCTGTGACTTTAATTTCATCATATATGGTGCTTAGCCACTGAACTGCTACTAAGTAAAATACTGTTTTTATAAAGCAGATATTATAGTAAAACAATCTTGCAAAATCCTTCATAGTGTTTTTCTGGATTGAGTAATATTTTGTTGACAGACAAGTTAAATACAATTTAGTTTATTATCAGTCCTTATCGTTAGGGTGGACAAAGTAGCATTTGCAACTGCATTAGTAAACTCATGATTTTGCAAGGCTGTAGTAAACATTCCTGTAAAGTAATAAGAGAATAGAATCATAGAATGGTTTTGTGAGAGAATACCTATATTAGAGTACACTACTGTGTTAAAGCTGCTTAAAAATAGCTGTATTATTTACTGGTCTAGGAAAAAACATAATGGACTATGGGTAAGACATTTTCCCATTCTTAATTAAACTTACAACAGGAAAAACTACCGAAGATATGTTTCAGCCTCAATCCTATATAAAACAGTCAAAACAGGGATGTGGGAAAATGATGGAACAAAGCACAGGTAAGTGTCAAGAAGGGCATGGGTCTTCACCATATGCAGCTTCAGGAAGTAGGCCAGTGAATCCAGTTGCATTTTTATTTTAATATAAGTATAACTTTTTGGATTATATAGTTCACAATACTACACTACTGCACAAATAAATTTAAATTATAATATTATTATAAGAATATGCTGCACAAAGTACCTGATGCACAAATTCTAAAATATTCATGGATGTCAGCTATTGTTTTAGCAAAGTAAATGTTCTAATAAAGTGTGACTCAGTTGGCGGCATTCTTCGGCATCCCGTACAAGTAGCACTATGAGTCCATTCATATGGGGAAAATTGTGCGTTCACAATTCTCAGCTGCTTCCGTCACTTTCTTCTCGAAATTCATTTCATGCTGGATGATTAGTTACTGCTGAAATAAGTGCTCATTAGTTTTTCTGTGGTAATGTCATAATGCGAGGTAGGATCCATTGTTGCATGTGCTGCTGTAGCATACCTGATATAAGGAGTGTCACCGTGAACGATGCCTAAACCCTTTAATTTTTTGTTTTTTTCTGGTTAGGGCCCAACAGGTCAAAGCTGCAAGATATGCTTGCAAACTTGAGAGATGTTGATGATCTCCCTTCATTACAACCATCTGTTGCACCTTCTTCTAGGCCCAGTAGTTCAAGGCTCATTGAACATGAGATAAACAGGACGGATGAAGGTAAATATTAAAAAAGTGCATACCCCTTTGTAGAGGGTGGATGTTTATAGTTACTTCTTAAGGATTATCCTCTATGACTTTCCAAGCACTTGACAAATTCTGATTCAGTATTGCAAGTTCCAGGTGTGATAAATGACATTCCCATTCCTCCATTATGGTCACTGTTAGTAAGGTCAAGACACCTACCTAAGTTCAAATCTTGGCTGAATATCTTTGAGCATCATGTAAAAAAATAATTTGGCACTTAGTGGCTTGGTAATATGACCATCCTAAAGTCAGTAATATGACCATCCTGTCGGTGCTCAAGCCTGACAGACAATTGTGGACCATAAACTCTGAGGACTTAAGAGCATAATTTTTTTTCCCTCCACTGACATAATTTTAAATGTATGTGTGTATGTATACGTACACAACATACACAAGCATGTCCTTTTTTCCCAAGTGCAAAGATAGAGGCTCTGCAGGTAAGCACAGATGCCTTACTATAGCTTTCAAATGCATTTGTAGTGAAGCATGATTGTATAGTGAAGTATATTGAACAACTTGCAGCTTGCCAGTGTATTAATTTCCATAATGTGTTCCAAAAATTAGGAAAAACTCTCATAGGGGCTAGTCCAAGTATGGAGAGCCACGCATGCATCTTTGTAATGAAGCATTACTATTCTGTCTGAAAAATGCTAAGTCATCTATTTGATTCAATATTTGAATTGCTGTAATATAGAGCATAATAACATATAGTATATGGGGCTATATTAATTTGTCAAATATGGCAGCCTTCCAGTACCTAAAGGGAGCCTGCAAGAGAGCTGGAGAGGGACTCCTTGCATGGGCATGTAGTCACAAGGGAGAATGGTTTCAGACTGAGAAGAGGGCAGGTGTAGATTGGATATTAGGAAGAAATTCCTTACTGTGAGGGTAGTGAGACACCGAACAGGTTGTCCAGAGAAGCTGTGGATGCCCTGTCCCTGGAAGTGTTCAGTGCCAAGCTGGATGGTGCTTTGAACAATCCCATCAAGTGGAAGGTGTCCCAGCCCATGGCATGGGGCTGGAACATGATGATCTGTAAGGTCCTTTCCAACCCAAACCATTCTATGATTCTGTGATATCATGTGCTCTATTAAAATGGTAAATATGTGTTTTGAAAAATGTGCAAAGCATGAGTTCCATCTAGCAGTCTTTCCATGAGAGTGAAAAAGTAGGTCAGCCAAGTTATAATTAAGATGCATAAAAAGCCTTGGTGTGTGGAATAGCTACCAAAGATCTCAGTAGTTCTGCTTCCTTCATGCTCAGTGATTTTCTTCATGAAAGAAGGGGGTAACTTAGCAACGCTTTGTGAAGTGGAAGAATTTTTTGTTGAATGTTCCCTTTCCAACTTTTCTCACATGTACTGAGAGCTGTATTAGCAGAGCTCTATTTTCATGTCCTTTCAGTAATGTGTTTTTTAATTCAGAGACTCAAATGGATTCTCACAAAAAAGGACAGCTGATTGTTACCAGTCTGGGTTTGGTATTATTATTAGCTGTGTATTTCTTTAAAAAGCTGAGACACCATATTTTGGGCACACATTTTTTTTTATGCTAGTAAGTTTTCAAATTTGATGTCCTGTACATATTGTGTGTTGAGTGAAATATTGCATTGTGAGTTCAAAAGACCGGAAAAGAGAACAGTAGTGTGGACTTTGGGGTGGAGAAGGCAGAAGATATTTGTGATGAAAAGGTCATAACTTTAGAGACCCAACCAAAGAGCAATGCTTGAAGGGCTTTTATTTGGACTGCTCCCACCAGCTGTTTTTATCTACATTTTTGTTGTTTCTTCAGCATCTATTTGCATATTTTGTAGCTGAGTTGGGGAAGGTGTTTTCTGTGTTACTTGTGCATTATATATGGATGGATGAATGGTAGCACACCTTTCCTGCCTGTGGCTGGCTCCGTTTACTGGCTCCGTTTACTGTCCGGAGTCGCACACTCCTCAAGTGTAGGTGTGTTCAGAATGTTTGTTGGTAAGTACAGTGATTATGTTCAGAATAGCTGTTTTTCTATGCATCTCTGTATCTTTTTGCCCTCAGCTACTTGAGAGATATGTAGCATTCTGAAAGTGGAAAATGTGTGTTTATTGTACACTGTGTATTGTACATAAACCTATGTTTCAGGATTTTTTTTGTTTGTTTTGTTTTCTTGCAGTGGAAGCTTTAACATTCCCTCCATCCTCAGGGAAATCTTTCATTATGGGAGCAGATGAAGCCCTTGAAAATGAGCTGGGTCTTGGAGAACTGGCAGGCCTTACTGTAGCAAATGAGGCAGATTCGCTGACTTACGATGTAAGTGGTTATAAATGGTAACTCGACGTCCTTCTGTCTTGTTGAAGGCAGGTGCAAGTTACTTGTGTGTAGACTCAGCTGAAAACATTCTCCAGTTAAAATTATGCTGCCAGAGCATGTCACAAAGTTTTCCTTGGCAAAGCAGTCCTTCCCATACATAGCAGCATTCAAGTTCTCTGCAAGCCCCTCTCCTTCTCATTTGCCTGCCATGTTATGCAAGTAGTTGAAAGTAAATTAGTGATAGTGGCACACCTGGGCACATGTAACCCCAGTGACTGAGCAAAATTAGGAGTGTCATGGCCAGCAGATTGAGAGACCTTTATGTCCCTTTTACATGGGCTCTATGCAGTTTTGGGCCACTCCACTTCAAAAGGGTTGTAGAGAAATTGAAGAGAGTCTCATAGCTTCTGACTGATGAGTAGATGTTAAGGGAGCTAGTCTTGCTCAGCTGTTAGGAGGCTGAGGAGTGCTTGAATAACAGCCTGCAGGTATTAGAAGGGTGTTTGTAAGGATGGCAGAGCCAAGCTTCTCTGTAGTGCCAGGTGTTAAGGCAGGAGAAAACAGCAAATTATGGCTTGGGAGGTTCAGATAAGACCCTGGGGGAGAAAGTTATGTAGTAGGTGATACTGAAATAGCTTACTCAGAGAACCAGTGGAATCCCTCTCCTGGGAGATATTTAAGACTTGGCTGGAGCAGAGCTGTGGTTTGCATTACCTGGTGTGGGCAGTAGTTTCATTTCAAACAGGAAACTGGACCAGGACTCTTAGGAAGGGTATTATGGACAGCACTTCTGTGGCTGTGTGTGTACCTTTATTTTTCTTGTACTGTTGAGGAAAAAATCATTCTTAAAATTGCTTCTTTTTGGTTGTATGCAATTTTTTTTATGTAGTTCTGATTTCTTGGGAAAAGAGACTTCAGGTATTAATTTAATCATCTGCTTTTGTGTGATCTGTCGGCTTCAGATAAATCTTGCTGTTGCGTTGCCCAGCTGTGTCAAGGTTGAGGGATTTCAGAGATAATTTTTAATTCTCTGATGGGGAAGAATCCTACCATCCAGTAAATCTGATTCTTAAATAATCATTATCTGGGATGTTACCATGACAAATTTAGTCTGAGACTTTGGCCATAAAATGCAGGTCCTTACTTGGAGGTTCTACCCTGTTTGTATCTGTAAAGCAATGAAATACATAGTTAATAAAAGCTTAGACACGTTTTGGGAGTGTCGCTGCAGAGATGTGCCCTACCACTATAGCAAGTTTCTGAACATGTGATATGCTATGAGTCATCAATACTGCAATGAATGCAGAGCATTTCTGCTAATATTCAGTATTTTAGTATTATCTCCTAATTTGGGCTCAGTTCTTAATGTTTTTAAGAGCTAATTGTCCCTAACTATGTCTTCAGAAAGGGGTACTGTAATGTACAAATAAATTTCTGTTACAGATACTCCTGAAAATCCAAGGCTGGATTTTAAATTCAGAGAACATGACAAAGCTAACCTATCTGTACAAGATGCTTTCTTGTTTGACTTCATTGTGCAAGTGTCCATATAAATGTTGTGTTTGTTCATGTCTCTGTATCCTGAACTAACAGCTTTCATTTATGGAGTAGCACTTCTTTATCCACTCCAATCTTTTCCTGCATGGTAGAGAATACTAACTTCTGTTTACTCATTTGTCCAGTGCCTGTATGAAGTCCTGTGATCAGGAATTCATAATCATAGTTACCTCGTCTCTTACCTTTTCTAGTGCTGACAATTAAAAAAAAAAAATTTACAAAACTGTTTGCTCTGGTTACTGTGCACTTTATTGAAGCAAAATGAAAGGCTGGTGTTCATATTTCAAGTTTTATTGTAAGTTTAGTTTACAGATAATGTTTTTATTTTGGACTATTTCGTACATCTGTCTGCCAAATGTGAATCAGGTATGATTAGTGAAAGCTTAGTATTTATTTTTAAGTGTCAGTTTTGAATCATATGGAGAATTAAGCTGAAAGATCACGTGAATCAGTCTTTAAATATATTTGCTTTCAAGAGTGGCAGACACTTTTCCCATTTTTGGCCCCTTTCATCTCACTGCCATTTTTGCTGGATTATTTTCCTCTAAAAAGTGGCAGCATTAGCCTACCTCATTTCATGGTTTCAGTTTTTTACACAGTTTTTTGCTTTGACTATAAATTGAAGAATGGTTTTCACTTGGTAATTAAGATTATTAATTTATTACTTAAGAGACAAATTTTTTCTTTTGTATATTGGTTTTTAGAGTAGCTAACAAGTTTGAATTTTCCAGATTGCTAGCCAATATACTTAAGTTTGCCTTTTCTTTTTCCTTCCTTTACACATTTTTGACATATGTTCACTTTGTTTCACTCTCTTTTTTCCTCTAGTCTTCTGGATAGATTAATCATCTTCATAAAATTATAATAGATTTTAGATAAGAGTAAATGAACTACAAAATCATTGTATTTAATGTTAAGTACTGATTTGGAGGTTTTGGACTTTGCCGTAGGCCCTTGTTTGATTTCTTACTACTTTGAACCAGAGAAGTACCTGTAATTGCATGTCATTGCTGTCTTTAGTTTTCAGTTTGTTTTCAGTTCATTTTCAATTTTGTATAGACACAAATATTATTATAAGTGGCAGATCAGGTGCTAATTTTGGGGTTGGCATCCCCCCAAAGTGCTTTTCAGGCCTCGGGTTACCTCACTGTTGTACTTTGGTGGGGAGAGACAGAAGGAGGTTGTGTGCTGTGTGAGTAAAAAGCCTCAGAGCTTGTGAGACTGGTGGGTAGAGTGATGTGGTGCAGCCAGGTGGGTGATGTGTCAGGGCTAGAATCTCTTTCCACCTCTGCTGCTGGTCTGCTGCCTGGGACTGCCTTCCATCTACTTTCCAGTTTATGAACTGCCCATCTTGGTCTCCCTTTGGAAGGACATTTTTGAATGAAAGACAAGCAAATGGAGAATTTTATCCTGCCAGGACTGGAATTTACTGTTAGCCCACCTGAGGTGTCTTTGTGGCTTTTGCAGATGTGGCACAGAACCTGTGCTGCTGGTATGGCAGCTGGAAGGCAGGCAGGTTCCCTCCACCACCTGATTGGCATTAGGTGCCTCTGTTGAGGCAACCAAATTTCTCTCCAGATATCTGTACATCTTGTACCCTTTTTGCTGAGACTTTCTTGGCCAGTCCTCAGAAAACCTGCCAGAGCTGCTAACTGTGCAGTCCTGTCCCATCCTTGTACCAGCTCGAGCATTTGTCTGTTCCTTCACTGAGCCAACTTGGCTCAGTAAACTGGCAAAGAAACTGACTTGTCTCCCTGAGCAAGGCAATATGTCATTACTAAGAAATATGATGAGACTAAGCCTGTTGGTTTTTGCGACTCCTTTCCCCTTGTTTAAAATCTGTAGAACCTTTTAATTTATGTAATTTTTTTTTTTGTTAAATCCAGATGTAACAAAGCTTAGGAAAAAGCACTTCTGTTCTTAAATCTCTTTTGCCTCCAGTCCCCAGGATAAAATGTTTCTTGAAGTGGCTCAAAACAGCTCTCTAATCCTTGCAGTTAAAGATACAAATATTTTGCATTATCTTTAGATTTCAACGTGATAAACATCAGTACAATTGTTTGTTTTCTTGGTTTTCCATAACCACCATCAGCAGCGGTTATGGAAAGGTAAATTTAACTCATGACATTGTTGACTGACAGTGAAAAAGTCTGTTCAGCATTTTGTGTCAATATTTGTTCAGAGGAGCAATACTGAAATAACTTATTTTATTAAAAGGCTTTCTTTTTGGATCTTCTAAAATGCTTTATTGCCAAATTATTGTGTCTGTATACACGATACCTTATTGCCTGCCAGTTAGATTCTTAGTGTGTAGCCAAGTCCTTTTTGCCTTTTTTTTTTTCCTATTCTGGCAAACTTTACTTGTCATGCATTATTACAGAGATGTGTTGCCTTAGCTGGGTAAGTTGGTTGTGTTCCTTTGCTTCTAGAGACTTTTCTGTTTCTCTCAGATCCCTTTTTATAGGTGTTATGTCAGTAGTACTTTGGATATTCAGGGACTGCACCTTGGTGAGTCAAGCCTAACTTTGTGTTTGTAAGAGCCATAGTTCAAATTTTAAATACTTAACTGAATTCATTGGAGTATCAGTGCTTTTGAAGTGTGTAATTTCACAGACATGAGAGTATTTCAGATTTGCATAGAATTTATCACTGTGGATGCCACATTGCTTGTATGGAATACATCTGCGTTGGTTCTCGTTTTGAAGTGTCTGGTTCGTGGTAAGAGGTCTGTTGTTTGAGAGCAGGTTATTGTGAAAAGTGGGTGAGGTAATTTGACATCTTCTGCAAATGCCAAACTAAATTTTTGATTTCTTCCTTTTGTTGTGCCTTCCAGCTTAATTACAAGTTTGGCATTTTTTTTTTATTAGATAGCCAACAATAAGGATGCATTGAGAAAGACTTGGAACCCCAAGTTTACGTTAAGAAGTCACTTTGATGGAATAAGAGGTCTCGCTTTTCATCCAGTTGAACCAGTCTTAATAACAGCTTCAGAGGACCATACATTAAAAATGTGGAATTTGCAAAAAACAGCCCCAGCAAAAAAGTAAGAATTTTTCTTTATTTTCTTCAAAAACAATTTTAATTTATGAAGGAAAACCAAAACCTAGATACTACTTCACTTAATGGCCCTTGCAGTTAATGGAAAGTGTTCCCTGAATTTAGGAGTAGGAAAACAAACTCTCAGAGAAGGTGGAGATGCCTAAAGAATGCCAGAAAATATCCATGTGTGTTTGTTAATGTGTTTTGTTTGTGAAGATGAAAACCATTCACTTTTATATATTTTCCTTGTAGATAGCATAACAAATTAATTTACCAGTGAAAATATTTGGATATGGCCTGTTAGTGTGCTTGCATGTGTATATAAATGTATAGGATGCATTTATATATATATATATATATGCATATGTATGTATTCACATACATGCATATACATGTATACAGCTTGAAACTCTGAGATGTTGCCAGGTTCCTTTGTTAACTGTCTCTTGCAAATTGCTGGGAATTTGCAGAAATCAGAGAAAATTCGTAGCAGGACTGGTGTTGTTAAGGGAGTACATCACACCTTTGGGGAGAACTGGGCATAACACAGTCCTCCCTTGGATTCATAAAGTCCAGAGCAGCAAATTTTGAGGCTCTTCCTTATTGATAGAAAAAACGATGAGTCCAAAACTCCTTTGCTCCAACAGGAACAATTAATGATGCATTCCATGTGATGCTGGTGTCTCTCCACTCCTGCTCCATTGATGTACCTAGCTCTTTGATTGATGGCTCTGTGAAGTACCTTGAAGGTCTTCAAACAAAAATCTAAACAACCAATCCTATCATGTTTTGAAAAACTGCAAATAGTTCTTAGGCCCATGAAAAATTATGTTGGGAAAGGAAGTTGTGGGAGAAACACTGTGAAAGATGTAGCAGGGATTTTAAGAATTTAGCGATTCTGGCAAATTTTTGTAAAGGATTGTATAAGATGGTATACATGTTAACATTTTTTCATACTTCATTTAGGAGTGCTTCTCTTGATGTAGAGCCAATATATACCTTCCGAGCACATAAGTAAGTATTTCCTGAGAAATACTGTCATATTTTGAGAAAGAGAAGATTTTTAAACAGAAACAGAATTGTTAAAAAAAGTAATTTCCACCTTATCAGCTGCTGATTTCATGTGATGCTTTTAGTTCCTATGTTGTTTAGAATATCTGCATGTATTTTCTTCCTTCTGCATAGATATTTATGTCTGATACACTGCAATTTTCAAATGAAAAACCTACAAATGATACAGTTCAAATTTCATTAGGTCTTCTGTTCATCATTGCAGCTTTTGCCTTTTTGACACATACTTGCATGTGTGGAATGAAACTGAAGAAGAATGAATGCAGTGAATTTAAATCTACTGAGATGATTTAATGAAAGAGCCTTAAATCTTTCGAAAAGAGAAAAAAATCTGCTTATGTGAAATATAAAATCCTAGAGTTTAAATTGTGATGTTTTTCACATTTCATGTGCATAATGATTAATTGTCCTGATTGCAGTTACCAGATATTGGTGGATGGTATTTTTGTGGGAAGTCTTGTAGCATATGATTTCATTATGCAGAATTTTTGTTGCAATCCATGCAGCAAGTGAATTGTATCTAACATGGAAATTCTTAAGATTGACACTGCATTGCATGTAATGAAAATGTTAACAGTCAGTGTTTCTTTGGGGCTTTCTTCCAGTGGCCCAGTGCTCTGTGTGGTGATGAGCAGTAATGGTGAGCAGTGCTACAGTGGGGGGACAGATGGCCTCATCCATGGCTGGAACACAACCAACCCAAACATTGACCCCTATGACTCTTACGGTACGTTGCTGTGGCACGCAGCAGTGAAATGATAAGTTTAGTGACTGTAATGTTATGTCACTAAAATAGTATAGTTTGTAGATAATGCTTCTGTGAGAGTTTAAAGCAGCAAATGGAATGTTATCCTCAATACTTAAGTAACCTTTTGTTTTAATGCTGATACTGCTTGATGGCAAGATAAAATGTCATTTTCTTAAAAAATGGCCTTGCTCTCATCACATTTTTTTTGAAACAGCTGGTCTGAAGTACAGGTTTTAGAAGTACGGGACTAAACCTGATCATTTGGAAAGTCCAGGAAATGGGTATTTTCTTTGACAAATTTCTGTGGAGTTGAGATAAAAAGGTTTTATAGTCTGAGACCAAAGCTGTTAATGTTGGCCAGAAACAGCTTAAAAGGTCCAGTTCAGTAAAATTTACTAGGTCTGAGTGGATTGTCAGCCTTGTGTCTGGATTTTATGATTTATTTTGCACTTGTGGTAGCTTCAGATGCAGTTAGCCTCAAAGGTAACTTCTGTATAAAAGGGACTGCTGTGGCATTAATAGCTGTTTGAAAGTGAATTTTAACAATTAAGTGTGTTTTGCCAAACCCTTCTGCGGAAGCATTGTTTTGTTCTTTCAGTTGTAAATTGGGTAATTTAATGTCACATATGCTGCTGAAATTCAAGGCTCTTAATGCCAAAATAATTAAGACTTCTATGTTGATATGACATGATTGATCTTGGGGTTTATTATCAATTATCTTCCAGAGGTTGGTTCCGGAGCCTAAACACAGGCTAAGATACAGCTATTAACTTAATTCAGATTTTGTTTTGAAATGTGTTTTGTTGTGTTTTGTTCACAGATCCTTCTGTTCTAAGAGGTGCTTTTGTAGGCCATACTGATGCAGTGTGGGGTCTGGTTTACAGTGGAGCTCACCAGCGTTTGCTGTCCTGTTCAGCAGACGGCACTATACGTTTGTGGAAAGCTACAGAAATTGCTCCAGCTCTCAATATCTTTAATGATAATCAAGGTACAGAAAATTGCCCTGCCCTGAAGTTCATTAGCATCACTGTTCAGACTGACATAATTTTGGCTACTGAATAGAAATACTTCCTGTGCTTCTTTCTGAGTTCTGTATCTTTATGAATGTTTTTGGGAAAAGTCAATTTTGCAACCCTTCTCTGACATTACCTGAATATATACCTACATTCAGGGGGACAGTTAAATACATCTGAAAGCCAGCTGCTGCAGATGATCTGCTGATGTTACTAGCACTGTGGAGGATGATGTATTAACTCCATAATTTACGTTCAAACTTGAGTTTCCACCAGGCCCTTGCTTTTGGTTTGTCCAGAATAAAAAGCCCTCTCTTCCTCAGTGGAAGTTTGGAGTAACCAGTGTTTCATCTCAGGCCAATGTCATTGTACCTTCCAGATTTGTTCCTTGTGCCTCTAACACAGAGATTCCAATTGAATTTCTGAGTTTGCAGATCAACTAAATAACAATAACCTAGTGATCTAAACACTACTAGTTGAAAAAAAATACTCCTTTAGAGTTAGTTACTGAAATGTCATGCACAAGTGAAAATCTCACTGGTTGGAATCTAATTTCTGGAAGTTGCTGTCGGCCTGAGTCAGAGTGCTCCAGAACAGGCCCACTAGTGTGGTCAAGCTCTCTTAGAGCTGATAGTCATTAAAGACAGCCCATGAGCTGAGACAGTTCCTTGTCTCTTCAGAAAAAGTTTGAGGCAAAATAAACCTTGTCACAGCTGAACAGACATGTCAAATTATAGTGTAAAGCTGGTCAGATAAGCCATTGCTTGTTAGTTAAAACTGACTGAGCAAAATAAAAACATTCCATGTATTTTAGTTTTAGCAAAACTATGTTTCTAAAGGTAAGCAGGCTTTTTATTGCCAGCTTGCCTATCTGCCTGCTTTGAAAATTTCCTGGTAGAGTTTTGGAGTTTGTTACTGTGAGTTGTTTTGTTTTTAATAATTAAACTAAGGGGGAAGGAGGAGTAGTCTTCTCTCACAGAGGCTATATAATAGCCCTAATATCAGGGCTTTTTTTGTATTCTAAACTGGAATGAAGCCCAGTTGTGAAATCCAAAGACTGAAAACTCAGTTTTCCTATGGCTTATTGATAACCTTGAACAAACCCCCTAAAATATCTGTCATTCATTATTGAAGTCGTTCAGATTAGCTGTTGTAGGTTACCAGGAAGCTGCAGATAAGCATGCATGGCAGTGGTAGAAAAGGTCACTTGAGAAGCAATTTGTTTTCTTCTCACACCAATCCTTTTTTGGCTTTTTTTTTTTTTTTTTTGAGTACTTGTAGGCAACTACTGCCATTCCTGAGAAATATTTCTGAGGTCCTGTGTCTCAGAAAGATATTTCTCCCATGAATCTTTAGAGAGTTTACAGGGATGTGATGGTATTCCTGTGTTATCTGGATCTGTGATCCAACCTTAGGTTGCCTAAAATTCAGTTTCTCACTCTCTATCTTTTCCTCCTCCTCCTGACATCTGTTGCAACCGGTGTTGTTCTTTCACATAGCAGGTGGTGAACAGGACATTTGAAGAGAAAAATCCTAAGGAATATATCCTATGCCCAAGCTTTGCTGATTTGACCTTCTGTCCTGTAGTGTGCAGATAGCTGCAGTATAAGGAGATCAAATATGTACCCCAATAGGCAGGAGCTTTGTAATACAAGTTTACAATGTATTTATATAACTGTACATGATGACAGTTCCAGTATGTAAAATCTGCACCTGGAGAACTTTGGTGTTTCATTAAGCTCTGATTTTGTCTAAGTTAGTTATAACAACAGTAATTATTTGTCATGTCACTTGTTGTACACTTCAGTTTCATGTCCTTTTATTGAAAGCAGTGGAGTTTGGTGGAGTTTTTTTTGAGAGTTGCTGTTACAGTTAAAGGAAGGAAAAGGGGCCAGGGAGTCCTTGCTTTCTTAATTTTAAAGTAGATTTCTGCACAACTGCAGTTCCAGATACAGCATCTTAGTAAAAAAAGTTGTTGATACACATGTCCAAAACAATAGGATTAAAGTAGGTATCATACAGGGAAAGCTATTTAGGTTGGCATAATTTATATTTTATATAATATAAATATATAATATATCGTAATTGTGTTCCTTTTGGTGCTGAAGAGCTTACTTTTTTTGTAACAATTTTTTTGTTTAATTATTTAAAAATTTTCTTTACACCAACAATATCTTCTCTACATTGTTTTCTAGAAATGGGAATCCCTTCATCAGTAGACCTTGTGAGCAGTGACCCAAGCCTCATGGTAGCATCATTTAACAGTGGGCACACTAGCATTTTTAACATGGAGACACGGCAGCGAATTCTTACCCTGGAGTCCAGTGTGGATACTAGTATGTATCAAAAGCCCCAAACCAACCAAAGGAAAAAAAATTGCTTATTTAAATGGATACTGTTGATAATCTTTTCAATGTTTCCAAAGAAGCAGGCAGTGTCATGAGAAATTATAAAATTGATTATGTTAGAAGCTGTTTTCTGAGTTATAACAGTAAATTGTTACTACTACAACGGATCTCACAGGTATTGCAGTAGCAGAAGAATGTGCATACTTCTGAAATAAGACAGAAACAAGCTCACACTCTGAATTCCTCTTCAAGGAATAGTAGCATGAAAAAAAGTCCAAGTTTCTTTAATACAGCTTTGTGATATTTGCAGATTTAATATATATATTTTCTCTTCAGTCCAAAATTGCAAAAAAGAGGCAATATCAGGAAAATTTAACATTAACTTTATTAAAAAATTGGGAGTGCGTGTCAGTTCTTTTTTATTTTTCCTCAGAGGTATCCATCTTCTAAGCTTTATTGCACTCTTCACTCATTTGGACTTGGGCTTTAGTTGAAATTTTCACTGAAGGAGGAAAGAAAAGCTCCAGTGAAAGAGTATTAATTCACAGGGTCTCCTTGTGATCCATATAATGCCTGGGATCATGGCAGTGACCAATACTAGAAGTTCTAGAGGACACTGTGAAGAGCCTGCTATCAGTACATTATTTTATCCTGACTTTACAAAAGAGACCAGAATGAGCTGAAGCATAAGGTTTTCATATCCAGGCCACAATGGTAAAACTTACAGTCTTTTAAAATTTTGATATTTCTTCCCTTACTCTTAGGGATTTATGTCACTGAATTCTACTATTTAATTATATTTTTTTTAAAAGGACTAAGCCATTCTTGTTGGCTTTGCTTGTGTGTTTTAAAATATTTAAATGACTGTAATTTTATAAGAGCAAATGGAAAGTGCCATATCTCTTCTTTAGATTATTCCTTACTGTGCTGGATTTCTTCTTTTAACTCACATCTTTGTTCCTGTATAAAAAAAACCAGTTCTAAATTAGTTAAAGCAATTCAGTGGAAACCACCTTTCTTCTTCCCTCCCCTTCTCCCTTCTATTTTTTTCACCTACTCCTTGCTGTAATTCCGTAATGTTCCTTTAGGAAAACAAGACCCTAGTATGGCAAGCAGCACTCCCTGTTTAGTGTCTTTAGTTATGTAACAGTACTATAAAGTTTACATGTGTTTTAAAGAAATAAATTATTATTTCTACAAGAACTAGACAAGAGGAAAATGTCACCTGAAATGCCCTACTACACTATTTAGGGACTCTTCTGCTCAGTATAAGGCTCCTCTTGGCATTTTCAAACTGTGAGGATGGCTGGCTGTGATGAAGGTTCATGTGCTTTTAGTAATTTTAGGGGTGTTTATTTATATGAATGTGGAGGTTTTTTCCCTTAATTTTTACTTTCATAATTTCTAAGTGTCCTGTGGATGCTGACGTTGCTTTATGGTTCAGATTTTTATAGAAAGGTGTAAAATGAATCTTTACCGTTTTAATAGGAAGTGAACCTTTGGTAGTATTCTATTTTGTCTATTTTAGTAAGAATTTAGATTAAATTATGTGAATGCTCTTTGGAAGCAATTTAGCTAAATACAGTCAACATGAAAGACAATATCTGTATTTTTATGTTCTGTGTAATGACTGTGGGTTTTTTCATAATCTGTGCCTCTTAAGACACCTCTTGCGTTAACCTGTGCATCATAGCAATGCCTGGATTTCTAACCAGAAAATTTCTATACTTTTTTTCTCTGTGTGTGTATATATATCTATATATATGCATGCTATTTCAGAATTACTGGAGGCAAGAAAATTGGATCTTCTATAAATAGTCTAACATCCTTTTTTTAAATAATAATTTATTTATATATATATGTGTATATATATATATCTCAGATAATAAGAGGTAGATTTTGTTTGCTTCAAACATACTGCCTGCAGTGTTTATTTACCTGTCCTGTGTGTTACAAAGAAAGTTTGACTTGGTGAAAGGAGGACTGTGTCTGAATGAAGTATTTTTACTCGGTTTTTGGTTTCACATTTTTGCCTGATACACCTATCTAAAATGATGTCCAAAAGCTGGACCTTATTTGGCATACATATGTTTTATGTAAGTCTCTGTCTTGTGTAGTTTGGAAAGTATTTTAGAGGAAAGTGCATAACATAAGGTGCTAGCTGAAAGTTGCCAGGATATGTATATAAGAAGTATTTTGCAAATTAGATTGATTGCATATTTATTTCTTAGTAGCAGTCTTTCAAAGAACTTAGCAACTTACACTGATGTGTGTGGGTTTTTTCTTAGCAGTCAGTTCTTCCTGTCAGATAAACAGAGTCATCAGCCATCCAACTCTTCCAATTAGTATCACTGCTCATGAAGACAGACACATCAAATTCTATGACAACAACACAGGTACGTGTCTTTCTAGCAGGTCTTAGCCATAGCCATTGTGTAATATAAGTCATATTCCCAGTTTCGTTTTGATCAATATTATTCACACAAATGCTGAGGGATGTCAAGAATTGGATAGCCTCTGAAGCAGAAATCTCTCATCACACAGTATAAAGATTGCCAGCTCACTTAAAGCTTTGTTGGCAAAGTGATAAGGAAGTTGGCTCTCTCTGTCCATTCTTTTAGAACGCCCTATATATGGGGCTTATAAATATTTAACATAAAAGGTGTCTTTTTTAAAATCTTCATGCTCTTATGTTTATGTTTCTTCTGTTGATTGTCTGTATTATTTTGCTCTTGAGAGCAGGAACCTCTGGCACTCCTTTAGTGCTTCCTGGATGTCTGCCACATTTGACCTATAAGTTCTTATTTTTAACATGAAATCGTTGCTGTAATTATAATAAGCTGTGATAAAACATTAATTCTCTGTGAGACAACAAGCAATATCCCCTATTCCCATGTAGTTTGTATTCATTGCTTCCAGTATGCCCAGCCTCTGCCTTCCTACCCATCCAGGATCTTACCTGAGAACTCCATTAATACACTTAAGGGGCAGATATTTAAAATGCACGGTGATTGCAGTGTCAGCGTGGCTTAAAGCAAAGGTCTCGTAAACGTTGGTGATACTGTTACTGTGGTTCTTGGGAACTGTAAACATTAAGATACTGACTTCTTGTATAATTTTTATGATTCAGTCATGGGACAATATCTCTTGTGTTTATATCAGCTGTGGTAGGGTCATAAGCAGTGAATACAGATAACAAAGTTAACTGCAGAAAATAACCTAAATAAATCTTTTCTTTCAAAGGAAAACTGATCCACTCCATGGTAGCACACTTAGATGCAGTTACAAGTTTAGCTGTTGATCCTAATGGCTTGTATTTGATGTCTGGCAGTAAGTACATTCAGATTTCATTTTCTTTTTCTCATAATGGTGGCAGGCATGCAAATTATAAAGAAAACTGTTTTCCCTTTCTTTAGGCCATGACTGCTCGATTCGCTTGTGGAATCTTGAAAGCAAGACCTGCATCCAAGAATTTACTGCCCATCGCAAAAAATTTGATGAATCCATTCATGATGTGGCTTTCCACCCATCCAAATGTTATATTGCCAGTGCAGGAGCAGATGCCCTGGCTAAAGTGTTTGTATGACAGAGTGCTTCCCATTCAACTTTAGCTTTGTATATATTTAACCAGCTGCACAAAAGAGAAGAGGAGGGCATGAGTTGTTTTATCTTGCCCTATAATTCAGAGAATGTTTGTAAGTGTGTAGTTTTGCAGGGTGCTGTTTTCTAAATTGACGTTCGTTCTGGTTTCTGTGAGCTCAGCTGGTGCTGAGAGCTTGGAATCTCTCAGTTTCAAATAGTTTAAAAAAAAAAAAAAAGCTTTTATTTAGAGGGTGTGAATTTTCGTCCAGGCAGGCCTTGGGTGAAACTAGGTCTACGTATTCTCTATTAATAAAATGGAGTACTGGAAAGAAGGGGTCTAATTGCATCAGGGAGTAGGAAAAGAGGGAAACTTCCTAGGATGCTTCTCATTGAAGAATCTTAATGTACTCAAATCACCTGGAAAAAATGATTCAAAGTCAGTTCACATGCTCTTTACTGTATCATGTGAGAGGCACTTTGTCATCCCTTTGGTGTATGAATAAAGTAGATCTTCTTCAGAGAGCAGTAGCAGATAGTTAATCTCAGCCACCTGGCTGCTAGCCTAAGATAAATGCAATTAAAGGAAGGCAAATTACTAACATACATTAAAATGCAGTAAAGTTTCTGTTACATCTTCTGTGTTTCTCAGTAAATATTTTGTTTGCAAAAAAAATATATAATTTTTTTAAGACTCTATTAGCATATGGGTAGAAACTGAGCCTTTAGTCTAAATCCCAGTTAACAACAGACTGACGCAATCTGTCTATACTGTAGTAGCAAATTTAACTTATTCAGATTTTAATGCTGTTTATTCTTGGAGATCTGGCACAAGAAATTATCACAAAGCTTTCAAAAAAAGCAGTCCTACAATTTTAGCTATCAAACATTCATCTCTTTCTGTTCCTGCTAAAAAGGGCATCATTCTGGGCATTATGGATAACAGTGAAATACTTTGAAGATTGAATCTAATGCTTTCTATGAATCCTTTTAGTGGAATAGGTGGAAACTGTACAAAGCTCCATCAGTTTGAGAGATTCTGCTACTGCTAGAATATTTCCCAGCTGCACCATTAGAGGGACTTTACCTTGTCCACTTCACAGGGTGTATGTGCCATTGATTGGGTTACCTGAAGAATGAGTGCTTCTTATAATTACTCAACAGATGTGCTTTGATTATCTGTTCGGAGCTTCTCTGTTGATTTGAGAAATAACTTTTAATCCAATCTGTTAGTCTTTTTATCCCTTCTTAAAGAATGGTGAGTGAGTTCTTTTCTGTTATGTGTCATCATCAGAATTATTGTTATTCATAAGCACGAAGTTGGTATTTTTCTCTGATGGGAATGGAAAGCAGAATTTTTTCTGGAGTTGATTTCTGGTGCTGATATGAGTAGGAAAGAACTCAGTGCAACTCTTCATGTACCAGCCTGAGGTTAAGACTGGAAACTGATACATAAATCCTTACCTTTAAACTGACACTTCATAAGCAGGAGTCATTGAACGATACCAACATGAGGTTTGACTATGTTGTTTTTAGAGTGCCATTTGGGGATGGGACCATATTTGAAGTTGATCTCAGAGATTAAAGCAAGTATATTATTTAGAATAAAAGGTTGACCTGTGCTATTTGAGCCTGCTACACATTATATGTACTGCTAAAATATTCTGGAATACCTTTTATTGCTCAGAATATTCACATATGTCACTTCATGATATTGATATGCAATATATTTCCTTAGATAAGATTAGAACTTTTACCATGGAACAGATGACTACAATAATAATACAGATTATTTAGTTTTTATAAAATGTTTTGGTTATGATGAAAAGGAGGAAACTTGGCTGCAAAACTGAGCATTCAACTTTGTGAGAGTTTTGTGTACTTGACTCATATTCTTTCAGTGTCATTATTTTATTTCTTTTTGAAGAGAAAATTACAAAAATTTATTTGAAAATTCTAAAAGTTATGTATATTATATATGTGTATATATATTGTAAACATGTATTAAATGTGTCTAGTAAGGGAAGACTCCATGGGTGCATTTTAATGTTTTAGTATTAAGAGTTCTCTTGAGTTTGTGTGTACAAAGGATAATGGTGTGAGTATGAAATGAATGTTGTGTTTTTGCTTACACAATATAATATGTAGTCACAGTTGTTTAAATTGCTGTACATAAAAACTAATAGGCCAGCATGCTTGTTTTTAAAGACTGTCATTCTGATTACAATTGGAATGTAAGAAGTGGCTGTTCAAATGTGAATTGAAAGATGTTTCCTTCTCACTATTGAGCTCCTGCTCAAACTGAAAAGTGATTTTTTTAAAAGCTGGCAATAGCTAGAGGATGAGGTGCCTTTAAAAAACAAAACAAAACAAATGTAGCCTTACAAAGAGGTTGTGGAATATATATATTTTTGTGCTTGTCTTCATAATTGATGTCAATGTCTTTTTACTCTACTTGCTCACATACTTGTAGGACTGCAGGGTAATGTGCATGAGCCTGTCAGATCTTCTGAGCATCATCGTAGGAGATAAGGTTGAAAAAATTATGTAGGTTATCTAGTCCATCTGCTTGCTAAAGCGGGGTTGTAGACTTGTGCATTCTAATATTGTCTTGGCCAGTGAGATTTTATATGTTCTAAAACAATTAGGCTTCCTTTTAAAGATTATATCAATGATTACATCTCACTGGCAGGAGGATTTATGTGATATTTAGTAGCTCTTTTTTGTAACTTCATGTCAGTATTCCAAGCCATCTTTTGTGCCATTTTATATATTCTTCATAGTCTCTGTAATTTGGAACCTCCATGCACACACTGGTTCTGTCTGTATATTTTCATTCCTTTCTGCTTTCTTCAAGCTGTTTTTTTAGTCTGCTTTTTTTGCACAACATTTTGTTCTTTTCATCCTTTAAGCTCAAGTCTCCAGATATTGGTGTCCATACCACCATTCCACATGCAAGATTTGCTGGACTTAGTTTGAGGGTCATCAGTTAAGTGTGGTTGTGATTTGGTTGGGTTTATCCTCTCTAATGCAATGCTTTTGTGTAGGACGACTAAGCTTTTGATGTCTGACAAACTTAAATCATATTTCTTTATTTATGACAACTCCTTTAGATAACATTTGAGCATTGCTGCTTTTCAAGTTTCTTCTTCACTTTTAGTATGTCATGATATTTTTGCAGCTAGAGACTGAATTCCTGTTTCATGATTATCCTGGATCTTACAATTTTTGAACTTCTGACCTCTGAGGGCACTAAATTATTTTTATTTGTTCCCCTTTTCTGTGCAGTTCTTCCTGGTTCAGTGTAATTAGTAACTTTCATTAGTGTGATATATATGTTTATTCAAAGTATAAACAAAAGTGGACCCAAGGCTTATTCTTGGAAAAAAACATTTTTCTGCAATATCATTAGATAGCATTTTACCATTACTATTTTCTCATATCTAATTTACATGGTAATTTTTTAATGGTTAGCTCATATAATTTTTGTGTATGTTAGCCTGTGCTAATGATTTTTGTTTTACTAACTAATTTAATGGGAGAATTTTCAGTCCTTCTGTATGTTGAAAATTGGTCCACCAGTTTAAATACTCTCACTTTTACTCTAATTTACTTCATTGGGCTGTTTGCTTTCACATATTTGATTCAGTTACCAAAACACTTGCACAGAATTAGTTGGAGTAACTTGGAAGAAGTTCTAGATATATTGTGTCATCTTACAAAATCCTAGTGTCTGCATTTATTTTTGGACCTCAGAGAGAAAACTTCCACATAAAAGATTCACTACTTCCATCTCATTTATCTTTATTTTGATAAAATATGTTCTTTAGCAAGAAGCCTGTAGAACTATATGCCATATACTGTAGCCTATTTTTTTAGGACATGTATTTTCAAATAATGTTATGTTAAGGCAGTCCCATGTAATTTGGTTGAGTAAGTGTGTGGTGTTCACCATACAGCTTTGTGACTAGGTCATACAACACTGTTTTTCAGTTTTGAATTTAAAGTGACCAGAGATTTGTTCTTCTGAATAAAAGTGTGAGAGATAAAGGACTTAGTTACACTATCTTTTCAGTACATTTGTTGGATCACAGGTGTGTTGCCTTTCCCTGCCTCCTTAGGTTTTAACAGTGTAATTTTGGAGAGCATAAATTTCTGTAAACTCATGTATTCTTTGAGCAGTGTTTGATGGGCAGAATTGTGAAAAGAAACAGTTGAAAAGTGGGCATAACTATCAGATAATCAAGTCTTGGTTTTACTGATGTCTTTCAAGTATTTGGAAACATTTGCAGGCTGTGGCTTGACAGTGTGTTTGCAGGCTGTCTGTCCCAGGTATCCAAGAGCCTGCTTGGTGCCTGTGTGAAATACCTAGTCAACCCGAGATGCATTAAGGAAGAAAATGCAGCCATTGTGGTTGTCCTGTGCTGAAATTTGTGGCTGTTTAGTGGAAGTTGGTTTGGACTACACTGTTAGAAATTAAGAAATCAAAATATGATAGTTAACCTCTTCCATATGGTAAATTGATTTGTGTAAGATGTGGCAATCTTTGACATGGCAGTATGAGTTTTCTTGGGCAGCTCCTGTTCATGAGCATTGTAGAGATGCTTAGCATAGATGTTACTACTGAGTGACTAAGAGGATGGAAAGATTTCCCTGAAAAAAGATGCTCAGATGTTTCAGGAAGCTCCTTTTTTCAATAAGGAAATGAAGGTGTTGAGAATATTTTATGTGAATCTGATAACTTGTTTAGTTGAAGAGAATTACAATAGGTGAACAGTCTTGACTCTTTCATCGTCAGTGTCTGTAAGCTTAGAGACAGTTATGGAAATGATTTACCTGTAAACTTCCAGTGAAAGACTCTGCCACATTCCTGCTGAGCAGCAGAAAAACTGATGGACAGAGGTGTTGCTCTATCCAGTTATGTCAGGGGTGTTTTACAAAAAATAACCCTTATTGTAAAAGATAATGTTAAATACACCAGAGCAAATGAACAAAACTCCTGGAGAGGGTGGGGAAGGACTAGGATGACTCTTGTGTAAATAGTCCTTGTTTGGGCAAACCCTCTTGTTCAGTTAGGTGGGAATGTTCCCAGGTGGGAGGATGATTGGAAATGTGACCTTTAAAAAAATGTCTGTGCCTGCGCTAATGACCATACCTGTGCAGGTTATCTGTCCTTTTGGTATGTACTTTTTATCATCCCATTTAAATTTCCCTTTAGGATACATTTTCTGAGAATCTTAAAATCTCTTCTGCAGTGAGCTTACTGCAGGATAAATGTCAAAAAGAACTTCTGGTTTTTCTCTTGAAGTGGTTTTTTGAAGGGTGGTAGAGCTTCAGCTTCAGCCCAGCCCTCTCACCACCAAAAGGCTGATTTGTACCTCCTTACACCCAGTTTATTTAATTTTGGTGTGTTATCTCTTAGCCTGCCTTCTGAATTGGTTTTGCTGCTCTGTAGTCAGTTGTGAAAGATTATAAATTGCTGTATCATTTAAGATATTTTTGAGAATGTGAATCCCACTACAGAAGGCATAAATCCAATTGAATAGTATAATTTGTGGATCTCATCTGGTTTGTTGTCAGGAGAGACTTGTTGTTAGACTACAAAATCTAAACTGTGGCTGAGCTAAAAAGGCATTTAACAATATGATATTCTTAGCCCAGCTTCTTCCTGCCTAAGTGTAGATTGTGGTATTGTGTGTTAGACTACTTTTGCCCTGCTCATGCTGCCAAGCCATGCTGTGATCCTGGGAGATCACACCAGTGTTTAAACCATAACCTGTGCATGTGTTTCTAAGCTGCTCAAAGCTTTGTATTGACGTGGTCCTCCAGGCCAATCTTTGGTTTCCTTATGTTTGAACTGCAGGCTCCCAAAATTACTTTCTGGCTATTTTGAGTAACCCTTGGTCCTCACACCAGAGTATTAGACTGTGGTGTTGTGAAAAGATTTATACAGCTGGATTTGTACTGTTCTGAAAGGGAAAGGATAACTTATTGCCAAGCCAAATATTGTCATTATTTTTGGATTACTTGTGAAAAGCAGCCAAAAACATTGTAAAAGGGATAAATGATGGACTTCAAGCTAATATTTTTCCATTAAGAATTTATTTTTTTATGCTTCCTATCACCAAGATACAGTGCTTTCGAATGTAGCTTGTTTTCAGATGTATGTCTCCTAGAATTGTTTCCTTGCAGTTGGACATTTGCAAATTTGCATCGGTTTTGAAAACTGTCTCATATGTGTTAGCACTTCTTTTGGAAATGCAGACTGAGCATGTTAGCTAATGATTTCTTGTACCTTTATATTCCAAGCAGACTGAAAAGCAGTCTTGTGCTATGTTTTGCTTGAATAGTGCATCTGAAAAAACTTGTAGAAGGAACTCCATGATGAGATGACTTTTGTTGTTGTAAGGTTCTCTGTTAACATTTGTCAGCTTTGCATTGTATTTTGCCTAATTATCTGCAGTTAACTGTCAGGTTGAAAAAGACAAATTTCTTTGCCATATGGACTGTAGCTTGGAATTTTTTTTTTTGTTGTTGTTGCTTATATTAATACACTTTTTTCTTTTCTGATAGAACTTAGAGATACCTGATAACTCTCTTTAGGAGAAGTTACTACAGGTGATAACCACTAACATGTTAGTAATTACAGTGGCTTCCCTTCTGTTTTGGGTCACTTCCATAGCAGATTGTTGATATGAAAAGGCTACTGTGGCTGATACACAAACAGCTTAAGGAAATTAAGATTCCCCTTCAGAACTATGGCTAGGTTATGATTTTATACACCAGTTTTGAATGACTACTTTGAAACAATGTTGGGCTTCAAATGTCTTGCAGAATTTTGGATCCAAATGAGAAGTACCTACTTGTTGAGTAATAGTCTACTTGTCAGTTTTTTGTGTATGGCTCAGTACAAGGCTATGTCAAAATTGCAGTACCACCAAAATTACCTTGTTTAAATGCAACTGTTGTACAAAAGTGAATGTTATTTTGAGTGAGAAATTCTGTTTTCTAATTTATCAAGGAAATAATTTTCTTGGGAGTAAGCATCCATAAATGTAATATATTTCATGATTTTGAAAAGGCTTATTAATCACGGGACATGAGAAAAATGAAAGTGATTCAATCTCCAAAGATTTGTTTAGCGTTTATTATTACAAGTATAAATTTTTGCTTTTAATGGAAATGCTTATTCAGAAACTTAGTATTAAACTTCTTACTAAAACTCAGTAGTTTAAAATGCTGGATAAATATCTAAAATGGCAAAGATAGAAAATTCAGAGGGAGATTATTTTGAAATATGCCAGTGTAATTTTGAGCTTCTCAAGTGCAGCCCTGAATTTTCTCTTTTTCACTGCAATTCATATTTTGTGAAACTTCTTGGATAGGTTATATTTAAAGCTACATTCACTTGCCTGAATAAGTCAAATAAATATTTTGTCATTTAAAATTATATAGATCTGCTTATGTTAGTGTGCCGTTTAAAATGAGACCCCATTGAGGTAACCATGCAGGTATTTGTGTTGGTATGACAGTAGTGAAGTGGGGTATCTGTGTACTGTACCCGCATTCTGTGCTGAGCAAAATCACACGGACTTCCAGAAATAAGCAATGGTTTTTAAGAGCAGCTTTATTTAATGTTGCAGCAGCAAGTGTCATTTGTACCATATAATTATGTAAATTGGGTGCTAATAAATACTATTTTTCAACATTTTGTATTGTGTTCATAATTCTGCATTTCATCACAAGATATGTGTGGTTTTGGAGTGAGTGCTAAGAGAGGAAAGTGCGTAAGAGTAAGACAAGTAGAGTTGTTTGGAGTGGCTTGAGGTAACTCCATGAGAAATTCCTGCTGAGCTGTGCGGCGTGTTACTGTTCACAGAAGTGCCTTGGTTTTTCTGTTCTCCGTATGTCTCGGTTTTGTACTGCTTCGCCAGCTTGGCTCTGTTGACACCCCACATCCTTCCATGTGCTGAGGCACGTGGTCCCTGTGCGGGGGTGAATGTGGGGTGAGCAGACATGCGGAGTGGGAGCGGTTCTGCAGGAGCTGGTCTGTCAGCAGGCCTTGTTCACAGCCAGACACGTGGCTCTTCCCAAGGACAGCGTTCATTCAGTGTAAAAATAAACGTGTGGTTCTGCCCTTGGGGAGAGGATGAGGGAGAGCAAACCACACATCACAGATGGCAGCTGTGTTTCTACAGGAAGGTGCTCAGAACGGCGCTGTGAGCGGGTGGCAGCAGAACCTACACAGACCTGCGCAGAACAAGTTGTTGTCAGCGAGCCCATTCTGTTTTTTCTGAGCTTGTAGGTGGGTAAGTGAAGTTCTCATCTTTTCTTGGTAGGTATAAAATAGCCTGATTTGGTCCTACTCATGTTCCTGCCTCATAGGAAAGGAGGAATTGCTTTATGAATTGACAGAACAATCTCATTCACGCCAGTGTGAATGCCTCTAGAAGATTCCTGAGGTAGGGGGAAGGAAGATTTAGTGAATAACATGAGCGACCCTCACATGGGGGAGGCATTCTTAACATGCTGATGGGTTGCCTACCACATGGCCCCATGATGATTTGCATCTGAGAAAAGTGAGTATACTTGATAATACAGTGGAACTTCTACAATTTCTTGTGCTTAAAAAGAAGTAATTTCTATGAGTCCTGGAATTCTTGAACTGCACTATCAGAGTTCTCAGTAGAAATCAGAGAATGGGTTAAACTGGTGTTAAGGAACATAACATGCTTCTTGACGTTCAGTAAGACTGACACAGTTGATTGTGAGCAGTGTTGCTGATGCAGTGCTAAAACCCTCATCCCCCTTCCTCCCCCAGTTTAACAAGGAAAAATGATTATTTTGAGGAATTTGAAGTACCCAGCTGCATAGATGTACATATGTAATGTTTCCAATATGTAGATGATGTAGCAAATATAAATGGCCTGATACTGTCCAAGATGTCTCAAAATGAGATGGGAATGGAAAAGAAAAGGGATCAAGTTGTTTCCATAATGTTGCTCATGGACAGAGAAAAATAGCTAGCAGAATGATAGTGGTTTTGTTCAACCATGAAGTAATTTAAGGTATGTATACCACAGAAAAGTGACTTAATTTGATGTCTTGGTAATATTTCTGATACTGCCTACTGCTTGCTTTGGCTTTCTAAGTAGATAACATGGATGATTTCCTGTGGGGTTACAGGTAGGGTGTTGACTCACTAAGTATATTTAGATTGGGTTGATCCTGGCTGGATGCTTAACTCCAGAGCTTTTCCTGATTACTGGTATAGTTCCCCCTGTGTGCTGGAGAGCCATGGGGGAAGGAGTGTGAGGAGGAAGGGGAAGCTTGTCTGCCCCCCGTCAGCAGCAGCCATGGAGAATCTCCTCTTGCCAAACCAGCAAAGCAGCAGCAGTGGAGGAGCAGGAAGTGCACACTGTGGACAATGCCTTCTGTGCCGGGTGGCACAGTGGCAGCAGAAATGCTGTGACCTGCTCTGGAGAAACAGGACTTTGAGTTACTTCTCTGTGAAGAGATGGCTGAATGCCTAATTGAATTTGGTGACTCACTGAAAATGTGAGTGGCTAATGCTGGAGTTGGCAAGAGATGCTGAAACGGAGCTCTGCCAGGGCTTCCAGAGCATGGACGTCAGGCAGTATTTCCAGGTGGGTGTTCTGCATTGTGGTTGCTGAGCACTGATAAGCCCCCAGCCCAGCTCTGAGTGCTAAGAAACTTATTTCTTAGGGAGAGAGTGATCAGACACCACCCTCTAGACTCTGTATGCAGCAGCTAGTTCAGACAGCTCCCGTCTGTTCTCGTGGGCATGCCTCTGCCACACAGCAAGTTCCACTGAACTGGTCAGACATCCGAAACTAAGTGGCCCAGCATCAAGTGGCTGGACATTTAGATCCTCTTGATTCAGTCCCACATCTACAAAGTGTGTAGAGCTGGTGTTATTTTTTTTCAGCTTCCAAAGGAAGTCTGATTCCAAATAAGACATGATCTTGCAGACCTTGGAAAGTACATATAATTTTGATGCCCTTCAGTCATTAGGCTTTGTTTCAGTTGACTGATGCCTCTTTGTGGTAGCTCACTCTAAGGATCTTTTTCATCTGAGCATGTAGAAGGACAACACTGAAACATCCAGAACTTTGCCAACCTTGCTAAAGTCTTCCATAATGTAGTAATAATCTCAGATGTGTTTCAGACACCAAAATTTCATGGGTTGTATTTGCTGTTTATTTTTTAACCCCATATGAAATGACATGCATTGCATGTGCTTTTAAGACAATTTTATTGCAAAAGATATAGCAACTTATGTTGATAAGCTCAAAATAGCTTGTATATGTTACAGAAGGAGTTCTGCTTTCTTCAAACAAATATATCCCTTTGAACATTTATCTGTATATGTAAGTTACCTTGTTTTTAATAAAACAGTATTTAGAGACTTTAGTGGGCGGCAAGTGATTTGATTGCTATGAAAGGTAAAGGTGAAAAGAAGTGTGTTCTGTGATTGCATGGAAGGGTGTATTCAAAATTTTGAGACTTCCACTTAAGTTTACGGTGCTTATGAATAGGACATCTATGTTTAGACGAGAGTTGGATTGAACCCCTTTCACAGTTTGAGTTTTGACAATTTCAGGATCATCCCAAGAAGTAAATAAAAATGCACATTGAGAAACAAGCACCATAGTTGTTCTGTAAACTTAAGATAAACCATTTGAACAACAAACCATGAAGTGTCCCTTATAAATGCTTGACAAAAGATAGCTGTGCAACCTTCCTGTGAAAAAGCATTTGAAAGCTTAATGTCATTGCTTAAACTTTAAGCTTTAGGAAAAAATTATATCCCATATGCATATATCCCTTAGCAAATCCTAAAGAGCATGTGTGCTCTAGCTGCTCCTAATGTCTGGGCTGCCACTGCACAAGTGAAGCATTGGGGAGCCTCTGCAGGGTACCAGTCTTTGGTGCTGCAAGAGTACATTCAGTATGGAGAACAATATGTGGTGGTGAGCTGCTGCATTAAAAATTAAACCACAGTATTAAGAGTAACTATAAGTTAGGGTTTAGGCCTTTTTCTCGGGCAGCCCCAAATCAAGCCCCAAACAAACAGGTTTTCAGACAATAAATCTGGTGCCTGAACTGAAGTCCCCAGTAAATTCAGCTTATGGGTTTGAGTTTTGTCCATGCAATGTCCCATGTTGACAGAGAAGTGTTCAGCAGAAGGGTAGTGAGGAGCTGGGTCAGGAGATGGGGGATATCAGGAGTTGCTCTGCTCATGCCTAGCTCTCTATCCTTAATCATTTTTTCAAGCCAAAAGCTATTGCTGTGAAGTGCAGCAGCAGAGATTAGTGGTAAAAACTCTGCATACAAATATATTTGTGGATGCTAACAGTGTCCTGTGCTTTCAGTCTGGATAGAATGGTTGAATTGATGATACTCAGTTAAAGCTGGACCTTAATGTTTCTTCTAAGCGGAAGTGATGAACTTTCACTGTGTAAAACCACTGTTTCATCCAAAATTGGTTTTGATAACCTCTTGAGAGGACCCCAGCCTGGCTTATGTTACCCCACCAGAGGGATCATGCAGAATCTGCTGTTTTCATTAATTTGCATTTTGCTTACTTAGTTGACAGGTTATAAGCTACTTCAGTCATATTTCCAAACATAATGATTTTAAAAATTGTGCTATTTTTGGTGATGAGTTTCCCTTATGGCAATTCAATTAGGATTTATGTGGCTAATAAATATCTTGGCTCATGGTTATTAAAACTATAAATGCTGTTAAGAGCCTGATTTGCAAGTAATATGGCAAATCTGAGTTTTAATTTCTTTCCATTTCCTGTTAGTTTCACAAGCCTGGCACAGCATGGCTCTGATTGCTGTAAGGAGTGTGAACACTCATGGTTTTTATTGGCTCCTTTGATAACTTTGCTTAATGAATGTATTTTCTTTAATGATACTGGATGGAATATAACCAGCAACTGCTGCTTCCTAAATAGAGTGCAGTTATTTTGGTCCCTCCTTCTGCACTGACTAGTGACATGGGTAGTTCTCCACTTAAACTATTGTGTGTTCTGACAGATCCAGGGCTGTAATAGGTACATTTTGAAATCAGTCCATAAAAGAAAAGCCAGTCCTAAATTTGAGGGAGAGTATCTCTGTAAATGCTTGAAATTCTGCTTTTCCCAGTGTATAATACAGAACTTCAGATAATTTCCTCTTAAATCCTGTTAATGGCTCTTGAATAGCTCTCCTGACACTAGAGACTTCACTTCTGAGTGTTGATTTAATGACAGTGATGGGGTCTTAAATGCTTTAGTGATTGTGAGCAGCTTAAACCTGCAGTTTTTCTGAAAGAGTCTTCTGTGTCCTGGCAACACTCCTGTGGCCCTGCAGGCCTTGAACCATCCAAGAGTGAAGGATGAAGCTGAGGGGTACAGACACTTCTCAAGATCAAGTAATTAATGCAGTGTTGTGGGAGACTAGATTCCAGTTCCTGCGTGTTGGCTGCCTTGTGGATTTGAGACTTTAATGGGGTTGTAGGGTAAAAGAGGCAGAGCTGTAGGGTCCTGGGGTTTGAACCTTTCCTCTCTCTTGCTTTCCAGTTTCTCAGGGTTTGGATAAATCTCAGTACTTGAGTTGATACTAGCTGAAGCTTAACTTACTGACAAGACAGCAGTGTGGAGAGAGTACCTGCTTTTAAGGTACTGAAATTGTGTTCCCCCTCTGTCTGGTATTTGAGCCCTGATCTGTGTGTCATCTGGTGGGCAGTGCCACATGAGGTGTTTCTACCACAGCAGCTCAGCAGCTTGGCCACTCCCTGAAGGGACCTGGGAGGTCACTTCAGGGAGCAGATGGCATGTGTTAAGAAACTTGTGTGTGTCCAAAGATGAGAATTGGGCAAGCTGGGGCTCTATGCTGGAAGTAACTCTTCAAAACAGCTGCAGTTATTTCCTCCATGTTTACTGCCTCTTCTGCTATCCATCTAAATCAGTTTCTGATGCCCACAGTGGGAGAAAAAAAAAAAATCAACAGTCTACGCAGAGCATTATCATGCATAGGAACAGAGCTGCAATCAACCTTGCTGACTGGAAAGTGCCGGAGGGAAACACTTCCAGTGTTTCTTGAACTGAGGACTGGCATTGTTTCTGTGGCACTTGTCATGCCTTTAGCACAGCACCCAAGGGTCTTGCCCTGCTTGGGTCCATCAGTTCCGTGGCTGGGAATTAAACTCTGTGCAAATGTTTTGGATGAGCTGATTAACATAGCGGTAGAGGTTGTCAAATTCATCCACAAAGAAGGAATGCTCCTTAGGAGGGTCTGATGCAATGGCTTCCAGTTCATCTGGAGCTGCCCAAGCAACTCCAACGGAATAAGCGATGACTCCTGGAAAGAAATCCAAAGTTTAGAAAAAGCATGAAAGTTTTCACTGCAGTAGATCTAATTAAGACCAATTCTGCAAATGTAGTTTGAGATCTCCTAGACATTGCTGCATTTGTGATGATTTATAAGTTGTTTTTTTTTTCTGAAGTTCCTTATTCAGCTATTAAACAGATGCTGATCTGGCTGGAGCTCAATGGGAACCCAGAGAAAAGTACTACTCTTCCTTCATAAGGTTTCATCCAGTGCCTTCAAATTATAGCAAACTGCATTTATATGACCTGGATAAGTGCTGAGGCATGAGGGGAGAGCAGGCAGTGATAGAAGACCTTACCATTTTGGTGAGCTGCCATGGCTGGCACGCTGACATCATCGTAAGACCTGCCATCTGTGATGAGAATCATGATCTTCCTTTTGTTGGGTTTGGACTTGCTGAACAGCTGCTCTGAGGCATAGCTGATGGCTGCTCCCGTGCTGGTGCCCCCACTCCAGTAACTGATCCTTTTGATGGCGTTCAGCACGTCCTGCTTCGTGCTGTACTTGTCAAAGCTGAACTCCAGCCTCTGCTCGTAGGTGTACTGCACAGCTCCGATGCGCGTGTCAGTGTCCGAAATCTCGAACTCCTTGCTGATGTTGGCCACAAACTGGAGAACCGTGCGGAAGTTGCCGGTGCCGACGCTGCTGGAGCCGTCGATCACGAAGCCGATGTCGGCGGCGTTGAGGCACGTCTTGCTGCAAGCCAGCCGGTCCGTGTCGCACACCCGCTTCACCAGGGGCTGCACCACCTTGTGGAGGCTGAACCAGCTGGGTACGTTGATGGAATAGAAACCACTTGTCCTGCACACTGCCTGCGAGGCAACACGAGGATAAACGCAATGGAAATTCAGTCTGCCTGTTCCTGCTAGGGTATGTAGCTAAATTGTAAATATAGGCTCCTGGAAAGAGCAATGCTGGAGTCTGAAATGGCCTCTCCTGAAATCACCATCTGCTTCTCTGGGAAATGATGTCAGTGTAACATCACAGATACTTGTGTAATGTGACAGTTTTTCCTGCTTTTTTTTTCTTAAACTGTGGGATGGAGCTGATATTATAGTAGTGAAAAAATTGTAATAAGCAAGTTTGCCACCTGTCAGGCTTTTTTATGTGAGTCACATTGTTCGTGGGGAAAGCATCCAAATCACAGAGCTGCTCTTAGCATGGCTGCCATGGACATTACAGGAGCCTGTGTCCTTGCCAGGTAGCAACTTTAGCACCCATCATTCAGGACAACAAAGAAAGTTTTGCCAGTTGACAAACCCTACTACTTTGAAGTGAAACCTGGGGCTTAAGCTGAGGATAACTTGGTTCATACCTTTCTAAGCAGAGAAAAATCAGGCTCATTGTGTTGGCTCTGAGAAATAGTAAAAAAACTAAAACCAAACCCATTAACATTTATAAGTAAATACTCATAAGGCCAGATCTGTAGGAGGCTTCTATAGGGTTAGTGGGAGTCAGGTGAGTGTGGGTAGGAAGTAGGGCTGCCACAGAAGAGGACGTGGGAAGAGTCAAGGGGTGGAGGAGGGGAAGGGTAGGGCAAGGAGGGAAGTGGTGCAAACAGGCTGGATCAAATTGTCTTTGGCTTTAGTGCTTCTTAAAGGCCAATTACTCAGTTCTCTGGGTGAGAATATTTTGTTAAGCCAGGCTTTATCTGTCAGCTTTGTGGTGGTGTGTGTGTATCTGACTGTTTTAAAAGACCAAGGCACTGATCTTGATTTGCATAAAGCCTAACAGCTCCAAGGAAGTTAACAGTTGCCTCCAGTCTGGGCTCCTTGTGGTGTCCTGCTCTCATTTGCTCTTCTTACTGTCTCACTTCTATTTTAGTGTTATGATGCAGCAGTGTCAAGCCACCACTCCCTCCTTACCTTGCTGTTCTGAGCCCACTCTACTCTCCCTTCTGCTGTGTCTCTGGCAGGTTTGCAGAGACTCACTGTAGCTTTGTTCTTTTAAAAACATTATATGCAAATGAGACTACAATCCAATTATATGCTGACCAGAGACAGTGCAACTCTCTGGAGCAGCTCTGAAGCTCATGGGAGATTATTTATGGCAGAACAACCCAGCTCAGGTGGGAATCTGTTTTCTGAAAATACCAGATAACCCTGTTTCCTAGGCCCAGCCTGGTCTGCCACTTGGTAGGTATGTCCTGCCCTAGCAGAGTACCGGCTTGTTCTGAAGCACTGTTATTACACAGCTAGTGTTGGTGCCAAATACAAATCAATCAAAGCTTGCATTCTCTTTTTTTTTTTTCTGCGTATGATAGGGATTTACCATTTTTCCAAGAGCTACCATGAAGTCCGTAGAAGCAGAAACAAATCACTGAAAAATAGCCTTCATCAACAGTAAAAAGAAAATGTTTGAGTTATCCAGTATAGCTGAAAAACTAGTGCTTGTGTTGGGACTGTGCCAACCTTTGCTAGTGTGGGCTGCTGTTCGTAAATGCAACATTTACATTAGGTTGACAGGACTTCTCACCCTTTCCCTAGCGGGAGATGCACAGCAGGAGGTTTGTGGAAAAAACAATTCCAAATTGCTCAAGCTGCAATTGTACTTTGTCATTTTCCAAATACTGTGTGTTTGGAAAGCTGCTCATCTCAGTACAACTGCAGGTGTGTGCGAAGGTTTAGTCAGTCAAAAGCCATTTGCTTGATGATGTACCTAGTACCAGAACTGTACTGACTTCATCCCCTTTCTGACCTCAGCATTACTGCCTGGTTTTTGTCCAGAAAAACTAAAGACAGTATGTACGAGAAGGAAAAGGAATAACCATAAGTGGTAAGAAGGAAAAGGAAATGCCCTGAATGCTAAGTAGGTTGGAAAGTTTTGTCAGACAGAGTCTGGTCAAATGCTCAGACTCAGTCCTGGTCAGACTCAGGCCACAAGTTACCTTGTCCACAAAGTTTGGTTCAATAACATTCTGCTTTTCACTTTGAGCAGCTGCTTCAACAGTGACAAAGAAAATGTTGATCCCTGATTCTCTGGCCAGCCTGGAGGCCTCCTCCACTCGGTCGGTCGGCCACCCATCCACCATCACTACAACCACATTGGGTGCTCCACCTCGGTTTCCATTAGCATCCAGAAAGAAGTTTTTGTTAACAAATGAAAGTGCCTTCCCTGTAATAGAAGAGGAGTTGATGAGGGGTCACAGATCTGGGAGCACTCTGTCTGATAATATCCCATGAAATAGGAGGCAGAGAGCTGGCTCAAGTGTTGGAGGCTGCAGAGAGCTGGGGAAAGCAGTTTCTGTGGCTGTGTGAGCAGGAAGAGAGACCACTGCTACTGGTGCCAGTGCTTCCTGAGCCCTCCTGCACTGAACCCCCTCCCTGTGCCCCAGAGAGGCTGGGGGTGATGAGCTGGGTTATCAAGGATCCCCAAAGCATTGATGAGAACTGTCTGTATGTCCTGTCAACTTGTTATGGATTTGCAGGGCCTGGGATCAACACATGCAGGTCATGGTGGGAGCAGTGCTCCCTCACCAGCCTGGCCCTAGCAGTAAGCACTGTTTGGTCCCAGCCTCTGTATCCTCTGAGGAGGTGTGGGCTTGCTATAGCCCAGGCTCTGAAGCCCTCCCTGAGTGGAGGATGTGCAAGCAGCCCCATCACCTACCAACATTGGAAAGTCCTCCTTTCTGTTGAATTTTCTCAATGGCATTCCGTAGATCCTTGGAGTTGGCATAAGTTTTTAAGTTAAATTCTGTGGAAGGGTCATCACTAAAAGGAGAAATTAGAGCAAATGTCAGTGTTTTGCTTCACGTACAACACAAAAGTCGTAGGGCTTGTCTGTGCTGCCTGGCTCCTCGGTGCAAGCTGGAGTGAGGCCTTAGCACGTATCAGCTTAGAGCTACAGCTGCCAGAGTGTGCAGTCATGGCCTGTGGCAATGGGAATGTCTGGGAAACTCTTACCCATACTGAACAATGCCCATCAGAGGCCCAGCGCTGCCGATGCCAAGGGCTTGCGCCATGTTACCAAGGAACCGCTTCTGGAGCTGAAAGCGGCGTTTGCCAATGCTCCAGCTCCCATCCATTAAGAAGGACAAATCAACCTTGCAATCTGAGGAGAGATAAGGAAACATGGAAGATATTTTTAGTCCTTTCTGATTGCTGTGCTTCTTGCAAGCAGCAAAGACCTAAAAAGTCTCCATCCAGTGAATTGTCCTGCTGTGTAAACTCTACAAAAAGCCTTTGACGAGGACAAGTCACAGTTGGCAGCTCAAGTCTGTCCTACTGGTTAGTAAACACAGTTCTTGGCATGACTTTGTCCCATACAACATCTAAGCTTGGCTGTATGAGAAAAAGGCAAGAATCTTTTCACAGGGGTCAGTCTGGGAGCACTGCATTTTGGGGGCCAGGGAGGTCAGCCACACAGGAGCAAGCTGACTTGTATATCCTGCGCCCTCAGAGCCATGTCTTGGGCTCAGCACGCTTTTTTTGCAATCCAGAGGTGATGGGAGTTTGTAAAACCAGCCATGGTGCTTGGATTTTGGGTGCTTGGATTTTGTGGTCTGGCCATCTGCAGAGCACAAACTAAGGGAATTTCCTTGGTGATGCTCTTGTGGACTTAATTGATGTCATAGACATAACAGGAACACTTACTGTGTTAATGTTGCTCAGAAGGCAGGGAAGTTCCTGAAATGTGGGATGCCTGGGATGTGCCTCAGGGGAGGAACATTGTGGGGTCTCTTCAAGGTGATTACAATCCAGATTACTGACAACAGCTCTGCACTTCTGAATGAGAATTGTTCATCAGTTTCCTTCTGGGCTGGAGCTAACATCAAGGATGATGATTTTGCTTGGGATGTTCAGACTGGATGGGGGCTGTTCTTTCACATACTGTTGTAGCCTTGTACCCGTGTGTGCAGCAGCAGCAGCAGTGTGCTGTTGTGTGTTTCCTCTCTGGGCTGAAAGCAATGTTCTATAAAAGGTATGCCTGTACCCAAACTAACTCTTCCCTTTCATTACATAGATGAACCCTTATCTTTGCGCTGCAAATGCTGTCTTCATCTCTGCCAATCTGCCTTCTGCAAGTTAGTGGTGAAACATTCAACTTTGGTCTGCGACTGAGAGTGGGATCAAAATTTGGCTTAACTAGAGCGCTAATTAACATTTTCCCCCTCCAGCATCTGGGTCATCCCCATCTCTTGATTTCCCTCTGATGATGCCTCCTACCAATCAGAATGTTCAAACTACTGTGTTTTAATCATTAGGTAGCCTGAAGGCTACAAAGCACCAATTGTTCTTAGTGGCTTATGCAACTGCCTCCCATCTCATTACCTTCAATTTTTTCTCCCATAGCTGTCTCTTTTTTCTAATTCTAATAATGCTGAATTACAGGAGCGTGACTGAGAACTATGTCCTCTCACAGCAGATCGTGAGGCAAGGTCGGGAACCCACAACAAATACCTCAATTAACAGCCAAGTTTTCCTGAATTTCTTGTCCTTCAAAGGAAACTAGTTCATGAGATCTATGTGTGGAAAGTGGGCAGTTTGTTAGCCAGCAGGGTCTGGGGAGGCAAAGATTTACATACACTCATAGACAGACTTGGTTTCTTGGAGGATTCCGATTCACTGCTGGGACATGAGAGGGACACTGCAAGAGCACAGGCTAAGGTGCTTCATAGGGAGGTGAGCACTTTCTGATTTGCAGGGAGGCAAGATCTGAAATGGGACTTTTATGGTCCTAGAGTTATCAGTGGAATGAAAATTTCGTTTGTGGTGTGACTTATTTCAGTTTAACTTCTGGAAGCACAGCTGTCCTTGCTGGCGTCTCCACTGCACCAAGTTCTGTTTTTCTGCAGTGCAGTGGGGTCTATAGGGCAGAGCCTTCCCTTTTTTTTCTTTCCCTTATTTCTGTATCAGTTTCAGGTATATTTTTCATCTTTGATAGGCAAAAGAATTCTTTAAATATTAAGAGAAATGCCTGAGAATACATAGACATTTGGTTCAGTAGTTACTGTAAAGAGTCCAGACAGTGTTCAGCTGCCCAAGGATGGGCAAGAGAGGACCCAGGTGCTGTTGGAAGGGTGAACCCTCTCTTTGGGGTGGCTTCTGATGAAGAGGTGGCAGGTGACCCCATCTCTCCACTATGAACTTGCTTTCTCTTTCTTCTGCTGCTTTGGGCCTCAACTAAAGATGGCTTAATGGATAAATCTGCCTTTATAAAGGGCTGTAGAAGATTTCAGAGTAGGGGAACCTGCATTTTTTTTCTCTGAACTTGGGTGGTTCTTGATGATCCCTCTGCATCCTCTCCCTCCTGGCTGTGCAGGCGTTGGGTCCCTTTCTCAGGTGGTTCCTTCCCTCCCACCCACTGCTGTGGGAAGGGTGCCTGCACACAGCATAGCCATGGGAGCCTGCTCTGCAGCACACTGGATTGCTGTCTTCTGCCACCAAAGTACCTGAGTGAAGAAGCTCTCCTGGGAGCCTGGAGCTGATACTGCCTGGGAAGAGGTGGTAGGGAGCAGCCACCATCTCGCTGCCCAGGTAAGCTAAATTTTGGCTGTTATTTCCTTCCCTGTAGAAGCAAAAACCAATTCTGTGTATAAGAGGGGTCAGCAGAGAGTGCTCACTTTTTCTCTGCAAGGGAAAAATGTGCTTCTGGATTTTCTTAGGCTTTCTTGAAAACTTACCTTTTGCTATTTAATTTGAATGCATTCTAGCAATATGTAATTAATAATGTTGCTTAATTATGAAGTTAATTCTGAAGTACATACTCTGATTCCCCTGGGAGATAGATTCCAGTGGCTTTGGATTCAATTCTTCCTTTGAACTGAAGCCTAGATAGAGAAAGGAAAGGATGTATCAGTGTGTGCTTGATGGCTGCCCTTCTCTTTAAGGAAACGGGGAACAGGGTCACCTCAGAGACCCCCTGGCCTGAGGATTGATGTGGGAGGGAAACAGGGAGGGGGAGGACATCCTTGGAGCTTGCCTTTTTTCATCTACATCACTCCTGGGGTAAAACAAGAGCAGAGACATTTCTAGGAATGCCACCAAAATCTCTCCTAGCACCTGCTTTGAGGTGTTCCCGTTTGGGAGTCAGTTCTCTAAGTGCCAGGGCTTAGGAGCATCATGCACAAGTAGTGAGCTCCTCAAGAGCAGAGACTGGTGGCCATGGTGTTGCATGGTGACTCCCAGCAATCTTCTGAAAACCAGCACTGCCACCCCACTGGCTCACTGTGCCTTAAAATGAGCTGCACAATGTCTGAAGTGGATAAGCAGCAGATTTATCATGTTGTTTTCTGTCTGGAGAGGAAAGCATAGGCAGCAACTAACTCCAGCTCGTTACAGCTGGGGAAGCAATGCAAGCCACAGCTCCTCAGGTGCCCTCAGAAGTCTGGGTTGTTTTGCAAAGCACAAAAGAAACAGGGCAACAGAGAGCTATGGTTAAGTCAAAGGAAAGTCTCACGGGTCACTACTGGATTCTTGTGAAGTATTTGGGTGGTAGCAGCCTTGAAAAGATGAGTTTATGTCCTTGTGAAAGGTACTGACTCACAGGACACCATCAGGCTCCTGTCAGAAGATCTAAAAATGCTGAACTTCACTCATGACTTGAATGTCTGTCAAGACTCTCCTACAGTCCAGCATCTCCCTTCCAAGCAAGGGGAAAGAGCTGTGTGTTTTCAGTACAGCATGACAAGATTAAGGGGATTTATCTAGGATAATCCTCAGAAGGGACAGCAATGATCAGACAAGCTACAAACTGGGCACTCATCAAGAAAGCTGTTGGTCTAAAGAACGGAAAACAGCTTATTATTTTTGTAAACTGCATGTTAGATTTTTAAAGAAAAGTAGGAAGAAGATTTCCTTAAAATCTTCATCACCAAGTAAGTTAAAGAAAGATTACTGACTTCAGAGACACAGTGAAAAGATAATTTTAGAATGTGTAAGCTTTATAAAGAAAATTGAAAATGAGAGATTACTAGGTACCACAGACTTTGTCTCTCCACAGCAGCCAGCCATGAGCAAGCCAAGCATGAGAGCATCAGTGTATGTAAAGGGACATCAGGGAAGGTCACCACTTAAATATGATGGGAGATAGCTGGCTGCTGAAGGTATTAAGGACCAAGCCATAATAAGGCAGAATACTGTGAAGAAAATGAAGGGAAGTACCAGGCTCCATCCCACTCTGTAACTGCTCCTGTTTCTTTTCCAGTTAAGTCTAAAATTTTACCTCTCATAATTGTCAAATGCAATATTTTTGAGTCCTTCTAGCTGCATGCTAAAAGCTGCACATAGTTTTGGGTCAGGGGCCATGTTTGTGTTAAGTCCAAGTAGGCAGGACCTGGTGTAAAGCTGACCTGATTGGTACCTGATCCCTGCTTGGAGGCTTCAGCACATGGCAGCATCCGTACCAGACAGGGGTGCTTTGGCTTCTCAGTTTGAAATTCAGCTGCCAGTGCAGAAAGTTTCTACTACAGGGACCAAACAGAGCTGCTAACAGCAGCACCAAAGCAGTGATTTCTCTCTGCTTTGCTTGTCCCCAGGCATCTGCTGTGGCCTGTTGCTAGAGCCAGGACATGGAGGTAGCTGGGGCACAGGGCTTGGCCTTGTATGGGAGCCCATGAGGCTGCCTGTGAGTGAAGCAGGCAAAGAGCACAAAGAGTTGCCCTACTTTGTTTACAGCAAGTGTTGGTGATTGCTTTGTGTGCTTTGTTTGAGAATTTCCCTGCTATGTCTGGCCAGGTTAGGAGAGCCCCAGGGCTAGTGCTGCTTTTTGTCACTGTGTATGTGGTGCCTCCACTGTGTATATGTTCCCTGTGCTCCTGCCCAGACTTTGGACAGGATACTTTCTGGACTGGGAATAGGAGCTCTCCACCCATCCTGGCACTGGCTCTTGTGACAGAAAAGCCTCTCTCCCACAGTTAGTGGAGCTGGCCCTCTTGTGCCAGAGCAGGCTGAATGTATTCAAAAGCAGGCTGGCAAGCCAAGCTCCAACCAGCTTAATCTCTTATAGCTGGAGGTGTTGTCCAGCACTCTGCTGGCTTGTGCCTCTTGTCTTGCACACTGGGGATGAGCTCCCAGGCAGGGAACAGGGAAGAGTGCACCTGGTGTTGTGTATTTGCTCATGGGAGCCCATTTGGATGGGGGAAACATCAGCAGGGAGAAGTAAAGTGATGGTGCTGGAGCAGCACTGCCTGAGGCTAGCCACCTGTTCCTGACTGAGGAAAAATGATGTGGGACAGGGGTGACACCAAACAGTTCCATCCAGTGATATCTGCTGCAGGAAACATTTCTGACCTCTCTCAGGCCTGAAGGTCTTGCTGACATGAACCAAATCTGCCTTTGAAGGAAGGCAAGTATTGTGCAAGCTTATGGTTAGTTTATCTGATGTGGAAGTTAAAGGCAATATAGCTTGGCCATGCACAGTCTCTCTTTGTCAACCACATGGATGAAAAGATTGGTTTTTGTTTTTGTTTTTGTTTTTTTTTTTTTTTAACCTGAAATAGTCATCAGCCTGCCTTCCTGACTGTGTATATTCCAGTACAGGCTTTAATTACACAGGCACATAGTAGTTCCTCAGCAACAGACCAAAGCCATGCTTCATCCTGCAGCCTGCACACTGCATATCTCACATGTGCCAGCTTGGTATCCCATATGTGCATTTCCCCCCCACCTTGTCTTCTTTGCAGAACAGAAAGTAGGTGGATTTAATACTGTAGTGAAATTAGAAATTAACATGTGCCATCCATTTTAGCAACTAAATTGTATATGAAGGATAATTCACAGATAACTATTTGCCTCATGCCTTTATCTACATCCTGTAAAATCCATATTCTTTTCCCAGGCATACAGCTGACATTAGCTTTGTCAGCATGGAAAACTCAAGTGTAGGCAGTGCAGCATTTTTCATTTTTATTTGCCAGTGCAATTATTATCAATTCTTGAAGGTTGTGGGTCAGCTGGCTGATCTGTCCTTAGTGGAACAATAAGGTCACCCACCAAATACTCTTGCCCAACTAATTGGGGAGGTGGTCAGTTTCTATGGGCCTTCCTGTTTTGTCAGTCCAATTTATTGTTGGTATTGCCATGGGAATTTCAGCTCGCAGTATGGGCAGTCTACGCCATGCTAATTAAAGTTCCCTTCACTGATTGTCACAGCTGTCCATACTGATTAAACTTCCCATTCATTTAAGTAAGACAGCAGTGATTACATCCACGCCAGAAACCACTCCTTTGAAGTGACAATCTGAATTCATTAGGCTTTATCACACTAGTCTATGCTGGCACTTCAGTTGCTGAGAAACTATTAATACAACATCCCTCCCCCATGCCCAACCTTTCATTGTATTTAATGCAATCTGTCATTTTCTGCCGCAAAATATCCCTCTGCACCCTGGTCCTCGTGTTGTAGCTTTTCCTGAATAAGCACACAAATGGCTTTGAAGTAAGAAGAATATTCAAGGGAATGGCCTTTACAAGGGCCACCAGCACAGCCCTCTCCAGCATCACAACCCGTGGTAGGAAAGACCACTTGTATTGGATTGTGAGAGGAAGAGTACCACGTCTTGAATTGGTCTGTATCTTGTGCAGTCTGCTTTTAATGCTCCTGAGGAAAGGGAGCTGTTAAATCTGCAGTAGGAAGCTGCTCCTGATTAAAGGTTGCCCAAGTCTTGGTCTTGTTGCTGCTAAAGCCTGTTACAAATGTAGGGTTTTTTTCCTTCTACTCATAAAATATTCTTATCTCCATATTGTCAGTTTTTAAGGATAAAATGTCAGAAAATTTCAACAATGTTCATTATTCTTTACGTTTGACACAAACCCTCTTTTTCTTATCTGAATGTCTTCCCTAAGTACATTGACATCAGAATAATCTGTCATGTTCTTCACTGATTGGAGCTCTAAACTGTAATCTCAGCTGTGGCTTTCCCAAAATACCGTCTCATTTACAAGTGGATTTCAGTAGCTAGAATCCCTCTCCTGTAGTGTAGCTGCCAACTCTTTCCAGAGCTCCTCTCTTCTGCTCCTGCTTTAAGCAGGAACTCAAGAGTGAGGAAAGTACAGAATAATCTGCTAAGATGTAAACAACATACCTTATTTACAATTTTAAATGCTGTAATTACTACTTAAAATGAGATTGTTATCACCAGTGTTGTGGGCTTGAATAAATAGATTTAGCTTTACCTGTGTGTGATGGAAACCACTTATTCCCAGACTAGTTACTAGATGCTTTAAATATTTACCTGTGTCAAAAAAGCTCAGTCCAGGTTTCCATGAGTCTATTTCCATTGCTTTCACACATGAAAAAGAAAAAAAAAAAAAAACCTTTTACTGATAGTAGTTCAATTACTAGAGATTACACAGTTCTGACTCATTTTAGAGAGGTCAGTTCAGACAATAACTTAAATTAACAACTTAGGAGGTGAGTAAATCAGTAAACCTGGGAACTTTTACATGCACATTTCAAACCATAAATAGGAGCCTTGTATCACTGCCCTCAGAGCACTAACCTTTTTAAGGTTTTAAATACACCTCACTACATCTGTTTTGGTTTTGTTCCTCTACATTGCATTGATACTGAGGCACAGACCACAGTATTTTTGTTGTTGTTGAAGTTGTTTTTCACTGAAAATCTGTGAGGACCTCTAACCTACTGATTTCTCTATCCCCTCAGCCCACCAAAACAAAAAGAAATTGTCTAAACATTGCTTGCCGCTTATTAGGCACAGATAACTTCATCAAAATTTCTGCCCTTATAAATAAAACCTAAAACCTGTTTTTGGAACCTGCTGAAAGATGTTCCCAAAAGTGATGTTTTGCTCTGGGTTGCAGCCAGATGAATGCTCTTGCATCATTCTGTCCTAGTCATTCTGACTAGGACAGAAACAGTTCCTGGGAATCCCAGGAAGAAAAGATTTAACTCTATTGAATACCCAATAAGCTGCCCAGAGCTGGTGTGCTCTTGACTAGAGCCAGTGGGTGAACTACAATGTAGGCTTCAACAAAGTTGTGATGGGCTTGCCAGTGTCCTCCAGCCTAGAGAGCACTGACCTTGTCCTTAGATTGCCTTTCCCATGAGGAGCTGTCAGCTTCTCTTTGGGAGGGAGACTTGTTGGATGAGTCTGATGGCTGAATAAGGTGTGTGGTCTCCCTTAGGGCAGGAGGAACTTTGCCATGTTTCATTGCTAGGGTGATTTCCCTCCTTATGCTGAGCACTACTTGAGCACCCTGTGAAGGATCTAAAAACTGAGGACAATGAAGGTCTAAGTCAATCTTTAAGCACACAGAAGATTTTTGTGATTTTGCTTGGAGGAGAAATTGGGTAAAGGAAGGGCAGGCCTGGGTAAATGGTAAAGAAACAAGAGAAAAACCAGGAGGAATATTCCTGTATTCTGGCAGTGTTGTTTGCCAGTTTTATGCATGCTTCAGCAGAGTCATGAAAAAACAGCACCAACAGGAGCTGGGGGTGATGGTTGCAGAGCACGGGGACCCTACCCACAGAGAAGAGCTGATGCTCATTTGTTACCAAAGTGGCTAACAGGTCTCCTGAATGCTGTCACTGAGAAGAACAAATTTTAATGAAACCAGTTTGTGAGTATATAATCTCCAAAGGTGTGCTTCCTCCTCCCAGGCTGGAGGAGCACCCTGTGAGAAAGGAAGATTCATATGAGGCTGCTTTTCATCCTGACCAGCTGAAAAGAAAAAACAGACAAAGAGCAAATTATGAAGAAGACCCTGCACTTCTCAAGTCCTCTATACATATATGGTGCTCTGTGAGTTGCAGTGGCAAGCATGTTTAAAGCAGTAGGAACTCTATGGCAAGTGGAACCAGCTGAGGAGCTGCACAAAGATTTGCCCTCTTTTCTCTTCTTCATGTGTAGGGATGTGAGCTGAAGGATCAGAGCAATGGAATGTGCCCATCTCATGTGTCAAAGGTTTGTTTCTGCTGCCACCTCATTGTCAGGGAGCAACCTAAGAAAGCAGGCTTCTTTAACATCTCTGACTGTTTAGAAAAGACAGGCAGATGCTGAAAAAGACTGGGTTTTATCACTGGGAGAAATGGTGAGTTTTTTCTGGATTAACAATTAACAGCTTCTTCAGCTCAGATGTCCACAGGTACTCTAGTCTATCCAAATCCCTGTGGGTAGGAGCTGTCTGATGTTTCTTCAACCAGTCTTCTCAGTTCACCCATTTACAACTTTGTGGCAGTTTACTATTCTAATGAAGAAGATAAGTACCAAGAACACAGGATAAGTACCAAGAATTTGGGGTAGCTGGCTGTAAATATGCAAAATATACAGCTTTTTAGTGACCTGTTTATCCAGGAAAAAGCTCTATTTCTTGCATATTTTCCTAGACACATAATGAAGAAAGCTGTCCATGAAATGTACATCTGAAAGTGATATGACTATTTTCATAACTAGGCTTTTTTTTTCCTCATTTGAAGATGCCCATTAAAAAAAGGGTTGATTTTTAAAATACTCCAAGACTGGTCTCTTTAAAAAAAAGAAAGACACCACCACCAAAACTATTCGCTATAATTGCCTTGAAAAACATTCTTGAAAATGCAAGACTGAGTATGGGATTTCAAGGGAATTAATTTAATTTAATTAATTTAATGTGCATTGCACAAGTAACTGGTGTGTTGGGGAAGGCATTTTCCTAGTACACTTTTCTGGCAACCTGAGCTGATGATAGGAAGTTCCTTGACATCATGGCCAAACTCTCAGAACTGATTGCTGCTGTTTGCACACTCTTGGTGGGATCAAGAAGAACAATCTGCCTTTCCAGGAAAGCAAGGACTTGTTCAGGAATTTCCCTTTGATTGTTAGAAAAGTTTGCTGATAGAAAACAACATATCTGAGCTGCCACATTCTGGACTGAAAAAAGGATTAGGACTTACTGGGCAAAGTGTGTTTGTATTTCTTTTCCTTCTTGTTCTGTGGTAAAGAAAGTAGAATATTTTATGATGGAAAATTTGTGCCTTTTAATCACTTTAGGGTGACCTTAAGGTGCCTTAAGCAATTAGGTGGGGTGAAATACTGACTTTGATTTAAGTAAGACTCAGCAGTATTCTCCTGTTTTTCTAGCGAAGATTTGGCTAGCCTGATAATTAGCCAGCACAGCATTTGGTATGGACAAAGGTGTATGAAAAAGGCAAACACAGATGTAAAACAGAAAGATGAGAAGGAGATTGAAATGAGAAGGAGTAGAAAAGGGAGGAAATTGAGTACGTCTTAGGACAAGTGCATTTTAAATATGCTTCAACTAGGTCAACTACAAATGATCATTTTGACCAGGAGACTGCTGGGTGAGATTACTTGTCTGGAATTATCTGGAAAGATAATAACATATCCTGCATAATAACATCCTCAAACCTCAATGTGAATGACCACTTGGCAGGAAACCCTGCCATAATATTCCTCCTGTGATTCCCAGTTATCTCCAAAGCCCTCAGGGCACAGGGACACCTTCATTAGCTGCAGTTTCTCCCTCCCCAGTGGGTTTGGCTGCCCATGCCAGAGGTCAACAGTAGCACAGGGCAGCACTTGCCTTGGCCAGGGCTGTGGGGAGCATCCATGGGACAGACAGACAGCACAGAGATGCACACCCTCCCTCACCTGTGCTCCTTGCACCTGGGCCTAGGTTTGTGCCTCACCATCTTGACCCAGACCTTGCCTCCCTTACCTCGTGCCCTGCCTCAGCTGGTCAGACCTGCCTCATTTTTGGGGACTTGCCTGGCAGCCTGGGCTGTCCGGTCATCCTGGGCACCACTGCTGGGCCTGCTCTGCTGCTCTTGCGGGGACGTGGCGGGCCTGCAGCCTCGGTGCAGCCCTGCATGCCTTGCTGCAACCCAGCTCCCATCCTGCACCCCACCCTGGGTGCTCCCAGACAAAATCTGTCTCTGAGAAACTCTGCTGTCCATCATGGGAGAGTTGGTGTTTGGTGTGTGTGCTGAAGGCTCTGCAGCCCCTGGGAAGTTGCTGTAGGCTTGCTCACTGGGCTGCTAGCTGGGGAAGGGTCAATCGCACTTCCAGGAAGAGAGAACAGTACAGGTGATGTTTCCACCCTCAGTATTAAAAGCAACCTCTACTTTCACTGTCAGCCTAGAGGTTTCTGGGAACAACAGGAACTATCTCTGTTGAAGACCTGATAGGCTTCACAGAGCTGGTTGTTTGTTTCCTGTTTTGACTAACAAATAAGAAAAATTGAAAACACTTTGTAGATGTTGATTCTCACGGCCTGAAACAACAGGTCACCTGTGGCTGAGCTTTCCTTTTCCTTTCCCTTTCAGGAAGATGCTAGTTGGTGTTCAGTGCATGATTCTTACCCTGGTCCTCCTCCAGGATGCAGGAAAACAATGTGCAATACAAATGCTAATTTGTGGTTGCTAAAACTGTTAAAGAGAGTGGAAAATCTGCTACTAGCAGTCTTGCTCACCCAGGTGGACTGGAGAGCTGGCAGCCCTCTGGAAGGTGGCAACAGGCTCTTGGCGCTGAGCACCTGCATGATTGGACAAAGAGGCAAGAGGTTAAATAGGTGCCAGTGGATGCCAGTGGGCGAGGAGAGAGGAGCATCATCACAAGGGATGCAGTGGGCCCACACTCTCTTTCTGCATGTTTTCAAACCACACAGAAAAGGAAAATGGAAACCATGAATTAATTGGAAAGGGCTGAAAGAGGCTGGCAAAAGTGTTTAAGTGTTAGCAGGTGCTGCACAGTGCAGCTATTAGCACTGGAACAACTGGCAATGGGTCCTGGGATGCTGACCATGCTTGGGGCCTGTGAACTGGGTCAGGCCTTAGTCCTGCAAACTTACACAGACACAACGTTCACCTCTCAGTTTGCAACAGCAAATGTTATAGAAGACCTCTATAAATTAGTTTAGACTACTGTTTTGAGAACAATTCCATGTTTAATCAATCTTGTTTACTTTTTCCCCCTTAAAGTTATACTATTGTCACACAGTGACCATTGTGATATCTCCTCTCACTGCAGCCTGCTATGAACACGTTTAGGAGGGAAAAACAGTGTGTTACTGCACGACTTGGTAGATGTAAGTGGTAAAAATATCTGCAGGGAGGAAATAGAGGAGGATTGCAATGTCTTTACCTGTATTGTGTCGTAAAATATTCCTGTTATTTGCAGAGGTGGGAGTGCCCCTGAATGCTTTGAAAATATTATATTGGTTAGCACATGGAACTTAAACACAAGGTTTTCTAGTATTTGAGCAGTACAAATCTACTGGTTGTTAAATTAAAACATACCTGTATTCTGTCCTCTTCCTTGTGCGGCCTGAACCTGTCCTAAGTAGACATCAAAGTGAAAAAGTGTGATTTATTACACCATATTTGGTTCAGTACTACTGCTACCTAGCTTTTTCACTGAGTCTCACTTTATAGCTGTCAGAATTAATGGTTCATATATAGAGTTGTCATTAATAGACTTTCTTAGATGTTAACTATATATTTTGAGCCTGCTTAAAAAAGGATTGTCTTGCTCTGTCTGTCATGCAGATCTGTCTGTTCCCTTTAGTTATGGATATTACTTCTACAAGTCTCTGGTCTGCATTTAAAAGATCTGCAGTTACCTCTGTGATTTGCTTTCCTTTGTAATTTTCTTTCTCCCACTCACACTGGTGATCTGTGTTTATCTCTATTTCTGTACCATCCAATTGTCCTTGTTGTGTGAGGAAGGTTTTAACCACAAAACAACCTCCCAGACCAGATAGTACCCTTTCTGCAGAGATTAAGTGGATATGAGCTAACGGGCAGACTGTAAGTAATTAGACAATGGAAAAATAATGTGGGAGAATTCATGTGTCTGACATGTCTTCTACACAAAGGCTTTTTTAAAAGGTGATTGGGTTATTAAACTCCCATTGTTCAAAGATACTAAAGGCTCAAATCATTTGCAGATGAAAACCATGTCTTCAATCATGCCTTTCATTTCATTAATTATTCTTAAGAAGCCTGTTAACAAACTTATCCTTTAACAAGCCTTTATTCATTAGTTTTCCCAGAAATATTAATTTGAAAGCCTGGTGAAATCAGTGGGAATGTTTTACTGGACTCTGTGAACACTGGCAGGGGCCCAGGAGGTTATTTTATCAATAAGATGTCATCAATGAGACCATTTTGAATGGTTGTCTCAGAAAACAGGAATTGCTGCTTCTTGGGAGCTTGACATTGCAAAATTAGGTGACAGTAAGTGTGTGACCCAAACTTGAACCTTCCAGGCCACTAGAAACCATTTGATGGGATTTCTAGGAGCTGTCCTGAGAGACCTTGTAAATTCCAGATGCTAAAGAGATCCTGTTTATGGAAGTAATGGGCTCATCTGCCAAAACTGGCAAGTCTTTTAAATTCTAAGCTTGTAAGGCTCCAGATGGACCACAGCTATACCAGGCTGAGTATTCGGATTTTGGAGGGAAAAATCTGTGTGTGCAGCAGCCAGTGTTGTATGGGACTGTGCAGGGCAGGCTTTACACCCAGGAGATCAGTATGTGCCAAAGTGGTGGTAGAAAATTAACTCTGAGTCTCGGAACTGCTCTTGTCTCATGTTTGCCATGACTGAGCTCCAGTAGGTATCTAACACTCTTTACAAGGTCAGTGGAAACAGAGTACAAGAGGGTAAAGGAGAGATTACCTCAGTATCCAAGTATTTTATGGCACTTTTAAATTTTAATTTGATGTTAGCAATGTGGAGTTCTCTCTGTGCACCTTTTGACTGTGCTGGGCCATGGAGCCACTCCCTCTTGCTGTACCTCCCAAAGGCACATTACCCCCATCCCTGCAGTAAGCTGCTTCCTGCTATGCTTTTGTTGGCTGGGACAAATGTGATGGTGGTAGAGGAGGAAAAGTTGGAATTGCACTTCCAGGTTGCAAGGCTTGTTCTTCCTTCAAATCTGAGATGCCAGTGAGGCTGTGACATGGGAATATGTGTTCATTAGAACAGAGCTCTGTGCAAGCTGGAGGCTGAACAGGACTAGAAGTCTGTAACACGCTGGAGATGGACAGTCCCAGACAAATTCCAAGAACTGGGTCAAAAATCAAAGTAGTGAAGCAGAGAACCCTTGGTTGGCAAGTTCTGTGGTGAGCAGGGAGGCATGGAGGCAGGAAATTATGAGAACAGCAGTTTAAGTGCATTTAGAGTGAACCTTGTGAATAATGAGAACTGATTTGACAAGAAAAGGAGCTACTCTGTGCACAAAATATACTTGGCCATCTGCACTTTGGTCAGCACCCTTGACAGGTTAAGTAGTCAGGGATAACTTGGGGAGAAAGGCAGCATCCAAAAATAAACACCAACTGTTCTCCCTGGTGCCAGGATGGAATGTTTGTCCAGTGCTTCCTGAAGGCATGAGCCCTACAGGTCTTCCTGCTGGAGAAGAGCTTTCAATGCCCTCTCTAGCACTTACACTACCACTGTCTCATGTCCTTTCCATATTTTTCTGTTTACTGCCCTATTAAGTCGCAGCTGGGAATGAAATCTGTGTAGTGTACCATGGTAGGCAGTGCCCAGCTTAGAGTCCCTGTTTGAAAACAGATGCAACCATTGACCCCATCTGGACACAGAGGGCAGGAAAGCACCTCACCTGACGACGCCCAGGCAATTGCTACCTGATGCTTGGCTGCCAGTGCAGTGCTTCAACCTGGCACCAAGGATCATGATGTGATTTATGATTGCAGTGTTCACAGAAGCACTGGATTTAGACCCAAGACTCTTCTAGGGTCAAAACTGCTGTGCAAGAGAGGATTGCTTGAAGAGCTGGGATGGAAGAGAACAAGTGAGCCTGTGGCCCTTGGGAGTGTGCTGGGTTAGTTGCTGTTGGACAGAGGCAGAAGCCCTAGTAGGGCAGGCAGGGACCAGCTGTCATATGGCATGCTAGTCACATCTGTGCTTTTCATTTAGCAGTTTTGGCACATCAAGTCTTTGAAGCAGGGATCTGGCAATGGAGCAGGGTCTCCATTATTTTTTATGTTACTCTGTCTCTGACAAGCAGAAGGGGAAAGAACAGCAAGAACTAGGGCAGCAGTTTTGCCCTTGCTCTCATGCTCTAATCTGCAAGTCCTGCTTTTCTTTTCCTCCTGTGAACTATTGCCAGTGCCAGTGGCTGGAAATGGAAAGGATGTGTTCATTCTGACTGTGCTCTGCTTCATAGCTGTTTACTTTTGTGGTGTGTTTTGCAAGCAAACTACCAATGCACGGTGAGAGGTAGATCTGTGAGTGTCTGTGAGCCAGGATGGACAGGAGAACATCTGATTCTGTTCAGTCAAGGCAAATTCTGGTTAATACCACCAACCAGAAACACTGAATGATAGCAGTGGGTCCTAGAGGCTCCTCAGACAGAGAAAACAACTTTATGTATGGTCTTGACATCAAAACTGCATTTGTACTTTCTGTGTTTTTTAATTTGTCCAGCTCTTCTCTTTCAGAATCAGGAAGGGGTCAGGAGGATTCAGGAGTATGAGGTACTGACATGCTGGACATAATCCTAGAAATATAGTCTCTGAAATCAGAAGTGGGTCTCTACCACTCCAGCTCAAAATAACCTGTTCTTAGCTCTGATCACTTTAATATTTTGGGAATTAATTTATGCTTAGAACTTCAGTAAAGAAAATTGTGAAGAAAGATGGATCCAAATTACAATTAAGTGTCTACTGAAAACATTTGAAAATTTGAGAAGTTATTGTTTTGGTTGTTTTTTTGTTTTGTTTTGTTTGCGTTTGTTTTCAATTTTTTTACTAAATTACTTGTCTTATTAAAGCAAATACCACCTTCCCACTGATTTCAGTGCTGCCAAAACTTTACTTTCAACACACATCTCTTCCTGACTGGGGAACCTCAAACAGGGTTTCCTAGTTGCTAGTAAAGACAGTAAAGGCCTCCTCTGTGCTAGCCTGTGGGAATAAGAAATAGAAAAGAAAGCAACAAGCAGAACCAAGTTAACAGGCACATTAGGTACTGAATAATGCAGATTTCCACAGAATTGAAACCCTTTTGAAGTGTGTGGTCACTTCTGTAAATCCCGCTATGCACATATCTAGATGAATATTTGACTTGATATGATTAACCCCTCCAGCCCCTGCTTTTATTCTGCACTCACAGCTAAATTTTACTTAATTGTGCTTCCCGTCAAGACCTGAATTACCCAAAAGATACTTGCCCTGCCATGTTCTTGGCTGTGAATTACTTGGCACTGGGGATGACTGAAGTAATGTGAGAGGAAAGCTGACTTGAAAGCACTCAGAAATAGCTACGGAGCATGAAAGCTAATGATAGCCCAGCTCCCTTTTCACTCAAAATCAATCATATCTCCATGCTCAAAACCTTTCAAACAGTTGAAAATATTCTCCTTTTCTTGCCTGCACAGCTGAGCAATTGCACAGTGTATGGAAAAACACCTCTGTACTCTTGAATTGCAGGCTGTGGGCTGGATGGGGAGCAGGCTCCTGGACTGAGATGCAGAGCTCTGAGCAGCCGCCATTCTGCTGTCAGTAACAAGTGGCAAGCCAGGAATAACATCACATGTATGCCAGCCTCAGAACCACAGCCCAAGATTTTTAAGAGAAGAGTGCTTTAACTAAGTATGTCAGCATTTCAGAGCTTTCAGCCCTAAGCTTAGATGGCTCTGCAGCCCTCTGCATTGTGTATTTTACAACTAAATCAAGCCTCCATTTGAAAGACTGCGACAGAAGGAAGTAAGAGGAAAACATGATTCAAACAGCAAAATCTTTGTCTCAAGTTTTGCAAAACCCAGATTTTGTCACAGCTGAAATGGGCAGATACTCACTAGAAATGCTCCCTCAGAACTGTGGGGGATCAGCACCATTGACATTCAGGACAAGTGTCTGTTTTTTCAGTTTAAATCCAAACTTGGATTCAGTCATTGGGTTTGCTGAGGCTTGAAAGTTTATTGAATCATTGCTGCCCTAAAACACACTGTGCTGCATGCCTTGTGGCATACTTACTTACTTCACCATACTTACTTGCTGCTGCAGCTACCACAGATGCATATGCTGGGTGGACACTGCTAGAACCTAAAAATAAGACATTTTAGTTTTCAGCTATTGAAGCAAATCCCCACAATGCTAATGAAGAACAATAAATGAAGAAGGAAAGATTAAGGAAAATCAGGTGTGCAAAAAAAGGATGAGAATTCCTTCACAGTGTTTTAATCTTAAAAATTCAAAAGCTGTTACAAAAAATATGTTACAGCTTTAGCCTATTGAACGTTATCACAAAATTAATTCTAAAATGAGTCTTCACCTATCTGTTGATCTCTCAGTCTAGATGTGAGAATCTAAGAACTATTTATTGACTTCTATACCTGAAAATCATCATAGCATTTGGGGATGGAGAGCTTACTCTCACATGAATTGGTCTGCTGGACTTACTTTTTTTTTTCCACTCCTAGTATTTCTACATTGAATTATTGAACTCACGGTCCTCTAAATCATGGTATATCCAGCTCTATATCGTTCCTTAAATTTTAGGAGAGCTGTCAGTCTAGAGGAAAGCAATGCAAACTACTGACCCATATCTCTGACCCTGTGCAGTCCAGGTCTCGTCTTGGCTGGAGGTGCTGTGGTTCTGGTTGCTGCAGGTGTTGTGGTTGGCTGTGGCGCTGTGGTGGAAGGATCTGTCATCGTGGCCGTCGGTGTGGGGGTTGTGGTGGCCATTTGTGTGGCTGGGGTCGGCACCGGAGCTGTCTGATACTCTTTGCGGACTGTGTCCCCTGTAGGAACATTGACACATGACTGTGGCTGGATGTGGGACATGTATGGGAGCGGCAGCAGCAGCACTCAACGTTTAAGGCAACCCAGAAACTGGCATTCTCTTGAGGATGCCCACAAGCACCCTCATCTGTGGAGGCATTAGTGCCTTCATTGTGGATGTGTAGTGCAGGTGCCTCCGTGACACTCTGCTCTCAGAGGGTGCTGACAACAGCCTGTTGCAGCATTAATGCTCCCCCTACACTATTCTGCTTTGGCCACGAACATTTATCAAAATGACACATGTCTCAGACCTATGAAATGGTTCAACCAGCCAGTTGCAGATTCTGTTTTGGCATCGCCTTTTCTCAGTGTAATTAAGCACTTAGAAGGCCCATATAAATGGAAATCAGCTGGCATCTGGTAGTAAAGATGGCCCATCTGAGTCATAGACCAAAAAAAAATTGCGGCACTGAAATATTTTTGACAGAAAGACAATTTTTAGATAAAGATGATATGGGGGAGAGGGTCAGAGCCAGAACAGGGAGCGTCAGGGCTTTGGCTGAGGAGAGTGGGGGAGATCACCACCTGGAAGGTGCCAATCTCATCTAAGATTGACTCATCTCACAGTTGCTACTACTTTTAAAATGTATCATCTGTTGTGAGAACAGTGACAATTTTAGTTGCAAAATATACATCCTAAATATCCTTATAAAAATAGTCAACAAGCTTAGATTCTTCCAAGTCATTTTCTCAAAAAAGGTTCTTCACTGTTATCTTTTCCATCTAGCTACAAAAAACTGCCCTAAAATATATAATATATTCCATGTTAACCTTGGTCTTGTTCCTTTCCTCCCTGCCGATAGCTCTGGGGATGGCCTGACACACTGTTTACATTGAAAGGGAATGGTGCACACACTATTCACTGCTGCACAACACAAGCTTGTGTTCTACTGCTATTTCTGGATAGCAGAAGTAGCCTCCTCTTGGAAGGCATCGTTGTGAAACTGTCTGGTGGATTAATTATCACCTAATGCTAGGCAGTGAAAAACTCAGATCTCAGATTTAATGGAATAATGCTGAAAGAGGGTTCAGAAGAAAAACAAAACAACTCAGCTGAAAAAATCAGCATGAATGGCTCTTTTTGGGCTGAACAGTGCACTGCTCCATGAAACTGTGCTAAAAGAAAGAAAACAGAGGGCACAGTGAGTCTTCCCCTGTCATCCTGTGCCGCTGGAGTACAGAGCAGGCACACTGGCCAGCTTTATACCCCAGTCTGTGAGGAGCAAAGAAGCTGGAAGCTAACAGTATTAGTAGAAAACCTGAGGAAGCAGCATAGTAAGAGCAAAAAAAAGCTATTGCCTTGGTGCACATTGGTGCCAACGCCACCAGCTTGGCACCTTGGTGCGTGTTGGCTGGGTTTCTTGTGGATCCTTTAACACAAGAGGAAGCTGTTCCCAGTGCTCCTGCAGACAGGGTACCCCTCTCTTTCACAGCATCTTCAAAGGGTTTGCAGGGCACGTGCCCTGCATAGGAGATTGCCAAGAACCATAATGCAAGATTTTCAAGTTCACAAAACCTGAACTCATCCAAAGCACAAGCAGAAATTAAACTCTGTGGACGCCCTCTTCTCTGAATTAGCAGAAGCCCTTTGAGCTCTATTTCAGTTTGGTGTGTTGGGAAAGGGGATGTTGAGAGGAGGTAAAGCTGTCTGTGTAACCAGTGTCAAAAAGCTTCCTGTAAGCACCCACAGGCAGATTAGGTGGGTTGGATACTGTAAAGAGCACCAGGATCCCCAGCCCTTACCTTGATCTGGTGCTTTTTCTGATGTGTTAGTGGTGTCTGCACTCTTCATACCTTTTACGTCTTGCTCTGGTTTTTTAGGCTCTGAAGCAAAATTGAGCACATTAGAAAAGGCAGCTCTGTAAAGAAAATAATTTCAAGTCTCCCATTTAGAGATTACCAGTCCCCAAAGGAAGGCATCCTGTCACGTGCCATTAGGTATGTTTGGCAGTCCAATCAGAGCTTTATCACCTACTGGGAAAAAGTGAGAGCTAGGGAGGAGTCACCCCTATCTTTCATGCCAAACTCTGGCATTTTTACAGCCCAAAAGCTCCTGCCAGTATCAACAGAATTTCTGAAGTGAGCGAGAAGTATGGGGGTTTGCCACCAATAAACCAATACTCATAAGATTTAATGCATCATATTTTTTTCCTCTGAGTAGTAGCATGTTCTGAGAATCAGGGTCATGATGTGTGTACATTGTTTGGGAAATACTTGCTAATGTACAATCTTTCAGTCACTAATTCATGTTCAGATGTATTTTTTTCTTGCCTGACCATTTGAGATCATTCTGGGGCCAAATCCTGAATGCCATGGACTGGTTTAGAATGAAAAGGGAAATTTTTGTGTTCTTTTTTTTTTTTTTTTATTATTATTTCTAAGACCCAGAGACATCAACATACTTGGAATACTTATTATAGTTTATTTACTTCTACCTCACAAAATAATCTGCTTCTGCTTTTTTCTTTTTTTTTTTCTTTTTTTTTTTCCCCTCTGGCTCTTTTGGCAGCATCAAAGTGTTTGAGAATTTACTGCAGTGTTAATGTTTTCCTAAAATTTTGTACTGTTTTTTCTAAATATCTTTTAATAGTTTTGAGCAGCTGTGAAGAGTTACAATTTTGGGAAGGCTTTTCTTGCCATGCCCAGAATTTGAGAACCACTGTAACCACCAGGAGCATTTAAAGAAATGTCAGGGACTATGAATCTCTGGCATCTCTGGGATGAGGACTAAAATTGCATCTCTGACAGCTGATCAGGTATGAAGCAGGATTTTTTGTTAATCTGATAGCAGTGAGTGCAATACTTAAAGAAGGCTTTTGCCTCCTGCAGATAATGGATTTAAGTATCAAAATGAACAGTGTGGTCTCTGTAATTAAAATTAAAAGAAAAAAAGTTCCTTTTTTAATATTAAAAAGTAAGTAGGAAATTCTCTTTCACAAGATGGCCCTGGCTGCATATTACAGAGACTTTTATCTTAAACACAAGGTGTTTCTAACAGAGAACAGCTGAGAGGGCTGAGTTGAGGTGGCAGATTTAAGGAGGGTTGATAGGGCCAAGTAGGGCTTGAGGAAGATAGATTGTGAACAATGGATCTCTTTGCTACCTGTGGGACAAGGCTGGGCAAAATCAGGCAGTGACATTGGGTTTGATATAACAGTTGCTTGTTCCTCTGATAATCATGGACTTTCTCTGCTTTAATGCACTGTCTTTGTTGTTAGAATACTGGCATTTTATTCATTAATTATATTATTCATTTATTATATTATTTTATTTGATTCAGGAACAAAGTGAAGATTTGTGTCTTTGGTTTGCTGCAGAAACAAGCTCCTGGTATTTCGCTTGTGTGACAGACCCTGACTGATGATGCTCCCCATTTCTAAACTGATTCTTATATTACATGGCTTTTGGCACTGGTGGAAGAGACCATTGCTTACTGCCTGCTAAGATCAGTTCTGACTGTGATTGTTTCTAGTCTGCTCTGAAATGTTTGGGCTGATATTTCAAGTGTGGTTACAGTTGGGAATGATGAGCTGTGATTTAACAAACATTTCTCAGAAAAAGTCAAGATTCCTAAGGTAATGCCCTCCCTTCTAGTAGAGCACAATGTTTGGGTCAAGTATTTTCTGCATATGTGGTCAAGAAATAGACAAATCTGTGCCTATTTGATTGTAAATGCAAAGGTATTACAAATTAAAGGCATGGAACTGAACAACACAAATTTAGTCTGAACAACTACAGCTTTGAGATTTAAATTTGCTTTTGTTTAAGTGAAAATATAAAGGTGAAAATATAAAAATGAAGCTGGTGAAGGGGCTGGAGCACAAATCTTATGAGGAGCAGCTGAGGGAACTCAGTTGTTCTAGCCTGGAAAAAAAACCCCAAAGGCTCAGAGGGGACTTAATGGTTCTCTACAAGTACCTGAAAGAAGGTTATACTGAGGTGGGGGTCAGTCAAGAGGAAATGACCTCAGGTTGCTCCAAGGGAGGTTTAGACTGGATATTAGAAAGAATTTTTTCACTGAAAGTGTTGTCAAACATTGGAGCAGGCTTTCCAGGGAAGTGATGAAGTTACCATCCCTGGAGATATTTGAAAGATGCATAGATGTGGCACTTAAGGACGTGGTTATGATAGACTTGGCTGTGCTGATTTGTACTTGATGACCTTTTCTGACCATAATGATTCTATGTTTCTGTGAGAAAAGAGCTCTGCACTTTTCTTCCAAGGACCAAACAATAATGTACAGGAGAAGAATAGGTCTCCAAGTAACCTCTCTGTGGTCTTGGATGAATGCACCCAATACCAGGCATTTAAGCTCATGAAGATACAGCATGTTTCCTTATACCACAGCTCACAGTGGATATGCCCAGGAAGGCTCAGGCTCAGCAATCAGCAAAAGGACTGTGTAAGGAAAGTGCACTGTAGTATGGGACATTAATTTTCTTTTTGTTTGCATCCCTAAGGAAGAGTCTGAACCTTACATAGCTGTAACAGGGAGCAAAACCAAGTGTCATTTCAGTGACAGAGGTAATCCATGTGCACTTGAATGTCAGCTACCCACCTGTATGAAACTTGATCAAAGACCTCTTCAAACGACTAAATTATTTACAGAGGAGGATGTTGACTAAAATGATTATACAGAGTATTTCTTTATTGTAGCATTCTTATTTAAGCTGCTGTACATTACCGTCTCTTTCATTTGTATTATATTACTATTTAATATCATACTCTCAGCACTGACTATCCCAAGAGATAAAATGAGTAACACATTAGGAGAAAACCAACATGTATAACCTCAAATGCTTGCATGTAACCAGTACACCTTCATATTCAGTAACAGATCTAAAGCAAGGGGGAAATTATTTGGAAATGGAAGTCTGTGAAACGTTATGACCAAAAAATAGAAATTGTCTGAGATGATTTCCTTATGCTTAAGATAGAAAAATACCATGAGTGTTTTGGATTACATACTAATGGATGCATGAACTTCTGCCTCTGAATGGTTATGTCTTTGTATTGTACAATTGAGAAGCTATGACAGATAGTTGTTAATGGATGTAAGTGATAGTCAGTCACAAATACTTGCCTGATTTAACAGCTGTACTTTTTGAAGAAGAATATTCAAGAGTTGATGGATATGTCACACCTTTTCTTGGCTTGCCCTCTACAAAAAATATATATTAGAAGGCATCACAAAATATTCTAAGTTTTCTTGATAAATTTCTCATCTAACATAGGCATTCAGAATCAGACCCCCCTTGTTTACTGCCCGACTCATTTTCATGAAGATTTCTTTCATCTGATGGTAGAATCTCAAAACCATACCACTAAAAATATTGGTGCCTAAATCCAGAATCATAAAAATTTGGTAAGAAACCATGAATACACATTACTGGGGAGGATTTGCAGAGGCCAGTTAGTTCATTTTTTTTCTCTCAAATGATATTAAGCACAGGGGGACCATTCCTGAAAGACATCTGTACAACTTTTAATTAAACCCACAGCTTCCCTAGGCAGCCCTCTCCAATGCCTAACTATGCAGTTGACTTGGAAAGCATGTTTGATGTGGGATTCATTTCATCACGCACACAGCATTCTTCTCTGACCTCACTTCTGCAAGATACCATTTCTGGCAACAGTCTTTTGCAGTAATAACAGTGAGAGAAGGCAGTGCTTGTGTGTGGGAACATATGGTACCTATATTTAGATCTAAAATGAGAGTCCTGTCTTGAAACAATGAGGTATGTTTTCCAGTTAAGCTTTAAAGCACAAATCTTTCTAGTGCCAGAGCAGACGCCATCTCTGTTGGTACATGTGGCCATGCAATTCCATCTCTTGGGACAGTTTTTACAATCACATACATCACTGAATGAAAAGTGTTGCAGAAAACCCCAGCAGGGAATACTGCTTTGGCCTCTAGGAGTTGAGGAATGTAGGTCTCCCAGACTGGTGACTGTCTCTGTGAGATGCTGTGCTGTGTTATGTATCTGGACCACCTCTGGTGAGACCTACCTCCACCTCCTCAAAACCTGAGTCATGACGATCTCCCCTCTATTCCCTTGGGGGATTCTTTAAGGAGATACATATAGCACTGCAAGCATATCATTTGCCATCCTGGGTGATTAATACAGAGACCAACAGCACTGAACAGAATTAATGTCTACAGACTGAGCCACTCCTAGGAACTGCGGACTGTTTCTCCTGTGATGGTAATGCCTTAAGTTTTTAGGTTTTATATTTTTCAGATCCTGTATTGAATTAGTGTATAACTCTGAACTCCATATAGAGTATTAGTAAGCTCCCTTCACAGTTTTGTCAGGTAAAACAATCCTTCCAGGCCTGAGAACCAAGGACATCTTCTGCCTCAGGCCCTGAAAAGTATAAACAAAAGTGATTCAGGGGAGGAAGCAAACTCGGGGAATATGACTTCATTACCTGAAGCTATGATTGGAAAATTAACCTCTGATATGCAAATAGACCAAACTTATATCTGTCTTAGAAACTGGGGGCTGTTGTCCATCTTGGATGTAGCCTCTGCGAGGTTTTTGCACTACCGAAGGTGTATCTACTGAAGGCCTGTAATAAGTACCTACTTTATTCTCTTAACTCTGCCTAGCCTCTAGGTGGTGACTCCAAGGCATCAATGGCACACTAGGAAAGGTGCATGCTAGAGGAACTCTAATGAGCAGGGATGTCCATGGAGCTGGAGAGTCCCTGTCTTTTGTCCCTTTTCATGTCTTTATGTCCTTTGTTTTGCTCTTCTCTGAAATTTCAGATGTCCTTTCAAAACCACAGATAAAGAAGTTAGAGTTACTAATGAGGTAATGTAAAAAGCTATTCTATTTCTCATTACAGTGATATAAGCTGAGAGCAGTTCCACTAAAGTCAACACTGATCCACCAAAGACCAGAGCAGGTAAGTTAGATGTGTGGACAAAGTGGAAAGAGCTTCCTTCTTGCCTTCTGGTCTTCTCTCACAGAAGCTGTTTAAGTGAAGGGCAGCAGGTTTTCACATCCACTTCTCTCTGAGCTAAAACTAGGATCGAGAGCCAAGAAAGACTAGGGAGATCTGCTAATTTGGTAGAAAGACAGAAAAGTTACGGGACCACAAATAATTTCCAAAGGCTTTCCTTTATCCCAAACAGAGAATGAGTTTTCAGTACGAGCAGTTATACATGGATGCAGCAATGGCATGATAATCTGATCTTAATTTTTTTTTCTGTGTTTCTGTGCTAAACTGATTTCTGATGCAAACCTGAAGCCTGCTGCTGGGAAAATACACCAGCTAGGGTAGGGAGACTGGATTCTAGGATTTTTGATCAACAGCAATTTGCATCCCATTTGTGACCAAGGAGTAGGCCTGAGGCCTGACCTGAATGAGGCTCTGTTCTCTGGGACAATGCTAATATGTCTTTTTCACTGTTGGGAAAAAGTATCATCTAGGTTGGAGTTTGCTTAACATACTTAAAAATGTGTTTTCTTGTGGGCTGAAAACATCAGCTTTGGTCATTGAAATACAAGCTATGGCATGGTGGCTGCTGTAGTGCAGTGGCTGTTCACCCTCTCACACTTATTTGTGACTAGCAAACCCAGAAGTTCAGGACTATTTTCTTAACCCACTAGCTGCAAAACTCCCACTAAACTGAATGGAGTCATTCAGCTGAGTGCCAAGGCATTTCAGTGCTTGAAAGTGAATACCAAAGTGTTTGCATACCTCCTGGTGTGCTGGCTGCTTTAATCGCAGAGGACAGACCTCTTTCTCCACTGCCCCTAAATCATGCCACATTATTCCCAGGGTCCCCCAAGGATTCCTCTTCTGTGCTCTTTTGTGTGCAATTTAAACATCGCAAACTCGGTGACAATATCCTAACTAGGAATAAGCTGTTGGCACATTTCCAGGGTACAGTATTGCACTTAGATCTGCTCTGATGAAAGAGAATTCAGCTGGAGAATAGGGGACTCAGTTCTAAAGCTCTAAAGCCATCCTGAAATTAATGCCTTAGGTGACTTTATATTTTTATTGGGCAATGCTTTATGCAGCTCTGGCTTTTTATGACTCATAATCATAAAAAATCCATGCACAACTCCTCTCTGAGAAGGAGATCTGTATGCATTCAGCCTACAGATCTGCTGAGATGAGTAGCACAGCCTTCCTGGTTTTAGTATTCTAAATGTCTCTAAAATTCTAAATTTCTCACATTTTCAGTAGGAATAGTGAAAGTTTTCTTCCTGTTCATATATGAAATATGGAATGTATGTTATATGATATGTGAGCTTTACATTTGAGCTAGTTTATAAATTAAGAGTTCTACTGCCATGAGTGAGAGCACTCTGTGTGTGTAGAATTAAGTGCACAAGGGACAAATCTCATCATGCCTACACATACCCAGGTTTCTCATAATCTCCTTTGATACGCTCTTGTAACTTTGTCTTGTATCTTCTTTTATAGTGTCTCATTAATTAAGAATAAAGACTTATTATCATAAATAAAAAATTCCTACGCTTTCATGAAATAATTTCTACAGTTTTACAGGATGACAACTGAGCAGCTACTGAGTTAAAAAAGAAACAATTCTATTACAACGTTGTAATAGAATTACAACGTGCTGTTTGTTGGAGAAAAAAACTGCAACAAGTACAAGTAGCAATTCAGCTATTCCAGGAAATTCCTACTCATCCAAAATAAATCCTTCTCATAATATGGTATATCCTTGGCAGACTACTGTAAAAAATGCATCCAAATACATGAATGAAAAATTAAGACGACAGTTTGTTTTGGTCAGTTTCTGGGACCTCTTTTGCTGTTTACAGATTTTCACATGAAAAGAACATTATTTTTAGTAGCTGTTTGGTTGCTTGAGCTATTGATTTTCCAGGAATGGTGTAGTTGACTAACACCAATTGGTGGTACCTATCTTAAACCTCCAAAAATGCAGACCAGCAAGAACTGTTCCAGAGTATCAAGAAGTTTGATTTAGAATTTTTATGTAAGGCAAGGTCAAGCAAACCCTCTTTCACAAAGGTAGAAAAGGTAGAATGAGTGCAAGTAGGTTTAAGATAATCTGAAGCTGGTGTAAAGGGGATCTAATTTCCAAAAAAAAAAAAAAAAAAAAAAAATCTGTGAATTTAGTTGGTAAATGCAAGTGAGTTCCTATATATACTATGGAGAGGAAAAAGGAATGAGCATCAAAGCAAGATGGATTTACCTGCACTGATTAGATATCAAAATTATTTGGCTAACAGAGGTGGATAGAGTTCCTGACATACTTGGGATGCACCAGTCAAATTGCTTAATATAAGGTTTGCATACATACAGTAGGGCTATGTGGGGTTTGACATAAGTCTGAAGTCATTTCGGGAGATACAAATTCAGGTGCAGGATGAGGATGTTTCAAATGGCCAAAAGGCCTTTCAGTTCCCTCAGCAGCACTGCTTACCAGGGTGAAGAGCAGGAGACTTTATGCATCAATAGCTGCAGTTAAGGTGCCTTCCAAGGCTCAGTCCAGAGCAGCCATCGCCTTTTGCAGTGGGCTCAGACCTGCACTGGGCCGAGCCAAGCAGAGCACACCCCTGGCAGGGTGCAGGTCTCTTTGCAGGCTACAAGGGAAGCCCGGAACAAGAAGTGTCTCAAAAGCACCATTGCTGCCAAAGCTCACTGGGGTGGGCTTGTGGTGATTAACCAGGTGTTTTAAACGAGAGGCTGCTTCCCCCTCTGCCCTCAGCAGTCAGAGGAGGGGAGTGCCCTACCCCAGAATGGTACCTGACACGAGGAAGGACTCCCTCCAGCGTGGCAGTGACAGGGAGCGGACACCATTGGAGAAGCTCCCGCGGTAGCCAGAGTGCCCGGCGACTTTCTGGACAAGAACCTTCCCACCTGTGTTGTCAATTATACCGCTGCAAGGAGGAAACACAGTGTCTGAGGGTAGAAACACCACAAAAACCTTCAAAACTGTTCTATAGTGCAAGAGCTGTGAAGTGATTCCTTTTACCTTCAAACCAGGGGTGGTGGTGGGGCTGTGATGTTACTACTAAGCCTGCTGCTAAGAAATATTTGTGCTCCTTCCACATAAAGAAGAGCAGTTTGTTGCAAAGTGCTGTCAGGATCTGTTTGCTCTTCCCACTGATCTCCTGGTCCTCTGTTTAAGCTTGACCTAGTTGCACACAAGAAAAAGCTACTGCCTTCGTTACAATTCCTGCAAGCTTGATTGAATGACTGAAGATACAGGCAGAGGTTCTCAGAGGAGTTTTCAGGCCAACCACGTGACAGAATGTGTTTTCTTTGAGTCTCAGTATGTGTTTTCTGCAAAAACCCAAGCATGGTTCTGACCTCAGCCTGGATTAAACTGGACACAATATTGCTGGAAAAAATATTGTAGAAAACCTGGCAGACTCCAGGTGTGGTGCACACCAAATGGTGTTTAACACACACCCTAACATGCACCTCCAGACAAACAGAAATCCTTCAGTGTATGCAGCCTGCTCTGGCATCACTAGGACAGCAGGTCAACTGGGAAGCAGCTGCAGCTGTAGGGGTGTTGTAGGGCTGGCAGTAATGACCAGGCAGGAAAATAAGTACTGGGCAGCAAACAGGATCGAAGAGTATGTTAGAAGTGTATTTTGCTGCGGTTATTGTGAGAAGCTGCTGTTAAAATAAATACGTGGAGAAGAAATTCACTGTCTGTGGAACTGCAACATGAAAGCTAACAAAGCCAAAACCAGCTGTCAAATAAGAAAAACTGAAGCCCTTACTGGAACAGTGTAGCCAGCCAGACTGCAGGGAGATCGCAGTTGCTACCAGTATTTTTTAACTTCCCTTTGGGACTAATTCTGCATGCCAAGACAATTTCCATTGTGCACTAGTATGTGGGGGAGGAATCTGCCGCTGGAGAGCCGTCACCGGGCAGCCATCCCCCCAGCGAGGGCAGAGCTGCAGCCGGGAGGTGGCAGCGCTGTGCGCGCACAGGTACCTCGGCCTGGGCACCGAGCAGGGCAGAGGCGAGAGGGGAAGCCCCAAAGCCTTAACTATCCCACTTTGCCCGAGATCCCCGGTATTTCACAGAACTGGAAGCACAGCAGTAGCTCAAATAGCTCCAAACTAAGTCAAGTTGTCAATCAGGCTTTAGAACTTGCTGCATTTTTCGCTGGATACCTCCTGCCTGTGCATCCCACCTCCAGCTGCAGTGTGTTTTGGTTGTGCAGTTATTCTCCATTAGAATTTTATGCACATTTTTACATGGCTAATAAAACTCTGAAAAACTTTTGCTACAAAATTTATGTTACTCATTTCCTTATGCAAAGTCCTTTTATGTAGCAGGAAAGCACATTACTCAGTCTTTGATGTCAAGGACAATTAAATTCAAGCCCAGAGAACCAAACCAATCCCAGAAGTATGTGAGTTATATGTATTCATCACTGGTGATGTGCCTGTTTTTTCTGAAGATTTATTAGTAGTAGCAGCTCCATCTCGATCTTCCACTTGAATAATAATAGTACAATAGTAATTTGTTATGCATGAATGAGAGATCTGGAAATCTCAAGACACTTCTCCAAAGGTTGAGAAACTTCTTCAAATACAACTAATTTCTATAGGAATACAGGATTGACAGCACTTTGTAAGAATGGATCCATTCCATCACACATGGACTTTCTCTCAGGTTTTCTACAGCAGCCTGCAATCAATCCTACAAGTGGGAACTGTAAAGAATTTGAAAAGTCAGAAGCTCCCTGCACTGAAATGACAGTTTTGTCTGAGTGTCTCACTCATTTCAACTCACTCACCTGTGAATTGCAGCATTGCAGACACTGGAAAAAGAAGCATAAATGTCTGTGCCATAAACACGGTATTTTACATCTTGACATCCAGGAGGGCATTTTGCAATGAATTCTGGATTGATTATCTTCCCCGCCTTGACATCACAATCAATCTGGGGTACATCTGTGAGTGCAAAATCTTGGTAAAGTCAGATTGAATGCTTTCATGGCTGAGTGATCTTGTCATGAAACAGTGAATAACTGGGTGACAGGGATGCCCTCCTCCCAAGCCTTCATATGAATGGTTTTGGGATACAAGACATCTGTGTCTTCTCCATCTACAACATAACACATAATAACCGCTCTACCAAGGGATGTGGTAGTAACTAAGGATGGAATAAAGAAGCCTGTGGGTATTTCTGACCTTCAGTGTTTGCTTCTCTGAAGGAAATATCTGTTATGACAATTTGCTGGAGAGAGAAAGAAGCGTAGTCACCCAGCCTGTGGTTAACACGTGGGAAGGAGGGGGTGGGGATGCTTCCCAAAGCCTCCCACTGTGCTCATGTAGCTCCATTCCATCTTTATGTCAGGCTGAAGTCACAGCCCATTATCTTGCCCTTAATTTTTAAAACTTTCTGCTGGGTACAATTTACTTTGAACAAGGGATTTAAGTGTGCATTTACAACTCGCAGCAGGCTTGTTTGTCAACTTCATGAGCAAAGTAATCTGTGGACAGAAGTGCTCCTGCAGCAGAATAGCTGAAAGTTAAATATCCTCGTGCACAGAGATGCAGCACTTGTCTCACACAAATCAGCTGTGTGTGCTTTGTGTTACAGCTGGTCCATTTCACGTGTTTATGCCTCTCTCTGTGAAAACCTTAGTGCTTGCTTTGATCCTTGTATGGTACCTAATAACCTGTGAAGATACATTTTAGCAGTGAATTACAAAATTTTCCCTTTATAAATGTTAAGTGGCACACAATTTACTCAGTGATTTGTTTTCAATAAAAGAATCTTTTGGCTAACATATAATGCCACTGACTCTAGACAATTGTGAAGAGTTACCAGAATATAATCTCACGTTGCACCTTTCTTATGTACTTGACATGTCTGCTGTAAAACAGCCAAGAATTCTACTGAGACGACTTACATAGCTTAGCCTTTTTTGTCTTCTTTGTGGCTTCCTTGGCTGTGTATGTACATGTAAGAAACACACCTAGAACAAATAAACATAGTATCAGGAAAAAGGTGGACTATCAACATCAGTCACCACAAGCTCCTCTGCATGAGATTTCTCAAATTTAAATCAACGGGATGAAAATCTGAAATAGGAACATTCTCAGCCACATCTAGGTTTCTACTTGGTGGTTAACTTTGCAGTCAAGATGGCATCTGCTGTGGGGAAGTTCTCTGAAGGGTGTTAAAGATCAGTTCAGTTCAGTTCACATATTCATCTGTGGAACTCACTATCTCACGATGCCATGGAGTCCATGTGGTCCAGAACACCACAAACATATTTCCTCAAGCAGTGGGAACTCTTTGTGCAGTATGGATGTTAATGAAACAGTGTGTTCTGTGCATAAAGCAACTAGGAATTTCGGGAGCCAAAGATTCTTCTTAATAACCATTTGGGGAGGTTATTCTGTAACTTTGTGTTGTGACATTTCACTCACTGGTGGCAGCAGGTGAGGGATACTGGGCAGCACTACAGACTCTGTGAGGTTCTAGGGTGGCATGTCCCAGCAAGGGCACCCATTTTCTTCAGTAAGCAGGATCATGATTTGAAAAGTGAAAAAGAGGCATATGCTGTTACTTTAAAAGTTACATCCCAATATATGCAAGTAGCTTACCATGTTATGTTTACTTGCTAAGTGATGACGTACAAAATCTCTTTATTCTCTCTGCTTATTTTAGAAGCACTGTATTATGGGTAATTGATAACTGCATTACAAATATCTTGACTTTCCTGTTCATCTTTCCCTCCTCTGAGCTTTCAAAGGGAATTGAAATTCTCTATGATGTGTCAGCTGATCCTTTTATCCTTTGGCAAACTAATCTTACTAGAATATGCAACAGAAGCTATTTCCTTCTTTCATGCTCTTCTCCCCCTGGACTGATTGCAGAGAGTTTGTAGACTTAATCACACCTAGAACTTGCTCAAAAGTTAAGGCAGTCTCACACTGTCTGAAAGGACAGTGCATAGGTGCAGTATTTGGGCCTTTTGTCACCGGTGCAGTTGTGTAACCATGGCAAAATTGTAGTTAGTTAAAAAAAAGGAATGCGTGAGAGGAAAATAAAGTGCAATACCTCAACTACTTGGAATGTTGCAGCATAATCTAATGTGGGGAAAGTAATCTGGTAGTTTATGCAGAAGAACTACACAGATTGCTGTAATTTGAACTAAGAACAACTGTCCTGACAGACTTGAAGATAACAGCTGGAGGGAATATTGCCTGGGAATGTCACAACCAGAGTGTTCGTGTAAGATGAATTGCAAGTTCTAGAGTTTCTACGTGTATCCAAAAAGTGAGATCCTGTCTGACTGCCAGGGGAAAGACAATAAGACACATTTATAACCTTTTGGTACCATCTTGTTTATGGAAAGAACAAGAACAAGAGGGAGAATTGAAACAGCTGATTTTTCTTTAGAGGGAATCTTTACATTACAGACACTTTTCAGGCCCACCTGATATGTTCTGCATATAACTGGTCATATAATTGGAGATGCCTGCAAGTAATTAATATTTTTTTCTATGCCAAAGTCAAGAAGTTTGTGCAGGCCATTTCTGAAAAGCTGTGCCAAGGCTTACACCTGCCACTGAGAGCTTTATCAGCCGTGGAGTCCAAAGGGAAGAGAATTAGTCAGTGGCCCTTGGGCATCCAGGATGGGAGAGTACAAACCCATAAACTACTAATTGCAGCACATCAACTGTACTTACCAAAGAAGGTTGCAATGATTGTGGCCTTCATGGTGAGTAAAGCAAAATCTGGATGCGTGACTGAGGAGCACTGAAAAGGAAAAGAGCAGTACATCAGGCTGTGTTTGGAGGTGTTGCAGATGACACTGGAATGGTGGGAGAAGAGGAACTGTGCGCTCTTCTTTAACCTTTCACAGTCCTCATATGCTGAATACTTTTATTACACTTTTTAGAACAACTGATATCCCCAGAGGAGGTGGTGTTTGGTTTATCACACTCCCATGAACTAATTTTTACTTCTCTCCAAGATTTGTCTTTTGCTCCAGCAACCAAGATTTCACATACTTGTTTCAGAAGCCCATGTCAGGAGAGGGCATGATGGGCATGGACATGCTCTGACATCTATTCAAATCTGTTCACTGCTCTAAGAAATAATCAAAGAATCATATTTTCTGCACATCAAAGCACACCAGGTAATCTCACATAGATATGGGGAACCTAAACAAATCCATTTACTCTTGAAAGATGTTGTGTGAAGTATTTTGCAATTGTTCCATCATTTGTGAGCCAAATTAGTGGTTTCTTTCCTTTTCTGAGGATGTGTGTGTGTACATGTATCTGAGCACCTGAGATTAAGAGTGTTCTGTCAGAACATCTGGAAAACATTTTTTCTGGGTCTGCATACATAGCTCATGACCCCTGCCATCCCTGAAGCTCTTGGCCAGGCTACAAGAATTCAAACTTATCAGAGATAACCCCTCTCAGCCCCTCCTGAGCATTACCTGCTGCTTTTGCTAGTATTTCATGCTTGTTGAGGGAATCCTGTGTTGGGCACTCATAGTTAATCATAGTCATTAAAGTACTGCATAATGTTTGACAAATAGAGTAAAAAGTCTGAAAGGGAGAATATATTTGTCTGTTGTACAGGGAAAATCTCAAGGATCAAAATAAACTTGATCTACAGAAAAATTTATTACATGCTTACAAGTGGAAAGATTAGTTTACAAAAAAAAAAAAAAAAAGAGCTAGCTATCTAGAAAGAAAATATGAATGTTAGATAAGAATGAATGTTAAAGCTGCATATGACCAGGGAAAGCAAGATATCTGCCTCCTGGAAAAACAGCAGATTTCATCTGATTTCACATAGCAATTCATATACTCAGAAGCAGGGCTTTGGTAATCCCAGAAAGAAATTTAGAGAAAAAGGCAGATGCAGGAGAATAAGAAAAAAAAAAAAAATCTGCATTCTGTTTTCATATAAAATGTTTCCATATTTTTACTTTAATTGCTCTTCTTTTTCAAACAAGCCACATACTATGAATGAGAATAACTAAAATAGTATGCTAATCTAAACTGAGTGCAGTGGGTCTTATAATTTATAACTCTTTTTACATAGAGCAGATCCACCTCTGATTTTTACTTCTGTGCTACAGTTGGAGAACTTCAAGTGCCAGGACATACTAACAGTGTCACTTCCTAATAGCACAGTGTCTTTCCTTGGTGATCTCCCTGAAGAAGTTTCCTGCTAGACTGCTAAAGCTGAAAGTGGCAGAGGTTTTTCAGAAGCCCCTGAATTGAATCTGGGGGATATAGAAAGTGGCTCGACACTGTCACTGTGTCTTTCTGAAGGACGATGGGCAGGGCAGTGGGGGTGACCCCAGGCTGTACAAGCCATATCAGCAAGAGCAGTTAAGTGGTGATATTCTGCTGTCATAGTTAGTTTCTATTAATAAATAGTTGCCCATCTTTTGGAACAAAATACATTTTAAGAATTTACTGCAGTTTATTTCTACTGTGAAGCTGTTAAAAAAATAGTACCAACATGTAGAAGAGCACTCAGAAAAACTTAGCTCAGATGCTTTATCTCCTTCCTTTTATGTTTCATCCCACTAACACATCAGAGGTATCAAACAATTGCTCCCCTTCAATGATTTCTCACTTTAGGTCAATCACAGAAAAATAAGAGGCAGAATAAGAGTTGCAATTCATTTGCAGAACTACCATGCACCATTAAAGATTGTACTGACGCTGTCTTAGACTTTGCAAAAGACATCTTAATATGAGCATTCCCAAAATTTGCAGCGAATAAATTCAGCATTGGCATTTTTATTTAAAGTCAAAGAGATCTGTGTGAATTTTTCCTGATGGTATTTGGCTTGGTGCTGAGACATTTTTCATCACCAGTTTAATTAGAGTAGAAGAGGTAAAGTAGAATGGTAAAGCATCCATGTAAAATCTGGCTTCATGGGTGGGCTGCTGTGTGTTGTGTGGAGAGAGTCCAACACTGCCTCACTTTTGCAGTCTTACAAAACGTGTAACCACCTGTATCACCAGGGCTGCCCAAGACTTCCCACTGCTCCTGAAGGCCCTGCTGTCCCCAGGGCATGGCCAGCCACCCCAGTCCTCTTGGGTAGCAGGACCCTAGGCTTGGCTGCAGTTGCATTCTCTGCCTAGCTGGCTGGTGGGCATTTCTCTTTAAGGCAACAGAAAGTGGGCTTTTGTTCCTAAATTATTATGAATTCACTGTGGAGAGAAGCCAATAAATCTAAAAGGATTTAAGACTTAAAGCCTGTCAGGGGTTCAGCAGAGTTCAGCAGATCCCTTAGCCTGCAATAACAGATGTTTATCAATAAGAAAGATACTAGAAGCATTTAGACAAGGCTGTTAGATTTTCTTAACAGCTTTGTTGTCACAGCTAAACAGAAGTATATCTTATTGTGGACTCTGTATCTTTGGTAGTGCTAGTATCCTCATGGAAATAAATTATAATAGTAAAGAAACTTGGTTTTGCCACTATATTAATTTCTGTGTTAGGCACTGGCATATCAGGAGAAATGCACAGACATCCTGTGACACAGCTCTGGTGACAGTACTCCAAGGGGTGGTCCTGGCCTTCAGACCTTGGGCTGTCACATGGGGAAATGCACAGGAGGATTTACATTGCTGACTATTAAGTATCAGGCAGAGAAGCTTCAGGCTGGGAAGTCTGTGTGCATTCATTGTATTTGGGGCCTAATCACCTGATTAAAACTGTGTGAGATCTCCTATACTGTGCACTACCATGGCATTTGCTCCTTCAGACTGGTAAAGGGAGCAACAGCTTGGAAAAAAGCAGTGGGTTTTTTTGTTCCTCTGGGAAGGGAAAGCGGGGCTCCAATCCATGCTTACAACAGACCTTTTTAGTCTGTGTAGATCCTGAGAAGTTTGGGGATGTTTTGTCTGTAGATCAAGAATGATACTTTGCTGTTAAATACAAAGTTGTACTTCCTTTGTTGCTTTACAAAATGAATAGGTCCCATTAAAACAAACTGAAAAGTTTCTACTTTGTATTAGTCTGGAGCATGAGTTTGAGATTTCTCCTAATCAGATTTCTGTTAAGGCAGTATTTCCAGTCCCAGTCAGAACTGGGAAGTAGTGACTACACACTATAAAAATCTCCTATAAAAAATATATATATAAAAAAAAATCTCCTAAACTGTATGCTGGATCTCTGTTTATCAGAGTGCCTTTTCCCATCTGAATCTTTCAGACTGCCGTAAGAGAAGTTACCTTCATGCCAGAGAAGCTATTACATATGCATAACATTAACATGTGCTTCAATTCCTGCTAAGTACAAATGCAGTAAGTATCTCCTTCAGTTTTTCCCAGTGTTGCTGATATTTTACCTTTTAAAATCAGAGTCCTTTTTGAAAGAATGTTGATTATTTTTTCCTGACCATAAATATCTGAAAACTCTTGAATGTTAGTGGAGAGACAGAATTAGCAACCCATTCTTTCTGTGTATAAAATAAGATTTTTATACTGACCTTTTATTAGCAACTTGACTTTTATAAAGATCTGAGAGAGCTGCTACATACTACAAACAGATGGTTTAAATGCACATAACTGTCACTGTATGGCAAACTTTAACATTTTCTGGAGGAAGTGCAGATTATAAGCCCTTGATTTTTGGTGTCAGGCACTGCTGTCTGCTCCATGTGCAAGCTGAAATTCTTTGCTAGTGCCATGTGCTTTCCCTCTGCAGGAGTAAGCAGTTTATCTCCTGTAATCTCCTGTGCTACAGAAATTAATTTGTATACTGTTTTTGTACCACAATAGTGTGTGTTATTGTTTCTCTTTTCAAGGGCTTCTAATATCTCAGCAACACTGGCACCATGAAGAAAAACAGAAGTGGACTTTGTCTGAAATATATTTGAGCAAGTAGCTTGGAATTAGCAGCAGGATCTCTAAGCACTGTGGGTTGAGTTAAATATGTGCCCTTTATGGGAAATTCAAGTGGGCATGGTGTAGGTGTGAGTAAACTGGTTCAGATAAACAAGAACTGATCATCATCTTCTAGAGGAAAACATTTTATATTTTTGTTGTTGTTGCTTTTTAATTTTTTTTTTATTATTGTTTAATCCTTTGTTTTATGCTCATACTCTGTACCTATGGTACTGTACCTTGTTTGGCAGTGCAAGAGCTGTTTGTTTTGGAGCACACTAGGTGATATGACTAGCACTTGCCACATGTGGTTTGGTTTCACCCCCTTTCTTGTCAGAGGGGTGAAGTTATGTACCCTCAGTGCACTGTCTTGCTCTGAAAGTCTTCTCACAAAAAGAAGTATCTAAGTGGCTGTTGTTTGAAAAACTGGAGGTACTGAGACTTGCTGAAACAGAAAGGTTGAATTGATAGCTATAGTTCATTTCAGAGGCTTAGACTGACCTGTAGGTATACCAGGCCAGGTCACAAAATGTAAGATCCAAGGTGCTACTTTGTGAGGTGAGCTTGTCTGCATGGGAGGATAGACTTTACTCTTTGTGTGGTCTGAAATAGAATATATGCATCCAGGAATTTGAAGATATCATAGACTTCATCACCTGCTGCTATAAAAAAAGGTGAGTGAAAGGTGAGCTCACCTTTCACATTTCTTTCATATATGGAAGAACCCTGAAATGCTTCCTGGAAGTAGAGCTGAGCTTCAGAGCACTGTAGTACACTCTGCTTAATTACCCAGTGTCTCAGAAAAGGAAACCCAGGCTTCTGTGGCTGCAGGTCTTTCCCTTGTGGTGGAGGGGTTGTAAGAAGCATTGTGTGTCACACATTCAGCAGTTGTGTGTTTAGTAAAACAGAGAAGGGAACCAGTATTAAAGGAGTCTCTGGGCCTGGGGTCAGCTTTGCTTTTCCCTTGAAGAGTCTTTGCATTACCATAGCCCTTCACCTCCAAGAAATGCCAACCACAGCCTGTTTTCCAGATGCTCTCCATGGCCATGTGAGTCCCACACATGGGCAGGGGTGGTCCCCCACCTCCAGGGCAGCCACTCCTTGCTGCAGCCCCATGGTTTGCACATTCAGGTGGGGAAGAGGAGGCAGGGAGACTCTGGCTCTCCTCTGCTCCCAGGCAAGTGGCAAGTTGGTCCCCACCTCATTTGCATCCTTTCTGACCCCATGTTTGTAATGAGTGGTTGCACAGGGGCCCTCCTTTGTCACAGAAAATTGGGGTCTCCCGACCTTTTGTGCCCTGAGTCTGATGGTGTGGGACTTCTTCTGTGATGAGGAAAATGTGAGTCCAAATTCTCTGAGGCCATGGACAGTTATCCCTGATTAAGGGTTCTCACCACTTGCTTCTTATTACAAGACCTTGATTGTTGTGGCTGCCACATAATGTTTTAAATAGTGCCTGCTCTGCTTTATGAGGTTTCTGACTCACAAGAGGGCTGTGGGGACTGCTGGTAGCCAGTGCCTCTTGTGGGGCACCTGTCAAGTCACTCTCAAACCATTGAAATGAGGTGTGGGTGGATTCAGAGGTCTGAATTCTACCCAAGTTGCACCTTGGGCACAGGAGTAAGTTTTTTCTGAGGTGGTTGAACAAATGTTTGTATGCAGGTTGGCAAGAGGAATTTACTTCAAAATAGCTCTCATTCAGGTAGGTATAATGAATAGATGATATACCCAAAAATTTAGAGACAAATAGAAACATGCAAGCAACCCTGCAGCACTCATTTTGTGTTCATGCAATGCCCTGAAATTAAAACATAAGTTTGAAGTAACAGTGATGATGACTTCTCTACTTTCCACAGAGATCTTTCAGAAGAAAGTAATTTATTTAAGACTACAGTGTGATTTAACTTACCAGACCTTTCTCAGAGCTTAAATAAAACTGCAATGATTATACATTTTCATCTGTCTCAGCAAGAAAACCATCAATTATGTTGCTCTGACCTGCCCCTTCCAGCAAAGGAAGAGATACATTTAGAATATGTCACCCACCCACAGAGAAAATATAATTTGGACTGTCTGGATTATGATTTCATTGGGGGCCATTACACTGTACTTTCCTGGTTTCTGCTAATGTATTATGCTTTAATTTTTCATTTTGATGCATAGCTTTCATACCTCATTGGGAATTGCTGTTAGCTTAAACTGTGAATCCCTGTCCACAGAACTTCCTCCCTCTGTTCTCCTCCCCACCATGGCTTTTGTCTGCTCATGTATCTGTCCCACTCACTCTCAGGCAAACTTTTTCCACTTTTCTATTTTGACTACTACTTCTGCTTAACATAATTCAGACCTCAGCCAGGTGCTATCAATCTCTGGCACTGCCATTTTCCCAAGAAATAGAGGGCAGAGGAAAGTACTTGCAATTCAGCAATGCTGGAGGGCTGTGCTAGGTTTGTAGCATGAGATTTGTGGCCACATTTCTTTCTTTTTTTTTTTTTTTCTTCTTTTTAGAAAATGTGCCATTTTCTATTTCCAAGAAATGGTTTAAACAAGTCAAAGTGACTTTTTAAAGTGCAATACATGGATTCTCAGATTGGATGCACAATAAAGAGCACTGAGTAACCATGCTATTGTGCTGCCTGCAAACTAAGAATTAGTGTCATGTGTCAGAATTCCCCTGAAGGTACATAGTTAGTCTAAAAGCAAAGAATTTCTGTTAAAGGCACTGAAAAAACTGCACATAACCCTGGGGATGGTTTTGGAATTTCTGTAGCATGTTCAAACAAAACAACATTTTTTTTTAGGTGGAAACTTAGAAGCAGAAATTTAGAGAAACTGGAGGATGTTTACTCTCTGCTTAAAACTACATGTAACCCTTTACTACAAAAGTGAATTATATGTCTAGATCAAGAGCCAAACTCATCCTTAAGCATGCTAGTAAATTTATATAAGAGCTCACAGAAAACTTTTATTGATCCAGTATCTCCTACAGTTTGTATTACTAGTGATGTCCCATTCCAAATCCAAGGACTGGTTGGATAAGGATTCAGAAAACATTATTCAAAAAAAAAAAAAAAAAATCTGGAACTACCCTGGCATTTGGCACTTGTTTGAAGTAAGGCAGGAAGTGATGAAATTCATTTATGTCTAGTAATGACAACTTGATTAAGGAAGCATCTTTCACAAAAGGTCTTCAGCAAATCAGGAAGCATGGGAATGCTGTAGAAAGCAATTTGAAAAGCTAAGCTGAAATTCACTTCTGTGATGGAAACAAGTAAACTGAAGTCAAGAACTTAGTTTCAGTTTTGCAATCTCTTAAAAATGATAGTCTCATGCTCCTTGCACTGCATAACATTTTCCCTTATATATTTTGTACTTTTGAAAAAATATTATTCCTTCGTAACTGCATTACGTCTATTTGGAAATGTTTTTTTCCAAGCCTTCTCAGTTAAACATCTTTCTGATAACTTTAGTTTAGAAAAAACTAACCTGTGCAACAACCTGGAGGTTGCTACAAAGCAAATCAGAAAACAACCCCAAACCACCTTCTGCCCCTCAGTCGTCTTCTACTGCTGCTTTGTTGGGACCTCCAGATCCTTGCAGGGTCAGCTGCTGGGGGCCAGGATGCCTGACCCCACATCCCAGGATTTCTGCATGGCCACCCTGCCCATGACCCTCACCAGGCAGTGGTCACCGCTGCTTTGGCTTTGCTACAGATGGTTGCAGCTGTATCTCTCCCAGCTGGTGCTGGTCTGCACCCCACTGCAACCCAAGAGGTGCACTATCTGCTGACATCTCTCTGATGAGGCCATTTTGGGGTGCAATTTTAAAACCGTGGACCTGTGAGTAGCATTTCCATTTTTTAATGACTGAAGAAGACATCTCAGGGCTCCAAGCTGCTTTTGGGAGCAAAGTGAGCTATGGATTTGAACAAGTGCCAGCACTATAAATGAGGCTGTTACGGGTTGTGCTGGTTTCCTGATGACAAGCTGTTGGTGGAGGTGCTGGTGGGAGACATGACACAGTGAGGGCCAAGCTGTGCTGCCTTATGGCCTTATGGTGTTGGCAGCCCTTGGCAACTGGCAGGAGTGGTCTCTCTAACATATGGGTCATGTGGACAACATGAGGAATAGCTAAGCGTCCAAAACTACATTCCTTGGTATCTGAGTGCCCTGGAGGGGAAATGAAAAGATAAAAAGCATGGTGGCAGAGAAAGTGGCCTTCAGAGCCCAGTCCTGGATACTGTGACAGTGTAGGTGCAGCCAGAAATGGCTGAGAAATGTGTCTCAGAACCAGGCTAACACTTTTACTAATTTTGCATATTAGAGTATTTTAAAACCTCCTGTTTTACATAGAGATGGATCACAGGATTCTGTTTCTGAGAGACTAAGATCAAAAAGGGAAAACACTTGGACTGAGAGCAGGAAGCTGTAATTTGTGGTCTTTTGTTTTGAAAACAAACTAAGCCTACAGTCCTCAGTATTGCATAATCTACTTCCATGCTCAGGAATTTTGAACTTTGGCTCCAGGAGATTACCATATGAGCTGCTACTTCCAATCTAATTATTGCCTAACCTATGTATTTCTTTCTACATTCAGATTTCACTAACAAGAATAGAAGATGTAGACCACAGAAGACTGAGTTTCTTTCCCAAATTACCACCTATTTTGAGATGCAGTTTGGTGGAAAGGCTTTCTCCAAAACAGGGTGCAAGTAGGCTTTTATGACTTATGCAATGTCAGTATTTGCCCTCATAACATTGGTACAAAGTTGCTCTGTTGGAACTACTCTAAATTTCTCTAACCTCTCACGCCCCTCATCTGGACACTCCTCTCCTTCCCATTCAGCCTCATTTCCAAACAGCCTCTTTCTTTCTGTGCTGCGTGTCCTAAAACTTCTTCAACCAAACCCAGAAGGACAAAATTTTCAAGTGTTGAAGATGCATTGCAGAAGAGGTGAGAAGGATGGGCTCCCACCAACGCAAGCAGGATGGACTCCCATCATCCTCAGCTGGCTGGCAGCTGTGAAAATACCCCTGTAGTCAGGGAGTCCTTACCCTTTTGTAGCTCTGACTCACTGAGGTTGTCCACAGCCAGAATACACAGCCCTGCTGCCAGCTTTCCTCTATGTCTCACCCCTGTTCTATGGGCTGAAGGGTAAATGATGTATTTGGGGGAAACAAGAAAGAATGGAGCCTTCTGAGTCCCTAAAGGAACCTGGCAGGGAGATGGAGAGGCACAGACATGGCCGTGTCCAAACTTCCCTGTAAATGAGTGATTTTTGAGAGGTAAAAATTTCCACAGTTTTGTGTACAAGTCTGAAGGTGTTGGAAATCCCCAGATCATCCTGGTGGGGACATTGAAGGACTGCATGAAGCTACACAAGAACATTCAGAATCTTCCCAAAAATTTTGGCACTTGTGTAGCTGTCACTTGGCAATTATGTGCTTTTTTCATATGAAACAAGCTGCCAGCTGAAGGACTGTTGGCTGCTGTGTTACATGTGTTATATTTACAAAGATATTTTATAAGGTGATAGGCTGAGCAACAGTTTACAAATGCAAGCTGAATGTATTTTTTATATCTGTGTCTGTGGGATGTTCTGTAGAATGAGGCACATTAAGGATGACTGACACAGATTGTGTTCTTAATTTGCCACTGACCTCTTAATGCACTCTGAAGTTCTGGAGATAAAGCAAAGATGGGATGGACTTCATGGGTGCTAGAAAGTTGGTTCAGCCACTACAGCAAGACTGATGTTAAGAACTGCTTAAACCTAGATAATGTGAATGGAGCAGAGATGGTTATAAATACTCTTCCAAATGGGAAGGTGTTTCCAGTTCAGGAAATGAGATATAGATTTGGATGTTCTGCTTAAAAAGGGAAGGAAAAAGCTGCAGATAGTGATTTGTTTTGTGGTTTGGTTGGTTTTGTTTGTTTGTTTGTTTTTGTTTTTGTTTTTGGGGTTTTTTGTGGTTTTTTTGTTTGTTTGTTTGTTTGGGGTTTTTTGTTTGTTTTGTTTTGTTTGGTTTTTTTTGGGGGGGGATTTTTTTTGGGGTTTTTAAATTAAAATGAATTTTCGTGAGAAATATTGATGCTTCCAAGTCGTTGGGAAATTTTCTTTCTGATCAACACTTTCTGGCTTTTTTTTCCCCAGGCCTCAGTCACTGAAAAATGAGTCCAAAGAGGAAAGGCAGCCCAAGGCAACCCAGCTAAGTCCTGCTGGAAAGGAGAACAGAGAAGATGGCAAGAGAGCTGAGGGTGAGCTGGCTGCAGAACGAGGGAAGGGGCTCTGTTCTCTGCTGGCAGGGCAGCTGCAGAGGATGTGGTGGCAGCCCTCAGACAGCACTAAATGTAGATCTGCCCCAGAACAGAGTTGGATGCAGAATGTTTGTGGAGCCCAGAGCAAATAGTTGGGTAGCTAGCCCATGAGTGCCATGCTGCCAGGACTGCCCAAAGCTGGCAGCTCCCGGTGTTTGCAAGGGGCAGCTACGCTCACACAGGCTGCAATCACAGCTGGCCAGTACAGCCACCCCAGAGATGCCTTTGGAGCCTACAGAACTTCAGTAGATCCTGACTTGTCTATGGGCCACAGTGCTGGAAGAAAGGTTCATCAGTAATACACGCTCCTGTTTTATCTGAACAAGTCCCTTCACATCCCTGTTTTTGCATCAGCTTGCTTTCCACCGGGCATTATCATGAGGCAGCACAAGGCAGTTTTACTCCTGCCCTTCACAGCGCTCACAGCGCTGCCTGCTGCCCCTTTGGGCTGGGGGCTTAGAGTTCACAAGGGTGATACAGGCTCTGGCAAGACAGTCAGGCAGAGTTTGATTTCCTAAAAGAGATACAATCTAAACAGCTACAGATTTTCTGGGCATTTCTGCACCTTTCTGAGCCTCTTGTGTGGCAGCAGGGAGCTGGGCTGCCTTGTGCAGCATTTACCCAGGTTTTCCAAGAGGGAAATGGGCAGCAAATAAAGAACTGGGATGCAAAAGAGTGGCAGCTGCTTTAGGACTGTTAGAGAGGCTCTTTTACGGACGAATGAACCGTCAATTTGTAGTAAGACATTGTTTTCTAAACATAGCATAAAAACTGTTATCTTGCCTGGCTGGTCATTAGAAGAGAGATAATTATAGTCTCTGTGCCACAGCCGGGCCAGAACAGGGGCTGCATTGTCCCAGGCCCCAGCTGAGCTCTAGCACAGGCTCCCCAGGCAGCACTGGGACAAGGGGGCTCCTTGTGCCCCGGCAAGTTCAAAAGAGGAATTGAAGTGCTCTAAGTAGGTGTTAAGCACCTATTTCTCTCTCCGACTCTGGACTTAAAATTCTACTCCACAAGAGAAAGATGTGGAGGGCAGATCTGTGACGACTGTAGCTGCATCCTCCCTACTTTTTGTACAATACCTGCTATGATTATTATTTTTCTTTTATTAGAAGAAGAAATCAAACCCCAGACAATCAGTTCTGTGATTCTGCGTTTCTGTCTAACACAGATTAATGGAATCTGTATGATGGAGAGGTTTTTAGATGGAAGGACATGCTACATGTTCAGTCTCCACTTCCTGAGCCCTGAATGAGAAACCTAAACCTCAGCTGATGCTGCAGCAGGCTGGAGGAATCCTGGTGTGTAGCCAGAGCTTCAGGGGCCAGAACATCCCTCCAGGACTGCCAGGAAATTCCAGACTTTTGTATTTCATTACCCATCCAGAAAAGACACTGCCACCCCAGCCAATTGCAGTGGGCCAACACACACCTCGCTGCTCTGGCCCCTGCCCATGCCAGTCCCACTATACAGGCAGTTTGTGTCTACAAGTGCCACAGCACCTTTTTTTTTTTTTTTTCAGAAATACAGTCATAGTTGCAGGTAACAAACTGAGTTATCCCATTTTCTTGCTCATTTCAACCAGGTGCCTTGACTGACTTACCTTTCAACACTTAAACTGTAAGAGAATAGGTTTAGATTATTAGGAAGATATTAGGAAGAAATTCTTCACTGTGAGGGTGCTGAGGCACTGCCACAGCTTGTCCAGAGAAGTTGTGGATGTCATGTGAAGTGTTTTCTGCCTAGAGCTTTATTTGTGGTTCAGAGGGGGAAAGCAAAAAGTTCAAAATTCTCCAGGCAGGCCAGGTACAGTCAAGTTTTTGATGCCATTGTTACATAAACATCAAGTTTATTTTTAGCAATGTTTTCTTAGAAGCAATGGCCAGAAATAATAAATAATTCTGACATTTCACATGAAGTAATTGGCCTGGTTTTCAGCTTCTGAGTTCACCCTGTGGCTCACCCTTTTAGAAATACTCCAATTAATTTTGACAAAAAGGAGTGTAATAATTAATTTCCTACTACTTCTGTGAAAGTCAGTAACTAGGTGAAAAGGCTTGAGGAGGTTTGTTAATGCCTCCTCTAAAGGAAAGGCTTTTAGGATTTCATCCTTATTAGACAAAAGAGAATCCAAGAGGAGTATCTTTTTTGCATTCCAAGTGTGAGGAATTGTGTGAGGTGTAGCTAGTAAAACTGCTTGGTTCAGCCAGTCAGGGGTAAGTGCTAGGGAAAATAGTAAAGGTTGGTAAAGTAGCTTTAAAGTACCTTTACATTAAGTAAAGGTAGGAACAATTAATGACCAAGTTAAGAACATAATATTACTACTACAGGTGGAAACAAAGTATTGGCAGTACATTCAACATTTCTTCTTAAAAAAAAATACTTTTTATGTACTGAATAACTAAAAGACAGGAAGTCTTTTTTGTCATCCCAGTGAGAACAACCCCAGCAACTCAAAGGATTGAGTAAAACATGCAAGTGAAGTAAGTCTGTTTAATATAAGATACTAACTTAGTATTTGAAAATCAATGTGTTTGTAATGCAGTTATTTTTGCTTGAGTTCTCTGTACATCTCTGAAAGAGATCAGTCTTACAGCCACAACTATCATTCAAGTGATGAACTGAGTAAAGTCTGAAGAATATGATAACAAAGAAAAACACAGATTTTCTTTGAGTATAGACAAATGCAAAGTGTTTTGAACTTCAGGATGTATATAGGAAAACACAAGCCAGAAACATATACAACTCCATGGCTTTTCTCAGTAAAATGTATTTTAAAAGAGATCTAACCAAAATTTTCTCTGTGTGTGTTTTCTTGTTTTGATGTTTTGTTTAAATTTTGGAGAGGTTAGAGAAAAAACAGTGTGCTCGAAGGAGGACTTGCATCTGTAATGTGTAATTTTGCTTTTTGCTCTGAATGTGGTGTAGTTCCCATAAACTCTAGGAACAAAATATTAACTGGAGTTGATATTTAGCTTGGGGCATTTGGTTCATGTTTGTACTGGTTGGAGAGAAATCACATTTTGAAGAGACTATCAAGACTCTAATCTCTCTGCAGAGAGCTGAGCGGCTGTGGCAGGCTTGACAATGCTATTCATTTTTGGAGCCTCAGCACCAAAACAAGCACTCAGCACAAAAGGATGTATGGAGTCTAGGCTACTCTACTGTTCATACATCTCTATCTATCCATTACCAAGAGAGCTCACACCACAGAAACACACATCGCTGGAATGATCACCATTTTCCATTCTGTGCCTTGGAGATTAGTATTCCCCAGTGTCAGGTAGTGTTTATTAATGATACAACACACACCTTCCTATTGATCAAAAAGACTTTGTGAAAAAGTCTTGAAACCAAAACAGTTTTAAACTGAGGAACAAGTTGCATTGTCTATAACAAACTATTTGAACAGAAGGCTTGAATAAATGTCTATTGGTGTGTGGCTTATATACATCATTCTTTATCACATATTTAAGCTCTTGCTGTTCAGGCAGTGAGTATATGTGTCCACTTTAACAGTAGGGGCTTAATGCTTTCATAAATACTTTATGAAGTATATATGAGTAAAGTACAGTTTTATTCTACATTTATGTATTCATTTTCTTAGGTCTTTGATCCTAAGCACACAGCTGGAATGCTAGATAAAACATTATGTCCCTACAGTTTCTCAGCAGTGAAAATATTTGACTATTATCAACAGGCAAAAAACACAACTTCCCCCTCTCCCCCCTAAATAAATATAGCAGAAAAACAACATCAGATTTACCTTGTTTGAAGTGTGCAACTTTTTATTCCTTTTCTCCACACAGTAAGAAAGTGGGGTTTTTTCCAAGCTTTTCTGTATCCCAAACTCCAGCCAACATTATTCTAGAGAAGGAGAGGCAGGCAGCAGAGGGAGGCCTGGACACCTTTTTTCTTTCAGAGAGGAGCTAATCAAACATTCCCATCAAGCTCTGAGCTCTGTGAAAGGCACATTGCTCTCTCTCTCCCCACCTCCCTCCCTCTGCTCCTCTCCCTCTCTGTCTCTCTCTCTCTGTCTTTCCCTCTCCCTCCCGCACACACAGACTACAGAGCTCCTTACACTGATTTAGCAGCCGAATTAGGCGGTCCTATTTTAAATATACGTTCCCTCCCACATATTTTTGGTAGGGATTTCTACACTCCTTTTGCACTAGCCTGTCAGATTTGTCAAGTTTTTCTCTTTTGGGAAGTGAAGCTTTACTCAACTGATCTTGTGGCTCATTTTTTTCAGTCTGCCCGTGCAGTTCAGCACTGTTGTGAAATTATGAGAACTATCAGATGAGAGCAAACCACACAGCCTTAAAGACTATAGCTACCAGATTAATTAGATGCAGATCAGGTTTAAAGAAAAAAATGTCTTTTGAAGAGACAGACTGTGATGCCTTTACTTATGTGAATAGCATCGTATTCCCCCAGCAGTTTCCCTGAAGACAGAGGATTAGTTACAGAATAACTCTGTGAGTCTGGGTACAGAGAAGTAGAAGTATGGCATGAGGGTTCTTTCTAATAAAGTTGGATGTGAGAATTTAATAAAATCCTCTCAAAGGCTGATAAACTGGTACTTTTTAAGTGTGACCTGGCCAAATGAGATATAGCAAAGGACTAGTTTCTTTAAGTATCTGTGTGCAGATCTCCTAAAATTCTTGGGTAACTTTAAGAAGAAAAATACATTAAGATAATCAAGATCATAGCATTTATGGGATTATCACAGAAAGTGCTGGTATCTTATTCCAGGATACTGGAATGTAAACTATAATTTGCAATTCCGTCTAGATATTCGGAAGTGTATAGATAACATCCATGGGTGAATATACCCTGTTTAATCTAAGATCATTATGGATGAAAAAAAATCTAGTACAAATACAGGAGATTGACTTCAAAACATGCATTAGAAAGACATATGGTTCCTGATTTAACAGCCTTCTAAACAGGCTAGTTCAAAGGGAAGGTGATGACCTGGTACTTGTAAATATCTGCTCCAGTACCTACAGCAATTGTGTAACAGCTCAGCATATTAACAAACAGTACAATATCAAAAGTTTATCAACAAGGTCCAACTGTGTTACTAAGATATAAAGATCCATAATTCATTTGATTCTCTTAATACAGGAGCTCTGGCTTGCCATGGTGAGTCCATGCAAATCAGGATGCAAAAAGCCTCTTCAGACAGCAAATTTGTTAGTTGTTCTACCTAGAAGTTCTACTGAAAAAACCTGAAACACCATCCCCCACTGTCCCAAGTCTTGTTAATTCAAATTAACAATTTCAGGATATCATCACCTTTTTATAAGGCTTTGTGAGGTTTAATTATTCAGTTAACAAGGGACAAAAGGACTGAGACCTTAGCACTACAAGTTTAGAGGCATAGAGTTACAAGGAGACAAATATCTAAATGTTGGGGTTCTGTAGCTAAGTGGTTGTGTGCCACTTCCCAGTGCTGGTGAAAGACTGAAGTCTCCATGACAACTCCTTACCTGCAGATGCTGATAGATCAAAAATCTTTGGGCACAGAACTTCACTGGTTTTAGCCACTTGCTTTCCATTCAAGAAGCTTATTTTCAGAAATCCATTGGAATCTATGTAGATGTTGATTTGCCTGGACTGCTTTACAGTCTCAGGTCAGTGGCTTACCAAAGATTCTTGATCTCAAACCAGTGCAAGTGAGAGGATTGAAGAGAGAGCTTCTGGCAAACCAAACCATGGTTGGGTGGCAAAGGCACCTGCAGAGCATGTTTGATGCAACAGGACTGCATCAAACTAGCTGGAATGGTGTTGTTGACTGATAGAACCTTGAAGCCAGACACAGCAGATGACTGGGATGACTGGTACAGGCAAAAAGTCCTCCTGAGGTTCAGCTTCTGCTGCCTGTGACAGCTCACTGAGGGTTGTAGCTGTTGGCATATGGAACGCTGTCGACGGTGTCAAAGCAAGAGCAGCAGCGCATGACCAAGGTCATGCTTCTTTGTTGTTGCTGCAGGGTGGCAGTTTTACAAAAGAAACAGCTGATGGATCCACTTCTCATTTTCAATGGATGAATTATCTTATTTGTGGGTAAATTATACCACGGGCAAAAAGCCAGAGTGGTCCTGGCAGGACTTAGCTCAAATGCAGTGGTGTGAGAACACAGCTTTGTTACTTCCAGAAACACAGCAATGGTGCAGCCCTGTCCACTCTGCACCCACCTTACTCTCCCAGCCTTGCTGGCTCCATTCCTGGCTCAGGGTCAAGAATGCTGCCAGCTGGGTGGCACATTTCTGCATTGCTGCCTGAGAGCTAACCTGGCATCCTGGAAATGAGCATCCCAGGAACTGTGGAGCAGAAACACTGAGTAGGCAGAAAAAGAAAACTATTTGGTTTGTTATTATTCAGGGTATTCAGCCTCTCATTATCGATTGTAATGGAGAACTGAGGAGTATCAAAACAAAAGACTGAGGAGGGCACTGACTGTCTCTTTTTATCACAACATTTCTGAGTGCTGTCGCCTGTGCTCTTTCCTGACAGAGGCAATTTCCAGCCACCCAAGAGCTGACAACACAAAGACCAGAAACAAGAGGTAGACCACATTGAATGGCTCTACTTTGGTAGTGGGATTTGCCACAGGGAAAGATTTGTTTGCAAAAGACATGGCTGTGCAGTCAGGAAGCCACTAATTTGAAGACAAAAAGTATTGAACATCATTGTCTAGGGGATGGACAAGTGTTCCCTATCTGTATGTCTGTATGTGTTCTTGTCTTCCACCATTGCTTCTAGTCTGAGGCCTTTACCTCAGTTAGTTTTCTGGTAACTCTTAGTAGTATTTGTGGTAGTAGTTTTTAAGTTTACTGTGCTCTATTTTCACGTGCCTGTTAGTTAAAGCAGGATTTATCATGATCCATTGAAACAAAGCCTGAAAGCAAAAGAATGCAGGCCTCTTATCTGCTGCTTTATCCCCTAAAGCAGCTAGTGGATAGGACCAGAGAGTCAAAGAGAGTTGAGAAGGTTCTTTAGTTTTTGGAGGAAATGTAGTGACCTATTCAGATATTACCTTCACTCTGGAAGATAAAACAGCAGAAAGAGAGGTATGATGTATGTAGGCAGTGTTAGCTCTGAGAGAAGAGATAATCTTTCAGTAAGGAAGTTTGGTATTTTCAAACAGAGGTAGCAGCAACCTGGAGGACCAGATGCTTGCTGATGGACCTTAGTCACAGACTCTTAAATAAATCTGCATTTTGAGATCATCTGTCATGCAGAATTTTCAAGGTACACAGTGTTGGTTTAAAAAACATTGCTTTGGGTAACAGCTGGATGGTAGCAGCTGAAAATCTGACTTCACTGAAGGGCAGCTCATTGCACTTAATCTAATCCTCATTAAAATCTGACTTCAACAATTTTTAACAAAGCATTTTTAATAACATAACTAGTGGACTTGCATATTTCAGCCAACACAAAAATGTAGGATTTCTCATGCTTCCCTCTCTCTGCATACAGTTATTCACAGGTAAATGAAATAGGGAAAACCTCCCCTATTTTGAAATGCAATTAAACTCACATGTTCTAGGTTTCATGCTCACCAGCTGGCGTGGCCCCTGATCTGAGAAGAGGCTACTGTGAGGGAACCATCAGAGAAAGCTGTAGATTTGCACTTCTTTCACTTACATGTCCAAATTCAGTCCAAGTTCATTACTGACTTGGTCCATTATCTTTTGATCATAGCTGGCCTTTCTGTAGTGATTCACATGTCAAACTTTTGTTGAAAGAGGAAGAGAGAAAGGTTTTACTGTATAGTAGGTTCACAGAGTAGGTCAAAATCTAAGTGAGAGCAGAGGATGGTGATTTCAAAGGCCATGAATTGCTTCCAAGAGGTCTGTTCAAAGGGCTGACAGGCATATAAGTCCTGTGGAGCAGATGTGTGCTGCAGCCCAACCCATTCTGTTCATCTCCACAATATTCAGAAGGAATTTCTGGCTCCACTGCTGTAGGCATAAGCAAAGAAAATACTCTTCAGGTATGTTATAAAACAAGATATGCCTGTGCAATTTTTAGAGAAATCTAAACTTTGGGATTTTTTTCCCACTGGAAAGTAGAGAGTTTCTTACATACCAGATCTTTGTCCTACTTGTGGGACCCAAGGTGCACACTGCTCGTCTGGCATGAGGCTGTGGCCACTCTTCTAAAGCCACGAATTCCTTTGCTCTCCAGGTATGAGTAGGAAATATATAAGCTCAAGACTGAACTAAGTGGCTTGTGATCATTACACAGAAAGTGCTGAATGTATCTTCTCAGCTGATCGGTGTGGGCTTAGTAAGGCAGTCCTGACTCAGCATACAAGGACAAAACCAGCCAATTTAAATGATTTCTGCAAGACAACATGTAGCTATGTCACATCTAATCCCATCCAGGTGCTTAAACGGAAAGCAAAAAGTTTTCTGCTCTCAAGCAATTACCCTCGAGCCTTTCAAGCAAATACTACCACAGGAACCAGTGAGCAGGATCTTACAACACCCCAAGATGTCACGCATAGCCTGGCAGTGCTGGCTTTGTTCAAAGAGAGCATGGTTGCACATGTTAGAGTTAACTCCTGACAAGAGGAATTCAAATTCTGCAGTTTTTCCACGTTTCTCAAACTCCATTAAATAACATCTTAACTAATGCATTATTACACTTTAGGCAAATTGTTCTTAAAAACCATTTATACCTAAAAAAAAAAGTCAGAGAGAACAGAGTAGGAAGTTAAAAGTATAATTGGGATGGCAAGGCAACTAAGGAGTTAACATTGTTTGGCTTTAGCTGCTTAAATTACTTATATTGAAATGGACCTGAGGTAAATAAAATAACCAATGTCCTGTAAGGCTTATATAAAATACATTGATGTGTTTGTCTAGTTTTTGAGAAAGGTAGAGGCTGAATTATGTGTGCTGTAGCCCTTGCCAACATCAGAAACATCTTTAAATAATTAGAGCAACTGGGTAGCCAGAGCTCTGTTTTTGCTTTTTTATGAATGAGGAGACCTCATGGGCCAAATGAATGCATAATGTTGGCATGCCTGGCTAAATGGATGTATACCAAACTTGCAGTGTGTAAATATGAACCACTGTGTGTTTCTCAGAGAAGATGGCAAAGGCCATGTTTCCTGAGGCTGTAGAGAAGTTGGGCTCTGTCAGTAAGTCCCAAGTTGCCTGTTCCTTTTTGTGCCTCAGATTGAAAATGTGACCAAAGATGACAAAATCAGCCTTTTTAGGTTTTCCAGGGCAATGTTCAAGAGAGAGATGATAAACCCCTTACCCTGGGTCTTCTCAGCATCTAGCAGGGGAAGGGGGTCCTGGGAGCCTGCTATCCCTATCCCAACTGGACAGGCTCACAGGCTTCCAGGATGAAGATTTGTTGTGGGGAATAGGAAAAGGACCCTTTTCCTGTGATTGATATGTGAAGAGCTTGAGTCTTTCCAGTTGAACAGTGATCATTTTAGCTGTCATGGATTTTAATTGTTGGGGTTTTTTTAAAGATCCGGGTGGTCATTTTTGACCTCGCCAGCCTCTACAGTTATCATTGACATAAAAAATAGTGAACTTGATCTTGGAAGGAGAACCTAATAAGGCATTTGAGCAAACTCAAAAGTTATTACTCTCTGTTCAGTGTTTGGACACTCTGAGAGCATTTTAACATGCACTGCATTAACTGTGGACATGCAGACAATACTAGTTAGGACGAACTAGTCTGGTGCATTTGCTTATAGTTTGTGGACTGTAGCAGAAAGAAGCAATGCTCAGATATTGCTTTCCTTTAATTATTTCAAGATATATCTCTATAGAAAAAAAAAAGAAAATAGGTGGAGGATGTACTTGCACTTGAAGTGCAACACAGAGCTATCATGGACATCAAGAAATCTTCATTATTTTTGCCATGCAGCTGAATCTACCCATACCTCCCATGCACCATATTCCCAATGCCTGATTTAGAACCAAGCTTGCCCCAAATGCTATGATGAAACATAAACAAAATGAGCAGTAAATGCAGGGGCATTTACTGAATGTATCTTCATTCAAACCCCAAAAAACATGTTGCAGACAGGTCCTGGGTTTACCAGCTCTATGAGGGATGCCCACGATCCCACAGACATTCAAAAGCCTCCATCACATTTGGCATCAGGAAATGCCAAGGGTCATATAGAAGAGTAGCTTGCCTTGGTTGTGTCCACAGACCTTTGGATCTGAAGAAGTGTAACCAGCTTTGAAAGCTGTAACATTATGGAGGTATGATGTTTGTGTCTCCCCAGTCTGCTTTCAGACACCAAAATGCTGCCACAATGGAAATCAATTTTATGTAGAACTTTTTTGAGCAGAACTTGCAGTTACTGCAGACAGAAGTACCATGACAAAACAGAACTGGGTCTGTATGAAGTGCAGCATATGGATTTTGTTCATCTAGAATCCAGTGTAGGTAGGGACTGAGTCTTCCCAGGTTAAATGGGATATATTTCATTGTGGACTGCCTCATATAAAACCTGATTCATCACCATAAGACTTCTTTTATGAGGAGTAAAATCATCTGTTCTGGAGAGTGCTCTATGTTAATCAAAAGCGTCAGCAGTGATGGATTCAGTGTTGAAGTTTGCAGCTGAGGGCCAGAGCCCTCAGAAAACACAAATTACTTTTTCAGCACACTTTCCCTGTCTGCCCTCTTCCAGTGGTCTCACTCTGGATCCCAGTGCCACTTACCTGGGCAGTAAAACTCAATTATTCACTGCAAATCAGGCCTGGAAAATGTAAACCCAGTAACAGTCTTCTGTCTGTTTTCCTGACTATTTTCCTGATGCGTTTTCTGTTTATGCTCATCAGGTGTCAGAGCAAATAGGTGATGCCAGTAAAAGCCACTTCACAGTAGAGAGCTCATGGCTGCCTCCCAGCAATTGAAAGCATCCACTCTGTGGTGCCCTTATCCTTGTCTCCTCCAGCTTTGGCTCTTGGCACTGAAGAGTGTTCAAAACGCAGGTTGTTTGTGGAGGTGACATGCAGAAATTAGAGTGCTGCCCTGGCAAGGAGAAGCATCCAAACATGCAGCACTGCCAGAACTTCCAGGGTGTTTAGTGGGTGGATTAATGTATTTTCTTTGCTGGTATTTGCCAGAGTTCATGAAAAGCCCTTCTGCATGTGACCCTGTGCACAGGCTCGCCATGTAAGGCTTAACACTCTTCTCTCCCAGTTGAGTGGCCTTGTGTCGGTGTGGTAATGAGGGGTCTCAGTATGGGGTGGGAATACAGAGGTTCCCTTGACTCCTGGATGGTGTTGCACCCATATGAATCTCTTTTTATGTGGATCCAGGTCCCAGCAACACCATCACTGGAAGATGGGATGCGTTGTGGAGGTAATTTCAGCACTGTTGAATTGAATTGGGAAGGAAAGGAGTGAGACTGTAGGGTCCTGGTGCTGGAGGCTGGCAGAGTGGGAGAAATAGGAGGGGAAAACTGGGATCCTACTGGAGGGATGGGGCAGGAGGAAGGTGCTGGGGGTGCACTTGAAAAACACCAGCACTTTTCCTTCTTGACATCCCTGCCCTGCCCCTGTCCTCCTTTCACTTCCATCAGGATGAGAGATAGAGTGTTTCTTGTGTTTCTTTAATTGGTCACCACCAAGCTGTTCTTTGCTGTGAATAATACTGTAAGGGTATTGAAGCTCCAGACTACTCTCAGTCACTAAAACCATTCAAAAAATTATCCTGCTGTGTGTGAATCAGCCTGACATTGGAAAGGCTTTTTTCCACCCAGAGCAGCAGAGCAGGCAGGGCTGCAAGCAGTAAACTTGCCTCCCTTCCTCCCTCTCAGGATATTTGTGACCAAGGTTTTATTGCTGTATGTGTGCAAAGGGGTCAGTGTTGGGGAATGCAGCCTGTGCCCCTTTTTGCTGCTCATTTCCACTATTTTTCCCAGGCATCAATTTTCCAGCCCTACAGAGAAATACATTTCCAGTTATAGAGAGGGATGGGGCATTCTCTAAGGGACAGAAGATGTAGACACATGTTTCTGCAGTGCAGTAGTCTATATCTATGCTTTTTATAAGCCAGCTATTTTTCATGATCAATTTTCACTCAAAAAGCAGAAGAGAGGCAGTCTGCATAAACATTACTCAACGCAGTAGCAATTCAATTAACTATAAACTCAGTAATGTAGAAATAGAGTAGCAAAGAGAGTGATCTTTCTTCTATTATGCTTTTGAGGGCCACACAAATTTCTAATGAAATTTTAAATCCTTCTCTGAAATCAAGCCTTGAGAAGAAATGCTGCTCTTTTGTTACATGTAAAAGAAAGGAAAAACTCTTCAAATCTTATTAGAAGAATAAATCTGCCTGAATAAGCTCTATTCTCCAGTCCTCACCTCCAGTGACACAACCATTTATCATAAGGTGAGCTCTGTGTTTTGATTCCCAAATCAAGTAAATTACTTCTAATAAATTGCTTAGTCACAAGCACAGTTCAGCTGGAAACACCATTTGCATTCTTATAATTGCCAGCATTAAATCTCCCAAAGAATTGTAAGAGGAAAGTCTCTACATTTTCTGCTTGCTAACTCCTCAGAGTATTTTATACTGTGAAAAATACTGTAAATGCTTTCCAAGTGTTTCAATAATTGACATTTTCCACCTTAGGTTTTCAAAGCTCTTTTCAAAGAAGGGCAAACAATGAAACAAAGTGAAAAATAGTTCTGGGAGAGAGAAACTTAAATCCCATGCATATTCTTTAAAAGTATCAGAAGAAAAAAAGGGCAAACAGCTTTTACAGAAAAGAAATCTGAGAAGTGCAGAGCTTACAGAACCAACTCTGAGAAGGTATTTTCAGTACTTTCAGTACTACAAGTAAGACAGGGACAGACATTTTAGCAGGGCTTGTTGCAATAGATCAAGGGGTAGAAGTTTTAAATTGAAGAAAGCTTGATTGAAATTTAATAAAAAAAGAAATTTTTTATAATGAGGGGGGTAAAACACCAGAACAAGTTGCCCAGAGAGGTGGTGGATGCCCATCCCTAGAAACATTCAAGGTAAGGTTGGATGGGCATCCTGATTGACCTGAAAATTTCCCTTCTCATTGTAGGGTGGGTTAAAGTACCTGACCCTGAAATGTCACTTCTAACCCAAATTATACTATGATTCTATGCTAATTGGCTATTTTTAATCCAGAAAAAAAACCCAAAAAACATGTTGCAGACAGGTCCTGGGTTTACCAGCTCTATGAGGGATGCCCACGATCCCACAGACATTAATAGAATCATAGAATCAAGGAAGATTCAATATTGAAAGAGACCTTTAAGATCAGCACATCCGGCTGTCCACCCGGCACTACCACTGTAACCCTTAAACCACCACCAGGGCCACCCAGGCCTCTAAAACAGCTCCAGACATGGTGACACGGTGACTGGTGACTGCCCACTTTCCTGGGCAACCTATTTCAATGCCTGACCACCCTAAAAATAAAAATATTTTTTTCTAATATCAAACCTGGGTCTTCACTGTATCAGTTTAGAGCCTTTCCCTCTGGTCCTCTCACTGCAGGCATGGAAGAAGAAACTGGCTCCCAGCTCATCACAGTGCTGGTGATGGTTTCTGTGAGTACCTTACCATAAAGTGAAAGACATTTTTGATCAGAGAGAAACATCTGGCATGTTGTGTCTGTGCAATGCACTTCAGGGGGCACGGAGGAGACAATCCTGATTCGCACAAGGATAAGAGAAGGAGGTGTCAGGCCTGCAGAGATGCCTAAAATGGTGTGTTCCCCTCCTGAGTGAGCTAATACAGTAGGAAACCAAGCTGTGCCAGCTGCAATGTGAAATATTACATGCTAGCCTCTGTTACAGCTCCCTGACTGCCCTGACTGTTTGCTCCAGTGTGCTGGAGCAGGGAGGCTGCTGCTGCCAGCCCAGGTGAGCTGTAAATAGCGGCTGCTGAGGCCTCTGGTGTGGTGGTTCCATGTACAGCCCCTGCTGTGCTTGGTGAGCTCCCCTTCCACATGTCCTCCTCACGGGCCTTCTGCCATCCAGCCATCACTGCTGTGGATTGGGATAGCTTATCTACATGTACCCTGGATCACTACTTACAGGAGTTACCTGACAGGAGACCATCAGAGCCTCACTTCGTCTCCATCGTGGCAGTGCATGATAAAGCCCATACAGAACATGCAATGCTAACTATAATTGTTCCCATCTAACTATCCTAGTCCAGCTAAACAGACACTAATCTTTTTGGAAATGACATTTTAAAGATTCTGCTGCTCTAAAGTGAATTTCTTTGGTCTTCAGAAAATTAATGCTTTACAATTTTTTTTTTTTTTTTTTTTTGCCAATGAGTGAATACATTTTATCATCTAGAAAAAAGTCAATTTACAAGAATGAGTAAGAAAATTGAAACAAGTTCTGATTTGTGTACAATAAATAAATAGTGTTAATTTGTGGAAAGTAATTGGAGTTTTTTGAAGTCTGTTTTTTCATTTGTTTCTTTTCACATGCACGGGTGGGGAAAGGAATTAGTGTTACTGTGAGTGATGCATTTTGCCAAACAACTCTGCCTAGCTAGCTCTGAGTAAACTCCCTCTTTAGTTTGTTTCAAATTTCCAAGGCTAAACTTTCTGAAGGCCACAGAGTTGGGGCACAAAATCAAGGTGATGTCTGCTAAGGATCCAAGAAATGAAAGACAAGAGATAAATTGAATTCAAAAGACATATGCACAGCGGTTTTTCCCATCTTCGCGTCTGCTCTTCCACAACAGTGGTTCATGCAAATTAAGGCATACAAACAAGAAGTGCCCAGAAAGTGAGTGATCAAGAGCTTAGCAGCACCTGTAGGAAACTAGTACAAATGTTAGATTTCATTTCTTCCTCTCTCTCTTTATTTTCTATTATTTGAAGAGGTTTTTGAAAACATTTTGTAATGCCTTTGGTATTTCATCTATATGAAATTGTGACAGTGCATGTGAACCTCTACAGAGTCAGTTGGTATGAAGAAGATGGAAGTTAGGAACTATATGTTAGTACTTGGGCTGGTATTTCAGAAGACATTTGCGCCATTCTCACTTCTACCATCAACTGTTTTGCAGAGTGGAAATCAACTGGTTGGACTAAGAGCTGTCTCAGGCACCCCAACAGTGGGAAAGCAGAGTGGTATGTGCCTGTTCTATGCCATAAATAGTTGATGGAGGGTGTCTAATTTACTGCTGTCAGTGTGGTTATTGTTTCTAATCTACAAAACTTCAAAAAGTTTGGGAAGAGCTTTATGCACAAGAATTTCAATAAGAGAGACTAACCTTATCCTGCAGTACCCAAGCACTGGGCCTTGGTGTTCTCCTTTCTCAATATTTCACATGTTCTATCACTTGGCCTTATCTTAAGACTTTGTGGGTTAAGTCTTTGCAAATTGCAATTAATGATTTTGCTGTTGCTTGCAAGAGAATAGGATTTCTGTCTCATATCTCTAGGATAAAAGGAGGACCTTTTCTCCCCCTGCTCCCAGGGACAGACAAACATGTAAGCAAGGACTTGAAGGGAGAGGGGATGTTTCCTCTCTGATGACCTCTGTTTCTCCTTCCTTCAGTACTGTGGGGAGAAGCTGTAGGGAGGCTGCAGGCATGATCCTGGCTGCTTGGGTGTGTCAGGAGATGGACAAATAGACAAGACCAACAGCTTTTTCCTCAGTCCATCAACGACAAATCTTACAGGCCTGGTTGTGTCCTGATACAGCTGTGGCCATAAACACCAATGCTGAGTTTTTACTTGGGGCTGGGAGTAATTTCATCACGGATTTGCAAGGGTTAATATTTGCAGTGACTCTTCCTGAGAAAAGGTGTCCATAGTGGGGTTTGTTGTAGTCACACAGCTTTTTTATCACAATATTTTACACAGTGAGGCTGAGGATTGGAGAATTGCTGCAAGAAATCCGAACCAAAGTCCTAAATTTTCATTCTACCAGGCAAGCAGAGGAGTTCTCACTCTCTCAGTGATATTTAGGGATTTCTGCAGCTGAATGCCATTATCAAAGGCAACATTTTGAATGAATAGCCCTACACAAATTCTCCATGGTTGCCATATGAATAACCATGAACACTTCTCAATCTGCCTCTTCCCACTCCCCTCTCCCACCTCGGCTAAAGCACAAACACTCATTTCAGGGCTAAAGATATACTCTTAAGTAACTTCTGACATTTCTTTTTTGCTGCCTAGTGAAGGCTGTGTTGATGAGCTAGAGAGGAGTTTTATATAAGCCCTTGCTGAGATGTCATTGTGGGATCGGAAGTGGGCAGCACTGACAATTGTTAGTGTTTGTCTCTGGAGTTAGTTTAACTGCAGGTCTGCATGTGTATGTCTGTGTGTCTGTATGCCTGCATGGCATCCAGGGCTCTGTTGTATTGATTTTGAGCCCCAGTGATGTGTCACAGTGCTGAGGACTGCGAGTTTCAAAGAGGAAGCCACACTGCTGTCCCTGCTGTGCTAAAATCGGTTTCTATGTGCCCTTGTTTGGAGGGAAATGTCCCACCAGTGATGTGCCAGCTGCTCCTCTTGGCTTTTCCAACCCTTTCAGAACACTTTTACACTCTGCTTCTTCCATTAATTGGATTATTTGTTTTCTAAGCTTTTTGCTGAGAAAGTAAGTTTGACCACGTCTGGTTAACAAAGCCTGAAATAATTGTGAGTAAATCAAAGAGCAGTGCTGAAGGGGCAGGCCAGCTACAGAGACCAGGCCAGATTCTTGGCCCTGCTGAGAATACTTTTCTTGCTGGCTTTACCCAGGTGTCATGGAAGGATACCTGGATGGCAGCCAGAGATGGGAAGCATGTTCCCTTGCTGCCTGGTCTGGTCATTCATCCTCTGTTTGTAACCTGTGCTAATACAGGGATTTACAGACCAACAGGAATGAGCTGGTTTTCCTGTGGGGTGTCTGTAAAAGATGTCTTTGCTGTGTTGACCTTAAATGAAATGAAAAATGCTCAGTTCAAAATGAGGGCTTCCTGTTGTTATCTGTAGATAAGGGTGGCAGGACACTTCTGTGTTTGAAGGTTAGGTAGGTCAGTGAGATGCTGTAAGTCTGGGAGACCAGCTGATGAGGTAAACCTACTGTTGTGATTAAGCAGAGAAAATAATTTAAACATCTTTAATGACTGGAACTGCCCATATAATAGCTAGTTTTTACTTTGCTTACTATATTAAAAAACCAAGATAAAGTTTGTTTTTTTTTTTTATGGCAGAGTTCTTTGGGTACATTCTCAGAAAGAAATTCAAGTCTTCAGAATTAGAAACAGATGAGGCACGTCATCTTCATCAAAACCTTTGGGATCTACAGTTGGGAGACCATATGTTTAGCATCCTTAGACCTGACTGTGCCCACTGAACTACAAGTGAACTTGCTGGGTGAAGCTCTATACCAGATTTTGCAGATGGAAGCATTAGAGAAAAGTCTTCAGGTTATTGAGCAGATTCACTGAGTGGGTCTTATTTGGAGACTATAACTTTACAAGGCCAGAAATATAATTCCAGGAATAGATTGTGGCAGTATAACTGGTGTTGTTAGCTTAATTTCTATTGCATACACTTGTAAAGGGGAGAAGATCCCAAAATTCATGGTATCTTTGCAGGAGGAGTTCAAGCAGATTACTCTCAATAGTGTTTATTTTGATTCATATACTGGATTCTTTCTGCTAGCATGGTAAATGCTTAAAGGGCTCTTTGTACAAGACCACGTGCGAGTTACCCTTGTGGGGACTCCCCATGTTTTGCTATTCCATGATGACACTCCATTTTCATAGTAGGCAGGGTGAGAAAAAGTATTTAGCAAAAATTGCCTTTATTAGGAAGTGTTTTGGTGGTGTATTCGCCCCTGCTAACTTTCTGATTGTTGGCTGTGCTCCTCCCCATCTGTTGCCAAAGCACCTGCTGATAATGGGTTATTATGGGATGTGCCCATAAAACAAGTTGAAAACATGAAGCCTGAAACATGGAATTTCTGTTAGAATGGAAATGGGGAACTGCAATGCTGCTTCTCCTCAGGTCATGGTGAATAAACAGGGAGGTGAGTGGACTCCACAAACCATTACAGAGTGCCAGTGAGTGGGGCATAAGCAAACAGGAGGTCTAAACTAACCTGAGAAAGACTCAAGTGCACTGGAGTTGATAGAATCTTCCTCTTATCTGTTCTAATGTCTGATGTCAAGCTTTTTGGCTCCTTTATCAGCATAACCTGTCTAGGTATCCTAGTGCTAGCTAGGTGTTTTCTCACAGCCCACTAAGTGTCACATTTTCCCAAACTTCCTGAGTCCATGTGTTTCATCTCTTGTAAAAGCTCTGATTTCCTTCAGAAGTCAAAATACCTAAGACATCCTTGTGAAGAATGTGTATCATATTTCAAAGAATAAGGTGTATCCACTTTCCAAAGTGCATGACTCCAATGATGTGGAATGGTCTGGCAAAAGTTCCTCCAAATTGTGGAAAGATATGGTCTCATTTCCGGAGCTAAGGACTTAAACTTTCAAATTCTTGAACAGGTCATTTACCTGGGATGATTTTTTTCTGATAGGACACACAATAATGCTGGTGTACTTGACTGCCTTTTAGCTAAGGAAGCTGAGGCCTGGATTGTCAGGTAAAATGGTATCAGTTAAGGATGAGCTAAAGCTCATCCTTTCTATTCCCTTTAAACCCTTTTACAGGCTGCATGTCACTTCATGACTGGCTAGCTTGTTCTCAGAGAAGTTAGTGTTGTTCATTTCCCACAGCATTTTACCAGTGGTGCAAAATATGCCCTGAGTTCTCCCAGTTCACTGTATGAACATTAATGTGATTTGAATCCATCAGAAATTTGTCTTTGGCACATGATAAGGCTTTGCCAGGTCACATCACAAAGAGATGCTCATGCTCTCACTTGTGCTGCCAGACATTATTTTTGGCTTCACACTCTGTTTTGCAAATACTGTGGCAGATGTGACAGGCAGAGGTGCCTTGTGCTTGAGCAGCTTGCAGTGACCTTGTGCTGGACTCAGCAGAGGTGCCTCTGGCCACACATGCACCCTCCAGGACCATCCCAGCTTTGCTCTAGCAGTGCTTCTTTCCAGGAGCCAGGCTGGCTGGGGTACAGTGTCAAAGGCTACAGAAAGCTGTCAAATATCAGCCAGGGAGAGCATTTATTGCAGTGATTTTTTAAGTCCTTCTACTCTTCTTTTACTAGGTTACATCCTATTACATAATTAAATGCTGTATGTTTGTTATCCCCAGAGGGCTTTTGTCTCATTCACTGAGCATCAAAGAAGATGATTATTGGCACAGACAGCTGGTCATTCTTTTTTTATTTTTATTATTCAGTGTGGCCCTGTTTTCTCTATTAGCAATGGACTTATTACATTCCATTTAGTAATTTTCTTATTGATGTAGTCCTATTGGACATTCTTTTAATCTCACATTTATTCTTGGGCTTCTCCTGCACACCAAGACATTTTCAGTCTTCCTTCCCTTTTCTGATGATGTAGAAATACAACCCAGAAATAATACAACCCAGAAAACAAAGTCCTTTAAGAAATATGTGTTAAATAGATACGTGGGTATTCAAAGCTATAAAGAAAATCCTGGGTCCAGATGACAAGTTTCTGCTCTCTCCTGCAGTCAATGCAATTCACTTACCTCTTTTAATCTGAGTCTGGGTATATAAAGCTCTTTAAGAGTCTTCCAGGCACAAAGCTTCTTGCAGGATCTGTGGGTATTTGTATCCATTAGTACTCATACTCCCTTCTTCAAGAGAAGATTGTGTTTTCAGTTTTAGCCTGCTTCATCTGGAATCACCTGGTTGCCATTTCCCAGGCAGCAGGAATATATGCTGGTCACAAGGACCTTAGAGGTATTTTTTCTCAACTGCACAAGATTATAGCTTTTCATATCCCTTCATCATCAATGCAGGAAGGGATTAGGGAGTCTTTGCTTCAGGTGGAAATAAGGTACTTCAGACCAAAACAAAACACAGAGCCATTTTACCCTGCAGGCACCTTCACTTTGGTCAGCAGAGTTCCTGAAGTGCTTGCAAAAATCTTCTGCATTTGTTGATTTACTGAGAAGGTTTGGACTCCATGTTTTCAGCACTTTGAGAGGTAGGCAGAGGGACAAACACAGCATTGCAAGAAAACCTGGTGTGCCAGGCTGTTTTGAAAACAGAGCCAAGGCTGTGTTACCAACCCTTTTTGTTATTGCCTGAGGTGAAACTATTCACCAAGGTAGCAGCAGAACAATGTTCTCGTTGAACCCTGTCCTCAGGAAGGGGTTTTGCTTCCATCTGTCTCTCCTGAGGAAAGTGCTGAACCACAGGCCATGCTTGGATGGGCACACTCTGGATCTTTCTTATTGTGCTAGTCTGTGCAGCCAAGAATGAAGAACTTGTGGGGTGAAGAGAGAGCCAGCAAAGGGGTGCAAGCCTGAGTAGTTCACACTGTAATAAAATCACTGTCTCAAGGGGGGGATGAAAGGTTTCTTGTTTTCTGGCCTCCGCTACATGAGATACTTTTACATGAGTCATTAGATAAAAATGCATAACAGCACTGAGAACAGGGACTGGACTGGAGTAGGCTATCCCACTCCCTCCAACTACACACTCAAGTTATTCATGTTTGCATTAGGAATGTCAAAGCTATTAAGAAACGCTCTTATGTATTTCAATGTGCCAACATCCTGAAGGGTTTTCTGCTTGGCAAAAATGCTAGCAGGGGAAATGTGGGCCCAAGAGGTTTTCTTGGCATAAATAAACAAAGGATTATCATAAATTATTTTCCTCTCCCCAGTCCAGAAAAGGCTATTTTTAAATGTGGAAATTGAATAGAAGTAATCCTGAATTAACTTAATTGTTTGAACTCTGTAGCCCCAGTGAAAGGGTTGTGTCAGTGACAGGGATGTTGGTAATCCCCTTGCAAGGCCAGGTTGTACATGTGAGTATTAATAACTGCACTTCATGATTAATAACTGCAGTGGTTTTGGTATAATACTGATATGTTGATAATTATGAATAATATTGATAATAAGAAGTAATCAAGTAAGATCTGATGAGATTTTGATACACATGAATTATGTGGCCATTAGGAATTCACTTGCTGAGTGTATTAATCAATAGCTAATCAAAACATTTGGGAAATGCTTGGAAATTAATATGTAGAGTAGCTAAAGGCATAATTTAAAGGGTTACTTAAGGGCTTCAAGAATTTTTCAAGGTGACTTCATTATGCACATCATTTTTGCCAGGGTATTTTAGCAAATGTCAAAAAGGCAGTAATTACAGAAGTGGATAATGAACAGCTAGCAAGGAGATTTTGGGTGGGTTCCTTGTATCTAGGATAAGATCTCTGTCTCAGATCCTACCGGAACAAGCCAGAAAATGCTGACAGCATCCTTCAAAAATGGTGGAATTGGTTGGCCTACTACCTTCTGCCAGATGGTGCTATTGTTGTGGTGTGCCATACATGAAAACAACCCCAAAAATTACAAAACCTCACAGAAGAACCCAGGGCTGATCAAGACAGAAGGAGCCTACAGGCCAGGATTTCTGTGCCAAAGGGAGAGAGATCTAAATATTGTTCTCCTACCTCATGACAAGAGACCATTTGGACACTAGCAAAAGATATGAGATCTCATTTGTGCAGGCTGGCACTAAGCCATTCAATACAAACCACATTGAAATAGGACCTCCCTTGTAAGACCATCTCAGATAGAAAGCATTCAAACCTGCAGTTTTCCAGAGAAGCCTCCTTGCCACCATAATATCAGTCAGGACAACAGCCTTCTCACATCTCTGCTGCTAAAAATCACCAGCTGTAAAAGAAAAACTGAGACTGTGAGGAGCAACAGGGTTATGGGGAGAAGTGATTTGACTCTGGGACTCTCTGTGTTGTTTCTACTCCATTCTTGCTAAGTAAAAGTCAGGAAAACCAACCCTCTTTTCAGCATACTTACTCTTCACTGCCTGTCTCAAGTCACCTTGCTCCTTTCTGCTGAGTGGCAGCATTGGCTCAGCCAGCATTGTTTGGGCACATGAGGGACCAGAGACAAGGGGAGGAAATCCAGGACCCGGGAAAAATGTTTTACAAATGGATTTGTGTTGATTCCCACACTTAAAATGCCTATGTGCATTCCCTTACATGCACTCCAGTAATGGATTCTGGCCTTTTTTCTGCCTTTAGCCACTTGCTGGTGTTGTGGGGGCAGCTACAGGGCATTGATGCTTTAGGGCTGGAAGCTTTTTTACCTGATTCTCTTAACAAATGTGCTTCTGCTGTTGCTGAACCTGGAGCATAGGCTGGTGTCTGCAAAGACACCCTCTGAAACCAACTGCTCTGCTCTACAGCTGCACAATTCTGTGGTATCACCATGTATCCACAAAGGTCTGGAGCTCTTGGCTTTGCAGGAGAGAGGTCTTGTGTGGTCCAGTAAAGGCTTTTTCTGTGCTGTCTGTTTCTAGTTGTCTTTCAGCAGGTACACATCCTTTGACTCCTGGCCTCTTGCTCTCCTGCTGATCTGGTTTCCCCCCTTTTATATTTTTTCCTCTGCTCTGCTCCTATTCTGGTTTTTTTTGTTCTGCCACCGCTTACCCCAGTCTAACCCCACCATACATGCTCAATGGTGTATGAACTGTTAGATATTTCAGCTGGAGTTTGGGACAGCCATGGAAATGGTCTCGTGCTCTGCCTGGTCCACACTTTTCTATGTCCGAGTCTGAATCCTGCAGATCAACAGCATTTTTGCAATTTTCTCCAGGAATCTGTAAATACAGATTACAAGCCAGGCTGGCACCTACAGCCACAGAGTGCCTCTGGGCAGGTGTCTGGCACACCTGTGGCTGTGGGTGTCTCTGGGAATGCAACGGGGCTGCATGGCACTGCTGACTCTCTGTGGAGCAAAACCCAAGCACTTTCAGCAGTGAGGAGTCCCAGTCCATCATGGGTACTACATGGTTAGTCCATCAAGGTGGATTTTGTGCTATGCTTAGAAGCTTTCAAAACAGTGTGCCAGCTTTGGTTAGCCCAGCCTGGCTTTATCCAGCTGGTACAGGATTTCACACTAAACAATCTATTTCTGTAGCTACAGCATGCACTTCTGTCTGGAAGCAAATATTTACTCATTTGCTTTTAATTATTTATGGTCATGAAATAGCATCCGTATCTCAAATTTTTCCACAAAAATGGATACTCTTGTAGTTCACATCTGTGGCCATGAAAGGAAGCACAGTTCCCCAGTGTTGCTTATATTGTTTATTTGTTTTTAACTTCAAAACACAGATGACTTTCTCAAAACAAATAGAGTAATGGGGGGAATTGAGGTGCGCTCTCTTAGAAACTTTCCCAAGAAACACATCTGGAAGAGCATATTTTTGCAAAACAACTATATTTCAACACACCCAGACAGCAAGATTTCAAAAGTTTGTAAATAGCAGAGGTTAGCAAAGCGTGTTGCTGGTTTTTTCTTCCCTCCCCCTCCCCCCTCCTTCTTTTTCCCTTGTTTAAGTTGCAAGTGGCACTAAATGAACCCACAATTCCCATGGCTAACACAGAGACATTTTAAAAGAAATCTTTGAGTATGCAGTCAATTTACAAGATGGGAATTATGAAAACACACCTCCTCATTTTGATTCTGTAAAATAAACTTGGTGATATAACTGGATATTGTAACATCTGGTAGCCTGGCAACTGATTTAGGCCTACAGTATAGCTGTTTAAATCACTATCCCTAATTGCTACTTAGTTGGGTTTAAAAAAAGTCACTTTTTACCCACAGTCAGGTAACAACACTTTCTTTAGAAGCAAAAGTTGGATTATATTTTGTAAATAGCTCTGATGCCACACCTCACCAGTACTCTTAAAACCTAAGTCAGTTTTGGTTTCATTACCTGTACATCTCTTGCTCCACCTTCAGAGGAAGGTAGAAAAACAATCAGTTTGGAGACAGATCAGTAAAATCAAATCAGCTTTCCTGAATCAGAATGCCACAGCCAGGCCCTGCTCACCGGGAAGGTCAGTGGGGGTGGAAATAGTTCTGCAAACCAGTGAGGAAAATATGAAGCCACTGATCAGACTGCAGTGACTAGAAAACACCAGACTAGTATTTTCAATACATTACAACTCCTAGTCCTTGCACAGACACACACAGAGTCAGAAGATGGCCTATGAAGGCGATCTATGAAGACAGGCTGAGAGCTGGGGCTCTTTAGTCTGGAGGAGGCTTTGGGGAAAACTTACAGCAGCCTTCCAGTACAAAAGGGAAGCAAGACAGAGAGGGACTCTTTGCAAGTGATAGGACAAGGGGGAAAGATTTTAAACTGAAAGACAGTAGGTTTAGATTAGATATTAGGAAGAAATTATTCACTGAAATTCTTCACGCTGCAACAGGTTGCCCAGGGAACTGTGGGTGCTCCATCCATGGAAGCATTCAAGGCCAGGCTGGATGGGTCTCTGAGCAATCTGGTCTAGTGGAAGGTGTCCCTGTCCATGGCAGGGGGGTTGGAATGAGATGATCTAAAAGGTTCCTTCCAATTCAAAGTATTCTCTGATCCTATTCACACTCCCGTGAGGTGCCTGGGTCCTGTGAGGCCTGGGAGCCCTATGGTGGGCACACCTGGGTACCCTGCAGAGGGAACAGGGCTTTTCCCAGCACGTTGCAGCCTTTGGAGCTGTAGCAGCTCCACAGCAATCTCAGCAGGGCCAGTCTTCTCCTACAGCCATGGCTGTGAGGTACCACAGAGTTAAAACAATCATCTATGGCCATGACTGTTAAAGAGCAAAAGACATATTTGGAAATGTAGTCCAGAATTTATAAAATTTGGATAGGAATATATCAGTTAGTTTTGCTAGCTAATGCCTGCTCTCCTGAAGTCAGTCTTCCTGCACGCATGTGAAAATCAAGTGTTTCTGGCACTGGGTGTGCTGCCCACATTTTAATGTTCTTTGGAGCATTTTGTACCTACATATAAGGAAAATATCCCTTTACCATCTGATTTGCTTGAGTTGTATAGTCATCAGTGCTATAGCAAGAAACAGATGGAATGGGAATTAGTAAATTACTCAAGCACTGCTCTGTAGAGGGTCTTCCTGAACACAAACTGTGCATGTGTATTAAGCAGCCACAAAACTTACAATCTATCACATTCAATATTGGGGTTGTTGGATGGTGTATCAAGAATACCAAAATACACTTCCCTGTTTGCTGGAGGTGGGGTGTTGGTTGGGCTTCCCACCCCGGAATCAGGGCTTGGTGCAGGGTGCATTTCTGGTGCATACTTCTCTTCTTTCTGAGAAGGTTGTGGCTGCTTTGGTTTGAGGTTTTTGAAACGTTTGAGCTTCACAGGGTCCTTGACTTCCTTGGCACAATGGAACAAGATGAAAATGTCCCTTCGAAATTTGGAGCTCATTCCAAAGTAGATAATGGGATTGTAGAAGCTAGCAGACTTAGCAAACAAACTGGCAAGGATGCTGGTAAGGTTGGGCACAGGGTGACCATAGGCAGACCATATAGAGATGACAGCATATGGTGACCATGCAATAATGAAGGCTGTGCAAATGACAATAGAAACCTAAAAGACAGAAGAAGAATAATGTTAAATTTATTTTGGAAGACTACATAAGGGGAGCAAAACACTGAGAATAATAACTTGAACACTTGGCTGCAAGGGAAAGGTACAGATTGCCCTGAGGGTATGGTTTATAGGAGAATATGGACAAGCAAATGGTTTGCTTTTATGCAGCCAGGAAGACCTAGGAGCTACATATTGAATTTTGGCATGGTGGTGTGGTTGAGAAATGCCTCACCTAACAGAAAGAAAATAGCTACATTTCCATATTTTTATATGAATACAGAGGGTTTCAGGTAGACTTAACTAAACAGTGAGTAAACTGGAATCTGCACTCTAAATTCCAAGTATGCTCAGTAGTAGAACTTCTGAAAGAAAAGAGCATATGCCAAACCATATTTTTGGGGTTTGTGCTGTATAACTGACTCCAATTATATCTAGATTATTTTTCAAATGTGATGTAGCACCAATATTAACCAATTGATGCAGTAGAAATTTTAAACAAACCTCATGTTCTTCACTGACTTCAGACTGTCATTAGAGTTATAAAGAAATTAAATGTAATTGATTGGTTTTATTCTCTTCTCTTCTAGTTGAGATCAATTTTTGGAAAGACAGATTTCATTGAGATGACTCCCACCCAATATGACACCCAAACTCACCCTGGTGACATCCCGCTCTATTCTCCTCTGTCTGTCTGTGGGGTCACCCAGTCCTGTCAGTGCATGGCTTAGTTTGACTGTGTTGATGATCGACACATATGAGAAGACCATGACTGTGACAGGCAGGAAAAAGCAGCAGATAAAAATGGAGACGATGTAGGACTTGTAGATCGTAGAGAAGTTGGCTTTTGCCCAGTCTATCTCACATGTGCCATACATGCGATCTGGAAAGCAAGAATAAGTTGGTTAGCATTTTTAGAATATTGATCTGCTTTTGAGCAATTAATTTGTTAGTTAAAATGCTGTATTTTTCTTCTGTTAAGTATTACAGAATGGATCTTTCTGATTTAATGAGACAGGACATTCCTTCCTACTCAAACAATTTTTCAATACCATTTAGACTGTAAGAAATTTTAATGTGTATTATCATTCTATCAAGTTTGTACTGCCAGTGTAAATCCATAATGCACAAACTGTTGTTTCAGGATAGGAAACTGTGGCACTTTATTTAAAAAGAAAGGAAGGTTTTACATCCTTGAGTGATAAGTACTCTTATTTGTCATAATACTCTACACAGTAACTTCCTAAGATGAGTGCTGTAACAGCATAACAAGGAATTACATAGACAATGTGCCAAATGTAAAGCCACTACTTACATAACTAAGCAGGAGAAAAAAATACTGAGGCTTCTTGAGGTAATGGAACTTCTACTGCAGTGAGAGCCATGAGACTAAATAGATGCAGCTAATGATAAAGATTATGAGAAGACAAAACATAAATACTTAGAAAGATATGAGACCTTTTGATAAATGGAAACACACAGTCCTGCAACACAGAGATGCAGACGTTTAAAAATGAAGTCAAGCAGATTGCAGGGTCTACTGCTAGTGGGACACTAGAAGATCAGGGGCTTAAGGAAAAGGCAGTGGGAATAATGTGTAGTCTCTGTCTTGAACACTTTTATCAATAACAGTTTACTTCTTTAGGTCTCCTGATGTGTTTGCAAAGATGTCCTGATAGAAAACTTGAATTCTATAACCTTAGAGGTTTTCCCATAGGTTGTGAATTGCATACTTTCTTTTTTAAATGGAAAAAGCTGTGGGGTTTTTTCTGACAGCTACGGCAAAAAAATCAAATTACAAATAAAAAAAGCATAAATCAAAATTCGGAAAGTCAAGTATTAACAGGTCACAGAGGTAGAATTCAGGTGAAGACTACATGATTTAGCAGCATATCTATCCCTTACATCCAGTGGTAATTTTGAAGAGAAAAAAATTCCCTTAATTCCTCACAGGTGATAGGAGATTTAAACAGGAGGAATTAAATGAGCAAAAGCTTAAAATCTCTTTTGTGATTCTCATCAAAAAGAGCTCAGTATTTTATCACCAGAAGTTCTAGATGTTGCTGTCTGAATGTGTTCTATAATAGAAATAGACTTTTCTCTCCTTTGCCTTTTTTGTCAGTAGACCTCAAGATTCAAAAATACAACCGTAAAATCTGGCTTAATTCTGGGTTTCTGCTTTTGAAAACTTTTTCCTGAAAAATGAAACCAGCCTCCAGATGACAGGAAATAAAATCTAGCAGATTTTCCACAAGTCAGAATTCAGAGCTATGTTTTCCCCCTCCACAGGGACAAAAACAAGTGGCTTTCCTAAAAATCGGTGGGTTCCTGGGGGCCCCTGAAGATACTGTGTAGTAGTGAAAGGCCCGAGTCAGCCAGCTGTGATGTGCTGTGCTCTGCTGGTGCCTGCTGCTGGGCTCCCACATCTCTGGGAGGTGTGCTTAGAGACACCCCAGGAACCCGAAATTGCTGTGAGTCTCAGCAGGGGAAAGCACTCCTAGAAGCAGTCTTGAAAACTGCTGTCAAGGAATTGAATTCAAACAGGGTCCATGGAGGCACTTGAATGTCCTGGCAAAGTAATGTTGCCCAAAATGTCCCTGGCTCCAGTTTAAGGCCAAAACCAGACATCAGAAGTCCCCCTATAAATGAAGAGCTGGTGGATTAATGTAAAAAGAGCACAGATCACCATAAGATACACAGAAAATTACCAGTCAAAAACAACCAAGTTTATGACAGTCCAGAGTGCAAAAATATGACATAAAATTCAGACCGTGTAATAAACAGTTTGAATTTGTCTCAAACCAAAGGTCTATTGAGCCAAATATCTTGGGAGCATTTTGGTTTGTGAAGGATAGAACATTTAACCAGCTATAGGAATGGCTGCTTTTCTCACAGCCATATTTCAAGGGTCCAAAGATGTCTCAAAGCTTCCATACTTAGTAAATAAGAGAATATATGCACATAACTGCTTCAGTAACTCTCCATAGATTTCATGACTTCTCAAAGAATGCAGAGGCCTACAGAATCCAGACAGGTAACTGCTGGACAATGTCAGTCACATAATTTCCATTGATGGGACTTCTGTATCATTACCATTTGTTCCTAGATATTTGGTTTGTTGAATTCTTACAGGTTTAAATAGAGGCAATTTTTTCATCTTTCACCCATGAAGAAATTTTATGGTCTGTCACATGCCTTAGCCACTGAATTTCTGCAGTGTTCACTACACAAATTTTTTCCTTTTTTTCCTCTCCTTCCTTTTCTGATAAGGCCTTATCTTGTACCCTAATTCTTTGACTGACAAACTTTCCAGCACCTTTGAGTTCCTTTGCTGTGCAAGTTTTCATATTTTCAACAAATTGTTTTGCCAAATCTTTCTGTCTTGTCTTATTATAATTTCAAGTTTAACTTGCTGGAACTCATGTTCTTTGCTAGTTTCCTAAACTTGACAGTTTTTGAAAGATGTCTTTTGATAGTTTTCTTTATCTCACTGCTTAACCATGCCAAGTATTTCTGGCCTCTGTTTGTCCATAGGCAATATGCACTTGGTCCAAGCCTTTCCTGTGATATCTTAAAAAAAAAAATCTCTTTATAGCTGATACCAAAGCAGGCAACGCTCTGCACCTACGTCACACACAATGAATTATTTCCTCAGTTCCACTGATAATCAGCCTGGTTTATCACAAACAGCAAAAAAGAAACTTTGTTAAGTGGAGAGGTGCCAAGTACAACTGAGAGATACCTGTTACCTGTATAACTGCCCCAGCCAAGCAATGGAGCTGCGGACCAGAAGAAAGCGGCCACCCAAATGAGAACCAGGGCCACCGACATGCTGCTGTTGCTGATGCAGTGACCTGCAATGGCATGCTTGGGTCAGAAAATAGTGCTTGGAAAGGCACACATATCTCTGAAATCCAAATGCACTCCTATACCACCAGCTAATAAGTATAACAGCTATTAAAAAAATTAGGATAGAAAAATGCATATTCATAAGAAAAGTTTGATTTTGAAAGCATCTGTCAGTCTTGTGTTCCCACTGAAGTGTGGAAATGAATGTTTTTTAAGCAGGGGACAATGAGTTTGTTGAGTGCTGTCGAATTAGCGAATTCTGTGTTAGACTTATGCTTTGTAATTTTGTAAATTGCAGGATACAGTTGTATTTTACATAGAAATTAACAAGATAAATTGAAATTCAGGGGATTTTCTTACTTGCATCAAGATTTTTCCCTGTTAAAAAGGGGAAAATAGCCCTGTCTATATTAGCCATTTAATACAAAAGATTCAATCTGTCCTGCATACACTGTAGTTATTTCTTCATTTATGTGGGAAATATTTATGCATCCACCAATTTCTGTTCCTCAACATTTCTGTAATGTTATACTGGTACTTGCTCAAATTTACTTGAGATTCAAACAGAAATTATGCACACCATCAGATGGATGTGTGGTAGAGCTTCACAAAAGAGAAATGTGGGTTTTGAATATGACTTCTTAACAGGCAATGAATAGAAGATGTAGGATTACATCACAGCCAAGCTCTATCAGCTCCAGCACCAGTTCATGCTGAAAGTTAACTTCAACAAGTCTATCATTGCACCAAACTGCAGAAGAACTTTCTGTGAAAAAAATACCTTCCTGCAGAAGTTCTTATCACAGCAAATACTCCTCATGCTACTAAAGAGGAAAACTCACCTGATGCAGCCCATGTACTTATATATGCTTGCCCTACAGACATTGATAGGTTCCTGCCCAAAAGAAGGTGCAAGCCACTTGCAACAAAGGCATGAAAATTGATCTGATCCCTGACTGGAATCTTCTCAAACATTATCTCATAGAAGATCAAATATTTTTCAGTGAGATCCACACAAGGATGTCTAACTTAGGAGCAATTTGAGTCATACTTTGAGGAATACAGAGGGTTAGCAGTACCTGTGGTATCTTTGACCATGAGTTTACCCATGGTGACCTAAGTGCACTTGCAATAATTTGGCTCTTACTGGAATTAACCCTGAAGGATTCTATGAAAACATGTTTGTAATGTAAATGACTGTATTATGTCCTGGTTTTCAATGCATTTAATTTATATTTAATATAGCCTGCCTGACTGATAATAGTGACTGAGAGAAATAAACATTTGCACCAGGTTGAGTGAAGGCAGAACTGGAGTTGCCTTTATTCCTTACCTCTCTCAGGATGGCAGCCCTTGATATAGCGTGTCACACTGATCACTGTAAGAGTATTAATGCTAGCCAGGCCAAAGAGAAGTGTCAGAAAGCCATCAACCTGAAAAACAAAGCAGTACAGGATGTTCTGTTACTGCAGAGAGTTGAGGGGGAAAAGAACCACAAGAATTTCTCCTGTCATTTTCATGTTAATGAACTTTTTCCAGAATGAAGTTTTTCCAGAAACCCAACTAGCAGAGAAATGCAAAATGTCAAGTGCAGTTATCTTCTATAGGATCAGTGAGCAACTAAATGTTCAAAAATTATATAAGTGCTCTGTCATGTACATACAATAAGCAAGCAAGCACACCCTTACATTTATGCTTCCCTTAAATGACTTGCTAAATGAAGGAGAAAAACTTTGAACTGGAAAGAAGAAAAGCCCTGAACAGGCAAAAGTGCCCTGGATGCAGCTGCCCTGCTTATACAGAACAAACGTGCAAACTGATCCTAAGAAATTTAGGCCAAAGAGGGCAGAATGTAGGAGTTGAAGGGCTGGGTTGAGTGAGAAAAGAGCTTTTTTTTTTTTTTTTCTTAATACACCTCCAAACCTAAATAGATCCAGTGATTGAGTCTCAATGTCTGGTGCTGCTGGGCTATTTCTGAAGCCCTGATCCTCATCCCCTCGCTGTGACGCAGGCAGAGCCGTGCAGCTCTGTGGCTCCTGCTGACACCAGTGCCCCAGCCACATCCCGGGATGGCCACAGCTCTGTGAACTTCACAGCCAGGTATAACCAGGATGTTCTGTCGGCTGTAGCAGACATGGATGCAGCCATCTGCTAGGGAGCACTGTATGGCTGGGAAATGATCCAGGCAAAATGCTGACAGCCAGTCCCTTATTTTTTTGGAATCTTGCAATGGCATATTAAACTGTCCAGAGCAGAGGAGCTCTTGAAGGTGCCAGTTTTACACCTAGTGAAGCAAGAATATTAAGTGTCTCTGGACAGTAACTTGGCATTAAAATACTGACATTTTTGGTGGAAAGGCACACCATTATTCTACAGGAACAAACTCTATCTTTGTATGAATGGGCACAACTCCTGTGGAATTCAGTTTATCCCAGCACTGAATCTGGGGCTTCAATCCAGGCTTAAATCTAAGACCCTGGCAGATTGTATAAATTAAATTGGGTGAAGGGTTAGAAAAAGGACAGCTTCATCACTTCTTTCACTGGTGCTTTTTCTTACTACCAGTGTCCTCATATTGACTCTAAATACTTATTGCCATCTTTTACAGACCCACCACATTTTAAACACATGCAAGGCTTGCTACCACAACAATCTACACTCCAGTTACAGTCAGCTCATGCTTGGTGTATGAATGCAACCATGTTTAAAACAGACTTTCATCAGCTACTTGCTAGAAGCTGCACTTGGCTGAATTTGGTCTGCTGTGTGCTGTGAATGTTGGTGAAATACCTGGATATGTAAATGTGCTCTGAATTTCATTATCCTTACTGGTGCAAACAGCTGCTACTTCTCCATTTGCTCTAATAATGCTTCATAGATATGGAAAACATAATGAACATAATCCTAAGGAATTGCACTAGGTATCAGATTAGAAAGGAAGCATATTTCAACAAAGATGCAAATAAACACTTTGAAATTAAGCCTAAAGAGCTATGAGATTGAATACTAAATGAGCAAAACAGGCTTCTCACTGTGTATCATAGGCCTATGTTAAAAGCAGGGGAGTTTTTCTGAAATAGATCTGTTTGTTTTATCACTGGCAGATGTGACCATTTTTCTCCTACCCTCCTTCTCTGATGTCAGACCAAAGAGAGACAATTATATCAAGTGATCGGTTCAAACAGCCTTTGAGCACACCAAAAAGGGAGGAAGGTAGAAATACACTCTTGGTAAAAAGTAAGGTAGGTAAAAATACACTCTTGGCCTTTAAGATGGAGCTGTCACCATAAGAAAGAAAAGCCTAGATGTTTTCTTTTGAGTGGTGCCTTGCTAAAAAACCCCGCAGTTTTATCTAAATCAACACAGTTCATAGGACTGAGCCATTTTCAGTACCACATCTTGTTTGCATACTATTTCATACCAGCATTTCATCAGACCTTCTGCAGGTGTGGGGGCTGCCACCAGAGACGTTGCCAGGGCCAAATGGTTTGTAAGTGGCTAAGTGGCAGCAGCCTCCCAGGGCAGCTGTCACTGCCCCCATGCTGGCCACAGGCTCGGTGGCTTGGGAACAGTGACAGTGGGAAACATTACGAAGCAGAGGGAGCTCTGGGGATGACAAGAGCTTGGGTGAAATGAATAAAGCAGGTAAATGGTGGCTCTCAAACTGCAGAACAGCCCATACAGGAGCCACAGCATCTGGAACATTTAACAACAAGAGACCATCCAACAGGCTGCTTTGGGAGCATGATGCTCAGACCACTCTTGTCCCAGACTTTTATTGGCAACAAGTGGCTTTTGAGCCCTACTACGCATAAACCATTTCCCATCAAGTTTGTCAATGCTGCAACACTTTTATATCATTGTCACTTAGACATATGTCCTCAGAAGAAAACAAGGGATCTTCCTCTAGATACAGCCAATTTGCTTCAAGCTTACACCTACTAGATTTGGAGGAAAGATCTCTGCTACTTTTTCTGATCTTGAACAGACAGCACTGACTGTAGGTAGCAAGGCAACTGCTAGGCACCCAAGTAGGTAACACGAGAAAAACTGCTTTAACATAGTCCCAATTTCTATAGACAGAGATTAATATTTGCATGCTACAAAAATATGTGATAATTTCAGTTTTCTGCTTCTTTAAAGATATATGGAATGACAGCCAAGGAAATACTAGAGTAGTAAATAACATTTAATTACTTTGGAATATTGATGCTCTTCTCCTTACACAGTTCTGGTTTTCCTTTTATTCTACCCCCCAGCCATCTCCTTCCTTCCATGGTCATAATACTTCTTCCATTTTTGTTTAATGCAATTTTTTCCTTCCTATTATTAATTTTGATCAAATAGCAGCAGTGTTAACAGGCAGTAATGAATTCTGACATAAACACAACGTTGATTCCATGGTAATTTTAATAACACCAGCTTTCCTTTCTACCCATTAAGAAGCAGGAGTAGATTAGTAATTTTAAAAGCTTTCTCTCAGTGCTCTACCAGCATTACTCCCTTGGCTATACAGATATGCATGGAAGGTGCTCATTATCTTTATGCTGCCTGGAAGCTAAGACACAACTGAGGAAAAAACTGTGGTTTTTTCTGCTTTGTACTTGTGCCTGACTTTAAATCTCACTAATGCTCTTGGAGCACTATTTACGACCCACAATACATAGAGCTTCTACTGCATGCAAATTCATTTGCTTCAACACAGAGAGAGTTAGGAATCCCTAATGCACTATGAAATTTTTAGCTGTGAGCTTGGGTGTGCCTCACTTTTACTACCTTTAATACTTATGAATCCCTTCTGATCCATAAAGGTTGTCTTCATTTAAAGCAGAGAAAAATATAGCCTATTGTTCATAATATCGGATTAATCAAGGTTTAATTGCACAAAAGCAGATTGCCAAAATAGCTATAACTTTTCACTTTGGGCCAAAACATTGATCTCACCAGCCACAAAGGCTGTCTCACTCCCTCCTCTGGCCAACTGGTAAATCTGTTGCAATTTCCCAAAGTCCATTTGCTTCCCTTCAGAACCATGGCATCCTGTATTTTTCTTCTATTGAAAATGAGATAATGAATATGTAAAGAAAAGTATAAACTTCAAACAGGGATTATTTGCCCACATCATATACCTAAAGTTGCCACAATAAGCTCTCTCAGAATTACTATTTTTTAATACAGATCAGATTATTCTGAGATCATAATGTAATTAGATAATGGCAATAAACCTCATTCAACATCAAGAAATGAAAAAGCACTTAAATCAATCTTCAAGAAACACATAAGTAAAAGCAATTGTAGATACGTTGGAATAGATATTTTAAAATAAAAACCTTAATTTTAAATTTAACAATTTCTTAATGTTTGAAGTAAATGCAAAAATATTCCACTTGAGTCTGATGACAACATAATTCTTCCATCTCTCAAATATACTATGATGTGTCAACTGGACTACAGTAACTCTTTAGTCACAGAGGTTCTAGAAGGACTACTGAGTTCAGTAATCAAAATTAGTCTTCACAAAAGACTACTTAAAACCCACAGTGCATAGTGTTCCTAAAGCACTCAGTTTCTTTGAGATTTTCTACAGTATAGGAGGTGAAAGAGACTTACCATTTGCTACAGTGCCCACAACATCTTTTTCTCATGGGACACTGTTCTGGTGTGTTTGCATCCTGCCTTATAAAATATCTCAGTAGGCTTCAAGGATAGCTACACACAGAGGAGATGGCATTAACCCAAGCCTTTAGAGGGCTCTGACACAAATGCCCCTCCATGTATAAGTAAACAATGAGAATCAATATGCTACAGGATTAGAGAGTTTAAACCATTAAGTGAGAGAATCAGACATTCAGTATTTTGCACTCACAGAGTGATTAAATCTTTCTGTGGCTGGTATATATTCTAAAGATAAAAAATATGAATGCAGTATTTAGACTGTACTATTATGTGTCCAGATATGTAATTATGCTACTTATACTATATAGTTAATGTACGTTCAGTGGCACTGTCAATATACGCAGGTCAAGTTTTGGCTTTAGTAAACCTGGGAAACCCAGTTTCATCTACCAGGTTAATCAATTAAGGTTCAAGATACACTTTGGGCTGACCTTTAGCTACTGTAGTTGCAGCCTCTCAGGCCACAATTTCTACTCCTAGTTGTGCCTGCCCCTATCAAGAAGCACATCTATGAATACCACTGGTGGGGATGCCCTTGAGGGCACGGCATTAATTGAACACATAGAAATTTCTTGCTGAATTTCCTTACACAGACTCATCAGATAATAATCTTACTTCAAATACTCCATCTCCAAATGCTTGGTAACACACCTGCTTTCTAGCTCTGGGTAGATGCCATGGAATCATGGCAGGTTTTATGCCTCTCATGTCCCCTCATGAAGAATAAATGGGGAGCATGTAGTTCATACCACCAGATGATCCAGACACAATGGAAAGATTCCCATATTCAGGTTAAATGCTGAATTGCCATTGTCCTTCTGTGAATTAGTGCAGAGGGATATTAAGAAGCACTAGATAGGAAAATCTAGCATTGTCCTTTGGGAATGTGTGTGCTACACTGTAAAATTCTTTTCAGTGGGCCTGAGCCAAAACTCCTCTCCACTGTAGTGACGTTAATTCAGAGTCTACTTGTTTATTGTCAACATCACCATTAATACAAACAAACAAATATGCAGTTAAAAGAAGAGTCACCTGTCTCATCTTTACATTACCATAAAAGGCAAGGATGTGGCCTGTAGATAACTGAAATCCATGCACATCTTTTTTTTTAAAGTACTTTCTTTTCCATTTCAGAATATCATGTTAAATGTTTCTTGAGGTTTACACACCTCAAAGGAATCACAGGTACCAATGCTTATGGACTTTGCCAGGCCAGCCCAGAGACAAGTGACCCTACACCTTCTCCAAAGTACAATCCTCTGTGCTGCTTCCCAACAAGAAGGAATCTGCTTACATAGCCACCCTCAGGTTTATACAAGGACATCTCTGACTGCTGAATGCCTACAAATGAATTTGCTCTTCTGCTCAGGAAGGTCCTAGGCAAAAGGCAGGGCAGGTTAGTGATGGTACCAGCTCAGCTTTAAGTGACCAAGACAGGAATATGTTATTTTCCTGAAAGCCTGAAAAAGCTGCATGGCTACTAGCACATCTCCTCTTAGGTTAATACTCTTGCCCCCTCTGATCCTGTACCAAAAAACCAGGAGAGTCACAAGCATTTCCAAGGAGTCCTAGTAGACCAGGGAGAGCATGGAAGGAAGTATAAAAGATGTAGTTTATCAGCCCCCTCTGGATCCTGTACCAAAAAAACAGGAGAGTCACAAGCTTTTCCAAGGAGTCCTAGTAGACCAGGGAGAGCATAGAAGTAAGTATAAAAGATGTAGTTATCCTTGGCCTTAAAGAGCAATCTGGAAACCCACGAAGTGCAACGTCATCCCTTTCTGCAGGGACAGTGGTGTGGAAGTCCTGCGGAAGGAAGTATAAAAGATGTAGTTTATCCTTGGCCTTAAAGAACAATCTGGAAACCCATCAAGTGCAACGTCATCCCTTTCTGCAGGGACAGTGGTGTGGAAGTCCTGCATGTCATGTCATATACAGCCCATTGCAAGCAGTAGTCATCTTGTCATTGATTCACTCAGCACAAGATCTAGGTCAGGACCTGATTTGTTTCCTATGTACTATCAGTGTACTCACTTACTGGAATAAATTTTTTGTGATAGAGAAGATGAGTACATGTGAGATAGAGCTATATAAGGTATTTACAAATTTTATCAGAGTGATATTTTAATTTCAGATGAAATTTTGCTTAAAAGCCAGTGAAAGGATGTGGTGCACAGAGAGGAGTCAGAAGAATATTATTTGTTGCCCTGTGTTGAGAAGATCTTGAATGATGAAGGAGCAACAGACAGCATTTTTTGAAAGAAAATATATAATGTCTTAGACATCAGCAGAGAAGGATGTGGAAGGCTACTATTTTCCATACAGAGAAATAAGAAAAGGGTATTTCAAAGCCCTCTGGGAGGAAAAGTAAGTACAGAAATGAAAGCTTAGGCTTTGTAAATTCCTGGTTCTGTAGGATCACTCTCAGGCAACGAATGCCCAATCCAGGCAGCAGTGTGTGGTTTGACACAGTGCTTGGGTGTCACAGCAGGGGCTACGTCAGACTTGTTAAACAAGGAAATAGATAGTTTGGGCATTCATAAATCTTCACTACCAAATATATAACTTACCTAATTAGTCACAATTGACTGCAGAAATACTCATTTAGAGGAAAATGAAGGAGAATTCATGACTAATGAAAACTGGCGGAACTTCCCTGAAGTCACATTAGTTACACTGAAATGATCTTCTATGTTGCTAATGATTCTGTTTGTGCAAAGGCAGTCTTTCCCCCTTCCCTGCAGATGAAGTATTTTTCTCATTAAAATTCAGCTCGCAGATGTCTACAGGAGTTGCCTTTACCTCTTTGACTGCAATGTATACATTCTTTAGATTATATGAAGGCAGATCAGAAATAAAGATACAGGGATGACTACTACCTCTGCAACTTTATATTTCAGTATCCAAATCTCAGGTAGGCAAGGAAACAAGAATGAGGATACATTCCAGTGTTCATAATTGAGATACAAATTTGTTTCAGAAAAAGTGAAGGAAAAAAATTAATGGAGAATGGAGCAATGTGAATGGAGGGGTGGGGGGGTTAAGCTGAAACAAGCCTGACAAACAATACATAAGCACTTGGCTGTAGTGGCTATCTGTCCTCAGTAATCTCCCCAGCAGCTGTACTGGGAAGGTAGAAAAAAGAAAACTTGTGAGGTTTAATTTTGGTCTTTTCCGTCTGACATTGTTTTTATTACTGCACTTCACATGGACTGTGGAGCTACCACTGGTCTCTCATCTCCCCAGAATGTGAGGGAGTACCACTCCACACAAAGTAATATTCTTTTGATATTTATAAAACACATAAAATCACTAACCAATTCAAGAGAGTCAATAGTCTAGCTACATAAACAATTGGTTGGTTTGATAAGTTATATTAAATGAACAGAAATAAATGTGCTCCAAATTTACTCTGTTTATAAGAACCTAAATGCCTTTAGAATTTTTGATTTATCAGACAATTTACACAAGACTTTTTTAAAAGAGGAAAGTATTAATCCTCTGTTTTCTCCTCAGAAAAGATTTAGCAATATTTTACAATCTATGTATGGGGAAAGAGATAAATGCATGTTGTGAGAAAGGAAATACTATCAATAAAACACAAAATAACTTATTCAAGATTAAAAGCCCTGCCCTCAAAACTTCTGAAAAGAGCCCATGTGTTTTCATCATACTTTTCTCAGCATTTCTTACTGTTGCAATTTTCTTTTTGGTGTTTCAGGTATTCAGTTCTAATTTTTACAAAAGGTGGACATTATTTCTTAGAATGCCATGAGAAAGCCTTAGATATTTAATAGCACCCAAAATACTGGAGTTTTTTAGGTGCTAGCAAGAAGGAGTGGCTGGAAGTTGAATCTCCAAAAAGCAGCAAGGGCCAATGTGCTCAGCTTTGCAGGCTTTGGTCACTTGCCTGCAGAGAGGAGGGTTGTGGCTCTCAGCTCTGCTCCTAGATTGAAGGTGGCAAAGCTGGTGAGCAAATGAGGCTCCTAAGGGAGCCAACAGAACAAGGGGATGGACATGTTTCACCCTCTGCTTGATTTTTCACATTTTACTTCTCAACACAAAAGATTGTGATTCCTTGGTATTCACAGCCATTTCCTTCCCTTAACTGTACAAGGCCTTTCAAAAATGATCAGTGTCACTGCAAAAAGCAGAGGGATTGCTGACCCATTCCCCCTTTACCCCCACGGACTCTGTGGGAGACCTGGATTCGCTTTGGAACACAGGCCCAGGACTATTCATTATAAGGGGGTGCCCAGCAATTGCTAAAGCAAATATTGGGGCTAGAGACTAAAAGAGGCTCCCTACATTAGTGTCAGACATCCATTGGAGGGAAGGGAACCCTCCTTGTCCAACAGCAGCATTGTTAAAACACGGATTTTGCACATCTAATTTAGATTTTCTTAGACATCCCTATTTATCTGGGATTTCAGATGGCAACTTGATCAGCTACACCACCATAATCTGGAAAATCTGCTAAAGTGCAAGAAATCCCAGACCTCTGTGGGCCACTTACACCTCAATGCATACACACCAAGTCTGGTTGCTTCCAGATAATTTTGACTCCCTGGTCACACCATGCTGTTTTGGGATGCCCATACTCCACAGATTTGGTGCTGTCAGGGAAACGGTGCATGAGTATATTAGGGCTTACAGAGTAGAGCAGTACCTGTGTGCAGTGTGGGGCTTGCTGCTGACCACCACACTGCCACGTGCTCCTGTCCAGGATATGCCAGACAAGAGTAAAGAAGCGCTGCGTGAAGCATGAAAGCACTGCAGGATTCAAAAGCAGATTTCCTCCCTGCTTTGTAGCAAACCCAGCCACAGGATGAAACAGTAATTTCTCTCTCTTCTGCTCCCCTCAGTGTCTTTATTATTCTGCACAACATGAAGCAGCTTTGAGAGGCTGAGACAGGTTCTGGAAGGCTGGCCCTTGTGATGGTGACAGCAGGCTGCAGGGACAGAGTCAGTGTGAGCTGGATCCTGTCACACAAGCTACGCTGGTGCTCACTAATACCTCAAAGTGGAATTTTTTTTAAAAAAATGGCTGCTCCAGAGGATGTTTCTGTGCAGAGACAGATCTGCTGGGGAATGCTCTGGCACCATCTGGCTGGCCAGACAGACTGGGAATACCTAGGCTGACATTGGGGTGAGTGAATCTGTGGTAACAGTGTCAGTCAGCACATCAGGGACAGGGGGGTATGTCTGTGACCTGGAGATATCCACCCTGCGTTCTGGGGTGCACAGCCCAGACACATCCTACATGTAAGAAACAGTCAGAAATAAGAAATGTGTTTTAAAAGAAGCCTATGCTTACACAGTGAGCACGTGGTAAGGGCAGTCAGTTTTCTTGATCCTCATAGTAAAACCTTTAAGTGTTTGAAAAATTAATGTTTAAATAAACTGCATTATGAAAAATAATTTAAAAACTTAGAAAAGTGAACTACTGGAAACTAATTTAAACTGAAATACCAGGATTATGAAGTAGAAGAATTTCAAATTCTAAGGCACTCCATAGTCCATTCTTGTTTTCAGACATGACTGCAATGCCTCTGTTCAGATAGGTTCTAATCCTTTCCCTGTATTTAGAGGCCTCCTGAAATCTGTATCTTTTGTTGTATTTGCCACGTGATTAAAAATGCAAGAAAAACTTTGTCATTTGATAGATAAAGTTCAGTAGAAGCCATATTTGCCTGTTGAGAATATTTCTCTACTTTCTACATGAACATTTGCACACAATGTTACTTACAGGTTTCACTGCAACTTCTGGTTTAGCAGAACATACAAATAAAAAAAAAAAATGTGAAGGACAAAAACATATTCTGAGATAGCTTTTCACTAGGAATATGGTTAATAGGGGAACAGATGGTTCTTAGTCACTGGGTTACATTCCCTGACCTGAAATTCACCATATGAACCAGTTTACTTACTGATCATACCAGGAGAGGCTAAAAAAATGCATGTGCCAGAGACTGACTGTCCTTCCTCTGTCCAGTTCAGGAATGAGACAGTGGTAGAGTAGAGGTATAAAAGCGAGGGCAGATTCCAAAAGGCACCATTGGAAAACTGTATTTGTACAGAGCAGAGGCAGCATTTGGATACAGATGTACCATGTAACCTCATTCCTGAGAGAAGAGCCCTGTCAGACTCAAAAAATAATGTTTGGCATGAGAAAGAAAAGTGTTTCTTCCATACAGAGGAGGTGAACAGAACTCTTTTCTGTCCCTTTCAGCACGTATGAAGTGAGATTGTCCAGGTAGCTGGAGACACATCTTTTGTTACAGAGAGTTTTCAAAGACCAGGCTGTTTTGAGAGAAGTACTCTTTGTCTGTCTTTCCCCCACTCCCTTCAACCATAGCAGCCAAGGATGGTGAACCTTAATGCTGAAGAATGTTACCTGAGGGCACAGAAGGAGACCCGAGTAAGAGGAAAACAAAATAGTTAGATGGATTAAGTGAGGTGAGCTCATGAAATTTCTTCATAAACAGAAATGACAGGCTAGCTTGGGAAAATTAAATTTTCTTAAGCATTCCTGACAGCAGAAACTGATCAATAGGAGCAAATGTGTAGTGAACCAGACAGTGACAGAAAACCAAATAAGGCTGTCTCTGGACTCAGCAAAACAAACCAAGTAAGGGAAAACACACGGGCCATGCTAAGGAAAGAGCCATGCTCATGTTTGCAAAGTGCCACCCAGGTGGCAGAGGAGCCTGAGTGCATGAGGAGAGCCAGAGACACTGACTTCAGCTGGTCCTGACAGAAAGCATGGGCTTCGCTTTCATGGCACAAAGGTCCTCATTCCTCATGTTCTACCTGTGAGACCCCTTCTAGTAAAACAAGAAGCAATCAAAACACTATTGCTGTTCAAAATTAAACATTTTCAGAATTACCTTTGAGATGGCTACCTACACACAAATGGAAGATTTCACTTTTTTTTTTTTTTATGCACAGAAGTTTCCTGCTATTTCTGCACAATATTCTTACTAGAATCCAGCCACTCTATTTCCATAACCTATTTTTTCATCACTGGCTTCTGTTTTGTCAAGTTTATTAATCAAGAAGATGATGTCAGGCTTTACACATGTTTTTGAGGTTCTCCAAGACAGCACAAATTCTCAGTGGAAACAGGAATCCTACATGCTGTTCTCTCAACAATCCACAACCAGCTTGGCCACACAACAAGCCACAATAAATCCAAACTTAATTCAAAGCAGAAACTGACTTTTCTAGATTACCATTCATTTTAATTAGTATTAATAACAGTATCAATTAATATTTGGAATGGTTACTGTTACCCTCTAGAGCCTACAGAGAAACTACCAAAGCAGAAACTTTAATGTTTTGCAAATCAGTATCAAGAAAAGCCAATGCATTATTAGTGTCCTGCACAAAGTCTTTGGTTCCCAATACCTTAAAACTTTGCTTGATATCCAAACTTTACATATGAATACTGTTTAAAACAAGAAGATACAAACCCAGTTACTTAACACAGACTGACCAACAAAATATCTGTACTCTAAAAATGTTATGGACCACTTCTCCCCTTGAAAAGGCAGTTCACGTACAGCAAGATTAATCACACATCCATATCATAAAGTTCAAGAACCTCTCTATCCCAATATTTTTAAACCTTGAAATAAAAAAAAAAGTCAGATCATCATAACAAGACTTAGTAGCTCCAAGTCAGCCGAAGAGGGATTCCCAGGCAAAAGCATCATGAAAGAAATCTGTAAGGCTGCTGAAGTTCCCATGCAAACCAAGATGCAGAGACAGTGTGCCATTACTTGCCAATTCCTCTGTGTGCTGGCTTTTACAGCCCAAAAAAAGGAGCCACAGTAGAGACAGGGCTCTGAAAAAGCTTGGAGTAGGAATGCAGAAAGGTCATTCAATGTTACTTCTTTCAACCTTGTGAGTAGTAAGCATTAAGTTATGCCACTGACCTAGGATCAGGATTTCACACTGAATAGCTTATCCTGTCTTACACAGGAAATCTGCTACAAAGCTAGAACTGAACTTGGAGATGCAGATTTTACCTTTCCTTTCTCAGTCAACTCCAACCTTCCTTGAAAGAGGGGGGGAAATATGCATCTGTTTAATTCTGAGTATGTGTGTGAATCTTACAGTTTTTGGGTATGTGTTTATTTATCTGATGACTTCCATTAATGAAAAAATTCAGAGTTTCTGCTCAACAGACCTTAGACTGCAACTGTAGGTGATCTCATTAGAGTGCTATTTTGCTGAGGAAATAATTAGCTTCATTTTGATAAATTGTTTTCTGCCAAATGACTATAGAGATAGATTTTAAATAATAAAATAATCATTTTTTAGATCAAGCTATAGCTCCTAGGTTAATCAGTCTCCTACAGAAAGTCTTCCTCTCTGCATAAACAGAACCTTTTTATTGAAATGGAGGGGACATGACCTGTAAATATTCTTTCATCTATGTGGCACAATAGCTCAACTTCCTCCTTAAACAAAAAACCAAGCCTCCAAGAAAAGAGGATTATTTTTCTCTCCCTTTTCCTGCATCATGATCTTTCCTACACCTTGCCGTAGGCTATCCTGTCATTTTCAGATTTTTGATTCCCTGATGAAACAGAGTATAATCTTTCTCACAGATGTTGCTGAAAGCACCAGTGAGCCAGCTTTGTGCCTATCTGTCCATGGGGTGCATTTATATTCTGCCCACACAGGTATGTTTTGGAATTAATAGTAATAACTTTTTCCAAGTACTCCAACAAAGAGCTGCCTCCAAGATCATAACTGTGCCATAAAGTTAAATCACTCATTCTACCACAGGCAATGAATCAACCAAGAGTTTAGAAATGTGATTGAAGAGTTACAACTGACTTAGTACAAAACACTGTGTGCTAAAATGTATGGTTATGCCTAAATGCTGTGTGGAGACTTTGCTCTACACGCCTTGTCAAGCAGGAGTTGACACTGGCACTTTAACATTGTCTTAAAGCAACAACCAGGTTGGCTTCAGGTGACCTGAAGACAAGCACAGCCTATGCCTTGATTTTCCAACATGAGCGTGAGCTCTGACATGAAGTAAAAACCACCAAACTAGTAAGAACTGTTGCGAATACACAGGAAAAAAAACCCATGGAAAACTGGTGAAGCACCAATCAAATGCATGGATTTATAAGTGTTACAAAAGTGAACACACTCCTTTGGAAAGGTTAGTGACTACCTGCTTTGGGTGCTCTCTGGTTATTTATATACAACACACCCACAGAAATAGCCACACCCCTTTTGTCTAATTAAATGTAATCCAGTCTTACCTGGCAAGTCCATATCGATGTGATAATGAATCCATCATCTCTGAAGACATTGAAGATTTCAATGATGCCCCGTGAATAACCAAACACGGAGATACTGGCATCTGACACTGCCAAGTTAAATGTGAGGTAGTCGGTGGGCTGCAGAAGATGTCTTTGTTTATAAAGGACAAAAATCACAATGCTGTTTCCAAACCAAGACAACCAACCTGGAAAAAAAAAATTAAATTCATGGAACTTGATGATCTTTAAGGTCCCTTCCAACTCAGTCCATTCTATGATTCTATGAAATCAAAAAGCAAATAAAGAAAGAAACTGTTGAGTGTGCAAATGTATCACATATCTTCTAAAATTCCCTTTTGTTCCATTGGAAGTATATTTAGCCCAATATCCACTAGAAAACTATGCAAGAAACCCTTTTGAGCAGCTGGGTACATTTCAGAAATAGGAGAAAGTAAGTAATTGAGTGCAGCAATAAAACAGAACAAACACAAAGAGCTGCTGCTGTACCTTCTGAAGATGTGCCATTTAAGGGTTCAAAGTGTTAGACCTGGGAAAATAGGAAAGAAGAATAATTGGTAGAGTGGAGCAGAGACTACAAGCAATCTGCCAAAATCTGCAGCTGTTTGAGTTCCTCATATATGATAATGGATACAGAAAGTTCATGTACGTAGCCAGAGGGCTGCTTTATCAGTTCTCCTTAGAAAAGTGCAGCTAATACAACTAGGTTTCTTCTCTTGGAACAATCTAGGATCTCCTTGCAGCAAAGTCTGTCCCAGATGGGAATATTTTTTAGTAATGCACATGATAATCCATATGAAGAGAATGTTTGGAATAGAACTTCGAAGTCTCTTTTATTTAATTTTACAGAAAGTTGCATTTTCTCTTACTCTCCAGGAAGAGAGATGCCAGACTTGTATGCGTCTAAATACGTGAGCAAAACACAAGGGAGATAACTGTAAAGCTGGTGAAAGTCAGACACTCTGCTGGAGAGACCTAGAGTTTCCAAATGTCCACACCTATTGTTCTGCCCTTCAGTGCAAGACCCTGGTGGCTTGCATCCCACTTTTTGAAATTACATAGATGTGTAGAGATTAATGACTTTTAACAGCAAGTATATTGGTAAGTGTCAGGTTCATTGTTGAAAATGTGGCTTAGCCAGTTAAGGGGGTGGAGGGCTGAGCAGCAGGTCAGGCAGCCCCTGGCTCCCCGCTGGCTCCTGCTTCTATCCCACAAACCAGCTCTGCCACTTCTGACATTGGTGGCCTCACTTCACCTTGGCAAGGTAGAGCAAGACATGACCTCTGAGTGTCTGCTGCCTGCGACAGGATAAGGAATGCAACACCTGGTGGCTTATGCCAGGTTACAATATTACCAGGCGAGGGAGAAAAGAGCTGGCCCAGAGTCCTCTGCCCAGGCACAAACAGTAGATACCCCAGAATAAGGATGCTGTATATTGACCCAGCAAGAGATGAACAAACACAATAAAGAGGGATGAGACGTGATGGCTCTGCACAGCATCTCTGGATACTCAAAGGAGTCTGTGCTATGAAAGATGGGTGCTAGGTTTCATGTTGTAGCAAGAGGGCAGCTGCCTTCCTTCAGGAAGCGCCTCGTCAATGTCAAGAATCCAGCACCTCACTGCCAGGCTGCTGTGGCTAGGAAGGGAGGGGAGAAAATTGCCTCTCCATCTCCAGGCCGTGTGGGAGTCTCAGGAGCTGAAATGCAAAAGACCAAGGCACATGTTCCTTAAAGAAAGAGACTGAGCATATATCTCCTGGTAAGGTGCTCTGGGTACTCTGGAATGGGAGGAAAGTGGCTGATGGGACAGCCTCTCTATGGCTCTGTGAACTACTTCTGTAGAGCAATTTACATTTAATAGCTTCTTGCAGCATTGCCAAGCTTCTGCTGTTCTACCTTGTTTAGTAAATGCACATGGTTTACTGAAGAGTATTTGAACTGGCAAGAGCTGAAATGTCAGCCTATGGTATTGATCAGAAATAACCACTGGTGTGGTGATACACTGAGATACACACACGCATTCTATATATATCTTGTTACAAGATCAGCAATAATAAATGTATCTTGTTCTGGCCACTAGGTGACAATGTTTCTTAATCAAGTCTGATTTTGAACAACTGCATGCACTTTAACTCAGGGATTTTCTGACTTGTTTGAGTCTAGGTACTATAAATAGGCAGAGCAGGGCAGTGGGGGAGGAAGGCTTTGGGAAGGAACGAGAACAGCCTGCAAAGCAAACATGGGAGTTGTGTTGTTTGTGTATGTTGGTTCTACCCTCTGCATGGTTAGTTAGTTATCAGGGCAGTAGGTATGAAATAATTTTCCCTGTCCATATCAAGACATAGTGCTAAAATGGCAGACAAAATAAAATGGCACCTCATTCGTAAAAAGAAAAATTTTGCCAGTGCATTGCAATGGATTGGAGGGCTACCCTCACAGTGTCAGACACCTGCCCTTCCTGGGAATATACAAAGAAAATTCCCCCTAGCCTGGAGGGTAAGGGAGTTTTCAGTTAAAGCATCTTAAGGAAGAACTTGAGCAAAACATCACATCAAAAAACACTGCAAATTTTAGGGCAATGAGAGGTGAGAGTGACACAGTACTTGTGATAATTTTTGGGAACTACGTTCACAAACTGAGGTTGGAGATGAGGGAAGCATTGAGGGAGATAAGGTTACAGAGCAAGTACTATTTCTGCAGGTAGGCACAGTACTTTTAAGCAAAGCAAAGCAGTGGAGAACCTGCACTGGCATCTCCAGTCCTTAAAGTGGTTTGTCTGGGTAGTAGACCACATTAATTCAGATTAAAAAAAGCCAACCAACCAACCAAAAAAAAAAAACAAAAAAAAAAAAAAAAAAAATTCTTAGTAAACCATGCAATAACAAAGTCAGTGGTCACATAAAAGTGCTGTCAACTCGAGTAGTGACTATGGGACACTGGATCTCTGTGCCATCAGATAACAGATACATGAGCTAGTCTGGGTTGCTGCCTGTATTGACTGACTGACTGACTTAAAAAAACCCCAAACAGACCATCCCAAAACAGAAAATCACCTCAATCAAAAGAACAGCTCAAACCAAACAACCCCTCTCCCTTCCTCCCCCAAGCCCTGACAGCATCACAGGGAAGACTGTTGAAAATTCAAGGCAAGCAGAGCAATAGCACTGACACTCTCAGTGAGGGCAGAGATCTCCTCAACTGCATTTCAGGTGGTGTGTGCCTCAGGGGACATCAGAGGTAGACGAAGAGTTTAGAAAGAAACCTCTGAACTTTGGAGTGCCTCCATGTTACCAGGTGTCATCTCAGTAAAACAGAAGACAGAAAAGAAACAACTGAGGGAACTTGTTCCATCTTTGGCAAGCTGTTACTAATATTCACTCGTAAGAGTATGCAGAAAAAACCCAACCAACTCCAAAATCCAAACCCAGCATACTAAGGCAATCCTGGGGAAAAAGGACAGATTTCAACTGAGGTCAAAATGTGGCGAGAGAGAAAAAAAATAGCAGCTAGGTAGAAACTGAGCACTGCTACCCAGCATAAAGTTCAGAGAGGGATCACCACATCCTTCCCATAAGCACAGCCTGACTTGAGTGGTTCAATAGAGAGATGCTAGATCTCCTGATGTGGTAAAATACACAGATAATATGGAAATACTTCAGCAGTTTTGCAAATATTGTGAGGTAGGAGGAATTGGATGGACAGTAGTATAAAAAATGTTGTATCACCCCTACATAATTCAGTAGTAATCCTTCTCCTGGAATAACACTCTCCAAGAGAGCATTTTAATGCACAGATGTCAAAAGCACTCCACAAAGGGAATCTGGTGCTGTTATCCATGATTTCTTGGGATAGAAGAGCTGCCAAGCAAGCTGGTGAAAGTCAGCTTGCTTGGCAGCCCTTCAGCTATTCACAAACTCCTGTGTCAATGTGATGCCCACCAGCCCATGCAAAGAAAGCACCAGAAAAGTAGCCAGAAAGAGTGACTAGGGAGACTGAAAATCTTTCTGCTGAAAGCAACTGGGAACACTGAGATTGTTTAACTCAGAATATTGAAAAGGTACATTGTAATTTTAAAACTATTTCTCTGTTAAATCACTCCATCCTGTACATTCAGACATGCCCTATTTTTTTCTCATGTACCTGAGATCACCACTGAACAAGCAGTAAGCACCTGAGGCTGCATACAGTTTCATTGCTAACATTGTTTCCATAGAACTAAATTTGGCACAAGTGAATTGATAGCTCTGAGCTGGTCATCCACATTTCCAATAGATTAGCTCACCTGTGCCCAGCCAAAATAGGTTATTATGCCTTCTACTTAGACTTGCTCTCATTAGACATTGTTGCATGGCCTTTACTTGTAAAACCTGGCAAGACTGAAATAGAAAAATGGTTGTTACAACTCAGCCATATGCAGTTTAAAATATATAAGAAGCCTGAAGTGGAAGAACTCAAGAAGTGAGAGCAAAAGGTGAGGCTCAGTGTCACAAGACAAACTAAGCTCTTTTCTCAGCAAATAATCTTCCTCTAGGATGAAATTGGATTGAGCACCTTAATGCAGAGCAGGCATGAATGAAATCAGTTACTTACACAACTACACATGCAGAAGCATAAATGCCTATCAGAAGAGGCTTGCTGCAAAAGATTTTCTGCCCAGAAAACTTTAATTAAAACAGTGATAAAACCCAGAGAATTTGCAAAGCTGTCATTAACTATTGCAACTGTGATGTGACCCTACTCTGTTTTCAGTCTTTGCTGCCAATTATACACACACAATATCCTGTCCAGGGCATATTGCCAGTTCTGGCAGGAAGGAAAAGAGTCATCTTGTTTTAGACTTGACAAAGCATGGACAGATTATTTGTTCAATAAATGCAATCATTTTGGGGATGAATGTTCTGTGAATAGCTTATTTCCTTTCCCACCTTCTCAGATTTATCTGTCAAACAAAATCCCAAAATTACACTCATTCTGTCACTTGTCAAGTAACAGTTTACTATTACCATTCAGAAGTGTGTGCCTTTTAAAGGCATGTTTGGATCTTGTGGTCTGTTCTGACGGGATTGGTAATGCACTCAGCATACCTTTCTGAAGGAAGCACTCACAAAATGTCAGAATTTGCCTTCTAATAAATACTCTCTCCTATTGACATAAAATTTCCTTTTATGCCTCGTATTTACTCTAACCAGTTAAGAGTGAAATGAGGGGAACTAAACAGAGAACAAATTATGATAAATGCAGGAAAAAACCCCAACCCCACTTAAGAATTCCAGTTAATAATTAATAAAGCAAAAAAAAAAGCTTTATATTATTCCCCACGTCTAGAAGCCAGCAGCAGTGGGCAGTGCTTTTAAATTGTACCTCATAATTTAAATGTACAAGGATTTTCCACACTACTGCACCACTTATGGCATAGGCAAAAAGGATCAGATGTAATCCCAGCAGCAAGACAAGCTTTCACCTGTCTGTTGGAGACAGTTTTGATCTCACTGAAGGGAAGGATGGGATCAGACTGCTGCCTTCAGAAAGAGGATGCTGACGCAGGTGACCTAGCACAGGGTAACACAGCAGTTACTATCACTTGCAGATAGTCCCTCTAAGAGTGGATCACTGCTGTGAACGGGCATTGCACCTTCCTCCCACTTTGCTGATCCCCTGGCCACAGCATTAACAAGGAGAACGATGGAACAGTGGCTTGAGTATCAATAAGCAGCGCAGTGATCCCAAAGTCCATCAGCATTTGCAAAATGTACCGCACGCTTCCTGCTGGTTTGCTTGTGGTGTCAACAGGTTACACCACTGCACTCAGGCTCCCATGCAGGGTGCTGAGGAGCCCTCACCTGGATCCAGAACTGCCTGGCTGCTGTACCACGTACAACGCATGCATCAGTATCCTGTCTGTCACAAATGACAGCTGTGCTACCTGTCACATGTGAGAATTTCCAGGAGGGGACACACAGAGGTCTTATCTCAGCAAAAGGTGTTAGACCATGGCTCTTGGATATTCATGAACTCTGTCAAGATGAGTGACTCATCTTGATAGAATGAGTTATTTGTGATAAAACTGATAACTAAATAAAACTGATAACTGTAAATTGCTGTGGCTAGTGCTTGCAGAACTGTGACAGTAGAACCTTTGAGGTGAAAAGAAATTAGGACTTTCCTGATTTATGTATAACTAACAGATTTTTTCAAAAGTTATCATTTCCAAAAGGTACATCCATCAATTTTAATCAGATCTACACTACACTTAATTTGGAGTAGTGCTCCTGCTGGATGTACATACTCTGCAAGGAAAGGAACTTAAGTTTTGAATCTTGAGGTAAGTTTCAAGACCAGCAGCTATGACATGCAAAGTACTCGCAAGCTTGGCTGAAGGATCTGAAGAAATCAAACCCCAGTAGTCTAAAGGCTCAGACACCTAGATATTTGCTAGAAGATGTGAGATCACTACCAGGAAGCAGCAGAGGAGAACATTTCCGCTGGTTGATTGGTGGAAGAAGTCTGAACTACCAGTGTGATGTAGAGGCAATACTGGGAGGGATCAGAAGAGTTGATAGAGGGTAAATATGAATGTGAATAGTGATGGCAAGACACTGTTTGGATGCTGTATTCAGTCCTGGCTATAAGATTGCTGGGATGACAGGGGACAAGATCTTATGAGAGGAGATAAATAAATGTAATTATCCCCTACCCCCCAATCAACCAACCAACAAAATAAAATTCCCCCAATTGCTTAATATGGGAATAAAGAGGTAGACTTCAAAGTATGATTGTTCCTTCAGGAACATAAATTTGCCATAGGATGTCATTCACAAGCAAAAATTTATTTCAATTAAAAGGAATGACCAAAAATTGCATAAAGTTGTTGTGATCACTTTAGCTAAGAATTCAGGTGAAGCTCCTATCCAACAGGGAAACAAAATCAGAACAGGTGATACTCTTTTGGAAGAGTGATAACACCAAAAAAAACCCCCAGCCAGTTATATGAGAGAGCATAATAGCTGTGTAAATGAGATTATGCATTGTCTCTGTAGGGGACTGGCCTTGCTGACCTAGGATGTTCTTTCTAGTCTTAAGCAACTGCTTAATTCTTTAGCTGATGGTGCAGACATTTCCCAGCCATTCATGAGGGGATACGCAGATGTGAACAGAGTGGGGATAAATTGAATACCTCTGATTTACCTTACAGCCACTCTCCTAAAATAGAAGCCATATATATTCCTACTAGAATCTCTGGTTTTGTTCTAAGCACAACTTTCCTCAATTTCTAGAGACAAGAATAAGAAAGTCTCATGTAAACATATTAAAATACTTAGCACTTAACATTTTAACTTCCACAAGCCTTTGTCAAACGTAAGCAGAGGGCTAATAAGTTAATTGAAATATGTAATAAGTTAAGAATAAAAAAATCAGTTAGACAAATCATTTAAAAACAGAAACAACATGTACATGCTGTTTAGAAGAATAAATTAAATAAAAGTTAAATTTTCTTCTATTTTTCTGTGAGGTCCTATAGTTGAAATTTTTTATTGCCTAGCATGCTTGTACTCTTTGAACTTTCATAAAATTTCCTTGTGTTAGGCAATAAGTCTACCCAAAATAGACAATATTTAAACAAACAAACCAAAATTACAGTGGTATCAGAGTGCATTTATACCGAGTGCCATTTTCAAATCCCTGTTATACATTTACTATAGCTGTCTTCCTGCAGAACTAAAAGAAACACTTGGTATTGTGACACAGGATAAGGTTCTGGTACTTAGATCTTTCTTAGATTCTATTTGAAGAAGTCAATTTCTATATGCATCCAGCATTTAAAGCAAGACAAACAATTAAAGTTGAGAACCACAAAATACATTTTGTGTCTCTCCAGAAGATAATTGTAGGATGCCAACTGACTGTCAACAGCCACAACTCTGAAAATCAGGGAAAATTTATTCAATGCTACTAAAACACAAGAAAACATGGAATTAACATGTACTTCTGATAAGGTACTTCTTTTATCTACACACATATTAAGCTTAATGAACACTAGCTGAAAGTTTACAGGCTTGAATATATATTTTTCCTCAAGATTTCTGCATTGATTATAGATCTCTTTTTAACAAAAGCAAAATGTACTTCTCTGATCTTACAATTGCTGAAGAAAAAATTACATTTTCTACCATCCTGTTCCTTTAGGGATAAAACCCAAATGAATCACTTTGAATTTGATAACATCTATTTAAGAGTTTCCTTTCACACCCAAGCCAAATACCTACCTAAAGCCAACAGGTAGAAACCTATGATGGTCTCTCCTTGCTCTGTTACAGCTGCCTCTCTGGTCAGAAAACTGATGTTGTTGTTCCTCCAGGGTGCCTGTGCAGAAACCTGGACAGACATTTTCAGTGGAGCTTCTGCTGCAGAAATCACCCTTCCCCAGAATATCTTGGTGAATAAAATGGTTCCAGGCTTTTCCTCAGTTTCTGCTCACTGTGTTCAAGGGAGCTCTCAATAAGACTAATGATTTAAAGAAGGAAATCTCAAGGGACAGAAGCTTTGCAGCCTTCTGACCTATTCTTTTCACTAATCCTATCTATTAATACAGCCTGTGAACCTGTGGCCAGCACAAGACAGAAGACTTCCTTGTATCCTCATTACTGCTATGTGCAAAAATCTCTAATGAAGAGTGTGTGTATGACAGAAGAGACAACTTTCTTTAAAATAAGGTGACACCACACAACGTACAGGCTCACAGGCACACCCACAGCATACTGATATGTTGCTTACATAGCTGTACATTCATCATTTTTTCTTCACTGAAGATGAGTGGAATTTTAGTTCAAATGAAATTCAGGAAAAATTGCACACAAGTTTTAAAAAATGGCACAGTGAAAAAAAATCCAGGGAGGTGTCACCACCTGAGAATGTAACTTTAACATAGCAGAAAAAATAATCTATTAATTTACTTTACTAGCAGGATAGTTGTTAATTTAAAAAGAAATGCAGGTAATTTCCAGTACTGGTTAAAAAAAATGTAAGTACTTTGGATCATATTTTTAGACTGCTAGGGACCCTGCAGTCTTGGAGTAAGTATGATGTGGAATTTTTCCCATACTGTTGAAAAAACGAGATCTTGTTTTGTTGCAGTGCATGGGATTTGAGTCACCCAGGTATACTTTTAGTCTTTTCTGAGGTATCAGTGATTGTAATGATTTTTCCCATACTGTTGAAAAAATGAGATCTTGTTTTTTGAAGTGCATGGGATTTGAGTCAGCCAGGTATACTTTTAGTCTTTTCTGAGGTATCAGTGATTGTAATTTAGATATGGCTTCTCTTAACAGTCAGGTTGGAGTCATAACTAAACAACTTGACTCTAAGTTAATTCATCTGGAGTAGCAAAGTGCTTAAGTACCCTTTTTGATGACTGTTTTCCCCCCACCCCAGTCTTCACACACTGGGAGTGATTAATACCTTGATTAACTTGCAGTTTTCTCCTTCCTCCTTCTGGTGTCATCCTCCAGTGAAGAACAGAGGCTTGGCAAACTGCTGTGGTTTATTTGGTGGGTCTGCAGGTGACCGTGCTTCCAAAGGAGAGAAAGGCTCTCTCTGCAGATTACAGGAGCCTAGTTTCATGTCTCTCAGTGCTTTAATGGTGACCAATTTAGTGGCTTCACGGAGATTATCCCTGAGTGCCTTCACTATCTTCACAAAGTGCTTTGACAGGATTAGAGCAGCATATGCTATGGGCAGTACTATAAAAGGACAAGAAAACTGAAATGCCGTGGTAGTACAGACAAATAGTATAGACTGTGTTTGATAGAGATGTGACTGTGAGAAGGCACGTGAAAAAAGGACTTGGATATTTCTGCTACCGGCAAACCTCTCCACCAGTTACACCAGAAGAGCCTCAGCATCTTCCCCCTCACACCTTCTTGTGGGCTCCCCTCGCTGATGACTCCTTAGGATGCGAGGCAACAATCCGTTCCATCACAAGAGGATGCATTAACCTCTTGTGTTGGCCCCGGCCAATCTTGGCAGAAAAACTGTGCTGGCACACCTCATAGATCCACTTGCCCCTTGGAACCACACACACCTTCCCTTTGCATCGTGAGACGTGACAAGCAATACTGTGGTACTTAAAGATTTTGTTTACCACATTAAGAGCATTTAAAGATGACCCTTCTCTGCCCATGGGTCCTCTTAAGATGGTCAATCAACCCCAGTATCTGAGTGAACCAAGTAGCACAGCATGGACAAGATGGATTTTTGTCAGGGACAGACACAACAGGACTCCTGACTGCTGTTCCGCCCTCACTGGTCCCGAGAAGAGCCTCAGGTGTTTTAGGCCCTTCACTGCCTGTGGCCACACACTCAGAATCATCCCGAACCAGCCCAAATGGCAAGGTCTCATATGGCTCAGGGAGCTCTGCCAAACTTTCCCAAACAATTCCCAGATGGACTCCAACCACACGAGCAAAAGCGGAGTTTACAGACTCCAAACATACCAGACTGAAACCCTCTTCCCTGAGCACAGAGGGTAAAGATGGAACTTTGGCACCTCTGACCCTCAGATCCAAGGGGTCAGTCTGGGTGGCTGTCGATATAAATCTCAAAGCCATTGATTGCACCCTCGCAAGAACCGGAAAAATAACAAGTCACAGTCCAAGTGAGAGTAGTAAAAGTCAGCAGCTGGCTCTCTCCCAGACTGCCAGCTGAGTCCAGCTCAAGCCCGTGGACAAGGCCCTGGGCAACAGCGAAGTAACCGTGCCAATAATTTTGTTTCAGCACGATCGTGAGACTACCGCTGGCTGGCGAGTCCAAGCGATAGGGAGGGCGATTTTCGCCTCTCTCACACTGGGGCAGAAATCGACTTTGTCACCACAAGGGGCATGCGGCGGGGCACGAGGAGGCGCGACGTCCGCAGCCATGCTCAGTTAGTAACCATACCCTCATTGAGAGAGCCATAGTTACTGCCGCCCTAGAAGGACCCTATAGCGCCCCTTTCCCTCAGGCTGGGTCCGCAGAAGGGACACAAACAATGCGAACTTGGGACACGTTCGCTCTGCTGCCGCAGGCTCAGCCGTGCCTCCCCGCGGGGCCCTGTCCCGGCAGCAGGGACAGCAGGGACAGCAGGGACACGCACCCACCCGTGCCGGGACAGAGCTGCGGCTGCTCCGGGGCCCAGGCCAAGCCGGGAGAAGGGCGCACAGCTCTGGGGGCACAGCAGCGAGCCCTGGCTGGGATCAGCCACAGAGCACGCCAGCCCTGCCGCGGCCTGCGCCCCGCAGACCTCCGGGGCAGGCGGGGCCCAGGCCCTGTGCCACGGCCGCCCTAAAATCACCGCTCGGGGCTCAGCCCGGCGCTCGGGGCAGTGCTGCCGCGAGGTAAAGGAGCCAGGAAGCTCCTGGAATGACGGATGTCTCAGGACGCCTGACTAAAGGGAGTGATGAAAAGACCGCATTAGGACACAACAGGGCAATAAAGCCCGTTTTACAAACGTACCAAACCAACCAGTGGTCTCTGAGGCAGCAGGCAAAGCCAATTTAGAGCAGATATAAGCCAGCAGTATCTTCTACTTTGGCTGCTAAAATGTGCAACAGCCTTTGAATCCTCCCTATTTGCCTCCCTAAGTGACATATATACCAGCACAAAAAGGCAAATATCACAGCAGCACAGACTGGCCTGACATGCTCAGTCTGGTTACATTACAATCCAGTATACTCTTTCCAATACAGAAAAATCTTAAAAATTAAAATTTCTGTGTGACAGAAAACATATGATGAATGTTCCCAATAAGCACCTGTTTTCCCTGAGGAGCACAGATTTGGGCAGTTGCCAAAGGAGTGATTATGTCAAAAAGCTGGTGTAAGTTCTCACAGCACTATTTTTTCACAATACCTGTTATACATGGGTTAAAGGAAAGGACCATAGAAGGAGGAGACAAAAGGAAAACTTTTCATAAGGGATGAGTTAAATAAACCATTAGCAGATAGAAAATTGGTTGTGTGGAATGAAAATACAGTTTTGCCTCTGTAAGGCATAAAATTTTCTGAAATTTTACAGAAATATAATTGAGGGATTTCAAGGCAAATCCAATGGTATATTAGTTGGAACATGTCTATGTAGATTCTTTTTGATAAATTATTTTAATTTTTACTTCACATTTTAAATTAGAATATTCACTACAAAAAGAAAAAACTGTCTCTATGCAACAAGGCATCACTTAGTCTTGCAATGAATAGTCACACAATGATGAGTTATGCCTATGGATTTCATCAAGGTAGCCAAAAACCAAATTTTATATCAGTGACAGAAGATCTTTCCAAATTCAGATCACGTAGTTTTTCCCTAGTTCCAATAAAATACAGTTGTTGAAAGAATTTTCACAGATTTTTTTCTAATACACATTGAATGAAAAGGAAAAAAAAAATCTTGAGATCAGGGAAATAATGCTTAAAACTTGTTGATGAACAAATGGGAATGACTGTGCCTGCTGCAAGTCATTTGGAATTGCTTACCTGTAAGAACCAGATCTGCATCTGCCCTTTTGTTGCCAATGTCAATTTTGTAGAACAAAACCACATCTGAAACATTTAAGCTGAAGAGTGATCATAATGTGAAACATGCTTGACCGCTTATGTTTCAAAACATGCCTGTTTAACCCTGGATGTTAGCTCTTGCTGTGACATTTTAGCATGAAAACAACTGCACTCTATGCATTCTCTAGTTAAATGTCTAAACCATTTTTTTTTTGCCTGTCTTGGGTTATTTGCCAAACTCAGTTAAGAAAATGGTTACATCACATAATAAATATATTGTAAAATCCATACTTCTGCCATAATTTCTATGGGCTTTAGCCTATTCAGTTTCATACATTGTTCTTGCTCTCACCAATCCTGAATGCTAATTTTTCTCTGGGGGTTGTCTTCTATAGCTTGTGACAGATACTGAAAACTACCTGACAGAAAAAAATGCTTGATCAGGGCTTATTACTGAAATATACAGTTTGAAATGAACTATTTCTCAAGGAACACTCTTTAGATTAATGCTAATACAAAGACAGGCTGCCTTACTTCTTCAGATATATGCTACTTTCATGTTGAAAGATGATTGAAGAGAATGAAAAATACTTTGTGCAGATTAGGTGGCTGAAGCTTTGTATTATTTAAACTCCCTGCTCTGAGCTGAACTTACACTGAATAGGTTAGGTGATGGTAAAAGAAATTAAAACTTTTTTGGCAGCTGAATCAGTTTTCAAGAGGTTTCAAGTGAAGTGTGGGAAGTCCTGCTTCTGAGGTGATGGTTTCCCATGAAGGCGGGGAGGGCACTCTTGGCACTCACTGATAGAGTGGCTAAAAGGCAGGACCCTCTCTGTGGCACAAAGAAATACAAGATTTGAGGTATCTTACTTCTAACCTGTCTTCATGAGTTGCACTGATTTTTTTTTTTTTAAATTAAAAGAATGTTACTGTAGCTCCTGCTACAGAAAAACTTGGCTGTTCGGCATTAAAAGCCTTCCAGTCATCCTTGGTGGTGATCTCATTACAGTAGCAGGTTTAAACAAACCCACCTCAAAAGAGTGGCTGGCTGGTGTTCTGTCACTGGGGTGCTTTTACTCTCTGTGTTGCAGCAGTGCTTCACTGCTCCAGTTTGGAGGAGAGCCCAGTGAGAGCATCAATTTTCCCCAAATATGGGCTTGCATCATATGCCTGCAATTTAAAAATGGTACATGTTTGGAGACATGAAAACTGTTCCTAAATTTCCTAGGTGTTGGTTCAAAAAGGCAGAATGTGTCAGGGCTCTTCTACTTACCAAGCTCTGGAATACACTAACAGTTGCAGGGGCACTGAATGATCTTTGACTGACTCATGTGACAAAGTCAGTCTGCAGAAAAGGCAGAACAAAACCTCCAGCATTTCATGTATCAGCAGAACTTTAATGTCAGGAGAAACTTAAAGTTGCATTCTAGGAACTAAGCAAGCTATTGCAAATTCAGCAAATTAGGGAATTAGACATGGGAAGAAACAGAGAAGCATAAAGCCTTTCAAATGTATTTCATTTATGTCAAAAGAAGATAAATAAAGAACACGAACATGGAAAAAAGTCTCAATAACTATTCAACACATACTTTCTAGCAGCTCTCATTCTCCCTGGTGTTATACTTACCTTTCCACTCTTTCTCTTGCGTCTTCAAGCAGTTCCCTTCAGTCAGGGGAGGAAATGGTGACAGGGAGCATAATTTTTCCTTTTTTTTTTTTTTTCTGAAGGAAACACCATAGCAGTGCTCAAGCAGTATGTTGTTGAAATTGCTGATTTCTTCCTGCTCTTTCTAAAGTCTGTTTAGGGCTTCTTTTGGTACATTTTCTTTCTTACTTTACAGCTTGCTCTTATTATTTGGTCTGCAACTCCACATTATGTCTGAATGACCTGTACAAAAAATATCTTAAATATGTTGTATACCTCTTTTCTGTTTCCTCTGCTACCTATAAAACAGTTTTACCCGTGTCAAAGGTTTACATTTAATTGTTTGCTCTGAGCTATCCACAGCTCTTAAATGACATTCCCATGCCCTCTTCTCTTCTCTCTTCATGTCTGCACTTCTCTACCCTGCATCTTGGGTTGCCACAGGCAGCCCTCAATCACCAGGCCAGGCCCTTTTTCTTTTACACTGCAATATTAAGATGATGGAATAAATATTTATCTTTACACAAAATAATTGTTCACTATTCTTGTCCGCACAAAAATTGTGGTTATATCCCATGATCAAATCAGGAAATAGTCACCTGATATTTAAAATAAACTGCTGTCACAGCTAAGCCAGCTAAAATGAAGTTCCAGGCAGGCTAAGGCAATTTGAGGCAAAGCAAGCCTGACATGCCTTAATACTGCAGTGTCAGTGCATAGCCTATCACTAGCAATAGCAATAATTGTATTTGTGTGCCTACCAGTTACACAGATCAGGCAGTGGCTGGACAGAGCTGCATTGGCTTCCTTAAAGTTCTGGTCATCACAAAAAATTATAGAAAACAGCAAGTGTCCTGCTTAATTCCATTTGTTCTTGTGCTGTGTCAAATTATGCACAGGTTGATTCTGACCACTTTGAAAAAGTGTAGGTTTCCTTTTGGAGGATGCTTTTTGATTGCTTTTGATGATGCTGAGCATGCTCAGCTCCAACATCCAAGCTAGCATAACAACACAGACTTTTATCTTAGTGTGTTCATACGAGATTGTGTGCAGGCAGCATCAAACAGAGCAACACCTAGGGCACTGTGCTTTCATTGCATTGCCCTTCCCATCATGTCCAAGAACAGAGCCTGTGAGATTTCTGTCTTCATTACTATTATTTGTGTTTGCCTTACACAAAACACCCAGAATTTACAGGGCAGTAAGGTTCATACCCTGAAACTTCCTATTTAAACCTCAGGTATGTTGTCTTCCTAGAACTTCCATTCAAAGTGATGAGCTTTCCAAGGACTTAACTACAATTAGAATTTAGTCCTAGATTAAGAGCATACACAACAGGAGGAGGAAATCACTGAAAATATAAATAATCTTAACCTGGTGTTATGCTTCTGTCAGCTGAATTCTCTGCAATGTTTCCGGGTGCTATTACAAACTACATCCTGTAGACTCCTAGGAAATGTTTAGTATTAGGTTTCCTGCCGGTGTGGAGCAGGTAATAGGAGTGGCTCATAACAAGGACCAGTCTGGGAAACTGCTGCATCAGAGGAGTGTAGACATGCTGGATTCTTCTCTTTATGGACTCTTACCCTTTATGGACTTCCTGTAAGTTTCTGTTGAAAATCAGAAAGAACGCATCCTCCCAGAATCCTGAAAAGGAAAAATGTTTTCCTTCTGATACCTAGTTCATGCTCCTGCACATCTCCCAGACTCACAGGGATAATGGACATTTCCATAATACTGAGAATGTCATTCACACAAAGAAGATTAGAGCTTGGAAAGCATCTAACCTATTAGGACGTCCCTTGAAAACAGTACAAGTTTTTAGAGAATCATTTCCAAGCTATATAACAATACACAATCAATTTAAGACAATAAAGTTTTATGGACAACAAGACACTTTTCCTTACTTCCTATGTTGCTGCTTAACATTAAATATAACCTTTTTATTTCTTCTCTTATACTGAGCTTTGATCCATATATTAAAGTATCAGTACTCACAATTCTTTATGTCTGAACTTCCAAAAAAGAGGAAAGCAGAAATTTCCTTCCCTTTATATGATTTCGTTTACTTCAGCCTAGTACTTTCCATACATCAAAAATATATGAAAAAGACCCAAACATTGTATTTATACTTACACAGTGGTAAAGGTCCCTTGTTCCCTTGTTGAAAAGGATAAATGACTCTAAGTCTAACACCCACACTCTGGAAAGTTAGTGGGACCATTATTCTTGGACAAACCACTTCAGTTTTTCTTCCAAACTTGGGGAAGAAATCAGGAGTGCAATTTCTAGAAAAGCAAACTGAGGTTTGGATTGCCACTATGTAACTACTTGCTCTTTTGTGTGACTGCCAAAGGAATTCTGTATAAATCCCAGGTATCTGGGGCATATGGTAAAACCCACAAGTTTTATCAGAAACATTATTTCCTCACACAGTTTTAACAGAAGCATCATTATGCTTCTGTTACATTACCATTAAGTGTTGTGTGAAGGGACTCCATTCTGGCTCAGAATTTAATTTTGGCATTTTATAGCAGACAGATTTCTGCCAATAAACTGTGTATAGACAACACTTTATAACCAAAATGTACACACTCACTCTATTGGAGAGGAAGGAGCTGTGCATCCATACAAGCAGTGGGATTCCACAGAAGACACTTTGACTCCATTAAGCTTTTATTTACTAACGATAAGACTCATGCTCATGTGCAACAACACTGGTGACAGAAAGTAAAAAATGTCACAAATTCCGTATATTTCATAAAGCCAGAAAGCTCTGTCAGATTTCAGGGCTTTGGCTTCCCTAAGAATATTTTGGAAACACGATAAATACATTATAGGTTACCCTATAGATGAAACACAATCCATTGGTGATTCCAAAACAGCGCACCTCAGGGTCAGAGCAGGAGAGGCAGCACTGCTGCTCCACTGACTTTCTAACACCTGAGCCCACCTCCAGCACCAGCTGTGCTTCAGCCCCAGCACCTGCCAGGATCAGCTCATGCCTCGAACTCCCCCTGCAAGAGCCCCAGCTTGTACCTTGAAGGTGGATAATGCCTGCATGCAGTTGTTGGAATGCCAAGCTCTTTCTTGCTCCAAGGTCAGGGTGAATAAAACTCAGGAGACGTTGTTTTTGAAGTCTCACTCAGAAGTTTATTATCCTTATCTGTTACAAACTCATGAGATGGGAGCTCTCTCTAACAAGTTGAGAAAGTGAGCTAAAATGGTGTCTGTCAAGGCTGTTTAAGTCTCAATTATCCAATAAACAGTTGCTATCTATAATATTTATGCTTCTAACCCAATTACAATCACCCAAAACCTGCAATGCAGACATCTTTCATCCAATTAGAGAAAACCACCCAGATTCATGAAGAAGAAGGAAGAAGGTGCAAAAAAGACATCCAATCCACACCCAAAATTCTCCATCTTGGCTCCCATATATCATCATATAATAAATCCTAAATCTAATTTTTTTCACCCTGTGAGATCACACAACACTACCCAAACTACACACACACTCTTTCTGTGCTATCACTCAATTTTTGAAGCCTTTTCCAAGGTCTCAGGTCAATCAAGGTGTTTACTTGAGGGTTGGCACCCTTAAATTCAGAAAGCTTGAAGTTTTCAGCCATCAGAGTTCCAACATGCAGTCACACATGTTTGCCAAAGAATGGGGGTGATGGGATGACAAGAGCACAGGCAGATGTCTGTGTCTGTTGCAGCACTTCAGCCGTCTCTCTCCTCGTCACCACTGCCCACCCTACTCTCCCTTCCTGGACTTTTGTGTAGAGAAAGGCTGATTCCCTTTACAGTCCCTCCTGTGAGGATTTAATGGAGCTGAAGTACTCATTTATTTTCTTTCCCCTCCAAAACCTAGGACCTGTACAAAATCAGAATGTATTTTTTCAATTCACTGGGTTTATTTGAAGCTGACTGCTTTCCAGCAGCATTTCCTAAAGAAAAAAACAGGCATGCCATCACTCCTCCCTGCAAATTTGGGAGGAGTTTGCTCCTCCCTGCAAATTTGAAGCAATGTCCCAGTCCCAACACCTGCAACAGAGAAGTAGTTTCAGATATAAGGATTATAAGAAATTTCAGGTAAAGCTTTCTCAGCCTATAATAATGCCAAGTGAGCATTACTAATAAACTTTCCTAGCCTCTTCTCTTAAAAGGACATTAAAAAGGGCAATAGTGGTTATTTGTCTGTCATCACCACATGGCTGGGATCAACAGTCTTACAGAAGACAGATACCATCACCTCAGCAGTCTTCAAGATGCCATGGTGGTACACAGACAGACTGCAGATGTCAGTCTTCCTCGTGGGAAACATTGTTGCCAGACATATGTAAAGACAAAAACTTCCAAGCATTTCACATTTCTAAGTTGATTTCTATAACAAAATAGTATAGACACTGCAATTTCAAATTAAAAGGTTGATAAAAAAAGGTAATAGGTACCAGGAACTTCCACTGGAAAACCACATGGAGGTACAGAGGGCTTTTCCATGAATGAATGCAACATTTTTAGAAGAGGAATAGATTCAGTGCAGCATAAGACCTACAGAAAAGAAAACACTGTCTCTTCTTTCCCTGGAAAGTTTTAAAACATCAATGCTCTTTGCAGGGACTCTACTCTGAGATCAATTTAGGGAAAGGAAGGAAGCAGATGACTACTTAGAGAAGAAACAGGAACAGACAACTCCAGTAGGGATTTCAGAGTGGCATGCCTGAAAATTACAGTCTCTTTGATCTTGTAAATGAATGGCAAAGTTTTTCAGCACTTCAAAAGAAGCAGTATCAGCTTTACAGGGCTGTTTGCTTGGTGTATAAATAAATGGGCTGCTTACCTGGGCAAGAGTACATGCTACCAAGCAAGGTCAAAAGAGGTGAGGAGTTACATCCAAACTGTAGCTTGACATGGCCAAGGAATTGAGCACTTCACCACATTGCCCACTTCTGCTCATAATCTTTTGAGCAGGTCAGCCAAGGCTGTATCTGCTGAGGGAAAACAGAGACCATCACTGTTCACAGACACACAAGAAGTGAGATTTCAAAACCCTCTCAGTTCTCAGGTCACTTTATCAATGCAAAGTGGAAAAAATAAAGGATAAAATTTGAATGGCATTTTGCACCATTCAGGTGCCAAGGCTTTTCACAAAGGACATTTTATTTGCCCAGGTAAACCCAAAAATCCCTGTCAGTCTCAAGGCTTGCCCACAATTCAGACAAGTGATCTGAGCCCTGCTTGCACCTGTGGGAAGTTTTAAGGTTCTTTTCTGATACTAGGTCAGAAATATTTGCTTTCTTATAATGCTTTCTATTACATTGTATCTCTTGAGAAAGAGAATTGTAAAGCTCAAGGCTACTGGAAGTTTCCTTGAAAATTCTACAAGAACTGATTCTCTAACATCCTGACTGGAAAGAGGAGTTGGTAGAGCTATCCATGTTGTGGCAGAACTACTACTGAATGTTCACTTCCCCTTGGAGCAAGAAAAAGTCAGACTAAAAGACATCTGTGTAATTCCAAGTGACAGAGGCAAACAAAAAAAAAAAAAATAGCAACTGGTCATTGACAGAATTTTGTGTCTCCGTTCTCTGTCTCCTTCTTTCCCTGCAGCAAAACACTCAGGGAAGTAATTCACAGTGTGGCAGACAAGATGGCTCTCTGCAGAAATGTTAGATTTTCTACCCTGTTTGGGATTTCTGGAAATGAAAACTGATGGCAACAGGAGACTGAGAATGGATGAATACCAACACTGCAATCAGCTGTTAGTCAAGAACAAAAACCTTCTGAACTGTGTGAACAGCAGAAGGAAATCACCTTTCAGATGCTTCTTGATGCCATCCTCATGATGAGGTACACAGCTCAGGAGCCTGCACTGCCACTGCAGGAACAGCAAGTGAAACACAATTCAATTATTCTCTGAAATCTTTAGATCTATAACATCATCTGTGTGCCATGTGAGATCATACAGATCTTGACAATAGCTCAATTGTTCCCTCTCCTTACCTGATAGAATCTCAGGGATGAGGAGGTGTGCTTTGTTAAATAGATCCTTGATCCCACATCTGGCCTGACACTTTCAATGATGGTAAATCTCAGCTGTGCCTTTCCTACCTCCCTCAGGGCTTTCCAAGTTTTGTTTTTTGACTCTAAGCATGTTCACACCCGTCACCAAAGAGTATGATTTCTGTCACTTTAGATTTGGATGTGCCCCAATTTATCCCCATTACATGCAGCAACACTGGAAGGAGTAAGTCTCCCACACCATGGGAGAAGGGGTTCTGCAGTAAAGAGGAGCACAAGTTTTTCTTTTCTCAGTACAATTCCTGGCACAGCCTCAGATTATTGGCACTGGTGATATAAAAATGTGTCCTCCTATATCATACTGTCTCAGGATATATTTCTTCAAATACCTGAAAATGACTTTTCAAACCCAAAAGGGACATGGCATCAAACAGCTGGGCAAAGACTTTCAGGGTACTTTCCATCATCTGTGCAAGGAAAAGAATTGACAAAAAGAAGCAAATTTTTTTAAAATTGCTCTGGAACAGCAATTGATGCATTGCTGTGTGGACCAGCAGAAGCAACCAGGAAAACCTACCTGTCAGAGTGCTATTAACAGCTTTGAGAAAGTCCCATGCCTTCTCTGGTACTGGGCTCTCCACACTGAGTCCTATGAGAATATTATTAGTAAGACAGGTGACATTTATAAGCATCATTTTGTTGCTCATTGTGAAGCTAAGATTTGCCTTCAATGTACACTTTTACTTTGCTGCCTCTGTCCTGGTGAATCTGAGCCCCCCATCTCAAGCTGCCTGAAGGAGCCCAAGTCTGCTCCCCTGAAGTCCAGGGCTTTCTCCCTCTCACTTGCCTTCCTCACACCCCCTTTCACATCAGCCACCATGCAGACTGGCTCATCTCTGGCTTATCTCTGGCTTTATGCCCTGCTGGAGGAGTTTCTAGTCTCTAGTGCTCCCTAGGTAGCTCTGGTTCTGTGAGCAGCTGAGACACCTCTGCAGAAGCACCATTAGGATGGCTCAGGTTTGTAGCTATCATTGGGCTTGGGGTGAGAGAGACTGCAGGGTGCTGGACAGGGAGATGTGTATCCCTGGCTGGAGGCAGCATGATTTACTGTCTGTCAGGATAGAGCTTGCTGGCCACAAATCCTATTTTGCCCCTGCACTTTTTTGATGTTTAAAACTGCATTCTCTAACAGAAAGACTCAGCTTTTATGAAGTAAGGGCTTCAAAGAATAATTTAATTTCACAAGATCCTTTACATGGTAACAGCTATAAAGCCTCCTCAGCTTTCACAGAATCTTGCTTTTACCAGTAAGTGCTGGGTCAAGTCACTGCTGACAGAACCAACCAAGGACTACTACAAGTGACTTACAGATGCATGGATATAAAAATTCATAAAATTTTTTTTAAAGCAATTAATTTATTGTTTCAGAAGAGGTGACAGCAAACTCATTGTATGTAGCTGTACATACAATGAAAATAGTAATTACTGGCTCCAGGCAATGAATGTTTTCAAAGAGGTCCTGAATTCCAGGGAAAGAGAAGGTATATTGCAGATGGGCATCACACTGTAGCAATGTATAGTTCAGATGGCCTTAGGAAGAGGAAACACAAGCCTAAAGGTGAAAACCCCTCAGATATTGGTAGGAAATACATACTCACTGGGAAGCATTAAAAAGAGATTACTTACCTTACCCTCAGTATTCAACCCTCCACAGAACGAACTCCCATACCAACTGCTATATGAGAGAGTATCAGAGCTCATCCCTAGGGCCAGCTTTTGTAGCTAAGCAAATTATCACATTGTAACAAACGTCGTAAACTATGGCTTAAATTAATAATGAGTAAGTGTACACAAAGGCCTTCCTGTGCTTGTGATACCACGTTCACAAAGCGATCGCGTGTGACTAGCTTATCTTTGGGCTTCATCTTGAGATGCCACAGTCGAACTGAGCGATGCTTCAGTGGTGACGGATTGCTGCCATCCTGTGGCAGGCAAATGTATTTCAGACTGACACTTGCCTGAAAGAAAACAGTCCTTTAAGGGTGTCGTTTTAGAAAGAACTAAACATTATTATTCTTAAATGCCACAGAAGGAAAGCCAGTTGTCTGTAACCTGCAATATTCAGATCTTAGAAAGCCATGAGCCATTACAGCGATTCTACCACAAATTACTCTCTGAAGCAGAAAATAAGGACAAGGTGGGAATGGGCTCATGTCACCTTTTTACTTGGAGAGGTTTGCAGCATTCAGTGGTCAGACTCCAGAGAGGATGGTAACCTTAGCCCAGTTCTAACCCTAACCATTTCAGACAACTAGTTCCAGAATGCACATAAATAAAAGAATATCCTTTTTCTAATGGCAACTGTGCCAGTGTCAATTGGAAAAGCCATCAGACAGCTCAAATAAGGTGAGCCCTCTGCTAAGATTGTATCCAAACACAATGCAGATAGCACCGTTCCCAACACTGAGTCCAAGGGGTGTGTTTAGGGAGGTGTGGGGCATAAATGAACCAGTGAATGACCAGTTGATTGTTACTTTCTAAGATTCCATTCCCCACATCTTGTCCCCAGTTCCAGTCTTTGGCGGAAGAAAGTTTTCTATAACATGGCTTTGAGACCCAGGCATCTGGGAACACATGAGAACTTGCACATTGACAGTAGTGGGTCCAGGATTGTTTAACTTGTTTATCAATGACCTGGATGAAGGGGCAGATGCTCCTCAGCAAGTTCACTGATGACACAAAGCTGGGAGGAGTGGCCGATGCCCCAGAGTGCTGTGCAGCCCTCGAGAAGGAACTAGACAGGCTGGAGAGCTGGGCAGGGAGGAAACTTCTGAAATTCAGCTGAGAGAAGTGCAGGGTTTTACACTGGGAGAGGAAGAATGCCCTGCACCAGTACAAGCTGCGGGCTGACCTGCTGGAAAGCAGCTCTGCAGACAGGGACTTGGGGGTCCTGGTGGACAACAAGCCATCCATGAGCCAAGTGTGTTCTTGTGGCCAAGAAGGCCAATGAAATCCTGGGTGCATTAGGAAGGGCATAATGTGCTCTAGGATGATGACCCCAGTATTCAAGTTTTATACACCATAAAGGAAAAAAAGGAGGAAAAAATGCAGCAACAAAATTCAGTAACTAGATCTCCTGGTTCATGGTCTATAGCATTTCTGTATTTATTGTTAAGACTGAACTGTGATCAGCTAATCCAGCGAGCCATTGCTGATCAAGACATTCAAACAAAACAGCCACAATTCCTGAGGTAGGTCCTGGTCAAAACAATGTTAGCAAGGGAAAGAGACATTTCAATTCACCTGTTCATTTGACCAGGACAAACCACTTTAACACATTCCTTCTGGTTCTTCAGGTGTAAGAAACTTTGTAAGGAAGGCAACTAGCAATTCTCCATCATTAGATGGTCCCTATAAAACGCTCAAACCACACTGCTACCTGCAAAACTGTAGACACCTTGAAAATAAATTGTATTGTCTTTGCATTACAACAGGTAGATTGCCTGTATCGCAGAGTGTTTCTGTTCAGGGTTAAAATAAACACTGCTGGGCCCACAAGAAAAGCAGAACACTAAATTCACGCAATGTGACTCAAGATCCATTTTGTTCTGAGATTTCATACTTACTGTATGACAGTCTAAGTGGTTTTCAGAGTATTTTCATATCCAGGGATAACTTGGGGGGTTCATGAGTTTTAAAAATCAGGATTAGTATCTGACTGAATAATAATTCCACCATTGCCCAGAAGAAAGAGCCACTGCAGAATGACATGAGGAATCAGTAGGTTCAGTCAGATGGTTTGGATCCATAGAACCAGGAGCACTCCACTGGAAAGCTTTGCCAGTGAGGCTGCTGCTGTCCACTGCAGCTGCCAGAGCAGGAGAAGCAGGTTTCCTGCTGCACAGGCTCTGCACCATCTACAGCTTCATGAGCTGAAACCCAGGCCATAAACTGTCCCTTTGGAAATGAGGAGGAAGCTGCTGTGAAAGGTGCTGTGCAGATACAGGCTTGATTATCAACACTGTTGCAAGCACAGGGTGCCATTTCTGGTCTGGTCTTGTTTCCAAGGACAAGCACACAAAAAGAATCCCAAGGTAATCCACTCTGGAAGCAAAAATGATGCGAACAGCTACCATACTACTCCGGGTTAAAGGCTACAATTACCTGGCACAGTCAACAGCAGATGTTCTTTATCACCAATTCCCTACACCAGCTGAGAGTCCAGCTACATCATTATCTATCACCAGAAGGGAACTCAAGTTGCTTTCAAGTTTCTTCCCTTAACCAAAACCGTATCATTTTAGGACTTTTGACTACCTCTGACATCCTGTCCAGACAGACCCCGGCTCAAAATTTTAACTGTATTCATGAAGCAAATAAATTTCAAACAAAATAGCTGAAACACAGAAAAAGGGTAAGATAAAAACAAACAAACAACTGAAGCAAGTGACACAAATATAAGTACCTTAAAATTCAATGACTTTAGGGCAACTTCACTTCCAGGACTCTTCGTAACAATAGTGGAGTGGATTTTCATGAACTCTGCTAAGATATCTGTCAGCTGTTTTTGGGTGGCCATTTACACCTGTCACATGCTAAAACTAAAAAAAAAAAAAAAAAAGAAATCCATCTCCCTGAAAGAATGCAAGATTCAATAATGGATTTGGGAAAAAAGGATGCATAGTAGAAAATACAAAGTACATAGAACTCAGCAGAAAAGCAGATAAGCACAGTTCTTTTTATTCAAATGTTTTGAGATCTGTTTATATACATATACAGGTATACATATAATACTTGCCACATTTGGCAGCTGTTGTTTAATGCATACAAGGTAAACAGGTACTTTTCATAATGAAACCTTGTTTAGTCTGATGAGAGGCATGAAATTCCTAAGCAGATGCTTAGCTCACTAAAGCTGTTTCTGGTCTTTATTTCCAGTTTCATTACTTTTAGTAGTTTGTAACTTTAAGTCATCCAAGATTTGTTACAAGTAACATAAACTTTGACAGAAGTTTTTTTGTTGTTTTCCTTTTTTTTTTTCCTTATTTACGCTTCCCTTAATTGTTGTTGTTTTATTTTATTTCATCTTGTCACTTCAAGCCTCACCAGAAGATTGAAGCACCTCTGAATAATCTCACACAGAGACATGGTGGGTTTCACATGTGCACCTTTTTTAAAATAAAGCAGGGTCATCCCCTTTGCCCATTTCTAGGCATCAACAGTTAACATCAAGTATTTCTACACAAAAAGCATGCCATAATGAATTTATAACACACCAGCTACAGAAATAAATGGCTGCCTTCTTTTTAGAGAAACCACAAATGAATTAAAATAAAGCAACAAAAAAACTTCTTCACATATGCCACACTTATGGAGAGGACCTATTTATTCCTGAGCAGGCTGGCAAGTATCAACTGGTGGTCAAGTGGGGGAGAGGGAGGAGAAAAAGAATTTTAAGCTGAAAAAGGCACAAAAGACAAAAATATTGAGGCCTTGAGAAAAAAAAACAAACCTGAAATACATTTTAAGAACTATCTTTAAACCATGTTGTTTTACTGATCAAAATAGTATTCAGTGATGATGATAAAGCTGAACATTAAAGATGGATGCAAGGTACTCAGAACAAAATTTCTCTTTAACAAAACCCCTAAACATTTTAGATGGAAAAAACCTGAAGAAAACACATAATTATCTCTTTAGAACCTCATATTCCAACACCTTCAGATATTCAGTATATACATCTGGATGAAGAATCAATAGGAATTCAACCTAGAAAAAAGTACATTTTTGTTTTATTTTTGTTTTTTTAATAGGTACTGCTTACATTTCAGTTTCACTTTTTAGACTGGCAAAATTACTTGTGACAAGTATTTGAAGTTGAGAATATGGGGAACATTTTTTTTACATGATTTATAAAGTACATTCTCATCTGTTTGAATGCAGGTACATCATCACAGAGGAGACAATGCATACAATTTACAAGAGATATTTGTAGTAAAATTCAGAGATACATAACAACAAACATCTCAATATAATACTAACTTGGAAGCCAGGTGCAAGTTTTTCAAACTGTACATGAATTTTTAAAAAGATACTGCCTTTTAAAATGTTTATATATTGAAGCATTTTCATTAAGATCAAACATCTTTTAAAACCAGTAAAATTATAGCAGCAATATGGGAGAATATCTAAGCCACATGAACATTATTAGTCAAAATAAAACCAAACATGAAATATTACATTAGTCAGATGTTTGTGTTAATACCAAGAACAAGTAACACACAATTACTTATGTCAAACCAAGAAATATGGATTTGTTCATCTATGAACAAATCTGTTATATACAAAGCAGCGTTGATTGCTGACTTTCACAATCACCTTTCTGGAGTGTCCTGGAGAACTCACCTGAATCTTAAATTCCAAGTCTGACTAAGATAATTTTTTCATCTTTGTTTAGTAATCAAGGATGATTTTAAATATGGATTCCTTAAAATGAAGCTTATTTTATTTACACTATTCAAAGTTTACCTTTCCTTCCAACAACAAAATGTGCAGGAGGATTTACTACATGCTATACAATGAAAAAATAGACTTTAAAAAGTCAGAACAATGCAAGTAAAACTGTACAATGTTTGTTCCCTGCTCTAGTTCATTGCACTATTAAGTTAAACTGGATGAGTTGTCATGCCCAGATGACTTACTGTAGGATCAGAAAATCCACACACATGGAGGAGGAAAATGAATACTGCTTTAAGTATAGTGCCATATGAAAAAATACTATGAGTTTTATCCAAGGAAAGCTTCTCATCACAGAAAGGAGCATGGCTAATTCTGAAAGGCAGCCCTCTTCACGTAGGACACAGAACTGCAAAAAAACCACAAATACACGTTGATAAATATCAGTGAAGTTGATCTGCATAAAAATGTAATGCATATACTAAAATATTTAAATGTTGGATTCTACCCTATTAGTAGCACAGTAAAATCTAGTAATCAACTGAAACTGGCAATTAAGTTTTCATCCTCTCTCAAAAGGTAATGAAGTGACACAACCCACTACCTTTAACTAGTATTATCCAGAAATGAGTTAACTAAAGGTCATGTCTTAAATAGTGTTTTTTATAGTGTTGTATCAGAAAACAGAATATTAAATAACAGGTGATGCATGCAGTTATTTTTTAAAAATATGCACTGACAATTTGAGATTCTAGCTCTACTTTCTAATTCTGGTGCGGGTACTAGAATCACACAGTGGCAAGATAAGACATGTCCTTCACGTGTTTCTCATTCCTGTTTTAATGTAAGACACAAACCTCAGAGCAATCCAGCTTTCAAACCAATGCTAGCACAACACAAAAGCAAATAAAGAAGTCAGGTGTAACAATTAAACAAAAACTTCAAAGGCAAGTAAATAAATGTTCTCATTATCTGAAATACTTGCATAATTTAAAAATAGAACAAGGTGCAAACTCTTCCTTCATTAAAACAAAATAAATTATGAGGTTTTACTTGAAAGATCAGGTATGAAATAGCAAGGAGAGAGACGGGCAATTTTTCTGCTTTCACAACATCTACATTCAGAAAAAAGAAGAAAACAATACTAGACACTTCATGCATTTTACTAACTAGTAATGCATAGCATATTATTTTTATCACTCTATTTTTGTCACAGTTACTGTTTGAGGATAATTGGAAAAGAACGCAAAGCTTAGCAGTAAATACATCGTATAAAGTTTACTGTAATGACGCATCTGATTTCAAAGGAAATAATTTCAGCTGTAAGTACATACTTATATATTTTATGTAATAGTTATGTAGATATTATTCTTGTACACAAAGCTAAATCTTCACATTTTGTAAAAACTGGAAGATAAAAGGAGTAATCTTGAAATAACATGTCTAGATGTGATACCAGACAATCTATTCTAATATTTAATTGTGTGTATACACTAGTTAACATTTCATATATATTATTGATTTGTTCTGGAAGTAGCTAAATTAAGGAACTCTTGCTTCCAGCAGATTTTGTCAGATATTCTTCACTACCCATATAGCAATAAAACAAGATAATTCCCCTTCCCACAATGTTGTCCTCAGCCTCTACTTTAAATCTGCTGTGAAGTCTGTCCCAGCAGGCCCTCTCCCTGTTCTCATGCCCCAAAAAACAGGAGCCCCTGTACGGGCCTTCAAGTAGGTGAATACATCAGACCCAAAGAGATGCTGGCTTTTCAAGGCAACAGCCACCAGCTCAATGCAAACAGCAGCTCCAGTCCTTCTCCTACCTAGATGCTGTTCCCTACAGTATTTCTGTTACTCCCACAACACCTGCTTCTGTCTTGTAGGGTTGAAATTGGCAATCACTACTTGTGAAACTGAAGAGACAAGCAACTGCACAGAGGCATTTTCTTCAAAAAGCAACCTAAACTTCCACACTGCAAAGATTACAGATGTAACTACATGACATATAATATACATAATACTAATAATATAAATATTAATTTTTATAATAAATATAAAATACGGCTTGTATTATTGCACTTGACAAATTAATCATTATGCAGAAAGTCATTACAAAACCTCAAAGTTTTAAAAATAAAGTAAAAATTCAATGAGCACTGTTCATACAAAGACATTTTCATCAAAGGATACGGTACTTAACTACTGTTGCAACACCTAAACCAAATGCAGCTACAAGGTACAACATAAATATCTCCATCTGCTTTACAGCTTAACTTGTGCACAAAAAACTTAGCTTATTTATGTCTTTCAATGGATATAAGCACAGAGTTTTCAAATCACATTCTATTAGTTCAACCATCAAAAAAGGTCAATAGAAAGATGAGAACAAACAGCATTTAAATACTGTGACCTTACTAAGCTGCCAGCTTCAGTCCAGAAATGTACTTTCTATAATAAAGAATTTCAGTCCTGGCTTGGTATTTCTTTCCCTGCCAGTAAATTCATTCCCCTACCCTTTTTCAAATCCCAGTTTCTCCTTCATGACTCCTAGTGATAAAATACAATAACAATATTGGTATATTAAAATACATTCAGAAAAAAAGCACAATTGCAAATGCTGATCAATTTCATGTTACCACCTATTTTAATTCTAAATCTATAAAATATAATATAAATCATACACTAGTGGGAGAAGAACTAGAGTTCACTTGCAAAGATAATCACTAATTCCCTTTCATTTTGTTAGGTTCAGGATAGATGTTCACTGAAAAGTAAAATGAAACAGAACCTCACAAAAGAAAAAGTATCCCCTTGAAAATAATTTAGGCTGCAATAAGAGCAAAATGAACAAAAGAAAATAAGCTGCTACACTATACCAGATTCTTCACAGGGTATGTACTTAGTCTGGCATTGGGATACTTACCTTTGAGAAGATATTCCTTACAGAAAAGATCCAGGGGAGAGCTAAATGACCCCTGGAAAGAGCGACTTAAGCATGACAAGGAAAATGATATTATTAACATTTTGGGGGACACAAGGGGGCAGTAGAAATTGGGGAAAGAAGATGCTTTAAAGAAAGCAAGCACCAGAAATAATTTCAAAACTAATAATCCTACTGAGAAATGCATATAGAGGTGGTTTTATCCCCTAACATGAAATGGCCAGAGTTGTTCTTTTTAATTTATTTATTACACTGGATTTGCACACACCACATTTTGAGGATTTCCACTTCCAGCACTTCAGCAGGATTAGTTGATTATGAAAAAAAATCCAAGAATGATCCATGGTAACACAGAAAGTCAACCGCAGATCTGGCTGCAGAACTGTCCTTCAAGTTCCAGCTGTTGTCCAAACAACCTTACCCAATCATTATTAAATGAAGATAGTGAGTATTAGTACACACAGAGGGTGTCTGTGTCTTCCTACACGATCCAAATTTCAGAATTATTGGGCATTTAGTTCAAGTTATTCAAGATTACACAGAATTTCTGAATTCTACAAAACACAATGGAATTCAGAGAAAATATAAACTTATTTCACTATCCTCAGAACACCAGTCATGTGGTAAGATTTTGTGTTACATCAACAATTGTGCTCAATCTTATGGTTCCATTCACCTTTCCATGTTCACAGCATTCTTCTACTTGTTCCTTTACATTGTACTAACAATACTTTGGCAATAATCTTTTTCCTGATATTTTTTTCTTCAATTTTTGCTTCTGAACAATTTAAGTAACTTTTCAAGAGTGAGCACTACTATCTGGGCAAGTCTGTTAATAATTCTGTGGACAGCTGTAACACCCACATTAAGACTGCATATCCTATTTTTTTACATACCACAGAATAGCAAGACAGTGCTGCTTTAAAAAAATAATCAAGAGCATGTTTGTAAAATTTATTTTTTCTGCTCTGCAAAACATAATATAAAGGTTGAAAAAAGTTTTTATGTCGGTGCAGTCAGATGCCAAACTGGATTTCCCATAAAGCTACACATATCCTAATATCACAGGTAATTTACTGGTTTTTTTGTTGCAAGACTGGAAAAAAATGATCCTCAAAGGAACAGGTACTTAACAGATTTTAAAAGAACCAAGTACCTCTGGTGATATAATTCACACATTTCAAAATTTAGTTTCTTGATTATATCTTAAGAAAAAGCAATAAAATCCATTCAGTGTAAAATGAATACAATTACCACTACACCATATGGATTAAACCACTGGGTCCAGAACTTCTTTCAGGAAACAAATTTAAACCCTAAATCTTCTTAAAGATTTTTACCTTGCCAAGACATTTTTAATCTTTACAGTGAAAAGAGCAGAATCCTCTAAAAGTAGGTCACTCTTTTTATTTCGCATTTTAAAAAATAGGTTAGAATTTCAGGTATTAAAGCTCAGTGAAAGTTGATCTAAGTGGTTGTTAAGAATTCAACCAATCTCCTCTTAACAAGCTTTAAAAATAATGTCCAGACAATAAACTGGTGGCTGGGAGTATTTTGTGCCATTAAAGCCTTGCAGGAGTTTCAGGCCAGAAGTTTTAGTGGCAGAAAAAGAGCAGTAGGTTACAACTTCAGAAACAACTGGAAGACTTTGCCTGTGCCACAGAATAAATCTACAGTACAAGCTAACATTGTTAGTTGAGTTATAAATATTTAGTACAATGCCAACATAGCATATAAAGCTTAGTTAAGGCTATACTGAAAGGAAGAGTAAAATTCTATGCTCACTAGCTCTGCTCGCAACTATCTGCCACTGAACGCACAAACCCACACAGGATGAAGAAAGCCTTGGTTCTGTTCACTAAGGAACTGGTAGCTGTGGGGAAATTGACTTTTCCTTTTGCTACGAATGATGTGAGTGATTACTCTTCATGTTCCCACAATTTGTGTTCCACAATTTAAAGGCAACAGTATTTGCATATGATGGACAACCTGTTTGATCCAAGACACTCAATGAATGATATTTTTTCAATTGCTGCATCTCAATGGTAGAATATCCTTGGTGATTTTTAAGTAATGAGCATACAAGAGGCAGGAAGGGACTTCAGTTCAAGCTTCCTAGCTCATCCTCTCATATGTTCAGGTAGTCTACTTTTATCAGCCTTTGCTTTTAAAAAAGATTTCTCCATTTCCCTAAGTTGCCAGTTTCTCCTCAGTATCTCAGTAACCTGAAAGTCCTTCTGGGTAGATACATCTAAAAATAAGAGCAGACACTGTGAAAAGCACTGTTAAATCCAGTCACCTACTACCAGATGTACTATGAAGAGCAAAAAGTTTTAATTAATGACAACAGTTCATCCTACTGGGACAAAGATTCTGCTTCACAGAACTACGGATTAGTCCCATCAACACTAAAAAAACCTTGAACATGATCCTACAAGGCTCACGTGCAAACACATCTGTCTAATTTAGGAAGAATTTTTAGAAAGAATAAGTAAACAATGGAAAAATCAAAGGAATCAATTGAAAGGATCTCTGCATTCTTATTGTATGTGGCAGTTCTTCAACCCTACACAAAACTCAGAAAAGGATCTCTTTCAACAGGAAGTCTCTTGGAGCTTCCAGAACATTGTATGTCTTTTTCAGATTTTCTGAAGTGACAGCAGACTATATGTCATCCATAACTCAAACCTTTCAAGTATCTGTGAGATGAGATTATGAGAGTGACTGCAAGTTTGTGTAAGAAATACAAAAACCTTTAAAAATCATATGGAGTGAGTGAAGTCAAAAGGCAGTATATTTGAAAACAAGATGAGACTTGGAATGCATGATACCAAAATAAGAGAAAAACTTCCGCAGCATATGAAAAGCAGAGTATTATAAACATTTTGGTGGCAAACAAAATGGCACCCATAATCTTTCTGCACAGGTATTTGTTCAGATCTTGGGAGTTTGATGCATTTGCTAAACTTTAAACACTTAACAAAATTGTATCATATGCCAAGAATTAAGTAAGAACATAAGCATTAGTAAGATCTAGGCAAAAATGAAGTCAGATGTGAAACATTTTAAAATAATTTTACAACCTGGAAACTACCTGGAACAACTCCTTTAAAACTAAGGCAAACAGTATTTGTTCATGTCTCACATTCTTTAAACACAATCAATGTGTAAGACTGGAAAATAAATGACTCATACAAAACCTTATAAAACAATATCTCAAGAAGGTATAATAAGTGAAATAAATACTTTCTATTATTGATCAGAAGGTAGCACTTGAAAAGAAACTGGAAGCACTTTGCATAGCAAATGCTATGCCATGGGTAATTTGAGTTCCAATTAACTAAAAAAACTGTGCAATGGAAGATGTTAACTATACCCATTTCATTTTGTAAGCCAAATTCCTTTGTGCCTGCTGATGTCATTCAGCAGTTTGCTATGTTTTACTAACACAAACAAAATAAACATATTTTATGTATGAACTGTACCTCGGAATGCTTGGACAAAACAGAACATAAATAAGAGCTGTGTTTGATTGAAAGGTAACATAATTAATGAATGCTGTAGGATCACTATTTTCAAATACACATTGTAAGTCAATCAAGTTAATTTAGAATCCAATAAAATCCCTGCTGAGAAGCATACTCACCCTTTAAAATATAGTCTGTTAACAAGCTTGGCACTTTCTCACTATCCTCTTTCATGGCATGCAGAACTAAAGAATGAAAAAAAATCAGATATTTACTCATAAATGAAACATAACACATAAAACAAATACTTTGGAACAGTTCCAACTGCTCATAGAGATACTACTATGAGATGTAAGAAATCTCTTAAGTGAAAGATGAGAAGATACAATGAGACGTCACATCCTCTCCACCTTTCACTTGTGTAATTCTCACTGCACAGTTTCTGAAGGCAAGAGTCCCATTTCATGTGGTTAATATTACAGTAAAATGCCATCAGTCATAACAACAACAAGCACCTCTTCCCTATAAAAGATTCTCACTAAAAGAAAGTCATGACATCCAAAAACTAAAGTATGCTAACAACTATTGATGAGCTGGAAATCTCAGGGCAGAAAAGTATGCTTCATTACTTAATATCTTTGATCATTACCTCAAATAATGGAAAAATACAGTGAATATGGAAATATTAGTGGTGCTTTTTTTCCCTCCCTGAAATGGTGAATGTTATCTGCTGTAGATTTGAAAAACCTTTAACTACATGACTTAATTCAGCATTAACTTATAATAATGCAAATTGCCATTTTGTGACATATAGCAGTAGGTCTTGTCCATCTTGCCTATTTCTGAAGAAGAAATGGACAAGCTTGACTGGACATGTGTACACTTGTCTGTCACTACATAAAGAAAAACAATGACTATTCTTTATAAAGCACTCAGGACATGACTGAAAGAAGCAAAATTACAAAATTCTACTGAAAAGCAATATTTAATAAACTCCAAATTCCTCATATGAGACTCTAAACTCAAATTATAACAAGTGTTTCATTTCAATTTTTACACTGAAGTAAGACATTAGTGTTCATATCTATGGAGTAATACAGAGCTTTGAAAGAAAAAACAACTGAACAACCAACTAAACACCTGCATTACTGCCTGCCTGAACAACAGCAGAGACAGTGAGTCACAGATCTGCAACTGACTCACAGGATCAAATTCCAACCAGCCCACAGAAATCAGTATTGTTAATACTCTTTACAATGCATCTGTGCAAGACCTTTTTGTAATAAACCATCAAACAACACAAAATGTTTTCAAGAGGCTTTAACACATGGTTAATAGTGTCAAGTGAAATTTAAATATGGCAAGAGGATAAAATTTCATGACAAGAATAAACATAAAATGAGAAATCCTTTGTCACAAAGTAAGTACGAATTAACACCTAAGGCTGTCTACTGTAGAAAAATAAAGGGAACTTTAATTCCTACTTAAACATTTCATTTACTCTGGAATTTATATAATATTAATTTTCTATTTCCAGAAAACAACCAATGAGCCTTTTACCACCCCTCAGACACCTGTAGAATCACAGAACTGCTGCTGAAAATCACCTTAAAGACATAGTGAGATTCTCCACTGAAGCCTGATCAAATGCATTGATGCACTCTACCACCTATTTTTAAACTGTTCCTATAAATATCCAGTGAAGGAGATGCTATTGACTCCTAGAGATGCTTTGCTGTATTAAACCACCTTAATAAGTATTTTTTAAAAGACAACCTTGATTTCTTGCAAATTAGAATTTTAAAAAAAAGCCCAATAAAATCAAACAACTAGAGGATTTAGAACTTGCAATACTTTTGAGGATCTTGCCTAAAAAAGATGTGAAGAAAAGGGACTTCAAAGCATTGTCAAAACTGTGTTCGGAATTTCTAATTATCAAAATTTATTAACAACAAAACCACCCCACCAAAACCAGAAAGAAGCAGGCTGTTTTAAAGGCAATCAAGTGCAATCATTATTGAACTAGTCGTAAGTATCTTGACATCCATTCCATTTTGTCAAAGTCATTACAATAACCTCAGTAAAGCACAGCAAATGTAAACAAACAGGGATGTATCAGGCACTGTAAGACCAAATTTCACGCTATGCAGCTAATATCAAAACATGGGAGCATTTACATTCTGATACCTGCAGGTTTCTGGCCTTCAGGGCTTCAGACAACAGCTAGGAAACAAACCTAACATGAAGGCTCAGGAAACAAGGTGGCCAAAATCTATGGTTAAAATCATGCATCTTTACATACATGCCCTAGGGTAAGAGGGAAGAGAGAACTGGATGGATTCACTGCTTTGAGCAACCACAACTGGATATACAACGAGGAAAGGACCAGGGGAATTTCATATGCTCACTTTTGGTTAATGTTTGAAGGTCTTCAACAGATGGGGGTCCATTTTTCTTCTCATAAGGAATGACGGTTGTCAAGTACTGTCAAATGAAAAACAGAGTTACTTGACAGTCCTTTCATGCAACTCTGTTGTTTGCATTTCATTTTGTAAAAATTGTAGCAATTGAAATTGCTAGCCACAAATAATTATATTTCAGAACAGATTAAGATTCTACCTTTCCATCTCAGAACTTTTACTACAGAAACCAAGTTTGTTTTGTTTCTTTTTCCAAATTATGTGGCCACTAGAAGTCATGCAGCTAACTGTCCTCTCTGCAAAGAAATGATGCTGTCCCACAGTTAGGTGGAAATGTAAACAGATGGCTTTCACCTTCTGCTGCTATACACTTCCAACCAAAAAGAACAAGGCAAGCCTAATGAAACATAATACCCCAGAATACAGAATTTGATTTAAATTATCAGTTTAAATAGCTGAGTGTACTAACAGACAGTTTCAAACCAACTCCTTTTAAATTCTATTTACTGAAATCTTTAATTCTAGTCTGCTTAAAAAAAAAAAAAAAAAAAACAGCAAAATTTCTGAAATCTTTCAAGATTTTCATACCTGCAGTGCAACTAGGATTAATTTTCAAATTCCTGATGTAACCCTGTTGGGTCTTATAGAACATGCATTTTAGGCAACACCTTGCTTTGCAGCCTGTATAAATGCATATTTTCCTTAAAGAGGTCAGAATTTCAGAAGTACTAAAAGAGCTGGAATTTTCCTCAATGGAAAAGCCTTGTACAATTTCTCTCAAGTTAATTTTTAAGACTAAAACCAGGAACTTTATTCTGGTTTTACAGCTACAAGGCAGTAGGCAAAGTAACCCTCAATGTCTCGTTCAGCTTGACATCTAAGTAGTTCTCCAGGCAATGAGCAGAAAACACATTACAACAAGGTCTCCTCCTCCCCTTGGTAACAGCCCTTCCTTCAGTGAGAGCCAGGTGTAACTCAGCCTGTGGCGAGGAGCTGCACCTTGCAGGGGGAGCTGAGGCTTGCCACACGCAGCTGTAACCACTGCCCTGTTTGCAGCAGGATCACGCACCTCACGCCCAACCACGACATCTGCCTAAAAGCAAACAGCTCAGCAGCACTGAACCAACTGCACACGTGGTGCTGACACCTCCCCAAGACCTGCTGCAAACACAGGGTGCTTTTCTCCCTCCCTTTTCTTTCGGCATTTTTTCATGCCCACTCAGCACAGCAGAGAAAAGGGTGCAGTGCTTCTCGGGAAACAATCAATTTCCAATTTCTTTTCCAGGAGATGTAACCAAGTATCACCAGAGAACTGTGCTCTTAATAAAATCACCAGAATATAGATATAGAATATATCTATAATATAGAATCTATAGCTGAATATAAGTCTGCTGAATCTGCCAATAGCAGAGATGAAAGTGGATCTACTAACACAGAAATCAGATTTCTGGCTGTCTTTCCCAGCTTTCAGAACTACATGGCATTCTACCCTCTACCTGGACAATAAAACACTAGGATATTTCACTGTACCAAATATCAACTAACCCTGTTTTGCTTCTCCTGTAAACTTCACCTTTCATTTTTCCTAACAGCAGCAATTAAAAACAAAAAAAAGGAATTTCTTCATTTCCAGAAATATTTTCCTTCTAGTCATCACCTTTGCAGCTGTAACAATCAGTCTCTATAACAGCACTATAAAAACTCATTTCCTGAATTACTGTGTGAAGATAACATATTATGAAAATAATGAAGGAGTGACTGAAGTGTAGCTTACTGACAAGACCAAGTGTTTAATCTGCTGTGACCTCTAAATTTTTGAAGCAGATTTGATGACATGATAAAGCAGCAATTCCCACTGCAATTTTTCATCGCCTAAGAAAAGTGTTTGATATGCCTGAAAATCAAAGTAAAGATGACTGTCTTGAATTTTCTTCTGGAAATATGATCCCAGAAAGAGCTACCAACATTTCAATAGTTTTTTTTTTTACTACATTTCCAGATAGGAACAGGGAGTTCCCATTGGAGGCTTCTCTTTACATGGTGAAAATCTCTTAAGTGATTTTTATTTATGTCTCAAACACATGCACAGAAAATGGGACTAAGATTTTAAAAAGGGAAGTACCCACTATGAGACAAAAAATCCTAATCAAACAAAACCCTCCCAAATAGAAAACAAATGCCATAGAAAAATAGATTTCCAGGCATAAATCATAAAAGAGCTGGTATCTCTTCTACTTTCTACCCTACATTTAATTTTAAATTCATATTACTTCTGTGACTTCCTTTAAAATACAGGAAGGGGAATAAAAAACCCCATAAGGGGTTTTCTATATCCATAAGGATATAGAAAAGAGAGATCATACTTTTTGGGAGACCAACATGTATCAACAAGTATGATCAACATGAAGAATTACATTAGTAAATTAACTCAAAAATGACTGGAAGAGTTATTCAATCATTTTAACGTGTGATTATACTATTTACTATTTATCTATATAGGAGGCAGTGAAAGTCTTTTAACCAAAAGTATGATGACGTAGCTAGGTGAGCTCATTTTATGAAAATATATGATAGTTAAAATATCTAATGATACAGGTATAAACAGCTGTAATTTATGGTTAAGATAGCCAAGGAAAAAAAAACCCAAAAAACCAAACCAGCATACAGGTACAGCTTTACTAGTAGTGTAATAACACAGAGTGATAAAAAGTCCTGTTAGGTAAGCTCTGTGCATGTGTTCAAGATCCCCAAAGCTGAGGACAAATAAATAACTGGATCAATGTATTCATAAAATCTCATACATACATATGCTTTGCCTGAGAAAGCAGGTCAGCCTTTGATTTCTAGTCTCATAATTGCAGAATGACTTGAGAGGAGTTGTTTTACCTCCTAAACTCCTCTGCAGGATACAACACTCATCTTCCAGACAAAAGCCTAATCAGCCTTGACTTCTAAAGTACCAGTCAATTTATTGCCTCAATGGACTTCTCACCAGGGAAAAAAAATAACTCTAATGGACTCCTCTGACAAAACTGCATAAACTAAAATAGTGTGTACACATTAAATAATGTGAAATACCAATATTTTGTTGTGTGCCAAAAGACTAAACAACAGCACAAGCATTAGCTTGTTCACTAAAATTCAGAATGCAGTTAATAAAATACATACTACAGATCTGAAATAGCAGGCAAGTTATTACTTTGAAATAAGGCATAAGAATCTTGCTTCTGAGGTACACACAACATCTATAAAGTGCTTCCAAGGTACACGCAACATCTGATGCCCACTGAAGCTGTCTCTGCTCTACATTTCAATATTTAAATAACCAACAAAAGGCACAAACTTGCCTATAGCTCCTGTATTTTATATTGGTAATCTGCATTGCACATATTTGGCTACCTTTAAAATGCAGTTTTTAAAGGCAAAAAAGTACAGTCTATACATTTTCGAGGTGCTGCTCTGTTTTTAGATGTATCAGCTCTGAACATTTGAAGAAAAAAGAAATCAAAACCTTTTTTTATTACTCAAGTTGCTAATGCTGAAGGCTGAAACACTACATCTAACCTGATACACATTCTTTGACTGGTTATTAGATTTTTACAGACATGCAATGTAATTGCTAATGCTGAAGGCTGAAATACTACATCTAACCTGATACATTCTTTGACTGGTTATTAGATTTTTACAGACATGCAATGTATCAAAAGCACACATTATGTTAAAACAGACTTTCAGTCTGGGGTAAGAAATACAGGTTAATAATTAGCTCAGTGCATCAGGGTATCAAGTCTTGAATCTCTTGAGCTGCTGAGGAGAGAAAGAGACTGTAGGCAGTTCAGAAACCTGAGGTAGGGAAGCAGAGATTCCAGAATTTTATTCTGTTTTTTCCTGTCTCAGCATTTATCTTCAGCTACTGTCAATTTTTAAGATCTCAGCTCCTACCAAAAGTGCAGGCAAAGAATGAGAAAAAAGGGAGAAGATAGCCCAGCACCTGTTTCTCTCCACTTGAGTTTCCAAAGGTGTGGCGGAAGCCATTCTGTATGACATTTGAGATCCCTTCCATGCTGAAGCGCTAAAAGTAGTGAAAACAAAGCAGAAAGAAAAAAAAAAAGGGACAGAGAAAAGTTCAGAAGACTATTAATCAGCATTTATCAAGACTATGAAAGACAAATGGATAAGACAAGCTCCAAGGTGTATTTCAGCACACTTCTATTTCTTTACTCACCTACTTAATTTTTTTAAATAAAAAGAAAACCTTATAATGGCAGTTAAGCAGAATTTCTACACCAATATTTATTCAAACAAAATCTTCACACTGCAGACTCAATAATCGAGACTTGCCTTTTACGGCTGTTTCATTTTGAATTGTATAAAAATAGCATTTTTCAAAGTTCAGCTCACTGTAAAATTCCCTCTAACGTTTGTGTTTGAACAATGTATGTTTAGAGACACTATTGACACCAATTTTTCAGATTTTAAGCATGTACTAGAAACACTGTTCAGAGGTAGTAATTTTCAGCTCCAACTCTTTAAAACTTTTAATGCTTTCATGCTTCCTTTTCCACAACTGAAGCATAGATTAGTATTCCCTGTATTCTATAATACTATAAAATATACACAATTAGATAATAACACACCCATATTAATTTCAAGTCCCACTGCATGGAATCATGGAATCCAAGTAAAGAAAAAGCAGTATATAATCCAACTACACATTTTTCCTTGAACTTTGTAATCCTTTTTGCTTGTTGGAGAAGTAAAAAAAAATCAAAACGGTTTTGATGTTTAGCATGTGATATAAAATCACCAAGTGACATGAACATAAAAAGAAGAAAGAGCCAAGCTGCTGACATAGGGCAATATGATGAGCACACCTCAGCATGTTTATCTGAAACTATTTATTTATGTGAGGGGAATAAAATGTGCTGGAATACAGTGTTATTTTACCGTCTAAAGCACACAAGGTCAGTAAAGACATACATTTTGCCAAAGCCATCTTAACTCTTTTAAGATATCCTAATTGAAGGAACGGGTATCTTCAAGCCCTGACGATTTTTAATTGCTCCCTAGTTTCCCCTTATGAAAGAGGTAAAAGTTTAGAAGTCTGAGAAACTGATTTACCCAAAGACGGTATTAAGGACAAAATAATTATAATATCTGGGGTTTTTTTTATATTCAGTTATAGTATCTACAGGAAAATTAATTTTCTTATGAGTAAGACAATTTAACTCTACTTCCAAGCTTTGCATTTAAATGAGACTTCAGTACAGTTAACAAAATAACCAATGAATACATTATTTATTAACAGGAACTCAGTCTTCACAAAGCAACTAGAACATACTATCTGCATGCACCACATTGTCAGCACTTCAAAAAAAAAAAAAAGGAAAAAAGGGGCTGCTGAAGAAAGAAACCTTGAACCTTGCATCTGCATGCACCACATTCTCAGCACTTCAAAAAAAAAAAAAAAGGAAAAAAGGGGCTGCTGAAGAAAGAAACCTTGAACCTTGCACCTCCTTCTGGGAGACAGCTCTCAAATCTGTCCTTGATGACAGTGAAATCTATTTTCAAAGGAATCACACACATGCTGCTACAGCCTCACCTGTGAGCCAGTCTGTTCAATCCCTCTTAGAAAGCAACCTGACACATCTGTATCTTGAAGCGACCAAACACCAAAATGTCTTATCCTGGGACCATGCAAAGTTATACCTGAAAGCATCATTCAAGTTTCTAATCTTTAAACTAACTAGAACAGCTTGTGAATCACTCAAGTTCCAAAACAAAGTAATTATTTTTCTTTCTAGGTAGAATATCCCCTTTTGTTTTTCCATGACTGGCAAGGAAAAAGGAACTATTCACTGTGCTCTTGTAAATGGATGACAATTTTGTATGGTTTTCCAGACATATACTTTCTTAAGTTCCACCAAAACTTAGCCACACACACAAACATCTCTCATTTGACAGATGAGATCAGAACCCTATTTGGGGTATATCACAGGTATCTTATGTTTGTAAATTTAGAAATAAATTTTGAATTAATTTCTAACATTTAATATTTCATTATAAATGTTTATTCCTTGTATTTGAAAAGAAAACCCCAAAACCATCTCATGTTGAACTCAAACATTATTTCTGGGACTTAGCCAAGATCTACAAAACCACATTTTTTAAATCCCATAAGAATCACTAATAAATTCAAACATTAATATGTCACTTAAGTAATTTTAAATTATACTAAACAGATAGGAAAGAAAATATTGCATTGACAAGCTAATAACCTAATTTCTTTTGTTCTTTGACTCCTCTTATCCAACTCTACTTGAAAGATGTTTTTCCTTTTGTTGCTATGTTCTGTAAAGAATAAAACAAATTATCTCTTCCCTGTATACATGCACTACACTTTGGCCTCCTTCCTGTCTCTTGTTGAGTATAGTAACTCTGCCACAGGTTAGGAGATCCAGGGTAAGACCTTCACTTTTTTCCTACCTAGAAACCAGCATGATCAATACATATGTGTGCAATGACAGTAAGAACAGTACTGAATTGCCTGCAAGACTAACACATACTAAAATTCACACAGTGAAACCAAACACATAAATGAATTTGCCTACTGACAATAGAACGCAGAGTAGTACATCCAAAGACAGTATTTTTTGCAAGAAAGGTATGCCAGTTCCAGGTTGATTTGCAAACAGTCAAAAAATATTTTCTGCATATGAAAAGAGTAAAATATATGACCCTGTGAAAAAATTCTAAACAGGAAAAGCTTAAGCCTTGTTTGTGAATGAAGGCATGGAAGCAGGAGTACCAGGTATCTTAATATAATCTAGGACTACTACCTCCCATAGCAGAAAAAAACCCCAAAAAAAGTTTAAACGTATAAAGACTTATAAAAATTTTCTTACTGTTCCAGGCATATGACCTCTTTCTTGTTTGCCATTCTGAGGACTACCATTTTTCAGCTTCTTTTTCTTCTTTGCTGTTTCTTTGTGTTCTCGCTGTTTGTTCTGTACTTCAATGAGGACAGAAATGAAGCTGTTTTTCACTTCCTTCTCAAACTCCAGCTCATCTCGTAGAGCCAGCTGCTGTACCAGTTCCTCAGAATAATCCTTAATAGCAGTCTCAATTTCTTCTAGCAGTTCATTTAATTCAGCAACAGACAATCTTTTGACTCCTACAAATAGTTCATATAAAAAGTAATATGTCAAGATTTTAAGCATGAGTAAACTTGTGGGAGTTACAAGAAAAATGTACTCTGAAATTTCTCAAAACAAAAAATTCAGTTCTAAAATCACATAGAACAAAACAATATTCCTAAAGGAATAAACACACCCCAGAGGTGACAAGATTAGCAACAATAAGATGGTTAAATTTTCTTCTTACTTCTGAGAAATCTGGGATAATCTGCAAATATGAAGAATGTGTTGGTAGTTTATGCTGGAAGCTGAATTAAGTGCTAAACTTCTGACACAGCTATTAACTATTAGTTTCCTCTACACTCACTGTTCAAAGGAAAAGGGCTTCATATTTTCTGAACTACTGGGTGATGTGTTACAGATAGTGCTATTATGACCAAGAAAATGTTTTAAGGCTTGCTTGGGTTAAAAAAAAGCAGATTTTTGAGGACTGCTTTCTGTTCCAGTTTAGATCTGACACACCTAGGAAGCTGGCAAGTCCCAGCAGCTGCTGTGTCAAAGAACATAATCTTATTTGGCACTTGACAAACAGCTAGTCCTGATTACACTGACAGGTACAATCTGTTTAAGGACACTGCATAGATACTTGCAATTATCTAATTTCATTTAATTAGTCTAGTAAATATCCTGTCTACAAGAATACTTGTAAGAGAAAGCACCTACAGACAAGTGTTGAAAAATACAAAAAAGGCCACAAACTACAATAAAGTGTAGCTCCTAGAAGCATCAAAGGTAGTAAGTGAAATGTGAATTTTCTCTCTTAAATTACAGCAATGAAAATTGATTGGAGAAAACTCTTGTCACTTACTTAACTGAAGAAAAGGCAATGAAACCTGTTAATTAAATTCCATGTCAAGGAGCCACAGTTTTTCAAGGTAGCTTAGGCCTTAAACTCTGTTCAAACACTGTAACAGTACTCAGAGAGGGCACCTGTGAGTATCAACACTTAAGAACCAGCTTCACAGCCTAAAAACCAATTGTTCTAAAACCACAGGTGTAGGTTACCCTACTGCAGTCCTGACTGATGACAGATCAGTTGTCATTATCAAAGTCTTGAAAGGGCTACATAGGAAATCCTCAGCCAATGCACATGAGTGGGGACAGAGGAATTCAAATGCAGAAGACTACATGGACTGAAACTCAGTAGGCTGAGGAACTCACTTGTGTAACCAGAGCTTTATTTTTGGACTGCCTTAATGTATGTCTTTTACTCTCCAAGAAAAAAGTAAATAAAAGTGATTTCCTGCTCTGAATCCTAAATGAATGAAAATCTCTGATCTATCCTATAAAAATCAAGATTTCCTAGGAAAAACCTGTAAAAATTTCTGAGAGATGCAGACCAATTCTCAAGCACCTTCACACACTAAAAATAGGTAGCAAGAGTTTTTAATAAAGCAGTGACCTGAAAGACATAAAAGCAGAATCCGAGAAACTGCTGAAGCGAAGTTAAATTATCTGCCAAAGTAACTCAAGGCACTATTTGGTCGAGACTGACCTTTAAACTGTAAAGATGCAACAGACAAGATGAACTCCTGAGGCAAAGGAAAATTGACATGATATGAAATACTGAGCAAGCTTGATTAGCTCCAAACCTTAAGACATATGGAACTGTCAGAAAACCAGGAAGCCCTGCTGAACACAATACATTTTGCTTTTCACTTTCCTGAAATTTATGTGTTGAGACAGTTAAGAGACCATTTTCATGGTTGGAATCTCTTCCATAAATCTGAAATGTAGCAGAAACTCTAAGTCATGCCACAAGAGGTCGGCCAGTTTTCTGAATCTTCTACAGAGTTTGTATTGTTAACCCAGACTACAGGAAAGAGAGCAACAAACTTTTAAAGAAAGACCAAAGCAGAAAGACCATCTATCAAAAGTTCTTTGTGTCCCTACTACCTTCTAGAATTCATGTTGGTAAATGTAAAGATTAAACAAAATTTTCCATCATGAAACTGATTAGTCACAGGGTTTTTTTAACATGCAATTCAACCTACTGCAATTTAATTATTAATCTAATTTTTCCTTTGCTTTGTATAGGGAAGCACAGATGATTTCATCTGAGTAGAAGAATTTCATCTGAGTAGAAGATACAAAGGATATTTTTCATTTTTAAGCTTTCTGAAGAGGAATGGACAGGGAGGATCGAAAAATATGCATGGTCCGTATGGGGCAAAAAAGACATGGTTGCCTTATTTTTGTGTTACTGTCTATCAAGACATGTTGCAATGAGTGAAACTGTATCAAAGGTATGGTAAAGCTTTATTTACTGAATAGCTTTCAAGAGCTTTAGCGCATCTTAAACATTGTATTGGCTTCAAGAAAGTGTCCCACATTACAGAAAAATAATGAAGTTTAATAAAAAATTACCAACTTATCACTTTACCCATGAAGCAATCTCATTCCAATGTTTCAACCTTCAGCATATTTGCTTTAAACTTAAAATCTATAAAGTCTTATTTTTATTCTTAGTCTTAAGAAAGCTGACAAAGGTAAGTCCTCTACCACTAAATCTAGGCTACTATTTCAGAACATTTTGAAAATATTTTTTGAATGCAGATATTTCATAAGAAGGACTTGCTAAGAATCAAGCACATGGCAAACTTACGCTTTAAATTATTTTCATTAAGCATAAGAGCAAAAATGCTAAATAAATACCACTTACTCTCTTCATAGCTGTTGTTTGTACTGGATCTCTTGAGGGTCTGAATTTCCTGGGAAAGTATAGAGAGCCTATCTGATTGGGTGGGTGTTTCATCATCTTCTGGATCAGGCGATTCCTGCATCATTTCCTCTATTTCTTCAATCACCTTTGAAAACGAAAACCCTTATGAAAACCCTCCTACATGAAGAGCTTGCAATTTGAAGCAAAGCTGGATGAAACTACCACCAAGACTAGATGGAAGAGGATCAATAAAATCATACTGACATTTCCTCCCTATCCTTGCTCTCTGTTACCTTGTAACAGTAAATTGGTGATGGTATAACAAGAAGTGCTCTGAAACTATGGGGTTGTTTCTGTATGAAGGTACCCATGATTCTGCTTAAGAGAACTAAATTAAAGAGTAAGCTGGAGTATCTTTTCCGAATATTCAGTTGAAGGAAGACACAATAACAAAAATCAGTTACCTCCCCCACTCTTTATTCCACCACATTTTTCTGTGTAAAACAAAGACCCCTCCCTCCACCAACCAGAAACTAACAAAATGAAAACAAACAAAAACAACAAAGAAAAAGTCACAAAAAACTCTCTGACAAACCAAAATGCCCCTCTAAACAGCCTGAAAATCTGCTGTGCTTGTGAGAAGTTTTTTGAACTGATCCACCATAACCTGAAGTTGGTTTGCATCCCTGGCATAAGACCTGAGCCAGACAAAAAGTATGACAACAGAAATTCTGTGCATAGATAGCTTACTTTACATCACATAAACTATTACATTTCTACAGGCTAAACCATTAAATAGACATCTGAATAAATAACACAGCAACTTTTAGAAGTTTAGAGGCTGTAGTCAGTGCTGAGATCCAGCCCACAGTAAAAAAGAGCCGAGGCAGTTCAAGCAGCCCTGTCTCCTGTACTATTAATAACCGTGTTCATCAGAGTTCACAGATTAACCATTGCTTAACCATTTAAGCAACAACAAAATAGATTGTTTGCTTACTAAAGCAGGATTTTAATAGACCTTACTCTCATTAACCTTACTAAGAAGAGCAATTTTCAAGATAACTGAAGTAAATCCATGGATTTAAAGACTTTAGATACCAAGTAATTTGAAATCTTAATAGCAGAAACACTGATGTGCCCTCATGTTAGGCAAAAACTTCAAAGAACTCTTGCTAAAAGCAAAGCCCTGTGAAACTATGAAGTGCCACACAGTTATGCTAGAAAATTACAAACTCTACCATACCACTAAGATTCTGAAAATAATTTTGCTTCTTACACATATATTTAATTTAGTAGCATTCCTGACTAATTCATGGTAAGAAATACCAAAGATTTCAAAGACCCTGGACTATCAACCTCACCTGAAGTACTGAAACACTTTTCAAATCTGAATGATGTAATGCTATCTCCCACATTATTAAAACCCTAAACAAAGAACGACCAAGAAGCTTAGCTACAGTGAAGGGCAAGAACAACAAAAATAATAACAGACTAAAAAAACATTCTACACCAACAACAGAGTCTTTGCTGAGCACTTTACCTGTTCTGCCGTGAAGAGTGGCTCTTCATTGATGCAGGAAACAATGATAGAATGCATATCCAACTGTTCTCTCAGCTCTTCATCATCTGACAAGTCAAGGTTCAAGTTGTCATTTACCTAAAAAGCATGAAAAGGTGCATTTATGTAAATATATATACACACCCCTAATGTGAGGGTATAAAATGCACGTGACATGTACAAAAAACAAATGGGGACAATAACACTGAATTTTAAGAATGAAACTGAACTTGGCCCACCATAATGGAATCAATAGTTCTTTCTGTCAAATAGCCTGGAAAATGAAACCAAAACTGCACTTGGACAAAGCTAAAATAGCTGTCAATCATTAATGTCATTAAATAATGTCCACAGAAAAAGACCATATACACACTGACATGCAGATATCTAGATGGGAGGCTATCAAGTAAATACTTAAATCTTAATTGAAGATTGACAAATGTCTGTGTGGGGTGAAAAACTTGCCTACAATGTCTAATATTACACAAACCTCTTACTTTAAGTACTTTTATGGCTCCACTTTATCACATAATAGAAGACATGGAAAAAACCTGAGAAGAGTTGATCCTGAACGGTGGTATCAGAACACTGGTATCACTCCAGATTATTTAAAAAAAAAGTGTAATTGAATATCTCAGGGTCTTTTCAGAAAGAAAGAGAAGTAACACTGTTCTCATATATACACCACCAAATTATATTCATCCTTTCAAACCAAAGATATACGTAAGTCCCCTCCTTAATGAGTCAGGCATATTTTACTCTCACAGTGATATATCCTGGTTTATTTACAAAACTGTTTCTGTACTTTGTCTATTACTAGATTCTAGCCTAGAAAATCCCCTCAAAGCTGCAACGCCCAATGTCTGCCATTTGAGCTCAACTGCCTTAACTGATCTTTGGGCTAATTTACAAGCATTTTGACTGGCTGTACAAAGCTCTTGCTCTCACAGTATCAGTTTTCAATTTTTCTTGTAATTTCTCCAATTTTCTCAGTTTCATCAGAAACCTTAATAAGTTCCCAGATTCGTTTTGAACCTGCAACCGATATCCCCAGATAGCTCACCTGTAGAGATAAACGCACAATTTTCACTTCTTCAGCCCTCAGAATGAAGTAAAATGTCCACTTTTTTCCACAATCTGAATTCCAGTAACTCTGCAGTGAAAGGCTCCACTAGGACTCTCTCTTCACCTACTACACAGATGCACTCCAATTTGGCATTTTTTAAATGCCTGCTGTCCCCAAGTATTTTTTCACGCACATAGGATATGACAACAATGGTGGGATAGTAAGCAAGCATAAGTAAGCAAGTCTATCTAGAAGGAGATCTGCTTTCACTCCTGACATCTCCAGAAACATTTTGAGAGCCCTTCAAAAACATTTTGATAATACAGACTAATAAACCAGCAAAAATGGCATCAGCTGTAACCTGGACTAAAAGGAACACCTGGCTTTGCACCCAGCCACACTCCATGCCTCCTGTCCTCCTGCTACCAGGGAATGAGCCATTTAAAAGCAATCTAGCAAAAACAAAGCAAACAAGGAATAGCACAATTCCATTCCTCATACCACTGAGCACAAAACTTCCACCCAGCTACTTCTTTCACTGTCAGAATGTATAGAAGTGTGCATAGACCTGTCATATGAAGGAACCAAGATCAGGTGAATCAGCCTTATTGACCTCATATCTTTCCCTACTAAACAGGAGGAGAAATGCTTTCTGCACAATTTTGGTAGCATATTATTAGTTTCAAACACATCAGGGAAGTGTTACTTAGCTGTTAGTTATCATTGTAAGGAAGATAAAACAAGATACTAGCTGGTCCATATGTGCTGTCACATATCCAGCAATACTGCTGAACACAAAGCAGCAGAAGAAAAGCATGAAAGTATGTCAAACACTCCCCACAGCCTTTACACATCAGAAGGCATTCCATGTGGAGTGAAAGCTGAAAAAACTTCAGATACATTTAATCCATGAACTGGTTTTCTCTCTACTGGCAGCATATCTAAGATTCTTTCTAATCCAGAAACACTTTACACTTTTTTATGTACTTTCTTCATAACTTCCTGCAACTAACTTAAAAAAACTATACGAAACATCTTCTTATGTACTATACTTAGTTCCTTACCAAGAAATCCATTAGTCTTCCAGTCAATTTTTCTCTGACACAAGGTCACAGCATGGCGGGGCTGTATTATTAGTTAAACTGTAGGAATTTAATTACTCTAAAGCCATTTATACATCTGAACAAGGACTCAAATTAGAAGAAACATAAGTCAAATTCAAGGGATAACCATGAGATGCAAATCAAGAAAACGAGTTCCAAATTTGCACCTCCCTCTACTGAACCCCAAAGTATCTTCTTCTTCAGCAGAACAATCTTTGCTCCTGTCACAGCAAAAAGCACCTGTTGATTAGCTAATGATAATCAATTATCTTTGACAGAAGCCAAAGCATTAACCAATTCTCAGGTTACAAACTCAGGTATTTTTACAACATAACTGAACTTCACTATGTTTAAAAGATAAGCCAAACTTAACTTCACTATGTTTAAAAGATAAGCCACAATTTTCCTCAGAAAACCTGTGAGATGGGAATTCGTCACAGCTTTTCTTCCTGAAGTGTTTTAATCCACTTTTAAGATCATCAGAGGACAACCCTTTCTATAAACCTTGCTGAAGCTCTTAATTTTCTGTTCCTGCCCCAGAGAACTATTCTAACTCTTAAATAAGGAAAACAAAACAAGCTCTTGCACTTCAGTGTCTCCTGGGCCACCTTTCTTGTTAAACGAGCCATCTGTCTGTGGAATTAGATGAACTTTGGAAAGTTCTCACTGGATTTACTAAATCAGAGTAACTCTTGCCTCTTTTCTTCCCTTACCCAGACCAGTGTTCAACATGAATGAATCATAGAGCAGAAAGATTTTATGTGAAACACTTTCTCATTTTACATGTTTTTCTATCATGCTCTGGCTCTAATGAAGAATCATCTAAAACTAACCCTGAATTATTCCAGCCCAGGGTGACGGAAACATCCATCAATGGTTCTTTGATTTTTAAAAAGCTCTCAAGTATAATAGCAAGTACTGAAAATATTTCCAGCTACTTAAAAGCAACATTCTTTTATACAAATGCAGACAGTTTTACTTCCCTGCTGAGTACCAAAGATCCAAAGAGGGTACTTCTGCTGATCAGAACTTACCCCTTTTTCTGAAAGATTCAGTGTTGGCAAGTGCAAAGCTCTGGTGTGGGAAGATTTCCAGTCAACTGGCATCACGTTACCATAATTATCAGTCAAGGCATTCCAAATCCTGAAGAAAATAATAAAGGAACAAAAATGCAGACCTCAAAACAAGCAGCAACTGAATCAGAAATAACCATATTCCTAATGATCATATATCTCTATCAGTAACTGTATTTTCCTCCCTAAATATTCATCTGCAAGTTACTGAAAACATTTTTAGTGTTTTAAAGGTATGAGAAAATGTTTTTTGATAAATGTAAGTTAATTCCCTTTTTAAGCAACAATGTATGCACAGCAGTGAAAAAAACCCAATAAATGAAGACATAGCTTCTATACTAATTATGTAACTACACTCAAAATCTTTTCTGGGGGTGGATGAGCCTTTCCGTCAATGAAACTTGAGCTGAGCTATAAATTGCATTCCTAATGTTGTTTAGCAGAGGCTGAGCAGCAAATTCTGAGCCAAGTCTTTTCTTTATTTCCTTTCCATTTATCACAGAATAATGAAAACACACAGATCAGACTAAAATTTTGGAAGAAACAATTTTTCTTCTAGGAGAGCTCAGCCCACCACTCTTGTCCTCGGTCAGTCTTTACTGTTTCTAGAGTGTGTATCCTCTCTGGCTGTCCTGGAGGCTGGCCCGTGCAGACCTGAGGCTTGAAGCAGCTCAGTCTTTAACCACAGCAGCACTGCGAGCAGGCTGCTTCCTCAAGTCCCCAGCCAAGCCCTGCCTCCAGGCGCTATGCTGTGGGTGGATGTTTGGAATGGTTGCCTAGCTCAGGCTCACAGGAGGTCAGAGGAAAGGCCGAGGCAGACACAGAAAGGCAGACAGAGCCTCATCACTGCCCAGCATGATTCATGGTTCACTGAACTTACCTCAGTGTTTACACCACAGATCTAGTGTTTTGCTAACAGGCTTTTTTTTATTCTTCTCTTAGAAGAACAAGACATACAGTTGAGTTACCTTAAAGCAAGACAGCAGTATTTTAAATAAAGATTAGCTGACTAAATTTACTATAAAATAAGAAATAGAAGCATTCGTGAGATAATGTTAAAAACTGTACAGCAGAATGGCTCAGAAAGGCTCTATTCCTCCAGGAAAAAAACTCCAAACAATTATTTCAGTTGCAGCTGCAGTTTTGTTCTTCACCTGCTTTCTGCACTTTCCACATTTAAATTCAAGCAGCGAGACAGCGGACACTTTGCAAGAAGCTAAACAAATACTAACCACGGTCACTGCACTTCTGAACCAGCACTTCTCGCTAGCTCGGCGGGGTAAGAAGCTCTGCGATGCTCACACGCTTCCCTGGCAGTCGGGGGGATAAAGCCAGAGGGCTCCAGGCCAAACCCGCGCCGCGGCGGCCGAACGTGCCCCCTCGCCGAGGCCCGGCGGCTCCCAGCTGCAGCCCCGGGGGCGGGGAAAGGCTCCGCTCCCGCAGCCCACAAGCCCTGCTGGGCTCCGCAAGGCCCAGGGGTAGCGCTCTCGCCGGGCAGGGCTGGCGGGCCGCGCTGTCCCCTCGGGCCGGGCCGGGCCGGGCCGGGCCTCCCCTCCGCTCCCTCTCCCTCTCCGCGCCTCCCGGCCCGCACTCACTCATCGTCCTGCAGCGCGCTCTGCTCCGTGAGCGGCCGCAGCGGAACGCGGCTCTCGCCGCCGCCAGCCCGGGCCTGCGGGGGCTCGAAGCAGAGGGACAGCTTCGCCCCGAGATCCCCGCCGCCCCAGCCGCCCTTGTCGCAGGCAGCCTCGGGGCCGCTCCCCGCGGACGGCTGGAATCCCGAGAAGTCCTGCCAATCGCCCGGGTCTCGCTGCGAGGTGGCCGCCGCCGCCATAGCTGGGGACGCGGCGCTGCGCGCTCCCGGCGGTGCGCGCTCCCGGCGGCGCGCGGCGGGCGGGGCCCGGCTGTGGCAGCGATTACAGGGCAGGGCCGGGCTGGGCTGAGGCAGCGATCCCAGAGCGGGGCTGGGCTGGGCTGGGCTGAGGCAGCGATCCCAGAGCGGGGCTGGGCTGGGCTGAGGCAGCGATCGCAGAGCGGGGCTGGGCTGGGCTGAGGCAGCGATCGCAGAGCGGGGCCGGGCTGAGGCAGCGATCGCAGAGCCGGGCTGGGATGTGGCAGCCGCACACAGCGGAGTCCGTACTGACTCACGGCTCCGCACCGAGTAGGGCCGGCTCATCGGGCAGGAGGGGCAGGCGTAGAATGGTTTGGTTTCGAAGGGACCTTTAAAGATCACCAGTTGCAGTGCCTCTGCCGTAGTAGGAGTATTTGCAGTAGTTTTGTTGTAACTTGTTTTTATACTGTCATTGATGCCTCCATTCAGTCACCTAGTACACAAGAAACTAAGCTTTGGAGACAACTTTTTCTTGCCAGCAATGTGACTCCCATGCCCATCCTTTGCTAGCTTTGTATTGTGCCTTTACGTGCAATAGCTTAGTATGGGCTTTTTTATTTTATTTTATTTTTTTTTTTTGAGCAGCCATGATTTTTTTGTATATCCTAAAGTACGTACCAGCAATTTTCTCTGCTTAATTTCCTGATTCAGTTTGAGCTTCTTTTAATTTTCTCTCTGTTCTTCCTACTTGATGTTTGGCAACACTGCAAGTGGAAAATGCATTCCTAGTTAAGCACTGGAGTGCCACTGAGGTCATTGAAAGGATTTGCATCCTATCCTACTCAGGATTATGACAGGCTGCCAAACCCTAGTGTAAATAGGCATTCCAAATATGATCCTTTCAGACCTTGTAAAGCAGAGGAGGCCAGAACTACTTATGAGTGTTAAAATGTGGATGCATCGTTGTTTTATACATTGATGTTTTCATTGTTTTATACATGATGTTTTCTGTTTCATTCTGATGAAAACCCTAAATGCTTGTGGAATTTGAAGATCCTCTTCTAGAAGACATAAGTCTTTCATAGTTCTAGTCTTGGGAAGGAGCAATAATGCTGGAACAGGTAACTAGCGAGGGAGAAAAAATTCAGCACGATGAAATACAAAGACATGGACATAAATACAGATCTATCCTAGTAAAGTCAATTATGGGCTTTGCAATATTGGGCATTTTTGTATTATTGCAGCTAGCTCTGCAAGAACAATGACTTGGCAGTCAGTAGCAATCCAAACAATAAACACCATGCTGCATCCAGGGAGTACCACATGTGAACAATGTGGACATTTTCAGCCTTACCCTTCACCTTAAAGGATGTACAAGGACTGGCAAGGTCGGCCATACGGCATGGAACTACTCCTGAAGAATTGTATATCGGGATTCTTAAGAGAAAATGGAAACAAGATACAGGTCTCTAAATCAGTGTGTGACATATAAGTACTGATGTACTGCTGCTTGGAATGCAGTGTCAGGGATATTAAATGAAGCCATTAGGAGAGTAGGTTCAAAGAAAGGAGGCAGTTTTTCACAGAGCAAGTAGTTAAGCTGAAAACCACTTTGCCTCAGGTTCTTACATACCAGAACTTGGACATCAAGTTAATTAACTTACAAATTAGTAGAAGAAAAAAACCCCATTATAGCCTAAGAGATGAGTAGTTGCTCTGTGGTTCAGGAAGTCCATGAAGTGCAAATTCTGATTCCATACACTTTTTGTAGGACCTCACATTAGAATCTTGTATGGTTAATCGTGGCTTTCTGTCAGGTGAGACTAGACCAAGTGAACTCCATGGCAGGGCAAAGGCCTAACTTTGCATTTGATTCATCTTTACTGTACGCTGGAACTACTTGGAATTCCACAAAGCTTCTAATGGGAAATTACTTCAGTGTAATATGCAGAACTTTCTGTACATGAAAACTCTTCTTCACCCACAGTACTTTCTGAACTGCTCTGATCCCAAGTCAGCATGACAATAACACAAACTCCTACTCACCGTAATATCAAACTACTAGTGTCTCAAGGACCAGTGCCCAGAAGTGATTAAGCATGAACATTTAAAAAGACATGCGTCTATAGGTTTAAAATTTTTTATTGTGCTGCCAAGAGCCAAATTACAAGAAACCGCCTTACAGTTAAAAAAGTAAACAAGCAATCTGCTGAACCGCAGTGCACTCCGAGTGCCACATATGCATCTATTTTTCAGAAAATTATATCTGCATTTCTCTTACAAGAGCACAACAGGAACCAAAGTAAAAGAGTGTAATGGATACAGCACATAGGATAAATCATATCTTTAAAATAATAATAATAAAATAATAATAATAAAAACATTTTACACCATGTCCTATATCCTGCTAATATTTTCAGAATATGGCCTTGATTGTAAAACAAAAGCAAGCATTTACAATTTCTGGATAAAGACTGCTTACTCTTATGCAAGGAATGGATGTTTTGTCTTGACAAAATCTCTGTAGTTACTGGACAGAAACATCTCTGTTTCATTCTCAGGCTGAGTACAAAACACTGGGGAGACTACATTTTTTCTTATTGGTGGTTGGAAACTGAAGTTATATAAGCAGAAAAAATGTTGACCCTTAATGATACACCTATTTTTTTCTTTGATGCAAACAGCTAGAACACCTTTTTGATATTCTAAAACAAAACAAAAAAAAATTGTTAATCTTCAGATTAATAAATTAGGTCATTATAATAATAAATTAGTTTTTTTTTTTCAGTTTTAAAGTTCAGCAATCTCTGACCAAGTATTTACAACAATACTTGAGAGTTCCTTTACAAAAAATACATTTTCTTTTCACATTAAGCATACTGGGTATCTGTGTCTCTTATGACAAGCATTTGTAAAAGAAAAAAGGCAATGCACAAATGGGTAATTAGTATAAAAGTGCCAAGACCTGTTTGGAAAGTTAACATTGTATTATACAGTCAGAGTTATAAATGAGGCAAGCTACAACAAACTTCCAGCTTAATGCGGACAATATTCCAGTAGTTGTTTCAAACAATTGTTTGCAAAAAAATAAAAAAGAAAAACAAAAAGAAAAACAAAACCAACCAAAATCCAGGAGCTGATTGTGTTATTTTATGGAGTTGATTAGTGCTGCATGTATATTGTCATCAGTGTCTCTAGCCAATGCATTCATTAAAAAGCCTTTTTAAGGCTAAGCAGGAAAAGAAAAAGAAGAAACACCCTGAAATGTAGCAAGTAGCAAGAGCAACGCTTACTGCTATAATCGTGCACGAACTGAACACACGCCAACACAAGAGTGCACACACACACACACACACAAACACGTTCAAATCAAATCAAATCAAATCAAACTGTAGGTAGAATGAGATGCTCTTTTCTTGTCTTTCCTAAACTCACAAGCAATTAAGCATTGATATGGAATGCCTGTTATCTGTTTCTGCTCTGGGTAAAATCTCTCTCAGATAAAAATACATTCAACAAGAAAAAAAAATAGAAAAAAATATATACTGTATACATAGTATTTTATATATACAGTATATATATGTATAGTGTATATACACATGCACGTATATATACATATGTATACCTACATGCATTTGTATATACATATATATACACAAACATACAAATACTTTTTGTTGTTTTTAGCATAATTATATTTACATAAATATTCCTATAATGCTAAAGTTTAAAGAAGCATGATCTCCTTTTTTTTTCTGAGCTTCAAAAAAGGTGCTTGAGTAATATACAATTAAAATTAAGCAGCTTCCTAGCATGGAAGTAGTTTCTAAATCTGCATACCAGTAAATAAGAACATCAACAGGAAAAAAAAACAACAACCTTAAAACAGTCTCTTTTTTACTCTCTTGTACGCAAGAGCTTTGTCCAACAAAAATATTTTTCCTTCTCCTGTATGAACAACCAGAGATTGATATAAAATAACAAAACAAAACCACAACAGACAAAACAAACAAACAAAAGCCCCTGGAACTGCATGGTGTTCTTGAGTTTTCCTTCCATCCTTCCTCCCTTTCTTCCTCACTTCAATACTGCTGTCAAAAGATCCAGTGCTCATATCAGGAATTACTTAGGCCTCAGTCATTTGCTAACTCTGCTGAAGTCTGGCTAATCTAGCCAATCAGCTTTGAAGAAAACAAAAATAAAAACAAAAATAAAAACAAAAAGCAGCACAAGGTATAATTTTGTACATCCTTAATAAACCCACCCTTTATTTTCTGCTATAATCTTTTCCTTGCTATTTCATTAACTACTGCAGCTTCTCATCATATAGAAAAATATTTGCAGCTACACCACACCTGTGATGTGACAAATTCTGTTCTAGGAGTATATTACTGTAGCAACAGCTGGAAAAAAATAATCAGACCTTTTCATATTTTTTTCACCTGGGGTTAGGCTTTTGCTGCAACAGATGCAATTTCAGAGCAACGAGATAAACCACTATCCTGCTGCTCAGCAGTATATTTTCATCTCCAGCCAAGCTTGACCAGCTTTTCTTCTCTGAAACTTCCTTTTACTTCATTGCCTACCCCTAGCCCCTGATTCCCCCTCCCAAAAACCTCTATAGCTATGTTACAAGCAAATACATCTTAACAAGTTTCAAAACTTTGGTTCTAAGAAAACACTTGGTCAGTTATCTCAAGGAAAAGTGGGAATGCTTTTTCTGGCACATTGCAGGAGTCAGAGCTCATCCCAGAAAGGTCTTAGAGCTGTACATGTAGTCACAAATCCAATACAATCCACTAAGCAACTGCACAATTCTAGTTTTATTTTAATAGCAGACTGTCTCTCTTTCTCTCGCTCTCTCTCTTTCTTAAATCCTTGGCAAGGGTGCAATTCTTCAAACTGTTTGATAGAAATTATCTGCCTGTAGGTTGTTCTGTTTCTGCATGCTGTAAAATCCACTGTATCTTGAATCTGGGTCTGCAATTCTTAGCATCCTCTGAGAACTGTCCACCTGGACCCTGGTACCTTTCTCGCAGTCCACATATACCAGTTGATTGTTTAAGCAAGAAGGCTGTTAAAACAGAAAGGAAATATTGAGTAAATAATTCAGTTTTTGTATTCCACACACAGTTTTTAAAGTCTACTTCGTTTAAGTCCACAAACACAAAACAAAATTAAACTGGCAATGAAAGAGTTTGGACTTCTGTTAAAGTTGGCTTATGTCAGACATAACAACAGACCAACACTCTCTTCAGAGTCACCACTTTTCATCTTCTGAATGGAGTTCTGATATTCTCATATCCCAGCTGGGCTGGTGTACCTGTTCTCTGTTAATTCAGCACCACACAAAGGCTTAACCTGGTTGCCCCAGATGTGCAGCAGCTTTTTCCCCAGACTTTTAACAGCCTCTTTATTGCTTAACATTTTCCACAATGTTTTGTTCCTGCTTTTATAAAAACGGGATAGCCTGGAAATAGACACGGCACCTTTGTTGGAGCTTTGTAGCAGGACACTGGAATCCACTGCTTCTTCTGGTTGATGAGCAGGAGCACGATGATCAGTAACAGCGCTATCGTGATTGGGATTGTCACCAAGGCAACAGAGCTGACGGATGCATCTTCGCTGGGGTGTGGCCCACTGCCACTCCGGTATTCTCCCTGGAGATGGTTCATGTCTGCAGGGCAATTGGGAGCATTTGTTAGTAATTATAAAAGGGCCTGGCCTGCAAGGAAGAATGTAATTATAGAAGTCTCAGTTGTACATCTTGTCACTCACAAGAATTTGGACTTTCTCTCCTGCAATGTCACCTTATTTACATAAAGTAGAACAGCTAGTATCTTGTAGAGGGACTATATTAGTCAGGAAAAAGCCATCAAAAAGAGAGGAGATAGAAGGAAATCTAAAGCACAGCAATGACCAAGTCTGACAATAACCTCTTAAAGCCATTTTGTTTGCATGATCTTATCTAATCACAGCCAAATTCCCACTTGTAAAAAATTCAGACTGTGTTTCCAAGCTGAGGAGAGCTTGAAAATCTTAGGATGAAAGTAATTTTTTCTTTTTTACTTTTAAAAACTGATAGGACAAGTATGATGTGTTCACTCTCTCATCTGTTGAGAGTGTATTACAATACCTGCAGCACTCAGCCTGTGAAAACAGACTGTTGGCAGTCTACTAGACTGTAGCAAGTTTTATGTGTAATTGCAAAGAACGGTAACTTTCAATGACATATACAAAATTCCCTCAGTTTGCAGTGGGTGTTTATAATCCCCAGGCAGGACAGTTGCAAGCCAGCTACTAATGCCTGAGAAATTAAAATGCTGGAATTATAAAAGCATAAGCTTAGAACTTTGTAAAACAGTTACATTTCATGCATCCTTTCTCCAAACAATAGAATGCTATGAGATCATCCTCAGATTAAAAGAAAATAAATCCTCAGGTTAAAAATTACATCGTTTAGGTTGTCCTTCAATTACAACAGGTTCACAAAAACTGTGGCACAATGTTATCTCTATGCTGCAATAATACTACAGTGCAGTTTTAAAGAGAAGATGTATTTACATCCTTAGACAACATTATTGGCTGTGTGTCACTATACCTGAGGTGGTTTTTTGTCTAAGGTCTGACATCATGGCTATGATATATGCTGAGCTATGGTACATGTTTTTGCATCTGTGTTTATCTATTCCTGAGAATGTCAAATGGATCAAATGAAGGTCTAGCAACTCCAATGGCCTGCTTTCTAGTTTTTGAATCAGAAAAGACACCCAAGAATCATTTCTGATTCATCATTTTGTTGTATTCTTAATTTTGTAGAACTCCATCATACCAACACAGTTGTTTCTTCTGTGCAGAACATGGAGTGATAATGAAACCAAAATGTGTAAATATAATTTGACTGACTCATCTTTACTCAAAGCAAAATGCATGTACTGCACTGAATTATGCACTGAAGAATATTCTCAGATACAACTGCTCCTTGAATAGAAAAAGCAAACATATTAAAACATGGGGGAATAAACACAGTCTTAAGTTATCCTGGTCTCTATCAGATCTGACCTCTGTGAATGTGGATTATATCATTTTCACTCGGTGTTGGCCAGTTTGGTACTTCTAGTTCAACATCTCCTCGATGATTTGTCTTCTCAATGGGGATGTTAGTGGGGTCAGGTACATACATCTCTGTGAAATGAGAAAAATGTCTTTCAAAAGTTGCAGGCTGCTTAACTTTTCAGTGCTGCTCTTAACTGAGGAAATACACTTGCCTATTTCCAGTGCTTTGTCCTTTAATTTCTTTTAGTTTTTTTGTAATTTTCATTATTAGCCTGGGATTTTGTTTGAAAACTTATTCCATATTGTATATGGGATACATGCCTGTTGCCATTGTCATAATGTGAATGGGACAAAGGACTGGTGTGGACAAACTTGCTTTTAAAAATACCATCTCAGAATACATGCTTTACTACAGGCTTGCTCCTCTGTGATACCCAACAAAACCCCCCCTGCAAAAATGAAGGGAAGGCTACATCTTCCCAGCTGATATATATAAACAGTCCCTACTGGTTTCTTTGCCTTGCTTTTTTTTGTAAACCTCAAAGGAGCGGAATTGCAAAAAGGGGTACTGCTGAATTTCCCCAGTTGTCCTCTCAGAAGAAGTTATCTGCTGACTGAATAAAGTGAGCAAACTTCTGCAGAAGTATATCAGGATTCACATTAAAAACCTCTTGCAATTCTTATGCTCCTTGTTCCCACAGCTAAGAAAATGTCACATTGCTTTTAAGTCAAGTTAAATTGAAAAATAAAGCAATGTGATATTTGAAAAGTAACCAACACTCTCAGAAAAGACAGAAATGTTAATCACTGTGACATAATCTGCAGAGATGTAAGGACATTAAGTTTCCCACTTCATTAACATATTTCCATAGCCTTGTGAAAGGACAAAACAGGGGCAAGCAAGTAATTTTTCAGTTCACAGTTCTCAAAATAAGTGAAATTCAAGCTACATTTTTGCACAATGTGCCTATCTGTTAAGAATATTAATTTTCCTTAAGTCTAAAAGTCTGTTGGCTTTGTGATGCTGTTCAAACATGGACTGCCATTCAAAACCCAATTAAAAATCCTTATTATCGGCCCTAGGAAACCAGCAAGACAATAAACTGGGCTGTCACATCACATTACCTGGACACATGGGACAGCAGCTTCCCTCCACGTTGATGGGCTCAGCACAAGGCAGAGGTGGGCAGCTGACAGTGGAGCAGAGAGTCTGACCCTGCAGGCAGTAGCAGTGTGTGCAGCTGTCAATGTCCCAGCGTTCCTCGTCTGCGTACGTTTCTCCACTGAAGTGGCAGACCACTTTCTTTGGAACTGTGTCTTCTGTGGAAGGAAAACAGTGCTGTGATCATGCAGTAACAGCCAATTACACACAAATTGGATTTCTTTTCTACACACAAAAGCAAAACAATTGCCACAAAGAAATCCCAGATGTAATGAAAAGATCTTCTCTTCATCTTTGAAGAAAATCTTTGTGAAAAAGATGTAATTTCTCCTTCTTTATGAAGTACATAATTAGCCTGGGCTGCTTCTCCTCATTTTCTTAATGCAAGAGGCTAGAGGATGGATGATTGGGACATGAAAAGATATATCAAAAGTGCTGTGAAAATGATGAAAAATTCATTCCCTTTGACTGTTTGAGGCTACCAACTACTCATCTTCCTCCTTGTTTCCTAGTCAATCCTGTTAAGCTAAAATAACCCCAAACCCGTAGCTACCTAAATTTCTAATGACCAAAGCTCAAGAACGATGAACTCTGTCTAGAATAGTTAAAAAAGCAGATTAAGCAGGATGCCAAAAAGGATTGGAGCAACTCTCAGGTGAAATAAGTAGAAGTGCTTAGACTGTAATGATAAAACATATTTGAAGGGGATCTGATAATTGCCCTGCATCAATGGAAAACCCCAGGAAAAGAGCAATAACTAAACTCAGCACATTTTTTAATGGTTAATATTATATAAATTGGAAATTGATGTGATCTTTCTGCCTAGGCATTCAATACACCACTTTTTAATGTTGCATCCTATGCAAGCCTTTTAGGTGGTCTGCAGTAAAAGTATTTCACTAAGAAGGAAGTAATGAATTGCTTAGCCTGGGATGTTTTTTGGTGCTGGAGCACTTTAAGGATAGCGAAAAAACAACACAGCAGAAACTTCAAAAGCTAAGCAGTGCTTTATTTTCATCTTAGCTTCCTCCTACCTTTGTTTCTTAGAGGCAATAATTGTTATGAAACCTGCTGATGACATGAGCTTGCACATTAAACATATGAATGAGATAACAGAATTAAATAATAAACTTCCTAAACTTTCAGATAAATACTGGTTTAGCATTCTCTCAGATGACATCTCTAAGTATGCCAGTTAGACATATTTACCCTATGTCAGCCTTATATATTTTGGCCAGGAGTAAAGGTTTTGATTAGTGACAACATAATAGAGAAATAATCTGGAATAACAAGGCTAGCAGTCAGCAGACCAGTCCAACAGATCTGAGAGAGTAAACTCAAATACAAAAGAAGACCAGCAAGAAGTATTATTGTGAAAACATTAGTGGAATTATCTGAAAAGCATAAATGGTTCCCGAGGTCCTTGGTATCTCATGGCTTACATGGCTTTTAGTGTGGGTCCCAACCTCTCCAAGTAGATTTTTTAAGTGAATGTGGTGTGGGCATGGGAAAGGAAGAGTGGGAGGAAAAGATGGTGGCCAGCTGCAGGAAGGATATTAGGTTCTTTCTTAGCTGATGTGCATTTTGGCATAGAGAGCCAGCAGAACCCTGTGTTAGGAAGGTGCATCTGGGGACGGGGCAAGGCACACTGCCTGAGTGTGCCTCTGCTGCTCATTACCTATGCAGACCTAAACCTTAGCACTTGGCCGGTTCAGATTAGCTCCCAAAATGTTACCTTGCTTCACGTAGGACACCTTCTTCAATTCTGCAGCTGGTTTGTCTGGAAAAGTCCTTTAACTTGCTCAGTTTTTTCCGAATTTGTGGAGAACACTTCACAGTTTTATTCAGCAAATATTTTTTAGAAGAATGAGCAAAGGTAAAATCACAATTATGGTGCTGTACCTTTGAACCTCAAGAGAAAATTTTCAAGTACTATCCTGTGACTGTCTCCTATTCTGGTGTCCCTCTCTATGAAAGTATAAACAAGGATGAAGATAAGGGCCACAACACCAACAGGCGCTCAAGGACAGTGGAAACAAGACAGGCTTGAAGTAAGAAACCCACATACAAAACCACAGTTCAGTGTCTCACTCTACCCACTTCTCTCAGTTTCTTCTAGCTGCACCAGAAAATCAGTCTCATCTGGTAAATGACTGGACAGTCTGCTCTGTTTTCTGCAGAAGACTAATCTTGTCTCTAATCAAATAGCTATCCCTTTATCCTCTCTAAACTAGAAGGTTATCTTTCCAAAGTAATCTTTCTTTGCATGAGAAAGATGAATGTTGAACACACAGGATGAAGAGTCAAACAACAAAGCATCCATGACTGTAAAATTACGAAGTTGAGTATATACAAACTGGATCCAGAAAGAAGCAGAATAAATAACGCAGTGCTAAAATCCTCCATCAATTTTGAAATTCCAAGAAATGAAGAAGGCCTATTTCCACAGAGTTTGCCTGCCCAAGGAAGTGACTGAATCACCATCCCTAGGGGTATTTAATAAATGTATAGACACAGCATTTGAGGACATGATCTAGTGACAGACTTAGCAATGCAGGGTTAACAGCTGGACTCGTTGATCTTAGACCTCTAAGACCTTCCAGCCTAAATGATTCTATGATTTTAAACATTTTATCAAGTGTTGCATAAAAATAATTAAAAAGAATCTGTACAAAGATGTGCTTTACAGTTCTCAAAAATGAAGAAAGTAAGAACCATAAAGATGAAAATTAAGTGCATGACCTGACTCGTCTTGCATGCAAGGGTATATATAATTCATGGGAACCATAAAAAAAAAGTTAAGTTTCTATGATTCTCAGTTATTTAAAGCAAAAAAACCATTCTGACTACATAGGACAACATGGTTTAATAAAATGTAGCATCACTGAAAATCTTTACATCTGAGTGTTAATTAAATCTGGCTACTACATTTTGCTTTACTGAGTAGTTGCTACTGAAAAAAAAAAATCATTAAGTTTTCATAGCTCACAGATTTAAGTATTTGCAATATTATACAACTATACAGGATTCAAAGCAAATTAATTAAAGCTATGTCTACATGCTCTGTGTATATATTTGCAAACCTGACATGCAAGTTGTAGAGTTTTAAAGGTTTCATTTTTGTAGCTCATACTGCACAAGTTCCCCTGGTGCATCCCCTCCTCACCCACAGAATTCTCCAGTGCAGTATTAAGGCTCGTGTTCTGACTCTATTGGTTTGATTGCCCAACTTTCAAACACTCTATATTCTTTTTTAATGTTAACATGTTTTCTGGATTAAAATTATTTTACAGTTCAGACTCAGTGGAAGAAAAGCCTGCAGAAAGTTGTCAAGTAAACTTTAAATTCTCCCCATTTTGTATGCAAACCATGAGAAGAAATAGTAATAGGATTAACAGTGCCCAGGAATCTAAGTAGGGTTCCAAAGGCAACTGAAGCTTGGATGCTTTGTAACTTTCCCAGGCATTCTTCCATAGAATTCCTTGTACATCATATAAAACGGTATCACCTGTTACTAAAGCTATTCTATCTGCAAGGATATAAAGATTTCAAGAGTTACGTCAATGTCTGAACATACTTCAAAATCTTTCTACCACCTTTCTGATGAAGGACTGCTTTGTTTATAGATGGGAAAGTTGACTCACATGTTCAATTAAATATTTAAAGCCCATCAATTTTCTTATACGCCTTCTTACTGTTCTTTTTTACTGTATCTCTCCCTACTACTTTTGCAAATGAAGGGAAGTAACCTTTGAATGCTTTCCAACAATGCTACAAAGATCAAATTTAGTAAGTTCATTATACGATTTTTCTCTATCTGCAGCTTCTATTCTACAGCCTTTGTAGTTACTGTGAACTCACAAAAGAAGTCATCTGTATATAAATACTCCTATTCAACATACAATGAAAAAGTGATCAGTAATCTCCAATTTTGCTGCTTTAAAAATGCCTGAAAATTTTCACTGTCTACAGCAACTACCATTTACTTCAGGTCCAAATTCAACACCAGTGCATGGCCCTAATTCTTTATCCATTTTCAGCATTTAAAAAAATATATATTTGCCCCATTTTTATCTCAAAGATATTATCATTAATGAAATTCCATTTTTCCCTGTATTTTAATTTAGATGCCTTATTAAGAGTTCTCTATTATGTGAAATTTCAGAATGCTTCATCTCATCTTCTGCAGTCTTAATTAATGTTTTCCTCTTATTATCACATAAATCTTGACATATGTGTTACCTGGCAGATATTCCTTTAAATAAAATAAATTTTTTGTAACATCTTCATCCAATAAGCCATCTTACCAAGACTCCAGGAGGATGGCCTCTGGAGTTTGTAGGCAAATTAGAAGTATATCTGTATACTCTTCTACCTAAAAACCACAAATCATGATCCTCAAGGCTCCCTACGCAGACTTCACTCTCCAGTTTGATTGGTGACTGGCATAGACTGCATCTCAGGGAAGGCATTTCAGTTTGGAAGTAAACTTCTGTCTTATTCCCAAGAAGGGAACAGCAAGTTCTCAACTATTTTTATTTACTCACCAATACAGTAAGGACAACACTGTCCCTTTCTCAAAACAGGTCTCTCACAGGATACGGGTGGGCAAGACTCAGAGTAGCATCTAATCACACCATCCATGCAAATGCAGCTAGTGCAGACATTGGGCTTCCAGGACTCAGCTGTCAGAAAAATATCTCCCTCATCGTTTTTGCAGTAACTGGGCATGCTCTCATTGCTTGACGGAGAGGGCTGAAGAGTCTCATCTGTAAATATAAAGAGATTAGGTTATTTAACTTACTGTGGGTCACTTCTCAGAGCTCCTTAACAGGGGGTTCACTCTTGAAGAACACAATGGAATTGTCACACATTGGCTCACTACTTCAGAAGGACAGAACCTCATGCCTCTTCAGGTCTTATGTGGGATGAAGACCTCAGGATATGCTCTAGCACAATGCTTATTTAGACCTTTATTGAGTTCACTCAAAAAAGAAAAAAAAAAAAAGAAAGAAAATAAAGCAAGAAAAAAAATGAAAAAAGAAAAAAAACTTGGAAAAAGGAGAGCAAAGAGAAAAACAATCGCCATCAGAAGCAGCCTCTCAGAAAGTGACTCTGAATGCTCCAAACTGCATGGTGTGCAGAAATTCATCTCAAACAAGAGAGATTAAATTTTAAATCTAAAACCTGAATGTCATCTTCTACCACATCAGCCCAAGTCTTTGAATGATGCAAAGTGAAAAGCTATTATGCTGCTGTCACCTTCACTAGTGGCCTTAGATGAGCTAATTATAACCTGTTGAGAAACAAATGGAACTTGATTGTGCTTCAGCCTGATGCCAATGGTTTGCTTTAATTCTCATGCCCGTCCATGGGGGAGACATATTCCTGCAATGAAGCTGTACCTTAACACACATTACAGGTCAAGAAACAGGACTAAGAAAAAGAGAAGAAAGGATTCATAAGAGCACTGAGATCAGGGTCTCAATCTACTTGCATTAAGCTATGACACTAAGCTTATTAAATACCAGCGAGGATAGATCAGCTCCTCTGAAACACTGTTTTGAATTAAGCAAATGTTCGTTATTAATAATGAAAAAAAAAAAAAAAGTCAGGAGAACTGGCTACCTTGTTTACAAAGGTAAATATTACAAAATATCACAAAATGTTTTGTCAGGAAAATAGCCCCACTCCCAAACCCAAACAAATACCTTGTAGCAAAATCTAATGGCAAAACCTAACTTCTATTTTTTCCTAAAGTAAATTTTAAAATTTCGATTTGAATAAAGGCATGTTTTTTAGTGAGTTTACATGCAATTAATAGGTTTGTACTAAACTTCCACAGCAATGAACCTCCCCATTTGCTATGTAAAATAGGAATTTATGTTCATTTGTAATTGAATATCTTTCCTTGGGGGAAAGCAAATGCTGTTATCTTCTTGACACTGTGAGGCAGTCTAGGAGGAGTCTGGCATGCCTGCCAGGCTGGAATGCTTTGATATTACTCAGCTGCCTTCAAATCACTCTCAGAATGACACCATGTGAAGGGGTAAAAGCAAACAGAGACCAATTTTTGAGACCAAATCCCAAATAGGCAAGATAGTAATAAAATGGTTCATAGAAGCCAAGGTGTGCAGAAAGAAAAAGAAACAAGCCTGTATCTACCTAACATGTTGATTGCTTTCCAAGTTTCTCTAATCCTGCATGTCTCCATAAAGGAGTGTATATTTCATAAACCTTCCAAGGATGCTGGTTCTTTACACAACCCCTACATCATTTGATTGCCTTCAAAATTTTCCAAGTTCAGGGCCACAACTCTCCTTTACACATAAGATCTCTCACACACAGTCAAGTTTGAATTACAGAACTGCAGGCTGTCACTCCAAACTGCGGAAGAACAAAGGCACCACAACAACCACGTGAGCACACACTGAAGCATTCTCATACTGAAACATCAGACATCCTCAGAGCAAGGGAGGGCTCTGATGGAAGCTGGCTGTCAGCACGTACCTGGGCACTGTGGGCAGCAGGAGTCCTGTGTGCGGGTGGGGTTTTGGCAAAGAAGGGGTGGACAGACTTCAGTCTCACACAGGACACGTCCACTGTGGCATGTGCATTGCGTGCAAGAATCAATGTTCCATGTCTCTCCTTCTACAAAATATTCCCCACCAGGAGCATGACAGATTGATGGGCTGGTGAGCTCTGGTTTTTGCACTATTATTTCATCTGGGAAAAACGGAATTGGAAGAGAGGAAAAAATCAACTGTGAATCTTATAATTAACAACTGTACACAAGGTGAAGAATTTCTGTTATTATTGAAAATACATATATAAATTATTCTTAATGAAGAATTCTCTTTTGACTTTATGACATCTCATGAAAAATTGGAAATATATAAACAAGAAACAATTTGAATCAGTCTGAATAAAGACTTGTTAATATAAATCAGAGATAACTTCAAGTGTTCTTGGCATTTCAGAAAAAAACCAAACATGTGATTTAGGAATTCCAAGAGACAATTGATCAGACAGTTTCTTAACTGCTAAATATTAACTTCAGCTCCTGAAAGGATGGATAAGTAAGCTTCTTCTCTGGGATTTAGGAAGTCCAGGTAAAGGTTAAGTTTCCCAACAGATATGTGTCTAGATCATCTGTATCATTAGATGCTACATTAAAAAAAAACAAACCCAAACAACCCCCCCTCAAAACCCCAACCCACCAGAAAAGAAAAAGCAAAACACAGAATCCACTCCCCCAGTTCCCTAAAAATGTATAAGCACTTAACATCGGTGGAAGTGCTTCGTCACTGTTCCATTAAAAAAAAGTATCTGCCATATTTGAAAAAAACCCCTGGATATAAGGGAATACCACAGTGTGTAGCCTCATCCTTCCAATAATTGTATCTCAACAAATGAACCTTACTTTCTTTTCAAACAATTAATTACATCACTGCAGCCCTGGCTAAAAGATTCACCCCAGTAGTTTAGAGAACAATTTCGACCTCTTTCATAGTAAGGAAGGAAGTGAAACTGTTTGCTTTTTCCAGCATGAGTGTCCTCCAGCCTCTGGGGTATTAAAAAAAAAAAGGAGGAACTCTTCACCTCTTGGTGTTTTAAAAGATAAATAAAGAAACCTGTCTGGTACCTTGACTGCTTAAGCACTTACCATCAAGCAAAGGTTATGCCACCATCCTCAGCCTGCTTAAAATCCTTTGAAGCCTATCCTGCACTGGGGGCAACAAGGGCAGTAATAGTTGCCTGCCTACCATGCTGGTTGTTTTGGACCTGGAGTGAGTCCACCAGCTTTTTCCATGCATTATACATAGATACCAAGGTGGCTCACACACCATGTTTTTTCAGCTGCAGAAGCCATGAGTTTGAAAGCTACAGGCTTTGAAAGTGAAGCTTCAGGCTTATAAGTGATGTCCTGAATTATATAAGTGAATGTAAGTGAAGCCTGAATTCAACACATTTAACATTAGACAGCTAAGTTAGGTGCCTCTGTTAAGAGCTGAACCTCCTCAGGTTTCCTATGCTATGAATGGAGGAGAAGAAAAAAGTGATTTCTTGCTAATTATGCTACATCTCTAAACCACTTTCTGAAGGTGCTCTCGCCTACTTCTTTATAATGATGCCTAAAGTGAACATCATTCTAACCCAAATATCTTGGTTAAGGAGAGAAAAACTAAGTGTACAGCAGCTCCTTTAGTCATTTAGGCAGGCCAAGGCTCACAAAGTGCTTGTGGCTTCTCTTCATGTTTCTAGCACTGCTGTTCCTGTCTGGAGAATGGCATTTGTGCCCTTTGCTCTATGACACTGCCACATAGAGGAAATGCCACCCAATTGTTTGTTTTCATTTCTGGAGAATGATGGGTAGAACTCAAGGAAGCTGGCTCTGGCTGATCTCACTCTATTCACAAAGTACCTGTGCTTTTCTATCAGGGGATTATTTTATCTTTTACCAATTTGCTTATGCCATGCTTTTCTAATTGCTTACATTTATGGACCACATACATGATTCAGCAGCATTTACCTGAAATAAGATTGCTAGTCTGCTGCCTTGTCACTGTTAGATTTTTATTTCAGTATATTACAAGTTATGCAATGGCATCTTAACTCACCATGGCAAAGGCAATACTAAGATTTTCGGGACATTTTCTGAGTCATCTCCTTTGCATTTAGCTTTCTGCAAAGTCACAGGCCTGTTTTGCTACAGCTCATTACTGTTCCTGATCAAAAAAGCACAACCAGATAGCACTGCTGTATATGTTGCCTGCTGCTCCCTTAGCAGCACTGATAATGTTGTATCACTGCAACTGAAGTGCCACATATGTGCAACGACATTACCTCAAGAAACAATTGGTCAAACAAATCACACTTTCCACATAGCATGGTTCTGTGGAACAGTAGCAAGTAATGACTTTTAAACCTTACAGGAAACCTTAAGATTTTTACAAGCATTGTGATGATCCGTATAAAACTCTTAATATATAGAATCACGATTATAAGGGATGTTTTAGCACTCAATGTATACCTTGCTCTGCTGAAAACTAAATGTGAAATTGAATGTAACGACACTTTTTTTTTTTCAGTTTGCAAAATGATCTCTGAGAGCTGCCACTTCCCTGTGAATAGGTTAAGAGTGCAATTCCAAACCCAGTACATCAGGACTGCTAATTACTCTATCCTTATGGCAGATACATGTGAGTGACATGCTCTCAGTCTCACAATTCCAAACTGCATTCCAATCTACTTAAAGCCATGATATATATTTAACATCATCAGTGGGGAACCAGTATGTTGCAAAATAAAATCAGCATTATTTCCAACAAATGCAAGACCTCAGTGGGGAAAATAAAGTGGGGAAAAAAAAATTACACTGAGAGTAATTTGGCTGTAGTAATTCCTACACTTGACTTTGCTTACACAGAAGCTAGGTGATCAGTGTCTTGAAAGCAGGATTGATGTCAGACAGAGAAACCTATGCAGACCCTCTCTCCTGAAGGAATATACACTGCTGGTTAAGCAACTGCTCTTTTATAAGAGATTGACATTGCTGATGCTCAGAATCAAACGTTGATCTCATCCACAAGAAATGTATAGTGTGAGATAATAGGTCTGCTAACTTTATATTGACTTTTCTTCCACAAACTGAACACTAGGCTTGTGAATGAATTTACCCAGACTTACTCTCTATACACAAAGTAACTAGCTGCTGGCCAGCTGAAAGAGCAAAACTACCATTACTCTTATTTGAATGCTCTGAGGTGTTCTGTTCATGTAAACCAGATGCTCTGAGGTGTTCAGTAAATCAAGATGCTCAAGTGTGCTGACATTAGAACGAAGTTAAGGATGACTCTTGGGGACCTAACAAGAGAATTACTGGAACTGGAGCAAACACCATACATTTTAAATCTTGAATCTTGTTTGCTTATATAAGGCAAGACTGATGTTAACCTGCCCCCATCCATATAAAGTATATCATCCCCTACAATACTACACAAATCATTGTGAAAAGGCTGAAAGAGAGACAGACCCTTTGGAATCTTCCATCTTTCTGGGGACTTACTGATTTTACCACAAGGAGTGAACTGGAGATCACCATTTGTCTCAGCAATCTAAAGAGATCAGTTATCTTAGGTCACCAGGAGGATGCACTGTTCTCTGTCACTTTCAGAAAGAGAATCTGCTTATTTTGCCCCTAGGATTTCCTGTTCTTTACAAAGAATTAGAAGAAGTTCATAATTGCTTCTATCCTGCTAATACTGTCTTGCTGCTCTCTATTTATAGAAGCTTCATGAGCCACATTGTTCTTACTCCTAACATGAGTTCCAATAAAGTCATAGACAATATCACTGTATTACAAATTAATCTACTTAGCACATAAAATACTATAATATTTCTGAATAATAATTCTGAAAATAGAGGGCATTAATCTTACATTCTACCCATACTTTTTCATAGATGTTTCCCATATTATATGATATTGGAATGCCATATAAACTGTACTTGGCCTTTCCACTGAAAGTATTGAAATAATCTACTGCTGGTGGCATAGGAGCCCTCCCTCAGGCTCCTATGCCACCAACATACATTAGATGATACAATTTAATAAAACTCCACTTTAAAATCAAAAATGAAAATGTAATGTCTTATTACAATACTTGCTATTATAGGTTACAGACTAGAAACTTTTACTTACTTTTGCTAGTTTAAAGATTCCAGTGTGTCAAAGATTAACATGTTAGGACCCACAACTTGCATATGCTTTAAATATGTAAATTCCCATTTTCCACAGCTGAGAACTTAGTGACAGTAACTCACCATGTTACATTAGGGCACAGAAACCTTCATCTCTGCCTACTACTAAAGTATGCATGGGATTATTTTAATGTATTAAGAAACAGAACACAAGTGAAATGAAAGTTGACTACAAAGCATGTAGAAGGAATCATGGTTTACCTGGACATGATGGACAACACTGCCCTGGATGTATGGTGGGGTTGGCACAGCTGGGAACGGGGCAGGTGATCAAGGCACACATTTCCCGTCCGTTATGACAGTAACATTCCCTGCAGCCATCGTGCCAGCTCTCCTCATTCTCGTGCCGGCGCCCATCCATGGACAGGCAGGAGCCTGTTTTAACAGGAGGCATAAGAGAAGCTGTTGCCTCTGCAAAAACCAAAGAAAAATGGGGTGTCATGATAAGCATCTGTTGCTTAGGAAGAAACACCAACTTTGTGACTGGGCTGCATTTATTTTTAAAGCACATATAAGACCAAGTAAATAATAGTTCTATCATTTACATTTAAATTAAAACACAGGAAACAACTAAGAGGTTCACTGAAGGAGGCAGTAGGATGTAGTAGAAGTTCCTGCAGTATTTCCTTGGAAAATATAATCACTTTCTTCTGTTGAACCTATACTTTTTTTAATCAACCACAAATATAGTAGTGTCTAAATAATGTAAGTAAAAGGAGAAATGCAAGGGAGGGAAATAGCAGATAGCATGAAGCATATTTAAAATGAAATATTTAAATACCATAGCACATTAGATTATCTATAATGTATCTGATAGCAAGTAGAATATAAAAACATTTAAATGAGCTATGGATGGTCTTGCAAATGATAACAAATTGCAATCAGGTGCTAACAGGGTAATGGTAGATACTGGAAATATTCCATAAAGTACTTCCTGTGAGAAATTATTTGTTTATATTACTACAATAAATGAGATATTTGTAAGAGAATGATTATAATTTCTTCCCTTATTTCTTTTATCTTTCACTGAGATGAGAATACAGCAGCTTAGACTGTGGCATTATTTGCATACTGTCAGAACACACAAGCAGTTGGTCTAGGGGGGATAAAGTTTCATTTGTATCTTAAGGGGTATTTAAATGCTGCAGGATTCAGCCTCAATATATTCTTTGTTAATCAGCAGAGTGAATTTAGAACCAAACACTCCCTCATCCACATCACTATTATGATGAAGGATGCAGGATCAGTTTGTCAGTGAACTGACTTGTTTTCAGTGATATGTCAGCCATGTTCTGCTGACATATATATAATGTTATTTGCACTAATTTCATTGTCTTTTAAAAAAGGATAATGTATGAGAAGTAGTAATGTTTACATGTAATTTTAGGAAGTATTCAGGTTTTTTGCTTGTTGGTTTTTTGGTTGGTTAGGGTGTTTTTTTTGGTTTTTTTTTTTTTTTGTTTTTTTTTTTTTTTTTTTTTGTTTTTTGTTTTTTGTTTTTTGCACACTAGTATGTAGGTCAGCACTTCTTCAGCTGTGGCAGATCTATCAAAGATGATTTCACAAGCAGATGGTACAAAGTTAGTTTGAGGAACATTATCAGAACAGAAATCCAATGCACAGAAGTTACATTATTATACCATTTTGTGAACTAAACAAAAATGCTGCATAAGGATAAAATACATCTTAGAACAGACTTCATCCTGTTGCATGAACAGAAATACTATGAAAAAAACTTAAATTCAGTTACTCTACTTTCATAATTTAGTATCAAAGTATTTAAATAATGATTTGAATTAATATCGCTAGAACACTGCTCTATATTAAAATTATTATTGACACTCAGAAGTCCTAGATAGTGAGACTTTGCTTATTTAGCACAGGAAAAGGGTTTCTGAAGCAATCAGACTCTTTTCCTGAAATATTCTAAAGTGCACTCCATAATTTGGAGAAACATACATAAGCAGGTACTCAAAATTAAGTTCACAAACTGAGATTGTAATTAAAAATTGAAAAGTGAAAACAATTAGTACAAAAGCTAATATTTGAAAAAATGTAATGTGTAAATACAAAACGGGAGTAAGTAGCTAACTAGAGGTATGGTTGAAATGATCTGAGATACAGTAGTTCACAAGGAAAGGAAGTGTGTAATGTGATACCACTGCAGAAGAGGCAAGATCAATGTAAGACAGAAGTACAGGACCACTGTAAATTTAAATATAGCACTACTACTTCTACGAATCTGAAGATTTTACTATGGCTAAAGCACAGTATAAAATTTTTGAACTGTGAGGAGAGACTGCAGTAACTGGGTTTGTTTGACTTAGAAACCCATTTCCCACTCAAAAAATGTTTATAAGTCTCTAGTTATAACCCCTTAAATATTGCAAGAATTCTAAAGGGAATGGTGCTTAGTTGCTCCATATGTCTGCTAAGCTCAGGACAAGAAGTAACCAGTTCAATGTGTATAAAGGGAGATAGTAATTTTAGAAAATTCATTTTAAAATTTCATATATTTCTAACCGCAAGAAAACACTATTTTAGAAAGGTTTGGTTTTTTCCCTCTTTCTATTTTGTTCTGTTTTTTTACGTCTTTTGAAAGTGGAGATTCTTAATAAATTAAATCTTAGACAAACATCTGCCAAGGATTATCCAGATACACTCTATTTTATACAAGGGTAAAGAAGTGGACTCTCAGTTTGTCAGGGTACTACTCCAGCCTGTACTTCTATGGTTCTATTAATCCTAGCACAACCTATTTCTGGCAGAAGCAATTTAGAAAGTGGAGCTAATTCACAGGCAGGGGATTTACCCAACCATTCCTCTTACTTAAGGATTCTGGGACAAAATTTTAACAAAATTTAACAAAATTTTAATGAAGTTTTTCACGTTTTCCCCAGAACATTGTTCTAATAATTCTTTGACAAAACTGCAAATGAAGTGATGTCGAAGTGAAAATGCTCATGGCTTGGTATCTTTATGACCATGACAACAGTAAATACTACTTAGAGATGGATCAAGTTAATTTCACTAAATAATTGTGCACATTTTAAAATTCATATTTGTTAAGGAGAACACTTAAAAGTGTGCATACACATAATTAGTGACCAAAGTTTATAGTCTGGGAGTGAATTACAGTACATCTAAGGGAACACTTTGTGTGTATTTAGTCACAGCATTATGACAATCAGGAAAAGTGTTCTGATTGTGAACATGGAGACAAATGACAAGCTGAGTGATAAGAATTATCTCAATGGGACATCATTCAGCAGTTATCCTTTCTTATTTAATTTTTAAAATTTTAATTTCTAGTAAAAGTCATATATTGTAGCTTATGTCAATGAAATCTCTGCTTCTCACGTCTGCAAAATATGTTTATAACATTACAACTTTTATTTTGCTAGAAGTCTGAAAGTTTCTTAAACTGTCTGCATTGTATAATATTATATAGAAAAAAGATAATGTTGGATATTTTTGATTCATAGGATTGCAATATTTGCTTCAACTACAGGAGAGTGACTTCAAGAACTCATATATTTTCTTCTAGTGCTATGTTCCCGTAGCTTGTTGTTTTACATTTTATAATTTTTTTAAAAATGCTGAAGAAATAGCAAAAAGTTGAGAATAGGGTCATCACACAAAGCAATGGAAAAGTAATCAAACTTGACTACAGCTAGAAATCAAAATACACAAGTAAGAGTCAAAGAAAATAAGCATGAAAAAGCAGTTAGGATCAGAGAGAAACTGAGCAAAACCAAAAAGTTATTAAATGCAACACATGGAGATGAGCAATGGGGGAAGTCTGATGCCCAGACTAATACAAAACATAACCTGAAAATATTTTAAGGAGGAGACATGCTGAAAGCAGCACGAATGTATGGCAGATGACAAATGAACATCCGATCTCAAGATCCATCTTGAACTAGGTAGCTACAGGTTGGGGATGTGGCATGTGTGAAATTTTTAGCTTAAGAATGCAAGTCCTTTCTCCTGGGCAGCTATTCTCTCTACTTATTGTTCATTAAGATTGCCTGAAAAGCATCCAAGAAATAGCACTCCAGTTTTAGGTGATATACTGGATATTTATCAAATCCAACACTTGTTTGTAAAGAAAAAGCAGAGGTGAAGAAGGCAAGATGAACATCACTACTGAAAAAAATGCCCTCAATTAGCTTATTATTAGTAGTTGCTTATTAAGAGCATGATCCAATTCTTATTAATGATAACAAACTTTTTGTGACTTTCTAGCGGGAGATGAAAGCAGAGCTGAAGCTTTCTGTTGAAGCCCAGATGAATAGATAAAAACAAACACCAGCAAAATAATACATTTATGTGAGCAATGTTGAACTGGTTCCCCCCCATTTACCGAATTTCAATTTGTAAATATTCTGTGCAATATTGCTTTTCTTTCACCCTGGTTTCCACCTGCTTTGAAAACAAGTTGTAGTTAGAGGTGGTAATGCACTGGCACCTACCTCTGCACTTGCAGATAACACAGCCATGACTGTTCTGCTGGAAGCCCAGTGGACAGATTTTACCACAAGGCAGGTTGGGGCACTTCTTACACCGACAGATTTTACAGCCATGCTTGTTCTTCCTAGATGAGCAAAATAAGTTGTAAAAGGTCAGCAAGTCACTTTAAATATCTACATCTTTAAAGCAAGAGCATCCCCCCTAAGGAAATGACTGATGAGCAAAGAAAATTCTTGTTAACTGTCACCCTTAGATTAATTGGTTTTAGGGGCTGTACAATCTTTATGGGCTCCATCCCTGGCATATGCTCCCTCCATTCAGTGGATCCTATGCTGAAAGTTTCCTTGTCTTTTTCACAAAGGCAGATAATACTATTCAAACTTTTGGCACAGATGTATGAAACAAAGAACAGACATGGGAAGTTAGAGAACATCATTTAGGAGGGTAGAGGAGAAATAAATGATGTAAATCTCTAGAAAGTCTGGGTTCAAGCTGTAAAAAACTTTATTTAATTTTTACTTAAAAGGCTGAGAATAATGAATTGCAATACAGTAGAGTGGGAATGAAAGACTTTCTGTATCCCTATCCCACCAAAAGGAATGCTTCTTTCCATTCCTTTGTGGAGCTTTCAAACAGTGAGCTTTATCCAGCAGATTTTTTCAGACAATTATGAAAAGGTTTGGGTTTCTTTAAAGATGCACCAATGCAATATTTCCAATTACTAACTTTTAATTGTCTTAAAAAAAAAGCTCATAATATGATGATTACTCCTTAACTGCTCACTGTCTAATATACTTTTAATATTTCCTTCTTTTGTATCCTATTTGTGACTAAATGTTTACATTACAATAGAGGTTTGTCCTCCATTACACCCCATGTTTTTAAGGAGCACAACACACCTGGAAGTCAAATACATGGTATTTTAAAAAAGAATTTGGCACAGTAGCAGTAAACTGAACGAATATGCTATACAACCACATATCTAAATAATTTTCACACCAAGGTAAAACTCAAAGTGAAATGATCCTAAATTAGTTATTGCTACAACTTTAGCCCTTTATATTACAAACAGTTCCATCTGAATATGTCTTTAAATGTTATTAATTTCATTGATTGTAATTTTTCATATATTTTGTAGAGAATGACAAGATCAGAGTGCTCATTTCCAATTTCTAAAAAAACATCTGAAGACTTTATTAAACATTAATTATTTAAAAATATCAGTCATTGTGCATAATAAAATCATATTCTGCATGTAAACCCAGAATTTAAATTGAAAACTATTCTCCAAAAAGCTTAAAAAGGTTTAAAGTTTGTATATTTTTCAGGTGCACAAAAATGTATGGGAAAAATCATCCCAAGGACAGGGTTCCTGAAAACACTGGCATCAGCTTGAAATCAACTTGTTTTTAAAACATCTTAATCTTACAACTACCATATTATGCCCATTAAAATGTGCTGTCATTTAAAAAATGCTTTTGCTATATAGTTCACATAGATTTTCTAATAAAGCTGTTCAGCATGCACTTGAGTCAAAAAAAAAAAGGGAAGAAGAGTGTGGCTCGGCTTGCCTAAGTAGAAAAATCACATATGTGAATTGTAATTATGCTCTGTAGGTCAATATATTAAACTCATGATACAAAACCAATAAAATAACTGCTCTTTACAGGATTCCTTTTCTGCAACTTTCCTCTGTTTCTACTTTCTGTCACTTGCAAAACTGACAGCAAGTCTCAGCCAATCCTGAAGTCAACATGCCTGATGATAATTTTATTATTTCCTTAGGTTAAAGTCCCTTGTTTTCCTCTCTCATTTACTATTCAGTTTACTAAGAGGACACAGTGAAAGATGGCTGTTACAAGCCTGCATTTATGATCAAGGGCCAAAGAGAACTCTGAAATAAACCAGAAATTTAAGGAGTAATACTGTCAAACACCAGGAGTTGCAAATGTCATAAATTCCATTGAAAAAAAAAAAAAATTTGAATGTATCTGAAGATCTGCTGTCATGAGGTAGAAATTAAACTATTATGAAAAGCAGGCAGTAACATGGAATTAATCCATACAACATAAAATTTACAGGTAAAATATACAGAGATGCCACCAGAACTAATTAATAAGAAATTTCTGTGACAAAAGACCCACTCAGTTTTCACCACCTGTTTCACAACTGAATAAATACTGCAAATATTTACTTCTATGGAAAAAGAAGTCCACCACAAATACAGATTTTGAATGCACTTGCTACTATTCTTCACAAATCCTGTAATTACCAAAAATGTCTTACTAAAACTAGTCTGCAGTCATATCAAGATTAAAAGAAATTTGAAATATTAGATAATAATTTGAATAAAATAAATGGGCTATAAAATGGAAGTTCCTCAAAGCATGCCAAAAGAATTTCAGAAAGCTACATGTAAGAGGTATTACTTCTAAGTAGCTTTCTCATCTTGTTTGTCAAATTCTCAAAAAAAATTTAAGCACTGCTTTCCTTTTACAATCTGCTGTTTTTTGAGCTTCTGTTTCTAAATCTGTTGATCAAAATCCATTTTGAAGAGTACTGCACTCCCACATCCGTAAGGCCGTTTCTGTTTTCCCACACTTCCCCCCGCTGTGCCACAGAGCAAACACAAGTGGATATGCCGGGACTTCTGCGTATTTTGCGTACACGGGGGTTGCATTAAGCGTGCTTTCAGGATGAGAATACGTACAAGTATCCAAAGGGACAGAACTTGTCACATACAATGGGTTTGCACTTCTTGGGCCGCGGCCGGCACTGACAGATCTCACAGTTGTGGGCGTCAGTCTGGAAGCCGAAGGAACAATCCAAGGAACAGCCCGAAATGAGGCCGGTGCACAGCTCCTCCCCTGCAAGGGACACACAGGGCTTATCACAATATGAAAACTGCTTACACCAAAGACATCCTCAGCACACTAAACCCTCTGCTCCCTTTCACTTTGTCACTTTCTTAACACTGCTAGGCCTTACCTTCGGACTGTCCTGTTTTTAAAATATTTGACAGAATTCTCCAGTAACAACCCAAGCTCTATGAGCAGACAGTACAGGATTCTTCAGTTCCTGTCAGCAACATGGGGAGTACCACCTGGTACCACAAACTAACATGATTTTATTAACAGATGTACAGCCAATGGAGGCCAACATCCATCACTCCATTGGCTTTTAATAACACATCTAAAAGAACACATAATTGCCACACATTATATGGGTTTAGTAGGCTTATGTTCAATACAGATCATCTTTATTTCTCTTCTTCTTATTTTAAATAAATACTGAAAGGGGTGGATATATTAAAAAACTTTTAATTTTTATGCTGTTTGCTGTCAATTTGTTTAAGATTTGACCTACAATACCCTAAGAAGTGACTGAAGCTTAGAGATGCTAGACTAAAAGATCTGTTTCTTGAAGTCCAGTACCAAGTTTCATCTGCCTCTTGTGGCATAAGGAAGATGTTGAACTGTTGGCATCTCAATTTTTCTGGTACAGAGATAAATACTGGTCATTATATCCCCTCTCATTGCAATTTACTATTTTGAGATTGATCAGTTTCTTTTTGCATTTCTTGAAAGAAGAAATGCCAGAAAGACCACTATTAACATATTGTGGGATACAGTGTTCTTTTATTGGTTGCAGAGGTGAGAGGAAACAGAAAATTATGGGGTTTTTTACACTAAGGATGCAAAACACAAGGGAAAGAAATGACCATTATTACAATAGGCAAAGTGAGATCAAAATAGAAAAAGAGGGAAATAAGATTCTTCAACAGAAGAATATGATGGGTGATATCCAAAGGCCCAACTTCAAGAGTGATATTCAAAGGATGGCTGATCTCTAGCTGGAACATCCACAATACTATGAAGTATTGGCTGGGCAGAGGTCAGACCAAGATTATTTTCTGGATGTGCTCCTCATTTGAGACCTGAAGACCACTTTCCTTTAGGGGGGATGAGCATTTAGGTTCCAAAGAGGAGATCAGTTATTAATACTGACTTATTCTCTAAAATGGCAATTTACTGAAGGAAAACTACAGAAGGAATCTTGCTTTACTTAAATGCTTTACTTTACTTCCCCTTCTGTTTGTAATGTTACATTTAAGATTCCAAAATATTGACTTAACCAGATGTGGCTAAGCCACATCTTGGTAAAGAAGGCATGTTCCTTACTGTGTCAGAATGAGACCAAAACCTCAGAGAAAACCAGCAAATTCACTGCCGACTTCTGAGGTGGAATTTCGATATGCAAGTGCAATACAACATCAGAGTCTCCTTATTCCAAACAACAGTGCTCAGTTTAAATAGGATGAATATAATCAGGGTCATGGCTCTCACCTCTCCACTTTTATGCAAATTTGGTGTCTGAAGCAAAAAGGGTGTGCAAGTTTGGAGTTGCTTTTGCCATTCAGTATACACAAAAAGAGATGCCAGATCCTTTCATAACCTCTAGAGATTGTGTCTGGAAGCAGAGAATCAATACCACAAGATTTAAGCATTTACTCTTGGTCAGATCTAACCTTTGCACAGCAATGGTAGCCCTTGTTTTAGGTTTTTGCTTTAGAGAGAAACACATATACAAAGATCTTCATAAAGTTTTACACATTTTTGGAGTATTAAGTCAAGCCGATCTACAAAGAATACTAATCTTTTTAATATATAGCCACTAAAGCTGATTTTAAAACATTATAATGCAGAAGAAACTTTGGTATTTTTCTCTGGTAAAGAGTGAGTTATGTGTAAAATACAAAGACTTTTCTTGAAGCAAGTTAAAATAATGAGAATTTGTCTTTCATTGATGAGTTTCTATACTAGGATGTTTGTACAGAATTATTCCCTAGCAACACACGGTGATAATAAAATTAACTAAACTTTTCATTATGCAAGACTTTATAGAGCAGTCATAATTTTTAAAGCTAGGCTTGAACTTTATAAAGAATGTACGGAGAAGGATAGTATAGGATGTATGGAAGGATATCTACAAAAAAAATTAAGTGAAGTTATGACCTTTGATATAATTTAAGCTATGATCATCTGCAGATGCTCAGAACTGACCTGAGCAGCGAATAACCTGGAAATGCACAGGTTGAACTGAGCAGAACCATTCCTTTTCTGAAGCATACTTTGTCAGGGAAATGAAATGTTTACATGGCTGTCTATAAACAGTAGGATCATGAAGACAGGTGAAGAAAAAACAAGGTACATATGCAAAGGCAGGGGAAAAATAAATAGGTATAATAAAAAAGTAAAAGGAAGAGCTGGAAATAACAACTGAAAAAAAAATTGAAAAAAACCAAAAAACAGAAAAAGGAAGAACTTTTTTTTTTGCTTGGCATATGTTTTTATCTTCTTTGACTCCACATTATCTGTTAAGGAGAGCTATCAAAATACAACATCCAAGTTTGACCACGAAGTTATAGAAGATGGCAAAATAAGGATGACTCAGAGTCCCACAGCCAAATACTTTGTTTTCAGTCTTCTATTCTGCTCTGATTTGGCTAGTGAAACTGCTTTTCTGAGATGAAAAAGAAGTTTGTTAAATGTTAAGTTAATAGACTTTATTAGAAGGCTCAGGTTGTCTAAGGGCAGTGCTGCAAAGCAGGAAGACATCCTAAGTGTCTCATCCCAAGTAGCTTATGATGTTAAATATACTTAAAACTCAGAGTCAGCTGACATACTAACCAGGAGATCCAGTCTTGAAGTAATATCCTCCTTGCTTAATCCTTTACATAGTGAGTTATCCTCAAAAGAATTTTCACTTTCTAAGTGGCCAGGAAAGAAAAGCTCTTCAGAGCCTTTAGATGGATGACTAATAATCACCACTGCCTCCCAGCAACAGACAGTGAAGAGCATATGAACAATCATCAAAAGTCTGGCTACGTCAAACATAAAGGAAAAGTTTGCTGAAGTCAGTGCAGACAACTGTTAATGTATAGACTTTATTACAAGTCAGTGTTATGTATGAGGTGATCAGAAGAATTTCCACAGACCTCTGCTCACAATCTTTCTAATAAGATGCTGAAAATTAAATTCTGATAAGATGATCTTTACTGAAATTAACATGTTAGTGCACTCAAACTTCTGATAGGATGACAGTACAAACTGTGGAAATAGATTTTAAATAGGTTTTGAAAAAAATTCTCTATGAAGAAATGTAGTGTCATGAAACTAAGGATATGAATTCTGGCCTGCTTTCTGAATTTACACCTAATAATCTAAATGTCTCCTATTAAAACATTATTAAAAACATGACAACAGCAGGCAGTCTCTAAATGAAGTACCACTTGGTACACAGAGTTCATGTCTGCTGCGCAGGCCTGATGAAAAGCATAATCTAGCATTTTAAGTCAGGTATTTTTTTCAGAAAATTAGGTGAATCACCAATGTCATAAAGCAAAGCATAGCTATCAGAGAAAGAAAGAAGAGAAAAAGATTGAAAAGATTGCAAACCTAAATACTCATAATGTGGATCAAATTCAGTGTATACAATTGTCATCCTGACAATCTTTCTATAGCCTTAGCTGTTGCTTTAAATTTATCACTACTAAAATAATGACTAATTCATTATGAAAAGATAAGTGAAACCAGATTTTTTGCTAAGGTTTTGCATTTCAAGTGACACATACTAAGGAACAAGGAGAACTAGTTCACTACTTCATGAAAGTCAGCTGCAATGAAATGAGGAAATCTATTATGACAAAATGTTAGGAGAGTACTTGCAGAGAAGAGATCCAGCTCTACCTGGTCTAATAACTGCTTCAAAAGTGTATCAGGGCAACCAGACAGGCTGAAATGAGGCTATAGTAAACATTTTAAAAGCTAATGCAGATGAAAACTACCATTCAGAGTTTGACAGAACTGCATTATGCACTTGCACATCACTGCAACTCTAACAGAATGGGATTAAGCTTCTGATCACATTGTATAAGCTATTTTTTGGGGTTTTGTGACTGATTAATTATAGTGACATCAATAGGGAACTAAACTCATAGTTAGATAGGAAGTAGAAGACTAAAACAGAAACAAAATGATGAATGGGAAATTAATTAAAGAAAAAACACCTCTCATTGTGTTGCTTAGGGAAATACCTGGATTAAGAGTGGAGTTCTACATGGTTAGTAGAAACACATTCATTAATTTTTCTTATAAAACATGAACTGTCAATAAGGTCATGCCAATACAGAAAACAATTTGCATGAAAACCTCCGAGTTCAGATGCAGGATAATGGATGATTCCAGAGTGATATTGATGAGCCATGACTTTAAGAAAAAATTAATGTGTTCCTCAATGTCTCAGGCTCATAGAACTGTATTTTTACAACAAACACTTAGCTTTTAAATGTGACATTAGCTGAAATATCACAAAAAATGTTGAAAGAATCAAGTAGAGTAGAAGGCTAGGACACTCCACATGGAAAGGCTGTTTGTCCTGAGCCAACGATGTTATTAAATAGCTCTGCTTAGAACTAATACTCACTTGAGGACTAACAAGCACTGAGTACTTATAGCAGTGAATCCCACCCACACAAGAGCATGCAGTTTTCTCTGCTACATGCAACCACGACTGCAGAAGTAGCAGCAAAGCCAGTTACCAACAGGTTCAGTTCCAACCTGTTCACAGTCTAGTCAGAGTCTCCACTAGTCCTCACCATACTGGCAAAACCTATTGCTTACAGACTTTGAGTCCTCTAAAGACTGCAGTACTAGCAAATACTTTTTTCTGTTGTTTGACACAATTAAACACATTATAGGCTGACTTGCATATGGGAATTTCAAATTATTGGATTCATTGGATCAATTTAATGTGATGCTGTTGGACAAACACAAGCAGAAAGAACAGCCGAAGATGAATCAGCCTTCCAAAAAACCCCATTTGTGAATTATTAACAAACAGATATTGGTGAGGTATTTAAGCCTGGTCACCATTGTCCATAAACTCCTTTGAAATATAGTGATTTCTTTCCCCACTTTCTCCACACACTTACAAACCCTTTCATACATGCAGACTATAATAAAACAGATACTAAGAGTTTCGGAAGAACATTACACAGTTTAAGAGGAATCTTTTTGGGATATGGACGATGGGACAACAATGTAGAAAAAAGTCTTGAGAACTGATGATTACCAAGATATGGTGAGCATTCTACACACAAACTATCTGGTACTTTTAAACTCTTTTCTAGTAAGTATCTTACTCTCAACACTAACATCAACTCTTATTTTAAACAATTGTCTGATATCTGTAAAACTGAGTCACTGGCTGCTGAAGGAAAGAAAAGAATATTCAAAAATCAGCATGTAAGAGCAGCTAACATGCTGATGTGACCACTACAGTTGAGGTCCCATCTCAGAAACAGGACAACAAAAACATTCTGTCCTGTGATATGTTAGCAATGTCTGCATTTGGTAGAATGAATTTAGCAGTGGAATATTTCAGATACAACACAGCCTTCTCCTTCTCAGGTATGGCATCCCAGGGGCAATGCATCTCAACAGGAATCAAAGGTCTTGGTCCTCCATTCAAACCATTGTATGCATGATTTACTCATGATTTCAGAGTGCTCACATCCCTACCTCACAAAAACCTACACATATTTGGAGTGCTATAAAATATTGCCCAAAAAAACCTCTAAAAAGTAAACAAAATTCAATTCCATGAATTGCATGTAGCTCTACAAAGCATCTTCTTCTTGAATTTCTAATAGCTTGATTGTAATTCCAGCTCTTTAAAAAAAAAAATAAACATTCTTTTTTCTAGCATATATATGGCATTTAAAAAGCTCTAGGCTCTTAAACTAGGATATTTATGTTTTTCCAATACATTATTTTACATATGGACACACCGATATTTGTATCATAAGGACTAAAAATCATCTTACTCTAAAAAGTTTTGAAAATGCATTCTATGTTGAAATCCTTTTAGTTTTCAGTCCTGTAATTCACAGATGAAAAAAAACCAAAACAACTGCCAGAGAATATCAATAGATATATGGCAAGAATTCTGTCAGTATTTCAACTTGGCTTAGGCTGGTGTCCATTTTTACAAACTTGTAGCATGGCTACACAAAGCTAGCTACATACCTTCACCAGTATTATTTCTTGATGCTGAGGACAGATCATATCAGGAGAACTGTTTCACAGTACCTTTACAATTAAGCACTCCTCAGCCGTCCTCTCGGTGTGGATTGCTACTCCTGCTTAATCTTCGGGGGTGGGGATCTGGGGAGGCAAATTTATGAAGGAGAAAACTAGGTTACTTAACAGTAACTGGAATTCTCTGAATATATTGCCTCCACAGATCCACACTAACCCTCCCTCCTTTTGTTAGACTTAAATCATGATTCACAAAAGCTGGAAAAAAATGAAGGGACTGGGCGCTGTGGTGCTAGAAAACCCTGTTTAAATAAATCATCTCGCGAGTCCATTGAGGCAAATTAATCACTTGGATATGTGCTCTAAACAAATCTAGGATTCGCATACAACACATGAATTCATGAAAATGAAATTGTAGCAGTGATATCTCAAAGGTGGAATTACTGTAAAACAATCAAGCTTCAAGCACACTGATTTTTTTTTTTTTTTTCTCAAGGCAAGCCAAGTGAAATTCTTATCTGCTTCTATTGCACTAGATATATTGTAAGCACTAACCAATATATTGTAATCTTTAGAGATCCTGCCAAAGACTCATTCTAGTGACAATACAGGTAATATTTATTTGGCATTAATTGTTCATCATAATTCCATCCTCTTCAGGGAGCACTTCCACTATCTTGCACGTGTGCTTAGGTTACTACTTTTGTTCTACAAGAATATGTACTTTTTTTTTTCCTGATCTGAGCCTTACATTTTTAGGAAACATAATTAATCCTAATTTTTCTATGGTTGTATATCCTCAACTGAAGTCTTGCCTGTAATAGCTATTCCCCCTTTTACATCACTGGAGAAGGATAAGACATCCTTTTTCTCTCTTTACTTAAAAATCTAGTATGTGCTCTCCTTAGCACTACGAAAGATTACCTGGATTTTTATTTTATAACTTTTATTTTCCATGGAATTTGTTGTGAAATGAAAGTAACACTGGAAGACAATTGCTACTAAATCAGAAAAGTGTTACCTAATTTATATTCTATTCTACTATTTTCCGGAATTTTGCATTGCCTGAAGTACATTGTGTGTGATTAATATGCAATTACTGTCTGATCTCAGTTTGACATAGAAATAAACACAAAATAAGTTTATTTAAATGGGAAAAATTAACATTGAGAGAATTTAAGTGTTGAGAACACACATCCTGACTGTGGGCTACATACAGAAATACAGGAATGAAATATTCAAATTTTGGCTATAAGATTGAAAGGATAGGACTATTGAAGAATTAATACACAAAAGTGAGGAATTGAGATGTGTTCTCTCACTGCAGTCCCTGCAAAGTTTTCTTAGGCTTTTTCCCATCATCAGTCCCTCTGTTTTTTCAGAGCCATAACTGTTCTATTTACAGACAGCCTTTAGATGAACCCACCTAAGTTTTCTCAAACCTACTAATCCTGCCTTTGAATGCCTATGCAACTAAATAAAGACCCACATTGTCAAACCCAAAGTCCATGCTGGAATTTCACTCTGCTTCATCAGCTATAAAGGGAGATGGTGTGACTTGCCAGAATATTGAGGACCATGCTTCTGGTGTGTGCTAGTATAGACTGAATAATAATGTCTCCTTTTAATTCCATGGTAAAAAAACGTGCTGCTCTCATTACAGGAAAAGGTACCAACACTTCTGAAGTTATTTCTGTGTGTATCCATAGGATATGTTTTGGGGAGAAGGTTGTTTCAGAGGACTGTGCAAATAATAATATACCAAGATTTCTTATTTTTGAATAGTGATTGAATGACTTGCTTTGACAGACAAAAGAGAACCACGACACAAAGTGGAAGGTGATGCATTATAATGTGCAGGGAAAATGACTCATCTCAGCCTTCTCCAGTTGCATCGCTCCATAAGGAGTCTGAAATTCATGAAACTGGATGACAATTGCATCTTGGAACCACAAAGATAAGCCTTCTAAATGATGCAAACAATTTTTTAAATTGACAGCAACACTCTCATTCCATTTTAGTAAGATTTGAAATGTTGAAAAAATATTAAAGTCATACATGCTCACAGTTATACCCTGAAGAGTACTACATGTTCAATTCATTTGGGGTAAAACGCTAGTCTCAGTCACAGGAGAGATTTTAAAGGGTTTTTTTTTTTCCATGAAACCAATGCAGTGAACAGACAAGGCCTGCAGTGCAGACGGTTGCTGAAGAATGACTCGGTGTGAGCAGCAACTACCAATCAGATTTTCAATCCCATGTTGCTTCAATCAGCAGGTATTATTAATCCTGCCATTAGCTTCCACTGGGGAAAGAGGAGTCCTGCCTCACAAACAGGAGACCACTGGTCTTCCACAAGGACTCCTCCGAATGGGTTTGTATTCTGCTCTTGTATCATCTTATACCATCCTTTCTTTTTTTCTTTTTTTTTTTTTTTCTGGTAATGCCTTTCCTGATTTTCCTACTTCTTTTAGTTTTACTCTTGGTATTCTGCAGCAGTTCTTCCTAGATTCTGGATTCTGCTTTTTACCTTTTATTGTCACTTTTATTGTTTTATTTTTACCTTTTATTGCTGCTTTGGCTTCTAGATGCTTCTGGTCAGTATGATTAATCGTTCTCCCTCATTATTTGTGGTTCCATGTGTACTGAACTTTCTTCCCATAGAAGTCTATGCTCACTCTTTGCTCAGTGTTTTTTTTCCTCCCTTCTCTTACAAATATGGTCCGGCTCTGCTACTTTTAAAAAGTATTTTATTTTGCTTTACAGCATGTATGTTTACACTGCATGTTGCTACAGCATTCACTGCAGAAATGGATAGAAGGATAAAAGACAAAGTAAACTACTTCTATTAAAATAATATTCTAGAAATGTTATGATTTGCTTCTTTCTTCCCTCTCATTCTGTAGTTGGCTTGAATGAGGCGGGATGCACTTAAAACTAAATTACAATGAAGCACAAAACAAGTTTCACTGTACTTACATAATCATTCCAAACAAACCTGTTGTACTTATTTCGGGCAACATGAATGTAAATGCAGGTAATAAAGAAGAACAAATTACACCTTCACTCTATGTTCTTCCACTTTATCATTGTGCTTTTATTTTGGCTGAAATAACTGAAGTATTAGCAGAGCTATCTAAAGATAAATTAACGAAAAATGAAACTTTATTGAAAATAGATTAGTGGAATTAGGATATGATGACTTCAAATGTTAGTGTGGGCACAGGGGCTTCCTTACTGAGGCAGTTAAATTTGATTCTGTGGAGCAGCTTAGACCAGCAAAAAGCAAGTGGATGCAGTATAAAATAATGATGTTTCCAAAAGTCCACATGAGTCTGCATGAGCTAAAGAAAATACATGTTCTGACGTCCTTAAGAGAAGCAAGATGCAACTGAACGGGTTTGGACATTAAAGTACACAGGATCTCAAAATGCAGAGAGCTAGCACAGTACATTTTCATCATATCTGACCTAAGACCTCTCTCTTCTCATTTCTCACACACTCTTTTGTCCAGAGGAGCACCTTGCAAACAACAGACATTACTTGACACAAGAATTCAATTTCTGTAATTTTGATTGATAACCACCAAATGATGAAGATTTCCAAGCTGTTATTTTTCTTCACTTCCTTAGCAAATAAAGGTCTCCTCTTTCTAATGACTGAGATTTTAAAGCAATCTACTAGTCACATTATTTAACTGAAAAAAAAGATGATAAATGATACTATTAACTTTGCTTCAGACAGTTTGCTACAGTAAAATGAAGAAAATTTCAAGCAATTCTGGCAAGAGAAAAATTCCCCTGAATAGGTTCTTATGCACTATTTAATCAGAAATACTCTAACCAAGAACATTCTGAGACATGGTTTGTGTCCATATGCAGTCTGGTAACCTAGGACAAAAGAAATCATCCTTTGGAATGGTGTGCCTCCAGTGCGCCAAACTGGAGAGAAGGACTGCACGCACAGGCATAGATGATGAAACTTGTCATGAATGTCCATTTTCTTGTTTGTGTCAAACTCTCCAATTAATTTAATAATAACAGAAGGAGAAGGAAAATCAAATTTCAATGTTAAAAGCAGACCTTTTAAGCATTTCTAATGTTTTCCTTAGGAAGAATGAAGTAAGACAAGAATACGATGGCTTGGATATAACCAAAGGAAAGTCATCCTTCCATGAATACAACTTGTAATCAACGGTATTATTTCGTATTTGCCATGATAATGTTATAGCTTGCCATATATTTATTTTGTTGAGATGTCTTCCCCCAACCAATCCATTCCTAAAGCTTTTTAGTTTGTACTACTTAAGAATTTTGTTTTGACCATTTCTACTTGGGACCCTACAATAGTCATGTTTGTTTAGAAAGTGGCTGAGAATGAGTGGACTGAAGCCAAAAGAAGAGGAATGGAGTAATACTTTGGTTGTGGAAGCCTTACAGGCTTTAAGAAAGCTGAAAAGCTCCAATAACATTACAAAGAGAGTTTAAACCTGCTCCTAGTTTGGGTTGGCAGCCGCAGAGAGATGCATTCTGCAGCTGAGACTTGTACTCCGCAGGGGTCCTTTGTTGGCCAGTTCCAAAAAGCAACGTGATACTGATTTATATTTCACCTGTAAACACTGAAGTCTTAAGGAAACACATATAGAAAAAACGTTTTTCTTGATACACACAAAGTTTTCACAAGGCACAGTATTTTTCCTTTGGGAAGAAATAGATGTTAAAGACTGCAAAAATGCTAACTAAAATATTATATATGTGTATAAAATAAATATAAGAATATGTTATAGAAACAAATATAAATATGGATACACTTGCATATATACAAACACCCACTCCCAAGCACAGAATTTTCAAACATTTATCCTCAAAATCTAAATTTTGATGAAAAAAGCTAAGTTGAAAATTGGCTGTTTAGCAATAGGAATTTTTGAAGTGCAGAAACCTAGATGCTCTTAAAATTCTGTAAACAGAGGAAAATGAAATGTGGAATTCTCATAAGACTTCTCAAAGTCTATATGAACATTAGGTCCCAAATTATTACCTTTTCTAGCCAGCTGTTAATTTTTTACCTCAAAAGTCAAGCACTGTACATTTTCCTCAAAACACCTTTTAAGCAAGTAAGCAATGTCAGAAATCAGGAGCCAGTTCTTTAAAGATGAACAACTATAAAGCACACATATACTAACACAGCATATAATCAACATTATGAATGGAAAAAAACTGCATACTACCATTTTCACATATAATTTGGTATAAAAGGTAGAAGCCACTGCATTTCTGCATACTCACTAGTTTTGCACTGACAAATGCGACAACCATTTTGGTCCAGTTTGAAGCTATAGATACAGTCTTTTTCAGTCAAAGTGCAGTTCACCAAAACCTCACAGGTGGGCGGACCTATTGTGATATACGTTGGTTCTGGAGGTAAGAAAAAAAAACCAAAAAAACACATAAATTTGAGATTTTTGAGCATTTTAATCAAGTTCACAAAAATCTGTACACAACATAACAGTAAAGAGAGTAATTTTAATTACTTTTGTTTCTGATGAATATTCTGGGTACTTTAGAAAATAGTCAATAAACAGACTTTGTTTCAAATGTACCGTCAACAAAAACAGCATGAAGCTGTAGAAAATTTTTGAAGTATCTAAACAGAAAAGGATTACCACTTTTTGGGTTTTTTTTCACTATGAAATCAGCTTTCCTGCTCATGAACTTTCAAACTAAATGCAAAGTATTTATTTTGCCCATATTTCTCCAGAAGTGTTTAATCAAAATTTCATGCAGATTTTTTGCTTTAGAAACTGAACATAGTTTATATAAAGCTGAATTGATTGATACTACCAAGCTGCACATCAAACATGTAATTCAGAAGTCAAATCTTTCTCCATTTGAGTAACATCACCTCTGCTGAAATTTACAGTAGAAGAGACTCTGAATACCAAAAGGGAATGTAAGATGCACTGCATGTGAAAGATCTCTAGAGAGCATTTATCATGGTTATTTATCGAAAACATCATCTCTCACAGTATACTTTGCAGTCCCAGATTATGCATTCTGAGGTTGAAGAGATTATTGTCAACTGTAAGTTATTTACCAACAGTACAATACTTACATTTTGACACCATTTAAATATGCTGGAGTATGAAATATTTTTTGATACGTAGGGTAGGCAGAAATATTAACATGCTCTAGGTATAGAAAGTTGTTAGAATAAAACAAAATCCAGAGACTTATGGAGATAACAAGAAACCTCAAAAGGACCATCATAAAACAGGATTTAAGAGGAAAGCAATACCTATCTTTTCTTGAACAACGTTTTGCTCTCTGAGACTAATTTTGTCTATCTAGTGTTTTTCACAGAACTCAGGCACTGAAGAACCAATGAGTTCATAGTTACAAGCATTATTAACATTATACAAAATATTCAGGAAACAAAAACTGCATGATTTAAAGAATTGTTAGCTTTCATTTCAGTGCTTCAAGTGTTTAAGTGTACTCTGTTTCTCCATCTCAAAAAATGAAGATTTATACAAAATTAAATTTAAAAAGCCTTCCATAACTAAAGTGATAAATTGTGAAAATATGGAGAAATTATATTGAGTGGAGGTGGCCACATGTTGCCATCTTTCATCCTCAGACCACAGATTTTGCCATTTTTACCTATAGGCAGCTAGTCTTTACCTTCAGAGTAAGGGTAAAATATTCACACTGTAGATTAAGTTGTTAGAAGTATACACTGTTAAACAAAATACTGATTTCTGTGCCTATGGGCTACATTCCAGCAGGCAGCTTTTGCACCCATGCCTTCCAGTCAACTGAAAATTATCGTATTTCAAGAATGAACTTTTCTGCTTTCACTGTCTTTCACATTTTCAGCTTTCATAGCTTCTCTCCAGTCTTGCTCTGCCCAGCACAACAGTTTATGCAGCTGATGAACGTTTTTAATCCTTTTAAAATTAGGTCGGCTAACTAGAGTTTGGAAGGAAAAAACTGCATTAAAGACACTACAATTAAGTTAGATAACTTCAAACGTATCTCAGTGGTCATGGTTCAGCTAATGCACTTGCTGAGTAACACTTGTTGCTTGCATAATTTCTAGTAGAAAAGCAGCAATACATTTTAAAATATATAGAACAGTGCCAACAGCTTTGTTCATACACAATCTGGAAGTCTGTATAATGGCATCATGTCTGTCCAGGTCTCTCAAATATCTTCTTATTTAAATTAAAATTTTTTTGTTTTGTTTTGTTTGTTTGTGTTTTTTTTTAAATTTTTTTGTAGGGATTTAATACAAATAACAAGTTTGGAGATCAAAGGATTGGTTTTCATCAATTCTTCATTTCAGAGCTCTGAGTTTGCACGTGTAGTGTAGAAGAATAGCCATAATGAGCAAAGTATTTCAAAATTCATGGATTTTCAAGCTACAGTTCTTTTAGTCTAAATGAACTTTTTGTAGTTGTTTTCTAATCAATTTAATAGAGTATCTGACTAAATCATATTCATGTCTAATACTTAACATTTGCAACGTCACCAAACCATTAGTTTAGGAATAATGAACATATTGCTATACACCAATACCCACCAATAACATGATAAATTCAATTAATTAATGCTGGCTGTTTAGGCCTCTGAGTATATATACTAGTTCTGCAACCAAACTGATTTTAGCATCACTCCATTCTCTAACTGAAATATCCTAAACATGCAAGAAGCCAGAAGGCAAGGGCTACCCTGAAGTTACAGTCAGGTTACTGGTCATCCCCCACAAACCTTACACTTCAAATGACAAAAAGGCCACAGGAATGCTTGTACTGACAGGTAGCTAAAACCAGTACAAATCACATGAACCATTACTGCTGCCCAGAGCAAAGTGCACCGGCAGTAACACAAGCCAGAGAACTGAAGGAGACTGCTGCTTTACCATCTGACTGCAGATATGAGGTAAAACATGTCAATAAAAAAAAGCAAAAAAGCCTTACTGAAAGTTGAGATGCAGGTTACTTAGTATTCATTGATCCACTTGGGTGTAAACCAAAGCTAGAGAGAAAGAGGACTGTGTTTTACTCCCCATCATCAAAGTCTATCCCATAATATAACTTTCCTGTAATTGCAGGTATAACCTCACGTCTAGGAAAACCATCCATAATTTCAATTTTCTCTGTCTATCTATTTGTTATATAATTTTTGGTGACTTTCCAAAATTAAACATCTGTACTTTGATGTTCCTTTGCCTTGGACACATGGACACCATTTTTGTGCCTTTGATACATGCAGTAATATGGTATTTATTATAAAGGATGAAATTAAATTGTTGTTACATTAAAAGTTTTTGTGCATCCTCCAGTCATTGTATTTTATTATTCTGTTACCTTCCACTTCTGGCCCTACTTTCAGCATCCTCAGTGTTTCCAGTCAAGCTTACAAATCTGTTCCTTTTTCCCTTCTCTCCCTAAAGGTAAACCCCGAGATACAGTAATTTTATATGCATGCCTGCTTCTCAATGAGCTGCAAATAGAGGACAAAAGAAATAATTTAATTCCCTACCCCCACATGTGCAAAAATGCAGCCAGGGGAAAAAAAAAAAAAAAATTCAGGCCTTAACACTTCACTAGACAAGACTCAACAAATAAAGCCAGATCTGCTCTGCCAGACTTCTGGCTATTTGAATAGGCAAGCAGTAGCTAAGCTTGAAAAAGCATGTGCCACCACAGGATCTGAACTGGGCTTTCACTGCTGCTCTGGGTAGAAACGGCTGAAGAAAGATCCAGTGCACAAATGCACAGACAATGGGTGGGAAAAACGGGTGCTGTCTCTGCCTGTGTGCTTTACCAACAATACAACGATACCATAGAAAGAAAGAGAGAAGGAAATAAAGAGAAGGGGGATTGAAGAGAGTCTGGATGAAAACAATAGATTATTTAATGGAGCACAGATTTTGCTGATACCAAGTGCTTATATATAAAGGCAGATTCCTATTAGAACAACATGCTTCCATATACCCTCTCTGATACTTTCTCTGCCAAATTTTGCTGCAGATTATTATTTTGCTTGCTGTGAGGTTGATAAAAATATTATAATTAAGTCTTTACAATGCCATTTACTTAAAAAAAAAACTTCAACAATTTTAAAATCTACAGCAGGTATTTCAGCTGTTGGTGAACCTTCAGTCTGACTAGTCCACTGCAAAACACTACAATATGTGATCAAACCCTGAATCTCATCATTCCAGCTTGAAATCAAACTGCATTTATGGTGAAAGAAGGGTGGCATTCAAGTAATGTCTGGAGCTAGCTTTGTCCTTAAGGACCTATACTAACCATACCAACAGGAAAACTGGTTGTCAAAAAAAAAAAAAAAAAAGTATCAAGGTAGAATAGTATTTTCACTGATTTTTTTTTCCATCTAGAATGCTATGAGCAAAACCAATCCCTACAACACCCCTCTTTCTTTGATTTCTGAGACCTCCCACTTCTCCTGAGTGATGTGACACAGCTTGTAGTACAAAGAGTAAATATTTTCTTCTGTTAACAATGTGAACTACTATAAATACATGCACAAGAACAAAGGATGTTCAATTTGGTCTAGTACTGAGCTCTAAATTTGTTATACTGAGGTGTTGAGGTACTAAGATACTGCTCAAATATTCAGATATGGAGAGAAATTGGTGCACCCATGTTTCAGTGAGAGAAGGGAAAATTTGTTTCTCAGGATTACAATTTTATGATATACACAATTTGATAAATCATTTTTTGAAAAAGGAAGAGAATGAAAATTAAAATATACCATTGACTGCTAAAGCCTTGGAAAACAAATAAAGGAAAAAAAAACAGGGACAATTTACAATTTACTGCAATCTTGTTAACATCTACTGTTAAAAAAAGATTTAATTACAATTATATAAATTATACAAAAGGCAACTAACTAACTAAATAGCATCCTTCTTAAGTGTGGAACCACTTAATGAAAAATTATACCCATCTTCCTATCATATTCTTAGTTGTTCAAAATCTGAACTCTAGCCTGATACAGAGTTTGTATCAGAAAGCAAAGCGGGATTACACTTAAGTACTCTTCTGCAAAGCCAAATATATTATGAGAGAACCAGGAGTTCAGTTTTGGTTTGTGTGAAGGACAAGAGGGACCTGCACCAGCAGAAGCACAGCCTGCAGGTACAAGGAAGGGATGGTTTCCCTCCATTTAGCACTTGGAAGTTTACAGCTGGAGCAGCCTCCAGTTTTGGGCTCCTCAGCAGAACAGCAACATGGACACACCTGAGCCAGTATGTGACAGCGCCACTGAGCTGGCCAGGGCTGGAGAGGTGGCACATGAGGACAGGCTGAGAGACAAAGCAGGGCTTGCTCAGCCTGGGGAAGGAGGGCCAGGGGGCATCCTACTGCTGTCTACCACTCCTTAACCCGAGGGTACCAAGATGACAAGGCCTGGCTAATCTTGGAGGTGGCTCCAGGCTAGGATGAGAGGCAACAAGCACAAACACTAAATGGGAAATGACAACTTGATAAAAGCTGTTTTGATCTTTCTTTTGAACCACATGGGTCATCAAACTATAACATGATCAAGGAGACTTGTGCGATCTCCATCTTTCAAAATATTCAAAATTTAACTGGGACAGGGCCTTGACAACCTTCTGTCACAGGACCTGCTTTAAGAAGGAGATAGGACTAGAAAAATCTCTGGTGGTCCTTTTCAACTTGCATGACTCCATGAATTTCACTTTCATATAAACTCAGGACATTTCCAGTGAAAGCAGCAATATCTTTGATGAATCCTAATCAAGGAACTGAAATCAGAAGACAAATATTTCAATTTCTGATGATTTCTGTATGCTTTTGCCAAATACTGATTACCTTATTTTTCCAAAATAAGTACATGTTTGCCTAACACTATCTCTCTGAATCTACTTCATGACTTAAAAACTAGATTTTTTATTCAGTAAGCAAAATTTCTTCCAGGGGTTTGTAAGAGCAATTCTCTGCTAAGAATTATTTAGTAACAGCCACAACCAGCTTTAATCAGTCTCATTTTTTTGTTCTCCTTTAAGTTAATAGATTATGCAGGCCTCACCTCTCGGCAAGGTATTTTTATTATTAATATTACATGAAAAACAATCTCTTTGCTTTGTTTCATTTGGAATGCAATATTTTAACTCCAAAAAGGCTTTGTTTCATACTTTTAGTAATATCATGTGAGGGAAATAGTTACTTCATGGTTTTACAAAATTGGTTGTAAGTAGGTAAGTAACTATTTTGTTCTAAGCTTCTTCCTCTGTACAACATTTCTTCTGAGTAAGCTCAACAAAATAGGATTCTAGGATGTCCAACATGTCTTTTGTTTTCATAAAATGAAAACCTCTTCTGGGGTGAAAAAGAAAAAAAAAAGAATAAAAATCACATTCTAAACAAGGAGAAAGATCTCTAGCATGAATAACAAAGAACATGCCCATGTTTGGGGAAAGTGAAATAGCTCCCTCTTCTGTAGTAATTCATAGCACAGAGTACACCTTTAAAAGAAGTAAGATGTTTTGATCCTACGAAACCAGTATCAAATGACTTACAGAAATTAGAAATCAGTGCATTCAAGCATTTACCATTAAAAACAACCACAGAATAAAAAAACCCACCAAACAAACTGAAGCCTTTTTACCTAATGTTTTAAGTGATAACTGGCTCAAAACTGGACCTGAAGGGTGTGCTGCTCAACAGCCTTTCATTCGAGTCTGCATACTTGTTTAAATTTTGTCTACTGTCCAAAAAAGTTAACTGCAGCCTACTAAGCAGCAGCATGTGTGTTTACTTAAGCTTCCTGTAAAAACATTCATATCATTCCAAGAGTGACTAAATGTTTTCCATGCTCATAGTTCGCATTCCAGCCCTCCCCGCCCCTCCAATTCATTACATGAAAAATATCAGTCCTGAGTCCTGGGCTAAAGAATTTCCTTCCTGGGTTTGAAATACCTAATGCTTCACAAGGATTTTTTTTCCCAGAATTTAGCTAATTGTGTCGGCTATCAGGGATCAACAATTCAGCATCACATAACAATTTATAAATGTGTGCAAGGACTTAGGTGATACAATTTTCTAATGTCACAAGTAACTCTGAAAATACATTAATTAACACCTCCAAACACATAGTTCAGTTTGGCAGCCTTTTGTCTCAAATTTTATTCATGCTGCCAACCAGAAACTACTAAAATATGCATTTTTTTCTTTGAAAGTAACTATTACAATCAAAGACTATTGCTGCAGAGTAAAGAAACTGGGGGTATACATACATGTCTTTTTTGCAGTGATGCAATCAAAATACATACTTTCTACTGCCAAAATGTGAAGTTAATACCTTTTGTCTGTAATAATTCTAGCAGCTTTTGGTATAACAGGCATGTCAAATGAATTGTAATGCTGATAAGAACTTTTTTTGACCATTTTAGGTGGAATGACACTAAGAAACGACCACCTTGTTGAAGCAGACTCAATTAAGTCTATCAAGAACTGTTAAAATACATTAAGAAGGCCATTAACGTATTTTTACTAGGTGAAGGTAAACACAAAATTAGTGTACATCTGGGGCAAATCTATGAAAACCATTGGTGCTGAAAAAAATTAGGAGGATCCATGAGGTTCTTCATAAGTGAGACATCCTCTGACACATATTCATTAGGATTCTCTGGTTATTTATCCTTTTCAGCAGTCTTCCACTGAATTCAACAATGAATCACTGGAAACCATGACAACATTATTCCATACTCGTAAAGTCTTCCTGAATTTCACTGGCTTGCCCTGGCCAGTTTGGTTTCATCATCCAGTGGTTCCACAAGCTCAGCTGCTCTCTAGAACCACTATACTAAATCATGATCTGGCAAACAGAAGCCCAATTCTCTGCAGAGTGGCGTTTGCATCCCTTAATTGACTTTGATGAAAGGGCTAGTTGGGAGCTCCAGTGCTGCTGCTGAACAATAACTTACATTTCATGCTCTAAGGAGGACTCTGGGCCCACACCCCATGTCAGTGAACACTGCTCACTACCACTGACTTCATCCTGAATGAATCAAATTTCTTTTCACTGGACTCTACTGCCTGTTTTTACTTAATGAAGTGCTAGACACGCTAAAGGAACTGAACTGAATTACATCTCAGCTAGAGTTTGGATTCCTTTATTGATGAAAATGTTAATTTCTTTTTGTGAAGATAAAGTGTCAGCCATAATGACAGCAAAGTACTGTGGGTCTTATTCATGAAAATCCTCTGAGGGGATTTTGTTTAACACTTAATTTCTCATTCACAGCTTATGCTGGCACCCAGCCACTTGTACCTGAGGGCTCTCTTGCAGAAGGACATGCTGTGAGATAACCAATTACTGTGTATCAGCTTTCTCTATGAATAGCCTCTCAGAGATGCAAGGGAATAGAAGCAACCACAGACTTTCCTAAAGGACATTTTTGGCATCAATGCCAGTGCTGAACACTTGTATTTATTATCTTGTTAAAAAGAAAAAAAAAATCATACTATCTTAACCAATATTACTTCCTGTGAACACAGCTATTATTCCAATTTGCAGATGGCTGTCCACAGATGCAGATGGCCCAAGGGAAACAGTTATTTCTATCACTGTAGCTTCTTTAGTATTATCAACATGCTATTATATATTCATATGGTATATTCCCTCTTTTTTTTGTAAAATTTGTTAAAAATGGAATTGATATTTAAACCACAGTAATGTTACTTAGAAAGCAAAGTTGTTAGCCCAGCAAGAAGCAAGCAGTAAGCAGCAGTACTAACTGCCAGTTTAGCTGATTGCCAATGGATCTGGTTAGCTGCAATGGAAAAGGAACACAGACCAGTCCCCATGAAAGCTGGTTTGAGCCAAAAGACGTGTGAGCACATATAAAAATTTTGCAGTCCCTTATGGCACTTGAAAAACCCCTTTCTCCCCAGTACCTAGCTGTCTGTTTTAATCTGAAGAAATGTGATCCCTTCCATGTGCTCCAATAATAAGCCATTGGCTCTAAAACGATGGGGAAAGCATGGAAAGCCAGTACCATTGCCTAAGCCTTGGCTCTTAATGCAGAGAAGTCTAGAAAACAAAGAAAGAGAAAACAAACTAAAGAGATAAATAGATAATAGATTAAATAAACAAAGTCAAATCCCAGAGGGCCAATATCATTACAGGAGCTATAGAAGCATCCATCAGAAGCTTAAAACTAACTGCTTGAGCTGGATCCACAGAAGGGAATAGGCCTTCTTTTCCCACCTGTCACCAGAGAAAGGAGGTGCATGCCCTGAAAGTTGTGTCAGCTGAAGAGCTTGAGTTTGGGGACAGGCCAAGGATAAAGGAAGGTCTTCCCCTCCACACTATCATGTCTCAATATGCCTCTGTCTCCAATTTCATGCCTTTTCTGTGGAAAGGCTTTGTACCTCTCTCTATGGAAACAGCCACCTCAAAGTACCTTGTCCCCTGCCTCATATATTGGGTTTTTATTAATATGCCCATGGGCTTTAGTGTGTCAGGTAACTGGAAAGAAGTGATTTAAGTGGACATATTGTATCAACATGTCTTGCCAAAAGGGATTTGATCACTCTGATGTTTAGTTAAAAAGACCCCAAACACCCTTCCCCTCCAAGCCCCCAGCAATGTATCGGGCTCTGTATTGGTATGCAGCCATCACTTGCATGAACACTGAAAACTACACGTGAAATACCATTACTGCTTTCAGTTATGCAAGCAATTTCCTGAGCAAATCTCTTTTCACTAAGGCTAAAAATACAACTTCCATGCCCTGAACACATCAAAAAGACAATCTTAGTCATAACATGCCACAGAGGGAATTTTGTTTTCCTCAACAACTCTCTGCCTTCCTTTAAATCCCATCTTTCTCTTCTGTAATCCAATCCCATTCTTTTTTTGTCTTATCTTTTTCTTTGCAACAACCTTTTAGTCACTTGAGGACTGCTATGCTCACATTCTGACTTCATAGTTTTATTTTAAACTGAACCAATCCTATTTATTCAGTCTGCCTTCTACAAATTTTGGACTGTGCTCATAGCTCTCCAACGCTTTCCAACTTCCACCCTTATCAGAGAAGCAATGTACGGAAAAGAACAAAGTACCTACTATGTCATCTAGGGACATACCCACCCACAGGAAAGAGAGCAAAAAAGATTACTTCAGGTCTCGCTAATTCTCCTCTTGATCTTAATTTCAGTATGGTATTTGCCTTCTCAAGGCCCTGTTAATCCACATTCAACATGTTCTTTCCTCTTAATCACAAAAACTCTCCTGGAAAGCCGCTATTTAACAATCATCTGGTTCAGGACTCATGAAGAATCCCCCCCAGGCGTGTCATGTTCCACTAAGGGGGAATTTTGGGGGGTTCTTTTAAAACAGATGATTTAGAACAGAATTAAGCCAAATGAGGCAAATATTATATCTGAGAACCATTTCTTGGTAATGAAAAGGGCGATGCCCAACTAAACAAGAGTAGGAAACAGAAAAAGAGGAAGGAGAAGGAAAAAGAAAGTGGTGGGGGGAGAGAGACAGAGAGAGGGAAGACAGAGAGAAGAAGCGGGTGTTCCCACCAGAACTCGGGAGCGTGCCATCGGTGCCCCCCACGTGGCAGGGGTGTGTGCACGCTGCCGGCTGGGGAGCCTGAGCACTACTCCAAGGCACCGGACACGAGGTGTGCGGGGATCGGGAGCAGGCCCAGAACCCTGGACAGGGCTGCAGCAGGGATCGTGGTGACGGCCTGGATCCGTGACGCAGGGCTGGCAGCAGGTGGCTCAGGCAGGAACCCGAGCAGGAACGCAGCGGGGAAGGACAGGTGATGGCTGGAGCAGGTGAGCAAGATGGAAGTGGTAGGACAGGACACAGGAGGTGGTCAACAGGTGTCCAGCCCAAGAGGAAGAGCGAGTGAGAGAGAGCAAGCAAAAAGAGCGAGGACAACAAAGAGGCCAGCAGCTTGTGATGTGGTTACTTTTACAGCGCCCAGCTCCTCCCAAGGTCTGCTTGCTGGCAGGAGACCACTGACCCAGGTGAACGTCTGACTGCAGTCCCTTGGTGGAGACCTTTTGCCACCCAACTGCAGAACCTCTCTGGAGGACACAGTGTCCTTGGTGGTCTCCTACTGACTGCCTATTCCATGTGAGACATGAAATGGCTGTCAGGCAAAGTCTCCCCAGAGACAGGGCTTTTCTCCATCTTCTCCTAGCTGCCTCCTGCAAGTGGCACAGGTGCAGCCCTTCCTCTATACCTTTGGTCAAACAATGTTGAGACAAAAATCAAAATTAATCTGGTTCCTCGCAGCATAGCATGCTGTATTTTCTCTTATTGAATTTGGTGAGCATCTTTCTGTCAGTTCTCTGCTTTAAAACATATGAATTCATACTCTGCCTTCTAAGCCACTGTCTGTTCCTTTTACCTATGTTGTCTATAGATAAAATAAATTTAGCTTTGATATACAAACCCCTTGTATTGGCACTCCACATCCATAAATACCCCTCTCCTTCATGCACCTACTGCCCCATGCTCCTGTCTCTTCCTCCTCATCAATCTCCCCAGGGAGCTCCAGTGTAAAGTATTTCAAGCACCTCACTCAGCATTCCCTTCCAGCAGAAGCAGGCAAGATTGAAGTGAGGGAGTGACTCTTACCATCTTCCCCAGGTCCAGCAAACCCAAGGCAAGTATTCAGAAAACCATACATTGCAAACCAATCTGGGCATCCAATCAACAGGGGAATATGTATTTCACAGTACACATACAGGATATACACCATGGGTACACACACAACAGCAAGTCAGGAAGAATTAAAAGGGTTTACTACAGAGAACAGATACTAATCAGCTCTGTGTAGAAACTGAAATATCACAATTGTTCCATCTTGGTCTCTAATTTAGAAAAGTGTCAACACCTGGTTTGATGTAACTTTAGTCTCTACAGTCCTCACAGCCTGGTTTTCTCACTGTGGTAGTAAGAACATCAGAATTTTCTTCATGAGGGAATGGGAATGTTTTAGTTTGTTCTGAATTTACTGTATTCAAAGGCTGAATACGTTTGTATGCTGACATACTGTGCTCATATTTCAAGAACCTTTGTACACAGAATTTCTAGTATGTTGTATGTGATCTCTGGCAGCAAAATTTTTTGCAAGTGTAATCCAACAAAAAATTTATCCTTATGAAGCTGCTGGAATGTAAACTTATCTAGGGGAACAAATATGTCCTTCATTGAAACTGATTATAAACCAGCCAAGAAATAAGTGAATTGGCAGAACTGCAGGCACAGCAGCATTTAGATCAAAGACAGAGAGGAAGAGTCAGAAGTGACTGACACTAATAACCTTTTACTCTGGATGAGCCACAGCCAGGCCAGATCCACAAGCAGTTTTGCTTAGAATTTTCTCATCAAATCCCAAATTTGTCTCACAAATCCCTGTATCCCTCAACCCTCAAACCAAAATATATGATAAAAATATCTTTGACTAAATGCTTTGGTTTGCATATTAAAGAGTTTATATGTGACATGCCTAAAGTAAGCTCACACAATTGAAGCTGGCTGGGTTCTCTTTCAAATGTAAATCCAATGAGAAATAAATGCATGCTTAAAAATAGTGATAAGCATATAAAATTTCTTCCTTATTATTCTTTATCTAATACTTATTTCTAAATAGAAATATGGGCCTGAACTGGTCCATCAGCCACTAAACTAAGATAGTAGGGGGTTTTCAGCAGGTCCCAATCTTCTTCCTGCTTTAGATCTGATGCATAGTTAAGATTCTAAAATGTAAGCAATTATTTCCTACATTCTGCATTAGTCTCCACAAAAAAAAGTGAAAAAAATTAATGCAGAAACGAAGAACTACAGCTGAATCAAGAAATGTAGTATACAAGCAAGAGCAAAAAAGCAAATTATATTCATGATGCAATTACATAATCCAACTTTTGAAAAGAAGTGATTTTAAACTAATCTGCAAAAGTGATGTTATTTCTCTAGGGTATATACTCTTGTTGAGAGTGTTGATATGTTGAGATGTGAGAACTGGAAGTCATTCAAAAGAGGAGTGCAAAATGAGGTGTTTTTATCTTTACAATCACTAGTAAACTACTATTTCAAAATTGTCTGCAAAGTTTACATTATTTTTGCCTATTTATTGTACATATCACTGAAGTACACTACTTTTTCTGCTTTACTAACTTACATAGTTGAAAATATGACACTTATATAACATCACTGATGCCAGACTAGACACTCACACTAGATAAGAATTCTGCTTCTCTTTCCTGAATAGTAGGAAATTAGAGAAGCAGAAAGACGGAGAAACCAAACTGGAGAGCACAGACACTCAACGCCTCTGCTCATACAGTGCACTGCAAAATTCAAGTTAAACTGTGGATATGCAAGTGCAATGAGGTGGTAAAAGCATCAAATGGCTGACAAATTTTAATTCGTCTTTAGGAAAAAATGTGTCTGGAATTTTCTTCATTCCTTGTAGTTCCTTTAAAATGTACTGCACATCTTTTTAATTAGAATCATCAAAATCAAGGGATTGATTTGTCAGCCAGCTTCCCAGCCAGGACCTTATTCTTCCCTGTTCCCACCCCCCTGCAGGTCATGGATAGCACAGTGAGCATCAGCAGCAGAACTTCATCAACAGAAATAATGCTCAGTAAAAACAGTGAGAAGCTGATTTAAAATGGGAAGGAGCATTGATCCATGCAGCTTACCTGTTTAAGTGAATTAAGATGTCAAGTGGCTGGATGATGGCAGAAACAAAATAGCATTTTAGATAGGACTAGGTTGTCATTAAAATGATAAAACTAAAATTTGTGAAAAATCAGTTGTCCGAAGGAAGTAGAAGTTTTTAACTTCTTCCCAGGGCATGCATACTTCTCCAGTTCAGCCTCAGGACTTCTCAGGACAATGAAAAAACCAGAGAACAGAAATCTAAAGAAGCTCCTTGCCTACTGTGTTAGCAGGTGACAGCTGTATTGTAATGAAAGCAGACAGTACTTGTTGCCTACTCCACCCATTAACTCCAAGTAGAAACACCACTAATCTCAGATTTAAGGCTTAAGACACATGAAGCTATCTGACCTTGGAGGTGGGCCAGAAGTCTACAGCTAACAGACAAGCCCTTGCTGCCATTAGCTCATGCATTGCCTTTTTTTAAAAAAGCAATTTTAAGATACACATTCTTAGTGTTAAATGCAGACAGTCAACATCTAACATTGCTATTTTTTCCTAATGTTCTGGAATTTTCTTAAGATGTGCTTTCAGAAAAGATGTTAATAGGTTCAGAAAGATGCACAGGGCTTATACTTTAAATCAGGTAACACCTTGCTCTCACGTAACTAAGTACTTTTATCCAGGCTGCTAATCACAAGGCATAACAGCCTTGAACTTCTTTGATGCCCCAAAACATAACTCCAAGAGGTTTTTTGGTACGCTTGATGGTTCATTTCTCAGAGATTTTTTAATTTGTAATTATTGCAAGAGAAGTTGTTAAGTCTCAAATGCTGAATAATTTCTCATCAAATCATCCAGAGGTGCTTCTTGCAAACTCAATTTTTTAAATCTTGGGTTCTAGCATCTGAACTCACTACTGTGTTTTAACAGTCAAATATTTTTTTGATCCTTGAAATAATCCCGTATCTGGATTCCTGGAATTAAATAATTTGCAATAATTGATCATAATAATTTTTTTTGGTTACATTTGTTTGCTGTGGGAGAGGGAAGGAAAAAAAGAGGAGAGGATTCAAGTGTTTTCAGATGTTCCCTGATCACTGGTACCTAAGTACTGCTGAAACTTCAATCTAGCAGCAACTATAAGCATGTCTACTAACTGTTGGTTCCACCACTTACATAATTTCATTACCTGTTGAAAAAACTCCCACAAAGGCAAATGTGATGCTTTTAAGCTCAAAACTTAGGAAGTTCCTCAAAATACTATTCAGTATCACTGCCTTCCAGATGATAGACTTAAAACTAGATGACTACAATTAAGTATACATCATACAACAGCTAACATGACAAACAAATAAGAAGTCTGATTATTTTTTAATAAAACATAATTTAGATTACACAAAGATCTCATTTAAATATTGATTCCACAATTCCATTGTGTCAGTTTTCATCCATTTGTATCCTAAGTATGATTGCCCTCCATACGTCACTCATCCAAGCAACTCCAAAACAACTTTTCTGGACTTAAACAGCTGTAGCTACATCGTCTTCTAAAAGTACAAACCTCTTCTTGCATAGAATTATGCAGCCTAGTCCAGGGGACCTAACTTTGTCCTGAGAGCACTGCAGAGGCATTACTGTGGTGTGTTAATGAAGCACCAGCATGTTTATGTTGCAACCTTTAGCAATGAAGGATGGAAGCCTACGCTTGACGCTGTGTTTGCTTCCCACGGTTCTTCATAATTAGATAACATATATATATATATATATATATATATATATATATGTATATGCATTTAATTGAATTATCTCGCATCCATTTTCTGGGGTCTGGAAGAGGAAAATAGACATATTTGCCTATCCTTCCCTCATTAGAGGAAAAGAATCCTCTCAGTGTATTAACATGTTGAGAATACTTCCATCAGCCTCTCTTTTTCTCTGTATGCCTTCCCAAGCTGGCTCAGACACCTAGATAATGAGGGGTGACAGCACAGGCTTTGTGATACCTATCCTGAGGTGATCACTGGGGATTAAAAGCAGTTATCCTGCTTCCTCACAGTGACATTAATTCAGTTCAAGTAGTGCAATTCTGTACAATTCACCGGCAGCTTTTACACATTGTATCAAACACCTTCTTCATACCTAGCGATGTGAATTCTTAAGTTAAAGAGAATCTGTAAGAAATCCATATACTCCTCAGATTAATCCAAAAAAGTAAATATCCCAGTGAGCTTACTTGGATGGATACTGCAAACCATGAAGGATGGATACTGCAAACCTGAGAGACATGTAGGTATACAAAATTCTTTTTTTTTTTAATCAGAGATGGAATGAGAAAAACGTGTAAGTGCCAACTCACTGAGCAACCACTAGTGTTTGCGTACTGTGAAGATGGCTCTAGGTCTAGAAGAACTGTTTCTAAATTTATCTGGTGTTTTTCCTGATGAACAGCTACTCCATAAAATGCAGCTCCAAATGCACATTTACATATGCAATTCAAAATATTTTTTAATGTCTCAGGTTGCAAGTCTTCACATTTTCATTGTCAGGCTGGGCAAGCATTTTACCTTATAAATCTCAGTCTGTTAAACCATATACATGTATATTTCCACAAACAAATGAAAAAATAATTGTAAAGTTGAAGAGTTAATCTATCTCCCACGTAATATGCCTTTTTACAAATTTCACTGATATAATTATGTCCAATATCAAACTACGTTGTGCAAAGAGATTTTTAGTTGCAACTAAATGACTGTGATGAAGAAGAAAACATGAATAATCCAGTTAACAGTAATACCTATAGTGACAAACATTTTGACCTTCTAACTTCTCCTATATTTATTAATAAGGTTTAAGCAAAGCTAAGAGAAAAATTAGTAAATAATGCTGATCTTAACCACCTCTTACTCCACTCTTTATGCCAAAAGGGCACCAGGATTGCCAACATACAGACGTAATTAAACCACGCTGATGTTTTCTGCCCTCTGTAATTATTCAGCCAATACCACACCAGCTTCTTCAATCCTCCCAAATCTTAAAGTAAACCGAGAATTGCCAGGTAAGCAGGAGCCATGACAGCCCAAACCCAAAAGAGGGGGAGTACCACTTCTACCTTCACAGACAGGGCAGCACTCCCCGGGGACCTTGACAGGGTTGAGGCAGCTCTGCCCGCAGGCCGTGGCCACGCAGTGCGGGTTCCCGTTGATGCACTGGCAGAACGTGCAGTCGTCCTCTCGCCAGCGGTCCCCGTGAGCTTGGATCTGGCCATTGGCATAGCAGCCAGCAGGGTTATTCACTGGATAAAGTGGGTCTGAAACGAGAGCAATGTGTGCTTTAATTAATGTTTTAATTTTTTTTGTTTTTTTTTTTCTTCAGGACAAAATGGTTCTTTTTTGTTTTTCTTTTTCTTCAGGACAAAATGGTTCTTGGATCTGTTGATTTTTTTTTTTGTACCAACATTTCTAAATGCCCCCTGGAATGACTCCTGTCAGCACTGCAACACTCTTTTACACCATGAGCAAAGATGTGCACTCTGGCACATTTGTTGCTGGAACAGGAATAGTGCTTTTAAGCTGCACCTCATCCTAGTTTTGGAGATATACTACCTTTTTGAACAGGGTCAGTTTTCAATTTCATTTCAGTTGAAATTTTTGCTCCTTGAAAGCCACAAGTCCCACTTACCTGCTAGCAGTCAATCTAAGACCTGGGTATTTAAATAACAGAATTATAAGCATATTTCATGTAAGATTTCTCCTTAGGTTCCATGAAAGTCTGTATAAGCTACCCCATTTTTGGAAATAAAAGCAGCTTTTTATATAGTAATAATACTTCAGAAATAATAGTACTCCAGAGATGTGGTAAGTTGCACTGATATTAATAGCTAAAAAGATATATACATTATGTGAATATATACAGCTTATCATGGTGGCTAAGAAAAGGTAACTGTCAGGCTCAGAAATGAAGTATCTGAGAATGCACAGTAAGTAGGCCAGGTTTGCAAAGCAAGCAACACTACAAATTATATAGTAAACCAAATTTAATATATTAAAAGCAATAAATATACCTGAAAACATCTTTTTTAGCAGACATCAAATAAGCACAAGTGATTTATTATAAGTTAATCTTCCAGGAGTGTTAAGATGGAAGGACTCAGGAGAAATAAGATGTCCTATCTGAAGGAAAAGAAGGCTTGAATGAAACTTGGATTATTTCTTTGGAGTTTCATCAGTCCCCTTTGGAAGGAAGGCAATGCATTTTGAATGTAGATAAAACCTGTAGCAGTGCCAGTAGTTTTTGTCTTATTCAAAGCCACTTTATGACACTCCAAACATTTGGAGTCCAACGGCACACAACGTCACCCCCATCCTGAGCTGTACTGATATTCATAATTTTAGTAAAATTTTGATTAAGCCCAAAACCATATGGTTGTGAAAATAAGGCATTTAAAAATTAAAATGCTACCTAAATTCTTAACTTTGAACCTTTGATGTTTTAGGATGATCTTGTAAAACCTGGTTTGACTTAGCCAAAAATCAAATAATTCACAAAGAAATGAAGTGAATTTTATCATTCAACCTATGTACAGAATTCTGTTTGACAGAGGAATACAAAAAAAGCACACAAATGCATACAAGATTTGTGCTACTTGCAATAGTCTTCTATGCAACTCAAAGCACAAAGTTCCTGGTACCCTTAAAAGGTCAGTAGCATTTAAAGATACAAATTACATCTCCTAATGCTGATATAGCCTACAGAACTTTGAGAAAGAACTCCTCCTGGAGGTAAGCCAAGAAGGGCTTTTGCCTGTACTACACAACTCACACCAAATTTAGTACTTGCCACTTTAGAATTCTTGGGGAAAGAAAACCTTTGGGTTTTTTTTATATTTCTATAATCAAGTAAATATTTGTAGGAAGCAACTAATCACCTTGACAACAAGCCATGAAATACTCAAGAGAAGAAGAACAGGTAGAAAAAAATGCCACTTCTTCAACAACTAGAAAAGCATGAATGGGTGGGCTGATATGTTCTGCCCATTTAACATACATGACCGTGTCAATTTAAATGTCAACTTTACCCAAGTTACTTAAAAAGGGACCAGAGCCAGTTTTTTGGGTTTTTTTTAAGTGTTTAAAGGGACCAGAACAATTATAATATGTTAATGGAGCAAGCTGTCTAGGCTCACTTAAAAGAATGCTACTAAATCAAGAGGGATTTCTAGTAAAAACCACCACGTATCTTACTATCCAATCATTCAGAATCAGAAGTCAGACTTAATTTAGTGCCACAACCCCTATGAGAAGAATACACAACAGAAAGAAGGAAGGCATATAGCACCAGATGGTTTGATGAAGGACCCTGTAACTTGGTATTAAGCCACAGTCATTACTAGAAAAATAAAAGACTACTCAATAATTACATAACATTACCCATTTTATTCTTACTAAGGACCTGTCTTAAAGAAGAAATTTCCACTGTAGACTAATAGACACCAACTCACCAACCTGAAATGAAATGTTATCTTGCTAGTCTGATTGAAACATTGCAAAAATGGAGAAATCAAATTTTATTGTGGTATAATGATATGACAGAACAGTTTATTGATAAATAATAAGGTAGCCGAATATTTAAATCATCAAAGAGGGTAAAGGACATATCTAGATCTGTGAGTCCAATGTGGAAAATCAGCACCTATATCTGAATATGACAGAGAGGACAGATAGAGCAGATATATAGATATATTTATACATCTATATATATTGTCACAATAATTTCATAATGCCAAATCTTGGAATATTCACATATGAGAAAAAAAATAATAATTATAGGAAAGGAACCCAAGAGATTTTATATATTCTATGAAGTCAGCAGCTCATACAGCAGTTCCTTCAGGAGTGGATCTGCAATTACTTGGGGGGGTTCACCATACCAGACATGCCTTCTCTAGACTTTTTCAATCTGTCATTAAATGACAGTATAACACAGATTTTTTTTTTTTCTTAGAGCATGAAGGCTCTTGTAACTGTAGGTGCAACTGCACCAGGAAAGACCAAAAATCTAGGATCCTGCCTTCAAGTATAGTCAGCAATGAATGCCTAGGCCAGGTCTTAAACTCAGGGCAAACATGGCTTGGTATCTCTCTAGAATACTTAAATCTACAACATTTTCATTTCAGTTTCTTTACATGTGAACACCATGTGTCAACCTGATAAAAACTGGCACTAAAATATATAAAATATACACGAAAACATTAAAATTTACAAATACTCTTAAAAATTACTTCCTAACTTCCCCACCTGATATTTTATTGTCCAGATTTTGGGTCTGAATCTCTGAAGCTTTCAGTAGCTTGTAACAAAACAAGCCATTTTTCACCAGATCCTGTGCTGAGTGAGAAGGTCCAGCTCTTACAGCTGGACCTATTAGATGTATTTTTATGAGATACTTTACTTTCTAATTCTCTGCTTGGAATAAAAGACTACTACAATGGATCTTCTGGCTTATTTGGTCCTGCAAAGAACTACATGAATAATGATATTAAGAAGACTGCAAAGTGTTTGAAAATCACAGTAATTACTAGATTCCTCTCCTCTGAGAAGATTTCAGATTTCCAGGTGATTTCACTTATTGAGAAGATATTCCTATGTCCACATTTAAACTAAGGGACTAAAGGTGTTTCACAGGCCTGACTACCTGGTGGCAATAACCTGATCCTCACTGAGGCAAGGTCCACGTGCCCAGCACCACCCCATCTTCCTCTGATGCAATTCTGATTGCATTCTGGCAGAAGATGCCCCCAATACTTTCTAGTATAAGCAAGAGGATCAATGTGAAATTTCCCACAAAGCCCTTTTTAGGAGGACTGCAGGCGCAGCAAGGCTCCACGCAGAGCAAAGGAGGAAGAGAAAAACATTGGCATCAGATTGCTGCCACATTGCTTTGCTGTAACTGTAGGGGAAAGAAGTGTGCATTACTCTAGCTGAACAGAATAAGAAGGAGGTTGCAAAGCAATCAAAATTTGCCTCAGGGTCACAACTGCAGCTCTGGAGATATACCTGTCTAAAGGTCTGTGCTGAAATTAGAAACAGTTTTTTATGTTTGTCAAGAAAGCCCCTCAAAAAGCACTGCACACGTGACCATGTCTAAGTAGAGTCGAGGTCAGAGAAGCACTGTAAAGAACAAGACAGCACACTCAGGCACAGCAAAAATGTAGAAATAAACTGAATTACGGAGGAATTTGCAAACTTCAGAAGAACAAAAGCCCACGTTTGCTCATTTCCATTGAACCGGCAAATGTAAAAAAAGCAGCAGAATTAAAAGCAGACAGGATTAAGAAGAGACTGTACCTTCACAGACTGGGCAGCACTCTCCTTCTGGCACATAGTACCTGTCGCAGTGTAGCTCACCACACTGGGCAGAGAAACAAATAGAGACTCCCCCTTGGCACCGACAAAATCGACAAGCATCCATCCGAAACATGTCTCCATCATAATATTCCATGCTGTTAAATATGCAAGTTGGCTTCACTTCTGAAAGAAGAAAAGGAAAAAAAAGTATTTTACAGATATTGTTAAACTGGGAATAGTTAAGCTTATGTTGCTACTGACAAAAACAAATATAAAAGAGACAGTTGATTTTTCTTTCATTTTGTAAACTCAAATACAATTTCATTTTAAGAACATGGTATATTTTATTTTTTGTTTCAACAATGGGAGAAAATAAAATGCTGTTAAAATAACCTTTGGAGCAACTGTCTACAATTAAAAGTCTTAACTAAAAAAAATTAAAATCCTGAAAAAGGCTACAGCACTGGTATTTCTTTGTAAGTGTTAAATATTTCTCATTCTCAATGAAACCGAAGCTACTTCAAATTTCAGCACATGAAACAATATGTTTTTCTGTTTTAAGAAGTCAGTTTCTGATCTTTCTTAAGTAATCTTCCTCTCTGTAGGACTTGGTACTCCGGTGGATAAATTGCACTAAAGCTGTCCAATTGATAGGTTAAAAAACCCCAAAAAACAAATGAAACCCAAACGTTTTGTGACTGCATGATCTGTTATGCAGAACTGAACACTTCCTTTTTCATGCAACCTGAAGCTGTAATAGCCAGCTCACGACCATACTTCCCACAACAAAAACCAAAAAAACAAAACAAAACAAAAAAACCCAAAAAACCAAAACAAAACAAAAAAAACAAACAAAAAGCCAACAACCCAACAAAAACCTCAATTGTAATAATAGTTACATGATCCCTTCAGTGTTTCAAAAATATAAAATGGGTAGTTCATGTATGCCTCCATCTACAGCAGAGCCTTGACATATAATTAAAGCCAAACTTTGTGGGAAGCTAAGAGCCTCTCAATATTTTGAAGTATTTTGGGAAGAACATTGCTCGTTTACTTTGTTAACATTCAAACAAAAGGGAATAAAGATGCTAATTAAACCAATGAAAAAGTCTGAAAATTCCTTATTATTATTTTATGCCAAAGAAATTTGGTTCCAGATTATCAAGAAGATCCACACATCATGTATATATTGCAAGGTCTTCACAGAGGTTTTGACCTTGCAGATATCCCACACTTATGAACCCACCTCCATGACCTATTTTACAGATACTGTTAAACAGGAAATAGTTTGTGTTGCTACTGACAAAGACAGATATAAAAGAGACAGTTGATTTTTCTTTCATTTTGCCCATTTTATTTCATTTTCAAAGCCCACTCAGTTCAACCATCCAACTGATTTTGCACCCCTTCCACGACACCACGCAGCTCCACGGCTTAGGCGGAATCATTGCCGCACAAGACACTGTAGAAAATACACCCCAAATTTATGTTCAACTATAGTACTCCACATTAGTCATTAGGAAATCATGACTTCACAGTATCATCATTATATTACTCAATGACATAAGCCCCCTCCCTCTTCCCCACTTCAGAATAAAATTCTGGCCTCCGATGACACTAGCCCAGAATTTGTGAAAGCAGCCACCCCAAGTACAGCAGCATCCAATCCACCAGTATGGTTTTTTCACAAGCTGTAAGTTTAGCAGTCTGAAAAAACAAGGTTCTGCAAACAGGAAGCTATTTACTTCAGCAAGAACATTATCAAATACTGTAGGTAAACCAAACATGTTTCATTCCATTTGAAGCAAACAGCAAAGAAAAGAAGGGACAATTGCCCGTGTATCTGATTTCTGTAGAACAGCTGGTAAAGACTATTTACTTACATATGTAATGCTTAGCCACAGAGTTAAAAACTGTGCCCACTTTATGGTCAGGTGATTTTTATTTTGCCTAATGATCAATCTCTCATGGAAGATGAAATACATTTAAATGAAAAAATCAGCATTTGCAGATTCCTTTCAATCCACCCCAATTCCCTTAACTTTAGGGAGCTAAAAACTTTACATCTGAGTTTCTCTTGACAATGACACATGTTTTCTTTAGAACTCTAAAGCATTTCAAGCACTTCTTTCAACATACGCTTATACTGTGGTCCAGCCTTGAGTCATCTGAAATGATTGTAAAGCATTAGAGTTGAAACTTGGAGATATCCAGAGCAATGTTTGATTTTTTAATGCCTGTTTTGTCTTCAAGGCGTAATGTAGAAAGCAGCATAAAAAATAAGAGCAAGAGGAGGAAATACCACTGTGTCCGGGAAAACAGCTATGACCTCATTAGAAAGCAATTCACATAAACAAACACTTGAGAAAAATTTCAAGTTTATGCAGCTCAAGCTGTTAGTTTAAAAACCTTCTCAAAAAGGAAAAGGGCCAACACAACTCAAAAGGCCTTTAATCCATTTGCTTCTGGCTTCACTGCTTTGACTGCAGCTTTCCAGATTTTTATTGATTCCCCCATACCCGAAGAGTAGAGATGAATTCCTGCCTCATTAGAAGTAGAAACGTCATCTCCCATTAATTATTGTCATTTTTAAATGTCCAAACAAGACTATGCAAGTAACTGCAAATCCTCTAGGGAAACAGTATGTTTTACTCTTACAATGAAAACCACTAGAATTTTGTAGAATTTTGCTATGTGTGTATTTTTACCATCCACCCTTGTGGTAAGTGTATATATCCAGACTAAACTATAGACCTAAGCCTATGCATCCAGCTACAAGACAAGGATTACTTTTGTTAGAACAACCTGTAAGACTCCAGTCTTCAGACTGAGTCAAGGCAAACAAGAACTAAAATCAAGAACTCTAGCTTTAGATACTCCAGGTGGAAGCCTGAATGAGCAACACACAGTGAAATTATAATAATGCATTTCTTCCACCACAATATGCTGAAAGATCTTTCAGTTCCCCCTTTTTTCTTGTTGATTTTTTTTTAGTGCCAATGTTATTTCCTTATTGAGGTAAATATGACAGTCACCAAGGGATAAAAGAACATAAAGCTAACATTAAATAAACACATATTTTCCTAAATTCATTAATTCATTGTTCTGCCAAAAAAGAGAAAACTGCAGGTATGACTCTTCAAGCTCAAGTGTGTCACAAAGGAATTCAAATTGCCAAAACCTCATAGCACAAAGCAGTTAAACATATCTGAGACTCCAAATCTTGTTTGTGATGCAGACTACCACAACAAAGCAATGGGCATGAGACACAGGCCATGGCTTTGTGAACATAAATTCAATGTCTGCAAGCTCTCAGATAACCCAGTAATACAAGATCGATCCAGCCCAAGCACTGACACACAACTGCCCATCCGTGAAAGAAACTAGGACAGAGGGGATGGTCCCTAGAAAGATATAGAGTTTTTTCTGGCAGTGGAAGAACAAATGACATCTCTGCTTCTATATAAAGTCAAGCATGACTACAACTGACTCGATTTGGCATTAAAGTTCCTGCCACAGAGTTGAAAGAAAAATAGTTCCGACACAAATTTTGCTCTACATGGCCACAGCCTTTTTGTTCTGGGGGTGAGAGCCCAAAAAGGTGGCACTAAACCCCACAGCCTCACACTCCACAGTGATAATTTCTTAAACTTTTATCACCAATCTGAACTGCAAAGGGACACAATCTGTTTTATCAAATTAGTTTTCAATGGTATTTTACCTCCTACACATAAATCTAATGAAATACGTATTAGTTTTATGGGCTGAACTACTCCAAAGTAAAAAATCTGTTATTGAGATTTCTGTAGTTTCCTAATACTTATGGTTTTCTTTAATTAGCGTCCTGGAACAGCTCAGAAACACATGCAAGTCTGGAAAACCATTCCTTGTGAGGCAGCAGTTCTGCACACGGTCACACCAAGCACGTGAAATGCCTCAGGGCATCAGCCTCTGTAGGCAAGTTTGGGCATTTTCTTCTGTAGTATCTGAAATTCCAGCTCTCCCAAACCGGAAGCAAGATTCAAAACAATTTTCTGTTGTTTAAAGGATTAAAAGGTTCACGATTCCAGGACTTCAAATGTTCCTTCAGTATAAAGAAGTATTTGTACCAGAGCCTTGGAAGGAACTTGAGTAAGTGCTGTGAACTTTCTATTAAATGAAAGGGAAGGAAACAGATAAATTTGAATCCTGTGTCTGTATAAACAAAATACAGAAAAGCTTTCCATTTTTCAAAAGCTGAGCTGATAGAGCTTGAAAAAAGAGAAGGTTACTTGTCATTGGAATTGGCCCACAACAATGTTATAAGGCAACTGTATGCTATTGCTTCCTTGCCAGCATATAAAAACAAGTTAGATAGAAAAAAACTATATGGATTCTTACCCTTCAGGTTGCATTGCTTGGTTTCCCTAAGCAGCATATTCCTTATTACTGCACCATATTATATTGCAGCATATTCCCTATTAACACAATTACAGAACTGTTCTAAAAAGTCCTTTGGTTGTGCATATTCTAAAAAGGTCATCCAGAAACAGAGAAACTAGAATGAAAATAAAATGGAAACTATTATTTGTAAATGAATGCATTTATTTATACAATTACTTAAAAATATTTTCAGAGCTTAAAGGAATGAAATACTATTTAGTGGCAACTGCAATACGTAAAAGAAATTAAAAGATACCTGGGATGCTGAGAAAACCTAAATTCAGCTCTACCTGATACATCTGTATCTTAATATTTTCTTTAAAACCACCAGTAATGGAGGAAATGCAACCTACCTATTAAACAATTCCACAGCTTTATCTACTGTAACACAGCAAAAATCATGGAAGGGGTAATTCAGGTTACACAGAAACAACAAACAAATAGAAAGGAAGTTTCCCCTAAGCTTCATTACATTCCTCATCTTTGAGGTCTCATGTTCTACAGTTTTTTCCATCCTCGAGTATACAGATTTCTTGCTAAGAGGAGTCATCCTCAGGACACCACAGGTTGTCCCTGCCTACATCCTCTCTTACAAATAGAATGTACACCTTTCTTTCAGTTTTAATTTTTCTCCATCAGGTCATGTTTTTAAGTGTTTGATTGTTTCTGTGACTTTCTACAAGGCTATCCTCCTTCTTTCTCTTAATATCTTGTAAAAATTAAGCAGTGCTGCTTTTTAACATCCCACGGTCCTATTACAGGAAAATACCAGGACAACAAAGGAGGACCTGGGGCCACAGAGGGTGGTGGCTGTGCTCTAAAAGAGTGGCAGATTTTCTTGATGAAATTGCCAAACAATCCTTGGAAGCATGACATGTTCTTCATAACAGAGGAATGTGTTTAAATCCCAGTGGTCTCTGTCAGTCCATCACAGGAGAAAATACATGTTGTGATCAGGTTAGCCATAGACATGTTAATAGAGCACAGACACCTGAAACAGTACCACTAATAGGTACTGGCACAGCCCACCATGCATTGCCAGGACATTTGTGAGAAGCCTCTAGTGTATGAGAGAAGTTAAAAATTGCCGGGGGGAGGAAAAAAAATCTCCAAACTTGTAACACAAGGCTGTGGTCTGGCATTCTAACAGGTCTAGCCATGTCTTCCATGCTTTGAGAAAAATACTGAATTCTAACCTTGTCTTCCAAAGTACTGGCAACTTCGTCCAAGTTTAAAAATCCAGCAGTATTTGAGCCAGAACATTACTGAAGATATTAGTCTACCAAGACAATTCACTTTGGCAAAAAAACATTACTATTTCACCAAAGTAAACACTAGAAGTGCATACTTTTTAAAAAAACTTTTAAACCCAGGCAGAATTGCACCATTTGACATCTAATCTTTTTGTATATGCTATATAATTTCACAGAATCTATACAGCATCTTGTGTTTCATTAACCAACAATAAATAAGTGATATAGATTTTGTCCTTTTTTATTAAAAAAAATAATTTGTTTTTAAAACTCAGTCTCTACTTCCCATTGAAAAACTCTCCTGCTCCTAGTGAACCACTCTACAGCTCTGAGTCTGGTTTCACATCCAGCTGTGGTCCTGACAATTCCTACCTCATCTTTTTTATCTATTTACCTACAGACCATTTTTTACCAGGAATTTTGGGTTGCCCAGCCTTCAGTTTTCTATGTTTTCCTTTCCCCTCTTGTTTTAAATGTGACTGGCAGTGACTTGCACTGTTTCACACACTTTTCCCAATTTGAATAGGGCAAGTATAATACAGGTTCAGAGGATCTAAAACTTTTGACTTGGTTTGGCAGACTCACCAACTTTTTCATTATACTAGACCAAATTCTCATCCAGCTATGACTGGTGATTAGCCATGATTTTCAAGTACCTTTCAGATGTTCTGACTGAACTAAAAACAATAAACCCCAAAACCAAACCTCAGCCCACAACAACTAAATCCCTCTACCTTTTTGGTATCAGAGTATCCTCCTTTAATGTTAACCTTATTACGTACCAAAAAATTTGTTATCTTTTTCATCTCACAAAATGAATTTTTCATTTAATTTTTTAAGCAGCTGACTATTTGAAGTCCACCACAAAAATCTGTGGTTTTGGATGGCCAAAGAGAAATATGCAGTACTCTTCAATTAGTATTAGGGCTGTGTAGTTCTCTGCTCCGAGACAGACTGTTAGCTTGGTCAAATCCTTATTTCTTTAGAGCACACATGAAAGTGCAATAAAGACTGCCAAAATTAATGCAATAAATAATGGGAACTCCATGGTAGATGGTGTCTGTGAGGTACTTCACTTGGACTTCATTCCTCCTTCTAAGGTGAATATTTTCCTTGCTGACCCTATATTCCCCATCAAATCCTTTCAGTACTCATTGATGCTGCCTTTAGAAACAGGCCATTCTTATTTCCTTTCAGAAATAGTGGAATGACCTTTATCCTTTTCTGCACCATGAGATTAATAATGGATCTGCAACTGCTGTGAGGAGCAAATGCACCAACAGGTGACAAGAAGTGTGATTAAAGAGGATTTTTAATCTCTCCTCTAATGCAGTACCACTGTATAGAGATGCAAGTGTGAAAATAGCCAGAAGGCACAGAGTAAAAATAAATGTCTTCTTTATGTCAGTTTATCTTCTCAAATGAGGAAAAAGAAATCACAGAAACGGTTATAAAAATACTGATTATGAGTCACATCAAGTGGTCTTACTTATGTAGGTGATCACTTCTGTACCACCATGGAATTGTCAGTACAGCCTAAACCAACAGAATAGAAAGGGTCAAAGTCTTAAGTCCTGGGGAAGGTGTGATTTCTTCTTCCCAAGATCAATGCCAGTTATTTTCATGCATCCATCAGGTAGTCCCACTTTCAATGGATAGGGCAACGAAAGTCCACACTTCAACCCCCAGGGACAATGGATTGGGACTCCACAGCCATCCTCGGCAGAGCTGGATTCTAAAATCACAGCTCACACACAGCTATGGCAGAAAGCAGTGTGGTCCCCTTGACCTTGAACCATGCTGACACATTGATGAGGACCACTCACACACATAGTGTATCCTATTTCACAAACCAATCAACAATATTTTTTGAAGTAGCAGTTGTTTTCAAGGAAACTTACTGAGAAGTGAAAGCTCTGACTGACAGAAGGCAGCAGCTGCAGGATGCCTGGTAATTGCTCTCTCAAATTTCTAAGGCAAAGCTCACAATCAGTATGTGCTTTAAATGCAACTTACGTTCAAGAGATCTATGCATCAATACCTAATTAGAGAACAGGCAAGTTTGGATACTCACTCTTGTTTCCAAGCACTTGAACTCTTGCTGCACATGCAGCTTTTAATCTCTTTAGACTCACTTGTTGATGTTTGTAATGTAATGCCGAATCAATTTTCTTTCCTTACAAGCTCCCCCATGAGTAAAAGCAGAACACCAGGATTAGCAGAAGTCCTGGTAAATAATATATTTTGTACGGATCAGAAGGAACTAGCTTCTGTAAAATACAGGATTTTTTGGAAGATTACATATCTTGGGAATCTCTCACTCAATTCTCCCCAAATAAGTATCACATACTGTCTAGTATTCTCTAGATGAAAAGCAGTTTTCAGGTAAGTGCAAGTGGGGAAATTTCACGGCATAGTCTGCCTTTGAACAAAGCAATACTGACTCTCACTCCCTGAAACAGGGCAGTAGAACCACACAACAGACAAAACCTCTTTGTTCAGTTTCATACAGTAAGATGAAATAATTTGCTATAGATTTCCCATGTTGCCTTATTTCCTTTATATCGACTACACACTTCTCAGAAACGAGTACATTTGACTATGGATGTAGTCTTGTCTTCTCTGAAAACTTTACTACTGAACAGCACTGTGCAAATCTCTGATTCCCATATGCAATAAGCGGTGATGTATTCAGTTGCATCAGTTATACCTCTAGTGATACTGTTTTATGGTAGCCAGAGATTTAAATTTAGAAATTCATACTTCTGTCTCCTTCAGGCTAGAATTGTGTTACATGCACGAACTAGGGCTTGCACTGATGGTCATCAAGAACATAAGACTAGGAGAAACAGCCAGCCACCCATCTAAGCACAGATGACTGACAAAATCATATCACTATTGCATTTTAAATCACTGCCAACAGTTTACATAGAGTTGCAAGGTTTAAGTTAAAAATTAAACAGTAAATACCTTTCTCCTGACAAGGAAAAAGGAGCAAAAAGAAATAACAATGTTGCAGCCATCATTGTTGTCTGAGCCCTCATTTTCACATCCAAGGACCAGGCAGGGTATGCTCAGGGATGGCTCAAATACCCTAGATAAATCAGGACAAAGGAATTGGATCGTGTCAAAGCAGAACTTTGGATTCCTTCCTACCACCATTTAACAACACAGAATGATTTTCCTTACAAAGATGCTTCCTTTCAAAATGAAGGAATCAATGCATTCCTTAAAATTGACCTTTTCAATTGACTGACCTTTGGAAAAAGAATCACATTGTAATGACTGTAAGCATTAACTGTAATAGTGAAAAGTTTTAAATATAGCAGTGCTTTAAAAAGCACAACTTTATTGCTCTAGTTGTGTAACAGTTTTGTGCAAAATACTCTGATATCTGCATACATTCATGATGTTTAAAATATCACACAGAACTATTTAACTATTGTAATTTATCTGCAATGTAGTTTTTTTCTTCTCACCAACAAGAAAGTTGTTCTCAGGACTTTATAATTATTTTTCTTTTGGTATAAAAAAAAACCCCAAAAAGTTTGACCTATGCAAAGATTGGACAGTTACAGACAATATCTGCTTAACAAAAAGCTCCAATTAAATGAAAGGATCATTTTCCAAGCAGGAATAAATCTTATTTTGGTGATTTATAATGTCTTTATAATTATAGAATAAACTATGAGAAGCAGCAGATTGCATATGATGTCAAACATATGGACACACCCAATATAAATCTGAAGCTGGAAAACAAAGACTAGTGTATTGACTTAATGCAGTATTTATGATCAAATAACACCACCATTACAAACTGCAAAAGAAGTAATTACTGCAGAAGTTTATTTTGCCACAGATTAAGATGCTTTTCTTAGACAGACCAACCAAAAGCTAGTTTGAGGCAGTGTGTATCAGTAACAAAGATAATCACACAAAATCTACATATATATTGTAGAGCTTCTACATAGTTTTATATTAAATCCAGGGAAAACCATGCAAAAGAAAAACTGATTTTTCTCCAAACTGCTGACAAACAACAAAAAGAACATACTGTAGAGTCTCTCCATGACATGAATTTTGCAGCTATTATTAACTACCCCCTCAACATTGGCCACTGTTATTCTACAGCTACAGCAGATCTTCCCACACAGTAAAGCCAACCTACCCATTCTGTGAACATGTAATTCTTCATCTATCACATTAGCACAAAATTGCAATAAATATTGCAGAAGTCTGGCCTGCTTTAACACTCTGACCATCATGAGGGTTACCTAAACATGAAAATTGGATTTTTTTCAGCCTACATACAGTAATTTGTAATAGATATTCTTATTTTAAGGTAATGATGATCAGTATTCTTCCTGACTGCTCCCACCCCCCGCCCATTGCCGAAGGAATTATTTAATTCTTTTAATTATTTAATTCAATAGATGTTACAATAGCAGGAAAACCACACTAATGCGAGTATGCACATTTCTTTTTTATTTCATCCTCTTGCTTCTTTTCAGAGGTTTCCAAACACAGAAATAACTAACGAAACTTGTTGGTAATGCTGATTATACAACTTCCCCACTTACCATCGATAAACTCATTAAATTGCATTTGATTAAAACACATACTTTAAAAAGGCATCTAATCCTCATTGGAAAGGATGAAGATAAGGAATTCAGCATCCTCCCAGCAGTTTGTGCCAACAGCTAGCCACCCTCACTGCTGAGAACAGCTTGTCCCAGATCTTACAGATTTTACTCTTCTTGCTTTGAAGGCATTTTGTTTTAATGAAGCAAAGACATTGATCTAAGCCTATCACTGTAAGATATTTTCTCCATCTGTTACTGATACCAATTCTATCTCTTCTGCACTTGTTAGTATTTCAAAATAATGTAAAAAAACCAGAACTGGATATTGAATTCAACTACAGTTTCACTGAGAACCTTCCCCCCTCCTCTTCATTTTAAACTGACAAAAGTAATGGTAGGGATTTATTACACACATACACACATACCAGTAAACATGCATCTAGAAGTTCTTGTCAGAATTAGTTTTCTAGGAATTTAGAAGCTGTAGAGGGCTTATTTGTAGTAGTTGTCCCTGAAAAAAAACCCCACCTAAACATGCTAAAATGCATTTGAAAAAACCCCAAATTATAAAGCAATGCAGATCATGGTCTATGACTAGTCTGTCTTCTCTACCACATATATGCCACACAATACAAATGTCACACACTCATGAGTAATTTCACAATTGCTCAGAGATTGTTATTAAAAATATTGATCATCTTCAGGTTTATAACTATTTCTTCTTTCCAAAATGAAGCATCATTAATAATTGCACCTGGAAGTTTGCTTGAAGCGCTTTAAAATCACATCATACAGCATTAGTTTATAAGATTTGATTGTACCATTAAGTAACATGACAAATGTGATTTTCTAGAAAAAGTATTTAACTTTCCTGACCAGTTTTCTCAGGACTATTTTCTTTTTTTAAAGAGGAACTTATTAAAGTTAATTTTGATACCGGCCTGGAATATATTAAAAATTATTTTTAAGGACATATATAAGACAAACCTAAAAACCTTAATTTTTCTCCAATCTGCCCTTTCTGCTGCCCTCTGTAGTGCCACCTTCCATTCAAAAACTCCTATTTCTTCTTCCAATTTACTCTGTATTTATAGGCTACTAAAGGATAGAAAGAGAGGTAAAAAGGAATCTTGATCCAAAAGCAGCTTGGATCTTTGGAGTGAGCTACAGTGCATAATAAGGGAGTGATGCCCAGGGCAACAGTGCTTAAGACAGTCCAAACTCACTGTTACCAATGAAAAATTAATCTAAATTCTACTTGGAAACTTGGAAACAGGACATGAAGACGCCACAAAAAAAAGGTGGGTAACTTAAACAGCTCCATCTCACGCCTGCTACACTGTATATGTACTGCAACAGTTTTGTCAGCAGCATCCACAAATCCTGCTACATACACATAAATACAAATAGGCTGAAGAGAAGCCCTTAGCATGGTGGTTTCTATCTTTGAGACAGCCCATCAGAAATTGGCTCTCTATTTCTTGCTCTAACTACTGAAGTAAATACTGAATTAAACTTTGCATTGAGGCATCTCACACAGGTAAATCAGATTCAGAAATGATACTTTAACAGAATGAAACAAATATGAAACAAAGAAAGATGAGTAATACTTCAGTGTACATAAACAAAAAGTAGATAAGTTGCATTTATATAATCCTACCCAAATAGTGAAAAAATTACTCTAAAAGCTAAGGAATCTGTGACTCTTCATGATAGAAATTCTTTTATTCATATGGGAAAACGTAATTTTTACATATAATATTCCATTATATGTACTATTATTTTTCAATCAGCATTTGTGTATTTAAAATATTGTTATATGTAAATAACACAGACCTTCTCCTGGAGAAATCTCTCTCTCTCTCTCTGTTTGCAATGATAATTGTAAAATAAAGGCTTAAATTTGCTACACATACCACTAAACAAGATGAAATATCGCTGGATAAATATTAATTAATAAATACTGCAACAGCTTGTAATTTTTAATGGTCAGAAATTATTATGCAATCCCTCAAGAGTATTTTCCCCCTTACCAACAGTCAAATATAATTTCTTCACAATTCACCATATACACAGCATATATATACAGCTCTACATATAGAACAGTCCTCAGATAAGAGTCACTGGCTTGAAAAATTTAGGTTTTAAAGTATTTTCTAAACATTTAGATTGGGAAGCAAACAATGATAATAAATATATTCCTGCACTGTGTTATAATTTCTAAAGGTTGTACACCTGCGTTAAAAATTACTTTGCATTTGATTCTTAAAGCAAACCCCATAGTCTAAACAGCATGGCTTCAATTAGAGTGCTGCCACAAGCAGCTGTGATGGTTAACAAAAATTTCACTTCTAGAAGGCCTCTAGTGTTTGCTACTGGCAAAAGACTATATGAAAGACATGCAGTGAGGGAGTCTTGCTAAAACTGTAATTCCCTGAGTCAGAGAGAAAAGTGCTTCAGAAACTAAAGCAGCGTGACAACTTCAAAATGACAGTTTCCCATGTCAGTATCTTCACCTAAACTTCCACTTCCTTCTTACTGAATGAATTCAAGAAAATTAGTTCTCTTAGATCTTGACAACATAATAAGAAATAACCAAATGCCCAGCATCCCCCAGAGAGACAAAAACCCCTCCTGTTCAGGTGCAAGAGCAAGTTTCACGTACCGTTGACACATTCAAAGACATCACAGCACTTGCCAGGCGTCCCATCTCCCCGCGAGACTATCTGGGGCACGGAGCCTGCCTCACACATGGGGAATCCACAGAGACCCGTGAGACACTCGCACCTGGAACCAAAGAACAGCAAGGAAAACCCTGTAAATAAAGGAAACCACGTGCACAAGGTGAAAGAATAGGCAAGAGAAAAACAGAAAGTCAGAGCACGAGGTACAGCTTTGGCATGTTCATGTCTTAGAATCATCTTTCATTAACTCAATAACCAAGACATTTTATGAACTCAAAGGGCTCCTTTTAACCATCCAAACTCTGTTGGCTGCCAAGCAAACAAAAGAGTGGTAGTGTGCAACACCAATGGTGCTCTTCTGCTCTGTGTAAAAATTTGAAAACTGTAATAACTGTGTTCTCCAGACTTGCAAAATAAAGCTTCTCCTCCAATTCTGTCTTGAATAATCAAAATTGATGAAACACTAGTAACAGAAATTGCACTCACTCATCAGAAGGGTGTTCTCTCATTAGGAAACCACATTATATCCAGTGTAATCTTGGGAAAAATTAAAGAGAAAGTAAGACTGGAATCATTAAATCTAAGCTGAAGGAAAATAATTGGAAGTTCTCCTTTCGTGTTGATGGTGCTGCAGAGGGTGAAACCAATTACATGTGACGCCAAATAATGTAGGAAGCTAGGTATATTAAACACTGTGGTTAGTTTTGGATCATTCTAAAAGACTACTTTTTCCATGTAAATATTTATTTGTTTATTTAAGAAAACAGCCTAATGAACTGGGAGATATAAAATGTGGAGAAACAATAGTCATGTTTGCTTCCAGATTCTTTGCTTTATGATTAATGTAACAGTTTAAAAGTCAAACACTTAAGACTTTTGATAAGTTTACATTTAACAGAGTTCTTGCCCTGAACAATGGGCACATTTTAGGGATAAGCAGCAATCATTCTATACTAGAAGATCCTGTAATTATGAGTTAGAGAAATAAGAACTCTACTTGTCAATAACCATTTCAAATATTTTAAGTATCCCAAGATAATCCCCACATTAAACAACAAAAAGCAGCATCAGCCTTTACTGCATTTGCTTATTATTTATGCTCAAAAAGCAAGAAGTTTGGTTCTCTTCTGCCATGCACGTCTCTTTAATTGCCCAACAGCCATTTCATTCTCAGATCAGTATTCAGTGAATGAGGAAGAACCACCTCTCAACAGACAGGATTTTCATATCTCTCCTTTAACCTCATCAGTGTTAGATAAAATTGTTATATTCTCCAGTGTAAGGTATTACTCAAAATGAAGTTTGCAAGATGTACAAGTAAAGTCAAGCTATCTCACAGAACCTTTATTAAACTATTTGAAAAGGATTCTTACAATACTGCATTACAGAAGCATACAACTGTAAAGAGATAAAGTCAGTTTCACAAATAATGCTAAATACAGCAAGATAACTTTATGTACACATATATGCTACAGTATAGCAACAGCTTTAAAGCAGGCATTTGAAGGTTTGGTGGAGTTTTTTTTGTTGGTTTGCTTTGCTTTGCTTGGGGTTTTTTTGTTTGGTTGGGTTTTTTTGTTTGTTTGTTTTTTAATAATACTATGCTTCCCACAAAAGTAAAGGACAATGGATTAAACAAAAAAGGAAGAGTACAAAAATCAAAGTTTTATTTATCACACCTTTGCTTGTGACATTTTCTTCTCAACTTATTTGTAAATACAAAGACAGAGGGAACCTAATTATTTTCTTTACCATGTGCTGTTTGCCATCACAGAAGATGGCAAACAGAAGGTAGAAAAAGCATTATGGCTTTTAAGCAGTTTTTCTTTAAGATGGCTGTAAATAATTGTACAGAATTACTAATATCTCTCACTTTTGCTGTCCCAAATAGTACAGGAAGATGGGGGGGGGGGGGGGGGGGGAGAAAAAAGATGATGTCTAGTAATCAACAAAAAAGAAAAATTAGCACTGTCAGATTCATGGAATTTGTACCTTAACCCAATGTGCTGGTTTTGCATGGGTCGTGGGTACCTCCCATGCAAAACCAAGACATTCCACATAGCAGAGTGTTTTGAAAGATGCTTTTCCTTTCTGAGAAGAATGAAACCCAGAAATAGCTACATATCACTAATTAAAAAAAACCAAAATCTTTTAAAATATATATGACAGAAAAAAGCACAGACACAATCTGTAAGTGGTATTAAAAGCCTAAATAAAAATTGAAGCTTCACTTCAATAACCCTATATTAAATATCCTGATGACAATTCTCATTTTCCTCTGGGAAAGTAGGCAGATCAAACTTCCTGAAAATTCAGGGAAAATAGCACACATTAGGAAAATAGTTGTGGACCTTGATTTTCCAAGTTTCATGAGATGAAATTAACACTCTTAGTTCTATTGCCTTCACAACAACTTTCTCAGAAGTATCTTTGTTTTTGTCTCATATTCCTTGTAACTCACAGAACTGCAATATTAAATTATGAGATTAATAACTTGTACTTTCCCACTTTCATTTTTTCCCAGTCAACAGATTAAAGAAAAACAAACAAAAAAACAAAATACAAAACTAAACCACAAGAAACTATGAATCACCACTTTAAATAACTTAAGATAGGACAATCTTCCATAAAAAGGGATGAAAGAGATATTCAAAAGATTGGTGGGAGCCAACATTTTTTTCTCCAGAAGAGACTCCCTCTGATTCAGAGTAATGAAAGTTTCACATATTCACAGTGCAAGCAAACAAAACCTCAACACTCTAAAATTTTATAAATTGACCTCCCATTTAGTTAAAACATAATCCATGCATAGGAGAATGTCAAAGTAGAAAATTATCTCAGATAGACTTTTAAACAGTCTTCATTCTTTTCAGCCAGCTCTGCTAGGAAAACCTTTGACCATTGTCCAGGCTATTAGCATGAAAACATTGTTTTGGAGACAGAAGTCTGTCAGAAAGAAACCCAAGGAACTCTGGTAGCTGAGCATGGCTGTCACACGGCCAGAACAACATCTGGAAATCTGGAATACTTGATCCCATTCTCAGCAAGTGCAGAAGATGAGCTTTATAAAACTAGATTTTTCTGAAGTGCTTTTTGGAGCAGAAGGATGGATAGAGCAGCCCAGGTCTGTGCTCTGCCACAGGCAGCTATTCATCCACCTGTGTGTATATTACCCTTGGTAATGAAACATTAGGTGTGAGGAAATTCAGCAGGTCGGTTTGAGCTAAGCCTGTTCACAGTGGCCATGATCCCTCTCAGGCTATTTCTCCAAAATTCCACTGTTCAGACTGCTGCTCAGTAAGGCACCAGGCTGGTCCTGAGCTGCTGTCCCTATAACTGCATCTTGCCTAAGGAAAGCAGTCCCAGCAGAAGCTGCTCCAAGGAAACCTGCCCCAAGAGAAGACAGCCCTGTAGGGCGCCTTCTCCCTGCACATGGCCTGCAGTGACGCCACTGCAACTTCAAATGGCCTTGTGGCATCCAAAAGTTCTAGCATTAAAGGGAGGGCAGTGCTTGAGGTACCAGGAAGTTGGTACCCAGTATCCGCCCCTGACACACCTTATTAGCAAAGGCTGCAAGGAAACAAGCCTCTTGGCATGTTATTACCACAACAGCACTCAAGTCAAGCCAAGAACATGTCCTTTAAACAGGGAAGAACCGTCCTGTACCAGGGTACAACATTACCTTACAAGAGTGCCCAGAGAGACATAAAGAATCAAACAGCAATGTAAGAGCCTTTATGGTACCTGAAAGGGTGGTGGCATGGCCTGGGAGGAACCAGGAATCCTGAGGAAGAGGTTTGCTGCACTAAAATTTTGCAAATATAAAATCAACCTGACTGATAAAAGGAATTATCTCCAGTTCTTCAGGCTAAAAAACCAAACCAAACAAACAAAAAACCCCAACCCAACACCAAAAAATCACCACCCCAAGAAAAACCCACCCACCAACAGTAATCCTACGAATTTCAACAGCTGAGCAAGGCAAACCTCAGTATATAAAGAAGCAGAAATGAGATGATGTACATCAACCAATGCTTTATAGATTGAGAAAGGTGACTCCTTCAGTAATACAAATGGCTTGACTTTTAAAATCAGTTTTTAAAGTTCTTCAGAAGATAAATAAGTTTAGTTTAGTTTAATGTTTGAGGTGCATTGGTGGTGGAGTTGTTTTGGTTTGATTTTTGTTGTTTAGGGTTTTTTAATATAGTTGCTTAGCTTTTTTCTTTATGTCTCCAAAAGCAAAAAAGGAAAAGGAAGAAGATAAAAAAAATTTCAAATTGAATACTTGTAAATTACAACTTTTACTTCAAATCCAATTATCTTGGTTAATTTACTTCTGTTATTAAACAGATTTAAAGACAGAAGGGCTTGCTTAACCTCAGAAAAGCTGTTTTGATGGTAGGATCAAAAGAGTTCTCCAGGCACAAGGCATAATGGCTATGAAAATAAGAACAGGCACCCTGGAAAAGAAGATTTAGTGTCAGTGAATGGGAGGGTTGAAGCAGGGGTGTATTGACAAGAGGGATATTTATTTTGAGGATAAAACAAAATTAAAATCTAAAGCATTGAGACAAGAAAAAAGCATTCCTGAAACATACATCACATTCCTGTGGAGATTTTATCACAGTCCTTTCCCCCCCCACCCCTTACAGCAATCTAGTACAATTTGCATTAACATTATTAACACTTAGATTAGCAGATAAAACTTGCACAGATGTGTTGATACTATAAGCACTTAAGGATACTGTGAAATCAGGAATTTTCAGAAGAGCATTATCAAAGCTTGACAGTGGCAAAGGAAAGTTTAACTGAAAGACCCTGGCTAACATCAAGCACATGATATAAGTGATGATGATAGAGCAAAATTAAATATTGACATAGCAATCTCATTAAATGATTGGAGACTTATTTTCATGTTATTCATACCTGAATCCACAATGTGAGTTAAGCAGACAGAACAAAACCCACTGCCTGCACCGCAGGCAAAGCCAGAGCCATTGGGACACCACCATACATGAATTTCAACTAGAATTTTCCAAAGTCAGACAGACTGAAGAGTTTTTGCTCACAAATTCAGTATCACTATTTCATGCATTTTTGGTTTTAAAGATAGTATTCAGAAAATCAGTAACGAAAATATTTTTTTTTTGTGGAAATCTTTCAGTATTTTATTTCAAAGATCAATAATAAACCTCTAAAGAGAGATGACAGAAAAACTGTGGAAGCTGTATATAACACTTACAAGAAGAATGTTTACCAAGGCTCAGAAGTTTTACATCACTGCTATGTAAACAGACTCATATGGAAGTTCTTCCTCTTTTAATTTTTCAGGGGGTTTACTTATTGAGAAATCAAAGTTGGTGTGCTCCCAAATAAGAATTCCTTTTTTAAATATGGATATTTTAAAGACACACAACATAATAGTGAATTTTTCCGCATGTATCTTAAGCTCCATACACAGGGGTTTTTTAAATATTACAAAAGTCAACTATCTAGCTTTTAATGAAAGATACCATGAAAGGGAACATTTTTTGTGCATCTTTTGCATATTATTAGCATACAGATGCTAAGCAAGGGAAGTTTTCATAGAAATCGGCATTCACATCAAGTAGATTCCAAAGCTGATTAGGATCTAAAGAGTTCATCTGACTAAAAAACTTCATTTTATCCTTTGACTAATATAAATCAACTCCTCTGTTTCCCTGAGGGCCAAAACAGAAGAAGATAGACACAAAAAAGTGATGCCAGAGATGCAGCAGGCATACAACCAGTGACCAAATGCACCGACTTTTCAAGTGTGCTGATTTTTTTCAAATACACAAATATATGTATTGAATTTATCAGTATAGGAAATAAAACACAACATAAACTAGTTCAACCCTGTATTTTTCTCACATTTTGCCATACCAGCAGGTGCTTTTTTTCTGTTAATGGTCTCTATGTTTTTTCACTGTGTACCTCCGCTACTCTTTTTTTAGGTTGATCAGCTTCACCCTTCATATTATAACAAACATTTAAAATCTAAAATAAGGTACTAGTTAAGATGTATACAAATGTCAGTTTTCTGATATTATGAAAATCTATTTCTTTTCTTATTCCACTACTGTATAATGAGGAATTATAAATATCGGATCCTCTGACAAATAAAACATAATTCCTGAGGACTTCTGATAAAAAATCACTTACAGATACAAGTGATTCATAAACTTCCCTATTCCTGTAACTCCAAACTTTCTTACTCCTGAATGACATATCTCTCTACAACTAAGCCATCTGAGATGGCTTTGCCATAAGCAAACAAAAAAACATCTGAAAACCAACAAAAAAGGAAAAAACCCCAGAAACCTCTCCAAAATTCATTACTGTTTAATTTATTTGACTGTTTAATTTCACAACCACTTTCTCCTCTTTGCATGAAAAAAACCCAAACCCTAATAATTATTTCATGTTTAGTTTTTCCATGCCATTCATGCTATTAAATACCTTTCTCAAATCCCTGAAGGCAATTCTGTACAAGTTTAGGGAAGGTAAAAAAAAAAAAGGTTTGTGTTGGACAGGAACCTTTAAAGGTTGTCTAGTCCGGGCCCACCCCAGCAATGATCAGAGACATCTTCAACTACATCACATTGCTCAGAGTCCTATTCAACCTGATCTTAAATAAAAATGAAGACCAAAATTTGCTCCAAAATCTAAGTGGTTTTGAGACCAAACAACTCTACTCAATTAATGAGACCCTTTCTGTGCAGTAGAAACCATGCATGCAAGAACTGTAATGCTTTTGTAGAAACCAGACTGAAATTCACCAATGACATTTTAAAGAACAGCAGTAAGAAACTACTTTTCATTTTAAAATGGTCCACAACCTTCAGTTCCACTTCTTAATTATTCAATAATTTGAGAAGGAAGAGAGAAGCAGAATTTCTAGCTGCTGAATTCTGACATGACATTTCCCGCTATTTTCTAGAGGAAATACAACTCCACACTTTTCATAAAACCTTGTAATGTTGATATTGTCATCTGCTCCAAGCACCATTGGAAACTGCTGGGGAATTCTCATATCTACTTTGCCTTTAAAATGAAAACATCCAAATTATAATTCTATTGCATTATTGTGTACATGGGTCTCCCTAGACATCTGTGCACTTGCAAGTCTGAAGACAACAGTCAGACATTATAGATCTCTTTGATACAAACAGAAGTTTGCCTGTTCAAGTCAGAAATTATTCTCAACTAAATCACTTATTCAATTTCCAAACAAGCTAATGGCTGATTAAGTAGAATAAATGACAGAAAACACAGTGGGAAGTCCCAGGAGAAAGAAGAAAAACAATACTCAGTGTGATCAAGGTACACACTAATTGTTAGACTGACAAGTGGAAACAAAAATTGAAACAGAAAGACGTCTCTACCAGCTTATTATAAGCTGAAAGAGTTCAAACACCAGCTTGCTTATAAAGAATGGAAACAAACCAAATTCTATAGACACTACAACCTCATTCTAATTTCAAGCATAAAATGCTACCTAAAAGTAGACAATTAGGAGTCATTTTAATTTATCTGGCTTAAAATTTCTTTCCAAGTTTCACAGTGGAGGACTAAATATAACATGGTCAGATTAGAGTACTACAGATATTTTTCCATAAAAAGAAAACTGCTTGCATAGCTATCACTGATACTCACCATTAAGCACATGGTCAGATTAGAGTACTACAGATATTTTTCCATAAAAAGAAAACTGCTTGCATAGCAATTTTATTTTATTTTTTTTGTTTGTTTGGTTTTTTTTTTTTTTTTTTTTTTTGTTTTGTTTTGGTCTTGGGAAATGTGCTTATTCCTTTAGGCAGCATTGTCTTTCAGATTTTCCAATTCAGTATTTTCTAAAAGCTGGTGGAAGACCACAGATGTGTATTTTTAACAGATAAGACAGGCAGAAAACACTGATTTTGTAAAAGATGCAAACAGGGACCTCTGTGTTTACAATGTCTTACAGCTTCTTCTGCAAAAGATTTACAGGCTATTTCTTCTGCAAACGTTCTCAAGTTTCCTCTCCTTGTCTGAGGTCTCTGACACTCAGGAGTCAGCCATCAGGCATAGCTATCACTGATACTTTGTCCTCCAGTGCAATTTTTTTTTTTTGTTTGTTTTTTTTTGTTTTGTTTTGTTTTGGTCTTGGGAAATGTGCTTATTCCTTTAGGCAGCATTGTCTTTCAGATTTTCCAATTCAGTATTTTCTAAAAGCTGGTGGAAGACCACAGATGTGTATTTTTAACAGATAAGACAGGCAGAAAACACTGATTTTGTAAAAGATGCAAACAGGGACCTCTGTGTTTACAATGTCTTACAGCTTCTTCTGCAAAAGATTTACAGGCTATTTCTTCTGCAAACGTTCTCAAGTTTCCTCTCCTTGTCTGAGGTCTCTGACACTCAGGAGTCAGCCATCAGGCTCCAGAAATGCCTCGTGTTTCAAGAGCTTCTGTTCAAGTTTTATACTGAGATGGCTTTAAAGAAACAACCAACATATCATCTTTTCCTCATTCGTGTACTTTAGGAAAATATGGTTGCTGGCCAAAACAACCCACATGGCTCAATGCCAAGGCAGCAAAAACTACCATCAAGCTGAGAACACATGGGAATTCCTGGGGCAGCTATAGTAGGGAAGAAGGGGAATGCTCGAACTCTGAGTTCAGCAATTCATTTCCTCTCCTGGAAGACATCAGGAGAAGACAGACATAAAACATGGATCACCTAGAAAGGTTACACACCATCCCTGTTATCCTTGCATTTTGTGGATATTCAGTACACAGTGCAGTCTGTAACCATGAGTGAATATCTAAGCAGAGCTGAATGAAGCAAAACGGTTTTCCTGGGAAAAATATTCACCATTTCCTAACTTCTCAGGATTTTAAAGACTAGAATGAAAATGCCTAAACACTTCTTTCCAGATATTATGAAACTTCCAAAAGATTGCAGTGTTCTATTCATCAACCATTAAACAAAAGCCTACTGCAAGCCTGAACGGTACACGGAATGAGTTCAGCTGAAATAAATGTAGAGCTTTCCTTCAATATAACCCTGCCTCTTTGATAAGGAGTAGAGTCTCCAATTCAACACCAAGTATTACACTGCCACGCTACTGACACACTTGAGATGGCAAAGTGGTTTGCTAGAGCTAAAGTGCAGGAGAAACAACCTGAGCAAGCTGGCCAGGATTAGAAACCAGAGTTTCTAAGAAGCTGATGACAGAACTGAAGGCATAAAAAAGCTTCTGCAAAGTCCTTAAAACAGACCTTTGATCCAGCTACCCAGGTTACTCAGGAGCCAATCTCTGAACAGAAGTCTCGGGAAGATACAGGTCTTGGATCCATGACTGGTCTTACCAGTTCCAGCTGAACCTTCCTCTAGCAAAAACTGGGATCCACAACCACTTTCACTTGGACATCAATTCTTGAGGATGAGATGGGTGGAGGAGAAAGATTTAAAATTCTAAATCAAATACAAGGGAGACCTCAGTACCAGCAAAAGCGCTTAAGAGAGGTGACTGGGACAGGGGATAATGAGGAAAAAGTTACACTTGCTGGAAAATCATGACTGTCCTCTAAAGAAAGTTGAGGGGATCCAAGTGGTGAATGCCATATGGAACACCAAAACATTTTCATGAAATTAAGGTCTTCCAAAGACAGGAAGATCTAAGAAAATCTAGGCAAATGTGAGACTCGCAAGGAATGACATAGAGAAGATCTAAAACAACCAAAAAGCTGAGAAGAATGAACAGAACGGGTGCACAATACCCTTCATACTGAATGGGATAGCTGCAAAGTTAATCAGGGACTCAGAGACCACCTCTACAGGCGCTGTCAGAATAAAAACATTATCTAACTACCTGTGTATGGGTGCTCTCAAACACAATGCAAATATATTTGATAATAGCTTAAAAGGGAACTTACAACAGTAGACTTCCCAGTTACGGTTCTGGTGGCTGCCACAGAATGAGAAGAATAGAACTTTGCTGATTTTTGTGTTGCTGGCAATAGATTGCCTAGACACTGGTGTAACATGAAATACATAACACTGGCTAATGCTGTGACAGGTTGTGGACACAATATATGTCACAATAACAACATGTCCGAGTGCCATAAAAGCAGATGAAGTACAGTAAAAGCAATTTCTTATGGGACAAAGTCATCTAGGAGGATAAAAGATCATGGAATCATAGAACAGCTGCCATATGTATAGGGACATCTTCCACTAGACCAGGCTGATCAAAGCCCCATCCAAGACGGCCTTGAACACTTCCAGGGATGGGGCACCCACTTGTTCTCTGGGAAACTTGCTCCAGTGTTTTACCACCCTCTTTCACCCTGATGGAGAAAATTTTCTTCCTAATATCTAATTTGAATCTACCCTCTTTCAGTTTAAAACCACTGTCCCTTGCCCTATCGCTACAGTAATTCTACATAAATTTAAATGCTCCCTAAAGAGATGTGATTTTTGCATAATCATCTACCACAAGACCCTTGTTTCAATTCACTTACATGAAAAGACAGCATGTATTTTAACATATCTATAGGTTTTCTGAAAAATACAAGTGAAACTGCTAATGGTGAATTGCTCAAGTGATATCTCTATTGTGCCTAGGACAACATAAGTTTTTATTAGAAACAAAAGATTAAAAATAATAAAATAGGTAATTTCTTCCTTTGGAATCAAAACCAATTCAGCAATGGTATACACAAATTTTAGAGCTAGATTGCTAATCTAGATTGCTATTTAGCCTTAATGCCTTTAGAACTGATAAACAATGCAGACTCATATTAAAAATATTTTAGTACACCACAGATAAAGAGCATTCTCTTAAGAGATTCTTGAACTGAAGAATCTACATTTTTGTAGATTTACTCTCCTTCCTACTATGCCATACATTGAAAGGCAATTAAATACGATAGAAAATTCTAGTCTAGTTCTGTTCCAAGTTACATTCCATTTCTATCCAGATACAGCTTAAATGAAACCTTATCTAAAAACTATTTCCTACTATGTCAAGGTATTAATAATTTTCATGAGCTGTATAAAAATGAAAGCATTTAAAAATTTGGGGTGGGGGGAAGAACTGTACTGTTTTCTAAGTAAATCTTTAATGCACATATTAATTGCCTCTCTGACCCTCCAATGGGGCTGAGTAGATGATGAAAATGTAAAAGAAGGTTTGATCATCCAGAGACTTAACACTTGGATTTGCTGACCAAGCACTTTCACTTCTTTACCATACTGCAGACCAAATGGTGGCACTGCCATTCACAGCAGCCCCAGATTGAGACATTTTAGCCACACACAAGGGAAAAATGACAGGGCAAAGACTATTAAACAATGAAAAAGGAATTCTATGACTAATTCATTTAAGAAATTTTTTCAGAGGTTTTCTTCTAAACAATACAAATATAATCCTACTCCTTCATGCTACTTGAGCCAACAGAGAGGTTTGCATTTGTAATGCCATTCAGCTATCTGTAACTAAGTGATAGTGAAATGGTCCAATTCAAAGCGTCTTCATTTGCTTATCCAAGTCTATTGGGCTCCAATCTTGCAAGACTGCATCTGTAAAAAGCTTATCATCACTTTTTTGGCAGATGAAATTTATCTGCTCCTGTTATGCTCAATTTACAATTGCTTTTTCTACTCCTCATCCCACCACATCATTCTTGAAACTGCTTTTTTTAAAGCGAGGACTCAGGTAGAAAATAAAGTACTGGAAATTTTGATAGTTAAACATATAAAAATTATTTCTGAACTTTTTCAAATGTACAACATATTAAGGATTATGGTGTGAACTTTTTTAAGAAGCATGTGAAGCAAACTTACTCCTAGGATTTAGTGAACATACTAATCCTGGATGCTGCTCTCCTCTCAGAAGAATACTACTGTATCCTGTATTATCAGCAAGATATTCAAGCCAGCATGCATATGCTGCAAGAATTCCTCTCAGGAGCCAAAGGACAATGCTGCCAACTCATTGAGAGTGAGCCACTCCCAAAATCTGAGGGAGGTGTGGGAACTGTCCCTCAATGGTAAGTAGTTTGGGGAAGGGGATACATTTCAATTTTATAAAGTAAACCCTGTGAGACAATATTAATTTAAAAGTCCTAGTTGTTTTTAATTTGTTTGTTTGTTTTGTTTAAAGTTAGAATCCAAGTTAAAAAAAGAAAAGGACTAGTGACTATGGATAGAAATTGAAAAGGAAGGCACTCTGACTGTCAAGTTTTTAAGGCAAGCTTAGTTTCTTCAGGAGACCAAATCAGATTCCAGCAACACTGGTTGCCTCTAGCTATAATTACATCCTTTAAACCTTAATTCAATCCTCTATCAGCTTTCCCACTATTTTTCTCAGAACAAGACAACCAGATTTAATTACTTAGATTTTGTTCTTTTTAATAGTGGCACAGTGCTGACACCTCGCTGTTCTCTATGGAGCTTTCTTGGTTATATGGTTTTATTAAAAGACTGACCAAGAACAGCTGAGGGCGAGGGGAGGAGCGTGTGTATGAAATATCTATGAGAACAGAGCACTGAATGAATATTGAAATTACCAAATCTGTAACAGATGACAGCACAGAGCAGGGGTATAAAGCAGTAGCAAGAAGCAGAGACCTAACAAAGACTAAACTTCCAAATTATTCTGACAACAGTCACAAAGAAAAACAAGATAATGCAAAAATATTAGGTGCAAAGCTATCCAAACAGGCCATATACTATGTTGCAAAAAATCTTATGAAACATGTACAAAACTATGTGAGCAATAAAAATATAAGCAATTTATAATCATTGTCCTGTTCCATTTGTCACAGATAAAAATATAAATCATATTTTGATAGAGATTTTTACACTTAAATATAAATTTCCAAAGGAATCTATAAATTTGAAGAAACTTCATTTACAACAGGAAAAACTGGGTACATCTGAAGTATTGACATATTCAGCTTTTTAATAAAAGACCACAACCAACATTAAAAAAACTACAGTAATGTTTTCTGTAAGAGCTCTAATACAATTTTTGTTCAACAACCTCCTTGGAGAAGCAAGCATCTCTACCAAGACCAGAGACAGCCTGTTCTAAGCTTTCCTAACATAATAGCTGTTTTCCTGTTTTCCAAACATTTAGCTTTCCTAACATAATTGCTGGAAATTTAAGATAAGTGTCTCATAACAGCCTGATGAAAGCTGAAGCAACTGGTATTTTGATGTTGATGCCAAATCAGTATGTTTTGTTCTGCTTGAACCACTGCATTAGAAATCAGTGTGACACTAAATGTAACCTCTGAGTGCAAGAAAAAGAATTTATGCTATCAGATGTTTACTATTCCCACTTTTCCCCTGGCATTGCTCAAGGAGTTTTCACTGTTATAACTACACATTCAAGAGTTTGCTCACAAAAGAAATACCAATTTATCATCAGATTTAAGGATCTCCATTTTCCTAGCTATTATGTACAAGGAACAGGTCAAGAACAGGATATGTGGCAGAAGTCAATCTACCCTTACTGTATGTGAAATTATCAACTACTTGTTAACCAGCTCAGCGCCATGTCATCTGCCCCTAATCATGGCACTTTCCTTTAATTTCTTTCTGGTTCTGTTTGTATTACACTTTTATTTCAGTGGCAATAAATGAAACAGAAAATCATAATTTCTTCAAAGAGTTCATAGTCTTAAAAACACAATTTCATAAAGTCTAAATGACCGTCTAAAATCCATAACCTTACAGAACAATGTCTCTGCTTTCAATAAATTATTATCAAATGTACACAAAAAAAATACAAAAATTTTGAACTTCATTCTAACAATGAAAAAGAGATGTGATATGCAGTTAGATGATTCTAAACTAAATCTCAGAAAAGGCAATGTTGATATTTCATAATTCTTAACATTTTATTAGAAAATTTTGAAATTAAGGAAAACCATCCCATTTTCCTATAGTAGACTCATTCATCCATAAATCTGCATTTTTTTCCTATAATTTTAACAAGCAAGTCTCGCAAAGACCCTTCAAATATAAAGGGTGCCTCCTCAAATCTGAGGAAACATTGAACCTGAAGTCAACTGGCTCACTTTTCATGTTCTATGTAACTGTGCTTTGTTTCCCTTTCTGTTTCCTCTTTTCATACAAGAACTTCTATTTCCTCTAATCTTTTTTAAAGCTTTCTTTTCTATTATCCCCATGTCTGTGTTCTTTTATTCCCCCCTTCAAATAAAATCTTTACTTACAGCACACGAATGATCTCTATGATCACTATGGCACTGTCATCCTTAAGAAGCACAGTAGTATATGAAAATCAAAATAACTAAATATATTTCTAGCAGGCACACAACATGTGAAACATCTGTAAGACCATATTGCTGCCAGATTTAGTTTTTCTTCTTTCTTTCTCACCTACTCCATTAAAAAGTGTATTATTGCTTTGGCTGATTTAAGGCAATCCAAATAGCAACCCACTTAATAACAATATACAGCAATGTAGACTGAGCCATGAAATTAAAAATAATGGAGGAGTACAAGACACCTACAATTGTTTCTACCTGCCTGCAGACATACTAGGTTGTGCTAATTGTGGAGGTATTTTGCAATTTTATACATCAAGGAGGGCAGAGGTATTAACACAAAACCCCCTTTAGATCCTAAGGCTCCAGGAGCTAAGTACTCCTCTGTCCTACCTCTGACCTCTTGTTAAACTCTGATCCCAGGAATGCACAACGACTGATTTCAAAGAGGTTTCAGGAATCCACAATTATCTAGTAATTCACATGCTGTAAGCCTGCTTGTACAGTTGGGACCTTTGTGCACAGGAGAAGGGAACTCTGCTTTCATCACTGGCTTGCCACACACGCCGACAAGGACACTTCAGTCATCAGCTGGCGCTCAGCAAACAGACTTTATTTTTAAACATGCTCAACAAAATAAAAAGACTCTTTCAAGAACATGCTTGCTCTAGGTGTTCTACTTAAGATCGGTTCACACATGTGTACTAGAAATAGAAGATATTTTAAACTGGTAATTTTTCTGAAGTAAATGAAGATTTATTTTCTTGGTATTCTGTATTTCCTGATAGAAGGATCATTGAAGTTATCATTGACAAAGAATGAAGTGAATATTTTTCATTCTCTTCACCAAAGCACTTGCAAACCACAAGTTATATTAGACTGCATAAAAATAGAACATGATTTTACTTTTGTGAAACAAAAATAATTTGGCTTATGCATCACTTCTTAATCCAACAAGCTGAAACAGATTTGGAAGTAAAAATGTACCATTAATCTTTCCAATGTATCAATGTTACTAAGTGTTAATCTCAACTCTAAATTTATGAAATATTAATCTGTGACCGCTTCTTTGACTTTATAATCTATCTTTCTGAATACAGTCCTTAGCATTTTACTCTAGTTGCCTTGAACATGCTGAGCTATATTTGCAACAATGGCAGTATGATGACTGTATAGAATCTGCAGACTGCTGCACAGCCTCAGCTCTGAACTAATACATCATTGCAGTTCCTAGGAATTTTACAGAAAAGATGTCAAAGAATAAAGGGAGGATATTGAGAAGATGCCACAGTAAATGTGCACCCAAAGGGTACCCAAAAGAGAATAACCTTGATTATACAATCATTGCCATCTTCTGCTTTATGAATTCTTTGCAAGCTTTTTACTAATTTACACAAGGGGTTGAGAATATGACAATATTCTATGGCTGCCATGACCTTCCACCAAGTAAGCCGAGTAGCTACGTCTACAAGAAAAATTTTCTTTTTGGTGCAAAATCTTTTTATTTATGTTAATTTTTGCTCAAATATGTATTTATTTGGCATATGCATGAATCAGGTTTTGGGAAATTTGTTGTAAAAACACAAACTCAAATAGTGTTGCATAACTGTGGAAAAAAAACCAACTCTAAAACTGTCATTTTTTTAAATCACAGTAAGTTATACCTACTTGAACAACAACAGAAGTTAAAATGTAACCAAGTACTTGAAATTTCTGTTCTCCTACAGTCCATCTTTCACTTTTTAAAGTGGTCATGCAAAAAAATTAGACGTTTTTTCCCCCTTTAACTAGATGAGATTTTTTTCTAGCATGTCTTCTGTCATCTCCATCAATTAAGTCCTTACCATCAAACACCTTCAAAAGTTAACTTTTGCAAAATTAATTAAATTAAATGAAAGTCAATCTAGAGACATGAACTCCTCAAACAATTTTAGCAGAAACCAACTTCATGCATCTGTCCCGTGAAGACCTTTTTTCTGCTTTGAAAATACAAGATTCTGCATTTCCACCGGACTGCTATAACCTACTTCATGTAGCTTTTATTCAGTATCAGCATTTATTGTCACAGAAGTACACGTTATTATCCTGCATTCACAGCACTTGAATTGTTGAGAACAAGTTAAAAATTACTGAGCCATCGAGACACCAACCTTGTGGGCAGGGTGCAGCAGCCATCGGCCGTCAGCCTGACTTGGGTTTCATAGCTATCCAGGGGGCAAACAACTTGCTGAACAGGAGGACATTCGACTGTGCTGCAATCCACACTGAACACTACGGAGGAAGGGAAGAAGAACATTTCTTTTACTCATGCTTTAGAAGCTTTCTGCAAATTACTTCCTCATAAGCAACCACTTATGCATCAGCCTTTCAAGTCGCAAAAATTATCCAATGAATGTGTGCTTGCTAGGTAACATTACAAAAAGCCTCCCTTTCTCTTTAAGATTCGCTTTTTAAAATTATTAGGAAGCAACTGAACTGATAATAGTTAATTAAAAAAAATACAGAAGTTAAGACAGGCAACCTTACACAATCATTAAAACTGTGAATATTAGTTAAGAGAAGTAGCCTAGTTATGGAAGAATATATATTTCCTACAGCTTTTAAAACAGTAAACAATTAATTGCTTAATTTTTTAACTAATTAGAATCTGTTTAAACAGCAAAATACTTGGGTTATAGAGAAAAAAGCAATACACTACAGATATATGTGTGCATGTTTAATGTACATTTTTAAATACTATTTTATTAGGTTGTCTTGTTTGTATATTTATATATGGCAAAAATGAAATGCAAGTTAACAAATCTTTCTGCATTAGTGAGATGAAGAATTCTACTTAAAAGAAGACTGACCGACAGTTTTTAGAAAGCAACAATGTCTAGAAATGCAAAGGAAAAAAAACCCAAACCAATCTAAATATGTATTTAATGTTCCAAGTTCTACTCAGAAAAGCTGAAACATATCTTTCTCTCATTTGCTCCTAAGTCTTCCATGCAAGAAACACTACCAGCTCAGGCAATATGTATGTGCTATGCCTTTTCATAATTATACATAGAAAGTGCAGAATAAAACAGTTCCCTCTTTAAGAAATTAGCTACTTTCTGACTGAACAAGAAGGATGAACAGAATGTTATCAGACTGCAAATTATGCAGTACAATATCCATGATTACTGATTAAACTTCATTGCAATATTGACACTATCACAGCGGCTTACTGAACCACTAAAGTACTTGACAATGCTACCCACATTTCTTGCAAGAGCTCATAACCTTCAAAGGGCCATTTTTCCTCTTCTGGTCTGACACTTTCCAAGCTTGATCCTCAGTGGTACGTAGCAATAACTGATTCTGTCATCATGAGACATTAGTATCAGAATTACATCTGCTCTGCATATTTCCATTGCAGTGGTTACAGTGTCATACTACATGGCTCACTAATACAGAAAAGCAGCCCAGACTGTCTTTTTAAATCAAGTACAAACTTCAAAAACATTGCAAACAAACTCCAAATTAAGACTAAGCAAATAAATTTTTTTTCTTTATTATTACATTATCAGATTAATCATAAAACAGCTGAGGTAGGACAGGACCTCTTAGAGACTCCCAAGCCACGCCCTGTAGATCTGGATTATGCCCAGGTGGCTTTTCGATTTCTCCATGGATGCTACCTCTCTGTGAAAACTGTGTCAGTGCCCAGTCACCCTCATTGTGAAAAAGTGCTTCCTGATGTTCAGAGGGAACCTCCTGTGTTTCTATTTGTGCCTCTTGCCTCTCTATAGTCCCATGACTGAAAAGAACCTGGCTCCACTGAAAAGAACCTGGCTCTGCTTTTACACCCCCTTCAGGTGTATTGATGAGATCTTCCCTGAGTCTTCTCGTCTCCAGGTGGAACAGTCCCATCTCTCGAGAGAAGAAAACAGATAAGAAATGAAAAATATTTGAAAAAGGAAAAAATGTTTTCTTTCAGATTTAAACAGGTTCCTCAAACTGGAAAAAGTATTGACAGAAACTTACAGATAAGCTGAAAATATTCTGAGGTTACAGAACAGCCTATAATTGGATTCTTCAT